>NC_136475.1:32606279-33958779 GCF_902686455.1 Sciurus vulgaris | reverse complement strand
CAATTTCATGTATTTCACATGACGTTAATATGTATCTGAAATTTAAATACAATTTAACACCACAGTTCATAAATATAAAAAAAAAAAAAATCCAGTAAAGTCTATTTGTCACTCAGAAAGAACTGTAGACTGGGGGATTCAGGTTAGTGACAGAGCATATGCCCAAGGTCTTAGTTTCAATACCAGAATCACAAACAAATAAGTAAATAACTAAAGAACATAACTGCAAATATTGATTAAGTTTTTGTATTATCATTGCAGACTCAGGTCAAAGACAAAATATCATCATACTTCTCAGATCTAATTTATCTAGTTTCATTAAAGAGAAGTTTTCTGTCTCAGTTATCAGACTCTAAAAGCCAATTAATAGCAAAATGTCTATTCAACTTTCTTGTTCTGCCTAATATAGGCACTACAAAGAATATATGGCCTTTGGTCAATCTGTTATGTAAAGCTATTTCACAATGATTATATTTAAGAAGGCATCAAAATATAATTTCAAATTTTAATGTATGATAGAACTTTGAAGATGAAGCTAGTTTTTAAGTATAAAGATTCATTATGTAATGTGTACTATTCACATATCTTTGGGAAATATCCAATTAATAGAAAAATTATTATGTTCACTCAAATATTTTAATTGTAATATGAAATAGTTTTATTAAAGTCAGCTTAGTTAAGCAATTGCCCTATTAACACAATAACATCACCAAGGAGTTTTACTACAATCCACATATGCCAGTTTTAATTACCACATAGTCTAAAGTGTTCTAAATGGTCAGTTTGTCCTTCTGATTATTAATGATTCTTTCTGTGATGGCTTTTTTACCTGTTTAATTACTACTCACAAATTTGAAAATAATAGGGATAACACATTAATTATGGGCAATAAAATATGATATCCAGAAAATTAGGTGGGTAAAAAAGTCAAACAAGGGTGAGTACAACTCAGTGTAAATAGAAAATGAATAGTAGGTTCAAGTTAATAAAGATATTCTGTGTGAAATTCAAGCATGTCACAAATTAATACCTCCGCAGTTGCATGCTTCTCCCACTAAGAAGGAAAATATAAAAGGAGCTTGTGTGAAATTTGGCTGTGCAGACTGTTATTGGCATGACTACCAAATATTTTAAAGATGAAGCAACATTGTGGTAAGATGTAGAAAAGTTCAAGAACTTAGTAATTTCACAGGATGAATTCTTTCTAAAATATGCCTTTATCATTAGAATTCAACTTTACTGCATGCATTTAATACAGTTTTTACATTTCTATAATGTTTGATAGTTTATAATTTATCAACTTTTACAGAATAGAAATAGTGGTTTAGAAAAGCAGTTAGGACTAGATGGCCCTTATTTATGAATATAAGCTGGTAAAAAAATCAAACCATTCTAATTCTAAATACCCTTTTCAGTAAATAATATAATTTGGTACAATCAATCTACTTAAGTATTTTTTAAATTCATCTTTTGTGGTGAGTTCTGATCTTTTTTGTTTTGAGTGTTGCTATGTCCCAATACTCTTCTTTCTCTTAGTGCTAGTGGCAACCCCGTGAAAATGATTATTGAGGAAAAGAATCATTACTAATAAGGACAGATTGCCCAAGAGCACCAAGGAATACATGGTAATTAATTTCAGGGTGTGCATACTATAAGAATATTAAAACAACTGTAAAACATCCAAGAGAACTTTGGATTTCTGGTTCCACATGTAAACAGTTTGTTCAAGTTTTAAAAATCATATTTTAAATGGAAAAATTAGTTTTTACATTTATGATTTATATCCTTAAAATTTAAAGTTTAAATGTAAAGAGTTTGTTTTAAGTTTTATTACCAAGAGTTTGTTAAGGATATTAATAATATATTTAGCAACATTCTTAAAACATCCAAGAGGACATTTTAGTTTCTGGTTCAATATATTGTTACTACCAAATGCACTACAAGAAAAAAAAATGAACAAACTGAAAATCAATATCACATTTTGTATTAATCAGAATTGAGGTCACAAGAAAAGCTGCTATTCTGAAACTCAGACATGTGAATACAGAGAATCAGAGCTGAGTGGGAGAACAGTTGAAGTCTGTTAGGAATGTTTAACATGTAGTTTGCAAATTCATAGACATTGAAAATAAAGAAACTTGGGAGATAAAAATTCATTACCACTCAGATTCAAGAGAGTCCTCAGATGTTTGCAGTACCTGTTGAAGCCCAACAGCTTCTCAGGTTGAAGACTGGTGGAAAAATTCCCTACTGCATTCATTTCTGCAGGAGATAGAGAAACTAAGCTATTCTGAAATACACCCAGAACTTTTCGTTCTCATTAGCAAAGACTCTCAAGAAAAGCATTTTACCACTCAGCCTAGCCAGCTTGGCTGATGGGAAATACCCAACTCTTGTCCCCTCTAGAAAAAGTATTGGTAACCTTGAAACCCCATAGTTGTGACTGGTGTCTGTAGTAAGAATAGTCCTATGAAATGGATCTTTAAATTTGTGGATTCTGACACATTCTGGTGTGTTTGTGTCAGAACTGCAAGAGCAGTATAAATTGTAGAGACCAAGTTAGTGTCCAAAGAATGAGTCACTGGTGATTTAAGGTAAAGCCATGGGGAGAAATAAGCCATGCTAACTTGAATCAAAAGATAATTTCAGAAAAGAACATATATAAGAACAAGAAAATTATCACAGACAAATTTTTATGATATTACATAATAATAAATTAAACTTTTTTCACAAAATGAAGGAAGCCTGAATGTGGATGCATCTAAATACAGAATGTCAAAAAAATTGTGAAACAATAACTGATAAAACTTCAAAAAGAAATAGATAAATCCACCCTTTCAACTGGAGAATTCTATATGCCATTATTAGTAATTTACAGATATAATAGGCAGAAAATCAGGGAAGGTAGTTGAATTAAATATCAAAATCACTCAACTGGATTTAGTTGACATGTATAAAATACCTGTGCAATAACATCAGTAGGATACACATTCTTCTAAATTGCAAATCAAATAGTCACAAAGCTAGACTATAGTCTGAATCATTGGGCACACTTCAACAAATTTAAAAGAATCAAAATCATATAAAATATACTGTCCAAACATAATGGAAATACACTAAAAATGTAATAACAACTGAAAAATTCTAAAATATCTGGAGATTAAATAACACAGTTATATATAACACATGGATGAAAGAGGAATTCTTGAGAAAAATTAAATAGTATTTTTAACAAAAAACAAAATGATAATATAATATCAAAATATGTAAGGTATAAAGAAGGTAGTTCTAAAAGGGATCATAACAATGACTAATATACATATATATTCATATGTATATGTGAAGTATATGAAATCAATAACATAAGCTTCTACCTTAGGAAACTAGAGAAAGAAGAATAATTTCAATGTAACAGGAGAGAACAAATAGTAAAAAGCAGAAGAAATTAATGGAATTGAAATCAGTAGAGAAAACCAATATAACCTAAAGATGATGCTTTTTATATGATTTTCAAAAACTAGTAAATTTCTTGCCAGGCTAATCAAGGAATAAAGAGAGAAGACACAAATTATTCGTTTCATAAGTAACAGAAGAGCTATCACTACTGATCCTATACATGTTAAAAATAATACAGAAATACTACGAACAACTCTATTTCCAAAATTGCATTAATTAGATGAAATGGACCCTTTTGTTCAAAGATACATGCTACTAAAACTCAACAAAAAGAAAAAATTTTCTGAATAGTCCTATGATGATTACAGAAATTTAATAATACCAAAATAGAAAACACCATATGAATTCTAACAGATAATGAAGAAACAATAACAATTTTGTTCCATAAAATGCTCTAATACTATAAGTAGACAAAGATATTAGAAGAAGAAAAAAAAAAAAACACAAGACCAGGATATTATGAGAAATCCTCAACAGTATATTAGCATTCTAAATTCAATAATATATAATTTTAAATCATATCTAAGAGGAGGTTTTTTTCCCAGATACTCAAGTTTGAGTCATCATTTGAAAATAAATTAATGTAATCCATAACATCAAAATAATAAAGAAAATCAAATGATCCTATTAGTACAGTAGAAATAGTGTAACAGTAGAATTATCAATAGTTGAAAAAGCATTTGACCATATCCAAGCTTCCTCCACCTGATAGACTAAAGATTGTAAAATGATACCCTAGGTACATGTTAGTTGATGTTGATTAAAAACTAGAGTTTTCTCTCCAAGACTGAGTATGATTGTCTATATAGAAAATCTATCCCAAATTAAAAAATATGCTAGAACTCATAAACCATGAAAGTGTTTACATGATTTAAAATTTACATTAAAATCTAATTACTTCCTAAAATGTTATAATTTGAAATTAAAAACAGGACTGGTTATAGTAAAAACAAAATAATGGAATACTTAAATGTAAATGTAACAAAATATATATGAGATATGTAAGAGGAAACCTCTGATTAAAGAAGAAACTAAAGATTTGATCTGTAAATGCATAAATATTTCATAGTGAAAGGTAGATTTGCGATTGTTAAAATATTAATTCTTGCTAATTTTATTTGTAGAAACAATGCAATTTCAATCAAAATCCTAGTAAGTTAATAATCTGTTTATATTGAGAAATTGATTTTACAGTTTGTATAAAAAGTAGAAGATTAAGAATAGCCATAAAGTATCAGCAACAAAAACAGCAAACAGAACCAGAAGAATAGGAGCACTGGATACTAGGAGACTTCAAGACTTACTAGATGGTTATGGTAATACAGATAGTATGATATTGGCAAAGAATCGACAAATATTATCAGGAGAACAGACCAGAGAGCCTGGAAATTGATCTACACAAATGTAATCAATCAACAGTTGAAAATGGAGCTAGATAATTCAGAAGAGAAAGAATAGTCTTTACATCAAATGGTTCCAGGACAACTGTGCATCCACATAGAAAAGAATATATTTTAAACAGACTTTACACCTCTCACAAAAACTAACTGAAAATGTGTGAGATATAAATGTGAAACATAAAACTATAAAAACTCTAGGACAGAAGATAATTTAAGAAAATCTAGGTAATTTGAGTTGGCAATGAGTTTCTAGATATAATACCAAGAGTAAGATCTATGAAATAAAGTTGAAATTCATTAAAATTAAAGTTTTCTCTGTGAAATACTGTTGAGAAAGTAAAAATACATGCCAAAAACTGGTAGAAAATATTTCTAGAGCATATATCTGATTAAGGACTGTTATAAAAAATGTGATACTTCATAAAAGATGTACAGATGGCAAATAATCATGTGAAAAAGAACTCTAAAATACAACAATGATATTCCATTACATATCTATTAGAATTGCTAAAATCCAAAGCACTAGCAACATTAAATGTTGGTAAGAATGTGAAACAATAGTAAATCTCATTCATTTGCTTGTATGAATGCAAAATGGTGCAGTCCCTTGGAAGAGTTTGACAATTTCTTCTAATTTCCAACACAAATTTAGCATGCAATCATATTCCTAGATGTTTTAGTCAGTTTTACATTACTGTGACCAAAAGACCTGAAGAGAACAATTCAGAAGAGAAAGTTTATTTTGGCCAACAGTTTCAGGGGTTCATCTATGTGGTTCCATAGATCTGAGTCCAACATGAAACAGAACATTATGGCAGAAATGTGTGGTGAAGGAAAGCAGCTCATGTCATGGAAACAAGAAAGCAGTTCCACCTACAAAATATAAATCCTGAAGGCACATTCATAGTGACCAATTTGCTCCATCCACTACCTACAGGCCTACAGTTACCACCCAGCTAATCCTTATTAATGAAGTAATCTGATTTTTAGGATACATGTCTAATTATCTAATCATTTCATCTCTTGCATTATGTTACACATGAGCTTTTGGAATGCAATTCTTATCTAACACATTCCATTTCACCCCTAGATCCCAACACTTGTGCCCATCTCACAATGCAACATATGTACTGTCCATTTTCAAGAGTTTTCGTATTCTTAATAGTCCTAGCATTATCCAAAAGTTCCAGTCCGAAATCTTATCTAATTGTCAAATTCATGGATATTTTCCCCTGTAAATAACAAAAGCAAGTCATATATATCCAATATATAATGGCACAAAGTAAACATTTCCATTCAACATTGGATATGTAGGGACATATGAAAAAGGGGAAGGGATAAAACAAGACTGAAAACCAGCTGGCCAAATAGGTCCTATAGCTCCACATCCTGAATCTGGGGCACATGCATAGTGATGTTTTCTCCAAAGGGCTTGCGTTCCACCATTATGGCTTTGCTACTTACAACTCATGTAGCTTCTCTCTTGAATGTCTTGTTCAAGTACTGCAACTTTCCTTAACAGTTGTCAATTCTCTTACTCTCAGGACTCTCTATGGCAGCTTTGGCTTCCTTCTTACATCTTCATGAATGACCCTTTCAGAGGCAGCCCAAAGGAATTCTGACCTTACTACACTTTGCCTCGTTCTACAGGCCTTCCTTTGAAATCTTAATGGAAGTTTCCATGAGCCCCTAACTCCAACATCCTTCATTCCTGCAGATCCATCATCACATGGTTGAAGCCTAGGTCTGCCTACTTCTTGAGCAGTAGCCAACACCCTAGTGCCATGACTACAATACCTTTGGATTGTCTGAGCAGCTGAGCATGGTAAAACAACTTCTAAGGCTCCCCTGTGCTAGTAGGTACTCCCATAGTCTCTTTTCAAATGAATTTTCATTTTTACACCATTGAACCTGTGATGGGTGCGATTTGTCAATTCCTGAGATGCCTTCAAGCCATCTTTTCTATTATCCATGGGTAAATAAATTAGCCCTTCTTTAGTGTCTGTAATCACTTTAAGAACCACAACTTCAATAACCCCAGTTTTATTCACACTTTTCTGATCAAACTGTGAGTTTATTAAACATCTCTGATTTGCTTTCTGCTCCTGATTATCAAAGTAAACTTGCAATTAAAATTGCATGCAATTGTAGCAATATTCAAGTCACCACCTGAATACTGGCTGCCTTGGAACTTCCACCACCAGATTAATTTAGTTCATCGTTTAAAAAAGATTTACACATTCGAATATGATTATTTATATAAATTCTAGAAAATGACAACTTATCTACAGTGAAATGCAAAATAGTGGTTTCTGGGGACCACTAAATAGTGGAATGGGGTGGCACAGAAAGGGATTTCTAATTGACAAAAATGTTTACCATTATGATTATGCAACTTGCAAAGGTATACACATATATCAAAACTTACCAAAATGTTCACTGTAAATCCATGGAGTTCATTGGATGTCAATGATAGCGCCCCAAAACTATTTTAAAATAACAATAAAATTAATGAATGAGTTTAACATCTTTTTTATTTGTTCTTTTTAAATATACATGATAGTAGGGTGTATTTTGACATATTATATGTACATGGACTATAACTTCCTAGTTTTGTTACTGTACATGATGTGGGCTAACACTGGTCATGTATTCACATATGAACATAGGAAAGTTACGTAGGATTTATTCTAATGTCTTTCCTATTTCCATCTCCCCTCCCTTCCCTTCATTCCCTTTTGTCTAGTCCAAAGAATTTCTATTCTCCCCCGCCCCTTACTGTTTGATAGCATTTGCATGTCAGAGAGAACATTCAGCCTTTGTTTTTTTGGATTGGCTTATTTCACTTAGCATGATGGTCTCCAATTCCATCTATTTACCAGAAAATGCCATAATTTCATTCTTCTTTATGGGTGATTACTATGCCATTGTATATATATACTGCATTTTCTTTATACATTCATCTACTGAAGGGTACCTAGGTTGAATCCATAGCTTGCCTATTGTAAAGAACTGTTATAAACATTGATGTAGTCATGTCATTATTGTACACTGATTTTAAATCCTTTGGGTATATGCCAAGGAGTGGGATAACTGGGACAAATAGTGGTTCCATTCCAAGCTTTCTGAGGACTCTAGTCCATCATTTTAAAATTCAGCCTCCCAAAAAGTTTCAGGACATGAACAAAACATAGACAACTTTTTTGCCAGATTTAACGCAAATGGCCTCTAGTTCAATTTCCAACAGAGTTCTCTTTCTTCTCTGGAATCTCATGAGCCCTGTCTTCACTGTCCACAGTCCTATCTGCATTCTGGTGTTTTGAGCTCCTTGCCCATTAATCTCCACACACAATATTCTAAAGATTTTACAGCTTGTATTTCTAAATGTTTCAAAATTCCTTCTACAAACTAACCACAAAGACTTCTGAACCATATGGTCAAGTTAGTCACAACAATGACCCCATTTCTGAATATCAATTTCTGTTTTAGTCACCTTCTGCATTGCTATGACCAATGTTCCTGGCAAGAAGAAATTAGAAGAGGAAAATTTTATTTTGGTTTATAATTTCAGAGGTTCAGTCCATGATTGGCTGACTCCATAATTCTTGGCCAATGTGAGGCAGAATATCATGGCAGAAGGGTGTGGTGGAGGAAAGCATCTCAGTACATGACAACATGCAAGAAAAGAGAGAGAGAGATAGAGAGAGAGAGAATTCTGCTTACCAGGGACAAAATGTAAATCCTTAATGTATATTCCCAGTGACCTGCTTCCTCCAGAAACACCCTACCTGACTGAATTTGCTACCGTGTTAATAGTGGAATTAATCCACTATTAAGGTTATGGCTTTGATAATCCAGTCATTTCATCTCTGAAAATTTTTGCATTGTCCCAAATGTGAATTTGTGATGAGGGCACCTCATATCTAAACCATAATGCTAGATATTTACCCAGATGAGTTATACATTTACATACATACAAAACCTATAAAGAAATATTTCTAGTGGTCTAGTTCATAATTGCCAAAATTGCAAGCAACCAAGATGTCCTTCAGTAAGGGAATGGATAAGCAAATTGTAGTATATTCCTAAAATGGAATATTATGCAGTGATAAAAATAAATGAGCTACTGAGTCACTAAAAGTCATATGGCAAATAAAATGCAAACAGTAAGCTTAAAATTTAATTGAGACAGATCCAAGATGGTGGACTAGAGGGAGGCTGTGATCCTTGACGCTCCGTAAAGCCGGATTCAAGCAGAGGATATCTGTTTCTCGGTGAGGCAGTTTTTACTGCTATCAATCCCCTGGTGTTTACCCCATTTGTCTGCTGTGATGACCTGCAATCTGCCAGCATATCAATGCCTTTTTTGAGCACAGATTGCTCACTGTCAGGTGTCTATCATCCGCTATTTGCCTGCCTCTCGCCTGTCCATCGCCTACCTTACCCCTATCCATCACCCAACGCTCGAGGTTCACCTCCCGATTGTCTGACAGCTGCCAGCAGATTGACCACAGACCGACAGTGGAGCACCAGCTGCCTGCTGTCGCCTAAAAGTTCACTGTCACAGTACCTGCAGGTTTGATTACACGTGGCTGCTGACATTTTGAGACAATAGCCAGGCCCCGTAGGAACCCTGGCCGAACTGACTGAGTCCCGTCTCCAGGATCCCTCAGCCCGACTGATCACTCCCTGCCTCTGGTGCCCTCACATCAACTGACTGCTCCCTGCCACCAGGACCCCCAGACCAACTGACTGCACCCTATCACCGGAATCCAGACCAACTGATTGCACCCGACCACCAGGATTCCACAACCACACCAAACACACCAGACCTGCAGAACCCCTGCCGGACCAACTGCATCCCGTCTCCAGGACCTCCAGCTGACCACGTCCACCCCTGAGCTGCAACTCCCCATTTGCCAACACATTTTGAAGCCAGAGTGGCCATCTTGGATAATCCTGGAAGCTTTAGCTCCGGTCTTTGGGTGGGGCAGATCCCATCCTGCGATGCCCGCTGGAGGCTTGAAGCTCCTTGTCAGGTACCTTTCATGCATGAGGCTACTGAACACTGGGAGGTTTCTTTAGTATATGACTGTTACACAGTAGATTTTCTTTTTTCTCCTTTTAAAAAAAAAAAAATTAAGTTTTTATTTCTTTACGCTTCTTGCTTTCTTATCCTTTTGTTTACCTGTTCCCTCAGAGTCTCTTTCTCCCTTTTTTGCATGCTAACATCTGATTTCCTTTGATTATACTCTCACCCTTTCTATTTTCTAGAACTTTTGTATATTCTTTCTTATCCCATTAACAGCCATATTCTACATTCCTCTGCATCCTCTTTGTCCTCCATTAGAAACTGCAGACCTTATTGCAAACCTGTTTGTTTTACTGAAGATAATATTTGAACTCACTCTGTTTATTATGACAATTTTGTTATTGTCCTCATAGGGGCTACTTGGTCTAGGATTGCATAGTGTCTGATTTGGGCACTGCTAATATTGATCTCCCCTTAAAGAAAGGATTTTGGAAACAAATAGGGCCACTATAAGCCTATAGGGGGAAATCTGCAATACCCCAGATCTGCACTGCTAGAGGGGAAGATACATGAACAGCATGAAAAAAAAGGGGAGAAAATGATCCAAACAAATCTAGATTCTATAGTAATAGAATCCAATGACAGAATGTTAGAAGAAATGTCAGAAAAGGACTTCAGATTATACATGATTAAGATGATTTGTGAAGTAAAGAATGAGATAAGAGAGCAAATGCAGGCAATGAATGATAATACCAATAAGCTGAAAGAGCACCTGCAGGAAGCAAAAGATCATTTCAAAAAAGAGATAGAGATTCTAAAAAAAACCCAAATGGAAATCGTTGAAATGAAGGAGACAATAAACCAAATAAAAAACTCAATGGAAAGCATCACCAACAGACTAGACCACTTGGAAGACAGAACCTCAGACAATGAAGACAAAATATTTAATCTTGAATGTAAAGTCGCCCAAACAGAGAAGATGGTAAGAAGTCATGAACAGAATCTCCAAGAACTATGGGACATCATGAAAAGACCAAATTTAAGAATTATTGGGATTGAGGAAGGCACAGAGATACAAACCAAAGGAATGAACAACCTATTCAATGAAATAATATCAGAAAATTTCCCAAACCTGAGGAATGAAATGGAAAATCAAATACAAGAGGCTTAGAGAACACCAAATGCACAGAATCACAACAGATCCACACCAAGGCACATTATAATGAAAATGCCTAACATTCAAAATAAAGATAGGATTTTGAAGGCCTCAAGAGAAAAACATCAGATTACATATAGGGGGAGACCAATACGGATAGCAGCCGACTTCTCAACCCAGACTGTAAAAACTAGAAGGGCCTGGACTAACATATTTCAAGCTCTAAAAGAATATGGTTGCCAACAAAGAATCCTATACCCAGCAAAACTAACCTTCAGATTTGAAGATGAAATAAAATCCTTCCATGATAAACAAAAGTTAAAAGAATTTACAAATAGAAAGCCTGCACTACAGAATGTTCTCAACAAAATATTCCATGAGGAGGAAATGAAAAATAACAATGGAAGTCAGCAAAGGGAGGAACTACCTTAGAGAAAAACCACTCAAAGGAGAAACCAAGCCAACTTAAAAACCAAAATTAAGCCAAATGACTGGGAATACAAACCATTTTTCAATAATAACCCTGAACGTTAATGGCCTAAACTCCTCAATCAAAAGACAAAGACTAGCAGAATGGATTAAAAAGAAAGACCCAACAATATGCTGCCTGCAAGAGACTCATCTCATAGAAAAAGACATCCACGGGGTTTTCAAGATGGCGGCCTAGAGGGTGGCTGCATTTCATGTTGCTCCAGGACTCAGGATTCAAAAGAGGAGATATTGAGACACTTGGGACCAACTCAAAGCAGCCAGGTGAGTCTCTCCCATTGGGGAGGCGTCCCGGATGGGACAGTGGTCCCGGAACGCAGGAAACTTTGTGAAGTAGAGCTGCCGGTGAGACGCCCCTCCCCCCGTTGGAGCAGTGAACTCGGACAACTAGGAGCGCCGAAAAGGAGGCCGCTCGGCACAGCGCTGGGACTCGGAGCAACCACTGGGGCTCCGGCGGCTGCCCAGGGGAGGAGTGGTGAGGAGAGCTGTGTGGACTCAGGACACCGGGGCCTGCCCTGAGGAGGAGGAGGAGGAGCGTGGCCGCTTGGATTCGGAGTGACTGCACCAGAGCTACAGGCGGTTGCCAGAAGAGAAGCTCCGCGGCGAGCTGTTTGGACTCAGAACGACGCTTCTGAACCCCGGGGCCTGCCCTGAGGACGAGGAGGAGGAAGAGGAACGCGGCCGCTTGGATTCGGGGTGAGTACACCAGAGCTTCAGGCGGTTGCCAGAGGAGAGGCTGCGTGGCGAGCTGTTTGGACTCTGACCACTTCTGAACCCCGGGGCCTGCCCGGAGGAGGAGGAGGAGAAGCGCGGCGGGTCCTTTGGACTCGCAGTGACTGCATTAGCGCTCCAGGCGGCTGCTCAGAGGAGAAGGCAAGTGGTGAGTTGTTTGGACGTAAAGTGACAGCGCCTGAACACAGGGGGGCTGCCTGGAGAGGAAGTGTGGTGGGTCGCTTGGTCTTGAGTGGCCGCACCAAGAGCTCCAGGCGGTTGCCTATAGGACCCGTGCAGCGGGTCACGTGGATTCAGAGCCACTCAGAGCGACCACTCCTGAACACTCGGGGGGTTATCTGGAGGAGGAGGAGGAACGGGGAGGGTCACTTCGACTCGGAGTGATTGATTGCCCAGGGCTACGGGTGGTTGGTGGGAGGGGGAGGCACGCAGTGAGTTTCTTGGACTCCTAGTGACCACACCAGAATACTGGGCAGCTGTCTGGAGGAAGAGGCGTGTGGCAGGTCTCTGGGACTCAGAGAGATTGTACGGGGCCCCAGGTGGCTGCTCAGAGGAGGGGCCGCATAGCCAGGCAATTAGGGGCAGAGCAGGGTCTCAGGATCTAGGAGGCTTCTGGGTGGAAGAGCCGCACAGAGACAGGCTTAGGGCGGAGCAAAGGTTCCAGGCCTGCGGGCATATTCTCTGAGGAGGGGCAGCCTAAGGAGATTCATCTGCGAAGGGTGAGGCTCCCAGGCCCAGGAGGTAGGGCCGGGCCCCTGAGAACTTTGCAGAGGAAGGCAGCCCAGCCCAGGCGGTAGCTGTAATTGAAGGGAACCTCTAGGAGGGTACTGACCAGCGAGACCTCCCCACCGGGTGAGTCTTCCCTGCCGGGTGAGGTTTCTCCACAAGGACGGTAAAACTAGAGACTCAGGCCCAAACAGGCCTTGCCTCAGCCCGCAGCCTAGGTCCCCTTTGGATGACCATTGGTCAACAAGTGGAGGCACCTCTGCCCACTAGCAGGGATTATACCCCTCCTGAAGGCCACCACTCCTAGAGAGGCAGCTTCCTTGTGGAGCTCCGCATTATCAACTTCCTCCAAGACTTCAGCCTACTGAAGGCTAAGGGGGGATATATATAGAAATCTTCAGGGACATTGTAAGTCAATAGAGGAAATCTGCAATATCTCAGCGGTCAACTGATACCTGAACAATATGAGAAAACAAGGAAAGAAAATGCTGCAAACAAATCTAGATGTTACATCAATAAAACCCAATGACAGCATGGCAGAAGAAATGACAGAAAAGGAGTTCAGAATGTACATAATTAAAATGATCAGAGAAACAAACGATGAGATGAAAGAGCAAATGCAAGCATTGAATGATCGCACCAATTGACAGTTAAAAGAGCAAATACAGGAAGCAAAAGATCATTTCAATAAAGAGTTAGAGATATTGAAAAAAAACCAAACAGAAATCCTTGACATGAAAGAAACAATAAACCAAATTAAGAACTCCATAGAAAGCATATCCAATAGGATAGAACACCTGGAAGACAGAACCTCAGACATTGAAGACAAAATATTTAACCTTGAAAACAAAGTTGAACAAACAGAGAAGATGGTAAGAAATCATGAACAGAATCTACAAGAACTATGGGATATCATGAAAAGGCCAAATTTAAGAATTATTGGGATTGAGGAAGGCCTAGAGAAACAAGCCAAAGGAATGAACAATTTATTCAATGAAATAGTATCAGAAAATTTCCCACATCTGAAGAATGAAATGGAAAATCAAGTTCAAGAGGCTTATAGGACTCCAAATACACAAAATTACAACAGACCCACACCAAGGCACATTATAATGAAAATACCTAACATACAAAATAAAGACAGAATTTTAAAAGCTGTGAGAGAAAAGAACCAAATTACATTCAGGGGGAAACCAATACGGATATCAGCAAACTTTTCAATCCAGACCCTAAAAGCTAGAAGGGCCTGGAACAACATTTTTCAAGCCCTGAAAGAAAATGGATGCCAATCAAGAATCTTATACCCAGCAAAACTTACCTTCAAATTTGACGATGAAATAAAATCCTTCCATGATAAACAAAAGCTAAAAGAATTTACAAAAAGAAAGCCAGCATTACAAAACATTCTCAGCAAAATATTCCATGAGGAAGAGATGAAAAACAAAGCAGCAAATCAGCAAAGGGAGGAATTATCCTAAAGGAATTGTCAAATAAAGGAGGAAACAAGTTGTGTCAAAGAAATAAATAAATAAAATTTAAAAAATGAACCAAATGACCGGGAAACCAAATCATATCTCTATAATAACCCTGAATGTTAATGGTCTGAATTCATCAATCAAAAGACATAGACTGGCAGATTGGATTAAAAAGAAAGATCCAACAATATGTTGCCTGCAAGAGACTCACCTCATAGAAAAAGATACCCATAGACTAAAGGTGAAAGGATGGGGAAAAACATACCATGCGCATGGACTCAGCAAAAAAGCTGGAGTATCCATCCTCATTTCCGATAGTGTGGACTTCAAGCCAAAGTTAGTCAGAAGGGATAAAGAAGGTCATTTCATACTGCTTAAGGGAAGCATAAATCAGCAAGATATAGCAATCATAAACATCTATGCCCCAAACAGTGGCTCATCCATGTATGTCAAACAAATCCTTCTCAATTTCAGAAAACAAATAGACCATAACACAATAATACTAGGTGATTTTAACACGCCTCTCTCACCACTGGACAGATCTTCCAGACAAAAATTGAACAAAGAAACCATAGATCTCAATAACACAATCAATAATTTAGACTTAACGGACATTTATAGAATATACCATCCAACCAAGAGCGAATATACTTTCTTCTCAGCAGCACATGGATCCTTCTCTAAAATAGACCATATATTATGCCACAAAGCTAATGTTAGCAAATACAAGAAGATAGAGACACTAGCATGTATTCTATCAGATCATAATGGATTGAAGTTAGAAATAAATGAAAGAGTAAAACACAGAAACTATTCCAACATCTGGAGATTAAACAATATGCTATTATATGATGAATGGATAACAGAAGATATTAGGAAGGAAATTAAAAAATTCTTAGAGGTAAATGAGAACAAAGAAACATCATATCAAAATCTCTGGGACACTATGAAAGCAGTACTTAGAGGGAAATTTATTTCATGGAGCGCATTTAATAAAAGAAGTAAAACTCAACAAATAAACGACCTAACGCTACAGCTCAAAGCCCTAGAAAAAGAAGAACAGACCAACACCAAAAGTAGTAGAAGACAGGAAATAGTTAAACTCAGAGCTGAAATCAATGAAATTGAAACAAAAGAAACAATACAAAAAATTGACAAAATAAATAGTTGGTTCTTCGAAAAAATAAACAAAATTGATAAACCTTTAGCCACACTAACAAAGAGAAGACGAGAGAAAACCCAAATCACTAAAATTCGGAATGAACAAGGAAATATCACAACAGACAGGATTGAAATACAAAACATAATTAGAAGCTATTTTGAAAATCTATACTCCAACAAAATAGAAAATTTCGAAGACATCAACAGGTTTCTAGAGACATATGAATTGCCTAAACTGAACGAGGAGGACATAAACAATTTAAATAGACCAATTTCAAGTACTGAAATAGAAGAAGTCATCAAAAGCCTTCCAACAAAGAAAAGTCCGGGACCAGATGGGTTCTCAGCCGAGTTCTACAAAACCTTTAAAGAAGAGCTCATTCCAATACTTCTCAAAGTATTCCATAAAATAGAAGAGGAGGGAACCCTCCCAAACTCAATCTATGAAGCCAATATCACACTGATACCTAAACCAGACAGAGACTCATCAAGGAAAGAAAATTTCAGACCAATATCCTTAATGAACATCGACGCAAAAATTCTCAACAAAATTTTAGCAAATCGCATACAAAAACATATTAAAAAGATAGTGCACCATGATCAAGTGGGCTTCATCCCAGGTATGCAAGGTTGGTTCAACATCAGGAAATCAATAAACGTAATTCACCATATTAATAGACTTAAAGGCAAGAATCACATAATTATTTCAATAGATGCAGAAAAAGCATTTGATAAAATACAGCACCCCTTCATGCTCAAAACACTAGGAAAAATAGGGATAGTGGGAACATTCCTTAACATTGTAAAGGCCATTTATGTTAAGCCCATGGCTAATATCATTCTAAATGGTGAAAAACTGAAAGCATTCCCCCTAAAAACTGGAACAAGGCAGGGATGCCCTCTTTCACCACTTCTATTCAACATCGTTCTTGAGACTCTGGCCAGAGCAATTAGACAAACCAAAGAAATTAAAGGGATACGAATTGGAAAAGAAGAACTCAAACTATCCCTGTTCGCTGATGACATGATTATATATTTAGAGGAACCTGGAAATTCCACCAGAAAACTCTTAGAACTCATAAGTGAATTCAGTAAAGTAGCAGGTTACAAGATCAATGCCCATAAATCCAACGCATTTTTATACATAAGTGATGAATCTTCGGAAAGAGAAATTAGGAAAACTACCCCATTCACTATAGCCTCGAAAAAAATAAAATACTTGGGAATCAATCTCACAAAAGAGGTGAAAGACCTCTACAATGAGAACTATACAACACTAAAGAAAGAAATTAAAGAACACCTTAGAAGATGGAAAGATCTTCCATGTTCTTGGATAGGAAGAATTAATATTGTCAAAATGGCCATACTACCTAAAGTGCTATACAAATTCAATGCAATTCCAATTAAAATCCCAATGACGTACCTTACAGAAATAGATCAAGCAATCATGAAATTCATCTGGAAGAATAAGAAACCCAGAATAGCTAAAGCAATCCTTAGCAGGAAGAGTGAAACAGGGGGTATTGCAATACCAGATCTTCAACTCTACTACAAAGCAATAGTAACAAAAACGGCATGGTATTGGTACCAAAATAGAAAGGTAGATCAATGGTACAGAATAGAGGACACGGACACAAACCCAAATAAATACAATTTTCTCATAGTAGACAAAGGTGCCAAAAATATGCAATGGAGAAAAGATAGCCTCTTCAACAAATGGTGCTGGGAGAATTGGAAATCCATATGCAACAGAATGAAACTAAACCCATATCTCTCACCATGCACGAAACTAAACTCAAAATGGATTAAAGACCTCGGAATCAGACTAGAGACCCTGCATCTTATAGAAGAAAAAGTAGGTCCAAATCTTCACCTTGTTGGTCTAGGATCAGACTTCCTTAACAGGACTCCCATAGCACAAGAAATAAAAGCTAGAATCAACCACTGGGATAGATTCAAACTAAAAAGCTTTCTCTCAGCAAAGGAAACTATCAGCAATGCGAAGAAAGAGCCTACAGAGTGGGAGAATATCTTTGCCAATCATACTTCAGATAGAGCGCTAATCTCCAGAATCTATAAAGAACTCAAAAAACTCTACACGAAGAATACAAAGAACCCAATCAACAAATGGGCTAAGGAAATGAATAGACACTTCACAGAAGAAGATCTACAGGCAATCAACAAACATATGGAAAAATGTTCAACATCTCTAGTAATAAGAGAAATGCAAATCAAAACTACCCTAAGATTCCATCTCACCCCAATTAGAATGGCGATTATCAAGAATACGAGCAACAACAGGTGTTGGAGAGGATGTGGGGAATAAGGTACACTCATACATTGCTGGTGGGATTGCAAATTAGTGCAGCCACTCTGGAAAGCAATGTGGAGATTCCTTAGAAAACTTGGAATTGGACCTACCATTTGACCCAGCTATCCCACTCCTCGGCCTATACCCAAAGGACTTAAAATCAGCATACTACAGAGATTCAGCCACATCAATATTCATAACAGCCTAATTCACAATAGCCAGACTATGGAACCAACCTAGATTCCCTTTAATGAATGAATGGATAAAGAAACTGTGGTATATATACACAATGGAATATTACTCAGCTATAAAGATTAATAAAATAATGGTATTTGCAGGCAAATGGATGAAATTGAAGAATATCATGTTAAGTGAGATAAGCCAATCTCAAAAATCCAAAAGAGGAATGATCTCACTGATAAGCGGATGATGACACCTAATGGGGGGTAGGAGGGGGACAAGAGTGGAGGAAGGAGGGACTGTATAGAGGGAAAAGAGTAGTGGGAGGGGTGGGGGGAAGGAAAAACATAACGGAATGAATCAAACATCATTACTCTATGTAAATATATGAATATGCAAATGGTATGCTGTTACTCCATGTACAAACAGAAACAACATGTATCCCATTCGTTTACAAAAAAAATTAATTGAAAAGGCTATATTTTGTATGATTATGTAATAAATGACATAATCAACATTATGATGTTCTGGAAAAAAAGTTCTTGAGAAGGTAAGATCCTAGTGATTTGTAGGTGTTTGAGGAGATGGAAAAAGGGAACAATGACTATGTGGAACCCTGTGGGTTTTTAGGGTGGTGAAATTACTCTCCAGTTGACTACAATGATGGACTCATGACATGCATTTGTCACAACTCATAGAACTCTAGAAAACAAAGAGTGAAACCTAATGTGAACTTCTAATTTTAAGTAATAACACCATACCCCTACTGGGATATTAATTATGGAGAATGTACCACACTAATGCAAGATGTTAATAACAGGGGAAAGTGTTGGCATGTGAAAGAGGAGGGGAGAATATATGGGAACTCTGTACTTTGTGCAAATTTTCTCTGCAAATCTAAAACTTTTCTGAAAGACAATGTCTACTAAAATTTGAAGATAAATGTATATTTAAATGTATATTTTTTAAAAAATCTAGGACATAAGCTAAACAAAGAAGCAGGACTCTCAAAGTGGCTTAAGGTCCTAAAACAAAGTCTCCTTATTTGCTCTTTGTATTTCTTTTTAAACTTCATCTTTATCTTGAAAATATCTAGAAAACTCTGATAAAAATGTCATTTAGAATCACGTATGAAGATAATAGTTCAATATATTTTCCAAGATTATGAAAGTCTTGTTTTCCTTATTATTCACTGTGAAAGAAGATACTGCTACTAAGATGATTCTAAGAGACAGATTATTTATATGACTTCATTTTAGTGCATGGAGGTGGAGGTTATAATGAAGAAAAATGTAAGATTGACATTTTCTTGAGTTTTTTAAATGTAACAATCAACTTTAAAAAAAACATCTAGACAATAGTAAAGAACAGAAAAATATTTACATTCACTTGGGTAGTGTTTGGTGGCAAAATTAAATAGTGCAACTTAATATGTAACTTTTCAATTGCTTGCTGTTTTCATATAAACAGAGTTAGAATGTGTGCTTTCCTTTTATAGCCTGTAAATTTGCTAAATGTAGTGCCATATATTCTCCTCTTAGTGTGTAATAATCTGTCAGTTAAGGGTCTGAACATTTCATTCATATCAACAGTTTCCATGTCATTTGCATATATTGTAGACAATTTTATTTCCCTTGGAGAAGAGGTACTCTTAAACACAATTACTCTTTGTAAAAGATATGCTGTTCCAGCATTCTGTGATACCGAAGTTTAAATCCACCATATAGCAAGCCTGGATTCCTTCTAAGAAACATTATGTAGATAAAATTATTAAAGTAATGAAAGCAAAATTCCACTAAGTTGCTATCTACACCTTGAGGAAAATATTGGAAGGGTATCCCTTCCACCAAATTTTTCTGACAATCTTCAAAGTGAATAGTCCTAACCAAACATCCCGTCCTTCTCAAAATGGTATGCTAACTAAATTGTCAATCTTCATGTTTCTACTATCATAAACATTTCTTCTTCCACTGATATATGCTCTTTTTTCGTTCCCTGTTAGATTTAGGATCCAGGTTAAAAGCTACATCCTGCCTTTTATAACTATGTTTTGCCAAGTCCACATACGCTTTTCTGAAGATTGAATTTATCACTATGATAAAATATTAATATTTTTTTAATCCTATACTGTTTAGTTCCTCTGTTATGTTCATAAATTAAATGATCAGCATAAAAGTGTGACCAGCCATAACTGTAGGAAGCATTATTGGCAAAACGAGGCTGGGAATTCTACGGTTCATGGGAGCATGTTCCAATGCATCTTGCAGCCCCTGTAATTGAATTTCACTGCCTGCAGTGTACAGCCTATCTTTAAATGATGAAGGTTCATTACCCCACAATGCATTTCCAACTTTAGCTATAGGATATCCTTATTAAAACTCATAATTGTGTGCTCGTTACACTATATACTTGAATGTTTATTATTGTAGTCAATGTTATGTCTTGTTCTGCAGCATGTCACATCCTATTTGCTCTTGGCAGCACCACATATCAATCAACTTAAAATGCTTATTTCCCATTGTATATTTCCTACTATGGTAATTTTTTAAATCTTGCATGTGAGTACCTTAATTACATATTGATTCTGTATTCCTTCTTAAACAAGTTTCCTAGACAAACTCTTGGCTTCAAAATTGAAAAAATCAAATCTATATAGGTTAATTTTGATCTCCCTGAAAAATTACACAAATAATATAATAAAATATGAATCATATCCTGGGTATATAATTCAACATTTTAAAAAAAGGAACTTCTGGTTGAAAAGATACACAAAACAATCATGCAACCAATTGGTGTTTCAAAAACACGTCATTTTTTTTTTTAAAAGTGCCTTCAGTTACCTAATAAGAAACTTTCTTATAAGTCTTTTAACATCTGTAGTACTTTCAGTTTTATTTAATGCCCTGGGAAATGTATGAATTCATAAATATTTGCCAGAACAGAGTTAAAAGTGTGTACAAATAACTTGCCATTTTGAAAACCTGAGTCATTTTAATAGGCACGAGAAGGACTTCTGGCTCTACAGCCAGACTGTCAAGATTTGTATCCTAACTCCACAGTTCCTACCTGCATGGCTGGGGTAAATAACATAATTGTTCTGTACCTCAGTATCCCTGTGTTCTGAAGCAATAGAAACTCAAGACCTATTGTAATGAAAACTGGTGTAACCCAGCGTTGTCTCCTAGAAGGCATTTTTCAGTTCCGCCCATGTGGCCATTGCCCATGGCTGTACCCCTTGGGTACTTTTCCCCATGGCTCATACTTGAACATTCTTCCAAGGAAAATCCTTAGGAAACGGAAGCTACCGAACACTAAGATGCTTGGGCCTTATACCTGGCCTTTGTTCCTCTTCTTCCACACCTCTTTAAAACCCTCTCCTTTGTGGGACTTATAAATTAAAAAATACAAAACCACAAAAACCTCCAGTCAATTACTGGACAGGAACAAAAGCTGTGTTTCTTTGATGCAAAGAAGGATTGAGGTTTTCGAGCAATTTACCAATAGAATCCCTTTGAGATGAAGTTTACTTAGATCTTCCTGAACCCATATTCTTGCATAAGCATAACATTTATTTTCCCTAATCCTGCTTTTCTCTTTTTCTTATTGGATATGCACAAACCTCTCCTGTAATAGAACACGTATTCACAAGGCTTGTTCTCAAGACCCGTTTCTGACGAACCCAATCTAAATGAGTTAACATTGAATCAATTAATTTAAAACATCTAAAACTCTTCCCGACATACTGTAAGCAAACGATAAATAGTCACCTGTATTTTAATGACTGATATGGTTTAAAGAGAAGAAAAATCATATATTATTTAAAAGGTTAGTTTAATTTAACCTGTAGGAGATGGTGAGGATGAAAATTATATACAAACAAATCTAGTGAAATGATTAATCTTAATGAATTATTAATGATTATTTTATTAAATAGCCAATTTCAAATATGTCCTAGTGAAAAGATTAATATTATTTCTCTTAAGGATTAACAAAAACT
This sequence comes from Sciurus vulgaris, assembly GCF_902686455.1. Lineage (NCBI taxonomy): Eukaryota > Metazoa > Chordata > Mammalia > Rodentia > Sciuridae > Sciurus > Sciurus vulgaris. Next base: position 33,936,664 of record NC_136475.1, on the reverse strand, counting down.
GGTGAAAAATAATAAAAACCAGTAGGTTACTGTCTGCAAAGAGTGTTAAGAGCTATAGGAAATAATTCTATTCAGAATGCACTGGCATGTAAACATTCAAGATTGTGCCATGTTAATTACACCACCATAAAAATGTGTACAAAGTTAAAAGTGTCTCTTCATATTCATATGATATAAAATGGGAAGAAAAATATAATGAAAGAAGAAATGATCATCTTTAGTTATTTCTGTGTTTTACACTGTGAAAGACTAGATAGGAAGGTATGCAGTGTGACGAGTTAGTAACCCAATGCCTTGAAAAAACTTGTCTATAGAAGTTTCAAGCATTTTTAATAGAATGCTATCCATCAGAATATCATTAACATTTTACCAACTTGCAATAGGTTTTAATGCCAGAACTGAGTCAATGAGCTCCATGGTTTGTGAAAGGCCAGAGGAAAGTCTGAAATTAGTCTCTTTTAGTACTGCCAAACTTCATAATTAAATAAATGATTTTACTTTGCATCAGCCAAATAGCAAAGTCAAAATCTCAGTGTGAAAATAATTAAGTATTACTAAATCAATATTTATTCACACAAGTAATTTGATTTTGTGCTATTATATTTTAAGGGCAAAATTTGTAGAAATGAAATCTTTTATATTTGATAAAAATCATATTTGATTGAATATAAGTTTCTTAGTTATGCTTGGTAACTATTCATTTTCCAAAAATAGTCATACACAAAATAAAATTGATAATAATCATAAAATATTATGCTACATAGATATAACTATAACAATCTTTTGTGTTGGACATTTCTCTAATAATTTGTTATGCATATATGCATTGTAAAAGATAGCATAACTGTATACTATTCATAACATAATTAAAAATTTTTTTGTATAAATATGAACAGCCTTTTGTATTGTTACATACAATCTGTTAAGAAAATGATTATAGTGTTCCTTGTTATGATGTCACTATTTCATTCAGACTTTTTGCTCACAATGGCTATTTGTTCTTTTCTTGATGTGTCATTTTTAAATTTTTCTGAGATGTTGATCTTTAGGTTTTGATGACCAAATCTTAAAGTCTCTGTGTTTTAATTCTGAGAATTTACTTATTTGTATTTATTTTCATAAATCTTTTATCTGAATATGCCACCTGCTCCTTTTTTGAAATGTTAAAGCTGTGTTTATAGAACATATGATCAATCATAAGTTGCATTACCCCATATAGCTTAAATAATTTTTATAATAAATTTCTCATTTTAGACAACTTTTAGATGTACATAAATGGACAGTATAAAACCAGGTACAGTGAGGTATGCCTGTAATCCCAGTGGCTTAGGAGGCTGAGGCAGGAGGACCGTAAATTTAGTCAACCTCAGCAATTTAGTGAGTCACTGAATGACTTAGGGAGACATTGTCTCAAAATAAAAATAAAATGAGCTGGGGATTTGACTTAGTGGTTTACTGACCCTGGGTTCAATTCCTGGTATTAAAAAAAAAAAAAAAAAGAGAGAGACAGAATTGATTCCACATCTATTTTCTTCCATTATTATTTCACCTTTACAATTAATGAACCAATATCATTGTTATTATTAATTAATGCCAGTATATTTTTCAGATTTCCTTAGTTTTTAACCTAATGATCTTTTTTTTTTTTTTTTTTTCTGTTCCAGGATTCCATCTAGACTCATTACCTTTTGTAACCATGTCTTATTAAGATCACTTTGGGACTGGGATTGTAGCTCAGTGGTAGAGCACTTGCTTAGTACATGTGAGGCAATGGGTTCGATCCTCAGCACCACATAAAAACATAAATAAACAAAAGGAAGGTATTGTGTCCATCTACAACTAAAAAAAAAAAAAATTTAAAAAAGATCATTGTGGCTGTTAGTTTCTCAGACTTTCATTGTTTTTCATGATCTTCATAGTTTTGAGGCATAGTGGCCAGATATTTGCAAAATGTCCTTTTTTGGTGTATTTCTCATTATTAGACTAGGCTATATGGTCTTGTGAAGAAGACCAACAGAGGTAAAGTGTCATTCTAATTGCATTCTATCAAGGGTGCATATTCATCAGTGTGATTAATCACTATTGACTTTGACCTGGATCATCTGATTTGTAGGTAGTATTTGTGAGGTATCTTTACTGTAAAGTTTATTTTTATTTCTCCCTCTCCTTATTGTACTTTTTAGAAGGAAGTCACTATTTTTTTTTCTTTTTAATTTTTGGTACGAGGGATTGAACCCAGGGAAGCTTACCCACTGAGCCACATACCCAGTCCCCTTTTATTTTATTTTTTTTTAACTTGTTATCTTGAGACAGTGTCACATTAATTTACATGGGGTACACTAAGTTGCTGAAGCTGACTTTGAATTGTAATCCACCTGCCTCATCCTTTAGAGTGAATTACAGGCATGTGCCACCATGCCCAGTTTGGGGAAGTCACTCTAGTGTGCTACCCACACTTGAAAAGTCGAGAATACTGATTTCAGAGTAGAATATATATATAAATTATTTGCAATTGTTCTGCATGGGAAATTTGTCTCCTACCACACTAATTTACTTAATCAATTACTTATTTATATAAGTTAGGAACTCATGGATATTTATATTATAGTTTGGGTTATAATCCAATATTATGTGACCGATACTGTTGTTCCAATCATTCCAGATTTCACTATTAGAATCTCTTACTTCGTTTCCTATGTCACTTTTACATACCCTACCACTGTGTTTTTGGTTCCACTGTTGTTGTTGCTATTATTATTTTGACTACTTCCCTAATTTCTAGCACTAGAAAATGTTTGCTTCATCTACAGATTTTCTATATAGCAGTTGTTTTTCCTTGGGACTCTGGTTCTACTTTCTGTGAAGCATTGTATCATAAACCAAGGTCTGAGTGTTAGCTACCTGTAAATCTTATGTCCTCTCAGAGCTTAGGAATGTGTGTACTGGCCTTTGTATATACATATATCTGTAAACTTATCTATGTATATCAATGTTATGTGAAACATGAGTTCATACTGATGACTTCAACTTTACTCTATTACCTCATCTGTCATGCCAGCATTTTCTGCTTATTTGTCTGTTACCTCTGACATTGAGAAACCCAGTTCCCACCATGTGCAACCCATGTACATTGTTTTTGAACTTTAACCTACATATATAGTGTTTCGAAACTACTAACCTATAGTTCCATGGAAACAAGCAAAAATCTTTCTTAACCAGTGTGTAGAGATTCCACATAGCTCATAAACAGGAACCTTAGCTTCTTCTCACTTGCAAAATTATTTAAGTTTCTTCAGTGAAGCTCTTTCATACATTTATAATACACTGAGATTTTTTTTTTTTTTTTTAATCACAGTCAGCCTTCTCTATCCTGGGATCCCATGACATCATGAATGATTTTTAAAATTGCCATAGGTTAAAGCTTTCTCTTTCTCATGTAAAGTTTTATGTGCTTTGTCAAATGTGTAATGCACTAAAATCAGTAGAGTTTCAAGATCCTAAAAATCTCCTACTATTTTCCTATTACACCCTTTCACATCCCTAAATCCACAGCAACCACTGATTTGCTTACCATCTAATATTTTTGATTTTCCAGGAATTTGTGTAAATGGATCATAAATCATGTAGTCTTTTAAGATTATTACCTGCATTCGTGCTTTCTTAATTGTTTCTTTTCAGCTATGATAAATTTTGTAATTTTTTTCCCCTTCCTTCAGAATGTCATTTGACTTTTAGTTAAATTACGTTTTTCAAATACTCATTTGAAACTCTTCTATGCGGAAGTCAATTTTAAACATAAATTAATTTTAAAATAAATAGGATCAATTTAAATCTACATAAAATAAAACTATATTTACCCTTTTCATTAGATTAAAAAGAAATTAACCCACTTTAATTTTCACATTTTTATCTTGTTTTATTTGCTTGATTTTTGTTTTGTGTTTGCAGCACTAGGCATTGAACCCAGGGTTTGGTGCATGCTATTTAAGTGCTCTGTCCCTGAGCTACATTCCAAGCCCTCTCTGTTTTAGTTGCATATGATAATGTAGACTATGTTTACATAATTTTATAAGATATTTTGCCGGTTACAATGTTAGTAATATTTTGTTACTAGTTAGCATATTAATTTTATACATATATAATTTCTAACTACCTATATACTCTTAAATGTTTTAAAGTTGTGTTCTTTTTAAGTCCTTTTAAGACAAATTTTAAAGTCTTTTGTAATTGTATCTTTCTTGTTTTTAACCAAAATGTTTTACAAGATTGTTTCCTGAATCCTTTGTTGAATTTGCTTTTTTTCACTGTTTATATATTGATTCTTCTCATTATTTTCAAATAATGTAAAATCATTCCACAGTCTATCCATGTCCAGAGATAATCATTTGCCAAAGATTAGTGTCTGCCTTCCACTGACTACAATACTGCCTATATTGAGATCCAGTTGCTACTACTTCAGCTACCAAATGTTAAGGGTTTGCTTTTATGTCCCTTTTCACCAAAAATAAGAGTGGAATTATTAGACATTCTATCAATTTGTCAACTTTAAAAATAGTTTTAAATTATGTGAGTGGTGAAGCATATTTTATGGTGATTTTCAGCATGGAAGCATCTCTTCTTTTTACTAAATTCTTTTAAAAACTTATATGAAAATTTGGAAGTTTAGAGTTCTACAACCCATGGGTTTACATTGCTCATTTTTACTTGAAATCAAAATACATTTTAATTTTATCTTCCTGAACCCTGATGAAATTTTATCTTTTTTTCCCCTGTCATTTTGTTTTAAAATTACATGCTTAAAGCATGTTTTAAAGAACAGAGGGTTGGCGATTTTTGATTAATTATTATCAGGAGCTCTGCACAAAATATTTAATTTGTATTTTTATCCTCTATATCCACTGTTCCTCTGCCAAACCCAAAAAGGAATTTGTGGTGTGCTACCAAACCTAATATTTGACCTGATGCTATTAGTTTAAGATAATTTATAGGGTGACATTCATTTTCTTGTTGTTTTGTTTTTTAAATACAACACTGGGAGAGAACAATATATTGTGTTTTATTTGTATATGACTAAAATAATGGGGTAAATTATAAAATAGAGAGGGATTTAAGAGATAAGAGCTTAAAATTAAAAGAGCTCCTCTGAGAGAAAAAAGAATCTGACACTGTTATAATGTTTAATAATATTGCATGATCTTTTTCAGCATTTCCACTTGAGGCTAAGAGACATTTGCATCACTAATATTTCACAAGTGTTTCTTTAAGGGATAATATTCCCCAATCTCAAAACAGATACTAGGATAAAAATTTGCTATGAAACACTAATTGGACCCATGGGTAAAAAAAATTTCCATCTGTTTTAAAAGGACATTTGTGTGTTAGCAGCAGAGTATTTAAACTATAAAAATATATTAATTCTAAGAAAGGTATAGATAGTAAAGTTCTAAATAACCATTCATAAATTGTCCAGAATTCTCTCTGGGCTAATTCTAAAATTCTTACCTCATTAAAAACTGATGATTAACATGATAATCCTGAAATGTACATGTGTTAGGCACTATAAAATAAAAATTATTAAAATATTTTGCGTATTAATCATAATGCATTATAAACATTCAGTGAAAAATGGGCCAAATATGTTGTATATCATGTATATCAAATTTCACTGAGAGAAAACTAGATCCATAATTTATTGAATTATAGAGTCATGACTTTAGCCAGTCCCATCTCTCCCCCCTCTCTGTCTCTCTCTCTCTCACACACACACACACACACACATACAGAAACACACAATACACATACACAAATATGCACATTTCATGATTTAATAAATTATTTGCAGATATTGTTTCCATTTTCATTGTAAAACCTATTTTCATATCCCATTATGTTCTCTTCTGACTTCCCTTTTCTGTTGTAACTTAGTGAAAATACTTGTCATGAAAGCAAATATAAATATATACATATATTTTACACTTTAACTTTTTACTACTTCCTATAGTGTCAAGAAAGTTCCCAAGAAAATTCAACTTTCATTGCATATTCGGTTTATTTTTATAAATCTTGGTCCTAAATTTTCTTTGTAAATTCTACCTGTTATCCTTGATTTTATAATGACTTTGAACATATCATAAATTTCAAGGAAGATAGAAATGTTCCAAAAAGTTTAATAAGTAAACTTCAACCTCAATTTCATCATCACAGAACTCTAATCAGCAAAATGATCAGATTTGTTTTCAATATATATGTTCATTTGCACTTTGTTCTACAAATGGATGCAGGCAAATTAAGCCTCCAAGTGAACTCCACTCATGGGTCTCACTTATAGATATCTCCACCCCTGATCCTGATCTCTCATTTCATAATAATGACTAAAGTTCTGTAAATTGGGTCAACCTAACTGTTTAAGCACAAAAAGTAGAGGAGAGTGCTTTGGACGTTCTAAAGCATGAGCCCCAGTTCCTTGACATATTTCCTGACTTCAACAGTTTCCTCAAAATCTGCTCATGCTTATGACTGCTTCTACCTCTATGTACTCAATGATGCTGTAACTCTCTAGGGTGGGACATAAAAGGAAAAGAGGCTTCTGCTTGTTCAATTAAAAAGCCTGTGATTAGATCCACCAGCTATTATATAAAATTAGCCCAAGTTGACTAAGCCAAGAGGGAGCCAAGCCACTCAGAGAAACTATGTTTGGTTCAAGAAGGTATTCACAGTGTTCAAGCCATCCAATCCCAGTTGCCAGATGGAGAGTGAACAGCCTTCACAGTCAACTGTTCCCATCCTATGTAGGGAGTTCTCAGCAGAAGTTCTGGAGATTGTAAAACAGAGAAAAGCCACCCCTGCTATGCCCTGTCCAAATTTCTGTCTCCAGAATCGATGAGTTCAACAAAGTAGGTGTTTGTGTTACTAAATTTCAGTCAATTTATTAAAAGGCAATAGTAGCGTTAGCAAATGCCATCTACCTACAGAACACTCTTAAAAATTCTTCAAAAATGTACTACACCCAGGTTGAGGAAAAGGCAAATTAACACCAGGATTCATTTAAAGTTCATTGTGGGATAAACAAAAGGGAAGCCAAGAAGAACTGTCCTGACACTGTTAGGACATCAGAATAACAGACAGAAGTTAGGAATGAAGGAGGGCTATAGACAGTGGGCATGGAATGATCATGCTGAAGTTTGAGAGGAGCAAATTTTAATGTTGCAATCTATTCCTGAATGGATAGTCTTCATCAGCACAAAGTAAGGCACTGTTTCCAACTTGCTTTGTATTGATCTGCACTTGCTGTAACAAAACAACCTTGTGCAAGCCTCTGATGAGTGAGGATTTGACTATTTGAGATGCAGTCAAGAGTCTGAACTCACCACACTCTTCTAAAGACATAACAAAGAAATATGTGAGCAGGCGTATCTTGTTTCTGACCTAAGATTACATTTGCACTGCCCTCTGAAGAAGGAGCTAGTCCAAAAGAGCATTCAACACAGGAATGACATGGTCTAGGTACATTTTAAAAATATCATTCTGGCCGTTTTACATAGGATAGAATGGAGAAAAACAAGAGTAGAATTGCAGAGGTTTCTTTCCATAGTTCAGGTGAGTGATCACAGTGCCTTAGATGAGATAGGTCCTAGGGGGTAGTGACGGTGAAAGGTTATTCTTTTCTGTGTATTTTTCATTAATCTTATTATTCATCAGGGAAAACTTTTTTCACAGTTGTTCTTTGAGTTGTTTTTGTGTGTGCTGACGTCTACATCTTTACTTTTCTTAAGTCATCTACCTTCTTTCAATGATGACTTTAACTTAATTTGACCCTTATTTATCTACTTGAATGAATGAACCCTCTTACTTTAATATACTTTGCAAACACTTTCCCTTCTTGTCGTGCTCTCGTTTACTTTTGTTTATAATGTTATTAAATTGCCATTATAGAGTGTAGACTTCATTCACAAGTGTTTGGCTTAACAAAATGTACCACATTAAACATGTTTTTATGTCTCTAATCTAAAGCTAAGTAACAAAGACCCGTATAGACCCTCTGAAATAATTATCCCCCGTCAAATTTCAATACATTTTAAGCAAGTTAACAGAAAATTGCTTACAGAATAATTTATAACATCAAAGGATTTGCCCAAGTGAACGTGTCTGGGTGTGAGGGTTCATGCTTATAAACCCAGGGACTCAGGAAGCTGGGGCAGGAGGAGTGCCAAGTCCAAAGCCAACTCCAGCAACCCCGTGAGGTTCCAAGCAGCTTAGTGAGACCCTGTCTTAAAATAAAAATTTTAAAAAGGGAGGGGAGTGCTGGGATGTGGCCCAGTGGTTAAGCACCCTGTTTACAATACCCAGTACCAAAACAAAATATTTAAAAAAATGAATTTGATTTCTGATTTTCCAAGAAATATTTCTACTACCAAAACATCAAATTGTTCGGAAGTCTTGACTCCAAGCATTTTTGGTTTTGCTTTGTTTTCCCCAAAACAACAAACCTCTATGTTTAACATCTGATAAGCTGTGTTAGAGTCCTTTTTCAATTATTCCATTCTCTGGATTTCTACATGGATAAAGGAAATGCAATGAATCTCAATGACTCCCTTTTATTTTCAACTGCGTTTGATAAATATGGACAAAGAACAAATCATGTCTTTTAGCAGAGCCCTTTCCAACTCCAAATTCTGAAGGAACAAATACTTCCACCCACACAAAGGGAAGAAATGATTTCATATTTCCTCGTACATGTCTCTATGATTTTTACCATCCCAGAGTGAGCTTTGACTCAGGAACTTGGTCAAGACATTGTCAATTTGCATATCTTGAGTGAATAGATGAGTCTTGTGTTGATTTAGATTTAGTTACGAAAGGACAGTTGTATGAATATTTGATTATTCAAAATTACACCAACTAATTATTAGTAAATGTCATTGGCTTGTTCAAAATGTGATTAATTAAGAAATCTTAGGGACCACATATATCATCAGCTATGTCTAGGAAAATATGATTTATCTCATGGCATAAGAACAAAGGGAAGAAATTTGAGAGTAGACTCATGTCTGTATTATTATGTGGAACTAATATTCATATCGACAGATATTTACTTATTTCTGAAAAAGCAAACAGAAAATGTATGGCTACCTGACACAGCAACCTCCCTCTTACTGTGTGTGGATCCACTCCACTGTTCCTTGCCTGGGACTCCCAGCTAGCTCTGGCTCTGAGTGAAGCAGATTTATTTCAAGGCAATGAGCCATGACAGAGCCCAGGCTGGCCTCCCTGGACAGGGGAGCACTCCCAGTGTTTGTTTACACACCCTGAGCTGCTGCAGCAGAATCAAGGTCATCTTAATTATCTTGGTTTAAAAAAACATCGAATATTTTCTTTGCTATATCACAATTTATTAATGGATTAAGGCAAGAAAACAGCATCCTTTCATATGTTTAATTATGCTATCAAAAAGTTAAAAAGTAATAGTGGAATACAGTTTGGGGCCATTCTTCTGATAAACATAGGGTGATGTGCATATGTATTTGTAATAACAAAACATTTATATGCAACTGAAACCATACTAAATCTAAACAAGAAAAATGTATAATCTTCATCTCTCTTATGTGACTATCTTTTCTTCTACCCTTCACAGACAATTTTATATAGCTATTACTATATAATGGCTGTTTATGTATAATTTGGTTGTTTTTTTTTCTTTAAAATTATTTCCCTTTTATTTTAAACCAGTTTTTACCTAAAATTGTTATTGCTACAGAGTGTTATTCAGTGCTAGTTAAAGATTGTATAGTATGTTATTATATTTTGATTGAAGCAATTAACCTAAGCACACATGAAATAATAGTTAAAAGATTAATTTCATCTTTAGATGATGTAGCAATGTGTATCTTCAACTTCCTGAAGTTTTTTCCTTACATTTAATTTTCACAAGAAAAGCCAATAAATCAAAAGTCACATATGGTTATTGATAAATTTTGTGAAATTCATTTCTAAGGTGTTATACTAATTTATATCTCTTACCAGAATGATTCTCCATTATATTAGTATTCACTGTTTTTTAATAATATTTTTTAGTTGTTGATGGACCTTTATTTTATTTATTTATTTATATGTGGGGCTGAGAATGGAACCCAATGCCTCACACATGCTAGGCAAGAGCTCTACCACTGAGCTACAACTCTAGCCCTAGTATTCACTGTGTTTTTACTACTTAAATTCATGACTGTTTTTCTTTTTTCAACTTTATTTGCATTTCGCAAAAGGTATATTTTCCCACTTTCAGAATTCTCAACTATATTTTGCACCTGAGAATTGTTTTTTCATGCCCATTGCTAGTATACCTACTGGGATATTGACATATATTTTGTCAATATTTAGAAGCTCTTTTCATAAAATATATTTATAAGTGTATCTCAAAATTACGTATTTGCTGCATATGTTTTTCCTTTAAATTTTTCTGATAGGGAAATTGCTTTTCATTTTGTGTACACAATTTAGTCATGATTTCTTTTATTCCTTGTGCCTGTGTGCCTAATAAATTCTATATATTTTTTATTTGAAACAAAGTTTTCAATACTTTTGTGTCTGTTTGTTTGTTTGTTTTGTGTCTATGTTTATTTTTATGTCCTAGGATAAAGTGTGATTTATTATAAAATAAAATTACATGCAAATTTTCAGGAATTTGTTTTTTTAAATGAAAAATCTACATATAATCCCAACCAAGAAATTGACAGAACTTGGGAATAAAAAGGTCTATAATCCTTCCTTTAAAAAATAATTTTCAACAATTATTTTTATCACAGAAGTGGTCACATTTCCTGGTTGTCACTGACACCGGTTTTCATTTGCAGAATACTGAAAGGCTGTGTGGAGTCTTTGGATCAGCAGAGAATAGCAAAATTTTGGTGGAATTAAGGCTTTTCTTTTTGAAAGTAAAAAGAAAGTAAGAACAGGCATAGTGGGAGATATTGCAAATTCAGTTCCAGACCATGAACATAAGCCTAATATTGAAATAAAGTGAGTCACGTGAATTTTTTGGTTTCCCAGTGAATATGAGTCATGTCTACACCATACTGAAGTTTATTAAGTGTGAAATAGCAGTGTAGCTAAAAAATGATGTAGATACCATAATTTAAAATATTTTACTGCTAAAATCTCCCAAGGAAAGCTGGAGTCTTCAATGTGCTGAAGGAATTTCTTGCCTTGATGTTGATGGCTCTTGATTGACCCACGTGGTAGTTGCTTAAGTTTGTTCTGACTATGTTCATTTCTTAACATTGGATAAATTATTTTGTTAAAAATTTCTCTGTAGCAAATGATGTTGCTTGATGGTATTTTATCCACAGTAGAATATTTTCACAAAGCTGGAGTCAGCCCTCTTACATTTTCCTACTTTCTTATCAACTACATTTATGTAATGTTCTAAGTAGCCACTATTCATTGTGATCATTCCAACAATATTCACAGTATCTTCTCCTGAAGTAGATTCCATCCAAAGAAACCACTTTCTTCATTCTATGGAAGGCATAGCCTTATGAAATTTATTCCCCAAGTAATAAGACTTGAAAGTCAAAATCACTACATAATCCATGTACTGCAGCATGCATTTTGTGTTATCAGGCATGAAAAACAAAATTAATTTCATTGAATGTCTCCACTGGAGTTCTTGGGTGCATTGTCAATGAGCAATAATATTTTCAAAGTTATTTTTTTCCTGAGAAATTCTCAGTAGGGCTTATAATATTCAATAAACCACATTGTAAACAGATGTGCTGCCATCCAGACTTTGTTGTTCCATTTATAAAGCACAGGCTGAGTCACATTAATATAATTTTTAAGGGCCCTACGGTTTTGGGGATGATAAATCAAGCATTGCTTCTACTAGAAATTACTAGCCTCATTTGCCTCTGAAAGAACATCCTGTTATAATGAAACCTTGAAACCAGGCATTGACTTTTCCTCTCTAGCTATGAATATCTCCAGCTAGGGCAACTACTTCAAATATGAAGTCATTTAAGATACACTGAAAATCTATTTTTTACTTTAATCCTCACCAGTTATCTTGGATATAGCTAAAACTTCCTTCAGCTTCTACATGAAACAGTAGTTACTGTTTCATCTAGCTCTTCTATATTTTGGAGCTGGTTTATTTTTATTTTTTTAATATTATAAACCAAATTCTACTAGCTTCAAATTTTCTGATGTGTCCTTGCCTCTCTCAGTCTACAGGAAATTGAAAAGACTAAGGGCCTTGTTCTAGATTAGGTGTTGGCTTGGGTAATGTTGTATCCCATTTGATCTTCTATACAGATCAGTAAAAACTTTCTGCGAATCAGCAATAACACTATTTCATTTTCTTATCATTCATTTATGAACTGGAGTAACAAATTTTATTTTTCCTCAAGAAATTTTCTTTTTCATTCATAGCTTGACTAATTATTTAGTACTATAGGCCTATATTCAGCCTATCTCAGCTTTGGGCATGTCTTCCTTGGTAAGCTTAATTGTGTCAAGCATTCTGTTGAAATTGAGAGATATGTGACTTCCTTTCACTTAAACACTTAGAGGTCATTAGGGATTTATTAGCTGACCTAATTTTAATATTGTTGTGTCTCAGAAAATAGGAAGAGACGAAGGGAGGGACAGAGACAGGCTGGGCAATATTGCAGTCAGAACACACACAACATTACTTGATTATGTTCACCATCCTTTATGGATGTGGTTTATGGCAACACCAAAGTTTACAATAGTAATAGCAAAGACCATTGGTTTCAGATATCCATAACTCATATAATAATAATAACAATGTTTGAATTATTGCAAGAAATTTCAAAATACAAAACAGACATGAAATGAGTGCATGCTGTTGAAAAAGTGCTGTGACAGACTTGCTTAACACAGGGTCACCAGGAAACATCAATTTGTGGAAAACACAATATCTGCAAAATGAAGTGAAGTGAGATAAAATGATGTATGTTTGTGTGCATTGTGGAGACATCGTAAAGTGGTGATTCCAAAGTGTGCATCCTGGGCCAGCCAAGCTACCATCACCTACTGCTAAAATTGCAGATTCCTGTAGTACTCTAGACCTATCCAATCAGAGGGTACAGGATTCTATAAATTGCGTATATTCCTTATTATCTTCTGAGGTTTCAGTAGGCACAACTTAAAATACCAGTGTTTTAAGTAACCTTATGGAAAGTGCTGGAATAAACTGAGGGTAGAGTTCTGCAGTCTCTGTGTTAGTAAACTTCTCAGGCCATTGTGATGCTTTAGTTTTAAAAACCAGAGAACTACTGGTACACAAAGCTGGACTTATTATATTTAGCTTAATAGACAAACAGATCTTTGTCATTTTCCATTTTCACATGCCTAAAGATATTTTATTGAATATTAACTTCTTGCCTGGGCATTCATTTTTATAAAAAATAACTCCTTTTACAAAACCATGATATTTTGAAAGACATTTAATTTAATCATTATTTGGTGTTTCAATGATAATGGTCCTTTTAAAATATAAAGTTAAATCTGTAAGCTTATTGCAATTTATAGGTTCACAAAGATATTATACAGTCTCTAACATGAAGGCATTTATAACAATAGAGAACCAAGGAGAGTCCAATTAAGTAGAATATTTTACTTGATAACAGGAATATGAATGATTATATGAGAGAAAAAAAGAGAAAGGAATGGAAAGGGAGTTTCTATGTGTTTTAAAACTTAGCACGTAGTACTCAAATCCATAGAGGCAGAAAAATTATTACATAAACACATAGAAAACAAACTATGCAATGTAATTCCTGTTATCCTTCTATATTAGAAGCTATTTTAAAAAGTTTTCAAATTTTATCAGAGTTCTGAGATTATAAAACAGATTTATGTGTGTGCATATATGTGTACATATTTAAATTACATCCTAGCTACTACATAAACATTTCTAGTAATATTCTGGAGACACTGCTAAGTGTCTTACTAAGTTTGTGTGAGGTTTAAATAATATTACATATGTAAACTTAATTATGGCAGGTCCTGACAGAAACACCAATGCATAAATGTTACCTATCATTATTGTACTAGCATTATTTCAAAAGTCATTTAGAGGAATGTGCATGACTAAAAGAGGTTTCTAAAACATATTTAAATAATATTAAAATCACAAAAAATGTGTATAGATGAAGAATATGTCAACTGAAATTTGATGGCTGCTGTGCCATCTCCTATTATTATTTATGTATAGTATTAGAGATATAATATTAGAGAGCCTTGGTTCCAATTGCCAAAGTCTTAATTATTTAATAAAAGTTTGAATATAATATATAACATAATAGAAGACATATAAATTTAATTTTAGAGGCATATTTTCATCCCATCTCAAACTCATTCCCTTGATGTTAAATTCTGGAAGCAGTTCATTGTTTGGATTCTTTCTCAAGAAACATCTGGAAAAGTAATGGCTATCTAAAGATGGTGTTTGCAAAATAATAAAAAGCACTGCTCAAAGCAACACTTGTATACCTAATTATCTTTAAGAGATAGAATATTGTGGAGAAACAGGATTCTATAAATTGCGTATATTCCTTATTATCTTCTGAGGTTTCAGTAGGCACAATTAAAATACCAGTGTTTTAAGTAAGTAACCTTATGGAAAGTGCTGGAATAAACTCAATTCATACACACATTATTTTGAAAAAACTATTGACTACCAACAAGACCTAGTCGGCTCCTAAAGATGCCATTTCTTCATGCTGTCCTCATGGAGGTTGGGGTTAGATTACGACATATGAATTCTGCTAGGGGGACTGGGGGCTGTATATTCAAGTCATAATAGTAAGGTTCACTTTCATTCTTTCGTATGTAAATAGTCAGTTTTCCCAGCCCCATTTATAGAAAAGACTATCCTTCCTCCAATGAATGGTCCTGGCATCTTTGTCAAAAATCACTTAACTATATATGCAAGGGCATATTTCTGGATTCTCTATGTTATTTCGCTGGTCTATATGTCAATAGCCACAATTCCTATGCATCTCTATGAAATAATTTCTTGACAATTTTGTATAAAATTTTAAGATTGATAGGATCTATGTAACTTTGTTGCATTGTATAATTAGTTCCTTGGAATAAATACTTAGAAGTCAAATTGTTGGGTGAAGGAGAATGTGTATTTATTAATTTTTCCAGATACTCTAATAATTACATTATTGTAGTGTAAAAGTCTGTTTTTGTTAAACTCTTATTTTCACTGAATATTAACTATTGAATGTTTTAACATTTGCCCCATTGCTATGTCATTTGACTTTTTCTGTTAGTAAATGTGTAAGTATATACTAATTTTATTAAATTGTAATTATCTACCTATTAGGAATATGTAATGCATGCTTGAAATTTTCTTTTAATAAAAATTCATAAATATTAGTAATAGAAAAAAATCACACAAGCATCATATTACTTATAATGGGTGCCAAAAGGAATCTGATTGGATTCAAGTTCCCCTTCATGTAGAAGGGAAAGAAAAGAATAATGCAAAATTTAAGGTGGAAAGATTATAACTGCATACTTGTAAGTTAAGGAAACCATCATTCTTCTCTAAGTTCCTCATAGAGGATTTTCTAACATGTGAGGACTCCTTTAGAATGCCACCCACACAACAATTCTGGAGATAGTACATAAGAATGTGAAATTAAAGAATAATAAAAAGCATAATGTGGTAAAAGGAAAGGACATAAGGCAACGGAGCTAGTAAAGCCTGGTTGTGTCTAACTGTAAATTAGAGTACAGAAAAATAAGTGTGTAACAGGTTAAATATGTCATAGAAAGTACAGTAATCAGAATCTGAAGCACATCATTTAATTATGATAAATTAGAAATGCCTATTTAAGTATAGCTTGCCCAAATTAATTCCAGTCTTCAAGAATGGTAAGCTTAAAAAAAGAAAATATAATCATCTGAGTCCAAGTGAAGAAGATTTGAAATGCACCTGTGGCCTACAAAGAAAGTGCAACCAGTTGCCAAAACTAAATGTTTATGTGAAGTATAAAGGGAAGTGATCAAAAAAGAATAATCAAGAATTGCATTTCTCCATCTCAAATTTTTGTGAATGCTATGTAATATAAATTAAAATGTGTTATTAATCTTTTTCCTTTCATAAAACAAAACAAATTTTGGTTTATCCTGGTATTTCAAATATCAGGACAAATTAAAATGTTAATAATAATGACATTTAAAATGTCACAATCGTTTTTGAGGGCTCAACTACAAAAAAACAACTCACAAACTTTTAGAGATGTTGTTACATGTGTATATGATAAATGAAAAAATACAAAATGTTTTTTATATATATTTGAAACTATTCAGTATATATTAAGCTCCAACAAATTTCTAATATTTTTCCAAAAGTTGAAAGACTGAACACCTTTTATCAGAATGAGTGAGGCATGAAATAATAACAATAAATTAAATAATTTTAATAAATGACAATTATTTTAAATAATTTTAATTAATAATATAATTACTATTAACTAAGTAATAATATTAATGATTTTTAATAGTTTTAATAAATGATAGTCATTTTAAATAATTTTATTAAAAATTAAATAATTAAAACTGAGGAAAAATTAAAATTGTATTTTAAAGAAATAAACATAACACAGTTAAGAAAACTTAAATGCCAAAGAGGAAATTAAAGTTAGATGATTATAAAAACACAAAAGAATAGCACAACATTCAAATGTATAGTTCTATTTAACAGTAAAAATATAGCTCAATACAAGGCACCCTTGAATATAATTCACCATACCAGTACTGCATATGGAAAGAAAATAATTTGGTTATCTCCATTGAGGCAAGATAATTTTAAAATTAAATTTTTTGCTTATTTCTTGGAAACTGATAGAAGTCTAAGGTCTAAGAATAATAAATAAAAGTTAATCCTACTAACCAATTGTTCAAACTCCAGGCCCCAAGCATACTGTTTCTGATCCCAAAGAAACAACTTGAAGGAATCATGGGAGAGATTTTTTATTACTTGCTCATGACGGGCTGCAGGCCAGGATTCAATGGAGGGCCATGCCATGCCTACAAGCTGGGGGAATATATAGGATAGATTGCATGTCCCCGCTGTGCAGGTGGCTCTTTTCAGATGATTTATGAGTATATTCCTTTATACAGAAAGTCACATTTAGATCCTCTCTCAAGAATTAGAGAGTGGCCAGTTCCCCGTCTCCATTTCCCTTGTTACCACATTCTTTAGAGACCCTATAATTGCTACAAGCTGTCCTAGGTGCTGATTAGTGTTTAAGCTAACACCAATATCATACTTAATGGAGGAGCATAAAAGTAGTTTTTAATACTCATTAACAAATGTTTAACATTTTTTTCTGTAATTTCTGATTGTTGGAATTGAAAACAAAATTATAAATGAGAGTAGAGATATTGAAAATCAAAAAGCTTTTCTGAAAATCACTTAAAATTTTAAAAAACAAAATTAAATATATTTTGGTATATTCCATTAAGAAAACAGTGTAGAAAAATACTTGTTGACATGAATATGAATATATATATATATACATATATATATTTGTAAAAATGTGTGATTCAAAAATACAGTTTAGCAACTTTAACATTTTTATAAATTATGTAGCTATGATTATCTGATCATGAGATACTTTTATATTTCTACTGAAGATATTGCTAATGGTTATCTGTAGTGGAGAGTATTATACAAAATGCATTTTTAAAAATTTTCAAATTGCATCTATTGAGTACTTGTTACTCAAAAAAAATGTCAAATGTTATAAAATAAAAGAAGATACGTTGCTAAAGTATATAAAGAGAGTTTCTTATCAATCAGAGGAAAGGAAACTGACTTAACATAGAATGATGTCAAAATTTGGTAAGTGAGCTCTTAAACATGACTTTTTTTCTTGGGATTTTGCTTCAACAGCTATGATTAAAAGAGAAGGTTTAAAATACAACATGTAGTTTCAGGCATTCCTTTTGTATTTGGAATCCCGATAGCTTATGGCATTATTTACTCAATTTATTAAAATTTGTAATTTGCTCATAATCTCTGAATTTTGTATCATTCAGGACTTTCCTTGGTCCTATTTTTCTTTCTCCTTCTTTTTTTTGTACAATTACTTTTTTTCTATTTTTTAATCTCTTTTTTCAGTCCAGTTTCTCTATTTCAATAGAGAACATTTCAGAGAATGACCATAAGTTCTATCAATGTTCCAATAATTAATAAATCTGGCTTGGTCATTTCTTGTCACTCCATGTATTGGCTCTACTTTATTGAAAGCCTGGATACAAACCTTGCCCTAAAGTTTAACAGTAGTAACAGAAACTGAACTCTGTATTAAGGTAAATGTTTTGAAGGCTTACTGAAAGTAGAAGAGAATTGTAGCCAGACCTGGTCATTACATGTTTGGTCTCCATTTGGTTTATATTCCATGGAGTCAAAACCTTACAGAGACACATCACTTTTAGCAGGTGAGAATGACTTCCAGGACTATCACATGTCCAGTCCACCATTCTAGCTGCCTACCTACTAGTATCCTTTAGTTTCCATCCCAATATCTGCAGTGATGTTGACTCTGTTGAGATTCTTATGACCTTGTACCTGGGGACTTCAGGACAATCTGTCAGAAAATAACAATCCCTATTTTTCACAACCATGCACTCAATTACTCAGAAATAATACATGTGAGGCATCAGCAAAATAGTCCATACTTATCTTTTGCATCTCTCAATCTATTGTCCGAGAGTATGAAATAAAATGTTCTTCTTCATCTCCACTGTGCTCTGGTTCAGATCCCTTGTGTTTTACTACCTGGACATAGCACTTTCCAAAATAATGAATGATTTTCACAATCTAATAATAGAGGTGAAAGGCCTCTACAATTAAACTACAGAACACTAAAGAAAGAAATTGAGGAAGACCTTGGAAGATGAAAATACCACCCATGTTCTTGGATAGGCAGAATTTATATTGTCAAAATGACCATATTACCAAAAGCAGTGTATAGATTCAATGTAATTCCAATCAAAATTCCAATGATGATTTTCATGGAAATAGAGAAAGCACTCATGAAGTTCATTTGGAAACATAAGATACCCAGAATAGCCAAAACAGTCCTTAGAAAAATAAAGCTGGAAGCATCACAATACCAGACCCTAAATTATACTACAGAACTGTAGTAACAAAAATACCATGGTGTTGACACAAAAACAGGAAAGAAGACACATGGATCAGTTTAGAAGACAAAGAGATGAACTCACAAAAGTAGAGTTACCTCATTACTAGACAAAGGTGCCAAAAACATACATTGGAGGAAAGATAGCCTCTTCAACAAATGGTGCTGGAAAAACTTGAAATCCATATGTAACAGGATGAAATTGAACTCCTATCTCTCACCCTGAACAAAGCTCAAAGTGAATTATAAACCTAGGTATTACACCAGAAACCCTGCACCTCCTAGAAGAAAATATAGGCCAAACTCTTTAACACACTGACTCAAGAAATGACTGTCTTAAGACTCCTAAAGTACAAGAGGTAAAATAAAAAAATTAATAAGTGGGATGTCACCAAACTAAAAAGCTTTTTCACAGCAAAGAAAGCAATCAAGAGCATGAAGAGAGAGCCTACAGAATGGGAGAAAATCTTTGCCCTCTGTACCTCAGATAGAGCATTAATTTATATATAAAGGATATATAAAGAACTCAAAACTTAACAGCTAATAAAGCAAATAACCCAATCAATAAATGGGTAAAGGAACCGAACATATACTTCACAGAAGAAGAAATATGAATGGTCAACCAATATATGAAAAAAGATTGAACATTTCTAGCACTTAGAGAAATGCAAATTCAAACTGCACTGAGATTCCATTTCACTCCAGTCAGAATGCAGTCATCAAGGATACAAATAACAATAAACGTTGGGAGGATGTAGGGAAAGAGTATGCACTCATACATTTCTGCAAATTGGTACTACCACTTGGAAAGCAGTTTGGAGATTCCTCAAAAAAACTAGGAATGAAACCACCATATGACCCAGCTATTCCACTACCTTGCATATAGTCAAAGAGTTAAAATGAGCACACTAGATTGATGCAGTTACTATAGTGATTGCAGCTCAACTCACAATAGCTAAGCTATGGAACCAACCTAGGTGCCCTTCAACAGTGAATGGAAAGAAAATTTGGTATATACATAGACACACACACACACACACACACACACACACACAAAATGAAGTATTAATTAGCCATAAGGAAGAATGACTTCATGACATTTGTCAGTAAGTGAATGAATCTGAAGACTGTCATGCTATGTGAAATAAACCAATCCAAAAAAGCCAAAAAGTTTCAATGTTTTCTCTGATATGTTGAAGCTAACCCATAATAAAGAATGTGGGGGAAGAATAGAAGTTCAGTAGATTAGTAATAGGGAATGGAAGAAAGGAAGGAGGAATAGGAAAAGAAAAGACAGTGAAATGAATGTGGCATAATTTTTCCCATGTCTATATGTGAAAACAACACAGTGAATCCCACCATTATGTATATACAGAAGAATAGGGTCTTAAACAGAATAAGATATTTTCCATTCCTGTATTAAAGTAACAAAATGGATTCTACAGATATGTATACCTACAAAGAATCAATGATTAAAAAGAATGATTTTCAGAAGAAGTGCAGTCTAACTCAAATATTGGTAATAAATAATATTGGTAATAAGAAAAAGGTAATAAATATGCATCCTTTATAGCCATACAGTAGCCATGACTTTCTCCATGAAGTGCCGAAAGTTGTGTCATCCAGAGCACCATTAATGAACACACGTGCTTTCTATTATTTGAGATCTTTAATGGCTTTAGTTTTATGTAAAAGTTGTAGAACAAAGCTTTTGAGCACTTAAATGCTACTGAGAATTAAAATAAATATACCAACCAATGTTTTTCCTTTTGAAATTTAGCCTATGTGTGATATGTTTATTATTTCCCCACCTGCCAATCTCAACTTGAATATGTGGATAAAGGCAGCCTTAGGGTTAACATCTCATTTTAAATGAATGGTGCAATAAGGCATCTATCAGCACCCCACAGCAAGAAAACACACAGATAGTGTGTGGCTATTCTGTCTGAGTAATTCCTGAATGGCTTGAGGTGGTTGCAATTCCTTATTGTTTTTTGAAACAGTTCTATTTAGAGAAATCTAAGGCAACACCCAGGGAGAACAGCATGAGGCTTATCAGTGGGTCTGTGGTACATCACAGACATGTTTAGTAAATCTTGTCTTGATTTACAAATTGACACATCTTGGCTTCCAGAAATGCCAGAAGTTTCATTTTCTACTCCACAGCATAAAGGAGCACATGCTAATGAAGTAATTGAATACTGCATATCTCATATGTTTCCTTCCTAATAGTATTAGGAATAAGGATAAGTGCTTTCTTAGCCTATTGAATTGTTCTGAGGCTGACACAAATTATAGAGTTTAAATTTATTAAGAATTGCCAAGTTTGAATTATTTTTATGGCACTCTAGACACAATTAACTAACTCTGGGCTGATCTTTAATATAAATGATAATTTCTACAGTATAAGAAGAGAATGGAGTTTGTGCTGGTAAATGTGAGTCGTTGTTAGTATCATTTTATTTAAAGACAATGTTTAATTAAAACTCTAGCAATAAAACAATGTTTCTGATTTTGTTGTAACTGTGTTTACTGATTTCAAGAAAAGAGTGATTAGTTATACTAATAACTAAATTAGTGTCTGCTCATCTTTTTAATACTATTCATGTGCTTTATTGGAATAGCCAAATAAGATCTTTTATTTAAGATATATTTTCCCTCAATTAATTTTCCATTTTAAGTTATTGGTAACTAAAGAATGCCACCATTGATAATGTGAGAAATAATTCATTCTCAAAATGTCAGTCATTTTCAGAAACAAAATTATGCCAATCTTCCATTTTGAAAATTTTACAAGATAGACTTTGAGTGTCTAATAATTTAGGACCAAATGAAATTGTTAAGAACAGCAGTGTTTGCACGTATTATGTTTTCCTAACTAGGAAACTCAAATTATTTAAACCTGTATGACTAAGTAACTTATTTTCCACCTAAACTTGATTGACTTTTGAAAGTATATATGTTTTTAAACATTTAGGCTAATTATTTTAGCATAATAAAACACAATGACTTAAATTCTTCAGTATAATTTATATTCAATATTGTTTCCTGTGCCCCAAGAGCTTTCTAGAAAAATTCTTGTGCTAAGATCCTGCCTTTGTTTTGTTGTCTCTAAATTTCTTTAGACTTATTTATGTACATAAGAAGGAGAAATGGAGTGTATTTTAATAACAGGGAATAATTAGTATTATTTGCAGACATATTGGGTGGTTGTAATCAGTGTGGGGAGCTCTTACTTTTAACTAGTGAGTAGAGTTAGGGTGGAGCTAAATAGTGCAATGTACGAAACACCTCTTACGGAATTATCTGGTCCAGAATGTCAATAGTGCCAATCTAGAGAAAACTTCTACTCAAGTATTAGTGTGTGTTCACCAAAAATCTAATCTTAAACATGAACCCACAGAATTTCCTATAAAGGCTACCCCCCAGAATTTAGACATCTTTGGTGAAGGCTATTTCCAATAAGAGGGTTTAAGTGTTACATTTAATCAAATCATTTAACTTAATGAGTCAATCAACCACATTTCACAAATCAATGATAAAATCATTAGTTCCAACATTTTCTCAAAGGAATACTTTTCAAATTATGTAAGTATAAATAATGCCATGTATGTGCAGGTATTAGGAGGTAAAAACAGAACTCTGAAAATATGCAATTTTGTTGTTTTGGAAATATTAAACATATTGTTTATTAATCAAAAACACTTTTACTCTGTAATTTATCCATAGGTTTTTGCATTGTTAAAAAATGGAGTTTGTGCTTGCCCACTAAAACTTACAAGCATATTAAGATACCAGATGTTACTTAATATAGCACTTTCTCACAAACATAATTTTTTGAAAATATAATGAATGATTTCTTCTTCAAATAATATCCACTTTTTTGTAGAATAATATATATAATATATATTCTATACCATATATATGTATATGTATACATGGTCATAAATGTATGCATCCATATTAGTATAAAAAGGCAATATCATGCAAAAACTTTCTCAAGACTCAAATTAGAAGTTAATATTGAGTAGAAATTTATCAAATTAAAGCTCAGGTGTTTCCTCTACATAGTGATTACTTCTGTGAAAATTTGACCTAAAAGAACAGCCTAAGTAAAGATTGAATTGTTATGCAGCCTAAGAAGACTTACATTAGGAGAGTTTTGCTGACATTTCTGTTGACAGACAAATGGCTTCTAGCCTTACAAATTTGTTCTCTGTCAAAAGTTGCAGGAGCCACAGGGTAATTCATAACATTCATATTCTACACTTTCAATACTTGGTTTATCACACTCCTTTGTAGGCTTTTGAGCATGATATTAATCTATCTTAAAATTTACAAATTATTTCTTTTAGAAAGAGAATTCCTTGAAATTTTAATATGTATCATATTTATTTGTATTCTCAATCCTAATGCCATTCATTTAAATAATGAATAATGAACATTATTAATAATAATGAACAAATAATAATGAACAAATAATAATGGCAAATAATAATGAACATTCATAAATGTTCGGTCATGGAGTAACATATTCTTACCTTTACTAGTCCACCTTGTAGTCAATGAATTACATTTACACAGATATGTAACTAGAAAGAGAATTATTGAACTTGAGATCAAAAAGAGAAGTTTCTCCTAAGTCTTAGTTTTACCTTTAGTTCAGTTGCTTGATTTAAAATGGGCATGTGTGTGTGTATATATATAATTTTTATCATATATACACATATATATGTGTGTGTGTGAGTGTATACATGTATATATATGATAAAAATTCTGTTAGCCCTCAGTCCAACAAACTTTCCATCATTTGGTCTTGCACCTCCAGTTTCTGCATAAATGACTCTATTTTCTCCAGTTCCTGAAACTACCTTTAGAAGCAGCTCAGCATCCTCCATTGTTTCCCTGAAGGAACTAAACTGGTCTTAGCCCACACAAACTCAGTGTTCAGGGGTCGATGTCCAGAGATTATTGCTCTCATTCTTTTTTTTTTTTTTTTTTTTGGCTCAGATTGAGTTAAATGCCTAATGAACTTGTATGTTTGCCATTGTCTATACAACTTTAGTGTAAAGGACAAACCTAAACAGGGCTGAATCTACCCTCCATTGTGGATGGGGATTTATATCCTTGCCTGTGTTCTCTCACACCCTCAGGATGAACTAGTCTAGGACATTCTGTGATAAAGGTAAAAGGTGTGGACATTGGAATCCAACTGCCAGGGGTATGATGCTGGCTTCATCCCATATTGTCTGTGTAATGCTCAGAAATTGACTGAAAAATCTGTGCCTTAGTTTTACCACCTGTAAAAGAAAAATAATAACAGTATATGTCACATATGTTGTTAAAAATAAATTGTTTTAGAGCAGTGACTGGCACAAGGAAACAAAGAGATTTTAGTTTTTACTTTTATTATAATGATTACTATGAAATCTGATTTTGTAGCCTATCACAGGCAGAGGACCGACTGCTCTTCCATATGCTCCCTCTTTCAGTTGTACTGCACATCTGAATAGGTCCAACAAGCCATTTTGGTGTCCTAGCATCTATGTTGAACATACATCCCACCCAGACCATTTGTCTTTGAAACAAATTCTCAGGTCCTAAAGCCAAAGTGAGGTACTCAGAGTGGGAAATCTGTTTGGATCCCCCTTGAATGGGGCATATCACCTGCTAAAATAAATCCTCTCCCTTAAATTTACAACACAAGTCATAATCTTTAGAGAAGCTTCTTAGTTGGGAAAGTTTCCAGGTCCATGTACTTTAATCTACCAATACTTATTCACTTCATCCACCATGTTTATTAAATATGTTACAATTTATAAGATATAGGCTATGTACAATTTATGTGGTCCTGAGTTGTGAAAGAGAGAGGGGAAATTTAGACTCTGAAGAACACTAAAAGCTTAGAATCACATCACTATGGCACAGCCTTTCAAGTTACTATCTTAATTTCTGGTGACATCAAAATTCCATAATGGTTATTTCCTAATAGCAATGACCAATTATAGGTGTTAGATGTGAATGATATTAATTGGAAAAAGTATTTTCAATACAAGTATATTTTCCTGGGACATAATTTATGATAAATAAAAATTGTACAAGACATTCTAAATATTTGTATGAGTGTGTGTGTGCATGTGTGTGTGTGTGTTTCTGTGTTATGTGCACACATTATATGAAAAATCAGCATTTCTAGTTCAGAATTATTTCCTGGTAGAATACATGTTTTGGGATATCTGGAGAGTTCTTATTTCCATTCTAATAATGTGTTAGCCCTTGTACTCTGTGGAGATGGGAATTACAGTGATAAGCATCTAAGTCCATGTTGCCTTGTTATTTATGCTCCTGCATAATGGAATAAACTCTACTCTCTCGTGTACTCTTTGTTGATGAAGTATGTTCGTTCTGTTCCATTTACTATTGCCATTATTAACTGCATGCTGCCTGCTTTATAAGACAATGACTTGGTGATTTGGGGACCTTGTGAAATCAACTTATATATCTTACTACCCTGAACACATTCAATGCTAACTCTGAAGCTGTTACAAACTAGGTATAAAATCCACTTTTAAGTTGTTATGTTTCATTTGGGCCCTATATCTTTGCAAATAAAGAGAGTTTACATTTGAGATATTTAAGTTTATTTATTTTTTCCTATGGAAGGGTTTTCTTTAAAAAAGGAGGGGTAATTTGTAGAGTCACCAATTGACTTATAAACGTGTCTCAATCTGAACAGAGGTCAATTTAAGTTTTATAATGTACTAAAAAGCGATCATTTAATATTTTCATTATTATTTTATATTGTACATAAAATGAAGGGATTTTTAATAACTTTTGGAATAACCCATGATAAATCCAAATTTTTCAAAGTTTATAATAACAAGAAAGCAAGAAGCAGAGTAACCATTGATTACTTGAACTTTTCTGATAGAAATATTACATTTCTTTATTATAATTCACATAGTATGTATTAATTAGAGACTATTTACATATCAAAAATGCCCTCATTTATAGAGAAGGAGGGAAATCAGCTAAATTGAAATGTTTCTAAGGTCATTTTCCACAGTGCTAGTTGAGCTTGGATCATATACACCAGGATGTTATTGCCCATGATATAAGACACATTTGACTAAAGGTCTTGAACAGGCCTGGTGATTACTAGCAGGGTTAGTCAATAAAAAAGAAATATAACACATTTTTCTTTCAAGTAAAATTGATAGGAAAAACTTCAAAAATATATACAGACCGGCTGTGTCAAATATGATTAAATCTATCCGGGAAGAAACTGAACATGAATTAAATAAATACAACTGTATTGATTCATTTATCATAATGGAACTGATATGAAAATTGTTTTAGTTTTTTTATCTCTGTGATCAAAGTTCCTGTCAAAGCAACTTAGAGGAGGAAAAGTTTATTTTTGCTTGTGGTTTCAGAGTTTCAATCCATGGGCCCAAGGTGAAGCCTTCCATCAAAGTGGAAGGGCGTGGCAGAGGACTGGGGCTCCTCAGGACAGGACAAACAGGACACAGAGCAAGAGCTCTGTTCACCAGAGACAAAATACGAACCCCAAATGCACACCCACAGTAACCTAATTCTTGTAGTTTACTCAACCTGCTTACAGTTACCACCCAGTTAAGCCATATCAGTGGAAAAATCTACTAGTTAGATTACCCATCTCTTTGTCAAATCATTTCACCTTTGAAAATTCTTGTGTTGTCTCACAAATACGGTTTGGGGGAACACTAAAATATTATATTTGCACTAAACATTTTTGCTGTTAAATATATATTTTTTCCAATTATTTGTTTAGTCCTCAATGTCTCTATTATATAAATTTGTGTCACCATTCCCTTGCTGATAGAAGATAAACATAATATGTAAAGTATAAGGAGATTTATCAGCCTGGTTCACATACGAAAGTAAGATTATATTGAAAAATACCTACTCTAACGAATTACCTGCCTCCAGCAGATGTCTAATCGAAGGTGTATTTCATCAGAAAAGGCATTTACAGTTATTCAAAAGAGTATTCTAGATAATTCTTTAATAAAGTCAGGAATGTGGACTTATAAAATCTTAAATAATTTGCTGTAATTTAGGGTATAATCTGTTTTCTTCCATCTATCTGATTCAAAGTGGTCGTAGAAGGAGAATTTTACATACAGAAAGTATCCAAAGAGTTATAAATTTCTCCAATAAATATTTTTCTGTTATTTTACTGCTTTTTTTTGTATATATTTTTACATGGTTGTAATCATTAGATGAATAACATTTTACTTTCCAATTTTTGCCTTTGTCTTAAAAATTACTTCTATATTTTAGTTGGTATTCATTAAAGGATATATCATACTTCAGTAAAATATTCTGTGTTGTAAACTTAATGACAGTTTTTTCTTTTTCTTTCTAGTAATTCTAGATAATATTCTTGTATATTATACAAGAATATAAAATTACACATTCTTTTGCCAAAGTTCCCTCTTGGTAATAAAATTTTCTGTCAAAATTGGTTATAAAATAAAGAGTTGCCCATGTATATATAAACAACATAATGTCATTGACCATGCATAATTTTCTATTTATAGCTCTAATACTAAATATTTGTGAGACATTTAGAAAGTTGATTTTCTTAACTCTAGATTCTGTGTCTGTATATTTATATAATTATTTATGCTACATACGCTGAGAGATTGTTCAAATACATAGTTATCAGTATGCTGTTGAATAAAATTAAAGCATAGAAACATCAGGGAAGTGTTGGTTTATGAAAAGTATTGTCAATTCAATGAAATATATTCCTTTCTGTACATGATGGCGAAAATATATGTATAGATATGCATATTAAAACCCCACTAAACTACATTTTATACCCTATTGTCTTATCTGGTTTAGTAAGAAATTCTATTGACTGTCCAATTTCCATTTAAATCTGTATTTAGAGTAATTGATTTCAGTTGCTGTGTTTGTAGGCCTAGAATTCTGATCTGATTTTTGTTTTCATATTCTACTTCTCTGCTGAATTTATCTATATTGTAATATATTTTTTTTGTCATAATAGTAATAGTCATTTTCAAATCTTTCTGATAATTCCATTTTTTAATCATCTGGGAGTCTATTTCTATAGTTTTTTTTTTTCTTTGAACACACCAACCAGTCATCTCTCTCATTGTTTTCTCTGCTATATAAATCTCTTTGCTAATTTTTTTTCCTGTTTCACACCTGGTTATTCTACAGATCACACAAATATTGGTAAATTTTCAGTCCACAAATGTAGGAGAGTCATTTATACGAATGACCCTTAAAATATGATTTTTCAAAGACCCCTTTCCTCATGTTTTGATATGAATTACGTCTCACTATTGTTTTATAACATCCTCTATTTTTTACTAACATTTTTCATAGCATCTAAATTATATCATTCTTGTTTTTGTTGGTTTTGATTCTAATTTCCACCCACCATAATCTCTACTGAGCTGTGGGATATTTATCACAAGTACACTATCATTATCAACTCATTAATATCCTAGCATGTATGATCAAATTTTTATTCGATAAATTAATTTACTGATTAAGAAAATGAGACAAAGAATCAATTTTTATGTGTCTGCATTTCAGTAGTTTTTGTTGTGACTATATTAACAATATGAACATGAATTGTCTTAATTAAAATACACTTGGAGATTACAGGTTTTGAATATGAATATCAGTATTCCAAAATACAGCTGAACACTTAATAAAATTTTACTTTTTTTCAAATTTTTACAAGTTAAGTAATTATTACTGTTGTTAGAAATGAGAAGTCAATAAATTATGATGAGTAAATTGAAAAGGTGTAAAGGGCATTCATTTTGCAAAAGATGATTTGAGATTCTTCTCGCTGATGAAACTGAATTATGTACATAATTAAATGAGTCTTAAATATTTTTTAAGCATGAGCATATATGATGTGGGTTTAAGTGTATGTTTATCTGTTGGGGGGCAGCAAAAATATTAGTTATGTCCATTTACCATTTGAAGATTGAAGTGAGGGGTTTCAGAGGTATGTAGTAATGCAGAATAAGGAGAATTTTAAGTATGAGAGTAAGGAAAGAAGAAGCACCATGTAGATATGATATCAGGGTTGAGCAAGAAGACAAGAAGGGTACTAGGGATTGTAATTCTCAGTTATTTTTTTCCTTGGTTTTGCTCTTTTAACGTAATTGTTTCTGTTTGGTTGGTTTGTAATTTATTTGCATGATATATACATATATGTGCATACACACACACACACACGTTTTTTCTCAGGCATTGTCCATTATTATCCATTATCCCATCTTTACTAGTAATAGAAAAAAATCCGCTAAATTTAGTAGTGTAATAGGGCTATAAAGTTCTTAGCTTTAACCAGAGAAAGAAGAAAGAGAATCTTTTGAACCATCTTGCTTCATAGTCCATGGATAAGAATTAGTTACATGGTTCACACAGGGTATGACCCTGGCAGGGCAGTCATTTTTTAATGATTACTTTCTCCTAGGGATAGAACCGGGGCACTTTACCACTGAGGTACATTCACAGTCATTTTTTTGTTGTTTTATTTTGAGACAGGTTCTTGCTAAGTTGCTGAGGTTGGCCTTGATCTTGTGATTCTCCTGCCTCAGCCTCCCGAGTCACTGAGATTACAGGTATGTGCCACCATTCCAGACCAGTCTTTTTTTTTGAAACTATTTCTCACACTAACCTTGGAGAAGAATCCATAAGCTTTAAGTAAACCACCCAGAAAATCTCATTTGGCTGGACATGAAAATTCATTTGAGGGTGGGGGAGTACTAAAAGGCCCCATTAGGGTTACTACATGCAATGAGTTGTGCATTTGTTCTTCTGAATCTAGATATATATGGAAATGAAACTACTAGAGATATCTTGAAACTAGAATTGATTGGAAATGACACATTTGGAAGTTAGGTCTAATAAATAAAACCAAGGTAACTGTATACCATGATGTACTTAGTACTTGATCAAGCTATATTGAGTATGGAATTTTTAATTACATAGGATAAAATAATTTTTCATTTTACTTTTAGTTTGAGTTGAGATTTCTTTCACTCATAACTTCAAATTTGTTAATTGACACAGAATTTTTGTCTTTTATTGGGGAGAACTAATACTATTTTGAGAAAGAAAGTATTGAAGCTATAGAAGATGACATTGATAACAATAATAACAACTGATTACTTGATCAGTTGATTGATGGTTGCCAAGATACTTGATTAACTGATTGACTAATTCATTCATTTTAAAAACATTTTATGGGCATCTACAATTTGGCAATGTCATGTTAAGTGTAAAATGTTTGTGTACAAAAGAGAAATCTCACATGATGCTACCAAAATATTATTAAAATGTTAGAAATACATACATATTTGAATGTTCTTGATATTTCAGGTGTTTAATAGAAAGTAAAATGTAAGCATGAAGGGGCAGAGTTGAAAAGAAGTCGCATATTGATCACATGTAATAAATGTTTTAATGTATTTCTCATGTAATAAGTGTTTTAGTGGATTTGTTTTTCCTTTAATACTACATTGAGTAGTATTAATACTACATTGATAGACGTAGATTCCTCAAACCAGTTCAGCATCTGCAAGTAGTTGTTAAAACTACTTCACATTTGGAGTAATACATATATAAACCTTAGGTGCAGGGGTGTGCCAGTAAATGTTTACCAACTGACTCTGAATAAAATCACAACATGAGTATTTTTTGTCTTATATTAATAAGACAAAAGTGACATGATGTAGAGACATGTTGAAACTTCATTTCCTATTGATGATGTGAATGACTTATTTGCTCAACCAGCAGATAGTTTTCAAATATTGGAAAACTATTTCTATATTTTTGTGATATCTACAATTAAATAGCTACAGACTTAGTACACTATTTTCTTTTTTAAAATGTTTTTATTTGTTCTAATGCATTGTACATGACAATAGAATGCATTTATACGTTTTGATAGATCATACATGGAGTGTAATCTGTCATTTTTCTGCTTATACATATTTAGGATCACATGGGTCATGCAGTCATACATGAGGTAATAATGTCTGTTTCACTCTACTATCCTTCCTACCCCCATACCCCTTTCCCTCCTTTCACAGACACAGTATGCTTTTAGGTTGAGTTTGTTATTAATATTTTCTTGATCACTTTCTCAAATCTGAAAGCGTAACCATACAATAAATTACATATTTGCTGATTTCTATGTTAGAAATACTCTCACTGTGATCAATTTCAAGTTACCAAGTTGAGGTCACTGAATTCTTTATGAGGTAACAAAAATTGTGTTATTTCCTTAGTTCATAAATTCTCAAGTCAGTAAAAGCAAATATTAGTTCCACTATATTAGTCAACTTTATACTTCATGTAAATCTTGATTATTTTTCCCCTAGCCCTCAGATAGGACCAGTTGCTGGTGGGCCTGTGCTACCAAGGAGAAAGGAGGAAGGTAGAGTCAGCTTCTCTCATTCTTGCTTCTTACCTCCATACATATAAACTGCTATTTCTGACCTTCCCATGAGACTTCTGGACTGATTGAAACTATTGTGAAAAGGATTTGTGAGATCTCTGAACTCAGAGATATTGAAAGGTATTTTTTTTCCCTTGGATGCTCTGATAGACCCTTAACAACACCATTAACAAAAATGGTCAAAGATGATACATTTTTCTTCATCTTTCTGGTGCCTGTTCACACTTGATTGGTTTCTGTTTGTGTTTTGTGCTTGCTTTGGCAGTGCAATCATAGATGCTTCCTGCTGGGGAGTCTTGTCAAGATTTAAAAGGGCTCCAAGCTGACTTACTACACAGCCATCTTCTCTTTCATGAAAAGCATATGTACATATGTTTTTCCAGACAAATTCTGAAAGTGAAAGCCAATTCCAACACAACACTTAACTTTCCTTCATTCTGGAGAACCCATTTATTTTTCTTTTGAATTGTCCCAACAGGAATCACTTTTTCTGCCTGGTGGACTCATTGTTGGAGCCCCTGTCTCTACACTTAGGCAGAGACGCTGACATACCTGCCTCTTTTCCTTAGGTTAAGGTTGTGTATGCGTGTGTGTGTGTGTGTGTGTGTGTGTGTGCAGGTGATGTAGGGACAAAAGAGATACCAGCACAGCTCTTTTCAAACACATTTCCCAGACAAAATTCTCTGCCACTCTCAGTTCTCTTTACCCAACTATATCCTCACAGTATGTTCAAGACATCTGAAACCAATTTAGGTCTATATTGTTTGTAAAATAATACATATTATCTAATATTACCAGACCCAAACCCACCTCTTTGTCACTAAAAAACCAACAGATGGAGAGGAAAGTTGGGAGGAAGGAAACCGGGTTTATTTAAACTCTGGGTTCTAGGAAGATGGCAGAGTGTTATCTCTGTAAAAAAAATCCACAGAGCTGAAGTGACCTCAGCAACTGGTTGCTGTGATCTGTCAGCAAGGATTTCAAATAGGTGGCACAGAGTTACAAGCAGGAGTTTATTAGAAAGAAAGTGAGATAAGCACACAGTGCAGGCACTGAGTGGACATCTCTGGAGAGAATGACACAACTCTTACAGAGTCTGGGTTTATAAAGGAATCTTGGTCCCTCTGTTCTTGCCTTAGTTTCTCATACCCCTTTAAGTGTTATATTGCCTTTTGTATAACCGTTAGCAAATTTTCTTTTTGAGATTCCTGATGACCTGGTTACAAGGAGTGGCTGTGGCAGGGTGTCAGTGATGACGTGGTTACAAGAGATAGTTGTAACATGGGTCTTGAAACAACAGTTGCCATAAGGGGTTATAATCAACTCTACTGTGGCAGGGAGAGGGGTTGACATTCCAATTTCCATTTTCCAGATATTTGTCCCTTTAGATCAAGTTTTCTGCTGTCTAGTTTTGTGACTTATGGGCTCTCATTGATGAATATGTCTGATGTCCTCCCTGTGAATTACTGTCCTTCATCATCCACTCCCTATGAACCTGCTCATGGCTGACTATCTACCCAATTCTTTCTTTCTGAACAAAGGCCATCTTAGGAAACTCAACTGCTGAAAGGGGCTTTTATAGAGAAGGAAGGTTGGTAGTGGGATAATAGAAAGACTGCATGAGGAGGGTTGCATCCAGATTCAGGAACCTTCTTCATCACTCAGGGAATGTTTTCCTTTCTTTTGCTGACAGTGTGATAATAACTGACCATTATCTTCTAGGCCAGTCCCCATAATTCTTTATCTTTCCCCACAATTCTTTAAACAAGCACATATCTCCCCACAGTTTAAACATAGTTCCACTTTTAATTAAATAACAGGATTGGCAAATGCTTGGCTTGCACTTTTATGCTATTTGAAGACTATCAGATATTCCAAATTCTGAAAAACGAAAGATTATGGATTAGGAGGTCCTGGGACCATGGTTTTTCTAGTTCCTTTCCTGCAATAGCTAAAGGTTGCAGTTAGCCTCTCAGTCACTTAAAGGCTTACAAAATGTGGGTCACAGGGGCAAAATGAAGAATAACTTTACCAGGGGCAATTTGCAAAGTAAAACTAATCTAGAATAGGGTAACATAAGACACATGGCATTGCCAATATCACTGTTATAGTAGTGCCTACATTGGAATTCAGTCTCTTTCTTGATATCTCACACAAAACTTGCATTTTACCCCATTATTACACTATAAACATGAAGATGATGGTTATCATCTTCAAATGTTTTTTAGTCTACTTTAAAAGCTATTCTCATATCTCAATATTTTTCTGCTATCTAAAGAAAACTTATACTCACATGTGGATATAAAACTATCATGCATACAATATGTTTGTTATACTTAGAAAAAGAGACAAAGTATTTTTAATAGGCAAAATCAAATATATCCTGGTTAAATCTTCCAGAAAAATCATCTCTGAACATTTTATTTTACCCTCATGCAAATGAAACTATGAATATAGATAACCAGATTCTTCATCTTCTAGTTACTTGAGTTTTCTGTCTCTGTCCTCCTTACTTTCTACATGGTGGTCATACTTTTCCTGTTGGCCAATTCAAAACTTTATTGTAATTTCAATGGTGGCATCCACTCCTTTTCATTTTTCATGAATATATATATATATATATATATTTGCTTAACTAATCAATCATCTACTATTGAATATTTGGGTGAAATTTGTTTCTATGTAAACTGCAGTACTTTGAACAAATTATATGTGTATCATTTATATTGATTTATTTCCTTTCAGTAACCACAATAATATTGCCTCTTGTGGTGTGCATTTGCATTTTAATAGGTATTAAGCCTTAAGCCAAAGGCACACATTTCTAAAATAGAAATTCAGGTATCAGTTAATGGGAAAAGGATATATTTGAGGGACATGTTATCCCTTTCTGTTCCTGGAGAAATCTTAGTAATTAGACAATTGCCTGTGACTGCCTACTCATGAATCTCAGTCAAATTATGTGTGTTATTCATTTGATAAGCCTCTTTTAATTATTAATATTTTGGCAAATAATCTAAAACCAAGCTATTTCTAAAAATATTCATTTGCAATGATCCACAGCAATTCTAGGTGCTTATGTAAAATTCATTTAAAGTTCTCATATCTGTTGAATTAGGTTAGCAATCTTACTTAATAATCTCTCTTCTGCATTCCATTGGTTTATTCTCTTGGATTATTCCAAAAAGTTGTTATCTCCCAGAGAATTACGTATTAAAGTAGTAAAAATAGGGAACAAAATGCAGGTGGTACATTATATTATTAGGATTTTAATAGTCCTTAGAATTTTAAGAAAATCATAGATTTTTTAAGTTACCTGTCCCAATTCTGAGGATTTTTAGAAATTTTAGAGAAATAACATAATAATATAGGATGGAAGTGCTTTTATTTCACTGGAATTGCACATTACAATAAATCACTTGCATAAGAAAAAAGTGAATGAGTTTAAGAATGTTACACTAAGAATTCTGAGGTGAAATTGTACTCTTGTCAAACTTTTAATCTCTTAGTTAATGTTCACTTACGGTAAAAAAGTGTATATGACAATTGCCTTGAAACTAACTTTTACAAAGTCACATTCTACACTGTTCAATAAAATGCACAAAATTAGAAAATGTATGTTATTGTTGAGTGCTGAGAATTTTTAATTAGACTTTAATTTTTTAAATGTAACTATCTTCACAATTGATCAAATTGCATCTCCCCCTGCAATAAGAATGCTTTTATGTGGTTAGTTTAAAAATGTAAATAATTACAAACCAATGACAATATTAAATAAAACTCAAGTTATTTCTGTCATTGAAGAAATGATGATAAATCACCTGTGATGTGAAGGAAAAAAAATTGGGGTCAAGACAACTTTGTAAAAAGGACTGTGTAATATTTAGAGAAGCAGTATCCTGCTTAATATTTGCAGTCACTAGAAGGAACCCTTTGGCATAAATCTTTCATAATTTATATTATTGGAAAGGGAAAAAAGTGATCCTGTACCTTTAATTTCCCTTTCTGAGCAAGGGAAGGCTGCACACCACTGACAAGCTCACTTGTTCCTGTCTTTAATGTGCAATCTGTTTTCTCCAGCGGAGGGCACTCAGTGTATCACAAACTCAAGCATTAGCACCAACAAGCTCTGAGCATCATCAGTCTCTGGAAAGCCTTCTGAATTAGACAAGGGCTGCCTCTCAGCACAGCTACAAAACACTTTAAACCTGACCAGCTAAATGGATAAACCTAGCCTGCATAGCTTTTAAACTGGGGTC
Organism: Sciurus vulgaris; assembly: GCF_902686455.1. NCBI lineage: Eukaryota > Metazoa > Chordata > Mammalia > Rodentia > Sciuridae > Sciurus > Sciurus vulgaris. The sequence continues at coordinate 33,900,716 of NC_136475.1, read as the reverse complement.
TCATACAGCACAGGAGGCCTGCTTGCTTCAAGAACTGAAAATCCAGAGGATGAATTGCTTTATCTGGGAATGGCAAAAGCCAGCACAATAAGGAATGCCAGGTATTCTGAAGATTTTATTTTTTTCCTCTCATTTCACAGAGAAGTTGGTTACCTCCGAAATGGGCTGTAGCTCTTTTGCACAGATTGCCAATTACTGCTGATGGGTCTCTGGTGAATTACACAATGGTCCTCAGAGCCTAGAGGCCCTCCCCCCTCGCCCCCCCCCACAACGCTTCCTCCTCCCTGCCCCTTCATCCCACCCCGTGCTGATTTTTTAAAATATATATGTATATATATATTTTTTGCCTGTCTTCTCCGGGGAAGTTTGTATGGGGCTACTAGCTCACATGCGGGATCAGAATGGTGTGAATGACAGCCGCACTGTGTCATGAAGGTGGTGGTGATTTCAGCAAGAGAGACCAAATAAGAAGAAAGCTGAGAGAGGGGGGAAACGTTTTTGGATGACAAAGGATGGGTAAGTGAACTTTTGTTGTTTCCTTCTTAGCAAAGCTGATCCTCTAGCTTTCCTCTCCTCAGTCCTGGCATTAGCTGATAAAAGACGTGGAAACAGGCAAAAAGCGGCAGCCTTGAGTTTGCCAGTTGACTCACTATAGTTGCTATTATATTTTTAGATCATTTTCCTTTTTGCAGTGTTTTTTGTTTAATCTATAAATGCATAACGCGGACTTAAACAGACTCCTGAGAAATATCTTTAAGACCGTCTCTGCCGCCTGCGTATCCACAGCTTGGGAATTGAGCATGAGATAAATATTGTGTTTGCTTCTGTTCCTTGTTAATATTAGCCACACTTGTATTTCTGGTTGCTGTCAGGAAGATTGTTAACACTTTACTGTGTGTGTGTGTGTGTGTGTGTGTGTGTGTGTGTGTGTTGGGGTGGGGTCCTTACTTTATCAAAGGTTGCACAAGGGCTTGTCTTATCTTTGAAGCTGTATCCTGAACACAGCTTCCAAATTTCCAGCAGTCATTTGCCAGTCTTATTTTTTCAAGTGTGACTGGCTCCCCCCACCCCCCTTTCTACTGTCTGGGAGAGCTGGAATGTATTTCAATGAGTCTGTAGCTGGCAAAAGGACAGAGCAAGATCGAGTTTTAAATTTAAAAAAAAAAAAAAAAAAAAAACTTAACTGTTTGAGAAGAAGGAGGGTTTTTAGATTAGGGGTTTGGCTGAATGCCTCTCAGTTAAAATATGAATATTAAAGAGAGAGAAAAAAACTGCAGCACACGGTAGTTTTTTTTTTTTTTTTTTTTTTCTCACCGTTAAGAAATAATAAATCTACTGTCGACAGAGGAAAGAAGTCCCTTAACATGCAATGACTTGGAAATGCAGCATAAGTGCCAATAGATTGCAACTTTGCAGGCTTTCTGAAGTTAATGGAGGCAGGGGGAAAAAAAAAAGTCAGTGAGAAATGTGAGCAGGTCCGGATGGTGGGGAGGGGGTCGGTAGTCTGCTGTTTCTTTCCTTGTTTATCCCTTAAAATTTGCAAAAGTGACTCTGAAAAATAACAGCAAACTAATATGCACAAGATTATTTTGCATTTTATGCAAATATTTAGTAAGATTTTGACAGTCTTAACTTTGGAGTGTTGTCTGATAGGGGTACATCTGTCTCCTAGCTCATGTGTCACTGGGGTTGGAGTCACAGTACGCAACAATATATGCTTATTAACAAATTGAGAGTACCTCCTGCTGTTATTAGTCTTCATACCATGCTTCATGGGCTGCCTATGCTAGACCCAATGCCATTTTTCAGAGCTCATATCTTTCCATCCCATTACGCAATAAGTGTACGAATTCAGGCAGGACAAACTTGGATTACCTTGACAGCTTCCTGAAGCTCGTTTGCTAAATCACAGGCTCTTTGCTCAACTAGGAAAGATGTGCAAGTACTGGGTTTACCAAGTCACAGTTTCGCAGTAGTACATTTCTTTTTGGTACTGTTATTCAACACAGTAACTAGTCAAATTTTATTGTTATTAAAATGTCAGCTTTCAGTGAAGAGAAAGGCTCTGTGCTCTTCTGTGTTGAGATACGCAGGAACTCCTGAAACTCGGAAAGCCTTTTCTTAGTTCTACAGCTCTGTGGTGATTTGAAGATCAAGGAAGAAAGAATGAAACCTAAACAGCAAATATGCAACACTGAAGAAAATGAGGCTTTAGTTAAATGTGTTATTAAATCAACTGTCCCATTACTGCCCTAGACAAAATGCCCTGATATGAGTAAGCTGGTGGTGCTGTATTTTAATAGCTTCACAATGTGCATCTGTCTTCTTTTTAATATTGTAGGTTTCCATTTAATTACGCAGCTGAAAGGCATGAGTGTGGTTCTGGTGCTACTTCCTACACTGCTGCTTGTTGTGCTCACGGGGGCTCAGAGAGCTTGCCCGAAGAACTGCAGATGTGATGGCAAAATTGTGTACTGTGAGTCTCATGCTTTCGCAGATATTCCTGAGAACATTTCTGGAGGGTCACAAGGCTTATCATTAAGGTTCAACAGCATTCAGAAGCTCAAATCCAATCAGTTTGCCGGCCTTAACCAGCTTATATGGCTTTATCTCGACCATAATTACATTAGCTCAGTGGATGAAGATGCATTTCAAGGGATCCGTCGACTCAAAGAATTAATTTTAAGCTCCAACAAAATTACCTATCTGCACAATAAAACATTTCACCCAGTTCCCAATCTCCGCAATCTGGACCTCTCCTACAATAAACTTCAGACGTTGCAATCTGAACAATTTAAAGGCCTTCGGAAACTCATCATTTTGCACTTGAGATCTAACTCACTCAAGACTGTGCCGATAAGAGTTTTTCAAGACTGTCGGAATCTTGACTTTCTGGATTTGGGGTACAATCGTCTTAGAAGCCTATCCCGAAATGCTTTTGCTGGGCTTTTGAAATTAAAGGAGCTCCACTTGGAGCACAACCAGTTTTCCAAGATCAACTTTGCTCATTTTCCACGTCTCTTCAACCTCCGTTCGATTTACTTACAGTGGAACAGGATTCGCTCCATTAGCCAAGGCTTGACATGGACTTGGAGTTCCTTACACAACTTGGATTTATCAGGGAATGACATCCAAGGAATTGAACCGGGCACATTTAAATGCCTCCCCAATTTGCAGAAATTGAATTTGGATTCCAATAAGCTCACCAACATCTCACAGGAAACTGTGAACGCGTGGATATCATTAATATCCATTACCTTGTCTGGAAATATGTGGGAATGCAGTCGGAGCATCTGTCCTCTATATTACTGGCTTAAGAATTTCAAAGGTAATAAAGAAAGCACCATGATATGTGCAGGACCTAAGCACATCCAGGGCGAAAAGGTTAGTGATGCAGTGGAAACATATAACATCTGTTCTGAAGTCCAGGTGGTCAACACAGAGAGATCGCACCTGATGCCCCAAACTCCCCACAAGCCTCTGGTTATCCCTAAACCTACCATCTTTAAACCAGATGCCACCCAACTCACCCTTGAAACACCAAGCCCTTCACCAGGCTTCCAAATTCCTGGCACAGAGCAAGAGTATGAGCATGTTTCATTTCACAAAATTATTGCAGGGAGTGTGGCTCTGTTTCTCTCGGTGGCCATGATCCTCTTGGTAATCTATGTGTCTTGGAAACGCTATCCAGCCAGCATGAAACAACTCCAGCAACACTCTCTTATGAAGAGGCGGCGGAAAAAGGCCAGAGAGTCTGAAAGACAAATGAATTCCCCTTTACAGGAGTATTATGTGGACTACAAGCCTACAAACTCTGAGACCATGGATATATCGGTCAATGGATCTGGGCCGTGCACATATACCATCTCTGGCTCCAGGGAATGTGAGGTATGAACCATGATCCTCCTAAAAGCATTTCTACTTCGGGGAAGGAGAGGTAAATGTTTGAAGCTCTAGAGGTGTCTCTAATCACTAGAAAGATTAATGACCCTTTTGCTTTTGGGTTTTGCTCAGTGTGAAAGGTTACTTAATTAAATTACAACCACCAGGAAATTGACTGCTTTTTTTTTTTTTTAATGGTTGAAACTTGAAGGAAGTTCATTCAAGGATGAGATTAAGTTGGAATAAAGCATTATGTTGAAACACCTGTTTTTTTTTTTTTTTTTTTAACAGTTTGTATACAGGGGTTGGACTTAAACACACACACACAAATGAAACTCTTTATATTCTGAAATTTATGTCTGGTTCTTGGTATTTGACTTTTGTAATGAAGTAAAGAAGGAGGGACCAGCTTAATTTAAAAACAAAGTAAGATTACCAAAATTTCAGGAGGTAACAAAGAAGATTTAAACCAAAGAGCACTTTACCCAAGGGTTGATTTTGTTGTAAATTTTCAGTTTTAATTAAAGCATGCAACAGGGATCTCATAGCCCTGCCACTTGTCATTTAGTTATTATACCAGCATAGAGAATGTCAGAGGCCTACTGTGTAATTGTATCAAGCTTTTAAGGATCCTTCCTTCCTTCCGTCTCTCCTTCCTTCCCTTCTTCCATCTTTCCTTCCTTCCTTCTTTCCTTCCTTTCACCCCTTTTTGTTATTATTTTTTAAATTACTGGGACATAAATCACTTTTCAAAGGCTTTCCCCCCCACTGCTGGCTATTTGAGTGTAATGAGAATGAAACTTCAATTCCATGTTTTGGCTTTGTCCCTGGTAACTAATATCAGGAACAGTGTTGTGGATGATTTAGCAATAACATAATGACAGGCATAATAGGTACTGTTTGTCAGTTTTGCTGTCATCCCCAAAAGAAATGACATGTTTTCTTCTTAATCTTACCCAAAATTAAGTGATGCAAATATTTGCAAATAAAAGGAGTAAGGTTTGTTCTGGGCATTCTCCCTTTCTGTAGCAGCCTTGAACAAGGGTATGCATTTCGTGATATGCTATTTTCATATACAGGAGAGTAAATTTGGAGTCAGTTTCTGATTATTATTTAATTTTAAAAATCACTTATAGGAATGTGTTAATGATTAGAAAAGTAGTAACAAGCTTCTGATTGTCAATAAGTGACACTGGATGTAATTGCTCTTTTCTTGGTAAAACTGATCATAATGTTGAAAAGACTGTGACTGCCCAGGCCTTGTTGCTGGAATAAACTAGTGAAGAGAGGTTGTGCTCTGGCAAAATGCTCTTTTAGAATCTGATTTTAGATGATTACTTTTTCAGAAGAGTTTTAATGAGCATTTAAAGACTTTGCCCTTTCTAATATTAGTTATAACAGTTGGAAAACATGATTTTCTCTTTGATAATATATATTCAATTTTTTCCATAATCCTATATACAGATGCTATTGAAAATGTTTTCAGACAGAGCACTGAATTTGAAACAATATCCAACTCAGTACAATTTGAACTATTGAACTGTTCTCCATAGAGTCTATTTTCTCCTTTTTTTGTGTATCAGTGAAGAGACGGAATCTCAGATAATAAATCCCTGAAAAAAATCTGTATAAGCAATTGCCCTTAAAAATAAAGGAAATAAAATATTTCTATAAAAGTCTAATAAAGCTTGATGTTTTTCTTGCAGGCCCACATGGATATAATGTGAATATAAGTAACACAAAGTCATACTGTTTTATTCTGGGTTCTTCTTATATTTGTGTTCCTCTTAGAGGATAGTAACATATAAAACAAAAGGAAAATCCAGGTCTCTTCATTCACTTACTCTTGACTTCTGGAATAGAATGGTAATCTTTGTGTAGTAAAATCACCAAGAAGGTAGAAAGATTCTCAACAAATTAGGGCCTAAAAACAGGTGTTCTAAAAGTTTTCCAATGTTTAAATAATATAGGTTATTCCTGTAAGACTCTAGGCATTACCAGGATAGGAAAAAAAGAAAAAAAAAAAAACAAAAAAAAAACAAAAACCAAACCTGGTACTCTGTGTATTGCATAGGTGGAGTATAAGTTTGTGAAATTGCTCTAGCATTGTTGAGAATTAAGTGGTTATTAAGGCATTAAACAATTAATAATTCTGTTAACTATTGTAATGATGCTGTTGAGTCAAAATGACAATGACTAGGGCAGATCAAACTCTCCATGCCTTAAAAAGTGGAAAATGGTAGGCTATCCATTTAACCCCATTGCATTCACTTGGGAAGGTACAGGATGCCCTAAAAGCTATACGTAGATGAATATTAACTTGTTTTTTTAAACATACACACATTAAAGCAAGCAATGCCAACAACCATCGCAGTTATAGGTGGAAAAAGAATAAGGAAAAGCAAATTCTAAGAAATTGTTATTACAGAAATCCCCAGTTTATCCTGACTTATTTGTTGACCCAGCGAAAAATTACTCCTATTGAGAAATATCCCTGTAGAGAAAACTTTTCTACAAAATGGAATCAAGAAAGAAGAATGATTTTCCTAAGTTTAAAATTATTTTAGGAAGAGTAAATGTATGTTGAATTTGAACTCTGCATTGTTTGCATAAATTTCAAACACTGACAGTTTAGAAGCTAAAGAACAATTAATCCAATGTAACATGATTTTATGAGATAGTTTTTAGAATTTAAACTCAAATTCTACCCAATAACACCATAAGTATTTTACTAGAAATCATAGCAACAAATGTTAATTTTCTAAGATTGTGCCATGAAGAAAAAAATTGTATTAAATTGAAAATTTCACTTTCTACTTAATTTTGTATTCAGTTATGATATCCTAAATGGAGTTAAAATATTCATTGTAACTATTTCTTTAAAATTAGAGGTGTTAAATTTCTTTATTGAAATGACATCTGTAAGCAACTGCATACAAATAGCATGCAATTTTCAAATTAAATAATTTTAATTATTTAAAACTTGGCAGGTTTTAATTTTGAAAAGCCCATGTGCACATATCATACTGATAAATTGAGAAAGAATCTTATAATAACTTAGCAGTAAAAGTTCTTGTATCTATAAAACAGGAATAGAGGAAGATAGTTATGAATAATTAATATGATTAATGGAATGAGTACAAGAGACACATACATCTCAATCATCATACTCTGAGTGGATCAGTGTGCTTGGTTGAACTGAATCATTTAATTTGTCCTCAGTAAGTACTCAGAAAAGAAAACTGAAGACCCACAGGATACCTCTTGGCTTAAAACTTAGGTGTGTTATTTAAAATAGCGAAAATTGAAATATTTACTTTGAAAGTAGCTTATGAAATTATAATTTTGATTATAATTATATCTCATTAAAATGTTCATAGATTATGAAATTACAAAAATCTGTACACCAAATTTTCCCTTACATGTTATAAAGAATAAATTGTAAAATTAGCCAGTGTGAATACAGGACAAAAAAAGACATTTCTAGTTTTACTTTTACATTTGAAAAGAAATACAAATGGTGAAATGTTAAATCAAAGTAGTCTCTAAAGAGATTCTCCACCCAAATTGTGTTAGATATTCAATAATCAAAATGTAATATTTTATTTTCCCATAATACAGACAGCATGGCTAATGAGAAAATAGTAATATAGGTGATAATTTAGGTACATATTTTACAAATATTTGACATTTTGATTTCACTCTTCAAAGTAAGTATGGTAAAGGAACATATTTGTTGACAGGCTTGAACTTTTTAGTATTACTTTCACTGCTCCAGTGGGTGGTATAGGCCAATTCACATTTATATTTATTGAAGGCATTACATCAAGTTCAAATTACTGATTTAATTGTAATATTAACTTCTTTTGACACCTTAAAAGTTGTCATTTTACAGTGTACTTGATGACTTTCCAAGGACTCTAAGGCACATTCTATGTTAAAAGAGGATTCTGAGTGGAACAGGTCCAGTATTGAATTTAATTAATGCTATAGAAAGTGAGCTTTATTTAGGTGGTTGAATATTGTGTCACCATAGAATGTTATAATTGAAACCATACTTTATATATTCCTATAGGATATATTTGTACATGTGTAGATGTATGATTTGTATGTGAGTTTGTATTTATATTCACATATGTATTTGGGGCAGGGGATACAAGATGAGAAAGAGAAATATAAATTGTTTTCATTAGAATTAGTGTCCACTTTGAATCTTTGGAAATATTAGTAAAAAAAAAAATCTTGGGTTACAAAAAAACCAGGATTTGTTAGTTAGGACTATACTTAAGTTAAACATTTTATTATCTTAAATACTATTTTTCATCTTCACAGTCTACAATTCTTTTTTAAAATAATTAATGGTAGTTAATTCTGTACCTATACTGCATATTGGCATTGTTGTTGCAACTTTGGGTTAATTACTTAATTTCTCTTTGACCAGTCACTCAATGAGTGTCTGTAGAAGACTAGGACTGTATTTTTCCAACCCAAAGCAATCCTTAGGTTAGTAAATTTTTAAAAATTTCTCTATTCATTTTCAGGACTAAAAAAAGTGAGATGAGGTATTGAGGAAAAATGAGCTATTTATGTTCATTTGGTAATGAGAATAGAAAGAGCTTCTTGAGTTGTTAAAAATTGGTGTGTTGAGGTGAATAGTCATATACTTTATCCATGCTTCAGAGGAATATGTAACATGCACACACAGTGCACCTGAGCACATGTGTGTGTGCTCACACATACTTGTCTCTTAAATTCTGCCAAGTAGCTACTTGTTGGGAAAGCACTTAAAACTATAACTGCTTTTAAAAAATTGGTTGTCAGAATTTGATCCAATTAAAATCTCTTTTTGAATAGCGTTTTCATTAGAATTTGCAAATGGTAGTGGTGAAGAATGATAGCTGCCAAAAAGGTCTGACATGGCTAAATTAGGAAAGATTTTCATACTGACTAAAACTGGTTCAATTAGTTTTTCTAGAATTAGCTGGTATTTGCATCTCGTGGGCAGAGTTTGAATAATTGGTTGCTCTCTAAAGATTCTAAACTGTGAAATCTGACTACCATCTTAGGAATGTACAACTTTTGAGAAAACTCTATAATCTCCACGTGATTATAGAACTTTAATTCATGGAGACTTTTCTACACTCAAGAACTGCATTACAGACAGTGTTAAACTTTAGAAGCTGTTCGGTAATATTATTGGGTACTTGGGTGACTCATTTGAATTTTCATTTGAGTTTTTCATGATTCACTAAATCAATGTGAAAGAGTGGCAACCTGTGTGTATCTGAAGACACTAGAAGTTTTAAAAACTAGGTCGTCTTTTGACCAGTGAAAAGCATGAAGTGCTGTTGAATATATTTTAAAAATTAAAATTGCTTTTTATAGTACCAGAAGAACCATCATTCATGGAGTCAGTTTAATAAAAATCTCAATATTCGTAAGAGGGAAGAGAAATTATGGGGCTATTTTTCGCATGCTCTCCATAAGCCATTAAAATTTTAATTGTAAGTTGAGGAAGGTTGAGTAAAACACAGTATTTCCTATGGTATCAAAAACCATTGGTTTTTAAATGAATATCTGCTTGATACAGCTAGATAGGTACAAAGCCCATGTATTTAAACTCCTGCTCCAGGGTTTAAATACTATCAAGAGAAATTAAGATCTAGATAAATGCAAAATGAGCCCTTTGAAAAAATATTTGACTTCATCAACTATATTGCAATATTTACAAATACAAGATTTGCAAGTGAAATGACAGCAAAGTTTATACACATTAAGAAAAGGTGGGAAAATGATGAAAATTTAAAAATCTTCAGATATATCTTGTACAAAACTTATAAAGAAGCATGACTAAAAGAAAAACATATATTAAAACTGATGCCTGGCTTATCAAATCAAACAATAAAAAACACAGGCATAACCAAGGTTGTATTTAGAAATATTGTTTTCACATGAAAATGATTATCCTAATATCTTAATGTTACATAAATGATACCCTTCAACACAAATATAAAAGTAACTGAAATATTATTGTGTTTAAAGGGACACATCAAACTAAACACCCACGTCTTATGTAACTATTTCTAAAATGCTGAAATATATAAAATCAGTAGAGTAATACATATTTGATTTTTGAATAAACCTAGCTCTATACTAACTTGTCAGGTTTATATGATTTGTATACAAAGCAAATCCTTTGACTAGATATATATGAAAAAAGGAATTTAAAGTCATAAATTGTTTTTTTGTTGGCTCTGTCATTGCCTCAGTTCAGTCTGTTTTCTGAATTTTGGGATCTCTACACTTACATCTCTTAGAAGGTTGTATTTTCTGCTTTAACAGCTTTTACTGAATTCTCAGACCTCAAAGATAGGGTCAAAGAATTATTCATCAAATCTAGCAAGAAAGATCATCTTATTCCTTGCCTTATTTATTGAAAACACTTTTTTTCTTATAAAAATTAGTTACAGTACAGATTTTAGTCAGGTTTTAAAACAAAATTCTAAGTTGAAGAAAGAAAGTATAAATTCAAAACCTCTAGCACGCATGTTTAATTTTCATTTTTATCCAATATTTCAATTATTAGAATCTTCAAATCTCATGGAACTTAAAAATGGAAAAAAAATTCATTATATTTGAATGTTTATTTGAACAGCAAATTTGTTTCAGAGCATACAAAGTTGAATATTGATAGGCTAAGAGAAGTTATTCTTTAGGATCTAGGTAAGCAATGAAATTACAGTGATTTTATTAAAACAAACAAACAATATTTTTCAATTTTTCCCTCTTTCTTCAAGTCACATTTACTGACTCATTGGTTCTTTCTTCTGCTCCTCGACATCTACATAATTGAGCTATTGAGAATTAAAGGTGTGATTTATTATTTCTTGTAATAATTTAATAAATGTATGAAGTACATTTGTGTTCAAATGAAGTCCTAAATACATCATTTGTTTATTACATCTTCATTTTGATCATGATGCATCTATTAAAATATTTGATATTTATAAATTTAAATTGATATCAATAGTCATAGAGTATTTCTAAAGGACTAGGAAAAAATGAAAATATGAATTAATGATGCCTAAGCCTTTTTTTGGTCATCTTAGATGAAAAATTGATATTCTCTTCTGTGTTTATAGATCTATAAAAGTAATAGCAGAGAGGTCAGCCTTGAAGGCCTTCAGGTTGATGGTCTAACCACAACATGGACTGATATTGCATTGGTCCAGTGGTTGGATCAAGGGTGAAACAGAGGTCTCAGGTTTGAAACTGATTCACTTTACTTCTCTAATATTGGACAAGTAAATATATATCTGACCTTTCTTTGATATAAATTTTTCTATCTATTGAACTGGGATAATAACTTTCCAAGTAACTTGCTGAAATGATTAATGAGGTATTATTTGAAAAACCACTCTAAACTCCTTCATAAAAGAGTCAGTGTAAATATAAATGATTATTAACTATATGCCCTATGTCTACTGAAAAATGCAAAAATTCAATGTGGCTGTATTATTTTCATTGTTATTACTAGTTATAATGATGCTTATAATCCTCCCTGATGTAGAAACAAGTATTGTGGTTACATTTTTACTGAAGTGAAAAATAAACCTGACCTTTCAGTCCCTTGTCTGAGCTGTAATTTAGTTTGGGTACCTGACACAGTAATATTTAATAATACCCCAAGATTTGTAAAATATTCCCTTGACTGAACATTTTATTCACCTTTCTCAGGAAGCAAAACTTATAATTCTTTTATTGTTACTAACTCTGAAGATGAAATGGGTTATAGAAACAACTTATAAGTTTCCAATCTCATCAAGTATTGCTCTTTCAGTTCATTTTCTTAACAAGTGAAGGAAGTTTGAATCCTCCAAATGTTTATGCATCACAAATAGGAACTTTCAACAATATATGGAATATCCCTTATGGATTAAAAAGTTAATAACTAATTTCAAGAACTGACAATTCTGAAGCATACACATACACGATCATTGCTTAAAAACAGGGACATGTTCTGAGAAATGCTTCTTAATGGGGATTTTTCATTTCATCATTGTGTGAGCATTGTAGAGTACCCTTACACAAACTAAGATGGCTAAACTGTCACTGGGGAATGTCATCCTATGGACCACCGTCATATACACAGTACTGCATTAACTGAGACATTGATATGTAGCATACAGCTCTGTGCCTGTGCACACATATACATATACATATATAATACACATTTAATGCTTTGATGTGTGTAATTATTAATAGTAATCAGTTCTTATTTTTTGCAGAAACACATATTGCATTGTTCTTATTTTTGTGTCCTTTTAAGTTGACATACATTTCTAAGTTTCCTTGTGGATTATTTCCTGTGATACCCTTGTGTGGTATTAAATAGAGAGGGCAACACTGGGAAAGGTCCTTAGCAAATTCAAACTCCATACAAGCAGAGCAAAAAGACAAAAGAAGACTCCTCTCTTTGCTAGAGAAGAAAAATGGTTTGCTTTGTGACTGGAAAAGCAGATTATTCCAATATGGGGAATTCTGTTTGTTGATATGACTATTATAATTTGATTTTATGGAACTGAGGAAATAACCACAGGATGGCTTCAGGGACCCACAACTTACTGTGAGATGTACATGAACTAAATCTCCAGTCATCACCTGACCTCCTTAAGTTTTTTCTCTGACTGGAGGATCACAGTGATGTTTTGCATCATCAGATGTTAGTGTCACTTCAATAATTGTCCAGTGAGTCCCCAAATCTGTTTATTTCACATTCCTCAATGCACAGTCACCTTGGTAAACTGCTGCAGATCCCTATGAGGTGAAATTGGAGAAAGGAACACTATAATTTTGGTAGAGTAGCAGATCATTTGCTGAAGGTGATCTGGTCTCGGTTTCATTCAATGTATTGTGTGTTTGTAAACTGGCTCATGTCTGGGACTAGCTTGTAGAGTTGTGATTCTCTCTTGGTGATTCAAGTTAGAATTCAGTTACTTCAACCTGGAATTCTTGTGCTTATACAAACCAAGTAAGAATTTAGTAGACTGCCCATGCACTTCTTTTCTAGGGACAATGTGGTCCACTAGCCAACATCTTATGTCTCTTGTGAACCAGGCTATTCTTATGGCTTTGTTGTCATCCTGGTAACTATGCCTACCTTGTCTATGGTAATGAAGAGCTCAGCCAGGACTCTGCAACCCTGGATCCCCTTGTTTCCATTACATTTAAGGATCCCAAATGCACCTGTTCCCACTGCAATTTCTGAACCAAAGAGACCAACCACAGAACTGCTAACCCTAAACCTTCTTTATGCAAATATTTTTTCTCCCCATCTTGGGTCATGGGCTTTAGTGATTTAGTCAGAATTTTTTTTCATTCTAATTTTTATTTAATTTTGAGAAACATTGCTTAAGCCAGGCAGTGTGGTGCACACCTGTAATCCCAGTGACTTGGGAATCTGAGACAGGAGGATCCCAAATTCAAGACCAGCCTCTTCAATTCGGCAAGACCCTATGTCAAAATTAAAAAAAAAAAAAAAAAAAAAAAAAAATAGGATTGGACATGGAGCTCAGTGGTAGAACACCCCTGGATTCAATTCTTAGTACCAAAACAAACAACAATAACAAAATACTGTCTAGATCCCAACCTTGTAACTTGTAACAGATTGTAAACTTTAAATATAAAATTTTCACCTTTTGCAAATTACAATTCCTTTTGCTGTCTGTCCACGATGATGTTCTTTTCTCAAATGATTGGAAGGTAAGAGATGATTCAAAATCAGTTTCCCAATATGTTTCCCCTTCAATTTTGGTATAACATCTTTCTTGGGAATAAATACATACAAACATGTACATATGTGATTCTTCAACAAAAAATGAAGATTCACAAAGATTATTGGAAAAGAAAATAATTTCTCTTTCTCATTGAAATTTTTCTGAAACTTTATTGAAACCTGGTGATTAATTTTATAAGCAAATATATCATTGTGTCATACAACATTATCAAACTAATTTTTACCGTACTTATAAAAACACTTAGAAAGATAGTTTATTCTGAAATGTGGACACATAATTTTGTGGATTGACAATGGGTTTTATCTTCCATTGTTTTCTACTTATAAAATAAATGAATGCATCCATACAAAATTTTGAAGTATTGAAAACATGAAATTATTTATAAATGAAACAAAACTGTTATTAAAAAAACATTATATGCAAAGATAATACTTTAGAAATTCTGGTGTATTTTCTTCTCTTATACGCACAGGTATGTGAGTATGGGAATTATACAAAATTTTCTGATATTGGAAATTATGTAAGTTTGTATACTGCTTCTTTAAAATTCACATTTTGTGACATAGAGGAGTATTTATTAAAATTCTTTAAAAATTTTAACGCTAAAATGTGCCATATTTTACTTAAGCTTTTTTTTTTTCCAGTGGACAGTTATGATTCTGTTTCATGGTCATACCTATATCTTAAATAAACTCCTCATGAAGATACATTCCTCGAAGGGAAAAACTTGACCAAAAGCAATGAAAGTTAATCATGTTGCCAAACTGCTTTTAAAAAATGTACCTTTTTGTATTACCCCATGTTTTACAAGAGTTTTCATTTTTCAGCATATATTGCCAATAATATTTATCCATTTTATAACAAGTTAACAGGTTATTTATTTATTTGCAGTACTGAGGATCAAATCCAAGGTCTCATGCATGCTAAGCATATACTTTACCACTGAGCTATTTTCCCAGCTGGATAGATTATTTTTTGGTGTTTATATCTTTGAATCTAAGACAGTAGAATTTTTTAAAAAAATTTGTGTTATGTGATTACTTATTTTGACATACAGCATATGAACAGTCCTTGAAATCCAGTATAATAAGTTTTCATTATAATTTGTTAAATTGCTTTTATTTTCTAAAAGACCTTTCCCATCATGGGTATAACAAACATACATTATGCTTTGATAATTTCCTCTACAAGTTTATTTTTTTACATATAATTCACGCTCTATTTAAAATTTACTTTGTATATGATACAAAATAGAGAATTAACTTGTTTTTCCCACTAAATAATTATAATTTTTCAAGGATGTTTTATATGACAGTAATACAAAATTTTCATATACCCAAATCATTTTTGCATTTTCAATATCTTCTTATGGATACACTCTCTACTATTGTGTCATTCCCATATCCTTAAACAGCATTAAAGTTTTACAATATATTTTAAATTTTATAAACAGTTGTCCTTGATACAACCAGCAAATTATACACATTTTAAATTGTTTTAGGGTTATCTTTTGCATTTTATTTGAGATAAAATTTTGTATCTCTCTATTGTACCTTCCATGTACACACACGTTATTTTATTTAGGGTTATATAAGCATATGAATTCATTTTTAAGTGATGGAAATCTTTACCATTGTTCTAAAGAATCTTTAATAATAGTATAAAAATGGGCATAGAGCTCCATTTGTATCATTCTCATGAATCCAGAGTTGATTTGCTTTATTTTTAAATTCTAAGAGATATAATGTATACTTATATAGGTATAGATAGTTATCAATATTTTGATTATAACTATTAATTTTAGTAGATTTAAGTTAATGCTTTTGAAATTTCTAGTTCAAAAATACTTTGTAATATAGAAAATATAAAATTATAGCACTTAACTTTCATTTTTTTATAGTTCCATATTCTATTAACTAAAGGTTTTAGAATAATATTACATAATTATTATGATGTGGTGGAGCAACTATTTTTATTCTTAATGAAATGACCTATTGTATTTCATTCATTTTATCTTTCTTCTTCCTTTTTTTTTTTGGTACTGGGGACTGAATCCAGGGGTGCTTAACCATCGAGCAATATCCCAGCCACTTTTTGTGTGTCTTCATTTAGAGACAGGGTCTCCCTGAGTTTCTTAGGACCTTGTTAAGTTGCTGATGCTCACTTTGAACTTGGGATCCTCCTGTCTCAACCTCTTGAACCACTGGAATTACAGGCATGTGCCACGGCACGCAGCTCATTTTGTCTTTCTCTTTATTCATTCACTTATACATAAAAATATATGTTTACCTATATTAGTATTCAGTAACATTGGACTTAATGCTATTTTCACAATAATGGAAAAAAATCACTTTGTTTAGTCATATCTAATTTATTACAATTATCATAAATAAAATCATTTATAAAATACATATTTACCAGAAAGGACACTGAATTTTATTAAAGGAATTTTTGTCATCCTGGTGGCTTTTTTTTTTTTTTTTTTTTTTGGTGAGGCATATCTTTTTATCACATACTATAATTTTTACAGTATGAATTGTTATGTTTTTATTTTATAATATCAAGTGTTATTTGAATTTCTAAAATAACATGGTCATTAATTTGTTGCATTATTTTCCAGATTAACTCTCATTGAGTTTACTTTTATTTGGAATTTTTATTATTCAAATAAGGCAATCAATATTACATTCTCTTTATCAGTGAATAATATATAGTTGTTTGTCTTTTTCTGGCTTTGAAATGGTTAAAATAGTACGCAAATTATTTTTCCTTGAAATATGTAAAATATACACCAAAAACTGTCTTTGTAAAGTTCCTTATTGAATATATTGAGCAAATATTATAAATTTTATATCAAAATTACTGTTTCTTAAACACCTTTTCTTATTTGTTTGTTCATGAAATCTTATGGACCACTATACTGAAAACTGTAAATGAGACTCAATGAACTCCTTGTATCTGTACACACACAATCCCAAATAAGATTCTTGGCTCATTAAATATATTTTTTTCTTTAAAGTGGTAGATTCCTTCAAAATGTATTTTCCTTTAGTCTTGCTTTCTGCATATCAATTTTGTTCATTTAATCTTGTTTATAATTGCTAATGATGTTCAGATTTGTAGAGTTCTTTTTAAAGACCCTGAGGAGAATAGTCTTCAAATTATAGGTAGTTTTATCTGTGTACTACTTCCAAGAGTTTAATACTACCCATGTCTGAATGACTCCTATAATACTCTCTTACTTTCTAGGCAATTTTACCCTACTGCTTACTTCTCTGTTTCTTATATAGCCAAGACATTTCTTTGATCTGGAGCAGAAGTCAGCAAACTCTTTCTGAAAAGACAAGGTAGTAAATATGTTAGACATTATGGGCTATATAGTCTAGAGCACACCAACTTTGCCATTGTAGCATGAATGAAGACATGAAAAATGTATAAATAATGAGTATATCTGTGTACAAATATAAAGGCTTATTTTAAAAAAAGGCTGAATTTGGCACATGTGCTAGAGTTTGCTGACTCTAATTTAAGTTTGCTTTCATAATTGAGTCTCACCTTTCAAAAATGAGGCACAGATTTTTCTCCCAACCTGAACTCCTATTCTCCTCTTTCCCTATCCTTTTTCTCCATTTCCCAGAAAATCATTCCAGAAGATTGTCTCCAGTCTACTTTTCCCCATCAATTTCTCAATCTCAATTTCTTTAACCCAATACAATCTATCATCAGAAACTATCAAGCAATCAAAACAGTACTCGCTAAGCTTACCACTGATTTCATCACCATTAAATTCGATAAACTTTTTATACTTTGTTTTATTTTGATATTTCAATAATATTCAACACTGAATATGTTCTTCTTTCTTCATATGTTCTCCTCTTGGGGCCTCTAAATGTGAGATAATTCCTTTCCATTTCCTTTATAACCTTAAATTCCTCTAAGTATTATGTTTTCCTTATTGCTGTTTATTTTCTCTCTCCTCTTAGACTACTAAATCATGTCTCTCCCCCTCTTTCTTAGTCTTTCTTATTTGCACATATGGAAAAGATTGCAATTTATTTACTAATGATAGAGTATTTATCGACTTCTTCTCTATGGTCCCCACATGTATGCCAATTTCTTATTTACAAATTCAAATATTTGTATTCAAATATTTTAGCGGCCCCTAAAGTCCCTTTCCAAAAGCAAACTATGATCTTTCTTTCCAAACGTGTTTTTCTTCCCATGTTTCTCGTCTTTCAAGTGAAGCTGCCAATTTAGGTAAGTTGGTTATAGGAATTTATCCTTGACCCCATCCTTGCTCTCCCACTCCTAAAGTAACTGCATCCAGTTGATTTTTAACTCCTGAATCTCTCTCCACTCCCTTCATTTCTCTTTACCTTTACTAGTGCTACCTTGTTGGGCTGTTTATTCTAACTCAATTTTTGTTCCATCAGATTTGCTATCTATACTGCAGATAGGGTACAGTCTTTCGAAACAAATGCTTAGTCTCTTCCTTCTCCTTTATTTATTTAAAGACTTTTAGTGGAACCTTTTAGAATGAGAATCTAAACCATTAAATAACCTAAAAAACAAAAACAACACCAAAAACTCAGAATAACCTGGCTCTACCTTCCCAGACATTCACATCACTCTCTCTTTGCTCTCAATTCTCCATTTAAGGAGTTCTCTGCCCTCTGCACTGACCACCTTTCTTGTACCTCCTATTTGTAATACTGCTTACTTAGATATCTTGGTATAAGCCCCACTCCAGAATAATACTCACCTCCTCCCCATACTTTCCATTCATCACCTCCCAAGGAAGATATTGCTGAAATCCTCATGTGTTTAAGCTTCCTTCCCTGTTTCCTTCTTATTCTCTGCCATCTAATTATCATGTATCATACATGTACAAATGATTTCTTTAATATTTGACATTCTTACTTAAATCTAATCTACCAAAGGAAGATAACATGACGTTTATGTTGAACTTTAAAACTCCAGTGACTTACTCCATGTCCTATATATAACAGGACTTTAATAAATATTTAATAAATGGATAAGTAAATGCATTCCCAAATTTTAACTTCTGTGTCATTTTTCAACATTTTAAACATAATTATATTCACTTCTTTAAAAATTTCTTGATAAAATTTGTCTAGAAATTTAGTAAGTTTACTTCATTTTCTAAAGTACAAAACTATAGATTAACTAATTTTGATTTGGTCAATTTTTAATAAACATATTTATCACAAACTATTCTTGCTAATATAACTTTTTAATAAAAGTATATGTTCAAAATGAGAAAATGCACAAAAGTAAAAGTGAAAAATACCTTTATATAATTTTTCTTATTTTCCTAGTATATGTGTATGCATTATTATTGCCCCCAAATAATGTAAGTATCCACTTTTATTTACTATTTTGTGAGCATATTTCTGTATCAATAAGCATTCATGTGCATATAATCTTAGTGAATAATGTTACTTTACATGGGTTCTAGTTCTATTTTGTTGGGTATGAAACTATTTGGGGAACAAAAACATGTAATATGATAATCTCTTGAGCTTATATTTTTCCAAAGCACTTAATGATTTATCACTTGTACTGATATTTTAATTCATCTTCTCAATTTAATATTTTTAGTTGTTTTTACTTTTTGGTGATGTTTTCCAGTCAAGCTCATATGTATTTTCCTATTCTTTTGATATTGGCCATGTTGATTACTAATGAAACATAAAACTACTTTTTATATTGTATATTATAATTTCTGTAATTTATATTCATTTTCTTTGCCTGTTCACAATTTTATTGACTAATAATAGAATTTAAAATAGTTTATTAATTCTTTTGTTTCAGTAAACAATGAATTGTTTTTGTTTTGGGTGGAATTTTTACTGTATAGTCAAAGTTATTTTTATTTATTTAACCTATTCTATTTATGTTATTGTTTCTTTGTTGCATGATACCAAAGTTTTCTACAGAAAATATTAAATAAATATTCACTTTTATTTTCATTTGATAGTTTCATGATGGTTGCTTTTTATTTATCATTTTAGCATGAAAATCATTAATTCATCTGACTAACTTTTAAACATTTCTCTTATTCTCCAAACTCATTTGTCATTTAATTACAATGATTAAATATTTACTAATTTATAAAGCTCTAAGTAGCTACTTATAGATTTTGTACATATATGTTTATGTAGTATGAATATGGATTATGTTTTCATATATGTATTCTACATATATACAAATATGTAAGAAGACTTCGTTTTCTATTAAATTTTCTAATTTGCTGATGGTTTTGTCATATTGTTCAGTTAATCCAGGAGATTAAGTTATATTTCATTGTTATTATTTAAAGATTTTTTTGGCTATAATTTTCAGCCAATCATTGACAAATATAAACATACACACGGGGCTCATTCCTACTCGATTGCCTTTCATCTTCTCTAAATCATAATCTAGAAATATGTAATCTAGCAACAAATCAGTGTTGATACTGTATTTGGTGTTCTTCTGAATAGTTTCTATGAATCCATTTTTCTTTTCTAATAATATTATATTAGCTATATTCATCTACTTCCTGTTTGTCTATATGCTTTTATTTCCCATATTATACTTTGGACTTTTTCCCATGACAGTAAACAGAGACTTATCTCTTTGTTTTTAACTTACTAAAATAATTCTCTAGTGGTTGACAAGTGAGATGTTTGAGGACATAAAGATGATCTTTACAATTATGTCAGCAATCTAATAAAATGTCTGTAATATATTTGTTTGAATTGTTTTATTTTTAAAGAACATTCTAGAGTGAATTTCTAATGTTCATATTCTAAATCTTTCACCTTAGTATATGACAAAACTATGTGAATTTCTATTTATGAGTAAAATATGTAGTAAAACACTAAAATGCTATGCATATTGGAGAAATTTTATTTTTAAATATGTTGCATATTTTTATGACTTTTGTTCATAATATAATATAATGCATTTCTTTTTCAATAATTTTTTGTATTTTTCTATAATGCAAATTTTGTGTGTATGTATTTGCATGTTATATTAATAATGTGCATATTACAACCAAAAATAGTAATATACCAATATTAATTTCAATTGTGCTTCAAATTATTTTCTTTCTTTAATAAACAATACAGTCCTTGTCCCTGTCTCCCAACCCATTCCCATCAATTAAATTCACATTCTTTATTTAATTTCATTGTCAAACTGTTGAAATGGTGTTGATCAATTAGAAGCTCTGAGGCTCCTCACCAACTTCCCCTTCTGTTGCTTCCACAACTGGTCTTAGAAGGAAAAGCATTACTGTGGATTATTTGGGTCAAGAACATGGAACATTCTAAGCTATGGAAGAGTCTTTACAACATATAACAAGACTCCTCTGCAAGAAGAGGATGCAATGAGGTGGTTTGGCAGTAATTCCCAATTAAGTGTCCCTACCCTGGGGAAATAGAATTAGAGAAGTTGCTCTGAA
This sequence comes from Sciurus vulgaris, assembly GCF_902686455.1. Lineage (NCBI taxonomy): Eukaryota > Metazoa > Chordata > Mammalia > Rodentia > Sciuridae > Sciurus > Sciurus vulgaris. The sequence continues at coordinate 33,879,566 of NC_136475.1, read as the reverse complement.
CTATATAGAGAAATATCTTTCCTTCTTTATTATATTTCACTAGGGTTCCTCCAGCTCTTATTGTCTCTGGAGTAGTGAGAACATGAAAGCCAAAATAAGCATGTGAGTTTAGGAGAAATTATTAGGTATGTGCTCTGTTTAATTTTGACTATAGATTACTTTTAATTAAGCCTAGGCAAACTTATATGTGTTCAAGGGTAAGAGAGGTAAGTAACACACATGGTACACAAAGTGGCAATGTATAAATAATAAGGATTATTACTCAGTGTGGACCATGGAGACCTACAGTTTGCATTGTGTCTATAAAGACAACCAAAATGTAAATACATACTGAGTAAAGAAAATAGGTTTAATTGAAAGTTCTTTTGTGACTGTCTACTTACAGTGACTGCCTCTAGGCTATAAAGGGATGAAAGCAGTCTGAGTCACATGTTGTCCACTCTAATTTTCCAAAAATATGGTTAGGAATAAAAATAATAACAGAACTAGATAGCTAATGAAGTTTATTTTTAATCCTTTTTAAAATTTTTTTTTTTTTTTTTACCTCACCTTTGTCTTTTTGCATCCCAGAAACAGGATTAACATCTGGCATAGCTGGACAGGTTCAGGTAAGTGTGTAGAGAACTGAGACCAGGAAAATATTTCATTCCCTCCGAGACTTAGAAATGTCAAGTCAGCTTTTCTTCTACCTACATTCCCATACAAAAAAATAAAACTGCTAAAATAGGAAAGGACCTACTGAAAGGTTCTTAACACTGTTGACATTTCAGTCTAGAAAATTGGTGAGGAGTGGGAGTGAATACTGTAGGCCACATGCCTGGCCTCTGGATTCCAGTATCAATCCTCATTCTTTAATAGTGACAACTGTGTTGCCAGATCTTGCAAAATGACCCATCAGGGAAGCAAAAGCAAAACAACCATGATGGAGAACAACAGAGGTAGTACATATGTGGTCTTGAAGAGACTTAGAATGTATTTCATTAGCCTAGGAAGTCTCACTGTGAATCCTGAATCTTCAAAAGTCAGATGTCATACATACTGATCAAGGTATAATCTGTACAGGGATAGGTAGGTATCTCTAAAGTTAACCGAGACCCAATTCAACCTGTGTGTAAGTATTTCACTAATTGATATCAGAATTTTGCTAATAATATAATATTGTTCACTTATCAAGGTTGAAGGATTGAGAAGTTTCTGCAGATGACAGACAATATAGTATTCAAGTCCCAGGAAAGAAGGAAAATAAATAAATGACTTTTTTGTTACCATCTTGGTATTATAGTCATAGAGAAATCAGAATGAGTATCAACGTAGGGTATAGTACATGGTAGAACTTTCTGCAGGATTTGGAAAATACAAATAGTATCCTCCAGCTTTGAGAATCCTTAATGTGTAGCTAGGAATCAGTGAATTTAGGAATATGTCTTTACTTGCTTACCTATTATATGCATGGAAAGGGAAGAGAGCTGAGTGAGAGAGTACCTGCACTCAGTTAGACCTTAGAAACTCTGCAGAGAGCAAGAGTAAGGGGAAAATTAAAAAGGAAATAAATGGTTTTGAGCACAGTGAATGAAAATGTGCAGGAGGAAACTAGCCTCTGGGAAAAAAAAATTTGGAATCTGGCAAGACACTTCTGTAATTTTCTACACTCTAAGAAGAGTTTTTCAGATGACATGCTCTATTGGAGGAAGCAATTTTCACGGATGGTAGAATTTTCTCCTATTATATGGAAGAGATATGGTTAAACTCTTGATGAAAGATTTCTTCCAATTGAGTTTGAGGCTAACAGGTAATGAAATCTGAACAAATCTGAACAAATGCCACAGACTGACATGGAGAGGCTAAAATTAAAAAGAAAATACTGTTTTTTTTTTTTTTTTTTTCCCCTTCTTTCTTTAGAAGAAACCTAGGACTCAAATACTAGCCTTGCGATATTTAGCTCTGGGATCATGGACAGATTATGTTTTTTTTTATCTATAAAATAATGATTCTCTTTGTCCTACAGGGTGATATGAAGACATCAGGTAGTAAAGAGCATTACATAACATAATCTTTGGTACATAATGACTTTTGGTACATAATGACAAATGATAGCAATTATTGCCATGTGTTATTCTTCTTGTGATATCCAAACTTACAACCTTAAACATCACTAATTTTGGGTGATATCTATTAGTGTTAACAGTAATTTGAGCCTAGAATACCATATGCGGTATAAAAATTGCAAAACATTATATATGTGTATGTATATATGTGTATACATGAATACACTCTGTGTGAATGTAGAGATAGACTTAAACTTAAGATATTTGTTCTCTTAAATTCTTGAGACTATAGAAAGATGTGATATGCAGGAGACATGGAAGAAGATCATGACTACAGGCTCTGAAAAAAAATAAAATCACTACCATAAAGGGAAATTTATAGCAATATTTGCCTATATGAGATAAAAAAGAGATGTCTCAAATCAAATTACTAAGTTTCTACTTTAATAAATTTATAAAAGAAGAGTAGCTCAAACCCAAAGTAAACAGAACATAGTCAATAAAGAAAAAGTTGAAATTTATCAAATAAAAAGCAGAAAGATACAAATAAAGTGATGAAATTAAAGACATTCTTTGAGAAATCAATACAATTGAGAAACATCTAATTAGGTCCGCAAAAATTTAAGACATGTACACAAGTTATCAATAAATGGAATGAGAGAGGTGAGATCTCACACTTCAAAGCGTAACATGGAATAATGAAAACATGTTTTCCCAATGAATCTGATAATTTAGATAAAATATACCAATCACTTCAAAGACACAAGTTACCAAAGTTTATGAAAAAATGATTACCTGAGTATCCCTATGTCTTTTTTAAAAATTAAGTATGTACTTGTAGAACTTCCATAAGTAAAAATCCATGTGTTGGTAGGATTACTGGTAAATTGTACCAAACAAAAAAAAATAATACAAGTTCTACACAAAATTAAGAAGACTGATGAGAAAATTGAAAAAAAAACAAAAGTTCCAACCCACTTAAAAAGAACTCATTATACTAACATCAAAAGAAGTCACATAGATTACAGAAAAAAAAAAAAAAAAACTATAGGAAAATGCACCTCATGAATATATGTGCAAAAATTCCATACACATTTTAGCAAATCATACTCAAAAGTATATAATCATGACCAAGAAAGATTTATCCCAGAAATGGAGTGTTGAAATAGCATCCCCAAATCCATGTAATTCTTCATATAATTTGAATATAATCATCTCAATATATGCAGATAAAACACTGAACAAAATCTAACATATATTTCTAATAAAAATTCGGCAAACTAGGAGCTCTAGGAAGCTCTTTATGTCTAATTTTGAAAATCTGTGAAAAATGATTATTAATATTATAGATAAAGGAACTAACTGATGTTTTTCACCAAAGATCAGGAACAAGTCATAGGTATTTGTTATCACCATCTATTTAACATTATGTAAAAGTTTTAGCCAGTGGAATAAGTTGGGAAAAAGAAATAAAAGAACTATGATTTAGATAAAAAATATATAAACTAATTTTATTTTAAGATGATATGACCATTGATTAGAGAATATAATGAAATCTACAAAACTACAACTAAAATTACAAATATTAGTAAGTTTATAGAGTACAGATTATTAAGAAAACAATTTTATTTCTGTGTTAATAGCAATCAAAAATGGAAGCTGGGCCGGCAATATAGCTCAGTTGGAAGAGTGTTTGCCTCACATGCACAAGGCCCTGGGTTCAATCCCCAGCACCACACAAATAAATAAATAAATAGAATTAAATTAAAAATGAAAATAAAAGCAATACCATTTACAATGACATCAAAATATAAAATACATACAGATAAATGTAACAAAAATGTCTAAAATTTGTCTCTGAAAGCTACAAAATATTGCTGAAATAAATTAAGAAAGACATAAATAATGTTCAAGATGGATTGGGAATATTTAGTGTTGTTAGGATGAAAATTTTCTCAGATTGATCTATAGATTCAATAAGTCCCAAACAAAATCCCAGCAGACTCCTCTTATGAAAATTAATGCATTTTAAAGTAATGAAATTCATCCTGAACTTTGAAAGACCAAGAATATCCAAAACAAATTTGTAAAGAAGGAAGTAATTTGAAGGGATAAGACATCTGTATTTCCAGTCTTGCAAATCCTTATTACCTGACACACTTTAAAACTGACATCAAGATAAACAAGTAGATCATTGAAACAGGATACAGTCCAGAAATAAACTCTCACATACATACAATTGGCCTTTGAAAATAGTGCAATGCAGTTCAAGGGAGAAAGCAAAATCTTTTCAATAAATGATTGACATCCATACATCAAACAACAAAAAATCACCCTACACTCAAATCAATTTGATTCTATGTATTATAGACCTAAATGAGAAATCTAAAGCCATAACACACATAGACCTAAATGAAAAATGTAAAACCATAACACCTACATAACAAAGAATGGGAGAAAATCTTTAAAAACTTGTCTTAGGTAAAAATATCTTAGATATGACAACAAAGGCCCAATTCATGAACAAAGTAAAACTGGACATAATTAAAATTAAATCTGATATTTTAAAGGCATTATTAAGAGAAAGAAAATATAAGGTACAAAGAGTAGTAGGTAAAATGGAAATTATGGATTACAACAAAAAATTGACAAAGGTATGAAAGAGTTAGGGCTTTCATACATTGTTCATGGAAATATAAAGTTGTAAAATCATTTTCAAAATGTATTCGAGAGTTTTTTAAAACGTCAAATGTGAATGCAGTCATGTAACCTAGACATTCTACTTTAGGTATTTAATGGAGATAAGGAAAGTGTATGCCCTAAAAAGACTGTACACAAAAATATAGTGGCTTTATTTCTAATATCCAACTGGAAATAATCCAAATGGCCATCATCAAGTTAATTAATAAATTATGGTGTCCCCACGTAATGGGACACTACTCAATGATTTAAAAAATAACATAGTCTTGAAACTATGATATAGTTTAATCTCAAAATATGCATGCTGAATGGAAGAAGCCAAATGAAAAAGAAAAACTTCTACACAGCTCCAAACAATTTCTAGTAAAACCCTAGGATATGCAAATTGACTTATAGTGATAGAAGATGAGTTGTGTTCTGGTAAAGAAGGAGACTAGTGATAAGAGAACTAAATAGGGGTGCAAAGAATGTTCTCAGGGAGGTGACTACATTACCAGTTGTGATTATGTTATTGGTTTCATCAGTGCATACACTTTGCCAGCCATCAAACTGTGCACTTTAAATATGTACAGCATATCCTATGTCAATTATGTCTTCATAAATTGTTTAAAAAATTCAACCAGTCTTGAAGAAGAACCTCTGGATGGACTCAGCAAAATAAAAAGGAAAATAGGAAAGGCAGTATACAGCCCTGGAGATTTTTCTGTGGCAAGACCTTAGAGCAGCAAAAGCAACAGGGGACGAAGCAACCTCATTTTCCATCCCCTTTCACTCTTTAATCTGAGGGCCTTTCTGATCCAAAGATTTCAGCCGATGGAATAGAGAGAGAAATTTAAACGGTGAGCTATGGACTGAGGGACCAAGCATTACCCATCGCCCACCAGTGTGTAGGACATCATGTGCAGCAGTAAGCAAGATCAAGGATGATTTGGTTACAGAACTAGGGAGTGGATTGCCTGGGGAGGGACAAAAACGAAACTAGAAGAGGTTTTTTGAAAGCTTATGGTTCTTCATTTTTAAAAATTTTAGTTTATTTTTCTTCTTTTGTGTTTCCAACCTCAGAGGCAGAAGTTTGGTTGATCATTATATACAACAATAGCAGTTGATTTGGCTGTAATCTTGTTTACCATATCAAACACACACTCTATGGCCATCAATTTATGATTTTCGAAGAAATACATACTAAAGTTCATTGCCTTGTTATGCCACATCGATGGAGATGATTTCTTTTCACTCAATAAAGTAGACTTATTTTATGAGGTGTCCTAATTTTCAACCATCATTGTCTTACTACTAGAAACTAGGCTTAGAAATTTTATTTCTATTTCATGAAGCATAATGGAAATATACAACTGAAGTAAATTGGTTATAAAATATTAAGTATCTGTACCAATAACTCTAAAGAAAGCAAGTTAACATTTTTGCCATTTTTATTACTGAAATTAAACATGATTTTAAAATTATATTGCAAAGCTTTTGGTTATTTTCAAATCCTGCTCTATTTTAAACTATTTAAAAATGGAAATAATTCCTTGATTTTATCTTTATAATTCTTCAATACCATAATTTTTGAGAGGAGATACATTCTTAATCATTTTTATGTAACTTCTATGGTCCTGAATCTATTGAAATAATCCTTCTCTTCCTGAAATACTATTGAAAATATCTATCTTTCAGAAATGAATCACTTTTAAGAAATTCAACATTACAATAAAATTAGTCTTTCTATTTACAGTCTTATAAATAGTTTAATTTTCTTCGGTTTCATATCTTTCTTAAGTGCTGGTGTAAAACTTGACACATTGGCACACACCTGTAACCCTAGAGACTGGGGAGGATGCAGCAGGAGGATCACAGACTCAGCCATTTAGCAATACCCTGTCTCAAAATAAAAAGGACTAGGGATGCAGTAAATCACCCCTGGCTTCAATCCCCAGCACCAAAACAAAAATACAAACAAAAACGCTGATGTCAAATATATATATTTACATGAACATACACACATTCCTTCTTTCTTGATTTTGCTTTTTGTTTGCATGTATGTATTCTTGTTTCAAAAATGACTCAGAGAGGTATTTACTGAATATACTATGTCTCCTGATTTCTTATTACGAACTCATTTTCCCTATTTAATAAGTTGTATCTTCTAAATATTTATTCTTATAACATTTATATTACTAAAGTTTACATTTTAAAATATCCTTTCTTGTACGATAATGAAAGTATATAAGGTCACACTCTCAAATTCTAATGGGTACAGTTCTGATCATTGATTATTTCCAAATTGATTTTTATTTGCTGCTTGGTTTTCTAGTTTGGTCCTGCATTTATTAAGGAGAATGCTATGATTTTGCCTGTTTGTTTGTGTTGATTTATAAAACTTTTGAAAGCAATGTATTTTCTAGTTTTTTTTAACATTAATTTATTTTTACTTGTGAGATAGATATGTATCTAGTTGACTAATGTACAGACACTTTAAGTATCACTAGCTCTAAGAATGAAAATTTATTATTTATTTTTGTGGCACAACTTTCAATACATAAACCCTCCTAATAGTGCTTAAATGGTATAATTTCTCCTTCCTTCTTGCTTATTGATCTCCCCAAACTGAGAACTATGTGTTGGTTTTGTAAATAATCCATATACCTCGATCTTTAATATAATAATAAATTCTTACATCTGATCCTTTCCTTTTTTAGGGTGGTTAGGTTTGTGTATATAGCAATGAAACTTTGTATTATTTCAACTGTAAAATTTCAGCAAGTTATATGTCTCTTCAGAATACTATTAGAAATAAATACTGTGACATTTTTGTATGTGAAAATAATCTTTAAGTGCTATTTCAATTGCATTTTAAATTTGTTATCTTGACTTTCAAAAAATTTCCAAATATATTTCCCTAACATATTTTTAATATTATGGCTATTATTTTTAAATGTGGAGTTTCTTCCAACTTAAGGTATATAAAATATTTAGATTTATATATAATTGAATTGGATTTTAAGGACCACTAGAAATTATTCTTACATACAATGAACTCATGTTTTAAAATATATTTATATGCCTTCTATCTTCAGCCTTTCTTTTTCTTTCTTTTGTTATCTAATTTTGCACATCAACTATATAACCTTAGTCTCATCCTCTTTACTATTTTACAAGGTATAAATACCTTGTTTTGTGATTTTCAACAAAGAGTTCTTTTTATTTAATAAAGGGATTTTTAAAAAACATTTTATTTCTGTAATTATGTGAGTAAAACCCAAAGAAATACAAATTATTTTATGCCCACTACCTGAGATGAAGAATTTAATAGTCTTCAATCTTTCCCTCCTCTTCAAAAATATATTTTTGTGATATTATTAAATCTAATTTTGTTACTCTTATTATCACATAAACTTCAAATTATTTTTCATAATGCATTTTATTTTTGTTTTCCTTTGGAATATTGTGAATTGAACAACAGTGCTTTCCTTTTTTTTTTTTTTTTCATTTTGAACTAATCCTTGCAACCTATTTTATTATCACAACTTAGCATTTGAAGTTGCTCATTCCAAACATGATAATGTTTGGAATGTGATGAGTCACCAGTATGCCCTACTAACAAGAATGTAAGTATCTGTAGAGATATTATACTTCTTCTTTTCCATGTTATTTTCCTTTTAAATTTTGCTTTAACTTTATTCCCTATTTATGAATAAACACTTAACTCAAATATGCAATATACTGTCAGCGCTCCCTTTTTTTTACTTTATTACACAATTCTTCATTTTTTGGTTTTGTTTCAAGTCTTATTGGATACACTCAATCTTTGAGTAATTGTTTAAAGGACTGCACAGATATAAAGGATGAAACATTTGGATTTTTTTTATGTAGAATGTCTTTCTGTTACCTTCATACTCAAGTTATCAAGACTGAGTCCAAAGTAATTTTTAGTCACACACCATTCTACTTCTGATATTTGGTCTTGCAGATATGTAACATGTGTGAGAATCATAAATGAGAGTTCACTGGCTAGTTTTCTTTGTGGTGTAGTTTCTGAGTCTCTGAGAACAATGGTGGAAAGTGAGAAAGGGATTTAATGTTTGTCTGGTTATTTATGGGACTAGTATTTCATGACACAAAATATATTCCATAATATAAACCTGTATATAATAGTCTCACTCTGGCTCCAGTGTCTAAGGGTTTCAGAAAAACATCTAATATCTGCAAAAAGATGATTTTGGTCCTTGCTTTCAATCCTATTTTAAATCTTCATAATTTATGTCCGTGTATATTTGGATGATAAGTTGGGAGAACATGTATCAGAGACTGCTAGCCATATGCCATTTTATATTTACAAAAAAGCTCATGCGTGTAATTTTATATCTACAAATATCACATTCAAGTGTTATTAGTTTCTTTGGTCTGACCTACCATTTTTAAAGTAAACTAATTGAACAAGGTACTAAATTAGGTATGACATCTTCTCTAATATAATATGTTTATATAACAATTGAATTATTTCAAATTTTATTTAATCTGAACATATCTAAAAAATCAGGATAGACAGCATATTCTCTAACAAGAATCTGATCTCCTCCATTTTACAAGTCTGTAATTGTTCTTTAAATATCAACAATACCAAGGCAGATAATAGATGGGGGAATTACATGAAAGAAGTTAGAACTAAAAGACCTAGGCATCTGTGGACTATTCTTATCATATTAGTCCATCTATCTACAATTCATACATGTTGTTTTCTTAGAAAAATGAATTTATTTTGGCATGTTCCAAAGCTTACTATAATTATTTCTCAGGCAAAATATTTCATGTTGTCCAAATAAAGAAAAATCTTATAGTTGCATGTTGTTGTAAATGTTTAATGTTTCTTGTAACATGCTTATGAAAACAAGGAAATAGTTTGTTTTCATAAACAAGCTATTCTTGGTATATTTCCGTTGATTTGTGCACCCATACTTCAGAGTCTATTTTAGGAATGGTGGTTTAAATATTTTGATTATCAGAAGCCAATACAAATCACAGTAATAAGCAGACTTCTAATGAAGTGGTAAATAAGTAGCAAATATGTTACAGTTTTGTGTAAATAAAATTTTTGAACCAGCAATTGAACTCAGAAGGACTCAAACACTGAACCAAAACCCCAGCCCTATTTGTAATTTTTTATTTAGAGATAGAGATAGGCACTGAATTACTTAGTGCCTCACTTTTGCAGAGGCTAGCTTTGAACTCGAGATCCTTCGGTCTCAGCCTTCTGAGGTTCTCCTGGGCATTGTAGTGCCCCGTCTCTAAATAAAAATTTTAAAGAGTACCTATGGAAATAACTTGTGTGCTATTTGCTCCCAAAGAGTGATATTTTCACAGGTTTAGACAGATTTATAGTCTACTGGACAAGAGACAATTTGAAGATATCAAAAGTAAATATCATAGTATTACTGAAAAAATAAACAATGTATAGAAAAATCATTTGGTCATCGTTGTATTTATTACTTACCTATATGCTTGTTAGAGTAGTAAGCTTTGAGTAACGGCGTATTATAATTAATAGTGTCAGAAGTTGATATGGACCATCAAAGTCCACCTCCTACCACATAGTTCAGTGCCTTATGTAAGACCCTTTTAGTACCAGGTGCCAATTTGATAAAGATTGTAAGCAAGTAAATAAAAAGAGAAGATGTAGGTCATTACTAGTAATTATAACATTGATTATGCTATAGTATTAAAATTAATTCATATTTGTTTATACTTTGTACTAAAAAAGAATCTGTTAGTTTGCTTACAAAACAAAGGTCTGAAAATATGTCACTTAAATTTCCATTAAAGTTCCAACATGTTGCTCTTTCCATTAAATTTTTAGATTTTCGTTAATTAACTGACATACATGAAATTAAAATGATCTTTTGATGGGCTTTGAATTATTTGTACACATAGGCATATTTAGCTATTTAATTTTGTATTCTTCCCGCATGCTAAGTTATCTCCGACATGCTGCATGAATTCGAATGAGAGGAGGTCATTCCTACTATAAATCTGATATTCTTAGATCTTTATCACAATAGTTATAACTGGGCAATAACATCATTCTGAAACAACAAATGGCATATGTCTTTGTTCATTGACTTATTTCTTCATTTCAGTGCAATTTTGTAAACTGTATATGGGGCAGTAATTAATCCCAAAACATGTAAGACAGAGTAGCTTATAGTAATTTTTCTTATATACCTAAGTATTAACTAAATTTATAATAATATTTGCATTTATCATGTGTAATTAAAACTGATATGTCCTATGTTTGAATTTTTAATCTAATTATATAAAAATAGAAATTGTACATATTAATCAGGTACAATGTGATATATCAAAACATTTATACGTTGTGTAATACATAAGGTTTAACATAACTGTCTTTTCAAGAACTTATAATTTATTTTTGGTATAAACATTCAAAATCCTTACTTCTAGCTTTCAAAATGCAAAGTATATGATTGGTATTTAGAGTCACTCTTTTAAGCAATTGCATATGAGAGCTTCTTATTTCTACCCGGAGGTAATTTAGGACCTACTGACTGACCTTCCTTACTCCTGCCTGGTACTCTCTACAGCCTTGGTAACCACCATTCTGCTCAAAACCTCTGTGAGATCAATTTTTTTTTCGATTCCACATATGAGTGAGATTATTTAGTACTTTCTTTCTGGACCTGGCATGTTTCATTTAACATAATGATCCCCTTCTCCATTTGTGTTGTCACAAATGACAGGATTTCATTGTGTGTTTTTGGCTGAATAGTATTTCATTGTGCAAATGTACCACATTTTCTTTATCCATTCATGGGTTGATAGACACTCAGGTTGTTTCCATTTCTTGGCTATTGTGAATGGAGCTGCAATGACCAAGAGAGCACAGTTGCCTCTTCAACATTCAGATTTCATTTCCTTTGTTCCCTGTTTCATTTCCCCAGTAGTATGATTACTGGAACCAATGGTAGCTCTATAGTTTTTTGAAGCACCTCTATGCTATTTTTCCATAGTAGCTGTACTAATTTATATTCCACAAACAATGTGCAAAGCTCTTTTTTTTTCCACATTCTCATCAGTAGTTGTTATCTTTAGTCTTTTTGATAATAGTCTTTCTTACTGGTTTGAATTGGTGTATCATTGCTGTTTAAAATTTCATTTCCCTGATAAGTACTGATGAACAGTTTTCAAATATTTGTTTGTCATTTGTATGTCTTCTTTTGAAAAAATGTCCAGTTTGGTCTAGAGTCCTTTTGAATTGGGTTATTTCTGGGGGTTTGTGGAAGGGGGTTGTTTTTTATTTTTGCTATTGAGATTTTAGATTTCTATATGTATTTTAGATATAAATGTCTTGTTAGATGTGCAAATATCTTCTCCCATTCTGTAGGCTCTCCTTTCACTGGTTTTTGTTTCTTCTGCTATGCAGAGGCATTTAGTTTAAGATAATCATATTTGTCTATTTTTGGTTTTGTTTACTATGCTTTTGGAGTATTGTCCAAAGAAATATTGCCCATTGTAATACCCTGCAACACTTCCCTTGTGTTTACTTCTGGTAGCTTCATTCAGCTGCATGTGCATTTGTAAGAAAGAATGTTGCTTCTACAATTTGGGTTCCTAGCACCTTTGTTGAAACTCATGTGACTACAGATGTGTGGGTTCACTTCTAGGCTCTCTATTCTTTTCTAAAGATCTATATGTCTATATTTATGCCAAAGTCATGCTACCTTGATTGCTATAACTTTGTAATACACTTTGATGTCAGGTAGTGTGATTGCTCCCATTTTGTTATTCTTTCCTAAAGACGGCTTTGGCTGTTTAAGATTTTTTTCCATACAAATTTTAGGATTTCTTTTTTTCCTAGCTCCATGAAGAATGGTTTGGTGTTGTTACAAAGATTGCCTGAGTCTATAGATTGTTTTAGGTAGTATAATCATTTTAAATATATTATCTTTTTTTCAATTCTTGAACGGGGGATTTCTTTTTGTATTTTTTTTTTTTTTTTTGGTCTTCTTCAATTTTTACCATCAATATTTCATATTTTTCATTATAGAGATCTTAGATATTTTATCTTTGTTTATTTTATCATAGGTACTTTAGTTTTTATAGTTATTGTAAATGCTTTTCAGGTTTTTATTTCAGATAATAATTTCTATTGGCATATAGTAATGTTCCTAATTTTGTATGGTGATATTTTATCCTAAAAGTTTGCTGAATAATTTATTAGTTCTATTTTTTTGTGTGCAGTCTTTGGTGCCTTCCCCATAGGATATGTCATCTAAAAACAGTGACAATTGACTTCCTCTTTTCCATTTTGGATGCGCTTTATTCTTTCTCTTTCCTTATTGTTCTAGCTAGGATTACTACTATTGTAGTGAATAAAAATGGTGAATGTGGGCATCCTCAATTACTCCAAATCTCAGAAAACTTCCAGAGTTTCCTCATTTGACATAATGTTCGTGTCTTATTATCAATGACTTTTATTCTTTCTATTCCAAATTCATTCAGTGATTGTCTTTATTGTAAACAAATGGGATACTTGTTGTTTCTCTGTACATGGAGTAAGGCACACCATTTGTGTAAACATAAATTTACATAGGGTAATGTTGTTTGATTCATTCTGTTATTTTTTCCCCTTTTCCCCCACCTCTCCCACCCCTTTTTTCCTGCTATACAGATTTCCTTCCTCCATTCTTGCCTCTCCCTAACCCTAACCCTAACAATAACCCCTCCCACCCCTCTTTATGTGTCATCATCTGCTTATCAGTGAGATCATTTGTCCTTTGGTTTTTTGAGATTGGCTTATCTCACTTAGCATGATATTCTCCAATTTCATCCATTTGCCTGCAAATGCCATAATTTTATCATTCTTTATGGCGGAGTAATATTCAATTGTATACATATACCACAGTTTCTTTATCCATTCATCAATTGAAGGACATCTAGGTTGATTCCACAATCTTGCTATTGTGAATTGAGCAGCTATGAACATTGATGTGGCTGTATCTCTGTAGTATGCTGATTAAGTCCTTTGGGTATAGGCCAGGAGTGGGATAGCTGGGTCAAATGGTGGCTCCATTCCAAGCTTTCTGAGGAATCTCCACACTGCTTTCCAGAGTGGCTGCACTAATTTACAACCCAACCTGCAATGTATGAGTGTACCTTTTTCCCCACATCCTCGCCAACACCTATTGTTGCTTGTGTTCTTGATAATCACCATTCTAATAGATGGAATCTTAGGGTAGTTTTGATTTGCATTTCTCTTTTACTAGAGATGTTGAATAGTTTTTCATATATCTGTTGATTGATTATACATCTTCTGTGAAGTGTCTGTTCATTTCCTTAGCCCATTTGTTGATTGGATTATTTGTATTCTTGGTGTAGAGTTTTTTGAGTTCTTTATAGATTCTGGAAATTAGCACTCTATCTGAAGTATGGGTGGCAAAGATTTTCTCCCACTCTGTAGGCTCTCTCTTCACTTTACTGTTAGTTTTCTTTGCTGAGAGAAAGCTTTTTAGTTTGGATCTATCCCAATTGCTGATTCTTGCTTTTATTTCTTGTGCTATGGGAGTCCTGTTAAGGAAGTCTGATCCTAAGCCAACATGTGGAAGATTTGGACCTACTATTTCTTCTATAAGATGCAGGGTCGCTGGTCTGATTTCGAAGTCCTTGCTCCATTGTGAGTTGAGTTTTGTGCAGTGTGAGAGATAGGGGTTTAGTTTCATTCTGTTGCATATGGATTTCCAGTTATCCCAACACCTTTTGTTGAAAAGGCTATTTTTCTCCATTGCATATTTTTGGCCCCTTTGTCTAGTATGAGAAAATTGTATTTATTTGGGTTTGTGTCCATGTCCTCTATTCTGTACCATTGATCTACCTGTCTATTTTGGTACCAATACCATGCCGTTTTTGTTACTATTGCTTTGTTGTAGAGTTGAAGATCTGGTATAGCAGATCTATAGAAGATCTGCTTCGCTCTTTCTGCTAAGGATTGCTTTAGCTATTCTGGGTTTCTTATTCTTCTAGATGAATTTCATAAGTGCTTGCTCTATTTCTGTAAGGTACATCATTGGGATTTTAATTGAAATTGCACTGAATCTGTATAGCACTTTTGGTAGTATAGCCATTTTGACAATATTAATTCTGCCTATCTAAAAACATGGGAGATCTTTCCATCTTCTAAGATTTTCATTAATTTCTTTCTTTAATGTTCTGTAGTTCTCATTGTAGAGGTCTTTCACCTCTTTTGTGAGATTGATTCCCAAGTATTTTATTTTTTTTTGAAGCTATTGTGAATTGGGGTAGTTTTCCTAACTTCTCTTTCTGAAGATTCATCACTTATGTATAAGAATGCCTTGGTCTTATTATTATTTAATATTGTAGGATTATTCTTTAAACCACTTGTATCTTTAGTATAAAGATTAAATAAAACAATTAAATACATAAATGCATTTAGCTATAAGCAATAAAGAAATAATTTTTAAAAAATGATTATCAGTGATTAAAATGAACAATATACCATCAAGTATATGGTCTTATAACCTGCTACTTTACTGAATTCACTTGTGAGTTCTAAAAGTTTTCTGGTGAATTTCCGGGTTCCTCTAAATATATAATCATGTCATCAGCAAACAGGGATAGTTTGAGTTCTTCTTTTCCTATTCGTATCCCTTTAATTTATTTGGTTTGTCTAATTGCTCTGGCTAGAGTCTCAAGGATGATGTTGAATAGAAGTGGTGAAAGAGAGCATCCCTGCCTTGTTCCAGTTTTTAGGGGGAATGCTTTCAGTTATTCACCATTTAGAATGATATTGGCCATGGGCTTAGTGTAGATGGCCTTTACAATGTTAAGGAATGTTTCCACTATCCCTATTTTTTCTAGTTTTTTGAGCATAAAGGGATGCTCTATTTAATTGAATGCTTTTTCTGCAACTATCGAAATAATCATGTGATTCTTAACTTTAAGTCTGTTGATATGGTGAGTGATATTTATTGATTTCCAGATGTTGAACCAACCTTGCATCCCTGGGATAAAACCCACTTGATCGTGGTGCACTATCTTTTTAATATATTTTTGTATGTGATTTGATAAAATTTTGTTGAGAATTTTTACGTTGATGTTCATCAAGGATATTGGTCTGAAATTTTCTTTCCTCAATGTGTCTCTGTCTGGTTTAGGTATCAGGGTGATATTGGCTTCATAGAATGAGTTTGGGAGGGTTTTCTCCTATTTCATGGAATACTTTGAGGAGTACTGGAATGAGCTCTTCTTTAAAGGTTTTGTAGAACCCGGCTGAGAACCTATCTGGTCCCAGACTTTTCTTTGGTGGTAGGCTTTTAATGACTTCTTCTATTTCATTTCTTGAAATTCATTTACTTAAGTTGTGTATGTCCTCCTTGTTCAGTTTAGGTATTTCATATGTCTCTAAAAACTTGTTGATGTCTTCGAGGTTTTCTGTTTTGTTGGAATATAGATTTTCAAAATAGCTTCTAATTATGTTTTGTATTTCACTCGTGTCTGTAGTGATATTTCCTTGTTCATTCTGAATTTTAGTAATTTGTGTTTTCTCGCTCTTTCTCTTTGTTAGTGTCGCTAAGGGTTTATCAATTTTGTTTATTTTCTCAAAGAACCAACACTTTATTTTGTTAATTTTTTCGATTGTTTCTTTTGTTTCAGTTTCGTTCAGCTCTGATTTTAACTATTTTCTGTCTTCTACTACTTTTGGTGTTGGTCTGCTCTTATTTTTCTAGGGCTTTGAGCTGTAGTGTTAAGTTGTTTATTTGTTGATTATTTCTTCTTTTGTTGAATGCACTCCATGAAATAAATCTTCCTCTAAGTACTGCTTTCATAGTGTCCCAGAGATTTTGATATGATGTGTCTTTTTTCTCGTTTACTTCTAAGAAGTTTTTTTATTTCCCTCCTGATGTCTTCTGTTATCCATTCATCATATAATAGCGTATTATTTAATCTCCAGGTATTGGAGAAGTTTCTGTTTTTTATTCTGTCATTTATTTCTAATTTCAATCCATCATTATCTGGTGGAATACAAGGCAGTATCTCTATCTTCTCGTATTTGCTAACAGTAGCTTTGTGGCATAAAATATGCTCTATTTTAGAGAATGATCCATGTGCTGCTGAGAAGAAAGTGTATTCGTTCTTTGTTGGATGGTACATTCTAAATATCCGTTAAATCTAAATTGTTGATTGTGTTATTGAGATCTATGGTTTCTTTATTCAATTTGTGTTTGGAAGATCTATCCAGTGGTGAGAGAGGTGTGTTAAAATAGCCTAGTATTATTGTTTTGTGGTCTATTTGATTTCTGGAATTGAGAAGGATTTGTTTGAGGTACATGGATGAGCCAATGTTCGGGGCATAGATATTTATGATTGTTATGTCTTGCTGATTTATGCTTCCCTTAAGCAGAATGTAATGTCCTTCTTTATCCCTTCTGACTAGTTTTGGCGTGAAGTCCACATTATCTGAAATGAGGATGGATACTCCAGCTTTTTGCTGTGTCTGTGTGCATGTTTTTTTTTTTTTTTTTTTTTTTTTTTTTTCCCATCCTTTCACCTTTAGTCTGTGGGTACCTCTTTCTATAAGATGAGTCTCTTGCAGGCAGCATATTGTTGGATTTTTCTTTTTAATCCAATCTGCTAGTCTATGTCTTTTGATTGATGAGTTTAGGCCATTTACATTCAGGGTTATTATTGTGATATGATTTGTATTCCCAGTCATTTGACTCATTTTTGTTTTTTGACATGATTTGGTTTCTCCTTTATTTGGCTATTCCTTTAGGCTAGTTCTTCCCGTTGCTGATTTGCATCATTGTTTTTCATTTCTTCCTCATGGAATATTTTACTGAGAATGTTCTGTAATGCTGGCTTTCTTTTTGTAAATTCTTTTAGCTCTTGTTTATAATGGAGGATTTTATTGTCAAATCTGAAAGTAAGTTTGGCTGGGTATAAGATTCTTGGTTGGCATCCGTTCTCTTTCAGGTCTTGGTAAATGTTGTTCCAGGCCTTTCTAGCTTTTAGGATCTGGATTGAAAAATCTGCTGATATTGTTATTGGTTTCCCCCTGAATGTAATTTGATTCTTTCCTCTTGCAGCCTTTAAAATTCTCTCTTTATTTTGTATATTAGGTATTTTTATAATAATGTGCCTTGGTGTGGGTCTGTTTTAATTTTGTGTATTTGGAGTCCTATAAGCCTCTTGTACCTGGTTTTCCATTTCATTCTTCAGATTTGGGAAATTTTCTGATATTATTTCATTGAATAGATTTTTAATTCCTTTGGTTTATTTCACTAAGCCTTCCTCAGTCACAATAATTCTTAAATTTGCCTTTTATGATATCCCATAATTCCTGTAGATTCTGTTCATGATTTCTTACCATCTTCTCTGTTTGGTCAATTTTGTTTTCAAGATTAAATATTTTGTCTTCAGTGTCTGAGTTTCTGTCTTCCACTTGTTCTATGCTATTGGTTATGCTTTCTATGGAGTTTTTAACTTGGCTTATTGTTTCCTTCATTTCACAGATTTCTGTTTTTTTTTTTTCAGTATCTCTAACTCTTTATTGAAATGATCTTTTTCTTCCCATATTTGCTCTTTTAACTGTTGATTGGTGCGATCATTTAATGCCTGCATTTGCTCTTTCATCTCTTCCTTCAATTCCTGCATTTGCTCTTTCATCTCCTTGTTTGCTTCCCTGATTGTTTTAACTGTGTACATTCCGAACTCCCTTTCTGACATTTCTTCTGCTGTGCTGTCATTGGGTTTTATTGATATAGTATCTAGGTTTGTTTGGGACATTTTCTTCCCTTGTATTCTCATATTGGTCAGATATCAGTGGGACCCTGAGATATTGCAGATTTCCTCTATTGGCTTATAGTGTCCCTGTAGATTTCCAGTATATCACCTCCCAGCCTTCAGTAGCCTGAAGTCTTGGAGGACCTTGATAATGCAGTGCTTCCAAAGAAAGCTGCCCCTAGCCCACTACTGGGTCCAGGCCTCGGGGGCTGGTTCTGTGTGGAAATCCTCTCACTGGGCGGCCCTGCTCCTAGAAGCTGGCTATAGACAGAGCCTACCGCCGCCTGAGGGAGCCAGGCTGCTAGGGGAAAGCCTCTCCCTGTCCTGCCTTGGTCCGCAGCTGGATCCGGGCTTGGGGTTGGCTGTGTGCGGAAAAGCTCTCACTGGGCGGGCCTGCTCCTAGAAGCTGGCTGTGGTCAAGCCTGCTGTGGAAGGGAGGCGGGCTGCTTGGGGAAGTCTCTCGCTGCCCTGCCCTGTTCTGAGAAGCTGCCCACTGTCCCAGCCTGCCGCCGGGGCCGAGCTTCACCCAGTGGGAGAGATTCGCCCCACGGCTCTCTGTTGGTCTGAGTCTCTCAATGCCTCCCCTTCTTGAATCCTGAGTTCTGGAGTGACAGGAGATGCAGTCACCCTCTAGTCCACCATCTTTGATCTCCCCATTCAGTGATTTTTTAATCATAAAGGGAGGTTGAATTTTATCCATTGTCTCTTCTGTATCTACTGAGATGATCATATGGTTTTTGTCCATTCTGTTGATATTTCATATCACATTAATTGATTTCCATATATCAAACCATTCTTGTATCCCTAAAATGAATCCTCTTGAACATGTTGAGTATTTTCTCAGCTCTTAGATTTTATTTGCTGGTATTCTGTTGAGAAGTTTTGTCTCAATGTTCATTGAGGATATCGAGCTGTAGCTTTCTTTTTCTTTTTTTTCTTTGTTTTTGTTGTTGTATTCTTATTTGGTACTAAGGTATTTCAGGTCTCATAGAATATGCTTAGAAGAATTCCTTCCTTTTCTATTTCTTTGAATAATTTAAGAACAATTGGCATTAGTTTTTTTCTTTAAATGCTTGGTAGAACTTAGCAGTGAATTTGTTTGGTACTGGTCATTTCTTTAATGGGAGACTTTTATTACTGATTTGATGTTGGTACTTGTTATTGGTGTATTCAGGTTTTCTATTTTTTCATGATTCAGTGTTGGAAGGTGAACACATACAGAAGTTTATCCTTTACTTCTAGGTAATAAAACTTGATGGCATATTGTTCATTTTAATCACTGATAATCATTTTTTAAAAATTATTTATTTATTGCCTATAGCTAAATGTATTTATGTAGTTATTTAATTGTTTTATTTAATATTTATACTAAAGATACAAGTGGTTTAAAGAATAATCCTACAATATTAAAGCTGTCTTAATTTGTATAGTTACTCTTATCAGTGAGATTTAAATCTGCTGCTGTTTCCTTCTAACTCATTTCTCTCTCTTTCTACTTGAAAAACTACCTTGAGCATTTCTTGTCAGACAGGTTTAGTGGATATATTCACTCAGATTTTAGTTGGAAATATTTTCATCTTCCCTCCATTTCTAATGATTAGCTTTGGTGTGTACAATATTATCTGTTGGAAGTTTTTTTCCTTTCAGTACTGTGAAAAATCTTATGCCACTCATCTGTCCTGTTAGGTTTCTGCTCAGAAGTCTACTGTCAGGTCAGTTGCACACCCTGAAGTGTTGTGTCTTTTCTCTTGCTACCTTGAGAATTTTCTCTTTATCTTTCACCTTTTGGAAGGTGAATATATGCTTGGGGTATAACTGGTTGAATTGAATCTGACTGGTGTCTTCAGGCCATATTGTTCCTATTTGTATCATTCTCTAGGTTTGCTAAACGCTATTGTTATTCTTTTAAATAAGCATTTTACTTCTTTTGCATTTACAAGGACCTCTTGAACCTCAACAAACCAAATATTTGTTCTTTTAATCCTGTTCCAAATTTTCCAGAAGCTTTCATTCATCTTTATTCCTTTGTCTTTGTTCTTCTCTTTATATTTTGAAATAAACTGTCATAGTGGTTATTAATTTTTTGCTTATTTGTTTGAGCTCTCCCACTATTAATGCCTTCTGTCCATTTTTAATATCACTTAGGATACTTTTTCACCTCAAGGATTTCTGGTTTTTTTAATTAATACTTCCATCTCTTTGTTAAGCTTCTCTTTTGGAATATTGAATCACTTCCTTTTTTATTATTTTTTTTCTCACCAAGTTTCTTTAAAATTGATGTTTTTAATTCTCCATCTGTGAGTTCTCTTATATTGTTTACTATAAAGTCATTTTCTGGTACCTTATTTTGAATAGTAGGTGAAGTCAGGGTTACCTGAGAGCTCTTGATGCTGGTGTGCAATGTTTATGCATTGAAGAATTAAGAATTTATTCCAGTTTTCCTTATTTGGTTTGGTTTGTGTTTGAATTTCCAGAAATTCTAAGCAGGCTGCTTATTTTCTCTAAGTCTAGTATAGCTTCCATTATTTCATCTCTGAATGGGATCCAATTTAAGTTTGCAACTAGTCAGCTGTTTATGTGTTGTCACTGCAGCAGACTAAATGTTGATGCAACCCAAATTTGTCCCAAATCTACAGTTTTGTTGTTCAGAATGAACCAAGAGAGTACCTATAAAGCATAATCAATTTTCAGAAGCCTCTCTCTGGGACTGGTGTAGGTCCATGCACCTTATCCACAGTCACTGTCCTGTTTCCAGACACTGTGATATTCTCCACCATGGATGGACCAGCCCAAGGTTATATCACATCCTGAGCCCACAGCTTGACAAAACCAGTGTAGCACTGGGGTAGGACCAAGACCCATGCTGCTATGGTGTGCCTACTGCTGAAGTGAACGCATGGCCAAGATCATTATCATCAACCACAAGTAAAAACAAAAGAATAGACGCCTTCTCTTCTGGTCACAATAGACTGCATGTTTCTCCCAGCCACTGGGGCTGTTTCAGGGGCTCCACTTATAGGCATGCCTGGGAATTGGGACTGTCAGGATCTGCGCATGTTAGTTAGGTTTCACCAACTTGACACTATTCTGGGCAACATTCTGTGCTTGCTACTCTTTCCAGCCCCCAAAGAATGGGAACACGTTCCATGCTATGCTCCATAATTTGGAGAAGTGTTGGTGAAGGCATTGTTGTGTCCAACTAGGCTGAGGCTGAACTATTGCACCTAAGTCTCATAGTTGCAAGGACATGCACACTTCAGGCACATGCCAAGGCTCATGCCAAGTCCCATCATGATTTTATTGTATCAGATTATAGATCACTGCTTGGTGCCAGGGCAGGTTTTTACCTCTGTCTTTGAGCACTTACCTGACTATAGCTGTGCTGTGCTGCCTGAGGTTAGAGAATGGGTGATAGATACAGACACTTTATCACCCAAACTGATGCAAAACCTAGGTCATACCTGAGGCTCTCAGACACAAAGACCTACACAGTCTTAGGTGGTATCTTCCCAGGCCAACTCTAAGGCTGCCAATGCTGGAAGCCAAAACTCAAGTCTGTCTTATGAGTTTGCCCGTCTGCCTGATGCCGGTGCACACCCAGAAGTTCCATCTGTCATCTCTGGCCCATGCACAGTGTTCTTGGTTTCTACCTTGTGTTGGGTCACCTCTCCTGAATTCAGAGGTGAAATTCAAGACAAAATTTTGTGCTAGCTTTCTTGTCCTGATTCATAGCAAGTTAGTGTCCTGTTTGCCTCTCTGCCCCTCAAGGCTGAGGGTAGTCTCTGCTGCATGGTTACCAAAGTTCTAACAATTTGGTGGTAGGGGTGATGTGGTTCTACCCAGTAGTAGGTTTCACTTAGTGGCCTGGTATTTGTTTTAAAATCTCGTCTGAACTTAAATCCCTCTCCCTTCCCCATTTCTATATCAGATGATGTCTCTCTCGAGGCTGCGTTGCCTGGAGTTGGGATAGGGTGACACAGGCAATTCTTCCTTCCTGACTTCATGGATGTATCTTTTCAGTTTGTGATACTAAGAGCAGACATTATGATCTGTCACCCAATTTCTGTAGCTCTTTTGCAGGTAGTTTGATATGTGAATATTTGTTTATCTCATTTCTGTTCAAAGACAAACTCTAGATAGACGGTCTTAGCCATCTTGCTTCTCCAAAGAATTAATTTTTGTAACTTGGTTAATACTATAGCCTATTTCTTATAAGAAATATATGATTATGTTGGACCCATCTTTACAGTCCATAATTTTTAATTATGCCATTTCAATGTTATTTTTAAAAGAAGTACATTCTGGTTTCTTATATAAATTCTACTTGAAAGTATGTGATAAAAACATTATTTTTTTCCAAGAGAGAAATATGAAAAATGGAAATCAATATTCTTTCTCCTATTCTTTTTTAATTAGGGAGAGAAAGGGAGCCTAATAAATTGCTGAAATTTATTTCCAAAATCTTGTCCCACCCTGACTTGTATACCTTGGCTCTCTTGATCTTCCTCTAACATCCACACTCCCAGTCTCTTTATAACATGATTTCTAACCTGTTCTCTTCATTAAAGTCCTGTTAATATTCATTTTTAAGTATTATTTTTCTTTGCAGCAGGAGCTCATTGGTCCACAATTATACAGGAATATTAAAATTTTCTTCACTCACTTTTTTTTCATAGTTTCCTCTTGATGTAGATTACAGTGTCCTATTTTGTCTACTTGCAAAATCACTGTCATTTTAGATCCAGCTTATTTTATCTTTGATCCTCTAACATTTGGTTCCCTTTTATGTTTTCCCAAAGTTCCCTTGTTTTCTCTCTCCCTTAATTATATGACCAACTCTATAAAGTTTTGTTTACATACCACTCTTTGCATTTGAATTTGAGCTTCTTATATTCATGCTCTGTTATATTTTATATCTAAGAGTCTAGTAAATTTTTCTGTCTCATGTAAGCTTGTCCACGATAAATTTTAAAAGTAAACATCTTTTCATAAATATTTCAACTCATTAAACAATCCAATTCTGGAACTTGTAATTCTACTTGAGGTCTTGATTCATTGAGCATTTTTTTTTTTACCCTTAGTGTTTACATTCTTGGTGCAAAGATTTGATATCTAGATATTCCTTGGTGCCATTTATTAATGAACATGCTATTAACTCCTACTTGTGCTTGGGGAACCATGAGTTACAGTAATTAAATTCAGTGATCCCATGATTATTCTTTATAAACTCTTAAAAACAATAAAGGGAAAGTGAGTTTATCAATAAAGAACAGAAAACACACAACCCCTGAAAATATTTTTAACATAATAATTTGTATTTAATCTTATAAAAATTATTCTGAAGTTAGTTATATTTTCTAGAGTTATAAATCACTTTGTGGATGTCTAGAGCATGCATTTCACATGCTAACAATAAGAAATGAAAGCAAATTTTATTACAATTGCTAATGCTTTAACCCTAGGCATTATCTGTGACCTTGACAAAGAGGTACTTAAAAAAAATTATAAAATTTGAAAGACAGGAAACTAATTATACCATAGTCTAACACTGAATCTGTGGCCACCACTTTTCATCTCACATCTGTCTAAAATACAGTAAGTCACTCAAATACAGACAGTAAACCTTCTGAAAGTATGTAAATAATTTCATGATGTAGTATCATGTGATCTGCCACAAAATACAGTGGAAAATTGCCAGGGGAACAAAATAGAGCATAGAGAATGTATCAAAAACTAGCATTAGATTGTAAAAAGTTTTAAATTAGACATAAATTCTTGATTATGCTGTGGCCAAAAGTCCTGATTTGGTGCCTCAAACACTCACATTGTCTATCTATAAATGACACATTTCTTTTTTAAATTTATTTTTATTTTTAATTTTTTTTAGATATAAATAACAGTAGAGTATATTTTCACATATACATACATGGAACATAACTTCTCATTCTTGTGGTTGTACATGATGTGGAGTTACACTGGTCATGCATTCATATATGAACATAGGAAAGTTATGTCCAATTCTCAGTGACACAATTCTTAGCCTAGACTCCCTTTGGTTTGACTCAAACAAGTCAAATAAATGAGGCCCATTTGTACTTCACTATGCTGTGGTTTATTGGTAATGCAACATATATGATTTGTGATCTTAGAAGAACTTTTAGAATCAAATTACTAGTGATGAAAATAAAACACCCACTTTGAAGTGTGAAGATAGAGTTTCTATATCAAATGATAGACAGAATCTCTGAGATAAAATAGGTGAGCAATAAATTCAAGCTATTTTAAAGATAATTACCATCCAGCTATACTTAGATGATTAGCTTGCTATACTAATCACAGTTACTATTAGTACAAGTTATTAGATAGAAGTATTTTTCACATCAATCTCCCAACATTTTCTTAATCCCCATTTGTTTTTCAGATTTCAATTTACCCTGTATGTCATTTTTTTTCTCTAGCCAATTAGATTTTTCATAAAGAAAAACTCTACTCAGTTCTCTTTCCAAGATTTTGTCTCCCTTATATTCTATAATCACCATCTTCCAACTAAATTTTTTAAATTTCCTATAGTCTTCTAGATCTTCATCTAAGGTGAAGAACAAACTTATTTTACATAATTTGTTAGAGGACATACATTCATTGCTGCTTAGAACCTCAAGGCATTTAATCTAATAACATGAGGTTATATGCTAGCTGAAAAATATTTGGGGCATACAAATAAGTTTTATTTATTTTTCATTTAATAATAATTAGTTTAGTCTAAATATACAAATTGAGAAACTTTTAAAACCATCTTTTGATAAAAATTACCAGTTATTTGTATTAAAATTACAGATTGAGAAAATATATTTTGCCATGACATCATACATATAAAAATGTGTCAACCATTATATTATGGAATGACTTTAAACTTCTTTTAAATTTATCTGCAATTATTCTTTTCCTCTCTCAATCACTTCTTTGTGGGATCTGTGTAGTTTTATTTTCTAATGTATTTAAGTAGTTTAGAAAGTTAATCACAGGTAGATCCTGGTGTGTGTATGTGTGTGTGATTAAATATTACTATGGATGTTTTTACATTTAAAAATGCTTTATCTTTTATGGCAGTTTGTATCTCTTGGTTTTCTTTCTGTCTTTTCAGTTATTTCCTAAAGTCTCAAAAATCTCATGTAGGGTATTCGATTTATAATCCAATGCCTTGTAGGAAATCAAATGAGAAATGAAGTTTCCTCTTGTTCTCTCACAGTTGGAAAAACCATACTGAAAGGAAAAAACCCAGCAATGTCAAATTAGTGAGAATCATCTATGGTGGTTTAAAATATGATTATTCCATCTATTATTTTCTGTTTTAAGAAAGGTACTAATTCAATGTCAGGAAAAGTTTAGCCATTCATTGACCCGAAACATATAACATTTGATTTGAAATTTTATAACATTTTTTTATTACCTACATAGAACTTGTTAGAAAGTTTTAGTTCATAAAAATTACAGAAGAACTTTAAAGCAATCTATGCCTGCTGAGAAAACTGGTACATTTTATAGTTAGTATCAACTTCCAAAATAACAAGAAGGAAAAAAATAAACAACCTCTGCCCCATTCTTATGTTTGTTTTGTGAAACAAGTTAACACAGAACAGCAGTTTCCTTCATTCCTTGGAAAATTGTACTGTTTTTGCAATGGGACTTTCTATTTTGTGTATCCATAGAAAGAAACTGACAAGATGTTTCTAAGACAAATCCCAAGCATGTCCAATCTCACAGCCCCAAACTAAGAAGCAAAGCACTAGGAAGGGGAAACTAAGAGTGGCTTCTATAACTTGGGAAGGCCTGGGATGGTGGTTTCTCTGCCCTGGACATGTTTTTCCAGGGCTTCACCTAGATCCTAGGAGATGAGCAAGCTCAAATAGCTAAAGAACCACTAATTTTGCTCTTTTAGTATTATAAATCCTCCATATTTGTGTTCTTGGGCAAAGACAGAATCCACCTACATTAGTCTGCTCATTCTGCAATGTGCAAAAGGGAGGGGAAAGTAATGGATTTTCATGCCAAAGCCAATCCATTAGTTTCCCCCTCCTTTGATAATGTTCATGGTTAGGAAAGCATCGTCTGCAACCAGATTGCTGCATTTGAAGTTCAGTTTTGCCATGCCCCAGATCTATGATCCTAGTCAGGTTATTTTACTCCTCTGATCCTCAATTTTCTTCACTGTAAAGTGGACATAACAATAGACCCTGCCTCAAAGAACTATAGTAAGAATTCAATGGGTTAACATGTGTCAGTTTAGAACAATGCTTGACATAGGAAAAGTGGTTAATACGTTTAGTTAATATTTCTAATAGGTTCAATCAAGTGAGGTAAGAATGAGTAAGTCTAGTGGAAGAGTTGGGAATTACTATATGGAGAACCTGAAAAGGTTGTTCAGCACTGTCTTTCCACACAGGTCATATCTGAGAAACTGTCTATCAGTTCAAAGCTTTGTCAGATGTGGCAGTTTGGGACGTGTTGAACGACTCAGTCATGTTCTGCTCATTTGCATGCAGTATCCAATTGTAAAGGAAAAGAAAAAGGAAATAAAAACTTATATAAGAGCTAATCCAATAGTTGTCTCCCTGTCTCTCTCATACATATACACCTAAAAAAAACACATATAGCAAATATTCCTTGTGTGTCAATGTTGGAGAGCGATGCTGAATGACTCACATGGGTGTTTGTTCACTCTGAGCTTTTATGCTTGCACTTTCTTTTTGCCTCCTGCTGCTAGCAGTGCTTAATTTGCCTGCTTCATTAATAGTGGCAGTATGGAGTAGGCAGAAAGGGATCTATCTACGAATTGAAATGATACATTAATCGATTTGCTTAAGCCTGCTTCTCTTCACAATTTGAGTTGAACAATTGTCCAATAAGCAGATTGCCCTTAACCCTGGGTGAGGCAGTTGCTAATTTTCCACAGGCTGTGCTGTCTTCTCTTTGCATTGCTAACTCATTTATATTAGAAGTAGCAAACCATTCCATTGGGAAAGGGACAGGAATTGGCACTAAACATCTCTAAAGAAGACTGAACGCTTTCTGAATCAGTTGAAAATCTGCTGGCAGACAACAGTGCTGGGGATATTTTGCAAGGCCTTTGCCTCTTCTCTTCTGTGGCTCCTTAAACGTGGCAATCTTCTTGTCAAGGTAAAAATCCACAAACATCGACTTTACCGATTAGGCAGGATTTGCTGAGGTGGAAAATGGGAGGCAGCGTAGCTTCATGGAAAGAGCACTGGCTGAGTCAAACCCCATGTCTTCCTTACACCAAATCTCAATCTTGCCAAATCTGACTGAGCACTCTAATTCTGGGAAGTATGCTTTCTTCTTTTGGTTGTTGATGGCATCACCATGATATGCCAGATCAGACTAGGTAGGGATTAGGGTGAAATAAGACCTTAGAAGGAAATACCTAGTATGGTATGTTAAGTACTACTTGAATTCAATATATTTCTTTTTTCCTAAGCCTTTAGCCTTTTCCTGTTTCTGTATCACTTGAATAACATATGGTTGAAGATGAAGTGTGCAATCGTTCTGAAGGGCGTGAGGAGCCAGGGACATGAGAGGGAGAGAGGGCAGGAAATGACATGTAGGACTGGCGGGATTCTTCCCTTAACCCTGAGAACCACTGTGGCTCAGGATGACTTGCAGGGCAGTAATGTACTGTGTACTTCCCGCGGGTCACATTGCTTTCCCAATCAAAGTCACCTGTCTGTTAGTTATCTTTGTTTAGGAGTCTGGAGAGATTAGCATCCTGCTAAGGTGCACACTGTCCAGTAAGCCCTGAGGACTTGCTTTTTGAAACCTCCAGAGCTTTTACAAAGTGGACTGCCTATTTGATCTCTTTTTTGTCAGTTGTACTTTGTTAACAGAAAAATATTCATTTCTGGAGTATCAGACTTTCTATACAGTCTTATGATGAGTGCTACAGAGCCTATTAAGAGACTTTCACATTTACCTTCATGGGAAAAATTAGACTTTGACATTAATGAAAAGGTCAACAAGGAAGTTCAATTACTTATGAGACAGAAAAGTTCTTATATAAAAATAAATACTGAATTACATAAAGATCCTTCACCGTAGAGGATGGCTCAAGACTAACACTTTTTTTTTTTCCTTTTTAAAAAGATAAAACTTGTCAACTCCTATGTTGCAATTATAGCAGCCACTGTCTTCACATCAGACACCAGTTACATCTCTATAGAAGTAATTGCCTCTAAAATGACATGAACAAATAAAACTTCATTTTATCTAATTGAAAATCTTGAAAGCACAGATTGCTTTCCAGGAAAGGCATTAGTGTATAAGTGTCAGTAAATGCGTACAGAAGAGTGTCTCTGAATCAGCAGCCATTTGTGCAAAGTTTGAAAGTTGATCAACGCTAAATTGTTTGCAAACACAAAGTTTCTCCCTTTAAGAAATCCAGTAGAAAGAAAGAAATATTTAAAATACTAACTAGCTGCTCATCTAGGGAACTATATGCTTAGATATGTAAACTTAACTAAATAATCTGAGAACTATAATAAAGAGGAGACTACAGAATAAGGAATGCATATTGGTCCTGAATGAGTGAAACCAGAACTGTGTTTTTAAAGATAAGTAGTATTTGCATAGATACAAAGTTAAAATTGCAATTAAAAAATTTTATCTTAGATCACATTTTGGGTATACAATAAAAAAATGAAGGTTTTCCATGAATAAAGTTTGAAATGTGGTTTCCATTGTCTCCATGGAAGTCCTAATGAAGGTTGATAATATGTGAGATACAAAAGAAAATAGTGGGGAAGGAAAATATTGAAAGGGCAGCAAGTAATAACAAAAACAGTAGCTTCTAAGGCTGCTGAAACTGGAATTTAACTAATCTACTAATTCAGAATTTTTGTAAGCTTAAAGAAGATACTAAACATATTTGAATGTGAATCTCTCATTCATAAGATGAAATTATATTTCTTGCTTCATGTAATTGTTTAAAACAACTACAAAACATCAACTATAATTTCCAATGCTATATAACTTTGATACAGATGCATTTCAAGATAGTTTTTTTTTTTTTTTCCAAAATGGAAGGAAACAGGAACATAATTGTTCATTTATACCTATAGAAAACTTTGAGATAGTGTTATTTTTTTAGAATGGAGTCAATGCTTTAACAAATCTCATTTTAGGCTTTCCTATGAGGACGAGTATTTTTAATTCAGAAATATATTGTTTTGACATGGAAATAGGAATTTTTCAGAAGCATTGTATTATGTACTTTTATTTTCTGTGATGGTTCCTGATTTTCTCACAATTGTTTTCATAAATCCTCTGTGAGTCTTTTTTAATGTCAGTGTTGGATTACGTGACTTTCTGTCTTCCTCTATATCTCTCTCCTATACAGGCTTTTATCAACATTTCCCTTTTCCTGTTTCTGGGGAAGAACACTGAAGGTCTAGTAAACCATCCCTATGAAGGATAATATTAACACACTCCTTCATTTGTGAGATAAAACACTTACATGCATACCCCTCTCTTAAAAATCATTATTCCGTAAATTCCTGAATTTATTTTTGTGTCTTTTAAGGGTGATGCTGTTAGATGATAAATTAATATTGTTTACCAGGAGGAAA
This sequence comes from Sciurus vulgaris, assembly GCF_902686455.1. NCBI lineage: Eukaryota > Metazoa > Chordata > Mammalia > Rodentia > Sciuridae > Sciurus > Sciurus vulgaris. The sequence continues at coordinate 33,849,370 of NC_136475.1, read as the reverse complement.
AAAGAGTGAATCATCTGTAACTTCATCCCGTCATTTGCTTATTTTTCTGGTAAAATAGGCTACAATGAATTTTTTAGTCTATTAATTTTCAAAACTTAGGCAATTGCTATTAATAATGCTTATAACTGGCTTTCACAAAGCAATCGTTACATTCAGGAAATATTGTATTATAACATTATTTGATGATTGAATGTTTTTCCAAAATAAATAAGGTTTTGATTATCAATTGAATTTAACTCAGGGTTTCTAAACTTTTCATTATAGTTTGAGGGTTTTGTAGATATTTGTTTTGGATTCATTTCTCTTTTGTGCAAATTATTAAGAATGCTTATTTTTAAACTGTGAAGATTTGTTTGCCACTAAAATTAATGTGTGGCTTTTGTTGCATTATGAGCAAATGATTTGATTTATATATTAACTGGTTTGAACTTTCTGTACTTATTTACTTTTATTAATTTTGCAAATATTCTAGGAGTATATAAGAAAATGTCCTCTCTGTATTACACATATTTCTAAAATAAATCTGTCAACTATATTATTTGAGTTTTGAAAAATTCACTTATATTTAACAATTTTAATATGTCAAGTACTCCCCCTCTCAAAGAGTAGAGAAATTAAAAATTTGAATTAAAGGTAATAAATTTATGTGTCGTACACATATGCACCAACAATTTTTTCTCTGTGAGAAGTAGGCTAATAGTTTAATTATTTTAGTTTAAAAAGAAGTAATTTATTCACAGTACAAAAATAATGCTTTACTTAATAAATGGACATATGAAAATACATGATATTCTGAAAGAAATAGGAAGTGTACAAGTAGATATTTAGATGACATCATTGGAAAGAATATTAGAGTTTGAGCATGGAAGAGATAACATCAAAGAAAGGAGCTCTTTTTCACTCTCATAGTCCATTAATGGGCTCAGGTGGTTCATGAGTCTTTTTGACCTGTAGAAAACATTTTTCTGGGTACATTTTTCCTTGAGAAAAGACTTCATTACTTTAATAAGATTTCAAGTATGTCTACGTTAGAAAAGGTCATCATTGATCAGTGGGGGAATAGAAAAGTTTACTTTCTCTTTGCATAATCAAACCTTCAGCAAAATCATGAAAGAGAATATGTAGAATAATATGGTGAAAAAATAAGTTTATTAAATAGAAAAAGTGGACCTACAGATAAAATTATCAATGATACAGTATCAAATATATTAAATAAAAATGGGCAAAGAATATGAACAGGCAAACAAAAAAAAAGTTGGCAATGTTTGTAAAAATACCTATATTCAAATGTATATAAAAGACATTCAAATTATATACTAAATACATCAAAGTTAATTAACTTTTTTTATCTTGGCAGAATTAATAAATGTTTTAAAATTATCACTCTAATATTGGTATGAACATGAGAATATATATGTTCATAACATGTAGAAGGCAATTTAGAAATATAAAATACTTTAAAAATGTGTATATTTTTAAATTTAAAAGGATATATCTGACACATTGGCTCAACAGTGGGAAAAAAATCTATAAAGAGGGAAAAAAATTCTAGATGAGTTTGCTGTATATTCTTTCAATAAAATACTACTACCATTTTAAATAGATGATATGTTTGTAAAAATTACTTTAGTCATTGTTAATCATTTTAGTAACTTGCAATGTCTAGCAGTATGCACGGGCAATAAAAGTAATATGGGCTACTTGTTCAAGTTTGAAGCTTAAAGTTGTTGTACCCCCCACCCCATTAGGAAGAATATTCTCCGAAATTAAAGCTCAAGTGCCCATGAATAAATGGAGTTATAAACCCAGAACCTCCTATGCTTCCCATGGACAATGTATTTGAATCGCTTTAACTGTATAATACATTTGCTCTATTAGGGAAAGAACAATTTTTCATCTTGTATACATTTTGGAGGAAAATTGGTGGTCTCAAATTTTTTTTGATACCAGTTTTTCTGACTTTCAAGAAATCAATTGTCTATAATATACTGTCTCCCCCTGTCCATTATTTTAAACTTATTTTAAAAAGTGGAATTTGAACTTTTCGGTATTGCCTTTAATAAAAAAAATTGTATGTTATCCCACTGAGATGTTGCCTGGCAGTCAATGACTGGGTTGTGAAAACATTAGAGCTATTCCTTTCACAAAAGTGGGTATTGATTATTTGAACATTCCATCATAGTGTACCTTTATTACTTTATAAGAAGTGCAAGGGAAAAGAGTTGCTGATCCCACAAACAACATAAATGACTCATAGGTGATCATTGCTCCGAACACTGGAAATAGACTTTAATCCTTGGTTATGAACATGTTTTATTAAGAGGCTCAGATATGGGTTCATTATAAAGGTAAAAGAAAAAAACAACTAAAGGGTAATTAGTATTTTGTAATTTTATTTTAACAGTTTGATATTAGATTTCTTAAAAGATTTATTTGAATTATGGTCATTTTATTGTCTAGATTTAATTATGTTTTTTGTTAAACCAAATCTAACTACTGTGTTGATACTGTTGCAAACTTAGCCTTTACATTGTTGTAGCAACTCTATTGAGAAGTAGTCACTGAATAGTCATCCTTGGCCACTGTATATAAAGATACAGTAAGTCATCTAAGAATTGGTAGTTCTCAACTCATTTAGAAAGCCATATGTATAGGTCAACAAAGCAAGAAATGAGATTGATAATTTATGTTAAAAAATCTTACCACAGTAGTAGATCTCGAAATCTACTAAATCTCCTTTGTTTTTCTCTTCTTAGCTGCTACCACCCTCTTTACCACATGCTCCTTCCTCCCTCCCTCCTTTCTTTTGTGTTAGACAGTTCATCCACATGCTAATTTTTAAAGCGACTTCCTTATTTTTCTATGAAAAAAGAGAAAAAAAATTAATGATCTTCAATGTCATTGTTAATATATATTATGTATTATTGACCCAGAAATAACCAAAAGAAAACACATTTCTGATTTAAAAAAATCAGAAATAACAAAAAATTAGATTTCCAGTTTAAGCTATAATGGATGATAACTAAATAGGAACAAAGCTTACATCCACCTGGCTCACATTCTAAGCAGGGAGTAACAATCAACATATTCTAAATTGTTAGGACTAATTGAGTAAATGATTACTTGCAGGGGGTGAGTGGGGGTTGGGAGATGTACAGGCAGGTTTGGCAAGGCTGTTGCAGAGCTTAAAATTCCACCTGCTAAAGAAAGTGGAGAAAACCCACAATGGAAGGAAATTTCCTTTTCATTTCTTTATTAGTGTCACATATACTAGTGCCAATAAAGCTGTCAGGCAGATGTTTTGGCTTAAATACCCCTGGCAGTAACTTTATTGAAAATCAACACAAATCATGGTCAACTATCAGTTCTTACTCCCTAAAGAAACAATTAAGTCAAAGTGACAGCTCAGAAGCCCTCATGAGGCAAAAACCAAAGCTGAAGTTGGCGTAGAAGCTGCTCTGTGTCACAGTTGTCAGGTAGCAGTTAGGTCAACGGCCCTCTCTTTATTTGATTTTACTTATACTCCAGTCTCACTCATTTCTAGAAAGAAAAAAAGAAAGGCTAATAGAGCTATCAGGTGAGCACTGTGCATAAAAGCAATCTCATTAGCCAGAAGGAAAGCAAAACTCTTTTGTCTGAGTGATGCTGATTTGTGTGTGTGTCTTTGGTTTCACATGATTTCTTGTTATGTCAACAGGCTTGTATATTTTAAAACTGCCTCCCTCTGACTTCCTTGATAAATAGTGGTTCTAAACTATTAGAAGAATGCTTAATGCTGAGTAATGGTTTTGCATGATTTGAATACATCAATAATTAGTCATTTTCAAATTGCTTTTATATTCCTGTACTTCTTGTTTGCTTTGACAATTCAGGAAAGTGGGCAGGGAAGATTTGTTTATCACAGTGTTCCCTAAATTCCAGAAAAATGTATCCTGAGACTGGAGTAAATTTCAGATTTTCTGACTCTATTTCCTTGATCTGCAATTTCCTCTCAGCTCCTTTTAGGTTTTGATTAATCTCTGCATATATCTACTTAGCATTTGAATTTATGAATAATAATAAATCTTCATATCACAATTTGTTTTATAACAAGTGATATAGACTTGTCTCTGATGAAAAGATGATAAATTCAGATTGTAATTATATATACTTAAAATTGAACGAATTGTTATTTCATTCATTCATTTATCCCTTCTTTCGTATCATTTACCTGGAACATAACTTCATCATGAACAGTCCTACAATAGTTAGGAAACCCAAAACACTGCCTGTTCCACATCTTACTACTGACAATTACCACTGTGTGACCTTAAGCAAGTGTTCACTTCCCTGTTATAAGCTTCTTCATATTTAAATGCATGCAATAGCCCTACAACATTGTATTTCTGGAAAGATTAAATTATATAATCATGTATTATTATTACTACTGAACTTCATTCCAGACTCAGGTCCTGTGTTTATGGAGTGTCCTACAATCTAGAAAGGTTATAACAAACAAAAATAAGCTAATATAGTAGTTGAATCTCATGTCCTATAAAGTAATCCACAAACAGAATTAGCACATGCTAAACCGATGATCCCAAGAGAAACACAGGGTAAGTCCCTGTGAGCCTCTTGTCACAATACTTTCGGGAACCCATCAGTATATAACTTTTTTAATACGTGCTTCTGTTTAAAGACACCTTATTTAATATATGTTGTTGTTTGACTGACATTGAACTCACAGGCAGCATTACTCTAACTCATGCCTAAACAATGCTCATCCAACATACATATTTTCTCTGTAGGACATAACAGTTTTCTTACACTTTGTAACACTAGACAGCACTTCAGTGCTACATTTGGGGGTAATAAACAATAAAATTAACAATAAAGTTACCAGCAAAAGAGCACAAAAATGCAAAGAATATGGTACAAAATAGACCATGGAAAGGACCCTTGTTTACCATCAAAGTTGAAAAGTGAAGACAGAGTCTCCTTGCCCTACTCTCAACTGGGAATGACGCCCCAGGTGATGCAAATTTCTCCTAGCTCCCTGAATGCCTGAAGTGACCGCGAAAGCACCGTATTACATTTGGTTTTACACATACATTTTAGTGAGGAAGCAGATCTTTGAATACGGAATTTACGAATGATTGACAGATTATTTGTATGTGTGTGTATCTAAAGTATACTCGGTGGTAAAAAGTATTGTAGAAGAAAATAAAACAGGGCAAAGGGGTCAGGCGTTGCAGCTGGTCGTGAGGATGAGTGTGTAGATGTAACTAGGGTGGTTAGAAAAGACTTCTATGAAAAGCTGGTTTTGGAAGAAAGAACTTCAGAAAATTAGGGAGGATGCCAAGTGGGTATTTGTTAGAAATGACTTCTGGGCAAAGAAAGACAAGGAGAATGACTTGAGTCAGTATCTTAATGGGCTCATTGGAGGATGAGCAAGAAAGCAAGTGGACTGAGGTGAAGGAAGTGGGATTATAAAGGAGATTGGGTCAGAGAGGTTGCCAAGGGGCAGGTCATGTGAGGCATTAGAGAAGGAAATCACAAATCAATCAAGGAAGGCTTGAGAAAATGAATGACATAATCACTTGTACTTAAAATGGATCACCTGGCTTTTGTGGAGAAGAGAGAGAAGCATTCTAAAGGGCAAAGTCTTCGCTTAGGGAACTATTAGAATTCTGGATTTTTCTGAGGTTGTTTGGCTGAGAGGCGATGATACTTTGGATCAGGATGATCAGGAGTAGTCAGAGTTAGGATTATGTTGGAAAATAGAGTTAATAGGATTTATCAATGGTGTAAAATTTATAGGAATAGAAGAATTTATGTTAAGTATAACTTTCTGAGTAGCTGGGAAAATGGAATTTCATTAATGAGAGATAGAAGCTGTGTGAAGAGTGATTTATGGGAAAGGATAATAATCTGGTTTTGTATATGTCACGTTTCAGATGATATACATACATACAAAAATATATGTATATATGCACACACATTTATCTTAGGAATTGGCAAGATATGAAAAGTTTTTAAAGCCAAGGAACTAAAGGGATTACTAAGTATAAGCGTTGTAAGAGACCCTAAAAGTGAATCCTACACATTAAATCAATATATTTATGGTTTTAATAAATGTTTATAACTGCTGTATTGGTATTAATTTAGTCCCACAAAATTCCTATGGTTTTTGAGTCAAATGCCATGATTCTGTTGTAGCCTAATTCTTATCATATAAATTGAGAAGAAAAGTTGTCCTTTGGGGGAAAAAAATCAGGTTCTGTTTTAAAGACTGCACAGTGTAATTCTGTGTTCTGTAGCTGCAAACGTACAACCTTCAGAAAAACATCCTTAAAAATAAGGTGAAGTGTTAGCTCTGATCAGAATCCACCCTATGGTGCTGGGGTGCATTTAGATGAGCTATCAACAACCAAAATTTGTGGTTGAACCTGAAACATTCTTATGTTACTTGATGCTACAGTGCTTGGTTCCATCTAAACCATATACATCTGATCTAGATTCACCTTTATACTCATTGTAGCTTTTTTGGGTAGCAAACCAAATGCCTTTTTGTAGGTTAGTATTTTAGTTATTCTAAAAATATGTTCTCATGTCTTCCTTTTCAAAACTATTCCATGCTTTCGAACACTTGCTTTGTGTTATTTGGTCTCTGTTTTATGTGATTTTCAACAGATTTGGCATCAACTTGGTGTGCCTTCCAAAATTCTTATGTCCATCCATCTGCTTGTCCATATGCCAAAACTAGGATATATGGCTCTTAATCCTTAGCTCTTAAGGGGAAAATTGGATTCCTTAGGATGAATTACTCTACCTTGCTATATGATGTGTGATCATGAATGACATACCTAACAAACTTGTTTAATATTATACATTTTAAAATGCTTTTTTCCTAGTCTCAAACATGTGGTCTCATTGTCCTGTAGTATTTTGTATCAGTTCTAAGAAACTATGCTTTATGGAGCCAATGCAAATAGTGAATGACTTTTATTTCTTACCTTTCATGAACAAACAATACCTTTCAAATCAGTTTATTATTTTACATTTCCAAGAATATAAATTTATTGTGATTAACTGCACTTCTAAAAATAGGAAAATTTTGTTATAATCAATTAATATACTAAACTAATCAGCACTTAAAAATGAGATAATCATATCTACCTTATCTGCCCTCAAGAGCTGCGTAAAAACATTATAAAGAGTATAAAGTGCTTTAGAAAAAGATGATTTTGCTTGAAAATGTATGAATTATAATACAGAATATATTTATGGAAATATATGAATTCATATATGTGTTTCAAATACATACATTATATACATATATAAGGATTTAATCATCTCTCTTTTTCCGAGGGAGATTGATATCTTTAGTTTGCTGCAATTCATCATCTCTCTTTCTTAAAATCTTTTTATATATTCATCAAAATTAGGGCCTTTATTCTAGAATCAGATGGAAATGAAATAAAGTCTTTGGCTTTCTCATTTGCATAATTGCAAAATTTTGATTTATGTGTTAACCTGGCACTAATTCCCATCTACTTCTTGGCAGTGTCTTTACTGTTAGCAGCAAGCTTATTTTTTCAGTACATTAGCTCTCTATTACTGAATTTCAGTTTGAATTCTTTGCAGGATTTTTTTCCCTGCCCCCTGACACATTCTCCTTCTCCATCAAACAGGCTTCTGTTTTAGGAGTTTATTAGTTGCCTTCTGTGAAATAAAGGCGCTTCTGTGTGGACTGTGGTTTGCCTGCTGCCTTTGCTTTCAGAGGCAAACCCTTGCTGCTTCTTTTGCCCAGGCATATTCTACAATTTTAGAGATCTACAGCGCAGTCTTAACTACTTGCCTCAAACGTAAATGCTTAGGCACCAGGCAGGCCAGCAGAGCCCTGTCTTGTATTCTGCTCTTCACTCACTTCTGTCTTTCCCTAAGAAAGCAGCTAAAGTTGGGAGCTATGGTGCAATTCTTACCTGAGACACCATCTACACAGGGCACAGTTTGGCCACTCCTAAGTAAAAAGCTAGATTTGTTTTCAATTTCAGCAGCAATGTGGCAAAAGCAGGCAGCATACTAAGCATTTCTAAGTCATTAAAATCTCAGGGTGGCCTCCTTTCAACAGATGTTTTCTGTCATGTCCTCTTTGTACTGCTAAGATGAGAGAAAGGAAAAATGATCAATTTGGAACTTAGAGTAGTGGATTGTATGGGGGTGGGTGTCATGTCATTAAGCAACGCACTGGAAGTAGAAAGAAAGGCATGGTAGTAGGTGAAATCATCCAGAGTCCGCCAGTCAGAATGAATGTCTCCAAGCCTGGGCTAAGAGCAAGGAGGATGGCACCAGAGCTCTGTCCCAGAGATTATTCCTGGACACATTGTCTTCCCCTTTGGACTCTAAGAACAATGTGGATGTGGTGCTAGATATCTCAGTATTTGAAGATTTTCAATATTTGAGGTATAAATAAAAACTACTTCAAAAGCACTTTAATTTTACATTCATTTTATAGCACATTGTAATACAATGCTCAATTTGCCTGACTTTGGTCTACCTGTGCAAAAGATGTGTATAATGTATCTTTGCATTCTAACTAAATGACTCTGAGTTCATAAGATTCCATGGAGCACAACATAATACTAAGCTCCTAGTGAAAATTAAATATTTGTCACACAAGGACACAAATAGAAGAATGAAAAACATCATCATCATTATTATTTGTTATAGTCAAGCATATATATAATGTAGTTTTTTTGGAAGGGTGGTATTGGGAATCTTAGGGAAAGACAGAAGTGGGTGAAGAGGGCTAGGGTGCTTCACCTCTGAGTTACATACCTAGACCTATTACTTTTTTTTTTTTCTTTGAGACAGAGTCTTGCTAAGTTACCAAGGCTGGCCTCTCTCTACCTTACCATCCTCCTGCCTCAGCCTCCCAAGTTGCTATAGCTTTGATGAAGGAGTTCTCTGCTGTTCTCTTATCCTTTGGTATTTATTCTGTGGAGAAGCAAAAAAGGAGGGGTATAAAATGGATACTACTGTCACTGGCAGGTTATTCCATGGTGGATATTGATAATACAATAGATATTTTGATGAAAGCAATTAAAATATAATAAAACAAAAAATAGAAATAAATAAACATGACACAAGTGACATGGCTTTGTTTCAACCCCTTGACTGGCACAGAGAACTGTATAAGTGCCTTTGATTGAAACTCCAGAAGTAAACAGGAATAAGGGAGAAAAGGAAATCAATAAATAACTTCTAACATTGAGTCAAAATATTTTTTTCAGAGTTGACACATTGATTTTATGGCACACAAAATGTAGATTTTTTTTCATAAATGTCTTATCATTTTTCTCTACCATCTAAAATCATCATCATTTTGTCTAATTTTTTTCTTAAAATATATGATGTTTAGAACAAAATTTCCTTTTTGAATGTGTCTAAAGACACTGCTGCATTATAAATACACTCAGTCTCAGATTAACTAATAATCAGCTTGTTGTCCTTGGTCTTATTATTATTTTTATTTTTTTTTTTACATTTGTCATTCTTAGAATATGTTCAAAAGACTTTTCCTCACTGTCCTGGTAGTTAAAAATGCAAGTATACAATTCTATACATACACACATGCACCCATACCTGTGTGAATTAATGTGTGTAGAATCCTGGTCCATCTGCATTTCATCTAAGCAGTCATACCCTTAAAGGAATATGAAAATAACTAGCCAGCTTGAGTCATTCATAACAGTCCCTGAGAGGTAAGAAGCAGAGCAACAACAGCATGACTTTTGTCCTTTCTGAATTCCATACAATAGGGATGTCATAGCTGGAAGAGGACTTAGTCTTGCTGTCACCCATGAGGGTGGTCATTCCAAACTCAGAATACTTGGAAAAGAGAAAATCAATGTGCTGATTGCTAGGCTCAATGAAAAACCCAGGGGTCGGAGAGGTCAATGACATAATATCTTCTATCGCACGGACTATACTCCTCTCCTTAACCAAAAAGTCAGAACAACAACAAAAACAAACTTATTAATATAAAAGCATACAACATTTAATCTTTAGTTTTGGTAACAATAATGAGTTTACAAAAAGAAAGTCAATTTGCTATGGTTTGGAAGTTTCCTTTATCTAGCATCAAATATATTATTGGAGATAGAGTCTTCCAGAAACAAAGGATAAGATAAAGGAATTCTGTTGGGCTTTTGTCTTAAATACCAGAATTTGCTGAATTTTAACAAATAAAATCAATGATGTAAATGCGTATTATCACTTAAGTGTTAACAATAATATAAAGCGAAAGAATGTTTTTAAAATGAACCAGTAGATGGATGCTATTGTTTATTAAGCGACTTTAGTAAATCGCATCAACACCTTCACTTCCTTGTATAAAGGCATTTCTCTCAGACCATTAACCTCATCTTTGAAGTTATAAAATTCAAAATACTTATACTTAGCTGCCAGATATTCTCATTATTTTATTTTTCCTTGCTCAGTGGTAGCCAAGACAAATTTAATTCAGACTCCCCTGAAGTAATTAATTTGGGGTCTTTTAAAAATCAGAATTCTGCAGAAGCAGGGTTCTTTCCACTTTCTTTCAATTAAATTCACAAGCCTTTAGTGTCCCCATATGCCCCTTTCTGATAAGCTTTGTTCAGAATTGAAACTCTGTGGAGAGCTGATCTGAATTTAATTCTATTGTTTCTAAGAAATGTATCCCATAGTTAAAGTCTTGTTGTTTTTCTCCAAAACAAAGATCTTCTCCTTACATAAAAAGAGTCATGGTTGCTTAGGGCCAGAGTTAGACAAGTTTTATGTTCTGTGAATGGATTATAATCGCTAAGCAAAATAAAATCACAATGGAAAATAGTCCGTCCTACATTTGAGAAGCCTGCTGTTTTTACCATTACCTTAGGTGCCAGCTGCCTGTACGTTATTGTTCTGTAACACCAGTCTAATCAGTGCAGAGACCAGAAACACAATGTCTGTGAAAACCAGAGAAATTTTGCTTAAAACAATAAATCCAAACAGAAACTATAACTTTGGAACTGCTGCATTCTGAAAGAAAATGCTATTCAGGATCACTTTTTTTCCTTTGGAAAAAGCAAATGTGTTATTATTTTGAACCAAGTTTAAGTGCATGGGAGAATGGTAGCAACCTAGCTATATAATAAAATTGGAGGGAATTTGCCTTGTCCTCCACCATTGTCACCAGGCAGAATAACAACTATTAGAGCAACATCTTATAGACTGAAAAGGATCTCATTGAGTATTTGCTAGTAAAATGCAAATCGGTTTGGGGAGAGAAAATATAGCACGTTCTTTAACACTATTGATGTTATGTACTTTTTTCCCTCACAAGAAAAATGGACAAGCAGTGGGGAAAGGTGTGTTGAATAAAGTACATATACTCAATTCTCATTCATACAATCTTTCAGGATACATATTATGTTCGATTTATGGATTATTAGAAATAACTTGGGATACTTGGAAATAGTCCACTCAGGAAAAAATTCCATTCATTCATAAATCAAATCTCTGTTAGAGAATTTCAATTTCTGAGACGAGATGTTCCATTATTTTTTCCTTCACTGTTCTTCCTTTCAAGGGAAACAGAGATTAGAAGTGATTTGATGATAAAATGTTAATGGTTTCATGTAGTATCTCTCCTTATACTATTTGTTTATTTGGAGAGCATATTCTTTTTTAAAATTTTTTTTATTTTTTATTTTTTTATTGTAAACAAATGGGATACATGTTGTTTCTCTGTTTGTACATGGAGTAAGGCATACCATTTGTGTAATCATAAATTTACATAGGGTAATATTGTTTGATTCATCCTATTTTTTTTCCCTTCCCCCCCACCCCTCCCACCCTTCTTTTCTCTCTATACAGTCCTTCCTTCCTCCATTCTTACCACCCTCCCTAACCCTAACTCTAATCCTAACACTAACCCCTCCCTCCCCCCATTATGTGTCATCATCTGCTTATCAGCGAGATCATTCGTCCTTTGGTTTTTTGAGATTGGCTTATCTCACTTAGCATGATATTCTCCAATTTCATCCATTTGCCTGCAAATGCCATAATTTTATCATTCTTTATGGCAGAGTAATATTCTATTGTATATATATGCCACAGCATATTCCTAAGTAAATTTTTTTGATCACTACATAAAAATTGCCAGGTTAGGATTTTTTTCAGTTGCAGTTTTTAATGCCAAATTCAGAGTTTCTGATTTAATCACCTATGATAGAAGATGATTTAGTAAGCATTTGAGATGATTCTAATGAAGGTGATCTATTGGCCATACTTTGAGGAGAAAATCACCCCAAAGAATTGATAATTAACATTGGTTACCAACCTTGATACCAGTCCCCAGAAGTAAAGACTCTGAAGAATAAAAGATCAGTTCATATTTAAGAACTGCTCTAACAATTCTTGTGAAGTTGGAGCCCTGAAAGTGTGTGTACTCAAATTGAGGTGGGCTGAAAGTACAAAACTCACACTGGATTTTGAAAAGTTCCTATGAAAAAAGAGAAGTTACATAGCTCAGTGAGAATCCTTTTTTATATTTTTAGGATGCTACTAGAAATTAAAATTCTATATGTGGCTCATGTTTTCTTTCTATTGAACTGTGCTACTTTAAATATAAATGCTTATTCACTTGAAAAAATAATCTGTGGAAAGCAATATCACTGTTATCTTGAACTTGTTTCCCAAGGTCAAATTACTACATCATAGGTTATTTTCTTGATTCTTGCTTGGTCTTACCCACATCTCCTGGCTATAAGGTCAAGTGCTCTCTGCCCTTGCTAGGTTCTGTATTGGCCTACCTACAGGTCATGTGTCTTGTCTTTCCTTCTGAACAAGAATACATCTCAAGTATTTGGCAGTCCTACTATTTCATCAAGTTTAATTCCAATCCCATCTTCTCTCAGAAATAGTTCTAATTTGCCTGTACTTATATAACTATGTATTCACTAATTCATTAATTAACTAAAATGTTATTCATCAGTCACATGGTACTAGTAACTGTGGAAGACACTGTTGTATAATGGTGCAGTGGTAATATTTCTCATCATTGTGTAACCAGCCACATAGTGTAACAGCCATGCAGTGTACAGAGGAGCTGTGCAATCACCAGCTCCACTAATATTGTAAACTATGTCACTGGAGCTGGTGCTATATTACCACTACAATAAAATATGTACATTAACTTTATTACTCATTATTACATGCATTTCAAAGGGGTTCAAACAGGATTAATATGACAAGGTCTGTGAATGAATACAATCTTAGAATCACTTTCAGGACTTTAAAATGTGTAATAACTTATTATTTATATAAAATGTGGTCACTGTTCTCTGGTGGGCTAATTCCAATCACAAAGATGCACTTGGAAGCTCTGAACATTTTCTATGGTGTTGCGTTATAATGTCAGTATTTTTATGCTACTGTGAATTTTGCAATTATGAACATGTGGGAGATTTTGATATATTGCTTAAAGAGAATATTTCTATTCATGCATGATATTTAAGGTTTGCAGTGTACATTTTATTTATACAAATACTTGGACACAGAAACAGAGGTTTGTTATTTATTTACTAGAATGACAAAAATCAAACAATAATTTGATTCTTTATGGTTTCTTAATCATCTCTTCTTTGAGCCTATTATAGTGTTTGCCTAGAGTGTTCTTTATTAATTCATGTTGTCCTTGCTCCTCAACCCCAATGCACACACATACCAGCACAATGAGTCCTTTCCAAGTGTTCTCTTAAAATAAAAAAGGTTGCCCTAGTCTCGCAATTTTAAGAACCATGTGTGCACTGATTTCTGCACAGGTAGGCAATTTGTGATTTTATTTTTCCTTATGCTGATTGCTAATTAGGGTGGATGCAAGACCTGTTTTGTTTCCATTTAAAAGACTTAGCCTGGGAGTATTTCATCATCTGCAAATCCAGCAACAGCATGAATATCAAAGAGAGAGCTGTTGGTAGATCTTCCTGCCACCTGTTTTTATTTTTTTATTTTTTTCCTGGTGAAATGGTCGTGAATTTCTATATGCTAGAACATTTCCTTATAAGGGTTCCTTATTTTCAAGGCAGGCAGTTTATTGACTGGTTAGTGAAAAAGAGGATGAAGAACAGGATTGTATAAAGAAGAGTGAGGACAAACCTGGGCTCTTAATAATCCTTGTTGCCCTTTTCTGCTGAGTTTATGCGAATTTCTCCAAGGGCAGAGTGGTTAAACCCCCATAATTCCTATGTAGAGGAAAACTCCTCAAAGGATTTGACTGATTACCTTTTTGGCAGTGAAATTAATTATCTTGGGAGATTTGGTTGGTTTTATTTCATTTGGTTGTTTTCTGGTGCAGGGCCTTGTGCTCTACCACTGAGCTCCATTCCCAGCCCACTTGGTTTTGTCTTGACAATGTCTTCTCTCTGTCAGATGCTTGAAAGTTCTACTGGGAAAGCAATTCACAAACTGTGGTTTTCACAATACCGAAAGCAATAGTGAACAAACTAAACTTTACAATAGGTCACAGTAAATATTTTGGTGCAAGAGTCATTGTTGGAACAGAGTATATATGAAGCATTTAAGCTTGACTTTCCAAAGAAAGTGTCAATTGAGCTGCTGGGTTTAATGAATAGATGATTAGGGGAATAGGAGACAAGATGCTCTCAATTTCAGTTTGCTCTCAAAAAGAAGAGAATTCAAGATACTTTTTATTTAAATGCTCAAGGGTTTTGAACTGACTAATGTTAATTAATATGTACATAATGGCAAAAACTACCAATAACATTATACCAAAAGAAAGCAGAAAAATAAAAGAAGCCATACGAGAAAGGAATAGCAGTTAAGTCAGCCATTTGAAGCAATTGATTGGAAAATCATTCTCTTGATTGCTCAATATAATTCAATACCCTCAAGTTGAGTGGCCAAAATCAGCCAGAGCAGGACAAGTTCAGTGTAAAGTCTCTAATGTTCCTAAATCCTCAGAATAAATCAGATTATCAATGAAGAAGTTACTTAAATTTCTATAAAGGAGCATTATGCATGAAATTTTTTTAATAACTTTATTTTATTTGGTTTTGTATGTGGTGCCAAGGATTGAACCCAGTGCCTCACACAAGCTAGGCAAGCACATACCACCACTGAGCCATAATCCCAGCCCATGCATGTAATTTTTTGAAAAAGTTATTTGTTATTTCAGAAATATCATAAAAATACTTCTCATTAGAAAAAATGATATCTTTTATGATTATTGTACAGTAGTATACTATATTTGTGTCTC
The DNA here is from genome assembly GCF_902686455.1 of Sciurus vulgaris. Taxonomy (NCBI): domain Eukaryota; kingdom Metazoa; phylum Chordata; class Mammalia; order Rodentia; family Sciuridae; genus Sciurus; species Sciurus vulgaris. The sequence continues at coordinate 33,834,084 of NC_136475.1, read as the reverse complement.
ATTCCATAAAGGTAATTGGAAACATTTTAATCCATATGACTTCTGAAGTTCTTAAACACTGCCAGGATAGGAAGCTGTGTTCATCCAGTTACAAATATGAGAAGATATTGAACCAACACTCAAAAGAGCAGAGCCAGGGAAATCCAAATACCGGCATTGCCTGACAATACTGAATCGGAATAAATTTTTCTACACTTGAGGATAGGCACAATAATCAAAAAATTAAATACCTGTAGCAATGCATAACTCTGGGTGATTCTTAATCTGTTCATCATGTGACCTCAACAAATAAACCACCTGGGGTAACTTTTTTTCTTGGGCTGGGTCAAATGGACATGCAAAAGATATTTATCAACATCATCTTCAGATTAGTAGCTATAAAGTCTTCCCTTTTACTGATAACAGAAAGCTAAGAGTACTTAAGTAATTTAACCAGAATTATAGTTAACAAGGGTGAAAATTCAGCCATTTTAGTCCAGGAGTTATACTTCTTCTACCACACATAATTAAATGTGATCAATAATATATATTCTTTCAGAAAGACAAAATAAAACTGGACTTCAGTTTTAGGAAACAACCTAGGTTAACCTGAGTATGTAGGAGATATTCAGATTATCAGTATATTAAACATATACAGCAGCTATCTCAATATTTAGGCATTCAGTTAGTTTCCATATGTTTCCTTGTATTCCTCAGGGTATTGTTGGAGAATGTAGATGTGGAATTCTTTCAATTAGTTCACTCAAGTGGAAAGAGAAATGTGGTATTTTGATTATCGTTTTCATCATGATCTTAAGATAGATTGGGATTTGATGAAATGGTCATTATAAGAAGAATTATGTGTCTAAGCATCATACAAGGCAGAAGCCCATGGCTAGAAGGCAAGATTAATTCATGAGCATTCAAGATTCCATTATCATAAATGATTATTCAAAAGTCACATCATTTGAATGGTGAGGTTTTGCTTTTTTGGTTCTTTTTTTAAGTCAAATTCACTTGTACACTAACAGTATGAAGCTTTTAGAATGCATCTCTGAAAAGGAATTCACTTTTTTTTCCTCTGTTTTACCAAAATGTATTTCACTGGAGTTTCACCAGGGCGATGATCAAAGGCTAAAACCTAATTTAAAAAAAAATCCGAATTTGTATTTGTCAATAAGAGCTTTTGTGTGGCCGGGTGGGGGGGGTGGGGGGGGGGCGACGGGGAATTGGGGATTGAAGCCAAGGACTTGTCCTTGCAGACAATTCTCTGACATTGAGCTATACCCTCAACCCAACAAGAACTTTTAAATAAGGATCATGGGCGGACTCCCATTCTTAGTTGCTATATTTGTATATGTGATTTATTTATTTAAATATTGAAAATTATCCTAACTTTAATATGGTGGGTTGGGTTACACTGAAATTATCATCTTTTTTGGTGATAATTTATTTCTCCTCAAGTGATCTACAACTCAGTACTGAGTAACAAAGGTTAAGTCAAATAGGGCACACTATTCCCAAGAATGAGACTATAGAAAAGCTGAATTTTTTGAGGTGATGGATAATATTTCCTTCAAGTATTTGGAGTGGAGTGGGGGTTATTATTTTAGTGTTACTACAAGTTTTAGAGTTGCAAGACGAAGTGACTCTCTGAACTTTTGAAAAAATAAAAACAACACTGTGATATGTTCAAGATTTTTAAAGTAAGAACTCCAATATAATATTATAAACTTTTAAAAAATCCATGTAAAAGAGAATATAGTATGAGAAGCAATGAAGAATCAGAGGACATGGTGTCATGAACCCATGGAAAGCTACTACAACTTTCAATCACCCATGTATTTAAGATGTGTATTTTAAGATGGCCATTGGAGATCTTGTATTTAAATTTTCTTCCTTATGTTTAATTTCCACCAAATGACTGAATAATATAATAAAAGTGAAAATCCCTAACAATGTCAAAGACTAGGAGAGCACACAAATATGGAAAATTTTCTACAAAATAAATTGTAGACGTGAACATTATAAAAGGAAAGCCAACCATCCAAAGAATCTCTGCAAGGAAGGAGAACTCCACCCAGGTGATGTCCAGTGCAGGAGCTGTACTGTGGAATCTCCAACTAATTGTTCTCTGCCTTGCCACAGAGGAAGCCTGAGCCACGGGCAGCCTTTGAACAGTGGCTGAGAAGCAGGAATTGACCTCATTATTCCCTCCAGATTTATACCAAATGCTGGAGTGAGTTCCATAGGACAACCCTGCCATGGTGCTGCCTCCCAGGTTGCATTGGCATGTGTGGCATTTTAAATAAAGCAGGGCAGTGCTACAGCTGGCTCTGAATGAAGGATGTGGTGCCAGCTCTAAAGAGTGCCACTGACCCAGCTAATGCCTGCTGCTCTGAGAAATACAAAAAGAAACGGCTTGGCAGAAAGGTGAAGCACTATGTCTCTGCACTTTCTGGCTATAGCTCCCTTGCTGCTCCATCCTGGCAAGTGAAAATAGAGCAACTCTAAAACTTGTCCTTTATTCTTTTGTCTGGTCCTGAAATATTTGAACAGAGATCAACATAATCTCTGATAGATCTCATCTCAAATCCCAAAGCTGGAAAAGTACCATTGACTGTTTGTACTCTTGTAGGGGTGGAAAAATATTGGACATATGCAAGGATTAGGTTTTAGAAAGAGAGTTAATCTAAGGATTCAAACCAATGCTACCTATGAGGCAGATTTGGCATTTCTCTTACCTGGATAATTTTAACTGTCACCAAATTGCACCCCTAGCTTCTCATCTGTCTTCCTTTCTTGAAATCCCTAATGGGCACTGAAGCTGTGCCCGTTATAAAACTGTGGCAGGAATACAGGGTGATCCAGAAAGATCATCTCTTAATGAAAACTGCTGAGCTGAGGTAGGAGGAGCAGAAGAAGGTGCCAGGTGATGGTATTTTGGAAGACCCTTCTAGACAGTGGAGCCAAAAAGTTCAAAGCATTAATTCAGGAATAACATGTTCATGATAGAAGGACAAAAACAGGTACAGTGACTTCCTAGCACTGACAGAAGTGAAGAAGTTACAAAATGAATTCAGGGAATTAGCAACACAGCATTAGGAAAGTTTGTTAAGATATTTTAGTACATGATATTGAATGAGGACATTTTTAGAAAAATTTTTATTTGTTCTAATTAGTTGTACATGACAGTAGAATGCATTTATACATTTTGATAGATCATACATAAATGGAGTATAATTTCTCATTTTTCTTATTGTACATATTGTAGGATCACATGGGTCATACAGTCATATATGTACATGAGGTCATAATGTCTGTTTCACTCTACTATTCTTCCTACCCCCATACCCCTTCCCCTCCCTTCGCTCCCCTCTACTTAATATAAAATAACTTTATTCTTCCCTAGCCCACCACTTATTATGAATTAGCATCTGCATATCAGAGAAAACATTTGGCCTTTGGTTTTTTGGATTTTGCTTATTTAGCTTAGCATGATATTCTCCAACTCCATCCATTTACCAGAAATGCCATAATTTCATTCTTCTTTAAATCTGAATAATATTCCATCATATATATATGTATATATATATGTACATATATATATATATATCACATTTTCTTGATCCACTCATCTATTGAAGGGCAGAACTAGGACATTATAAAGGGCAATATGGAAAGCTGTTATCTGTTTCTAACTAAGAGACATAAATGATATGATTTATATTTTAAAATATTCTAGCTTCCATATAGAAAATGAATGAAGGTAGGGAAGTTGGTGTGGAAAAAGTTGTCACTGTAGTCCAGGTGAGCAGTGAAAGTGATTGAGTTGGAACTGAGGCTAGGAAGGGGGATGGTATAGAACAAAACTCCGGAGTTTGGGGATGTGTGTTAAGAGAGGGAGACAGTGAGGGAAACAAAAACATCAGGATGATGTTTAGCCTAGTCCACTCCCACTTACTAAGAAATGGAAATCTGAAGCAAAAACATGTTTTATGGTGAAGATGTGGAAATCAATGTGCTGATGACTTTTTAATTTTAAGATGTTATTAAAACTCTGTGAAGGAATGATTGGGATTGGGAATGTGGTTTTAAATGAATCAGTATACAGTGGGTATTTAAAAAACTACTGAGCAAAAAGAGAACCGAGGGAAAAGAACCAAAAAGTGCTTACCATGTGACCCCAGGGAGGAAAAAAAAAGGTTTCAGAAAATAAGGAGTCAGAAAAGATCAGTAGGGAGAGAGAACAAGAGAAGATGGAGGATGGTGTTACAGAAAGTTAGAGAAGGGAGTGAGCCAGTAGCAGGCTGTAAAATATTTGTGATCAATATTAAGCATGACAGATAAGACAAGATCAGGAAATATACCAGGGGTCTTGTGAATTGATGTCCCTGGTGGCCTGATAAGAACCTTTTCAATAGAGTAGAAGTTTTACTGAATAACACTGAAAAGCAGCCTGTTCTAAATTGGGGGGAGGGAACATTAGATTGAGGGGGGGGGTTACTTGAGATAAATGACATTAAAATGTATCTGTAGGTAGATGGGAATAATCCCATGGAAATAGAGAAATTGTAGATGTTGTAGGAAACAAGGATAATTTCATTCATAAAGTCAATGGGTAAATAAAAGTTTGGCGAACAGATTTCAGAGGGACGGGTTACCTCTATTATGAGCATGGACATGTAACCTACTTTAATATGAGAATGCAGAATATTTGTGGAAAGTAGTAGGCAGGCTTACCCAATAAGAGAAAAATAAAATACATCATCATTTTAACCATTTCTCTACAAATAATTAGGAAACATTAGTAGTTGAGAACATGATTCTGGGGAAAGGTATTAAAGATTTCAGTGAAGTTTCAGGGTGGAATAGTAAATAAAAAAATAGCAGACTGCAGTAGGATTTTCAGGATTGCTAAGTGCCTTCTTGAAATTTATAAGCACAACCATAAAGTGAATTCAGTCAGTAAGGGTTTGTGATTTTCTATAGCAATGTTCAGCTGATTGAGTATAATTGGTTCTGAGATTTTGACTACAGAGTTCAAGTTGGAAGAAGTGGAGGGAATCAAGTATGTTGACAGGCGTGTACACCAGTTGTAGAGAGTGTATGCCAAACGAGGTGTAGAGGGAAGTGGGGTCATAAAGGAGGTGCTGCTGATGAAAACAGTTGATTACAGGCAAGGGGATATTCAGTAATGCCATGAAAGCAAGTATCCTGGAGTAGGGGCGAGTGACATTTAAGAGTAGGTTATTCCAAATACAGATTGCATTGGAAGTGCAACTTCCAACTTAAAAAAAATAGCATATAGCAATACGAGTGGAAGGCTAATGCAAAGTGCTAAAAAAAGATAAGTGGGTTGCAAGAGATTCAGGAGCTAAGAGGCAATGCATGTGAGACCCATAGTACATAAATGAGAAAGAGTGACCAGCAATTCTGAGATAATGAGGGAGAAGGGTTAGAAAGGAAAACAGAAGTTTGAGAACAGTATGAAAGAAAAGGGTAAAATGGGAGTGAGGGGTGTATTTATCCTACCTTAGGTTAGAAGTGTGTGGTTTGTGGGGGACAGCCCATTTTAGAAAAGTCTGCAATGAAGGGTCATTGTGGGGCAATCAGATTTCAAGTTGGATAACATGAAGGAGGTTAAATACACAAAAATGTTACTGAAGACTCACTTGAAATTCTAGCCTCTTGTCTTTTGATTTTTGGAATGAACATTGAAATACTTATAAAAATTAGTATAAAAATTACATGGCAAGGTTGTAGGGGGAAAAGTACAATTGTATATAGTTGGTGGGACTACAGACTACTATAACCACTCAGGAAAGCAGTATGGAGATTTCTCAAAAACTAGGGATGTAACCACCATATGACCCAGCTATCCCACTTCTAAGTAATTCCTCAAAGATCTAAAACTGGCATATTATAGTGATACAGCCATCTTAATGTTTATAGTAGCACAATTCACAATACCTAAATTATGGAATCAACCCAAGTACCATCAATAGATGAATGGATTAAGAAATTGTGGTATATATATATATATATATATATACACACACACACACACACACACACACACACACACACACACACACACACACAATGGAGTTCTATTCAGCCCTAAAGAAGAATGAAATTATGGCATTTTCTGGTAAATGGATGGAAATGGAGAATATCATGCTGAAAGAAATAAGCCAGACTCAGAAAGTCAAAGGATGAATTTTTTTCTCCTATGCAAAAGCTAGAGTAAAATAAGGGAAAGGGGGAAGGAAAGCTAGGACAAAACAAAGATAAAGGGAAGATCGGTAATATAGAAGAAGGAGATCAAGAGGCATAGCAGAGGAATAGGTAAGGGGGGAAATGCATAATGTGTTCTTTAAAAATCATGTTATTTACATATATAAATACCACAGGAATGTCAGCTTTCTGCATTAGGAGGAATTCTAGTATAGTAGGAGAAGAACAGAAGATTGGAGAGAAAAGGGGGATCATGAAAAGAAATAAAAATTCATCATGTATGAATTTGTTGGGATGAACCCAACTACTATGTATAACTATAAAGATCTAATTTTAAAACAATTACATGCTCATCTAGCATCATTTTAAAAGTATAATAAAATTGTTAGGTATGGACTTTATTGCTCAGGATTAAATAAAAGTTCAGCTCATTCAGAAGAGAAAGTATTTGGAGCTTTTGGTGAAAAGAAAACAAGAAAACTTGTCGTTTATTCATTCCATCTTATGTGTGAAAGATTATTTATATGTCCAATACTAACCTGCATGCTGGTGATACATTATAGAGCAACACAAAAATGTTTTCTAACTTTACTTAACAAATCATCTAGCATTTCTAAACTTTTGTAATTTAAATCACTCACAAAATAAAAACAACAAACAAATAAAACCCTTTTCTCTCTTTAACGTTTACTAGACTGTGATAGCACTCTGAATAATAGCAATTAGTTGCTACTCAAGTATATACCAAGAATTTCTGATGCAAGGAGTCCATTGAGCTTATTTCAAAGTGTGTTGTTCTGTCATTCTTGATTTGTAATGATACAATTTAGTTAAATATTCTCCAAACCTTGGAAATTGTTTATTCTATGAAAACAAACATTAATTTGTTAAGATATGTGGTTAGCAGAGATCACTACGATCCTCTGCCATATGGAATTAGATGTGATTAGGACAGTTCTAAATGACTGAATAAAAGCTGTAAAAATGAGGACCCTCTTCTCATATTCCCTGGCCAGTGTGGATAAGTTACTCTACCTCTTCTTTAAGAAAAAGAGGTGGAACTCCATCCAAATATAAATGAAACTACATTTATAGATTTTAATTTAAAACTTTAAAAGCAAGTTTTGTTTATATTATTTGATGAATATTTGCTTTAACCGGTTTTATAGAGTAATCAACCAGTTACGATTTCCAATTCCCAACTGTAATTAATCAAACATGTAATTGCAAATTATAACACCGTATTTTATAAAAGCCTGATATGTTGCAAGAAGAAAAAACTAAGGGAGGGGTCATTTCTGTGAGGTATGAAGAGAAACTTGGTGTTGAAAATGAGTTCTAAGCACATGCTAACCAGGTGAATCAGAAGGGACATTGCTCTGGAGAATCAGAATACTGAGAAAATTTAATCACTATGGAAATGCTAGTGAGAAAATAAGAGCAAAACAAAAGAAAAAAAAGTAAGTAATATCATGAAAGTATAAATATAGCTATCAAAATAAATGTGCATAGATTAAAGAATATACAGGAAAATAATTCAACAATTTGCATCTTGCAAAAAACTACACCCAAGACAAAATACCACAGAACAATCAAAGACAGAAGGATAAAAAAATTTGACAAGCTGGAGACATGCAAAAGATAATATGGATTTAGATAGATATATTGATATTAAGAAAATTAGAATCCAAGACTAAAAGAAGTTATCAAATAGCATTGATAACTATTTAACAAGGATCAAATGTATCATTTATAAGTTAAGATAGACCACAAGGGAATCTTCAAAAAATCAATGCTTTAAAATCAACATTTGCAGAGAAGGTAAAAATTTAAGAAGTTGACAAAATAAAATTGTACTGGATTATTTTACAAAGTTATCTACCTTTGACATATCATAAAAATGACAAAATGTAGATTTACAAGATTTAAACAATATTAGTAATAAATTTGGATTAGTATTTCTATATCAAAATGTCTATACTATATCAGAAAATGTTTCAAAATGTGCATGGAATGTTTGCATAAAAGACCATATAATTACGTAGAAATTATCAACAGATTTGGCTTAGACACTTGGAAGCAGTTGATCTTATGAAAAATAGCACTGAATAAAGACTTAAAAGGTGAAAATGTAAATCTTTGCTCTCCTCCAGTGACTCTTGGTACACTGAATCAGAGTTATAAAATCTTGGCTTAAGAAACTACTGTCAATTCATGCCCTAAATTTACTTTCTCTTCTTGAGCATGACTCTCTGCAGGACTCACTGCAAAATGGAAATGCAGGACCTCTTCTTAAAAAAATTGTGAGAATTTTGAGGAATACTATAGCTGGATCATATAGTGATTCCATTCTTAGTCTTTTGAGTAACCCCCATACGGATTTCTATAGTGGTTGTTCTAATTTATGTTCCCAAGAACAACATATAAGAGTTCCTTTTTCTTCACATCTTTGCCAGCATTTATTGTTATTTTATTCTTAATGACTGGCATTCTAACTGAAGTAAGAATAAATCTCATTGTAGTTTTGATTGCATTTCCCTGATTGCTGAAGATGTTGAACATTTTTTTTCATATATTTGTCAGTCATTTATATTTGTTCTTTTGAGAATGTCAGTTTAGTTTATTTGCCCATTAATCCAACAGGTTATTGGCTTTTTTAGTGTTAAATTTTTTGAGTTCTTTATATATTCTGGATATTATTCCTCTTTTGGAAGAGTAGCTAGCAGAGATTTTCTTCCATCTTTAAGCTCTTTCTTCACACTAGTGTTTTCTAAACAAAGGATTTTTAAGTTGATGTTATCCTATTTATTAAAACTTAGTACTATTTTCTGGGTTATAGGAATGCTATTGAAGAAGTCATTGCCTGCATCTGTATGTTGGGGTGTTTTCCATATGTTTTCTTCTAACAGTTGCAAAAGAATTTTACATTAGGGACAGCAAAGTTTTAACCAAAAAAATGGTCCTTGTGAGCATGGGGACTATGTCACTGTGCAGATTTCACAGCTAGTCTCCCTTAAAGCACTTTTGTCTGCCTCCTAACCTCAGTTAAAAGGAGTTAAAATGATTTTACCCTGTTTTCTTGCTGTGGATTTTGTATACCGGTCCTGAACTTTCCATTACAAATACAAAATATCTTCATTTTTAGAAATGTCATTAAGGTAAGCCCATGACATATCCATTTTCAAAGTCTCAAAATTCTGTTATGTATCTAAGAATAAGATCCAAAGTCCTTACTAAGCCATCAGAACTTGGCATTGATTTCATTCTTGTCCTTTACTTCCCACATATAGCCTGTTAGCGAGTTCTACAGGTTCTACCACCCACAATAGTGTAAATTTGTCAGCTTCACAACTCCACTGCTATCCTCCTATTCCATGCTACATTGGGACCACTACAGTAGCTTAGAAGATGGTATCCTTGGATCAGATTATGCAGACTGCACAACTAGTCTCCCTTTTCATTTTTAAGTAAACCCTTTTTGACACAATTGTAAAGTAAATTTTTAAAACTGTAATTAAAATCAAAAGATGCCTTTCATTAAAGCCTTTGGTGGATTTTCATTGCATGTAACGTAAAATCTGAGTCCATCCCATGTCTCCTCTTTCCCATGCTTCCACCTCTTCAATCCTGCTTCTCTGTCCTTCCAGTAGCCTGTAAGTAAAGTTTACTAGAACATCAGAAATTCTACTTTTAACCACCTGGCACTCATTAAGGACTCAAGCCTCTCAATTTTTATACATCCCTTTGCCTGAAGTGCTTCCCAGAGTCCACAGGTAGCTCCTTCTCACTTTATCTGTCTCAGTTCAGGATCTTATCAATAGATGTCACACCTCAAATGACCTTTTATTTCACAGCCCCATGGATTGTACTCAAAGCAATTGTTGCCATCTGAAATTCCCTCATGTATTCATTTTTTAGTAATTAGTTAGTTAGATGAAGAGTTGTTATGCTTCCAACTATTTTAAAGATCTATGAAAAAAAGCATCTTCTCAGCTCTTAGTGTAGTACCTTGAACGTAGGGAAACTGCAAGGAGAAACAGTGCAAGTTTCATTCTCTAACTCCTGTCAGAAAATTAAAAATTAAGCATTAAAAGAATGAGCAAGCATATGCAAGTGTTTTCCCCACATCCAAAATAAGATGCATGTCTGATTTCGTATTCTGATTCTCATCTCTAATCAAGTTCACTGAACCTCCATGTTTCATTTTCCAGCTCATCAGGAAGAACAGCACTGATGCTCGATTGCATCTAGAAATCAATTGACAGATACTTATTGATTGCCTCTTTTAGTCATTGAGCAGGATTAGGTGATGTGGGAAATTAAAAAGTATAACAATATTTATTCCACCTATTATAGGGGACTAGATGCTATCTAATGTCACCGATGGGACACAATAAAAAAATAACAAAATTCATGAGAAGGAGATTGGAGTGACCAGGGATGACTTCAGGAAGAACTAGTCTTCAGATTCTCTGGACTGGGTTTTAAGAACAAGACTTGCAAATGAAGATATAAACTTCCTTAAAGGGATTTTGTGCCACAGTGTATGAATATTTTTTTTTTAATTGAAAAGTTTACATGAAGAATCCATGAAAAAGAAATTGGAGATTTATGTTTAAATTGTGGAGCTGCTTCAATGTTAAATCCATTTAAAAGTCAAAATGCAGGCAATGAAGATCCATAAATCTTTTTTGGTATGGGTGTAATATTAGGGAAAGTGATACATTAGAATTTAATCTACAGAAATTTGTAGACTAGGCAGGAACTTGGAGTTGGTAATAAAAGTTAGATTATAATTGTCTAGATATAAGATGCTAAGTGCTTCAACTTATATGTTTACAGGGGAGGATAAAAATAGCAAACTTTTGGTACATGACCAATTACAGTTTCTTTTGAAAGGACAGAAATCAAATGTTTGGTTATTGTTTCAACTCTCTGTGATCTGAAGATGAACAATAGATGGAAGCTCCTAGTATAACTTGATTTCTGCTTTCCTAGATAGATATGCTTCAATTTTTTGAAGTTTCTTAAAGTCCTGTCCAGGGCCAGTGCTGATTGTAGGCAGTTAGGTGAAGGATAATACACTTGTCTACTTTATTAAGTTTTATTACCAAAGTGTTCAGTTTAAAACGGAATCAAAAAATGAATAAAGCTGTTCTCTTCTTTTGTTCCTGACTTTAATTGAAATTCAGATTTAAGTCCAAAACAGATAGACCAGGGTAATGCAGTCCCTGATTAATGATAATTTTTATTAGGGCTTCTGTAATGTTTTACCTAAAGGAGGTATGTGTGTGTGTGTGTGTGTGTGTGTGTGTGTGTGGTTTATTATAACTCCCAAACTATTGATTAACTTCTTTCTAAATTAATTATGAAACCACCAAGTGGTGTTAGATGTCATTAAAATATTATATCAAACATGTTTAATAATGATTTTTATACCAAGAAACAATTTTTATGACTAAATTTTATCTGACAAATATGTTTGAAATAATAATGGCAAGCCTTTATCTGTTGAGCATTCATTTAGTGCCCACTCTATGCTAGTCTGACCTAGGTGCTAGGAATGTAATGCTGACCAAGTCCTACACGATTCCTGATTTCTTGGAGTTAATATTCACTGTTACTATATACTTGGTACTGCTTAAGTATTTAACATGTGGTGGGAGTCAAGGTTATTCCCAAAGAAAGAGAAACTGACTGAAAGTTTTCAGTAGGATTAGAATTCATTAACAGTGGAGATGGAAAGAGAGGATTTGAAGTGACATTGCCAGTAGCGTTGTCCAAATTCATGTCAAAAGAAATGATCCAGTGAAGCAACACTGGTTGCATGTGGCACCAAAGGCTGAAGCTGGCAACACCAACCCCACCAGCCTAGCTCACTGGACCCTAGAACTGCCACTTCTGGGAGTAGATGTTGTTGTCACAGTGGCTGCTGCTTTCCACCATAGATTCTCTACAGTCCCTGCTGCTTTATATCCTTGGCTTTTCTTTCCAGGTTGGGGAGGATGCATCAACTGGCAGAGTCTAGTCAACTGAATATGCCCTAGTAATGAGGGAGTCTGAGAAAGGAGGCTGACAACCCAGCTTCTACAATTTCAGGAATGCTTTGCCTCCTGAGGTGGAAGATCTACTAAGTAGAAGATGTTTCACGATTCTGAGATGGCAAAGAAACAAAAACATCAAACTTCAACTGTTAACGAGTTATCTAATTAAGACTTGCCACAACACCAATATTATAATTATTTTTAAATAACATAATTGGTTGGCAAATATTAAAATTAATAAGCGGAAAAGCCAACCTTTGAACTAGTCTAACTATTCTAACTTCTATTGCAGTGAACCTGTGTTGCAAAACTTTTATAAATTTACCAATTTGTAGACTTTTTTCTCTCCTTTATATTTACAAGCTCTGCCATAGACATGTTTCTTAACTCTCCTAAATCTTGATCTCATCATTTTTACAGAGACAGGGAAAGAACATTGGTCTAAATTTGACTGTTAGGTTTCTTTTTTCATTTTTAAATGTAAATTAAAATATTAAAAATGACCTTAAGCCTTTAGCCTGTATTCTGAGTCACTGAAATCATCAGAATTCATAAGATTCTAAACTTTTTATTAATGCAAAATTTCTGACAGGAAAGGACCATACGAACTTACAGAATAATTTGTTTCTCAACTCAGTTCACTGCTCTTACTTATATTAGTGATGTATGTCACATAAATACAGAAGAAATTGTAAAAATAATTCGAATTTACCTATGTTCAAGATGATTACATTTCAAATATGCCGATATCTGTTGCAAATACATTAAAATGGCTTAACCATGCTACTTTTCATAAGTATGTGAGGATCATTGCCTTGATATTGTTAAATTTGAATAGTCTGCTAAAAATTAAAATATATATTCTCAACTTCATTAGACACACTAAGAAATAATGTCCTGTTTTGATTCTTGGCAAAGATCATTCACCTTTTAAAAATATAGCATGCTATACTGTGGGTCACTGTACAACCTAGTTTTCTACTTTTAAAATTGCATCTCAAAGAAATTCTTGCTCATGTACTCACACGAGTATAGAAATACCATTCATAATAGCCCAAACTGGAAATCTTAAAGACATCTATTAATAGAAGAATGAAAAATTGATTTTTGCTTTATAGAATAGAATACTATAGAGCAGGAAAAACATTTTATTTTTACTGCATTTTATATGATATTTTATTTATATTGCAGCTGCATACAACAACATGAAAGAACTTCAAGGATATAAAATTAGGTGAAAGGAGCAACTCACAAAAATCTAAACACTCAGCAGGTTTCAATTTATATAAATTTTGAAATCAAGAAAAATCTAATAGAATCTTATTTTTATGTATCAATAATTGGAAAATTATTAAAGAAAAGATTTATTTAAAAATTACATAGAGTTTTTTGAGTTCTTTATAGATTCTGGAGATTAGTGCTCTATGTGAAGTATGATTGGCAAAGATTTTCTCCCACTCTATAGGCTCTTTCTTCGCATTGCTGATAGTTTCCTTTGCTGAGAGAAAGCTTTTTAGTTTGAATATATCCCAGTTATTGATTCTTGCCTTTATTTCTTGTGCTATGGGATATACAGCCACATCAATGTTCATAGCTGCTCAATTCACGATAGCCAGATTGTGGAACCAACCTAGATGCCCTTCAATTGATGAATGGATAAAGAAACTGTGGTATATATATACAATGGAATATTACTCAGCCATAAAGAATGATAGAATTATGGCAATTACAGGCAAATGGATGCAACTGGAGAATATCATGCTAAGTGAGATAAGCCAATCTCAAAAAAACAAAGATTGAATGATCTCTCTGATAAGCGGATGATGACACATAATGGGGGGTGGGAGGGGTTAGTGTTAGGGTTAGAGTTAGGGTTAGGGAGGGGGGCATGAAGGGAGGAAGGAAGGACTGTACAGAGGGAAAAGAGGGGTGGGAGGAGTGAGGGGGAAGGGAAAAAATAACAGAATGAATCAAACAACATTGCCCTATGTAAATTATGATTGCGCGGATGGTGTGCCTTTGCTCCATGTACAAACAGAGATACAACATGTATCCCATTTGTTTACAATAATAAAAAATGAATAAATTTAAAAAAATTTTGTGCAGAGTTGCAGTAGCAGGTAGAAATAAGATAGTCTCAGAAACTAGTACAGAGGGGGTCTCGAAGGTACTAGCAATGCTTAATTTTTTAATCTGGGTAAATGCTATTATTCCATTTATGGAGTAAATACAGGTGTTATACACTATTATCTACATAATATAGTCACATTTGAGGAAAAAATGACAAAGAAAGGTAACTGGCATATAATTCTTTGTACCAAAATTCAAAATCTTAAAATCTTTGATAGTAGGTAATAGCTTTGGAGAACCATGAATGCTATTCTTACTGATTCTATGCAGAGTATTTGGGAATGAACATGTAACTTTAAAAATTCTACCCTTTCTACCTCCAACCCACTGCCACCTTTTCCTGACATGAAACACAATGCATATCCTTTATTGTTGTCCCTCACTCCCTGTCTGCCAAGATATTCATTTCTTCTCTTTGTGCCATACAGCGATCAATTAGTCACAAGCAACAGTGCTTATTTCTGACCTTCCTTTTCCTATCTCTCATATAATATTTTATTAATATTTTACTGTCTTTTAGTTTCTAAGAAGAATAGGTTAATTCAGGTAGTATACACATTTGTTCATGTATCAGCACTATTTTATTAATTAAAGTCATAATTGTTACATTTATAATCAGGTAGTTATTTATGAGCTCTTTTTGATACAAGAAGGAATATCCATCATTTTAATGAGTTTTTTTTTCTGAAAACAAAGTACTTTATAATTTTTTTTGACAATTTAGGTCAAAATGATTTAAATTTGGCTCTAAGAATGTTTTATTAGCATGCCAGTTACTACCAACCCTGTCACTATTCTTCTTATTCATCATATGGTTCTGCTTAGACATGATTCACCTGACTCTTATGTTCAGAAAAGAC
Source organism: Sciurus vulgaris (assembly GCF_902686455.1). NCBI lineage: Eukaryota > Metazoa > Chordata > Mammalia > Rodentia > Sciuridae > Sciurus > Sciurus vulgaris. The sequence continues at coordinate 33,818,831 of NC_136475.1, read as the reverse complement.
TTAGAATGATAATTACAATGAGTTTAATATTTGTGCATGTGGATGATCATTATATAAAGAATTAAAAGAATTAATATAAAGCAAAACAGTTCAACCAAAGAAATTTAGACCCAGGATAATGAACCTACCTTTACCTTGTCAAGTTAATCAGGATAAAAAAAAAAAAAAAAAAAAAAAAAAAAAACTATAGTTTTTATTATGGATTAGATATAAGGTATCCCCCAAAGGTTCATATGTGAGACAATGCACAAATTTTCAGAGGTGAAATGATTAGATTATGAGAGGTCAAACTTAATTGGATTAGTCCACCAACATGGATTAACTGGGCAGTAACTATAGGTTGGTAGGATGTGGCTGAAGGAAGTAGGTCACTAGGGGTGTTCCTTGATGGTTTGTATTTTATCCTCGTTGAATGGAGTTCCCTATGCTTCCTGGTTGCCATGTTCTGATCTGCTTCCTTGTGCCAAGCCTTGCCACCATGACATTCTGTCTCTCCTTGCGCCCAGAGCTATGGTGTCAGCTAACTATGGACTGAACCTCTGAAACTGTGAGCCAAAATAAACTTTTCCTCCTCTGTGTTGCTCTTGTCAAATCTTCCAATCACAGTGATGCAAAGCTGACTAAGACAGTGATAGTATGTATACACACATGCAGACACACACACACACACTTTTAAATACACAAGTAATTGTTTTGTGTACCCCCCACTATCCTGTTGAATCATTTAGATGATGCTATCCTGTGTGTTCAGCATGATCTCTCATTTTTCTGTTTTTCCTTCAACTCAGAGGTGCATACTGCAAAATATGGGCCACATATGGTTTACGAAGATGTTCTGTTTGGTTAGTTATGCTATTTAAAAATCTTTGAATTAGTTATCAACCCTTAAAAACTGGAGAACTTCACATAAATATTAGGATATCCAGTGTTACATTCGAGTGTTGCATTCAACTGGTACATTGAACCCAATGTGCTGCATTTCATCCTGGATGAATGTATTCCTCCCCAAGTCTGAAGTCCCACATAGCCTTCATGACCAATCAACAAATATTATCATCTATAACTTCAGACTGCCTTTCAATGCTATTTACCTTCCCTACCCCCAGAGCATTGCCACTGCTTTTGATGTTGATATCTTTGTTGATTGGCTGTACTATATCCAGAGATCTCTATTTTCCTGCTTACAGTCCCTCCTCATTCCCATCAAATGTGTAAGTATTCCCCTACAGGACAGGTTTTTAATTGTAGTACATTGAATCTAAAACAAACCTTAGATTGCTATCTCATAGAGGACAGTTACATTCATTATGGACGAGCCTAATTTCAGAGCCTCTTCTACCACCTCATTCTCCCACATGTGATTCCATCTTGCAGCTCCCTCTCTCTCTCTCTCTCTCTCTCTGCACACATTCTCTCTCTCTCTCTCTCTCTCTCTCTCTCTCAGTCTGAATATTTCATCACTCTTACCTCTGTATTCTCCTAATTAAGCCTTAGGGAATTTTCACTACTTTACTTGTCCCTGTGTCTATGAAGCTTTCCCTAACCTCCACTGTGGCGTTATGTCCCCTTCCTCTTTGGTCTTTCAAGCATTGTGTGCATTTTTCTTCAATCATATGGATTATTGTCTTATTTATTCCTTATTTTAACTACCTTAACATCTTTTTTCAATTGTGAAATCCTTAATTGCAAAGATGATTTTCTAGCTATCTCCCTAATCTTTAGTAAACCTAGAGAAAATGCATCTCAAGTTAATTTTCACCCCCAAGGGGATCAGTGAGCTAAATTCATGGAAATCACTGAGCATTTGATCCCAGTGTCAAACATGCTTAGCAAAAATCTCTGGAAGTGGGTCTCTGAATAACTTCTTTACTCATTGAAATGGAAGAAACACAGACCTAAATAAATATTTGTTGAGTGTTTCTGTTTCAGTCCATTTAGACTAAACTTAATTCTGTGTTTAAGTCTACATTCCAGTTGTATAGTCTACATTAGATTGTATATCTATTTTTTTTATAAAATATGTTTAGCAATCTTTAGCATCGAACTTAACGACCAACAGCTTCAGAACTCTATAGAGGGGCATTCCTCCTAGACAGGAAGACTGAAATTGCAAAGGAAACATGAAAAGCTTTGTAAAGAACAAATCTCATGCCCAGCACTAAAAAGTGAATCTAACCAGTTAGAAGTTTTCCTTAACTAAAAATTTTTGAACTGATTTTAAGTCATTAAGTTCTATGAAAGTATTACATATTTGATCAACTTTGTTTGAGATCTGGTGAAAATAGTTTTGAATTATTGCTTAATATACACAGGCATGTGACCTGTGCCACCCTATCAAATTTATTTACTCAGAATCCTTAAGAAAATTAAAAGTGAAATGGAACTATTTGTGTCCATTGATACATATCAGCTACCTCCTACACATTTATCCATAATCCCCATCCTCCTAAAAGTAAAATAAATATTTTTTATAATGTCACTGTTTAAGTTCATGACTAAAATGCAAGGTATTTCATAATGATAAGAAAAGGAAAGTTTGGTATAACAAGTACTGAAGTTTGATAATTATTAAGGATGTGATTTTAATTCCGCTGAAGTACATTATATCCAAGCACATAGAAATTTACAATATGTCCTCATGTCTCATTTCCTCAGGGTTTCTAAAGAAGTCACATGTACAGCAAGAATAAAAGGAGAATCAGAAAAGTTCTTGGTAAACCTCAGTTCTCAGTTAAGATGAAAGTGCTAGAAAAGTCAGAGTCAGAGCAAACTGTTTGGAATTGAGGTTTATGTAGGTATCCTCGATCCTCCATTTCTAGATTTTAGGATACCTGTGCTCAGTTGTGTCTGTGGGGACTCGAAGATGGCCTTATCTCAAGCTATGATTTTGGTCACATGAAATCGGAAAGACAGGGGTGTGTCCACTTCTTGAAGGTGTGAGTCCTTGTTGTTGGGGAGACTGAGTAAAGTCGTCATCAGTATCTTCCCAGTCATGCAGATCTGGGTTGGTAAACAGAAAGAGACTTAGAAGATCCCATGTTGGAAGCAAGGAACATGAGGTGAGAGAATGAGGAGATATGGGCCAGGCATGGTTTCTTGTATTTTAAGGCAACTAGTAGTAATCATGGCTCAGTCAGGGTCAACTAACTGATGAGCAACTTCCCCTCCCTTGAGGAAGAATGTAGACAGGGGTAGAAGGAAACTAGGATGGAGTAGGCAAGCACACACAACTTCCCCGAATCCTTTACCCTGGCTTCCTCTTCCTCCTCCAGTTTTCTTTTTTCTCTTGACCCTTTGAAAGTAATGGACAGGTAGGAGAAATGAGGCTCTCCACTGGGACTTTGCCACAGAGGAGACTAGAAACTGAATGGGAGTCAGGCAGTGTTGTGTGGGGTACTGTTATTACTCAAGTGCTTAACAGAATTTCTTTATAGTCAGTGCAAGCCCCTGAGGAAGCCAAGACTATATCCCTAAATTCTCCACCTCAAAAATTCACCCTGAATTTATTTCCCATCTCAAATAATTCACACTTGTTATTGTGCAGTCAGACTCTCCAAAGATGATATGATGAGTCCTCCATAAGAACACGGTTCAAATAATGAAGAAACATCTTACAGTTGAGCAATATGGGGTCCTACAACATTCATTAAGCCCAAAGAAATATAAAACATCAACTAGAATTTTCTTTTCCTCTCTCCAATATAGTGTCCCAAAGAAGTTGAAGTCCCCAACTGTGATCATAATAAACTCAGCATAACTTCACATTCATGAGACTCAGGATAACAGCCTAGCAAATGATGGGAAGCATGGTTTCTTTGGCAAATCACTTAACTGCTCTGTGCTTCTATTCTCCCACCTGTGAAGCATGGGTATTACTAAAGTAAGGACATAGTGAATGAATACATGTGAGATGCTTGGATATCCCTAGTATGTACTAAGCGATTACTATCATTACTCTTGGCTTTAAATAATCAAATTAGCAAATACTGCCTTTCTTCTACCCTATGTGAGACAAAGGAAGAAAGAAGAGGGAGTGGAACCAGTACTGGAAGAGAGTGGAAGCTTTTCACACTCCACAGCTGTGATGTCATTTACTCCAAGCCCCACAATTTTCTATTGTTAATACAAAGTACAAAGGCAGTGCAGTTAGCAAAAACATATCCAGCTGGTCACATTTACTTTGTTATATTGATATGTGTGTGTGTGTGTGCGTGTATTCAAAAGAATGTTACTTCCATTTCTTATGGAAAAAATGGACCTAAAGAAGGAAGACAGTGAGAACAAGAATCATTTTTATGACCTCCTCAGTGCTTTCCCCATTAGAACAGTCCAGAAAATGTTAATTTCAAAATTCAGTCTACAGAGAAGACCAAGAATTCTTGAAAAAGAAATTTGATATTTTTGATAGCACAATTAGAATGATAACAGATGCAAAACTTTAAATTATTTTTCCCTAGAAGTTTAGTTATTGTGCTTGTAGACAAAAGAATAGCTTAAAGTTGAGCCTGGGAGAAGTATTATGTGTATGATGAACAATGATTTCATCACTTTTGTGAAGTGCTGACCTCTAACAGAAGCCTGGTAGGCTCAGAACCTGCCAGCTATCTCCTGGTGTCCACAGTTACACTACAGCCCCGGACAGGAGGTCAGAACTTGCTGAGCTATCCTCATCAGGACAGCTGATTCATATGCAAAATTATACTGACACTGACAAAAGAGCTAATGCCACCTTCTGTGTAGTATGGCACATGTCTTACTTTTTAACCCCTTTAGAGTAAGAAATTAATTATAGAATGATTAATAAAAAGGGATATTTTCATAGTTTGTTTTCTTTTGTATCTTTCTCTTCTTTTCCCCTATGGTTCATGCATCCAATTTTTTCTTTAAATAAACAATGACTTTTCTGCTTCTTATGTAAAAAGGGAAATGTATAAAAAATAAGTTGTACTAATACAATGCTAAAATTCCACATTCGACATTCATTACTAAAACCTTTACGTGGTAACAGTGAACTAAATCCAGCAATACTAAGAATGTTTGCCAACTCTGTCTCGTCCAGCGGGTACAACGAAGACTCGGCTCTCAGATGGAGTTTTAAGGTCTTTATTTTTATGGGAGAGCTTCTGAGCCGAGTGCCTGGTTCTTCTTCCTCCACCGCCGTCTTCTTCTTCTTCTCGCCATGCAGCTCTCTCTCTTCTTCTTCTCTCTCCCCCAGCTGCTGCTTCTCTCTTCTCGTGGCGCAGCTGCTGCCCCTCTCTGCCGGGAAAAGTACGCAGCTTTATGGGATGTAACACCCAATCACCTAACGGGTCAGGCGTTTGGCTCGTGGACACTTAATGGTGGGTAATGAGGACATGTACTGATCACGAGCTAAGCACAGACGCGGAAGAGATCAGCCAATAGAAAGCACTTCCTTAAAGCTGTTTTTCTTTGACGTTGGGATTCTCGGCGCCATCTTAGGGCGAGGCCAGCTACCACTGCGGGCCCTACAGGGCAGCGGCCTCCAACACAACTCATTAAACTACATTTGGGTCTTCTGTAACATGACATATGTGTTCCTAAAAAAAATTGAGCTATGCAAAATTGTGCAATAAAATTCATAGGGCTGGTGAGAAAATGAAGTTAAAGGCATAACACTCTAAAACTTTATCAATGACAAGTAAAAAACAAATGTATGAACCTAATAAAATTATAGCACACCTTTAATGCGTATTACATGGTTAAGAAATACAGAACTAGGCACAGTGGCACATGACTGTAATCTCAGTAACTCAGAAAGCTGGAGCAGGAAGATTGCCAGTTTAAGGCCAGCCTCAGCAAGGTTGTGAGCCCCTTTCTGAAAATAACATAAATAAATAAATGAATTATAATAAAAGACTGGGAAGGCAGTTCAGTGGTCAGTGATAGAATGAACCTGATTTCAATCTCCAGTACAGGAACAAGGAAAGAAAGGCAGGCAGATTACAATAATAATGGCACATAGCCTTACTTGTGGAAATGAAAGAATAATTAAAGTCTGTGAGTTATTATAAAGTGTCAGAAGGAAGGTTATTGAAATTGCACACAAAATATGGATGGATGTGGCTCAGATTAACTGATAGATATTTATTTGAAGTTTAAGTGTTTTCTACTTGGCTGCGTTCAGCCAAGTACAGTTTTCTGTGTCTGTTTAGTGTTTTTGAGGACACAATTGCACATAAGCAAATATACTTATATATGTGAAATAAATACCCTTGTAGATATGCTTGCCTTCTAATTAATTACCATGGAACAAATTTGCATTTCCAAAGCAAGTGTTATAACTTACCATATTTGGAGTTATTCAGGTATTGATGATAGATTCTTCTCCCATAAATATCCACATATACACTTATGCATTCATGCATATTATACTTGCAATAAATACCCATTTCTTATCTCTGTTTCTTGTAGCATTTTTCTGAAAATTTCTTTTGCACCATTTGATTATGTACTCCCTTCACTTTTACTTTGTACTTACTAATCAAAGTTTGGCAGTTTGGAAACTGTCTAATGGAAAACACTTATTTAGTCAAAGAAGTTTCAAGTTCATTCTCAAACATGTTTCCATAACTATAGACACTTTTGTGATCTTGAAAGCCTGAGTTGCTATTTATATTACTTTTATATCCTCTTAGATAGAAGTGGTAACTTCACCAAACATGGGTTAAAGAGATTCCCAGGATATTCTTTAGGGAGAAAAAAAAAGATATTTACTTGAGTAGTATGCATAGGCAGGTGGTTATACTTTTATAGGATTTATATTTAAAGTGTTATTTTGTCATGGATAAATTCCAACCACTGATTCTGGTTTACATCAATAAAATGAAAGAGTAAAATCAGTATGGTTGATGTGAAATCTTAATAGAGAAATAAAGGTGTGGGTTTACATTGGAACTAGACAAAATTACACTCCACAAAGGGCTAATTATTGCAGATCATTGATGGTACTGTTAATCATAAGGATAAACTATTTTTTAGTATTCGATGTAATTATATTGTGTTGAAGATACATCACTTCAGATCAATATAAAGCAATTGTTCTCAACCAGAGATAATTTTTACTGCCCAGAGATTTTTGGCAACTTGTGGAGACATTGTTCCAACTGGGTAGAAGGTTGGGCAATTGGTGTCTAGTGGTAAGAGACTGGAGATGCTGCTAAATAGGTTATAGGTCACAGAACAGCTCCCCACAAGAAATGAATTATATGATCCAAAATGTCAGTAGTGTCAAGGTGGAAAAACCATAACGTAAAGGAAATACACCATTTTATTTATTCAATTAAACTATAATTCATGTTGAGTGGAACATTTAATAAAATATTGGCCTGTGCTCCCTATAAAGATTATGTGATGATGATGTTGTTTTGAAATGCTTTTATTATGTATCAGCCTCCAGCCCATCTCAAAGAAATGCAGAACATGCATTATGTTTTCACCTTATTGATTACATCTTATATGGCAAAATAAAATTAATAAAAATATTAATAACACCAATAAATAACCTTCACTGTTTAACATGTGCTACACAGTTTTGAATATTTTTACAAGTTTTATTTTGTTTAGATCTTATAACAGTCTATGAGATAGGTGTTTTTATTACTGCTTTGTACATAAGGAAACTGAGAAGTTAAATACCCAAGTACACAGCCTGCCACCAAAGAACTAAGAAATGGGGAATTAGGATTTACTTATGAAACTATTTTTTGTAAATCTGGAACTTAAGAATCTCAACTTTATTGCAACTGTGCCAAATTGTATTTTGTTTGGGAGTGTGAAACTGGTTGTTGAGATCCTGAGCATATTCAGGATATATCTAAATGTGTTTCTTTGATGCTTAGAAAAGGAATAAACTGTAATTGCTCACTTTCATCCCTTTATCACATAGAGATTTAGAAATCATTTGAAGATTCAGAGGAAAATATGGTTAAATGAATGAAAAAATAAAAGACAGGAAAGGAGAAAGAAAAGGAATAACAAAATATGGTGGACATTTGATGTGCCAGTGGTGCAAGAAAGGCACACCAGTTTTAAGAATTGAGAAGGAAGCTTCCCCAGAGACCAAGAAAACAAAAACTGTTATCTCCTAGATATCAAGCTTTCTTCCAAGTATGTTACATTTGTTAATTCACATAATTCTCACAATATCCCTCTGGGATGTGTGTATATATTGCTCTTATTTTAAAAATAAGAAAGCTGAGGCACAAAGAGATTAACTAGCTTGTTCAGGTCATGCAGATCAAGCAACTGTGACCTCACTGGAACCTGGGCACTAAGGTATTACCATCCCTGTTTACAATCACACTCGGAGAAAATGTTCAAGACCCAAACAGGAAATATCAGGGTTTAGGATATCTGGACAATTTTTAAGCATAAATCAATTAGATATTATCCCTTTCCGTTGATCATCGGTCTGTGTATGTGTGTGTGTGTGTGTGGGTGGGGTGTATGCACACATGCAATGCCTTTGTGTCTAAGAGGATAGAGGTAGTGCAGCTGTCTACGTACTGCATAGTTATATACTTAGATCTCACTTCCAATAGAATCGTAGGGGTAAATGGCATGAAGATGTTTAAGACTGACGTGTTTTCTGGTATTTTTCACAGATAGAAAGCTGAAGCTCGAAGTAATTTATGAAGGAAATTGTTCAATATGCTGTTAATTTGAGTCTAGAAATGATCAGATTTGGTACCTACTGATATTAAAATACCCTTACATTTTTAATTTACTTTATTGACTTGATGTTTCCCAACTTTAAAGTATATTTAACTAGCAATATATGCCTATTTTATGAAGCAAAATAATAAGGACAAAGAGATATATGTAAAGGGAACTCCATCACACATATCTCCTCATTGATGTTCTCACCCCAGAAATAAACAATTTTGTCAACCTGGAGTATGTCCTTCCACATAATTCCTTCACAAAAATAACACAAAAATGCATCCACAATCTTAATGGTAAGTGATTATATCACTACCATGAGAGGTTAAACTTCAAATATGAATTCCTGAGGAAATGGTCTCTTAGAAACTTTATGACTATATGAGCTGGTTGGTGTGCACCCACATCCTCTGCAGATGGACAATATATTAAATATCTATCTGTGAGCAACGAGCTGTTATATAAATCTTGGAGTAATTGTGTATTGTTAAGAAATAATTATAATTCCTAACTATCATCTTCTTAAAAGTCCCTGAATTTTGTTATGCTAACCTTCTTATAGAAGTATCTAGTTAACTCTTATTTACCTGTTCAAGTGGCCTTCCCAGTCATTTCCTAACTGAATTTAAGTCCTTAAAATGAAGATTTTATGTTATGATTAAGTTGTGATCAGTTGGCTCTTGTCCCTGTATCTTTTGTCAAGCTTCCCTCTTTCCACCTACTTATTACTCTTTTTTTACCTTTTTCCTAGAATTCAACCCAAGAGTTTTATTGTCATGGATGTGGGGTTATCTGATACTGCTATACCTATGGAAAAATTAGGTGAAAACATTTAATTTAGAAAAGAATCAATCTATAATTTCATACCAAATGTCTATATTAGGAAAGTTGTTAAACTTTATATAAAATATTAAGAGATCCTCCGGGGCTGTGAAAAAGGTATATTTTTTATGTTGCATGGTTTTCTTCCACTGAACTCAGAATAATCCACAGATGTATGTTTTATCATTCCCATGTTTCATTTAGCTGAGAATACTAGTAAATATAATAGAACAACTTGTTAGCATTTATTGAGTGTCAGACATTCTGGGACTAGAATTTCATTTATAATAATACCCATTTTAAGGAAAAGGTGCACAATTTTCAAAGTCTGCTAAAATAATAAAATGTTTATTGACTACTCTATGGGTGTTTTATCCTCTATGGCATCATCCTTTTCTCTGAATAGCCAATACCAAAACCACTAATTGATAAATCTGAATCTGGTGTGACTCCTTTCCAGTCCCTGTGGCTCACTGAAGCAGGAAGCATCTTTCAAACACACAAATTTGGTCAGTTTATCTTTATTCTCCCCTTTAAAAACCTTTTTTTGAATAATAATAATAATAATAATAATAACAATAATAAAAAGCATAAAAAGCACAGAATACGCCTGGCTAGATTGGCTTCCACCTGTACTTTCTAGCTCATCTTACAACATTTTCTTCTTTTTCTACTTGAGCAACACTGCATTTCTTGTTAACCAAAATCTCTGATGGCACAGAGCTTTGAGTATGTTGTATTTCTGCTTTTAATAATACTACTAATACAAATATCACTTACTGAATGAGCCTTTACTTTGTTCCAGGTGCATACAAAGGTTCTAAACATGAATTGGGTCATTTAGTCATAATGGATATGAGTGACACATAAATGCTTAAGAAGATCTCACTCCACAGTGTTAAAATCTTTTTTCTCATTCAGAATTCCACCCAAGGGCCACTTCTTCAGGAATATCTTTCAGCTAATATAGATGTCATAATACAGGGTGCTTTCTCCACATAAATTTGAGCACGAGATGCTGAGTAAGAAAAGCGTCTTTGATGGCTCCTATTGAATTTTCAGTTTCCCATAGGGTCTAGAATATAGATGGCTACTCCAAATATTTGCTTTACCAACAATATATATTTTACATGAAGTGTCAAAAAAAAAAAAATGGGACACATCCTCAGACTTCCTGATGTCTTCAACTGACATTGTTAAGAGAAGAGCTTGGTGCTCATGCAGCTTTGAGGGAAGTCATACTGAAGGTGATAATGGAACCACTATACTACTTGGTTGGTGGTATCAGTGATAAAATTCTTATTTCTAGAAGAAAGAGCAGTTTTGAGTTGTAGTACATAAAATTTCTTCTTACATTAATTCAAATGTCCTGAAAACACTATTACATTTTAGGAAATCTGAAATGCTATCAATTGTGAGACTCACCATTGTTTTATATACTCCTTAGAATGATACATAACTGCCAGTAGAAATACAGCATGGTGCTCACTTGTTTGAGTCTTGTATATTTCACTAATGAAATAATATTTCATACTCATTTTTAATGAAATGGACATCGATAAAAGGAAAACACAAATAAATTGGTCAAGACATTTCTGAAGGCTCTTTACATTAAAAGCCCTTCTCTTTATCAGATTGTAAGCTAGAGTCCTCTGTGACCATGTCTTCCCACACAATACTGTTCTTTAAGATGTTGAGAAGGTTGCTGGTCAGGAATTTCTGTCTCTGTTTTTTTGTTTGGTTGTGTTTTTGCACTGTCTTCTTTTACCTCTACAAATTGATGATTTCTAATCTGCACATTTCATCACTTTACTTAACAGAAAATTAGAAGACTTCTAGCCAGTAATCAGTGCTTATAACCTATGTGAAATATTCTTTAAATTGTTTCTTGACTAGATTAATGTGAAATCACAATTGTGCAGCTACACAACCAGAAATAACAGTTAGACAGTATTCAAATAAGGAAGACTACCCTGCTTCCATTTGGGTTGACCATGATTATAAGATGGAAAAAAAATGTGCTGTGAAGGTTCATTGAAATTTCACTTGTTTAGTTTTTCTATATATCAACTATATGTCTACATGGTGATAAATATTTAAACTACTTGGGTTTTCATCATTATTTCTCACAACTCAGGCCAGATAAGCTTAGTATCTCCATTGTAAACATGAGGAAACAAAGGCTCACACAGAGAAAAAGTTCATAAAATAACTAGTAAAAAATTAATTCAGAATCCCTTTTCTGTAAATGTGGAACAGCAAAAATATGAACTAATTTGGTGATTGTAAGTTTTAAATAAGGTAATATACTTAAAATGTTTAATGTGATACTTTAAAAATAGTAGCTATCTAATAAATATTAGCAATTTTACATCATTCATTTATTTGTTAGGCAAGTACTTTTTGAGCACCCACATGGAACCAATTATTATCCTAAGCATTAGGCAGATAGCATTAAAAATATTTTAAAAAGCAAACAAATAATAATAAAAAAATAGTCACTCTCCTAGTGGACTATTAATGAATATGTAGTTTTTTAAAATATGTAATTTTTAAAAATATGTAATTTTTTAAAAAAATGCTAAGGCTTTTGTGAGATTGCGAGACAGCAATATAGGAGCATTTAGACATTAGACTTTCCACAGATATATTAAATGTTATACAAATTTATTAACAAATCTGCTCTTAGGCCATTTCAGCAGATTTAGTTCATTGTGGGAATGATTTCTATAAGAGTAAATAAAACTCTAACAAATACAACTTTCATAGTAATGAGACTTCCTCCTTATACATGGGAGAGGACCTCAATTTAAATATGAAATGGTCAATCAAAATTGTTCTATTAAACTATTACATGCATTCCTGCAAAATCAAATCTGTATGGCTAAAGAAGTAAAATGTATCTAAATTTTCCTAGGGCATCTGAATTTTTCCAGTGTATATTTACTTAAAGAAAATTTCTTTGTGAGCAATTTGGTGTTTTGAAGAATATTATTTTATATAAGACACCACAGTCATTAAAAATAAATTATATTTGCACTTCCTTTGTGAGAATCACTTCAGCATCAGTTAATTAATTCATAACCACTGAATTGGTACTGATTTGCAAGCTTTAAAGAAGCTGCTGAGTTTTCGTTTATTTGTCATTAACATTCTGAGAGATCAATATCTAAAATAAAATGATTTTCACAGCAAACATTTAATTTGTTATTAAACACTTTAAGAGAAATATATTTCTAGTTTTTTTCCCCTGTAGATCACGATTCCATAAAGTATTCTCTTTAGCACATGATTTTTGTTACATTCTTCAGCCTGTTTGAAGAATATTCAGTTTCATCCATTAAAAACAGTTTTTATTGTTATTTTAATTATTATATGTTGAATGCATTTTATTATTTCATAGGGCAGATGTAATTTTTTGTATTTATATATGCAGTATAGTCTTCAAGGGCACTATCTATGGGGTCTACCAGCTTGGTTCATTTTGTACTAGTTGTAACATTTAAAATAATACTCAAATTTTTCCTTTCTCAATTGATTCACTTATGTAATGACAAAAATATTGCCTTCTAAATAGTTTTGTTCTGAGGATTAAATAACACTGGTAAAATAAAACAGCAATGGTTTTTAGATTTGGCAAGGTAAGTAGTATCAGCTATAATTATTATTGGTTGATTCAAGCAAGTTCATATGTTTCTTAACATATTAACATTATTAATGTCTAAATATAAACCTGTTTGGTTTCTGATTGCTATTGTGCTAAATTTAGACATTAATACTGGGAAAACAGGAGTCCTTAAAATAACATGTTTTAGAATAATTTGTTAGAAAACAGAAAAACATTTTACACCCATGACTATGCACACACATATATATAATATGTATATAAAATATATGTATATATATATATATAAATAGATACATATGATTTTCTTTGGTCATATTTGGCTTTATTCCATGACTTGAAATTATGATAGAAGGAGGAGAAGAAAAATGAAGGAAAGCAAAAATAGAGGAAAGAAGAAGAGTATGTTATTTAAGCCTTAAAAAATCATTTGATATAGGCCTACTAGGAACTTTAAGTGGAAAATTATCTATTTTTTTTACAACGTTCTTAATTTGCTCTGAGTTTCATTTCCTTTTTTTGCAGAGGGTTATAGAATCTTAGACTTAAAAAGAATAACTTCTTCAGTTTTACATCACTTTAGCATGAATCCAAACACCGTGAACCGAACACTGCTCTGTCTTGGTTTCTTCCTTTCTAAAGAGCCCAGAAGGGCATTTTGAGTTATTCTGTCTTTAGTCACTTGCAGGAGTGTTCTTTACCTTGGAAAGGGCAAGGTAGTGTGGTTTGCCTTTGTTGTTAAGTTCTGGTTCTATTGCAGCTAATCCGCAAAACAGCACTTGTATGGTTTACACTTGTGATTAAGTTTTGAGGTTGTATTTATGCTGAAAATGAGACTTCATTTGGTAAAGTAGTCTAAGTTTCACAAATGGGTGTATATTAGATAATACCTTGGCTTGTCTTTTGTGCTTTGTATTTTCTAATTTTCATTATCAAAAGCAAAAAGTAACGTTTTCATTTCAACTTGTTTGACATATACTTTACTTCCACTCTCCCAACAAAATATTTTTTCAAATATAAAATCTGAGTTTAAAAACCATGTTATTATTCTGTTGATTTCTGTATTATATAACCTATGTCAAGATTAATGTTTTTATTTTATTCAATTCTGCAATCTGATTTGCTACTTTAGTTAAAACCATAACTTTAGTACATTTCATAGTTTGGCAAGGTAGTCTGTATATATTTTATTCATACTTTATAAATGATGTTTTACAAGCTCTTCAATGACTTAGCTATCTGTGACCAAGCTCTTCTGTGACCTAGCTATCTTCATTTTAAGAAATTCAGCACAAGATGCCATTTATACAATAATTTTACCATCAGTTACAAGACTTTAAATTTTTGTAACAACTTGATAATAATCTTGCTAAAAACATATAGAAAAACTATGCTTTATGCTTAAATGCCTAGTGCTAATTGTTTATTATTATTTAGTCATACCTCCCTATTGCTTCTCCCCTCCCATGTGGATTAAAATTAAAGAAAATTGTATTTTACAAACACTGGGTAAATATGTGTTTAATTATTTCTTTACACAGGGAAGAAAAATATTCAAAACAGGATGGATATAATATTAAATCCCAGAAGAAAACAATCTAAAACATTTATTCATTAAATAGTGTGCCTTATATTTTCTATCAAACATTATTTAATTAATTTTTGTAATATACCCTTTATGTTCTCCTTAATCACTTTGGTAACTTTTACAAGGGCAGTATTAATGTTTTACATTTATCGAGTGAGTTAAATGTCCTCCTAGTATACTACTTTCTAATTCAATGAGTTTCCATTCTTTTATGTGAAAAGGTTATGCCCCAATTTTCTCAAAGCAACTTGGTTATTTTTAATATATTTTATTCTAAATATGGGGTGTAATAGCTCTCACACTATGGCTTAAAAAAGTCAGTGGGGTTGATCTAATGCAATTACCTTGTATTCTTGCGTGAGTCAACAAATAGAGTTCATTAGATGGTTCAGTCTCTGTATAATATGAAGCTGTTGTGAAATGCAAAGCATATTTAAAATTTCTTATGCTTGCCTGCTCAGAATGGCATATGTAATAAGCTAAACTTTTCATGTTTAGAAATATTTCTGAAGTTTTAACCATATTAAACATTTTGCTTGATCAAAAATTCATAAAAATCATATATTTTGCCAACAGTGAATGTAACAGGCCAGTATTATTGAAAGGTCATTTTAATTAAAAGAGATATACTTAGCAAATTTATTATATCTGGGTTCTCTCCAGTCAGATCACTGTCAAAGCAGATAATCATGATTCTTTTTCTCATCCAACAAACTAGATATTTGTTATTATTATAGATTAATTATGTCTATTAATATTTAAGTTGGCACATATTGTGCAGATTTTCAATTGATAAAAATATTCTTTATTGTAGATTTATCTAGAACAGACTATAATTACATAAAGCCCATCTCCTTAAACTTTGTTTGATATTTTAAGAATTTAGAGAAGGGATTGACAGGAAGATTTGTTTGCACAAATAAAATATCTCTGTTACATGCAGAAAACAAGTGAGTATTATTTATCATTGTAGAACTAATAGAAAAGAATAAAGTATTGGTATATCGAAGTTACATATTTTTATTTTCTTTCCACTTTTTAATACATTTTATCACCTGAAGATTGTATATTGTGAATTAATACCCATTTCAAACCTTTATAGCTTTCTAAATTTTTTTTTGTTAAAGTGCATGCCATTTCTGGAAGTACTGAATAATATGATAACTTAATCTTTCTTCCATTGGTCCTACATTTGCTTTCTCTTAACATCAAGCTACGACTAATTTTAACTTCATTTTTTATATCATGAAATCAATTATAGTGTGTAATGTCATAAGCAAAATTATATAGATATCTAATTAATGTAATTGAACTTGTAATTATTTAACAATCTTAGCATTGATCTTCAAAGACAGATGATTTCCTATTCTTTAGATTCTAGCCATCATTAGCTAGGCATCACCAGAAGACCAGGGTATATGTCCTGTGCTTTAATTTCACCACATTGTTTAAAGTTGATAATGTAATTTCAGCTCTTCTTTGAGCATTCTTTCTTACAATAGTTCATAAAAATATACAGTATGTTTCCATGGAGTAACTTTTCAGTAATCTTTGTACTGCTTTTAATATATTTTCTTACAATACTCTGTCTTGCTTAAGATTATCGATGTCTCCTAATCATATATATTTCTACATAATGGAGAATCAAAACTATCAAGGGTTGGATGCTCATATTGAGCAAATAAAGGGAATAAAACTGAGTGAAGTCATGAATCAAACATCTCTGCGATCATAGTATTGATCTTTGATTTCTTTTTCCCTGTGTTTATAGAGTAGGTAAATGTAGCCTTTGTCTTCTGGTTTTGTTGTTAAAAAAGCTTTGTGTTTTTTGCTTAATTTTATCATCACAATTTTATTTTATAAGGCAGATACAATGATCATTCTTTAAGAAGTGAGAGACTGTACACAGATAATTGACCTAAGAATTTTCCGCTAAGTAATAAAGCAATTTGATCAATAGTTGAGTAAGAAACTTGAAAATATCTGAAGATGCAGTGTCTTTCCATGAATTGTAGATGTGCCTTTAACTCTTCTAATTACTTGAAATCAAGTCTTCAACATTAGCTATGAAATTGACAGAAATCTGAAAACTTGAATCTGAATGGTTGGTAAATATCCATTTATTTGAGTGGCCTTCAGTCACTTTAAGTGCAATCTATTGGTTCTCAACCAAGGGCTCCTTTTCTTCCCAGGAGACATTTGTTAATGTGTACAGACATTGCTGTGGCAAGTGGCGATAGGGGTTCCACTGGCATCTAATGGGTAGGGGCTCAGGATGCTGCTAAACATCCTACAATGCATAGGGCAGCTCATCAGAAAAAAGTTATGCATCCCAAAATGTCAGTAGTGACAATACTAAAAAATCTCTAAAACTGGAATAATCTGATGCACTAAAGTAGAAATGAACAGAAAACCTTCAAAATAGCTTTCATATTCTCACTCACCAATATCCCTGTCCCTCCTTCTTTTTATAAGTATGAGGTATAGTTTTCAGGAAAAGAATAATTGTTGTGAGTATATTTGGGTTTTATTCTTAATTCAACTGCCTGTTGGCATGGTAACCTTGGGCAAGTCACTATATTTTTAAAATAGGAATGTTGCAGTAACAATTTCTCACTTATGAGGTTGTTTTGAGGATAATATAATGCATGTAAAGTACTGAATACCAAACCTGGAGAGTAAGTGCTCAAAAACTTATAGCTGTTACATTAATCTTAGTTTCTTTCTTTTCTTTTCTTTTCTTTCTTTCTTTCTTTCTTTCTTTCTTTCTTTCTTTCGAGAACTTGGTAGCATCTCTCTCTTTATTAAAATTATTTATTTATTTTTAAATTTTTACAGACTGCATTTTGATTCATTGTACATAAATGAGGTACTTCATTTCATTTATATGATTGTACATGATGTAGATTCATACCATTCCTGTAATCATACATGTACATAGGGTAATGATGTCTGTCTCATTTCACCATTTTTCATACCCCCCTCCCTCTCATTTCCTTCTACATAATCTAAAATTTCTCCATTCTTCTCTCACTCCCCACATCACCACCCCCATTATATATCATTCTCCACTTATCAGGGAAAACATTCAGCCTTTGGTTTTTTGGGATTGGCTTATTTCACTTAATATGATATTCTCCATTTCCATCCATTTATTTGACAATTCCATAATATTATTATTCTTTATGGCTGAATAATATTCTATTGCATATATATACCACAGTTTCTTTATCCATTCATCTATTGAAGGGTATCTAAGTTGGTTCCACCATCTAGCTATTGTGAATTGAGCTGCTATAATCATTGATGTGGCTGTATTACTGTACTATGCTGATTTTAAGTCCTTTGGGTATAAACCGATAAGTGGGATAACTGGGTCAAAAGGTGGGTCTATTCCAAATTTTCCGAGGATTCTCCACACTTCTTTCCAGAGTGGCTGCACCAATTTGCAACTCCACCAGCAATGTAAAAGTGTGCCTTTCCCCCACATCCACACCAACATTGATTATTGCTTTTGTTCTTGATAATAGCCATTTTAATTGGAGTAAAATGAAATCTTAGCATTGTTAGTTTCTTAACATATTAAAGATTGTATGTTTTCCCTTTATTTCCAAGCTTGCATGTAAGTTTCTGACTCACATCAAAACATTTGAAAGGTCCTAGGTTCTTGGTGACCATTGGTCCATTTTATGTCTTTAACAGCTTTTTTATTCCCCTGGTTTCCATTTATCAAGAGCTATACTGCTTTGGCATTAGGAAGATACTCTTTTTTTTTTTTTTTCAGTCTGGGTTCTGACCAAGGGCCTACACACTTCACTCTGTTTGTCTTATAGCTTGAATGTGACATTCTCTGCAGCTATATATCCTCTTCAGAGAACCTATTAGATATTACCATTTTGTCTCTGTAGGAAACTCAGTAGGGCATTCTCATATGCAAACACAATGGTCATGTATGTCCATTTTATTGCCACAATATACTCACATACAGGGAAATCTAGAACCTTGTTCTTTTTGCAAACCCATGAAACTGTCTAAGGTGTCCTTTGCTCTGGGATCCCCAAACTTACCTACATATGCTCTTGTTCCCTTTGGTAGGAAGCTCAGAAAGAGGTGTAAATATAAGATAGAAAGCTGTTCCTCAGATGCCTGCTCCAAAGTCAACTTAATTCATTTGTTCTTCTCCCTGATGGTTCCCATGTCTCAGCAAATGAAGAGGTATATCTGTTATTACAACCATCTCAATATCTTTGAAACGTTCTTCCACTTCTGTTGTTTTTGTTAGGACTTCAGGTTTTTAAAGCTCAAAGTCAAGAAAACTTTTGTTTTGTTTTTTTTTTCCTCCAAGTCTGCTATTGCTTCCCAAATTAATTTATGGCAACGTGGCTAAACATCTTATAGCAGTAAAGAATTATTACATTAGGTAAACATACCAAAGTATATAATAAGTATATCATTATACCTTACTATCCATTCTACTTAATAATAAACATACTTTACAGTGTTTGATTTTTAGAAATCTAGGCATTGTTCCATCTAACATCAGTGCAACATTGAGATGGAAAATAAGCTTCCTTTTAACTTAGCAACCTATTTTGAGTAGTTTTGTGATTCAGTTTGATCTTTCCCATTTCTGTTTTCCACAAAATATAATATGTTAGCCTCCCAGAGAGTCTAACCTTTCTCATACTGTACCTGTAACTTTCTGTTCATCTCTTCTCTACCGTTACCATCTTTAAGGAATAAGTGATCTGTTCTCCCTGAGGCCTTCTTCAGGGCAGTGGTCCAAACAATCAGATTCTTTCCTCCAGGTACAGGAAGATGTCTCAGGGGTTACAAAGGCATGCTTAGAATTAAGGGATTTCATTTCAAGATCCACATGTACTATTTCTAAACAAACCCAAGTGAGAAATGTCTGAAGGCTGCAGATTTTCCTTCCCACTTTCCCTTTCACGGTTGCCCTTCTACCATTTTACAGAAGAAAGATGTAACTCTTACTCAGCTACTATTTTTCCACTGGCAAGAAATGTAAACGTCTCCAGGGAACCAAACAGAGAGGCAATTGGAGAATGTTTTGTTTTTGAAGGATAGTCTCAAGAGCAAAGCAAAGAAAGTGTTAGGAAGAAGTATTGAAAGGGGCAGTCTTATTGAAGCCTAGTTACATACTTCTTGTTTACAGGTAGAATGAAATTATATTCTGCCTCTTTTAATACTTCTTGTCAACACTTTCTTGGGTTTTAGTGCGTGTTTGTGTATGTCCATTTCTGTATACAAAATGCACACATATCACTACCTTTACCTTTCTACGTATTTATGCACATATATACTTATATTTACATTTATCTCAATCTATCTTTATATTTCTATCTATGACAGGATTAGTATTCAATAGTGAAAAGATCATCACAAGAGTATATGCCATATGTTGATTTTCATTAAAACATATATAGTCTTCCTTTTTCTATGGAAAAGAAGTCAAAGTTGGATGAATTATTTGATGATGAGAACTGGCTTTTGCCAATGCAGAGATTTTTGTTAAATTGAATGAGATAAATCTACTCCACCAAAGTTTAATAAAAGGCACATTTTGGAAGGGTATACACATGCAATTTGTCAAAGATAATACATGTCTCATAATTTGAAATAATCCTAATGCTATGGTATGAAAATTTGGATTTCTCAAGATTCATATGTTGAAACCTAATTACAATGTGATAATGTGGAGATGAGGGTTCCTAGGGAATCCACAGGCATCCTATTCCAACTCATAAGAACTGCTGCAGGTACTGCACCCAACACAGTTAGAGGGATAGGGTTCTCTGGAGTTTGGGGACACAACCCCATCTCCATGTGTCTTGAAGAGAGGACATAGAGACAAAGGAGATCATTCTCAAGACTTAAGAGGTAATGTTGTTGGTCCTGTTGGGTTTTCAATTTACTTGGAACCAGTTACCTTTTTCTTCCTTTTCATTTCTCCCTTTTGGAATGGGAATATCTATACTATGCCATTCTCACCACTGTATTTTGGAATCACATAAGTTATTTATTTTTGTATATATCCATTTGGAAAGCAATTGACTTCAGAATGAGTAGTACTTGAAGTCTCATATCTGATTTAGATGATGTCTATGTAAGACTCTGGATTTTAGACTTTTGAATTACTGTTGGAATGAGTAAGAATTTGGGGGCTTTGGGGATGGAATGAGTATTCATATGTGAAAAGCACATGAATTTGTGGGAGGAGCAAGGTGCATAATTCTGTAGTCTGAATATTTCCTTTAAAATTCATATTTTGAAATCCAATCCCCAGTGTGCTAGTACTGAGATTGGGCCTTTGGGAGGTAATTATGACCTTGAATTCTTCATGAATGGGGTCAAGCATTTAGAAAAGTGATCTTAGGAAGATTGTTCATTCTTTCTGTCATTTGAGAACACAGAAGCTTCCACCTTTGAGGTGGAGAGAGCCTTTGACAGACGCTGAATACACTGGCATCTTGATCTTGTACTTCTCAGACTCCAGAATAGTGAGAAATAAGTTTCTAATTTTATCAATTACTCACATAATTAGTAAGAATTCTCCAGAGATATAGAAGCAGTAGGATGTATGAAAAGATAGATAGTTACATACATACATACATACAGACAGACAGACAGACAGAAAGACACACATACATGAATGAGTGGCAATTTATTAGAAGAATTTATTCAAACAATTATGGAGACTGCAAGTTGGAGATCCAGAAAGAAAAGTGTATAATTCTCAGTCTAAGACCATGGGCTCTGTTGAAACCATTGGAATCCAAAGAATGGAGAACCAGGAGTTCCGATGTTCAAAGCAGAAGAAAGATGTTCTAGCTCCAGAAGAGATAGATTTGTCTTTCTTCTATCTTTTTACTAGATCAGGGATCCTGAAAAATTGGATGGTGCTCACCAGTCCATGGATTCACATGCCAATCTCCTCTGGAAAAACCCTCACAGACAAACCAGAAAAGATACTTCATCATCTACATAGTTATCTCTTAATCCAGTTAAGTGGACATCTTAAATTCCATCATACAAGTCTAAAATATTTTCTTATAGCTTACCCATTGACCTAGACATATGCTAACATAAATAGGACATGAAGTTACCTAGTTTTCAAATTCTTATATAGCACAAAAGAACAATTTTTCTAAAATGGACAGATAATGTTGTATGTATTTATTGTGTACCGTATGATGTAATCACATACACATGTAGAATGACTAAGCATAGGTAATTAACATGTGTGGTTTTACATTGTTATATTTTTATGGTAAGAACACTTAACATGTACTCTCTTACATTTATAAAGGATATCACATGGTATCAGCTGTGAGAAATATTTTATTACATTAGGCAATTTTGCTTTTGTGTGAATATCAGAGTGTACTTAGGAAAATCAAGACCTCTACAACTTCACTAGGTGATATACTCTTATGAGACTACTGCCATATATGTAGATTGCTAAAGCTTCACTATGCTATAATTGAACTGTCTGTTGAACTTAATCATCCTATTGAGTTTAAATTTTGCATTCTGTGATTAATATATCTCCCATCCTCTCTCCCCACCCCCAGTTCCTGGTAACATCAATCTTTTCTAGTTCGATAAGTTCAACTACTTTACATTCCACATAAAAGTGAGATTATATGGCATATTTCTTTCTATGCCTTATTTCCCTTAGCATAGCATTCTCCAGGTTCATCCATATTGCCACAAATGACTGGATTTCCTTCTTTGTAGAGGCTGAATATCATTTCATTATAAATATATACCACATTGTCTTTATTCATTCATCTGTTATTGGACCCTTAAGTTGATTCTGTATCTTAGAATCAACTATTGGCTACTGTAAATAATGCTGCAATGAACAATGAAGGATATCTATCTTTTTGACATATTGATATCATTTCATTTGAAAAATTCTCTCACACACACACACACACACACACACACACACACACACACACACACCTCCACTACCAGGATTGCTTTTTTAATGAAAGATCATAATGTGATTCTTAGATCATTTTCCTGGATCATAAATGATACTGCATTATCTATCATTCTATATCTAGAATTGTTCTTTAAATGCTTTGTTTCACACTTGCCCACACTGGAGCTCAATTGCTATTTGTCTTACCCTGCAGAGCTTCATGAGTTCTTCCTGCACTTTACTCCTACTGACTCAGCATTCCTTTGCTTAAAAGATTTTACATAGTTCGCTGTGTACTCCCACTTTTAGGTTATTTATAAAAATCTTTAAATAAAATGACTGTCAAACCTAGGGAATGACATTGTTAAACTTTCCCACCCAGTACAGATTTAATTTAGTTCTGTTCTTTTTCTTCTAATTGTGTCTACTTCTTATCCACTAATCAGTATGCATTCGTTAAGCAGCACACTATGTGCTTAAAAACATACCTGAGTCTCAGGGCATTCTGATGAATTCTAAGACATTCAAGGAATTCTGCTTAATCACAAGGCAATTAAACTGTCTTTGATTTTATAAACAGTCTCAGTAGTGAAACTTTGCTTAACAGCATGTGTTAGTTATGTCCACCATTTACTGTTCTGCTTCTTCCATTAATGAATGGTTTTATCTGTGTTTCCTACTGACAAAACACGAGCTGACTTAATTTTCCTTCTCAGTTTTGAACATTTATGCCATCAATACTAAAATTATTTGGAATCTGTAACTGAATGATGTGGACCAATTCTTAGAAATATTATAATATTACAAAGAATGGCAAAAGTCAATATTTTGTCTGGCAAAAGTCTTTCATTATATGAATGATTCCCAAATGTCAAATTGTGGGTCAGGGAAAGTTTTCTGATGGTGGTTTTGCCAGGCCAATGTGAAATGATAAAAATACGGAGATTCGTCATAGCTTAACAAGATAGTTCAACATTTAATTAATCAAAAAACTATTCTTATATAATTTTGATTATTTTTGTATTTATATACATTTGATGATTATTTTTATGTATTTTTATACACAAACATTGTTACAGGATGGGGAATATGGGCATTTTTAATGTGTAAGGTGGTAGGTAAATGATATAGTTTTCAAATTTATGCCTGTTTTCTCCCTCACTTCTTGTAATGTTTTATGGTATATGGATTCTAAATATTATTAATATTTATTTATACAAAATACACAAAGAATTTTATCTATTCAGCTGAGCCTTGGTTTCAAGATCTAAGTAAAGATTTTATATTCCAAAACTACAGTGTTATTCCCAATATTCTGTCTGCGTGGCAGTCTGACAGTCAAATCACATAATCTAAGGTGAAAATATATGTTATATCAATGAGTCAGCTATGTAACTACTTCACACAGAAGACTTATCCTTAACACATGGATTAATTAACTCTTATTGCTCTAAGAATTTTGTTTTCAAACTACACATAAAATAGAATTTTCTCTGTATTATGTGTTAATAGATCATTGTTGCGTGTGTTTGTGCATGAATGCAAATTTATGTCTATTTTCACTTTGGCAAGCATGTTATCAAGGAGAAAGTAGTTGATTTAACTTGCTAAATACATTTGTAATACATACAATATATATTGACAATATATTATTTTATACATACATATATGAAAGAAGAAAGAATCAATGTAAAGATATTTGACTTGAAAGTATTTGTTATGTTTTACAAATTTCTTTCAGCACTAACAAGTTGCAGCAAGTAACTTGGAACTTTTTTAGTGCTAAAAATAGACTGATGGACTAAACTAATGACAAACTGAGAACTGTATAAAGTCAGAAAGAGCTCTTACAAAAATTTGTCTATGAGCTGTGAGATCTTTAATTTAGTCTCTACTTTTCAGATGCTGTGTTATTTTGAACAAGTAAAACCAAGAAGAAAAACTGCAAAACTATATATGAAAAGTGTTGAAGATTATTAAATACTAAATTTCTCACTTTATAAATCTATTTTTATTTAGCATATTTTCGTAATTGGAATAGGTTTTTAATAGACACCATGCTTAATCATCTTCAAGAACCTGCAACTGTGATTCAAAAATGTTTTATTATTGCACTTAAAATACCAAGCATCTAAAATAAAAAGAATGTATTAGTTTTCATCCTGGAGATTTGTGGTAATAACTAACACTAGAAATGGACTTATTAGCACTTGCCTCTGCTGTCAACAGGCAATCCTGCATCTATTGTCACATAAAGTCTGACTTCCATCAGATGGGTGCTATGTGATTAAAGCTAGGCTTTTCTTACATTTAAAGTAAGTGTACAAAGTACTTGTTAGTTCTGGTGCATTTTTTGTTGAATAATCTCCAGAAATTCATGTCAACAAAGATGAAAATGTATATAATCATCATTTAGATGTTACTTGATGGGTTCTAGAAATGTTCTTTTGCTAAAATATTTCACCTATCAGAAAGTTGCTAACAGAGACATCACATAGTGAAATACATTTTCCATTGGGATAAGGATTTGGTTTCACTAAGATTAAAACATTCCAGGGAAGAGTGATGAATTACTTGATGTTTATTATTAATACTTTAGTAGTAAAGCATTTATAAAATATTTTCCAAAGCAACTGTGAGCTAATTTTAGCTCACTGCATAATGAGATATATTATGAAGAACTTTTGAAGGCCAAAAAGTAGAATGCATTATCTAGAGCTAAAGCATTCTCCATGGTAGATGGATGAAAAAAAGTCATCTCAAAATTTTTTTCAAATCAAATTTTCCAGTGATCAGTTATTTTATCCACAACAACAATAAGCTAAAATGTACAGAATGATTGCCATGTAACCAGGGTGTGTCAGGTTTGCACGATTGCTAAGAACTCAAGCATTATACAAGACCAGGCATTTTAACTTAATATTATGAATTTACAGCTCTCTCATTCATTGTAGAATCTGCCACACACACACAATTGTTGACATAAATTGTTTAAAAATACATTAATACATAATAGGGCAATGATAAAACACATGAATAGATCATTTTTTAAAAAATGTAGTGAAATTAATAAATATACAAAACAAATTTAACCTCATTGACAGCTCAATAAATTTAACTTAAAACAATATAAAATTATGTATAAGTATTTGATGGATTGTGAACAATAATTCCAAAGATTGGTTGTCTTTCATTATATTGTAATTTGTAATCATGCCTCAGGTATTGTGGATTAGCTTACTTGGTGTCCATTCTCTACTATCCAATCTCTTTTATGGAGACCAAAAAAATGAAACTTCATATTTTCCTACACAATTTCTAATTAAGCATGATCTTGCAAAACAATTCCAACTGATAAGAAATCGAACAAGTTTTCCAGTATTGACTTGTCTATCCTCAGGCAAGGATGAACCTTTGAAAACAGATTTTGTCTCTTCCACCCTAATCTAGTCTGGTCCCTAGATATAGTGTACTTCAGCAACCAACTACCACCAAAAAAAAGTCTGTGAATATGGCAGAATCTCATAGGAACAGAAGGAAGATGTTACTGACAACATTGTACTACCCCTGTCCTAACCCCAGCCTTTTTTGTTATCTGAGACAAACAAAATGTTTATTGGTTAGGTAATTGTTAAAAGAGATTCAATTCTTTGTAGCCAAATGCTTTCTTAATCTCTACAGAGAGTGATTGGTCTTTATTTCTCAGTAATCTTTAGAATGATGAGACCTTATATTCAGTAATTTAAATTCTGGGAATTACTCCAAGGAGATGGATTTACACAAGACCTTTATGCCCTAAAATCAATGAATTTGGATAATAAATTATATTATATGCAAAATGTGTTTGTTTTGGCACTATTTATAATACTGAAAAGTAGAAAAAATTAAATGGCAAGTAGGAGATGAATAGTAAATTAAACAAGTCATATTTATTTAGTAGACCATTATCTAGCAATAAAATGACTCTGGAAAATGAGTAATGCTAAAATAAAACTTATTTTAATATAAATAGAAAGTAAAAATTTAACATTTAAAATTATATATAGTATGATTAAAATACTATATTAGAGCAACTATAATGCTAGGGTTTGTGTGAGTTGATATAAGTTATGGAATATTTTGTTTCTATTTCATTATTTGCTTTTTATTAATATAGCTATAGTAATAATTCAGTAGGAAATTGTAAACTTTTAAAACTTCTATTGCAGGAAATTTCAAAAGCACATAAAAGTAGAATGCTATAATGTTTCCATAGTATTATGATTTAGATATGAGGTATCCCCCAAAACCTCATGTGTGAGATAATGAAAGAAAGTTCAGAGGAATAATTGGGTTATGAGAGGTGTAACCTAATCCATGGCTTAATCCACTGATATGTATTAGCTGGCTGGCAATGGTGGGCAGATAGGGTGTGGCTGGAGGTGGTAGGTGAGATATGTTATTAGTCATCATTAAGAAGTCAATGGTTTTAAGTGTCATTTATGTCAGTTACTGTTTCTACTTATGCTCACATTTTCTTAGATTTGATATGTGTGAGCGTCTTCATGTTGTTTCCTCAATTCATTTGGCACATATGAATTTCTGCTGTAGAAAGTTCTTCCCAGCTAATTTTGTATCTTTCCTGCCCTGGTCATTATTTCTCCAAGAGTCCATGATACATTTTGTAGGAAACAGAATTTAGACAAAACTCAACTCAAAATGGATCAAGGACCTCGGAATCAGACCAGAGACCCTGCATCTTGTAGAAGAAAAAGTAGGTCCAAACCTTCAACTTGTTGGCTTAGGATCAGACTTCCTTAACAGGACTCCCATAGCACAAGAAATAAAAGCAAGAATCAACAACTGGGATAGATTCAAACTAAATAGCTTTCTCTCAGCAAAGGAAACTATCAGTAATGTGAAGAGAAAGCCTATAGAGTGGGAGGATATCTTTGCCACTCATACTTCAGATAGAGCGCTAATTTCCAGAATCTATAAAGAACTCAAAAAACTCTACACCAAGAATACAAATAATCCAATCAACAAATGGGCTAAGGAAATGAACAGACACTTCACAGAAGAAGATGTACAAGCAGTCAACAGATATATGAAAAAATGTTCAACATCTCTAGTAATAAGAGAAATGCAAATCAAAACTACCCTAAGATTTCATATTACCCCAATTAGAATGGTGATCATCAAGAACACAAGCAACAATAAGTGTTGGCGAAGATGTGGGGAAAAAGGTACACTCATAGATTGCTGGTGGGGTTGCAAATTAGTGCATCCACTCTGGAAAGCAGTATGGAGATTCCTCAGAAAGCTTGGAATGGAACCACCATTTGACCCAGCTATCCCACTCCTTGGCCTATACCCAAAGGACTTAAAATCAGCATACTACAGAGGTACAGCCACATCAATGTTCATAGCTGCTGAATTCACCATAGCCAGATTGTGGAACCAACCTAGATGCCCTTTGGTTGATGAATGGATAAAGAAACTGTGGCATATATATATACAATGGAATATTACTTCGCCATGAAGGATGATAAAATTATGGCATTTGCAGGCAAATGGATGAAATTGGAGAATATCATGCTAAGTGAGATAAGCCAATCTCAAAAAACTAAAGGACGAATGAGCTCGCTGATAAGCGGATGAGGACATATAATGGGGGGTGGGAGGGGTTAGCGTTAGGGTTAGGGTTAGGTTTAGGGTTAAGCATAAGGAGGGTGGTAAGAATGGAGGAAGGAAGGACTGTATAGAGGGAAAAGAGGGGTGGGAGGGGTGGGGGGGAAGGGAAAAATAACAGAATGAATCAAACAACATTGTCCTATGTAAATTTATGATTTTTAATTAAAAAAAAGAAAAAAAAAGAATTGAGAGAACAGTCTGGGTGACTGAAGTGCTCATTAACTTTTACATCTTATGGGTCAACAAAAATAGAAAATATATGTGCGCATGCACACACACACACACACACACACCTATACACCCATGGATTCACACTTCCAGTTAAGTTTCAGGACTATGGGAATGCATACTAGTCTTTAACCTTACAGCTGTATCTCCTTCATCCCACTGTTGCACATTCTAAAATCTCATGATATCAGTGTAGTTACTAATTTGCTTTATATTCATGTTAGGCAGACTTTACAGTTGCCCTGACACCCCCACCTCCTGGTAGTCAAGCCCTAGTTTAATCCCATTTTCTTGAGTGTGGGCTGGAGATAGTGACTCACTTAAAAATGAACACAATTTGGAAAAAGTGATGGGTGGTCTGCTCCTAGATCAGGTTGCAAAGTGTGACTTCTGTCTTGCCAGTTGGATCAAGTTCTATCACTGATTTGCTCTGAGGTAATCCATGTGATTATTTGCCCTCTGGTGACACCCATAGGGCTGGAACCTTCAGCCACAGAAGAACTGAGGCCCTCAGACCAACAACCCCTAAAGAATCAAACCCTGCCAACCAGCATCTGAGTGAGCTAAAAAACGGATTCTTTCGCAGTTGATCTCTGAGTTGATTCCAAAGACTGAAACTATAACAGAAACCATCTTTTCACCATCTCTGGAGTAACCTCAAAAACAGACACCCAATTCAGATGCATCCAGATTCCCCATCTTGAGAAACTGTAAGAAAATAAATGTCTATTGCTTTACATTACAAACTTCTGGGTGCTGTTGCAATAGATAACTAATATAATAGCCTAACACACAAGACCTTTTCTCATAAGAAATTATGCATATCACCCTTGCTGTCAACAATATGAATATTTAAATGTTTAAATTAGTTAAGATTTTTTTGGGTCATTAATTTTGTATGTAAATTACTAGGGATGGACAGTTACTGTATTTTAAACTCAATTTAATTTCTATCTATGTGACTATGCTTAATACCAAATTAGGTTCACTGTTTCTCATTATAAATTTAGCTTTATTGTATAATTATGACAATATTTATATTGTAAAACATCAAATACATAAGCAAGGAATAGTTTTTAAATTTTAAAATTTTGACCCTGTCCCCTCCATTTCATTTTATCTAAATCCCATGGATAACTTTTTAAGGAAATAAAAACTAAATAAGTTCAGATATTTATACCCTGTCTTAGGAATACAAGGTAAATCATAGCTTACCATATTCATAGTTCTTCCTCTTGCTTTTCCTCACTTGTCAACACATTCTAGATCAGAATTTGTCTATTTTGGCAGTCTTTACATTACAAACCATATAATTCTTTTGCTGTGAGGACGGTTTCATATCATAGGATGTTTATCACCCTCACTTGCCTCTACATCATAGGTGACAGTAGCATCTACCCCCAAGTCATAACATCAAACATGTCTCCAAACACTGCAAAAGTCCTCTGGGGGAATAATATCACTCTATTTTCAGAAGTACTGTGTTAGACATAGATATACTTCAGTCCTTTTTTACAACTGCATACTATTCATTTGTGTGCGTATAAGGTAGCTTATAACCAGTGTTCTTTGATTCACATATTGATCTTTTACAGGTGTTTGGTGTTACACATAGACTTGTATTGAGTAATTTTGAGATAGTCTCTGTATATATTTTTGAAAATATATCATTGGGCTAGATTCTTAAGAGCAGGATTGCTACATGAGAACATAAATACATCTGTACTTTTGCAAGATGCAGGTAAATTCTGCTCCTGGATGATAGGAATTGAACCATTTTACCTTCCTACCAGCAGAAGGAATGTTTCCTTCTGGTTTTACCACAGAATACATTGCCAAACTTTATTGCCAGTCTCACCAGGGGAGTAAGGGAACCACAAGGTCATTTCACTTCCGTATTTCTTATAATGAGCAAGACTCAGCAACCTTTCTTGCATTTGATGTTCATTCCCCCTCCCTTTTTTCTGTGAATTATCTGATCATATCCATTGCCCACTTCCTATCTGTTGTTTCACTTCTTTTTCCTCCTTTGGAGATCTTTACACATTAGTTCTACAAAGAATTTGTTGTATAGGTAGAAAATATTTTTCAAATTATCCATTTTATTGTACTTGTTATTGATGTTTTTGTATTCTTTTTAAAATTGTGCTCATATATTCATTTATTGTATCAGAATTTTGAACTGCAGTCCATAGAACCTCCCTATATCCAAAATAGGAGGGGGATTCATCCATGTTTTTCCCTAGTAATTGTACAGTTTCTGAATCATTTTATATTCATTCTGTTGTACAGTAAGAGGAACAATTTTATCTTTTTCAAGGTGACTATGAAGTTATTCTAATATCACTATTTTCAAAAGTTTATTTTTCAAACTGATTGGAGTAAGTGTTATTATCATATACTACATTTCCAAATATTTTGGGTCTGTCTGGATTTTAAATTCCATTTTTTAGCAGCTTTATTGAGGTATCATTTAAATACCATGGAATTTGCTTGTTTTAAGGCAACATCTAAATAACTGATAGCAAAGTTGCAGCAGCATGCAACCATTATGAAATTCAAGTTTAATTTCCATCATGCCAGAAGTCTCTCATTTTCTTTTCCCATGATTGCCCATTCCCATCTCTAGCACAGAGAAATGCTGATCTTCTATTTGTCTTCAAAGATATTCTGCTTCTGAAAATTTTATGTAAATACATTCATACAGCATTCAATATTTAAGTCTAGCTTCTTTTACCTAAGCATAGTGGATATTTTTCAGTCCATCAATTTATTAGCATGCATTTTTCATTTTTATTGCCAACTAATATTCCATGTAGGTATACCACACTTTCAATTCATTTATCAATTTATGAATGTTTAGGTTAGATTCAGTTTTCAGCTACTGTGAATAATGCTGCCATCAACATTCACATGCAAGTCTGGACATACATTTTTATTTATCTTAGATGCATAGCTAGGAGCAGAATTTTTGAATCATATGTTAAACTTAGGTTAAACTTTAAAAATATTCCAAACGGTTTTTTTTGAATTTTCTAATCTTTAACTTTGGTTTGTCTCTGAGCTAAAATCATTCTAATTTTACTATAGAAAGTACATCTTCTAATATCTGAAAGGCTAGATTTCCTCCTCCATAAGGTAATTCTTGGATATTCTTGCTCTTGTACTTTAGTTTGAAAAATGGTAATTTATGAAAGATTCTATTAAATGTGACAATAACAGACAGTACTATGATATTAAGTTTCTGCTTCAAGAATGAGGTATAACATTCCATTGGTTCAGCTCTGGTCTTGCATTTTTAAACAGAATTTTGTTTTAGGCTTTTCTTGAAAGTCTTTTCCTGAATTTCTTTTGCTTTATAAACTATTTCAAAAGTAGTTTTCTCTTCCATTATGTCTTGTGAGAGATTTTTTTGTTTTCTTACGAAGGCCATTGATTTTTGTGTTGATTTTATAATTTTCTACTTTCCTCAAATATCTTGTTCTTTATAGTACATTTCTCATTGACTCTTGGGCTTTCCAGATCTATAATAATATCATCTGAAAATTATAAAAAAGGAGTTTTATATCTATCTTTTCAATTCTTAAACCTCTTATTGCATTTTCTTTTCTAATTGGATTGGATAATATCTCCAATAAAATCTAAGCAATAGTGGAAATAGTGAGTATTCTTGCTTCATCTGCAAAATTATCATAAAATGCTCTATAATTTCCCATTAAGAAAAATGTCATTTAGGAACTGAAGTATTTATCAATTTTTATATTATGAAGACAATTCTCCTATGGGACCAGCTGGAGATAGGCTTTTGTTTGGTTTAGTGCTCCATTTAAAAAGTTATTTCTTACATGTTAACTGATCGTTTTAGACCTTTGTCTTTATTGGGGGCAATTTTGTATTTTTCTACCAATTTATTTCTAGAAATTATGTTTTTCATCTAGATTTTCAGCATAATTTCTTTTCTTAAAATTTTAGTTATTAACTGATTCAATAGTTATTTTATGCTTATCATTTTTTTCCCGTTTCTCTGAGACTTCTTCCATTAAGGTGTATCTACTTCTCCTCACCCTATAATTGGAATGGTTAAAACTTGGTGTATTTTGGAATGGTTAAAACTCTGTGTGTTTTAATTGTTATTTTTTCAATGCTTTTATTAGTGTTCATTGTAGTTCTACATATAGTTTTTTTGTTGTTTTTGTTATACAAAATATTGGGGTTCATTTTGACATCATTATACCTGAATGGAATATAATTTGCTCCATTTCAATCCCTAGGACTTCCTCTTTCCCTTCCCTCCTACCTCCTTCTGTTCCCCTTCCTCTACTTTCCTAGTTTTCCTTCCATTTATTTATATTTTTAATTGGTACCTTATAGATATACATAAATATGGAATTCACTGTGACATATTTACATGTATGCATAGCATGATTTCATTGTTATTGTCAAAGATGTTATTTTTGTATTTGTTGGTTTTACTAAATTTTCTGTTTTGGTGTGATGTATTAACAAATAAAATCACTGAACATGAGAGATGAACAAAACCTAGAAATTATATGATCAGTCAGAGAAGACACGAACAGAAACATTTGATCAGGGATTCACATTAAAGGGGTATTTTATCAGTATTTAGAAGAAATTTTTGCAAGGAGGGGAAATAGGATGAGGCATTGATATATGTGTTGCTTATAACTTGAATTAATCATCTTTCATTTTATTTAATTCAGAGGATAAAACCAAGGATGAAATATTAAAAGTACCTTATTGGTTGCATTTAAATTATTTACATAAATATATATCTATATATATTTTTAAAAAAGCAGAATGGAAGAAAACCCAGTAAGTCTGTTTTTCTGAGCATCATTTGTAAGTTGAAAGTTGAAATAACTATTTCCCTTTCTCATAACATCTACTTAGTACAGTATTTAGGCAATCTATAACACTACTTCTAAGCTGTGGTAAAAATCCCAGCTCTTGGCTATAGATAGTGACAACAAATAGAGGGGAAGCTGTCATGAACAACTTTGTTCAAGAACTTATACTAGAAAGGATCAGCCAGATGTTTAGTCCAGAGGAGGGAATTGTTCCTCCTCCTCCTCCTCCTCCATTTTTTTTTTTTTTTTGTAATGATGAACTTCAAAAATGCATCCTACCACTGAGCTACACCCCTGTCCCTGTAATTACCATTTTTCAATTAAATCTTAAATAAAGGTGAAGAATCCTTAATTTTACATTAGTCACCTAAATATACAAAGTGATAATTTGAAATGATTAATTACTTCAAAAATTAAGCAAAACCCACTGCTGGCCCAAACTTTTGGAAACCAAGAGAAATGGAGCCAGAATTGCCAGAAACCCAACCATGAGCAGAGGGAACTCAGGTGAGGACACAGGGAGCCTCCCACCTTCTCTCACATTATCATGCATCCTCTTTCCACAGTTTAATTTGAAGATGCTATTGTTGGTGTTTGTCCTGACCCCCAAATTGCTGGTTTGGAATCTATTATAAAATTTTCATGTGCTATGGTTCTCTAGCTTTGGCACAATGAATAAGCAAGTCCAGAGACAGAGTAGTCAGATTTATTGACCTATTCACTTGAGCAACAAATATTTGTTTCTACTAATTACAGATACACCTCAACTGATGATGATGTCATACCCTGATAAATTGCAAATATTGTAAATTGAAATGTATTTAACATACTTAGTCTATAGAACATCATAGTTCGCCAACTCAGTATACTGGAGAGTTTTGGTTGTTTACCCTCCTGGTTGCTTCTTTGGAAGCTGTGCCTTAGTATGGAGCATCATAAGAAAGTATCTTACCAACAATTGCTATCCCAGGAAAAGATCAAATGCCAAAGTAGGGCTTTCACTGAATTCATTTTGCTTTCACACCATTATTAAGTCAAAAAATTCTTCATTTTAAACATTTTAAACATTTTAAGTCAGGAGTCATCTATATCCTTTACTATTTTAAGTATTCAATGCACACCAGTGAACAAAGTAGACTGAAAAATGGCAAGAACAAAAATCACACTCTCATGGTGCTGGGGGCAGTGGTGAATGCCTGTAATTCCAGCAATTCTGGAGGCTGAGGCAGGACCATTGCAAGTTCTAGGTCAGCCTTAGCAACTCAGCCATAACCAAGCCCTAAGCAACTTAGTGAGACCCTATACCCTCCAAAAAAGCAGAGGGCGCTAGGAATGAAGCTCAGTGGTAAAAGCACCTCTGGGTTCAATGTCCAGTATGAAAACAAAACAAAACCTCATACCCTCATTGAACTTGAAATCTATTAAGAAGCCAAAATAAATATAATAAATGAGGAAATGTTGGAAGTTAGGGAACTCATGGGCCAACTTAAGAGTCTGTCGACTATAGTAAATAAATGGCATCATATTTTGAGAGGTGGCAAAAGTTACTACAATACAATAGAATGGAACATAAGAAGTACACATATGCTGGTAGGTTTAAATTGAAACTAGATGGATATTGATGATTCTTTTAACAAGGACATTTTATGCACAGTCATGTGTATGACTTAGGAGAAGAACCAACCAGGCTGTGAGAACAGAAAACTCAAAGATTTGAGGCAGGTGTGTACCTCCTATGGCCCCTGAACAGCAAGGCATTCATGTGGCAGAGACAGAGTAAAGGAAAAGTGACAGAGGTGCTGAGGGGTACCTGGCTTGTCCTAGGTCACACATGCAGAAGAGGATTTTTTTTTTTTTCTTTTTTGTGTTCAAACTGGAGAGGCCTTGTACATTTGGGGGCAGAGAAGTTAGGACAAGAGAGGTCATACTTCAACCTACACTTTTAAGAGGAAGCCAAGAGCATATCCTTCAGTAGGGAAAAAGAAATTTTTCAGGAGAGGGATCATTGCCTAATAATTTTCTAACATGACCCCAAATATCTTTGATTTAAAAAAAAAAAACATAATGGATTCTCAGATTGATGTGTCTAAAAATTCTTGAAAAGACTGAAATGGATGAAAATATATCAATCAACCAGATCATGTTGCATATTATTTTTAAAAATCATCAGAAATGCTATCGCTAACATTACTGTTGTTTCTAGATTACAGAACCTGTTCAAAAGCTGCTCAAGTCCACATTATTAGTGTTCTAAAACATACCACATTTTTAGTTAGGGTCTAAACTAAGAATCCTTTGACACAGGAATAGCTGGATTTGGGTCTTCTTATTGACCAAAGATTTCCCAGCTGGAAGTTCACACCTTCAGATGTTATCCTGCACCAATGAACTAATTTCCAGTTAGTAATCACATAACTAATGCAGGTGTGTTCTCTTTTTGGTCACTTCTCTCCCAGAATCCTTGTAATTCAGAGTAGATAGCAGTACATCTGTTGTTGTTTATTAAGTTTTCATTCTTACTTTGTATTAACCTAAAATTTTGTTCAGTGTTTGTGTTCACTTGAACTACCACAACAAAATATCATAAGCTGGGTGACTTAAACAACAGAAAAGTATTTTTCACAATTCTGCAGGCTGGAAGTTGAAGATTAGAGTGCTAGCATGGTTGGCTTCTAACAGGGTTCAGTTTCTGGCAAGACTTCTCTCCAGACTTACTGACAGCTGCCTTCTCAATATGTTCACGCGTGGCACAGATTCTTCGTTTTCTTAGAAGACCACCAATGTTATCAAATTAGGATCTCATCCCTATAAGCACATTTAATCTTAATTACAATCTAAATCCCCTATCTTCAAATATAGTCCCATTGAAGGTTGGATATTTAAAATATGAATTTCTGCATACTTCAGTCCAACAGAAAAGTTGTTTAAAACAAGATTATTGTTGGTACTTCAGACCACAAATTGTATTTGAACATTTGTTTGTTTTGTTCTTCTCATTGCCTTTTTAAGTATGTACATATACATATGTATATGTGTGGTATGTATGTATGTGTATACATATGGATATATGTGTGGATATATCACATATATATCATATGCAATCACAAGTGTATGTATGTATACCTGTATATATGTACATACCTATACACATACTTTCCAAATCATTTCTTTATAAGAGTTTCTTTAAGAATTTAAATGTTTTCTTTTTTCATAGCATTATTTTATTTTATTGACACCTTATAATTTTACTACATGCTTATGATGTACGGTGTAATGACTCAATATATATTATAATGTGTAATGATCAAAGCATTTCCACCTTCTTGTCACTCTATTTCTTTATATAATAGGTGCAGCTAATAGGTGCTTGCAAACTTTAGCTACCCTAGTGTGTTGTAGAACACTAGCATTTATTTCTCCTAACTGTACTTTGCTACCTGTTACTCAGTGTAACTTTAGTTCTCTTTCCCTCTGACATGCTATCTTCTGATAATCATGCTTCTAGTCTCTCTCTCTCTCTTTCTCTGTCTCTCTCAGATCAACCTTTTTTGCTTCCGCATATTGTATGAGGCCCTGAGACATTGATCCTTCTGTGTCTGATTTTTCTTACTTAATACAATGTCCTTTAGAACTGTTTATTTTTCTACACATGATGGAATTTCCTTCTTTTTAATGGTTGAATAATGTTCCATCGTATATATGTACCACGTTTTTAAATTTTTACATCTGCTAATAAACACCTAAGTTGAGTCCATTTCTTAGCTGTGTAAAATCACGGGAGTACAGGTACTTCCTTCATGCAGATTTCATTTCCTTAAAATTCTTTCCTACTAAATTGTCTTCAGAAAAAATTTACCTATTGTTATTTGTCATGTCAATCACTATTTTGCAAACAACTGACTCCCCTAAACAAATAGTAAACTTCCTTGTCTACTCCTAGTATTCCAGTTATACTATTTCAACCTTCACTTTGAGTGTGTGTCTTGAGTGCAGGGAATTAGGAGGTACTTACACAGCAAGAGAAGGGATTTTTTTTTTTTTTCCCCTGTAGATAAAGTGAATGGACTTCAGAGTAGAGTCTCTTTCTGGGACATACTAGAAGTTACTAGTTCTCAGTCTTTCACATGAGATGGAAAAGTAGGTCTCTTCCTGTTACATGATAGAGAAGTAATTTCACACTTTAACAGAGCCCTTAGAAGGTGAACACAGCAGAAAGACTAGCAATATTTTTTTATATGTCAGTCTAAGGTGCAGACAGAAGCAATTCATCCTAGTGTCGAGAGACATCCTGGACCAGCAGGTATCCAACAGGTACATTCCATGGGTTCCTACATGCAAAGATACCTGAGAATAAAAAATTGACATGTGTGCATCCCTTCGGACAGAAGACACTTTCTTTTCCTCCTTTCCCATTCATATCTATTAATGTTTGAAAATTATGTTAAAATAATATATTCTATTATATCCAACAGGATGTAGTACAGTAGAAACAAAATCCTCCTATGATTATTAGCCCTGCAAGTCACGACTCTAAATATCACTTTGATTTTATTTTTTCTTCCATCATTGTCTTTCAGGGATCAAAAATCCATCTCAATTTTTTAAAACTTATATTCATACATCTTGTGCTCTTGTTTTATTTTCTTTTTAAAAATAGGTTTAACAATCTAATAAATGTTAATTTAGCAATAATTCTCTGTCTTGGTGTTTATGCAGTTCTCTTCTAGGTATAATTGAATAAATAATGGAATTGAAAGAGACTTCTTGACCTTCACAAGTTTATTATATAGTTAGAAGTTCAGGCATGATTGAATAAACAGAGATAATTAAAGTAAGCCTAGGATAACATCCTTGCTGACTTTGATATAAAGTCCTATGGAAATACAAAATAGTAGTCGTCAGAATGAATTTAAAATTCACTGGGAGATTTATCGGAGATGTCTTAAAGCAGTTTTAAAGGATATGGTGAATGCAATGAATGCAAGGGAGTGAAATTGTTATCCTAGACTATGTAAAATAATTATATATATATATATATGTATGTATGAAAATGGATATAAGTGCAAGGGATGATTAGAGGACTCTGAAGAAAGCCAAGCCAGAGATAGTTTAGTTGGCATAACTAAACATAAAGTAAATATTTGCTTTAAGATGCATACACACACACACACACACACACACACACTCACACACATTTAGTAAATAATTTGTAATTGACTCAACACAGTTCATACTCACCTTATAAGTGCTAAACATTTTTGTTTCATTGGTAATTATCAGATTTTTACAATGTGATTAGTTGTGCTATGGGAAAATACATTATGTCAATATATTCTATTTTCTGATTTAACCAGAATGTCAGTATAGGAACAGTATAAGACATTGAATGAGAACTCCACACCAGTTTTACTACTGTAGCCTTGGATAAAATCGGTGGGGTAAATTGGGTAGGATTTTCTTAGCAATATAAGGTCAGGTCTTTATGGGAAATATTCTGCAACACAGAAGTGATACAAATACATCATCTGAAAGAGGATCAGCCAAGAGTTTTAGTGGATGCCTGATGGAAATTAGTTGAGCCTAACACTGTATAAACTGTTGACGGCTTTGTCCAAAACCAGGAAAAAAAACAATTGAAAAGGCAGATTGCTTTCTCATGATCCTCCTTGCATTGACTTAGAAACTCTAGTGAAGTCTTAACATTTCTATTTAAATAAAATGGTGAAATTATATTAAAATTGGTAAATCAGTGAAATGCAATTTCTGAAACAGGTTCTGAGGGTGGTTCACTTTGGAGTATGAACTACTTACCTGAAGGTCTCAGCTAGTTTTTTAAAAAAGGGGGCTGCATGGCATGCATGCACACAAATTATAAAAGGGACTCTGAATAAGAATATCTAATCTTTAAATCATGTGATTTAAATGTCAGATTATTGTTTCATCCTAAAGATGACAGATTTTATTTTTTAAATTGAAAAAATTGTATGCATTTTTGTGCTTAACATGATGCTTTGAAGTACATGTACACTGTGAAATGATTAAATTGAGTTACTTCACAAATTCATTATCTCATATAGCCATTTTTATGGTTAGGAAACTTTATAATAATTCTTAGCATTTTTCAAGAATACAATTTATTGGTTTTTTTTTGTTTGTTTTTTTTTTTGTTGTTGTTGTTGCTGTTGTTGTTGTTTTGCCAAGGGTGCTTTATCACTGAGCTACATGAGCAGCTCTTTTTATACATTGTTTTGAGAAAGGGTCTTCTTATGTTGTGGAGGCTGGTCTCAAACTTGTGATCCTCCTGTCTCAGTCTCCAAGTTGCTGGGATTAGAAGTATACACCACTGTGCCTGTCAAGTTTATAACAATACTGTTCATAAAAGCCAAGACAGCAAATCAACCTAAGTGTCCCATCAACAAAGAAATGGATAAAGTGTGTAGTACACACACACACAAAATGGTAGGTATCTCCTTCAGCCATATAATGATGAATTAAAAAATTATTTTGAAATGTTTGCTTTATAGTAAAACCAACAAATGGCAGAATAATAGCTTGCTCACTCACATGTTTAAAGTGAAATAAAATACATAATTAAAATGCCTCTTAGAAGATCAAAGTACTTGTACATGTTATTTTTAAAGGCTTACTTCTTATCATATTTTCAAGTTCCATGTCTATTGTTTTAGAAACACATATTCTTGGAGAATCTCTAGTGGATTAAGGCATATTTGCAGAGTATTTACAAATAAAATTTAATATAAATTCTTTCCTAAGCATAAGCAAAATTTAATATTTTTCAACTACTGAAAATTTAAGAACATTGCCCATTGATTTTAGAAAATATTTTTGAAAATGCCTTTTCAGTAATGTAGGCTACTTAAGTTGTATTAGAAGAAAAAACATATTTTACACATTCAATATAATTTATTAGGGCATGAAAAAAATGCATCTGATGTTAGTTAGTGCCCTGTTTCCTTGAAAGCTCTATGTCCTATGGTGAATAAAATAGAAATTTAATACCTGAGTGTTTACTGCCCCAGTTTGCTTCACTAATGTATTTAATGAGCAAGAATTGCTTTCATTGCATTTATATTGTATTAGGCATTCTAAAAAGAAGTATTATCACTTCTCAATTTTTAAAAACTTTTTAATATAAAAATTGTGAAAAAACCCTATGCCTCCCCCAAATATTCTTTGATTGGTGAATTAAGTAATTGAGGAGGGAATTAGCTATGGCAAATTTATAGTTTCGTCAATATTGCTCACTGATCCACATCTAGCACCTCCAGCCACACTTATGTTAATATATGTTAATGTATGTTAATGTAGGTAGATCAGTGGTGAAA
Organism: Sciurus vulgaris; assembly: GCF_902686455.1. NCBI lineage: Eukaryota > Metazoa > Chordata > Mammalia > Rodentia > Sciuridae > Sciurus > Sciurus vulgaris. Next base: position 33,778,045 of record NC_136475.1, on the reverse strand, counting down.
TGATTAAATTATGAGATCTGTAACCTAACTAGTCTACCCTAGTTTAAATGAACTAACTAGTCCACCCAAGTTTGAATGAGTGAACTCTAGGGTAACTGTAAGCATGTGGGATGTGGCTAGGAGAGATGGGTCACTGGGGTCATGCTCTGGAAGAATTCATATTCTCAGTGACCCCTTTCCCTTTCTCTCTCTACTTCCTGACTGCTTTCCTCAACCACATCTTCTACCATGATGTTCTGCCTCCCTCATGCCCAAAGCAATGGAGTCACCCAAAGCAATGGAGTCAGCTTGAACCTCTGAAACCATGAGCCTAAATAAACTTTCCCTTTTCTAAGTTGTTCTTGTCAGGCATTTTAGTCAGTGTCGCAAAGCTAACTAACACAGGCACAGAAGAAGTCCTTGAAAAGTGTCTGCTGAATAAATGAATAAATAAATAATGTCATGAATAGTGACCATAAGCATGTGCGTTGCAATTTAATTATTAAGGAATAGGATGTGATGGCTAACGAGCTTATATTTTAATAGACTTTTTTTTAGATGTGTGGTCCTGGGGATTTAACTCAGGAGTGCTCTACCACTGGGCTGTATCTCCCAACCCTTTTTGCTTATTTGTTTTGAATCAGGTGTCACGAAGTTGCCGAGGCTTCTTGTGACCCTCCTGCCAAAACCTCCCATGTCAAGGGGATTACAGGCATGCTCCACTGTGCCTGGTTTAGAGAGCTTTTAAAGTACTTTTTATAAGTAGGTTTCAAGAAAAACGAAATATTATAGTATTTTAATGATTGATAACTCTTTGTTTTGGAGACCCATTTATTCAGTTGTCATATTAACTTTTTATCTCATTTTTCTCTTGCTCTTTCTTCCATCTTTCTATTATATATACCCCTTTTTACTGAAGATGGGATGTATAGTTCTAATCTATAGTTTTGTCCAAAGTAGTATGTTTTCACTAAGTTGACTTTCATGAATGTCGATAGTTTATTTTTAGGATGTGTCTCTTTATTGAGGATGAGTATGTGCCCATTTTGGTGTTGGCCAATTATAAATCTTTGTAAGAGGTAGGATATATTTATGAACAAATTTCAAAGCATTAAATAGAATTATTTACAAATGTGTTTTAGTGCATACCACAAGGTATATATAATTTCATACACACACAAAAAAGTGGGATGAATAATCCATGTTACCAAGGAATAATATTTATAACTAAAAACCAAGAAGTGTAATAGCATTGGGCTTTCTCATTTGTAGGTCCCTCATGAACCTACAAAATCACCTCATAGAGGTCAATAAATTTTAGTTGCTCTTTGTTATTCATTTTGCAGTCATGATTTGTTAGGTCCACAATATTTAGAAGGTATAATGAAGGACATATTTTTCTGCACTGCAATAAAGCAGGTTGGAAAAACAGAACCACCATACAAAAGGAAAATGGCAAATCAAGTTTTTTTTAAAGAAAAAGAGATGTGATATAGTCTAGGGAAGAAAATAATTGTATATTCTCATATGACATCTTGATTTTAAATTATAAATTAAGGGAAACATTAGGCAATTATATAGATTTTCTCCTGAGAATTTCAGTCAAAATCTAGTAATCAAAATTAATTATGTTTAGCTTTAGTTAATATACTTGTTAATTACATGTTAATGACATTTATTTATTTGTTATCTACTTATATATGTTACAATATCTTAGAAATACTATGTATCAAACACTGTATTAAGGTCTGTGGTACAGAAACTGGTTTTGCTATCATGGAATTAAGTCTGGAAGTATACACATAAATAGATAGGAATCCACAATGCAAAATATTTGGAAAAATTTTAAAAGGTAACCTATAGCACGGATGTTAGAGGGTCTCCTCAAAAAATTGACACTTGGGATGAAGCTAAATGCTGAAAGAATTGTCCACACACATTTGTGGGGAGATGAAATGTCCCATGCGAACAGAATAGTATGGGCTAAATTCTCATGGGGAGTCCAGGGGTATGTATTTTGAAAGAACAAAATGGTTGGCACATGGAAGGTCAAATTGCAACGTCACCAAAAATCTTGATAGCTGCAAATCGACAAAGAATAAATTGAGGGATTAACATGCTCTTGCACCTTAAAAAATGAAACACAACTTTCCATTGGCAGATATAAAGTGGAGACTTTAATATAATGAATAAAAGGAACAAGGCTTAGCATGAAGAAATGCACTTCCCTGATCAAAGTCTGGTATCTACAGTCTAGATGTAGTCATTCTTTCATTATTAGAATTGTGTATATCAGTATGATTCTCCTAAATACATTCTCCCAGAAAGGAAACATTATCAAGCATTTGAGTAAAGTGGGCAGGCTTGAATCTTCCTTAGTGATTTTTCAGGGAATTTGATTTGCAATGCACTGGAGTGCAAACATAGCATTACAATTTAAAATCATAATCAATATTTGCTTCTTCCTAAATCGCTACCATCAAATCTTTGTAAAGCCTGTTTTGGAATAATTGGATTTCAATAGGACATTAGAGACTATCTTGTCTAACTTCTTCATACTATAGATGTCAGTGCAGAAGAAAATAAAAAAGCCTTTGGAAAATGTCAAAATCTACCTTTGATTTTAATCTATGTGCTTGTACTTGATTTTTCCAACAAGGTAACACAGGGATTGGAAATGAATTATTGCTACTGGATAAGTGTGAAGGGCAAAAGAGTAGAGCAGTTATTTGGGAAGGACAGAGATATTGCTCATAGGTCACTTGGACTAGTAAACAAATATCCTGCATAGATATTAGACTACCGTATACTGTTGGTGTTTCTCAATAGTCTTTGTTTTGCTGAGAAAGTATGTTTGGGTCAGAACAATCCCTCATCAGTGTAAGAAACTGCAGGAAAAAGTACATCCTCTACTGATAGCAAATTATACTTAAAATCCTGTCCTTGTGGAATTCATAGCCTTTAATTGGTTTTGTTGCTGGTTGTGACTGTGGTTGGCCAAGAATTAAAGAGACAATTAAAACGATCTAAGATAAACAGAATTATGAGCAGGGCTCCTTGGGAGCACAGATCACTAACTCAAGGCACAGTTTGGGGAAAGTGAAGGGGAAGGCTTCTTGTGGACAATCGAAGTTAGTACATAAGTTGTCCATAGAGCACTCAGTATTTCTTTTTATAACAGAATTTATTAGACTAAATTATAACTATCTGTGTACTAGTGTGTTTTGCTATTAAGACAAGGAGCTGGCTTATTCACATTTATTTCAGCCCTTAGTACAATGCTTAGCACTTAGGAAGCCTTCAGTATTTGTTTTTGAACTAAAAGAAGATTAGAGATAGAGAGAAAAAAGTATGGAAACAAACAAACAAACAAACAAAAACTGACAAAAATCATTTGAGATTAGGAGCATTTTAATTTCAGGTAGCAATACCTTCTTCTTCTCCCAACCCTCAAGGGCTTTGTCAGTAGGGAGTGTTGCAAAGATATTCTCATTTCCACTGTGTAATGAAACATATTTGCAGTAAACACTACTTAGGGCAAACTCTCCATTGACTTTTTGGAGCAAGTTGCTTACCAACTTAGGATCTGGGACCCCAGCTATCCACAGTTCAGATATCTCTGAGGGGATTAACATAACCCTGCAGGGAGGTAAAAACTGCTATTGATGTTTGCCTGGAGTGCTGCATTTATAAAGCTGGCATCCACATGTATTCACAAAATCTTACTTCAGGAGGTGATTGTGTGCATTGGGAGGAAGGATGGAGGAGAGCCCTGAATGGCCATTTGTGTTTTGCTTCTCAACAACAACTGTCTTTCTTTTGGAAACACTTTGCCATATCTCCTGTGAGAATCCACCCTGCCATTCTCATGTCCTGGTGGAATATTCTCCATCTACTGCATGGTCTTCAGCCCCTTGGAACTGCCATCTCCTGATTAATAATGATTGGTTCAGAATAGACAAGTAATCCATTAAATCAAAGGAGAGCAACGAGGCACAACTGGGCTTTTGAAAAGAAAAACCTTTCTGTCTTTGAAAACCTTAGTTTGAGTTTAAGAAACTGAAGCAACTACAGTCATTTGGCTACATGAACAGAGACAGCTTGATGATGAGACCAACTCACAGGAAGCGGCCCTGAGGCCAGGATCTCAGTGACCTAGTTTGAAGCCTAGCTCCAACAATAGGTTTTCAGGTTTATAAGGCAATATATTTCTTTTTTTATTTAATGCAGTTTGCATCAGTACTTCTGCCAAAAATAATCCCAAAGACCTTTAATGATGCAAAAAGCGAACTAAGAATAATGATAATATTATTGCTATCATTATTAGGAAAACTAATATTTCATTTAGTGAAATGGAAGTATGGTCCACTTGCAGCAGGCCCTCCCAAGAGATGAAGCAGCTGGGGTTTCCCACATTCTGGGCTTTTATATTTGATCCGAGAACCTCTCTCCTACAGTACAATGTACTTAGGACATTACTGCACTTTTCAGGTCATGGCTTATTGTGTATGAACTGATTTCAGCACGTTGGAAAATTTACAAATTGTCTAAGCAAAACAGGCTTTTAAAGTCATAATGCGAATTACCATGATTCGAGATCCCCCAAATAACTGTATTTTGTCATTTTCTCTGTGCGTGTTTTGAAGTTGTGAAGTCCTTTCAGCTGGTGACATTAGGTTCTTCTAGTTGAAGAAGGTAGGCTCTATCCCTGAGGGCGGTGGGCCAATGGGTGGGGATTTTTGTCGCCTGAGGCGGAGTAATCTTGTGTCACACCCAATGGAGTGAGTCCTATTTTCCTTCCCCCATCCCTTCATGTCTAACAGCCTCCTCTAGCATTCCCTGTCTCAAGGACTCCGAAGGGTCCGGGGAATCTTTCCCCGGGTGATCCAATGCAGGTAAAAATGGCAACAAGGCTTCAGGCATGATAGGTTGATAATCCCCAGCAAACTTCAAGGATATCTGCAGGTTGGTGGCCTGTGGGTAGAAGAGTGAACAGTGAGGAGATTTAGCAAACAGGGACCAACCCGAAGAAAAAGTAGAACTGAGGGTAATGGTCCCATAAAGGCGAAGCCAGGAGGTTAGGGGATCAAAGAATAGCAACATCGATATTTGAGTCTTGGTCTTGCCATGCCTCCACTTGGGACCAAGTTAACTCTACAAATGAGAAAACTAACTCCGAAACAAACAAACAAACAAAAACCAGAAATCTTTCCTGCCTAGTGATTTATTCAGAGTCTCAGCAGAGATCATGCATACGAAAGCACTTTTTAAGTTGTAAATTGATAAACAACCTTAAATGGGTATTATTAGTACCTCAGGGGCATTAGGTAAGATGAATATTACTTTTTTCCTTCTTACCAAGAGTCAAACTGATGTCCAAAAGCTAGATAGCAGAAGACTAAATGAGGAGATTTAAACTTTCTATCCAAATCTATGTCCACCTTACACTGCTTATTTTATTTTTATATATTTCAAGATAATGGCTCTCAATCTTAGTTATTAATATGGGATGATTTTCAAAATTATATTCCAATAATGATGGTAAATTCAGATTAATTTCTACATACTTCCCTGGTAGCATTCTTTTGGCGAAAGTCATGCTTATAAGTTTTATTGCACCAACGTGACCTTGTGCTTCAGTGTTGTCATATCTTCAGTTACAGGCAGACATGATTTGAAGCAGCCAATTTTCTTTTTTACAACAAATAATTCACATTTAGGCTGTTGGAAATACTCTAGAGGTTTGCACATCAAGAAGGCATTATCCCAGGATTAAACACTGGTGACTGCTTGCAAAATGCTTGCAAATACAGAATATTTACTAGGTGACTGAACAGTTGCAATTATAGTATGCTGTAGAGAATTAGGGAATCTTTAAGAGTGGGATATATTAGGAGATAATGTTTCCTTCAACTGTGTGCTAGTCTTTGTTCACAGTAAATTTCTTTCAAATGACATCCTGTTAGAAATTTGGCTCTGCTGCAATCTAAAATACTGTCCCTAGATTCACTATCTATGCCTCATGTCCTTGTCTATTTCACTCACCTACTCTCATTCCTGAAACTGAGGAGATTATTTATATTGGAGGTACTTTGGGGTCCCTAAGAATAATGCACTGCAGAGGCAGACCTCAGTCTGTGAAATTCAGGACCAGGTGGTCAGCCCTTAGGGTATCAAGTAAAATTCATGTAAAATCACAACAGAATTGGCTTCCTACTCTTGGGGTTAGTCTCATTTCCCAAAATATTAGTTATGCTTAGGGAAAGACAAGGGATGAAGCAGGGCTGATATCACAGAATCGCATTTATAAAATAAAGTTAGAGAAGTCAGAGTACAGCTTGGCCTCAGAACCCAAAACTGAGATCTCATTATCAGCAGTTTCTATGTTCCTCAAGGCTAGGGTTGAGGTGTTATGCAGTCTCGTCTTTCAGAGCCAAGGACATTAATTTCTGTTAGTGAACCTCCTGTAAATTTGCTATGTAAATGCATTGGTTTAGAGGTAGGGTTACATCTATGATAGAATCCCAAGGCTCTGGAATCAAATGCTTGGGTAGCCAATTTGGGGACAAAATATGTCACTTGAATCTAACCAGCCATCTCATGTTTTGTTGATAAGTACCTCATTACCTTAGGCCTAGTATAGCTTGGGGACACAAAGAAGACCAAGATTAGGTGACAGACTGCCAGTAGACTCCTTTGCGGGGGATGGGAATCAGGGGAACAATGGAGTGTAGAGAGATGAGGAAGGGTCAAAACACATGTTCCAGGAAGGTTTTATTGGATGTTCCCTTTATAGGTAATATTCTCCTCTACATTTTCTTTGTTGAATTTTAGAGTATCTTACGTATTATGCCTTGTGTTTTGAATGCTCATGATTTGTTGTTTCTGGTAGTTATATTCTTGAAAATAAGATTCAACTCTTATGTTTGCATTACCTGACCTCTGTGCCTTCAAGTTTTTAATGAATATTTGTTGAGCAGGATTGAGCCCAAGGTGGTTAACTTGCTTACATTTTATGGCATTAGTGTATATAACAGAATCACCTAGAGAGTTTCAAAAACATGCAGACCTAGTCTACTCAATAGAGATTGTGATGCATTCAGTCAATTTTAGAGTTGTGCATGTGATTTTTTTATCACCCCACCTTCCCAGATGTTTTTGACTTACATCCCTGGTCAAGAATCACTACTTTAGTGAGTAGAAAAGAAAAGAATGTTGATTTCAATACTTGCACCCCTAGGATAAATTTCAATTTGGCCAAATTTTCCTTAGCATCCTGCTTTCTCAGTCAGGGTTCCTCTTCTCCTTATATGCACCCCATCCTCAATGGACTTTCCCGTAGGACCTATCTCACTTAATTAGCTGTCTGCCAGTTCGGAAAGCAATCCCTGATCAGGTGTTAGCCAGTACTTCCTATGGTGTTACATCCTGTAAAGCAATTTCAATTTAATAGGGAAATGCAAGGACCAAAATCTTTAGGGCTTAAGATATCTAATAGGGGTTTTAAGCATCACTGTGGGAGCTATTTCAGTGAAGGGAGGTCTTTAAAATAGACCTTAAAATTCACAATAGACCTGGCTCCCTGCTCAAGTTTCTGGTCCCATTTTCCCAAATATCAGACCCCAGTTTTACCTGACATGAAAAAATTTCAAGAAATTGCCTTCTATTGAATTCTGAAGTCCTGATGTTAGAAAATACTTATTTGTAGATTGTCCTTTTGTATATTTTATTTTAAATTCTACAAGACTTGTTTGTTTTGCATTCTGAAACAGACAGATCCATGCAGATATGGATACATACATTTAAAAACAAACAAACTATTCTTCCAGAATATCCAGGAAATGCCTCATAGAGCAAGTTCAGTGGGGACAGATTGATTAATTCAAACCATCTCCTTTTAAGAACCAAGTAAAGATTCTTGTAAAGATTGTCTACTCTCCACATCAAGAAGTTGAGATATAAGGGGTAAACTTTCCAGAATTTACACTAGCAGAGAAGAGCAGAACTTAATGTTCATCACACACAAACACACACACACACACACACACACACACACACACATGCACACACACTTTCAGTGGAAGAATGCTACTTGCATGATGATATGAAAATAACTATATTTTCCCTACAGTTGTTGACTCATTTATGAAATGTCCTCAATAGGTACAAACTGTTAGCATTAGTAGAGAACATGCACATGTGACTCATTATAATTTTCTTAATTGACTGTTTAATTGGTATTCATTTTTTATTGAAATATTTATTAAACAGATACTCTTACACCTCTACTAGACACTAGAGATTCAATATGTGCACAATTTCATCTTATGAAGAGTGTTAGTCTAATGGGTGGATACATACACATAAAAAAGCAATTATAAAACAGAGTGACAAAGGCCACAATGGGGAACCAGAGCTTGACAGAGGAGGGGCACCTATCCCTGGCAGGAGGGTTTGCAGGCTTCTGGAAACATGCAGGGCTCATTGGTAATTTGGATGAATACAGCAGTCAGGGGTCCAGTGGCTGCAATTTCTTATTTTTATGAGAAAACACACAATAAGAATTATTTGTGAACAGAATTTCAGCAAATTAAGAATTGATTTTATATTACATTTCTTAGAGATTTAAATTCTAAACTCAGCAGATATACGAAAGTCCTAATTAGTGGCAGCATCTTTTAATGACTTATTGCAGATTGGGGTTTACAACCTAATTCAAAATCCATTTTTGTCTATGAAAGTTATGTCTGAATAAATATTTCAAACCATGATAAATACTGAGCTATTAGGATTCTGAATGTTTTCACTGTGAAGAAACCATAAATGTTTGAGGTGATAGATATATTCACCCTGTTTTAAACATTATACAGTGTATTTATGTATCAAATCATTACACGGTGCCCCATAAATATGAACATTTTTTTGTTTTATGTATAGTTAAAGTAAAATTTAAATAAAAAGTGTTGAGCTATTAACAAAAAAAATCACTAAATTTGGAGGCAAATTTAGTCGTACATATGCTATGTACAAATAGGAACAAATGTCATAAACATGTCACTGGTCATCCACTTATAAAGAAAAATGTAGACAGGAAAAAAATTATTCCCACTGGAAAACATGGTTAAAAGATAGGATTTGAGCCCAGCATCGTGGTGTCCTCCTACCAACTATTCGGGAGACTGAGGCAGAAGGATTGCAAGTTTGAGGCCAGCTGGGGCAACTTAGAGAGATCTTGTCTCAAAACAAAATATAAATGACTGGGGTGTAGTTCAGTAACAGAACACTGGCATAGAATGTACGAGACCCTGAGTTTGATCCCCAGTAAAACAAAGAAAAAAAAATGTATTTGAAAATGTCAGTGCTAAAAACTGATTCTAAAACTGGAAAATAGTGATGAGAAATTGACTTTCCTTGCAAGGATTAGTACATTTTCTGAATATAGCAATAAAAATTCCTATATGCGTGCACTTATAGACTTTTATAAAAAAATTTAACAAACTTTATTATATATGTTTGAGATTGACAATACGATCTTATGGAATACATATAGATGGTAGAATAATTACTGCAGTGAAACCTATTAACATATCTATCATCTCACATAGTTTTTATTTTGTGACAAGAACATCTAAAATCTAGTTATATAACAAAAATCTCTAATATGATAAAATTTATTAATGATATGTCTCATGTTGTACATTAGATCTTTAAACTTGTTCACCATAAATATCTAATAACTACATAGTTCCTATCCTTTAACTGACATTTCTCTGCTTCTTCCCCTATTCTTCACCCTTCATAACTAATGCTTCATTTTCTCTCTATATATATTTTCTTGTTTCTGGTTAGTATTTTTGACTTTTTGTTTTGACAAAAAATTAGTGACTGCGATATTTTTTTCTTTGTGTGTGTTTGGCTTATTTCACTTAGCATAATGTCTTCCGGGTTCACATATGCTGTGGTTAATGGCAGGATCTATTTCCTTTTTAAGTTTGACTAATATTCTAGTATGTTCGTGTATGTGTGTGTGTGTGTGTGTGTGTATGCATGTGTGCCTCACATTTCTCTTTACCATTTGTCCTTCAATAGACTTTTAGATTGTTTCCATATCTTGTGTGCCTCTAGATTAATTTGTTAATTTTCTCCTAAAACTTATCAGTTATATAAAGACAGTTTATGAGTTTGGACCAAAGGAACATAAGTTAGGCATTTGTGAATATTTTCTGTGAAAAAAAAAATCATTATTTTTTCAGAAGCTTGAAGGAGAAATCATTCAAAGGAATTTGAAAAAGTCTTGTGCAAGACTGTTTAAAGACAATTTTAGAGGCACCTAGATAGCCCTAAAAAGATAGGTAGGGTTAAAAATTGAAGTTCTTAAACTGCATATGTATGATATTTACCATGATTCTTGCTATCAAGATTTACCAATGACCTGTAACTACTAAAGCAACAAAAGACAGACTAACAATAAACTCAAAATAAAAACAAAACATACACTCAAAAATCGATACTATTTAGTCCAAAACTAAAGTTTATTCTCTAGGGTATGTTCATGAATAATTTACACAAAAATTCATCTGTAATGATGTTCATTCAGTAATTATACCTCACCTACTTAAAAATATTTCAGAGCACATTCTTTACCTAATACAAAGGTAAATTTACTTGATTTATATACATTTTGTTTTCTCCTAGGCAAATTACTTTCCTTGTGCCTGTCTTAAATTGTTCTCAGATGAGGACATGGAAAAACAGCCCATAGGTGTAAATTCCTCTGCTTGATTAATAACACAAAGAAAACAGGCAAATATCATTTTCTTTCATGAGAGCTTTTCTTGGCAAGATTTAGTTTTAATTACACGTGAACTCAATAATCTAAGCCCAAGGAATAAATTATTTCTCTACAGTTAGAAATTATTCATTTAAAAGATAGGCTTTATTGACCAACTTAACAGTGGTTAACTTTGTGGGATATGCATCAGCAGCCTGCTGAAGAACTTATTTCTCCCCCAGTATTAAGCAATATATTTCCCCAGTTACTTTCTATTAAAATGAAAAACTATATATTTTTGGTAGTCATATTTTCTTAAGATAAAATATTGCTATATGTTTTTCTTTTTATTTGTAGATTTGGAGAATGAGAAAAATATTTTTATTATATTTATTTGTGTTTATTGGGGCATTTTAATTATCCAGAAGAGTGGGATTCATTATGCTATATTCATACATGCACATATATAGCATATATATGCTATATTCATACATAACATAATTCAATCAATCTCATTCCCCAGTACCTTCTCTCTTCCCTCCCACTGTGTTTCTTTATATGAAATGGGCATAGTCTTTCCCTGCATTGATGGAACATATTTACATTCAATCCATAAACTGGGCAAAGTGGCCTGAGACCCATCATATATATAGTAACAATCATATTATTGTTTTAACATAAAATATTTATTTCTACCAATGTAAACTAATGTTAGCAAGAGAAGTAATATGTGTAAAAATCCCTACTGCAAAACACATTGTATATAATTGGTTGCTTAGATTAGTAGTTGTTTGATAAATTGTCTCAGTTTGATTTCTTGGTCTAAACTCGAGTCAGCAATTTCCATGAATGTCCTCTTTTCTCACTTCTTTGATTTATTCTCTTTCCACTCCTCTTCACCACTGAAGGAAGAAAGGATATTATCGTAAATATCTAGTCTATTAAAACATGAATGACAATATTGCCATAGTTTGTTCATTAATAAATTCTTTCATTTCTTCATCTAGTATCTACTGGTAACATACAGGGTGCTCGGCTTTGATATAAAGACAAAGAAAAGGAAGATGAAGTTGTGGTTTTAAGACAAGTTTTAGTGTAAGAGTCAGACTTGTGAATGCACAAAAATGGCAAAGAGAAATGGAAATTATGGAACCAATGGAGGAATACTTTACAAGTCTGAGAAGAGTCTAAGCGAACCTCCTCCCCCATCCCCAAGTGTAGTAAGGCAGAAATTAATCCAGGGGACATAAGGCAAGAATGCTCTCAGTAGACATGAGACAGCTAGATATATAAAGAGCTGATTCTTAGACCTCAAATTCCACTTCATTCAAGCCCACTGACCAATTATTCCTGCCAATACCTTTCCCCCAACCCTGAGGACCCCTGTTGCTAAATTTATTACAGATGATTAGAACAGAATTCCTGGGAGGATATGTGTTTGGATTTAATATGGAACACAAATAGGTTTTAGCTACATGAAGTGTGAAAGGTGGACAGGGGAAGAAATGACATTGGGGAGGAGAGATGGTATAAAAGAAAAAAGGAACACCTCCTTCTCTTATGCTGAACGGAAGTCATATTCAAAGTCTGAGAGATTTATCATGTTTAGGGATGTCCATGTTGTTCCACAGAATAGAAACCAGTTTTTAAAGGGTTACAGTGGCAAGAGTTGGGCCACTTCATGGATATCAAAGGTCTTCCACATGTTTAGGAACTTCCGCCAACGCCTTCCTCACAATTTGGATGGGTGAAGAACTTAACAGTACTGCTGGGCTTTGTATAATTCCCAAAAGGGCCTGAAGTCAAAATTAGCATTTTGCCCATAAATCAAAGTAAATAGTATTAATTTGGTTGCAATTAGAGTGAGACTGATAAGTGGAAGCTTTCAACTCAAACATCTGTGGAAGCTGAGTTTTTTATATTAGACTTTTAAAATTACATTATAAGAGTAATTTAAATCATGGCTTACACCTGCTATTTGGGAAAGCTGATTGCAGAGTGTTTAATAAGTTTATAAATTTACCTTAAAAAGTGACATTATCGCATTTACCAATAATGTGAAAATTCAATGATTTGAAAAGGAGAGGGGGAGGGGTTCATGTAAAACATTGGAAACATTAAATGCCAGATGTTCAATAATTCCTGTTGCTTAACTAAATGTGATTTTTTAAAACTTTTACTCCATGCCACTACCCATTTAGAAGTTCCCTGCAGCCACTTTAATTAGCTTTCCCACTTTTCCTGTGAGATAGGCAGATAGCATAATGTGTTGAGTTAACTCAGTCTGGCTGTGGTTTAGCTATTTTTTCATAGAAATCTGGGGGAGTTGTGATACGGTTGAAAGATACCTTCAATCTTCTAAGTTCATTTGTCATTAAGCAGAGGTAATCAGAGGTCAAAATATAACTTTGATGACTATGGCAGTCAGAATATTTAGTCACTATGTTATTCCTGCATTTCTTCTTCTTCTAAAGATTTCATTTGCCACTTTAACTTTGCATAAAGGCAAATGTTTTTCTTGCTCTTTAGAGACTGAAGCATGTCATTTTCTGAAATGTAATGCCTGAGAAAGACCATTGTTATAATTTTTAAAAATTAAAGTATTTCAATATTATCATAGTAAAATGGTGATATATCAAATTGAACACAACTCTGTATTAAGTAGCAGCCAGTTGAAAAATGATGATCGGAAAATTAGAGATAGTCACAACTAAGAAGTGTTTTTTTTCCCCCAGCATACAATTACACCAATTTCAAATTCGCTTTTCATTTCTATAAATTTGTTATGTGACCATATTGTAAAATAGAGTGACTTGCTAAATCATAAACCTGAACATCATCATGCAACATTACCATAATAAGAACTGATCTAAGGACTATTGTGATACATAGAACAATAAACTATAATAGAAATAGTATTGTCTTATTTATCCAGGCAAGACAAGTTAATGATTCCAATGGACTCATGCTGAATGCAAAGATGGGTTCTTTAAAACTATAATAATAAAGTGTATTGTTATATTTAACTATGATGCATTATTTTTAAAAAAATCTCTCAAAATTTCCTTTCCTGAAATATATATCTGTTTCTCATTTAAATGGAGGAAAATGACATACTGGTCTAATTTTAAAAAGTCAAACTAAAAATTAACCATATTTAGCTTTGGCTATTGCAGGGTAGAATCAGGATTAGCTTTGTATTAGGTCTCAAGATGGGATGGGAGTAGCAAAGTGTGACATACATATCTGAGACCAGATAGAGAACAAGGCTTGAAGGTGGAAGTTATCTAAGCCCACTAAAACCTATCAAGTCACAGCCCTACTACTAAAGTTAGAAAACATTCCTTAAATACTTATTCAGTCAAGCAAAATTAAAGAAATAAAAGCGTCTATGTATTTTAAAAGTGTATAAAATCACAAATTTCCATTATTTCTCATTCATTCTTTCATTCATTCATCCTTTATTGATAAACATAGCACCTACATTATATTAAGAACTGCACTGAATTAAGTCCTGATATACAACTGGAACAACACATAGATCCTTACCTCAATCATATGGACATTATAAGGAAAAGGCAGGGGATGACCATAATTATCAATATCTATCAATAAAATCATAGATGATATTCAAATGAGTTCAGTAGGATTGAAATCCTGAAATGGAAATGGCTGTGGAGGTTCTTTTGTTTGTTTCATCTTGTTTGTAGTGGGTAGAAAAGGGGGGGAATATGCATTAGGACTTTGGGATAGAAAGGCATTGAGAGTTTGTACCAATCAAGTTAGGGACTTTAATCTTTTCCTAAGATTAACAAGGAGTTATTGTTAAAAGATTTTCTGCATATTTGTAAAGTGTTTCCTAAAAGTTCTTATGTGAGATAACACAAGAAGGTTTAGAGGAGAAATGATTGAGTATGAGAGCCTTAACCTAATCAGTGGATTAACTCTCTAATGAGATTAATTGAGTAGTGACTGAAGGCAGGTAGGGTGTGCTAGAGGAGGTGGGTCATTGGGGTCATAACTTTGGGGTATATATTTTGTATCTGACAAGTAGAGTCTCTCTCTCTCTGTCTCTCTGTCTCTATCTTTCTGTCTCTCTATCTTTCTGTCTCTCTATCTTTCTCTCTCTCTCTGTCTCTTTCTCCCCCTCCTTCTCCCTCTCTCTCTCTGTCTCTGTCTCTCTCTCTCTGTCTTTCCCTTTCCCTCTCTCTCCCCCCCCCCCAAATCCCTCTCCCTCTCTCTCTCTTTCTCTGCTTCCTGAACATAATGTGAGCTGCTTCCCTCCTCCACACTCTTCGACCATGATGTTCTGCCTCACCTCAAGCCCTGAGGAATGGAGCTCACTATCTATGGACTGAAACCTCTGAAACTGTGAGCCCTTGAAAAACTCTTCCTCTTCTACAATTGTTATTGTAGGTCTTTTATTCGCAGTAGCAAAAAAGCTGACTAAAACACTGCACATACACAAACTCTTATGATAAGACTTGTACTTTAGCAGGACTTTTATGCTTCAGTATATAGAATGGCTTAATGGAGTTAAAACAAAATGCTTATAAGAACCCAAGAAATTTAATCACAAGGTGATCAATGGGCAGTAGAAAAGTATATACACATTTTCTTGAGGAAAGTTCTTATTTATCCCTTTGTAAATATTTATAAACATCCATGAAAAAAAAACAAAGTAGGAATTTTTGAAAATTCCAGTTTGGGGATCTAAATTGAAAACTAAAGTTTAAGCTATAGCAATCAAAATCACATTGATGAGGTTCAGGGTGGAAATTTGATTCAGGCAGAATGATGTTGCAAGAGATTAGGCCATTGCCCAGATGTGAATACATGGTAAAACAGAAGAACAGGTGTAAACAAAACTAAGAAAAGAGACAATATTGACTATCAAAAGAACAATGACCAAATCATCATTCAGGAGGAAAGACAGCAAAAATTTAGGTCACATTGAAGACAGAAGTAACAATGAACAAGTCTGTTTTACTAGATCCTTATGGTCAACCCCAGAGTGTGCATGGTAGATTAAAGAAATATTGTAATTCTTACAGATATTCCTCAATTTAGGTGGGATTATGTTCTGATAAAACCATTGTATGTTAAAAATATCATAAGTCAAAAGTATATTTAATACACCTAACCTACTGAATGTTATAACTTAGCACCAACCACACTTTGTCTCATGATCATGTCAGTGACTAGGAGCTGCTGCTCACTGCCACTGTCCAGCATCACATACCACATACCACATACCACATATCGCTAGCTCAAGAAAAAGTTGAAATTCAAAATTCCAGCTACAATGTCTACTCATTGCTTATCACTTCCACACAATTGTAAAGTCAAAAAAATTGTAAGTCAAACTACCTATAAGTCAGGTACACTCAGTGGATGGAACAATAAAAATTTAGAGTCAATCACTGATCAGTAGAGCATTTTGGTTAAATACATATTTTTTTATTTAAAATTATCTTGACATTAAGAGAACACCTCCTTTTATAAGCATATATGTTCAAAATGTTCCTATGTGCAAAAAATTTAGAAAAATCTCTTTATAAGCAATAAGCATTCTAAAACAATAGCCATTTGAATACCTAACAAATAATGGAATTCTCCAGAGATTTTCAGATTGTGAGCATTTTCTTTAATACACAGCATTATAACTTGAATTTCTGAATTCCCCTAAAAGATACAGATTATATAGTTTTATAAGTATTGCTAGACTGGTCTCTTCTGGCTATTGAAATATATAACTTATTTAGAAAGTCAATAATCAGGAAGATTATTTTAATTTTATCCTGGTGGCAGAATAGGGGGAGAAAAAAAATGACCATACTTTCAGAAAGAGGTATAGCTATCTAGATAATATAAATTAAAACAATTTATTTATACCTTCATTCATGAACAGATATTTAACACCTCCTGTATGTCAGGCATTGTCCCATGTGCTAAGAATAGAACCATGAACATGACAGTTAAGTCTATGACTTATGTCACAGTGAGGGAAGGAAGAAAATAAACAATATAAGCAAATTATATTTAATGTAATATTACATAGTGATATATGATATGAAGGGAAAAAAAAGCCTAAAATCAGAGAAGCAATTTTAAATAGCCTGAATAATAAAGATTACCAAGAAGCTGGATTACAGAAATGCTAAGATATTTAGGTATTAAAATATTCTAGAGTGTTGGTTCTCAAATATTAGCATGCATCAGATTTCCCCAGAGGACTTGATAGAATGCAGACTGCTGGAGTTTCCACCAGATTTTCTAATTTAGAAAGTGTTTGGTGGGGACCAAGGATTTACCATTTTTATACGTTCCCTAGTGACACTGATGTCAAGTGCCGTACGCTGAGAACTATTGTAGAATAAAGAGTTAAGCAAACATTTTCTATGAAGGTCCAGATGATAAATATTTAGACTTTGTAAGTCATACAATCTCTGTTGAAACTATTCATCCACACTGTTGTTGTGCAAAAGTAGCCATAGTAAATATATAAGTACATGAGCAAATGAAACTACTTATAGACAGACACTATTTTAGTTAACTTTTGCATTGCTGTAAACAAAAGACCTGACAAGAACAATTTAGAAATGGAAAAGTTTATTTTCACAGTTTCAGAGGGTCAACAGATTCCATAGCTCTGGAGCCAAGGTGAAGGCAAACATCATGACAGAATGGTATGACAGGAGAAAGCAACTCAGAACATGGCCAACAGGAAACAGAGAGAGTTCCCCGCACTAGGAACAAAATATAACCCCCTGGGGCCCCCAGTGACCTACATCCTCTGTCACACCCCACCTGTCTGTACTTATTACCCAGTTAATCCATATCAGTGTATTAATCCACAGATTAGGCTACACCTCTCATAATCTAATTATTTCACCTCTGAACATGCTTGCATGATATCACACATAAGCTTTTGGAGAACACCTCATATTTAAACCATAACAGACACTCAAATTTGAATTTTTTATAATTCCATATGTAATAAAATACTATCCCTCCTTAGTTTTCAAGCATTTAAACATTTAAAAACCAACTTTATCTAATGGACCTTGCAAAAAACAGATACGGTCCAGGAAGTTTGAAGACTTTATTCAAGAAGTAAACAAAATGATAAAAATTCCTGAGGCAGGCTCATATTTGGTGTGTTCTAGGAAAGAAAAAAAAGATGAAGAGGCTGCTGAATTGGAGCACCCCTCCAAGGTACGAGATCTTACAAAAGCTTCATGGGTTGTATTTAAGTAAGTAAATAACTTTTTAGGTTTTCAGCAGGAAAATGGCACCCTTTGTCACATTTTGATGTCCCTTTATGGTTGATTATATTATCATGAGACTAAATTGTGGAGAAAAGAATAAGACGAGAGGCAGGAAGACTTATTAGGAGCCTCTCCCAGTTAGCCAGGTAAATCTTCTGGTTTGAACTCAGTTCATGGAATAGAAGTAGTAGAAGAAAGGTTTTTTTGAGCCTGTAAACCACCTACACATGCTGATAGATGTGCTGTGGGACAAAAGACAAAGTCGGAGACAGTTCTGAATCTTTCAGTCTTGGGAACTGAATTGTAGGGTCAATTACTCAGCAGTAGTTATTAGAGTAAATTGTAGAGCCAATTACTCAGCTGTAGGCAATAGATTGAAAAAAAAAAAACACAACACAATAATTGTGAAAGGGAAGAATAGCCACTTAGGAGGAAAATAAAAGCATATGGCAAATATGGCATCATGTCACCAAGAAAATATTTCAAGAACAATGGTGCCCAAATGGGCAGATATTGGAAGCTGAGGCAAAGATAAAGATGGATAATTGGCCACTGCCATAATATTGGAAGTTTCTATAGAAATGAGATGCTAAATTGTAAAATCATGCATAAGAGTTAAGAGATGAGAGCTATATATAAGAAATAGTGTTTCTAGATTGTTCTAGAAGACTTTTCCTATCACAGAAAACATGGATAAGTAAGGGGATAAAAAGATGTGGAGAAAGATAATACTAGCAACAGGTTTTATGGATTGTTCTTTCTGAAAGACTTGCTAACAAGAACAAGAGTGGGGAAGGGGCTAGAAAGGTATGAAGATAATTTCCTTCACATACATCATGTGGTGAAGATTGGAAATATTGCAGCATGTTTATATGCTCATATAAATTATCCAATCAAGAGGAAAAACTTGATGGAGGGGAATAGATTGTGAAAAATGGCTGATTTAGATTATTCTTGAATTGGTTAGAAAAGGATGACTTTTTGTTCATGTTTGGAGGGTTACTACCATAGAGAGGAACATTTCACATAGTGAAACAGAAGAGAAGTAGGAGTAATTCATGAAGATGGGGATAAAAGTGATATGGGGTACATTAGTCAAGGTTCATCAGAGGAACAGAACCAATGGGATATATATAATATAAGATGGGATCAAATTTACTTATAGTCAGAGACTGAATAGTCTCATGATGGCCAAATATAGACTGGAGAAATAGGTAAACTGGTAGTTGTTCAATCCCTGAAGCAAGAAACTTCAGAACAAGAGGTACCAAGGAAGCAGTTCCAGTCTGAGGCTGAAGGTCTGGAAGGCTCTGGAGAGTTGCAAATGTGACTTTGAATTCAAAGCCTGAAGGACTCAAAGTCTGCAATCCATGAGTGACAGTAGCAGCAGCAAAAAGCAAAGCAAAACCAAGCCAAACCTGCATGCATGTAAAACCTTCACTTCTTCCACCTTTTCGTTCCATCCAGGTCCCCGCCTATTCCATGGCCCCACACTGTTTAGGGTGGGACTCCCCCATTCAGTGTGCTAACTGGAGGCTAATCTACTCTGGAAACACCCTCACAGACACACCCAGAAATATGCTTACCTATTTTTAGCCACCTCTCAATCTGGTCAAGTTGACAACCAAGATTAACCATTACTTGGGGAGAGTATAGACACATTCTTTTCAGATTGCTTCCATTTTTTGTGAAGTAGAAGTGACAAGGTAAACCCTTACATACTTCCACATCACCTGTGAATTGGGGTGAGAGAAAATAAAGAAACGAAGGACTTGAAATGAAGCTTCCTGAAAAGTTTTCTGAAGAATTCATTAAAAGGGAATCTGATCTGAAGAAGATATTGAGAGAAAATCTTGAAAGAATCTCTTGATGAAGACATTCTGAGATCCAGTGCAAATTGGACAGAGGCTCAGGTTAGGTTATGTACAGTATATAAAGTGAGATGTGTGCAAGTACAAACTGTTGCTTTTTTTTGAGCCTGGGTGTGTAATAACTGGTGATATGGGAATGTTGGAGAAGAATGATCCTCACTAGGAGAAGTGAGACTTTTGTGGCTCTAAGTCCAGTGTTTTGAAATCAGTAATAAGGCACCCCTGCACACTACCTGGTTCTGTCAAGCCATGGCAGGGCCAACCCCACGTCCATGTGGAGGGTCTCGGGTGCTAGGGGAGCGGCAGAGGGCTCCTGGCTCCTCACCCCAGGGACGAGTCAGGCACAGCTGCTTTGGCCAGGGAGTGTGGGTGCCCCAGTTTTCTCTTTTGGGGACAGGTTGAGATGCAAAATGAGCCTGTGGGCTTCTTGTTAGACTCTGCAAAGGCCGGTGCCCAGATACCGGAGGGTAATTTATGAATATACCCTCTGCTGAGTCATAGAACATTATCTCATTGACTTACCTTAACATAATAAATCATAATACAATTAGAAAAACATGATTTGCATCGATGGAAGGTTTTGCACTGGTGTATTTAGGCAGAGACAAAAGAATTAAAAGTTTGAAATAGCACACAGTGTAAAGGATAGCTCCTCTGGGTCAGGCCAGGGAGTTAACTCCTTTGGAGGCTGAATGAGTAAGTAGCATGACATATAGGGATTTGCTGCATTTCAGAGTCTGGTCTCAAGCCTTGCACCCTCAGATCTCTGTGACAATGGATGTGTCATTTGAAATCTGACTTGATTTAATGAAGCTTGTGAGGTTGAGGTGTAAACTATTATGCCAACCTTGTAATTTCCAGTGGAAACCATCACTGCCAATGGATTTCTTTATCCTTAATGTCTTTCTATAGGTGAAGATGTAGAAAGCCAAATCATACTAAAAATGACAGCTTAAAATTTATTGATAAAGGGAGGACTGAAAACAGAATTAATCACTGTGCAATACAGAATCAGAGGATCTGAGTTCCTGATTGTATAGCTTATTCAGAGATTCAGAGATAGGAGTAATTACTGCCCCTGTTGCACACATTAACTATAGTTATGGCCTTACCCACTTGTATTGATAATCAACTAAACAACACATACTAAAAGACATATGGGGGAAAATTGTGTTTAAAATACATGTATCATTGTTAGATCACAGTATATATTGCATACTGTCTATACTTAGTATACATTTGTTGAATTAATAAAGAAATCAAAGAATTAATCCATTTATCAATTCTTGAGTCCTACCCTATTTGAGCCAAAGTTCAAAGATTCTTGTTATTCATAATCTACCTAAGGGTAAAGTGAAGAATCACAATAAGAGAAGATAAGAGCAATATGCTATCCTCAATGTATAAATAGTCTTCTTTTAAGAAACATATATTCAGACTTTGATTTTAATTGACCTTGTTGCTCAACACTGGAGCAGCTACAATGCCAGTTAATCACTTCACTGTTCTCCATGTTGTTTAGGAAAACATCCGTTGTGCAGGTTGCCTGGTCTGACTAATGAATAGCTTCTTTTGTCAGTCATGTCTTGGAAGCATGTACCTCTGACTCCGTTTATCCTCAGATTCTCCTGATCTACTTTGTATTGCTTCTGTTTGTCAGAGTCGGGGGCTTGAATCTATCTTGACCTTTAGGGCGTTTTGAGTTTGCTCCTTATCACCAGGGAAAGACCAAACCACCCATACTATGTTCTGCACCTTATAGATAATCCTACAGTGATGTGGAGTGAACCAGAGGTAGACAACACCTTGGCGTGCCTCTCTATCTAGAATACTTCAAGAGATCACTGTATATACATCATAAAAATCTCTTTACTTATCCAATTATTTGAATACTGAATAGTCAATGCTCTTTGACGTAGTCTTGCATTCTTTAGCAATTGGGAAGTGTTCTGAGAAAAGCATTGGTAGGTAATGTTGGCCAAGTGCAAACATCATAGAGGGTATGAAAATTAAATTAGGATGACTGTGACATCAATGGAACAAGTAATTTTATCAGTCCTGTTGTGTAAGCAGTTTGATGTTGACTGAGCTGTGTATTGTGGTGTAATGTGGTGTATGACTGTATTAGATTTTTGTTATGCCACAAGTTGAGATAAACATTGAGGGAATAAAGTGTTAAAGGAGAGAAGACATGGATACTAAAATGTTAAATATAAAACTACCATTTAAAATTGTATAACACATGTAAGGACTTCAGTATTCAATGGTGCTGAATAAGAGTTGTTTTCTTCCTTATTTATATTAACTTATTAAGTCTTTTAACAGTATCATGTCTATAGATAAATTTGTTTGCACATGCTAATATATTTATATTCACAAAATAATGTGGTGTTTGACTTTTTGTGCTCACATGACACAAGAAACAGCTATTTTTTAGCACTAGATACTAATAAGAAGTAAAACCAACAATAATTAATATTGTATTATTTTATTCAATATTAAAAGTTAATCTACCTAGTATAAAATAATGCCATTTTACAGAAGAGATAACTGAGACACAGTTTAAGTGACTTGTTCCAGATCTCACAGCCTGTCAGTGACAGTCTGGACCCAAACTCTGATCAGTTCCACTGAGGTCCAGAAGAGAAACCAAGCCGTTAAGCGGCCCAGACACTTACATATGTGCAAATCTAAGATGATTTTCTAGCTATTTGAAATACATGCTACCAGGAAACTTGTCATTATTAGATGCAAAACTTTGAGCACATTTTTAATAAGTAGTGATCAATTTTATCTGCAAGCTTCAATATTTTGCTTTTCTTTCATAGAAAAGTGGAAAGTTATTTTAACTACATAGGATTTAGTTCAGATTGTTTACATTCATTCTGATTAAATAATTGTAAAGAATGTAATTTAGCTCCTCAAGAGACTATATGCCCAGAACAGGTTTAACACTGGCAATTGCCTCTAAGTGTAGGAAATTTCAAACCGTTGTTTCATTGTCTCTCACGTATCTACATACTGAAACAGGACTTGAAATGCCTTTGCTTCTTTTTTGAAAATTTATTGATTTATTTTTATTTGTTCTAATTAGTTATACATGACAATAGAGGGCATTTTGGCACATCATACATAAATGGAGTGTAACTTCTCATTCTTCTGGTTGTACATGATGTAGAATCACACCAGTTGTGTAGCCATATGCACATAGGGTAATAATGTCCCATTCGTTCTACTATCCTTTGTACCCCCTACCTCCACTTCTCCCTTCACTCAACTCTGCCTAGTCCAAAGTACCTCTATTTTTCCCTAGCCACCCACTTATTTTGAATTAGCATCTGCATAGACCTTTTGTTTTGGGATTGGTTTATTTTGCTTAGCATGATATTCTCCAGCTCTATCCATTTACCTGCAAATGCCATAATTTCATTCTTCTTTAAGCTTTTGCTTCTTGATATGAGTATAGTTTGGGGGGGCAACATCCATTTGGACAGTCATTTTCTGTTTATCTTTTAGAAAATTAATAGAAATAGCAAGTATTAAACTTTTAAAAATAACTAATTCAATTGCCCTTCTAAATATCCCCCCCAAACTAAGTATCAGGCAGATAACCAAGTAGAGGAAACTTTCTTATCCACTAATAATTCCTAATATTCAAAAGATATCTGAAAATTGAACTTTCACATTCTCTCTGGCCACAAAGGGAACTTTCTCTGTGTCATGTTTTGCTTTTAAGGAATAATGTTTTGAATCTCTACGAGGACATTTCTTCCCAGGACACCAATATGGTTTTCTCCCTTACAGTGACAATACACTGAGAAACACTGTGGCTTAACAATGTGAGCACCCAGGTATTAAAAAGTCATTTTATTCAAGGTTGATCCCAAGCTTGTAGTAATTGTGCTATATTCTATCCAGTAAAAAGAAAGTACCAGCCTGTGATTTCCATGTTTGTTGACAATACTGACATAAGAATAATTTAACTTAGATTGTTAATAAATGTTAAGAATATCAATTAAATAAACTTGTGGACTTTTCCCTATTAACTTCAGTGCAAAATATGCTTTCACTTTTATGTGGCAGAATATGTTTTAGGAAACTTTTCTTTCCTTTTAAGCATGCACATTTTTCAAAATTCTGAATGAAATTCAAGCAGTACCTTGTCTTTTCAGCTATTCAAATAATTAGCTGTCTACAGTAAATTTTTATAATGTATGCTATTGTTTTACTTCATTCTATCTTCATTTTCTTTCCCTTTTCTGTTAAAGGAATTATACAGATTTATTTGTTTTTATCACTGAAAGAGGAAAATGGTCTTTGATGGCTTTACTTTGAGCTCAAAATGTGGTGAGAAAGTACTTTGGAGTGCTTCACTATCAACAAATCTATTTGTAGAATTTCTTTTGGAAGTCTTGATGTAGCAGGTGACTGACGTAAGTTTCTTTAGTTAGGTCAGTGACCTAAAAACCTGAGTGAGGATTGCCATGGGCGATCCCAGTAGGAGGACTTTGAAGCTCCACTGCTTCTTCTCCATGTTGTTTAAATCTATCCTCTGGAGTCCTGCCGCAGGAAGTGCCCTGCTCTGCCTCCTCCTCTGTGTCACTGAGAGCAGCATCAAGAGAGGTCTGTTGTATCAGGGGACATCCTGACCACACAAGAAACAGAACTGATTTCAGCTTAGTGTAGCCACGCCTTAGGCTTGCTCTCAAACCAACTGGTTCAGCAGCATTTAATTTTTTAATTTTTATTTTTTTTAAATTTGAGATGGCCAAAGGATTTTCTATTAGAAAAGTTCTATTTTTCCCACTCCAGATCTTGTGTTTGAAAATTCAGAAGAGTTCTTTTGACTTACTCTCCATGTAATTAGCAGTACCTTGTCTTTTCAGGAAGTATGATTGGCCTTCAATTAGGTTCCATTTCATTTGAATTAAGCAGAGAGCCCTAAAAGACTTCAATAGGTGGATGTCTTCTCTTTTCCCTTTCCACAAGGTGGAGGCAAATTTTCTCTATCTCAATACACCTTTGTTCATTCAGGTCAAATTTTAACATAGAAGAGAAGGGTAGTTTTAGTTGCCAATTCGGAGGCCTTTAGCATTGTCTGCATAACCTCCTTATAATAAGCTTTTGAACATGGCATTCATAGACTATTCAGTTAAGTTGTTATATCAGGAACTGATAAAGTTATGCTTCACTGGATAATATAGGATTGTATAATCAGAAAGCAGGATAATAAATCTTAAGTATTTTCTATTTTCATCTAAAATCTCTTTTTCACCTCACATCTGTGGTAGAAGATGACAGTCTATTGATAAAAAAAAATAATTTAAGATTTGGGAAGTAAAATATATCAGTAAGAAATTAAAGTAAGGTCTGGGAGAAAGCTTTTATAAAGACTGGATTTACTACATTTTGATTAGAAAAATTTCTAGTCTGAGAGATCAAATAAGCAAAATTTACTTTTTCTGTCATTCATTTAACAACATTTAACAAGCACTCACAGTATGCAAAGCTGTGTGTAGGCACTGTGGGAAATATAAAGATGAATTAAACACAGTGCCTACCTGTAAAAACCTTAGGGGAAACAAAAATATGCATAAATAGCTAGAATACAAGCTGGAAAGATGATAAATGCCTTCAGGGGAGCATAAAGTCTATTGAGTTCAGCAGCTTGTAAAGATTACTTTCTTGCTGAAATAAAATGCAGAATACATATGCATAGATTTAAGCATGTATGTGAACACACATACACATGGATCACATATGTATGTGGGTGGTTCTGTTATATGTCACTCAGTCTTTGAAATGAATAATTGTTTGGTGACTTTAATATGAAACCAATAAAATTAAGCATGTCCAAAGGACAGCATCTAAGTGATTCAAAACATGATCCTGCTCTTAATGTTTAAAGAAATGTTTCAGAACAAATTTCAATTATAAGACAAGAAACATATGAAATGACTACTAATAAGAAAAACTAACACTTTGGTAAATGTTAAATAGAATCACAACCTTTTATATCTAATTTTTTCAAAACTTGCAAAACCTGTACCATCAAAAAAAAAAAAAAAAGCTAAGGGGAATAATTGATATAATACTAAAGTGAATATTAGTAAATGCAAATTCATATAAATTATTTGTGTTTTGAATAATTTGAAATAAGACCTCTGTCCAATGGACTCAGAGTATAGAGGTTTCAAAAATAACCCTGGCAATTTCTGCACATAGAGAGCAGAAATAATTTAATTATAGCAAGACAGGCTCAAGTTAGATTTGTAAATTTTCAGAGAACAAATTCAATATGAAGAAAGCATCAGAACAATTTGCTCAGAATTGAGAATTTATAAAATCCTACAGATTGACCAAACAGGTTTGAGTGAAGTTGTGGATGAGGCTATCTCTTGAAAGCAATGGATCTGTTGACATGGCCAGAACTAAGTACAATTATCCAGTACTTTTGGGTCTTGTTTGGTGAATTCTGAACGTTTTTAATCTTCCCAGGCCACTTTACAAAGTAGATATCTGAAAGTCTAGATAAAATTAACATCTGCCCCATTAATAGTTTTTAAAAAAATAAATGAGTTTGGACACATGTGGCTTAAGAATAATATCATCTCAGAAATTAGCTCTCAATAACTAACTCCTCCCCACAAACAAAAACAGAACCCAACAGCAGGGGACAGAGAAAGAAACCACTGACATGGGAAAGTGGAAAGTAATTAATCCTAATGCTATCATAGTTCTTTACTTTCCTGAATGAAAATTTTAAGAAGTCAGGAATTTTATAACAAAATAAAAATAATTGCATTGAATTTTTAAATTCAATTTATTATTTTTATACAATTGGTTTTACTTTCCTCCAGTTCTTTCTGGCCCTAAATTTGCTTTTTGTGGTATAATCTATTTTGCTAACTGTTGCATAAAAAGTTCTCATCATTATGGGGTAACATGCAATGTTTTGCTGTATGTTTACATTGTGTAATATGTAAATGAAGTTAAGCATACCTATCTCATCAAGCATTTCTAATTTTTTTAAGGTGAAGACTTTCAGAATCCTTTCTTCTAGGTTTTTGAAATACACAAACATTATTGAAATTTATGTGACATACATAAACATTATTGTAATTACTTTGCAATGATGCCCCAGAACTTCTTGCTCTCCATTTAATGGTAAGCTTGCCCATCCATCTCACCCCTACCCACCAACTGTCCTGGCCTCTGTTACATGAATTCCACTCTCAACTTCTATGAGATCTGATTTTCTCGATTTAAAGTTGAGTTGTAGTAAATAAAATATAAAGCTTTATCTGCATTATAAGATGGAGGGACTCCTGAATGTTGCAAAACTTCAGGTACTATATTTGATACTTCAACTGTGATACATTTGCCAGGTTAACTACAGGGCACAAGATTAAATTTGAATTTCAAATAAACAAGGAGGATTTTTTGGGCAGGTGTATTTTATTCTGAATTTTACATGGAACATTTTTATACTAATAAATTATTCCCTATTAACCTGAAATTCAAATGTAATGGCGCATCCCGTATTTTCATTTCCTAAGTATAATAATCTTAGGCTGTAGGAAATCCACACATCTGCATATGCCAAAACCTAAACAAACCAAGGAGTAGTTTATCTATTAATCCATTCATCTTTGTCCTCCTCTTCCCCACTCCTTCCTTTAGACCATAATTATTCTGACCTAAGTAATTTCAACAGCCTACCAACTGCCTCTGACTTTATTTGCTCCCTTCAACACCCTGTAGTAAAATGATTATTCTACAACACAAACTAGATCAAGGTGATTTGCATACAAAATCTTGTTAATGGCTCTCCGGTGTCCACAAGAGAAAATGTAAACTCCTTAGTAAATAATGTTAAGCTCTAGATGGTCTGGGTCTGTCTTCCTCTTGCTTTGGTTGTAAATTAAACTCTGCCACAATTAGCCTCATCCAGTCCTGATTTCTTTGCCTGGAAAGATCTCAACCTTTTCCCATTTTCTCCCCTGGAGAACTACTGAACACCAACCTAGGCTTTTGTGCCTGGCACCCTGGCACCTGCCTTGTTTCTTATTTTATCTTCTAGTGTTCCAATTTTAGCATTTTATAGCAAGTATCCAATAGTACTTCCATTGCCTCTTCACTCCTCAGTCTCCCCAGTAGACTCTGTGCTTGGGAGGGAAGGGATTGACTTTTTTTTTTTTTTTAACTTTAATACACACTGTTTGACACATTTTATTAAAAAGTTGCATTGAAGGAAGGAGAAGATTTTTAGGTTAATAATATATCAGGGCTGTGGGAAGATGTAATAAGAGCATTTTTAAAACAATAAAGCAGCAAAAATAAAGCAAGACTTTTAAACAGTTCTCATGTTTTTCTTTGATTAGTCATTAGTGACATGGAATTTTTAAATATAAAAATAAAATGATGTTTATATATAAATCCATATACACATATATATAGACATATAATATAGATAGATAGATTATGAAATGGCCAAATCAAACTATTTAACATATGGATTTCCCCACATATTTACAGGGATTTTTTTTTTGTCTTTTTATGTTGAGAACAATTAAAATCTACAATCTTAGAAATTTTCAAATATGCCATAAATTGTTTTTAGCTATAGTCACCAAGAAGTACAACAGATTTCTTGGACTTTTTCCTAACAGAAATTTTATGTTCTGACTAACATCCCCTCAATTTCCCCAGACCCTAGATTCAAGTGAGTATTATACACTGTTTCTATGACTACAACTTTTTTACATTCTACATGTAAGTGAGAACGTGAAGTCTGTGTCTTTCTGTGACTTGCTTATATTATATCACTTAGCATAATATCTGAGGTTCATCTACATTGCCACAAACGGCACGATTCCTTTTTAAGGTTAAATAGTATCCCTTTGTGTATGTATACCACATTTTCCTTATCCATTTTTCCAAGGATGGATGATTAGGTTCATTTGTATCTTGACTTTAGTGAATAGTGCTACAATGAATATAGGAACAGGCTTGACACAGTTCTTGCATGCTAGGTAAATAGCTTCTGATTATTTATTTAAATATTGTATATAGTTATAAACTATAGTGTCCCATTTTGATAAGTATTAAAGATAGATGTGAACTGAGTAATATGCCCTAAGAAAGAATTTCCCTACTTCTAATTGGAATTTTTTAAAAATTTGATATAAAACAGATTTTAATAGGTAATGCATAGAAACTATTCAAAAAGTACCTAAGGCACCCAGTCCTACCCTTCCAACCACTTACATTCTGTCCCTGTATAAACATCTTCAGAACTCCTCAAGTGCCTTCCACAGACTGTTTATTCAAATATGAGCAAATATGCAAATAGAAGCACACATACATTTCCATTGTTTCTATGGGTAATTAAATCTTTAACTAGTAAAGAATATAAAGTTGGAAAGCTTTCATCTGACCTACTCAAGCAGTTATTTCATAAGAAAAAAATTTTTTTGCTTGGTTTCACTATTTTGATCAGTAATTAAGTAATTAAATATTCATTAATGAAGAATTTGTAATGTCCTGATTGCAAATTTTAAGTGGGTCATGCTCCACAAAAATATGCTCCTTTTCATTGTCTTGAGGTTTTAAAGATTTAAATAGACAGCTTCTCTGAATATAATATATTCCCTTCTTTACCAGTTTTTTCCCCTGTATTAAATTGTTGAACTGTTTCTCAAGTTCATTTCTACTTCTCTAATCCTTTTATACATTCTCAATGCTGAAAAGAATTAAAATTTAAAATACTATTATTCACTAATCATACAATGTTAGATATAGTTTCATCAAAATAAAAGTGAAAGTAAATAAAAATATTTACCTCCAAAACATTATTTTTCTCCAAAATATTCAATAGTACATATTGTAATTTGTCACCCTCTCAATTTTAATTATAGAAATAAAAATTTTAAATCACATTTGTGGATAGATAATTTCATTTAGCAGTATGTAAAGTTAAGCTTACACATATATGTAGTAATAAAGCTGTGTAATTTTAACTTTCAAGAATGTAGAGAATATTCTGGATGCTAATGTTAAGAACAGTGACTATTCTTCACATGTATGATGTCTAAACCAAATATACACACTTAGCAGTAATATGAGTCACTTCATAGTACAAAATGCTTTGGGGTTGCTATGTGAAACTTCCATGAACATTTCAAGAATGTATGGGCAGCTCTGGAGCACAAAATGGAATAAGAAAAGAATATAGATGCCTCACAATTCTGAAAAATTATTTTTTACTATGTCAGAATCTATTGCCTTCATGGTAACTGTACAAGTAAATTCATGTATGTTCTCTTTTCTAAACCCATTCCATGTTAAAATTCTGCATGTAGCATCAAAAGCACTATTTAACTTCCAATGCATTACAATATACAGATTTTTCAGAATTCAGATAAAGTTGCCTTTGGTTTAAAGAGAATGGGGCAAAACCGTGGAAATGTTTCCCTGGAATATGAACAGTGTCAAGGTAAAAGTAGTTGCTTCAAGATTAAGTATTACACTGAACCTGAATGATGAATTCTGAGCAATGAGGTGTCAGTGTGTTCTTTACTGCACATGTTGTAAGAGTCTGTGATACATCAAAGTCCCTGGACTCAATACAGAGGCCCCCATTGCCTGGTTTTAATGGTAGTAGTGATACGATTATCTGGTTGTCTGCTATCCTTACTAATGGCTTCCATGAATGTTCCCCACTGGAGTCACAAAACCTAGCACAGTGTCTGGCACATATTGGGCGCTCAAGAAATAAGGTACAAAGGAAGGGAGGGAAAAAGGAAGGAGTGAGAGAGGAAGGAATGAAAAAATGTAGGAAAGTAGGAAGGCTAAAGCACATTATATGTACATATAGATAGATATTGATATAGATATATTTCAATGAATGACAATGACATAAAACATTCTCATTGCATTGCACACCTATAATTCTAGTGACTCAGGGGGCTTAGGTAGGAAGAACATAGTTCCAGGATGGCCTCGACAATTTAGCAAGACCCTATCTCAGTGGTAGACTGCCCCTGGGTTTAATCTCCTGTACTGAAAAACAAACAAACAAAAACAAACAAAAAAAGCTCCAAACATAATCTCCAATATGGCTGCTGCTGTTTAGTCAGCTTTTTGAGTCATTCTGAACAAAAGACCAGACCAAAATAACTTAGAGAAGGAAAAGTTTACTTGGTGCTCACAGTTTCAGAGTTCTTTGTTAATAAATGACCAATTCCATTGCTTTGGACCTGAGATGAAGCAAAACATCATGGCAGAAGTTTGTGGATGAATGGAGGAGGAAAGCAGCTCAGAACATGGCAATCAGGAAGCAGGGGCATGTAAGGAAGCACACTTTATGTACTGGGGACAAAATATAGACCCAAAGGCATGGCTCCAGTAACCTATCTCCTCCAGTCATGCCCTGCCTGTCTTCCGTTATTACTATCAATTACTAATGCACTGATTGAGTTACATCTCTCATCATCTATAATCATTTCACCTTGGAACCTTGCATTGTCTCATACATGAACTTTGGGGAACACCTCATGTCTAAACCACAAATAGCTGCCTTGGGAAATATTGAAAAAAGACTCATACAAAACAATCAACAAAGTTGAAAACTTCAAGTACAATTAACACTAAACTATTCACTGCTTTATTATAAGTAGAATTCTATTACGTGTGCTATGAATGACTTGATGTGTTAATAATTATATTAAAAATAGAAAGTTTATGACTTATCCTAAGAAGGAAAGGATAGTTATAAATTTCCAAATTGCTTATATTCCATCTGACTATAAGACAACTGCATGAGAGAAAAATAATGTAATGGCCACACTAAAATGAAGGAAAGAAACAACAAAAAAGAGATTTCTTGTATTTATTTCCCCCCAAATCAATTAAACTGCGACTGCACATTCCTTCAACATTGCTGTCACAGTTTTGAATGTCTGATGGGGATAAATAATATGCTGGCCTTGTAGTTGTGAGATCTGTGTGCCACCCACTGCACAGTATGACCTTGGAGAGTGACCAAGCCTCCCTCCATTTGGACTGGATGATATTTATGGTCCATTCCAGCTCCAGCATTCTATATCTCAGCTAATCCTCCCTGTGAAGTTTCATTTCGTTCACTTCTTTACACACTGAACTGAAATAACTGTTCACTTGCAGGAACCCTTGCTTTTCCCCTTCTTATTTTATTTATTTATCTTTTTAAAGATTGAAGTTACTAATCTGACTTTTCCTTTGCCAATGATGGTCATGTCCCTCAGTCTTCCGCTATAAGTGTCAGGTAAATCAATTTACCATGCAGTGACAAGACCCTCATCCAGCCAGTAGCATACAGCCTGCATCAAAAGAAGGATTTGAGCAGGAAAAGAGGAAGGACCTCAAGTAATCCCTGGTCATGTGAAAACATAGAGAACAAATTTAAATATCCTGTGACATATTTTTTTGCACTGTTTTTGAATTAAGATGTAAGGAAGTTTGAGGACATTTTAAGTAGTATGATCCTTATTCAAAGAATGTAACAAAGAGGTTAGGGATGTAGCTCAGTGGTAGAGCACTTACCTAACATGCTGGAGGCCCTGAGTTCAATTCCCAGTACCATAAAAAGAACAGCAAAAACCCAAAAAAACCAAACGACAACAAAACATAACACAGTGAAGAGTTTTATTAACTCCTAGCTATATGCTTTACGACTCACTACCATTTTCTTAGTTTTCACATAATTTTCATCAACAGGGGAATGATTTCTCTTTAGGTCAAGAATCATGAAAGGTGTTAGGCTGCCTGGAAGCTCACAAGTTAGCCTGGCCGTATGTTCACAGAAGTGGGAAGAAGGTTCAGGAAGATTCTATGCACAGGAGGTAGTAGAGTTTCATGTTCCTGAGTTCCTTTTGCCCACCTTCAAGCCCCAAAGGTGATGCAGAGTCATCCAATCTGATGTTGCACATAAAGTGTGTTTGTGAGGCTATTTAGAAACTTCATGCGTAGGGAACCCCAGTTTTTAAAGAGGGCTGCTAGTAAAATGGCCGGACTTTGCCCCTGTAGGGAGGCATCCTGGAAAGCGAGTGATTCTCCCCTTTGTTCAGAAGACATGCAGGGAAACAGAAAAATGGAAAAATTATCTCCCAGTAGTTCTCAACAAACAAACAAATATCAAAAGCAAGAACTTAGAAAATTCACTTGGATATGTAAAGCAGCATGCATGTGAATCAGGATGTCCACTTTCGTGAGGAAGAAATAAGAGACACCGTAATCAAACAAATTTAGTCATGCCTAACATCTATAAATACCTGTCGAACACCAGCCATTTTCAAAACTTCTTCTACTCTAATTCTAAAGCAACTCAATGAAGAATTTTACACTATTCTCCATTGCACAGGTAAGAAAACTAATGTTCCTACAAGGAATATTTCCTGGTTGTTGATCCTAGAACCATTCATAGTAGCACTAGGATTCACATTCCATAAAGAGCATTGAGAAACGATCATTATAAAGTCTGAAAGTTGAGGGAAAGTGATAAAGAGGTTTTCAATACAATGTTTCTCTTTGTTTTATTCACTTTGTAGATGCACTGAATATGTGTAATCCAGTTGTTAGGAAGTAATGTTACAGGGCTGGGACCTTCTGAGAAACTGAGGCAGCATGAAAACCCCCTTTCAAACTTCAATTACTTGTGATCAGGTCAGAAAGATTTCAGGCATGTTGCTCAAAGTAACAGGTGTGAGGTTATTGAAGAGACAGCAAAAAGGAAAGGGCACACTCTCAAGCGAGAAGGTATGTCCTCTCAGACAGGAGAGGGACAGTGTTTCTCTTGCACTCCAGTTTTATTGATGATCCTAGAGAAGTTTGCACTCCAGTTTTATTGATGATCCTAGAGAAGTTTCCCATTGATCTCTTGATTTTCGATTGACAGCAGGATCAGACATCAGACTTTCAGGTCCCCTCTTGCATGACAGTGCCAGGTACCTTTGGTCCATGTTGGCCAGTTCTAATTGGATTCTTGACTATGAATTCTTATGGATTTTATGGTTAGAAGGAATTATCTTTATCTCCCTGAATTCTGTGATCTGTTTGTGAAAAGCATCACAAAAGTCTCCCCCTTCAGGGTAACTTGTGTTTCTCTTATTGACATTATTTTTCCAGCCTGTATTTCTTCTGCAGAAAACAGGTAGTTTGCTAAGGAACATAACATATCCTGTCCACTAAAGTCAGGCAGGGTGCAGGTAAATTG
This sequence comes from Sciurus vulgaris, assembly GCF_902686455.1. Classification (NCBI taxonomy): domain Eukaryota; kingdom Metazoa; phylum Chordata; class Mammalia; order Rodentia; family Sciuridae; genus Sciurus; species Sciurus vulgaris. The sequence goes on along the minus strand of NC_136475.1, from coordinate 33,743,899 downwards.
CTTCTTGGGAAAGAAAGCATGCAGGGGTCTGCAGAGTGGGCCCATTTTATAGAATTATTCCGTTAACCTTGTATTCCTACAACTCATATGTCTATCCTTTATCAGTAGTAATTATCATTTTATAAATACATTTATAAAATTTGTCACTCATGGGTTAGAAAGCTTATTTGTATAATTTCTCCAATATACTTTTTCTTCTCTTCCTCTTCTTATTCTTCTCCTCTTCTTCTTTTTATCTCCCTCTTTCTCTTTTGGGCCTCTTATTCTTAAAATACAGTTATGACAAATTGGGATCAATGACAACCAATGACATAACAAATTTTCTCTTAGAAATAAACTATTCATCCTCCATATCATAACCTATCACACCTAAAATTTACCAGATTTAAGTATATTCCAGACCTTTATTTTTTTATTAAAAAAAGAAAAAATAAAGAAGAGGAGCGTTTATTTATTATTAACTTAGTGCTATAGGTATTAATGGAGTGAGAGTTTGAAGTTTATGATTTCCAAAGCATATTCTCATGTTTTAAAGTAAACTTTTTGAGCATTTTAAGAATATTAGGAGTTGTGATTTTTCAATCTGAAGTTTCTTGTTGTTGCAGTTGTTAGAAAACTGCTGTTTTAAATCTCGTCTGTGTCAGAACACAACTGCCCGTTCAGTCAGTGAGTGGGTTAATGGCAGAGCAAAGAATTGCAGTACATAAATATTATCAGAGCCAACAGCAGCTAAGAGGATTTGTTCTTACCAGTGAATCTGCTTGGGAAAGCTCTTTGGAACCACAGTAAACAGAATTCTATTCTCTTGCTTATTGTTAATGTAGTTGTTAGTTGACTTAATTTTGACTAAGCCCCAAGGATAAAAGGTTGAAAAATGTACAGCTAGAATTATTAATGGAATTTATAAAACCAAATGGGTCATTAGAGTGCAATCTACTGCAGATCCCTTTTGAAAGATTCTATTTTCCATTATCTTTAGATCTGTTTCCAGGACTCCAGGTTTAGCCTAGGAGATCCTGCTGTGATTATTAACCTCTTAAGAAGGCATTACCCAGCATTGTTAGTGTCTTACCTCACAGTGTCCCCATTCTCCCCTTCTCCTTTCCTGTACATGCACTTTGACTTGGCACTTGAAGATGAAAAGAAATTCAGCATAACCAAGAGATTATTGGCTTTTTGTCAACACCTACTACTTCAGGATTTTCATGGTCACATTTTGCCGAAGCCTGTCTACGTAACGTGAAATTTGTCTTTAATAGAGCTGGATATCGGTTTACAGCAAGATAAGTCCATATGTGTTAACTTTAAACCTGAGCTTGTTCCATTTTTCCATCATTTCCTTCATAAATTTGTGGTCCCATCAACACTGGTTTATTCACTTTATTCACTTTCCCAGAAATATTATTTCAAAATCTGTTTTTTTTTTTTTTCTCCTATTTCTTCTTTTGCACCAGAAGATGAATACAGAAATTACCCAGTTTAGGTCCCATCTTTTAAACTTTTCTTACACATCCCAGTCTTCGACGATTTTTCAGTTTTTTTTTTAACTTCTAAATACTTTTGTTTTTCTTTTCATTAAGATCTTAATAAAACTTCCTACTGCTAGTGGTAATACTACCACTATTGTTAATAATAACATCTAGTATAATAGCCAGGGAAGTAGTGATGACTAATAAACATTTTTTGGTAGCTTACTATACATTATATGTTTTAAAATATATTTTTCTCATTTAATTTTCCTAATAATCTAAGAACTAAGTACTTTAAGGAAGTTAAGATAGTAAGTCCTTGAATAGTGAGACAACTTACATAAAGTCTCACAGCTAATCAATGTGGAAACTGGTAATCAAATTTAGTTTTGCAAATTCAAGACCGCACTTTCTAAATCATCAAACTTTGTGATTTTAGTGATCCCTTTAAAAAAATTGTCCTTAGATTGCAAGTTCTTTGAGGGAGAGGATAATGTTTTGTACATTTCTGCCTCCCCCAATGAGCCTAATTTCTTGCAAGCCAGAAGTTCTTAATAGGAAGTCACTAACTGAACATTGATCTAGTGAATTATAAAGTCAGTTGTTTAAAAAACACAAATATCAAGAGAAATAATAAGATAGTTTACTCATTTAAGAATGTCTCTGCCTTTGGTTTCTATCCAGCTCTATATTAAACATCTAAACAGCAGACCTTGGTGCAGTGGGTCTTACACTTAAACTTGCATCAAAATTATTTGGAGGTCTTATTCAAGTACAGATTCTGAGACATTCCTCCAAAGTGTCTAATTCAACAGATCTGGGGTCTTGGAGAATCATTAGTGGCTGAAAAATCATAAGTGAATAACTAAAATCCCAGCACTGAAACTTATGAGCTGTGTGAACTTAAGTAGATCTCAGACTCTTCATATAAAGCAAACATTAGAACTTCTGTATGAATTTGATGAGAAAGTACATGTAAATTGTTTAGAATAGTGGCTGGCATATAAGTAAGTGCTCAATAATTACTTCATTTACTTTTTCCTTACTAAAAATAATAACTAAATTGTGAACATCTGTATCATCAACTTATTACTAGGCTGCCTTTTGTGTTGGAAAGCAAAAATCAAGCATTGAAAAGGAGACACTGAGTTGAGATATTCATATCCAAAACAATTGACAAAGAAATCAGAGAGCCCCATTAGAAAAAAAAATGTATCAATAACAAGAAGGAGAAAGCAAGATGATTTAAAAAGGGAAAGAGCAGAAGTCAAGAAAATTTTAGATAAAAAAAGGATCCATCTGAAATGGACAAAATGAAAGATGAATTTTCCTAACCATAACATTGTCATGATTTCGTGAATAATCACATGATGCATATTTTTCCCAATCATATGTTTAAAAAACATAAAACAAATGTATTTTCTAAAACTTAATTTGGTACAAATGTATATCAACTCTTCTATTATCTGTGAATATGCTAACAATAAAAATCAAAACTGGGGGAATTTTGCAATATGCTGCTCCTAATGTAGAATCCCAGAAACTCTTTGAATCTGCATTTTTTATTAACCAAAGAATATGCTTTACTAGGCTTTCACGCAAGTCAGGTTTTAAACAGCCAAGGTAACTACAACATGGCATAATACCCAAAGATATGAAGAAAATACTTTTCAGTATGGCTAATACTCTACCATTTGGCCCAGTTTTAGATTTGACCATTATATTAATTCTTCAATTTCACTTTTATTTTCAATTCAGTTGAAGGAAAACAATTAAAAATTATTTTTAATTTTTACTGTTTTTAAGACGATTAATTTATTCTTAGAAAATAAAGCAGCAGCATGATTTCTTACTTAACAATTTTAGGTAAAATGGCATTCTGTGGCCATTGTTGTGAGAATAGTTTCATAATTTTTTTTTTTTTTTTTTTTTTTTGCATTTCCATGAAGCAGACAACAGGGAACAGGGAAATAAAAGCAGATTAACATTGCCAAGAGCAGGTAAATGACTGATACTTCCTTTGGATTTCCTGTGAGTGTAGTCTTGACATACTTGCCCAGAATCAAACAAGATGTTTATAAATTTCTGAATATTTGATCACTCATTTGTAACCTATGGAGGTAGACACATGATTGATCACTGTATAAGTAAAATGGGCAATTTTATTTTTTACAGAGCATGTAGTTATCTGATGTTGCTGAATTCAGATTTCCTGGGAAAAATAATATGCTTCAAAAAATTACATTTTCTTCCTTGCTATGGTTTGAACATGGGTTGTCATTCATAGATTGAAATGCTAAAGACTTGGTTACCAATGTAGTGGAGTTAAAGTGGCATCTGGTGTGAGTTTATTAGGTCTTTAAGAAGAACTCATACTTTTCTCAAATGAATGCATTCTCATTGGAAGTCCCCTGAGATTGCAGTGTTATAAAAAACACCAAGCTTGGCCCCATCCCAGTTTCTTGCTTTCTCTCTCATCACATCATCTTTTCCAAATGGGTTCCTCCCATCGTGGTGCCAATCACCATGAGGCACTCATTAGGGATGAGCAGATGCTGGTGCCATGCTCTTGAACCTCCAGGGTCATGAGTTAAATAAACCTTTTTCTCCACAAGATGCTCAGTTTCAGGTATTTTGCTATAAAAACACAAAAAGGACTAATACGTCCCTTTACGTTAGGGAAGTATTCAAAAATATTAAGTCCATTAATCAGTGATAATAGATCAGATGAGAAAATAAAGCACATAATAAACAAGATTTTTATTTTATATTTAGCTCATAGTGTGCTGCCATATTTTTATGCATGCCAAAGATTCAACACAGAAAAATACTCATGTATTTGAGACTTTACCATGAATTAAAAGACAAAAGAAAATTTCTAGTAATCTATCTTCACGTGCATTTTCACCCTGAAATATCTAAGTAGATATTTATTTTGTATGATTACCATGCAGATGAACATTGTATAACTCATTTATTAGTATTTTGAGAAATTAAAATATTTCACATACTTGTTATTTATTCTGTTACACAGTAAATTAGCATTCATATTTTTCTTTTCCAAAATTCTATCATCCTGTCATTGCAAAATATGACTGGATTTTAATACAAAATGTATAAGAATAGATACCACAAATACCTTGGTGTGAATTTACTGGATGCTATTTTTCAAAATAACACTAAATCATTTTTCTAAAAGATTATAACAACTTCTACTTTCATTAAAACATTAAAAGAACCAAATGCTTGTCTAAATTCTCATCCATAGTCACTATTAATGCATTTTTCATCTATACCTAAAATATGGAGAGAAATAGTACTGTTTATTGCAATTTGTATTTGTTTAATTGTGGCTAAGATTGCAGATTTTTATACTTATTCACTGTTTAGATACTCTTTGGTCAATTCTCCACCTGGGTCTGTTTGATCTTTTATTACTGATTTGTAAGAAGAATTTTGAGTTAAAACAGTTTCCCTCTTGCTCTCAAGTGGTTACCATGTTATTCTGGTTTGTCATTTATCTTTTGATTTACTTTATGATATTGTCTACATATGAGATTTAAAATTTTGCAGAATAAAATTCACTAATATTTTCATTTTTGCCTTTGGTATTTGTAAATGTCTAGAAATATTATCTTTCATATTTCTCTAAGACTTAAATCTCTTGCTTAAAACTTCCATTTCTTTGGTGTTTTCAATATGTTAATAATACTAATAATTTATGCTAAATATTAAAAACATCTAGTTTATGTCTAGTATTATTATATTCCTTGTGTTTCTTCATAAGGCTAATTCTTGTAAAAAGTTTAGAAAATTTATAAAAGAAAAATTAAAATTATTAAAATGTTCATACCAAAATACTGAAACTGGTGTTAGTTCATGTATTATAATTTATCATCTATTAACATTTTAATCCATTAATTTTGACCATATTATTATACCATTTATCATATCATTTTATAAAGAAATTTTTTTAAATGACCTATCTCGTTTCACCTGAGGTTTCTTAGAAACATTACTTTGATAGCTATATAAGGACTTAATCATATAGTTACACTGTAAGTATTAAGCATGCTACTACAATGTTAAGTTTTTGCTATTTTACTAAAATTGTGTTGAATATCCTTTTACATAGTCCTCTGAAGAAAATGATTGTTATGAAAAGTTGAATTCCTAGGTCAAATTATTGAATAAATTTTTGTCTTGTTTCATATGTTGTCAAATTGCCCCAAGAGAGGTTTTATTGATTGTTATTTCATAAACTGTGCCTCAGCTTTTCTATTTAAATGGAAACTTATCATTTGTTAGTGATTTTTTAAATCAAACACAAACAAATCAAAAACTAAAAACAATAAAATATTTGAAAATTTAATATGCAGAAGGTGTTTTTAAGTGCAATTATTGATTTCTATGCAACATTTGTTCCCACTGTTAAGTAAGTATATTATTTAATCAATCATAAGGTAAATGATCTATCCTATTTGAGATCATTGCTAAGAATTATAGCCTCACTGCCTACTGGTTAAAAAGTATTACTTAATTAAATGTGAGCCACAGACTTCTTTTTTTGCCTCCTTATTAGAAATACATGTAGCCTTATGAAACTACAGATAACCAAACACTAAATGAAAAACTTAAAAGTGGGCACATATCAGAAATAGGTCAACCACAAATTAACAACAGTGAGACTGAGGGCATACCTCTCAACCTCAACAAGAAAGACCAGCAAAGAGTAAAGTCATATTTTTAACTTGTTAAGAAAAATAACTTGCAGTCTTCTGACTCACATGCACTACTATTGAAAAAAGATGGGCACATAAAATATAAGACAAGATAAAAATTACTCATAAGCCCTTTTTCTACAGAACTATTGCAAAGTAATATTTCAAGAAGGAAAAAATCAGTAGAAAGCATGGGGGAAAAACAGTAGAAAGTACAGGAAAATAACAATGAACAAAGAAATTGATAGTCACATAAGGGAAATCTCATAATTAAACTATAAATATCAATATTAATATCAGTGTCTGGTGTGATGTAAAGGGAAAAATACAGGCAAAATAAACGACGGCAATGGCATGCGTGTGTGAGAAAAGCCACTGGAGTTAAACTAATCTAACTGCCAGATATTGTTGAAAATGAGAGAGAAGCTGTATATTTTCTTTATATACTGCCATGCCAAATATTCATCTTAAAATATACACATAAATATTAATATTACATAAATACAACGTATCATTTCCAATCCAGTGGAAAGATACAGAAGGAAAAAAACTAATAAAGAAAATTCCATGAAGGAATAGATGACTGGAAATAAGAGAAAGGGGGGAAAAATCCCTGGCAATAAAATCTCAAAATAAAACAAAAATAAATCCAAAACATATTAGTAATTAAAATAGGAAATCTACTCTGAAAAGAATAATATTGAACTTAGAAAGACATTTCTTTGAAATAAACACCTCTGAAACATAAAATATATACAAAGTTTTAAAGGGAAAAATGAAAAATTATACTAAGCAACTATTTGCAAATGAGAACACTTGACAAAATGAACACAAAGAGCATCATTATGCATAATGACAAAAAGAGGAGTTTTCCAGGAGGACATAGTATCTATGAGCCCTTGCATTGTGAAAAGGCAAACACTCTAACTCCTCAACACAGGTAAGCCCTGGGAGCTCCACACACAACCATTTGTTCAACACTTACCATAAAGAGATAGGAGGGTTCACTGCACACATGAAGATACTGCAGTGGGTGTTAACTACTGTGCCCTGCCCCTCCTGAATGCACACATCTAGCCAAGGGTAAGGGTAAATGTGTACCTTGTAAGACTGGCTTCAAAGTCTGGGCAGCCATGGGTAAGGGTAAATGTGCACCTTGTAAGACTGGCTTCAAAGTCTGGGCAGCCATGGGTAAGGGTAAATGTGCACCTTGTAAGACTGGCTTCAAAGGCTGGGCAGCCATGGGTAAGGGTAAATGTGCAACCACATTTACCCTTCAAAGGTTACCACCAATACAACAGGAGGCTTTTACCTTAGAGGGGAAAAAATACACATTGTGTCCAAGTTCCTGGAAACTTTTAACATACCTGCTCATATCTCAGAGTAAAAAGAAAGTCTCAGACATACCTGGTAGTAGAAAACACTCAGAGCAAGTTCTCAATGTTCCTAGTTAATTATGCATACAAGTATATGATCCTCTCAAAATATTTTATATAGATTTTAAATACACACATCCACATATACACCCCTTAGAAAAGAAATAGTTCTGACTCATAACTAAAATATAATGTGCATTTAAACAACAAAAATACCACATATCTAAACATATGCAATAAATTCAAAGTAGACTTTAAAATAAATAGTATTGACTTAAATATATTAGTAGGTAGGTAAAAAATCAGTTAATTTTACTTATCATAAGGAAACTTAGAGGGAATACCTTTCAAGCAAGAAAAAAATATGTAAAAGTAGATTAATGAGAGAGAAAATGAAATATGTATGGTGAATATATATAAATATATATATATATATATATAATATGCCAAAACGCATCATTTGAAAAGTAAAATAAAGCAAATATTTAACAAGAGCACAAAAAAGGGATATATTGAAAGTTCAACAAAGTACTATTTAATTGGAATAGATAATATAATTACAGAAATATTTAAAAGGAGGATATTATTAATAATTATAAACCAATAATTCTAAAAATGAGCAAAATGAACTTTTCTTGAATATAAATTATCAAAATATTTTTTAAATACATAAACTTGATAGGACTATGAATATTAAAGAAATTAAATTGATTTTGAAAAGATTAATAGGTAGATTTTCTTTAAGGAAAAGATACAAAATGGCAAAATAACATGTTACCATGTACTATGGAAGAATGGAAAACTAAATGTCTTCAGTTTATCTCAGACACTGAAAGATCTTGTAGTACTCAGAAATATATTCCTATAATTTATTATATAAACTACTTAGAGATTTAAAAATTATATTCTTTTGTAGAGATTTTTGCAATCTTATAACAACATTCAGTATCTAGTTTTTTAGCATTTTTAAGATGGATTACTTATTTAACCTGATAAGTAGTATTATCACATGGTTATTGGAAATATCATACCTATTAACAAGAAGAATTAGAACATTCATGTGAAGTCAGATACAAAAACAAGATACCACCATTTAATAATGTCCTGGAGATTTCATTCTAATACACAACAATAACAATAAAGGATATATGTTTTGTAATGAAGAAATAAAATTGTGAAAGAATATGATAATCCCTATGGAACATTCAACTATTTCCTACAGAATATTACATGTAACATTTTGGAATTAAAATTGACAGTTTTAAGATAAATAAACAATAGATGGTAGTGATCTTGCATATTATAAATAAAAAAGCAAGTACAATTTTTTAAATGTTTGGCCACACAGTATCCTACCCTTGATTTCTAATACCGTTCTCTAAGAAAAGGAACTAGAGTTCCTTTTTGAAATGATTGATTCTAGGACTAGGAAAGAAAATGTACAAGATTACCCTGGAGTATCTTCACAGTTCCAGAAAGTGAAAAAAAAAAAAAAAAAGGCTCAACCCACAACATGGTGACCCTCAATGGCACACAGGAGACAATCTAAAAGAACTCTCAGTTGTCAAAGCTGGAATGATTTGAACAACAAAGTAAATAACATATTACATCATTACCATATTATGCTATATAAAGCAAATGAGTCCCTACTGACATAAATAATTCATTGAATAAATAAATATAAATATATGGAGAAAAAGACAAGTCCCCACTACAAAAGAATTGCAAATATTTGTTGTAGTAGATTGTTCTTCCACTCCACGGAAAAGAAGTTAAATTCTATATTCCTTGAGGTTGGGATGTTCTGGTGACTTGCTTCCAAAGAGAAAAGTGGTAGACGATGTGGAAACGTAGATTTACAGTGGAGAGACCAAACACACCACCTCAGCCAGGGAATCAAGGCTGTCATCACAAGATAAATCTTGCTGATAGTGAGTTGAAAAATCATGAAAACAGCACTTTATGTCTTTGATTTATTTCCACAAAATCTATAACCTCGGTCTCATCATAAGAAAAGTACATAATCAAGGAATATTCTAAGATATCACTGACTAATTCTCAAACTGTCTTCACAATCAAAGAAAATCTGAGATACTCTCACAGATCAAAGGCTAAGTAGACAGAAGAATCAAATGCAATGTGGTACCTTGATTAGTATTAGGGATGAAAAAGAAAAAAAAAAAAAAAAAGAGGGAAAAACTAGTGAAATCAGTATCCACTGTGCAGTTTAGGTAATAGTAAGGTAGCAATGTTGATTTCTTACTTGGGACAAATGCAACACAGCATCATAGGAAGGTATCATTAGGGGAAACCAGGTGAGTGCTACCTGAAACTGTACTATCTTTGCTAGTTTTTACAAGTCTAAAACTGTTCTAATATGAAAAGTTTATTTTAAAAAATTTAAAAGAGAGAATTTCTTATAAAGAGAAAACCCTCAAAGTGCCTAGGACTAAATCTAACAAGAGGGACAGTTTTCAAACAAACAAACAAAAAAAAATTTGAAGCACACGAAGATCTGAATACTACAGACATAGATTGTTTTATTCAATGAGAAGAAATAATATCACAAAATTGTTACTATCCCAAAATTTTTAGAGTAATTGTCAAAAAACCTTGTCCCATAGTCCCAATCCATCCTATGGTGCATGAATTTGCAGGGTTCATTTGGTTTTGCATTTTTAAAGAATTGAGGGAGGAAGAAGTAGCAAGAGAAAGAAAGGGAGAGAAGGAAGGAATAAAGAATTAAAAAAAGGCCTTAGGAAATTCAAAATATCTACTATTCAAGTCTTTACAGAAAACATTTGTAATAATAGTAAGGATAACAGCTTTTAACCATACAGAGCACTTACTAGGTGCCTTGCAAATTGCTAAGGACTTGACTTTTCTTCACTTTTTGTTTCTGGTGTACACTCTTCATGTATCAATAGTTTTCCCATTGACAGAAAAAGAAATAAAAGTGCAGGCTGGGCATGGTGGCGCACTCCTATAATGCCAGTGGTTTGGGAGGTTGAGGCAGGAAGATCAGGAATTCAAAGCCAGCCTCAGCAACAGTGAGGTGCTAGGCAATTCAGTGAGACCCTGTCTCTAAATAAAATATAAAATAGGGCTGGAGATGTGGCTAGTGGTTGAGTGCTCCTGAGTTCAATCCTAGGTACCCCCCACCCCACCAAAAAAAACAAACAAAACAAAACAAAAAAAAAAAAAAAAAAAAAAAAGAAGAAGAAGAAAGAAATCAAGGTACAGAACCAGAAGCCAACTTTCCAAAATTATATAGTCAGCAAGCAGCAAGGAAATAATTCCAACTCAAGTTGTCTTCATCCAATGTTCATACTTTCTCAGCACTGGTTAGGACAATCACACCAACTTTAGGACAGTGGCTATGTCTGGGGTTGGAGAAGGGAAGAAAGCTTGGAAGCCAGAGACTTGCCTATAATTATAAGGTGCTCTTTAGATTCTCCCTTTTTTGGATTCTTAATTCGTGTCCTTTCCTTCAGAGAAAGCTGAAGGTAACTGAAGAAAAATACTAGCAGCTTCTATTATCTAATAACAACTATAGCCAGCCACAAAAAGAGAGAGAGAGAGAGAGAGAGAGAGAGAGAGAGAGAGAGAGAGAGAGAGAGAGAGAGAGAGAGAGAGAGAGAGACAAAGAGAGAAAGAGAGAAAAGAAAAAAGAAGAGACAGAAAGAAAAAGAAGAAGAAACAGAAAAAAAAATCAGCATTCCATGATTCCATTTGGAAGAATTACCTAAAATACCCAAATACAAACAGAAAGGGGAGGAATGTTGACTACTGGGATCTGGGGAGAAGGGAAAATAGGGGAATTGTTCTTCAGTGGGTATGAAGTTCTCGTTATGAAAGATGACTACTTTCTAGAGTTCTACTGTACAGCATTCTGCCTATAGTTAACAATACTATCTGTGCCCTTAAAAATTCACCAGTGTCAAGTGTTGTATTGCAAAATGAAACAACCAACAAGAAGGGACTAAAGAAAATTTTCATTATGCATATGTCCAAACTCATCCAGTGCATAAGATAAACATGTAGCTTTTGTTCATATTATTATAAGTTCTTAATTTAAAGAAGGGGGTTTCATGTTAAGTGCTCTTATCGCAATCTTGAAAACAAATTTGTTTTAAAAAATAAGTGAAATATTCTCCTGAGTTTGAAAAAGTGGCAATCTGCAATTTGTAGTACCTGAACCCTCGAAGGAGGAGGAGGAGGAGGAGGAGGAGGAGGAGGAGGAGGAGGAGGAGGAGGAGGAGCAGGAGGAGGAGGAGGAGGAGGAGGAGGAGGAGGAGGAGGAGAAGAAAATAGGGTGAAAGGAAGAAAAGAGTAAGTCGAAATGGAACTTCTATAAAGTGTATTTAAAAATGTATGGTCAGATTCAGAAGAAACTTAGGGAAAAGGAAAGCTAGGAAGTTTAGAGGATTAGAAGAAATGCAGGAAAGTGAGAGATGAGTAGGATCCTCTGGTAGTCTCTGCAGAAGGTTCATCTAGAAAGTGGAAGCTCATAGTAGAAAAAGAAAAATAGTACTTTTCTTGCCTTTCCTAAAAACAGACTGGCTTTTAAATTTTGTTTTTGTTTTCTTGTACTCCAAAATGACCTTTGAAATTTTAAATTTAACCACAAGACAAAATCATGGTACAACCACAGAATGCTTGGTACCACATCTGCAAACTAGATATAGATAAATCTTTGGGACCAGATGGTCTCCAGTCAAGAGTTTTGAAGGCAATTAAGGCTGACATCAATGAATTTAATCAGCCATTGTGAGTAATCACTCTGCGGGACCATCCTAGCCAGGGGAGTGGGTAGACCAACCGCCCTACACAAATAACTTCTCACTGTGAACCCTAGAATTATCATCTAGTGAGCTTTGCTTCCATATTAGAAATGATTAGAATCTATGCAAAAATAGTGGTATCACTCACATTTAAACAAATATTTTTGAGAAGAGTAGTGTGTGGTTTCTATGAAAAACCTTATCTGCCTAATATGGAAATCATAGTGAAATGGGCATTAGGTGTTGATACGTATAATATCCTTTAACATCTTGGTAAATTATGGAGGGAAGAAGCAAACCGCCTAATTTCATTATACTCTCTGCAAGTTAGTTTCATTTCCTGCCTTCAATATATTTATTTCCATCAGCTTTGAAATTCTTTCTTAGCTCCTCAACCTCATGTATCATTAGAGGTGATCCACTTTTAATTTCAGTGTGTTCTTTCTTTCTTGCATTGCCTCTTCCTGTACTCTTGATAATGTCAACCTTCATGAAATTTTGTATTTTAACTTAGCAGTAGAAACTGTGGATTGAACATAAGCTTGGCCTCTAACTTCAGATCTTAGCCAATAGAAGAGTGGATGTCAAAACCTCCCTGTCTGGTCTCTCTCTTCATTGTTTGTTTTACTCTGTAATTGGGCAAGTCCATCTCTATTTTCCACTCCATGGTTTTCTGGTACTGTCAACTAAAGGGCACAAGAAAAAAGAATGCAGACTTTTCATTGTGCAGCAATCTTGGCTGTTTTCTTAGTCCTGCCTAGACTTTTCTAGTGCTATTTTAACAGGCATGTACACCATACTAGGCACCCTGGTTTTTCCTCCCACCCCAGACCTACTTCATTTCATTGTTCTTTATTGTCTGTGAGCTTTATATCTGAATATAGTTTTAAAAATAAAAGGGGAAGCAAGAGAAGTGATGAAATCCAAATAAGAGCTGAAGTTTTGTTGTTTGTGTATAATACCAAAGTCAAATTCCTGTTTTTGATATTCTGGGTTTATATAAGATATTTTCATTGAGAGATATTAAGTACAGGGTTCCTAAGAACTCTCCATTTTTTTGCAACCTCTGATGAATCTGATTTTTTGAAAATAAAAAATAAAAATAAATGAAAGGGGAGGGTACATGAGGTTGTGTCCCAATAACCTCAAAATGAAGTATGAAAAGTATGAAAATTATGTCCCTTTGTAGAAGGACATCTGTCTCATTTTAAGTTTTATACCAACCTTGGGTTTCTGAGTGTGGTGGCAGAACAGCAATTTAAAAGAAAAGTTTTTCTAATTTTTTTTCCTCAAGTTTTATTACAGAAAGAAAATCCTGGTTTTTTTTATAAAGTAACAACTAACATATTATTTGTTTATTTTCTCATAATCCATTGTAATATTCTTGTAGTTAATAAAAGTCTTCAAAGATTCTAATTATAAATTTCCAACATCTTTTATTTCATACTTTCAGTTTTTGGTTGTTTTATTATTTTACTTATTTATTTATTTTTGTCATTGTCTTCAGGACTGGGAAAAGTTGTATCAGGGTCTATAAACAGATGCCCTTTTAAGCCAAAAGTGTCCTAAATCTGGTTGGTTGGTATTCTTTATGACCCTTTTTAGCAAGCATTTTTTTTTTTTTTTTAGAAATCATTAAGTTTGTTTCTGTGAGCAAGTAAATTGTGTTTGACCAGCTGTTCTATTGCACTCATTTCCAGAAGAATTAAATTTGCCTCTGAACTCTGAACTCCAAATAGCTAAACTTGGCAAATATGTTTTCTTATCCCTACCCCAAAAGACCATGCATACACAGTTATTTAATAAAATGTGATTTTGACTGTTGGCTGAAAATGAAATGGAGGCTTAGAGCAACTGCAATATTGTATTTTCCATGACGCTCCATTTGTATATCTTATAGAGTGAAGAAAACAGTGCTAATGCTGAAATATTATTTGCAATTTATTCTTCTTTATTGGATCAATACTAATATATGTGGAGATATTTTACCAGATCTCAATGCTTAGTGACCTTTCAGCAGTTTATAATGAAATGACTGTATATGATTTATGATTTATAATTAAGGGCTTTTAAAAATCACCAGTATTCTTGAAATGTGTTATGAGATTCATTGTGTCTATTAAAGAATTCCATAGGATTCTTTAAGTCTGGTAGCATGCTCTCCACCTAGCAAAATGTTTCACATATAGATAACTATCAGCAGGCTTTTTTAAAAAATTAATAAAAATACAAATAAATGACAGGCAACCTATTAAAGAATAATTCTCTATGGCATTTTTACATGTCTTGGGCAGTTTTTGTTCAGATTATCTTTTCAAGGATGTTTCTATAACAAAATACCTTGGAAGATACAGATAGAATCTCCCTCAAGGACACAGGGCAAGTTTGTTCCTGAGCAGAATAACAAAGATAATGTCCTCATCTTGCATACTGTTGGACAAGTTTGCCAGCAGTTTATTTTGATATTGGAGTTTTCCTAAGGGTTGGTGCTTCCTTGGCTGTAACACAAACCCACTGTGTGCACAGCAACCTCCTGTGCTAATCACACCACTGCTCTGGGACCTACAGGTCATAGGAAACTAATGTAAAGATAAAGCTCATGCTTCTTGTCCCACAGGTAATAAAGTCCACTTTCTCTCACCCATGAGTTATGTGTGTTCTGCCTCTATGTATCAAACTGTGGCAGACAAGCTTGTTAGCCTTCAGATACAGGAATATCTCGTTCCCTTCAAGATTCCTGACACAACCATTTAACATGAAGCACAATAAGACTTTGTTGGTAGATAAAGAGAACATGGGGCACAGAGAAGGTCACTGAAACTTGAAGGATGGGGCTGAGAGGGGTGAGCCAGCAGAAAAGGAGATTCTGAAGATTTGTAAAAGAGTTCATGTTGAAAGAGTCAGGTTCTAGAGATGAACTCACAGGAGAAACTCCAAGGCACAAAGAATGGAGGGTAGCTTAGAGCAGGAGGAAGGTGACTTCACCCTGTGTGGCTGGGAAAAGGTTTGAAGGATAGCTACCACAGTAGCAAGTAGAATAAAGAGGTGGAAAGTTGAGGGAAATCAACCCTGGGAGACACAATTTTGTGGGTAGTCATGCTATCTGAGGGGAGGAAGCTGGGTGGAAATTAAGCATAAAGAACATTTTAGGGAAAGGAATGGTTCTGAAATAGTCAGAAAGAGAATGGGAGAGGTAGCTGACAAAATGCAGATAATGGAAAGGGCAGGTGGTGCTGAGAGCCCAGCTAAGTTCAGAAAATATAAATTGGAACAGTCTTTAAGGCTCATGGTTGCATTATGGTCTCTGGTGGAATTAAGTTGCTCTGAAGTAGGAGATAAAGCTAAATTTAGAAGTGTACTTTCTTAATAAGGAGAAGGAATAATATTCATTACTGAATACCTTGGGATAAACCTGTCAATCCCAGGTCCTAACTAACTATAAATTCATATACATAGCTGACCAATGAGATATGGATGAGTAACTCACCCTTTGATTCTCAAAAGTTGAGACTGAAAATGTTCCAACACTTTTCTACTACTTGAGTTAGTCCTCCCTTGTACGACTAACCATATTATAGTTTAAATCCACCTTCTTTTGAAATCATATATTAATGAGGGGCCTTGGGCATGAAACTAGTACTAATTTGCATGAATACCTCAGTTCCTTTTGTTTTTGAAGTCTGGCCAGACCATGTCACCAAGGAGCTATGAGTGATGGGGAGCTTCAATGAAGCACTTGGCAAATGCATGTCAGAGAAATTCTTAATAATAATAAATCCTCTGACAAGACAAGAGCACTTAAGTCTGATGGTGACAGTTTAGTTTACAGAAATAAAGCCAATGTACTCTGCTCCATCTTCGGGGTCTGAATGGTTTTAATCATGCTGTTTGGCAGATAGCTACATCAATCCATCTTGTCATATCTAAATTCTGCCATCTTTGGCTAGTCATCCATAGACATATTTCTAAATTTCAAAAACAAATCAAACCTGTTTTTGTCTTTTTGTTCATCAGTCATAGAAATAGTCACTCATTTACAATGTGAAAATGAATGAAGCATTGAGAAATGAAACAATGCTCTATTTTCCCCAAATTAGGAGCAGGAAGATTACTGTCAAATTAATCTTCTGCAAAGATTTATATTTTCAAAAAGTAGCATTGGCTAAGGCAGTAGCTGTTGTACTTAGACTCTTAACTTGATGGATCTATCAACTTACACAGGATTTGTCCCTGTTTTCTGCCCTTGCCCTGATTTCCTCAACCAAGGTCAATGTCTTCCTTTGTTTCTCTCTGGGCTTCATTAGCCTCAGGGAGAGAATATTTCTATGGAAATGGCACGTGATAAACAAGCAGACCAGTATCTGACCCACAATATCTATAGGTCTCAACTCCAGTCTGCTGAACTATTTCTAATAACTTCCTTATGCTGGTCAAAACTTTTGTTTTGCCTATTATCCCAGACATTTGCTGGGATAACCGTACATTATGCAAACAGCCTTACCTCTATATTTTTAATCTCTGTTCCTTTCCTATAACTTGACCCACAATGGATTAAAACTATAACTAAGCACCAAACCTTATTCATTCTTTTACTTAGTTTCTATCTCACCCTTGCACCTTACAAACACTAGAGCAATAAATATGGAAATATAATATAAATTTGAATCTGTGGTCTGCTATTTTTATTGAGTTCAGGGACCCTAAAATTTTCTCATAGGTAAATAAAAATTAGAATGTATCTCTTTGCTTATTATAAGATTTACTTAAAGGCTAATTGAGATAGATTGTATTTTTAAAGATGATAGTTATATTTCAGGATTCAGGGGTAACTCATCCTAAGAACAAATATAAAAAAGTTACTGAAAGCAAAACTGGATAGAATACAACTATGGCTTTCTTTTCTCTTCTCATTACTAATTTATGACACATGTTCTTTCTTTGTTTCCTGAAGTCTGTTCTCCTGCATCTCCAAACCATATAGTAGAATTCTATAGCTGAGTCACCTGGCAAACAAATCACATTTCTCTCCTTCAGTCCAAATTCCAAATTCCTTAGGAAGTTACAAGTTTCCCTAGCTTGGGCACCTGCTCACACTTTTTCCTGCATGAGGGAGAAAGAGAATCCTTCAGGACCATACAAAAGAAAGTTTGTCATTCTAAGTCAAAACTGACACTATGTGGATCAGAAGATAAAACTAGTTTGTAGGCAGAAAGAATCAAGATTTTACCACTGCAGAGTTTATGTATTAAAACACATTGTGGAATGAATGACATTGTTTAATGGAGCTTTACATGATGATGGAAAAGAATACCTAAAATATAATCATGGCAAAGAAATGAATATTTGATTTTAATTAACTTAAAGAGCCATATGTGACTACTGGCTATTGCATTGGACAATGTAGCCATCAAATCTTGTAGTTGTCAAGTGGAAACTGTTAGTGTGAAATAATCTATAATTGTTTAATGAGTGTGTGAAAGACTCACTGAAAGGACAAACCTTTTCTAATACAGACTTTGAAGGCCATAGAGCAGACTGACCTACTATCTCTTACTCAAAAATGGAACAAACTAATCCTGTAATTTTTATATTACATATAATTACTGCTTTTTAAAACTAGTTGAAAATAGAAGTTTCCTGGGGGTGGTATTGCTCTGAACAAGTAGACATAACTGAAGGCTGCGCTGAAAGATCTTCAAGGATGAGAGGAATTGCTAGAAGTTGGAGAGTAGAACCAAAAAAGAGAGAATAAATGTGTTAACAGTCTTTGCCTATCCTATAGTCTCACTTGAGAAACACTAGAGCACAGAGGTCCTTTGGGCACAACTTTCAATTCCAATCAGGTTATAACTTCAAGTAGAAAATGAACTACTTACATTTTCTCTTGTACTTGTTCTTGTGCTAATAACTGGAGTTGCAGTCATGAAGAAAAACAGCATCTTGCTTTCATAAAGCTTATTGTCCAGTAGGTAAAAAAAAATTAAATAATGCCATCAATAAGTGTAAGTGCCGTGGAAACATTATGTTATGGTTTGGATGTGAGGTGTCCCCCAAAAGTTCGCCTGTGAACAATACGAGAAAATTTGGAAGAGAAAGGATTGGGTATAGCCTTAACCTAATCAGTGAGTCCAATCTCTGATGGAATTAACTGAGTGGTAACTGGAGGCAGGTGGTGGAGTGTGGGGAGGAAGTGGTTCACTGGAGGTGTGACTATGGGGCATTTTATTTTATTTTTTTATCTGGAGAGTGGAGTCTCTCTGCTTCTCAATTATTCTGTGAGCTACTTCCCTTGGCCACTGTTCTGCCATGATGTTCTGCTTCACCTTAAGCCCCAAGGAATGGAGCCAGCCTCCTATGGACTAAGACCTCTGAAACTGTGAGCTCTCAAATAAACTTTTCCACCTCTACAATAGTTTTGGTTGGGTCCTTTAGTCACAGCAGGGAAAGAAACTGACTAACAGACTTTATAAGGGGAAGGAAGGAGTATTTACCCAGTTTGGTAGGACAAGAAGCTTTCTTAAGGGATCTAAAGTTTAACTGAGAACTACAAGAGGAATACAGGATAATTAGGCAAAAGACAAGGATGATCAAGCAGAGATATCGACATCCTCAAATTGTTTATGGAGAGCACAGAGAATATGTGGGGGCACACACCCAGGGTGAATGGAATGGAAGCACAGAGTGACAGGGGCAGTGGGAGGAGAGAAAGAAGTGCTACTATGATGTCAAAGAGTTCAGCCTCATAAAAGAGCAATGGGAATTCATTTAAGAAGAAGAGAAAGAATTGATGATGTAGCTAGATTCATGATTTTTAAAAGTTCTTTGAGAAGATAGATGGGGGCTATGGGACCATTGAAATGACTAATACGTTATCTGACTCAGAGATGATGATAATTTAACCCAGAATGTTAGTAGTGACAGAAAGAAATTGAGGTATATGAATGATATGCGGCAAGTAGAATTTTTGGGATTAGAGAGGATTATTAGATATTGGAGATAAATATGAGATAAACAACATTGATGATTGTTGGATGCCTCATTTATACAGTTGCATGGACATTTGTACATTTTATCAAGAGAAGAGACTTGGGGGAGGTAGAAATGACTATAAGTTTACTTTTGATGAGGATAGCCTTGGGACATTTAAATTAGACATCAAGTAGAAAGTATGATTTCCTAAAGTTTATAGAAGTAAAAATAGAGAAGTGAATTGGTAAGTCATGTGCTTATTGGAGCAAGAAAGACAGGACAGAAATGAGACAACCAAGGAAAGAAGGAAGGATACCACTTAGAAATAGTTCTTGAAAAATTTGAGTTGTCAATGATTGGGCAGGTGGTTATATTGCTGCAAAGACAAAGAATCTATAACTAGAAAAAGACCAGGTCAAACACATTATTGAAAAACAAGGGAAAATGGGTTTCAAAAAGAAGGAATGGTCTAGTTGGAAATTAAGTAAAACAAGTACTCTGACATGAGTGTCACATCTGGGGGTTTTGGTGAAAGTTGTTACCAGGAAAGAGAGTAGAAAACTCATACTGAATTGGATAAATATGTGAGGGTAGGGATACCAATGGAAGCAGTAAGCATGAATGATTCTTTTAACAAAGTTGGCTTCAAAACAATGTATTATATCTTCATTTATATTATGAACTTAACTTTCAAAGAAACACATCAATCTGATACATTTTATTTCTCTTTTATATATCTGAGTCCATGATCATTGTTTTATCAATAAGTACATAATTATTATTCAGAGTTTTAAAAAATATATAAAGAAAATAAAGATTATAAAATTATGGCATTTGCAGGCAAATGGATGAAATTGGAGAATATCATGCTAAGTGAGATAAGCCAATCTCAAAAAACTAAAGAACGAATGATCTCGCTGATAAGCGGATGAGGACATATAATGTGGGGTAGGAGGGGTTAATGTTAGGGTTAGGGTTAGGTTTAGGATTAGGGATAAGGAGGGTGGTAAGAATGGAGGAAGGAAGGACTGTATAGAGGGAAAAGAGGGGTGGGAGGGGTGGGGGGGAAGGGAAAAATAACAGAATGAATCAAACAATATTACCCTATGTAAATTTATGATTTTTAATTAAAAAAATAAATAATAAAAATTAAAAAAAAAGAAATCAACTATACCACATGGTGGCTATAGTTAACAATTATATGTTGTATACGTGAAAAAAAAATTAAATGTTTACAATTCCAACACCCTCATACATTATTGGTACTTTTATTCTCTGCTTCTAGAGTAGAAGTTTACATCAAATTTGTAGTTAGGGTATTCTGAAAATATAATCGTAGTTTAAGTTTATATTCACTTAATATTATACATTTTATCTTATTATAATAAAATGTATTAAGTATTTTAATGACAGCATAATATTCCATCAGGTTGATTAGGTCATAATTTAGAAAAATGACGAAAATTAGCTGTATATATAAAACACAAACATTTTATTTGCTATAATTAATAGGTAGTATTTGCATGAATATATATTAATTAAGTTACTTAAGCCAATTATTCTTATTGATTTACAATCCTATTTATATAAAGGTCTTACAAATTATTTTAGAGAGATGCAAACTCTTAAACTATTTACTAGTTATTAAAAAATAACTGTACCAAGAGGAAAAAGCCATGAGAGATTTTCAGATTGCTTGATCACTGACTAACTCTTTATTAATATTTTTTAATGTAATTAAAAAGATGTAAGCATTTTACAGAGTTGGGATACAGGCTTAACAATAAGTAATTAAAAGTTATATTCTAGAGAAGGGGCTGAACTTCGTGGTATTTGGAATGTAAGCAAGTGGTTAAGATTCTCTTCATTGAGTACAGCATTTCTCCGAAAACATCAGTATTCAGTAAACATATTTTGGGTAACTCTGATTCTACTTAAGGATATTTTTTATGTGTAAGAGTCAAAATACAGTTCAAGATTCTACCTGTGGAAAGAGAATACATTATTCTTTTCTTTCTTTCCTTGTAAACATTATTAGTTCTTACATCTTGCTAATGTTCAACTTGTGCCCTAAGAATAAAAAATTTAGTAAGTAGAGGTTTGGGCCTGAATGTGTTGTTGGAATCTATCAAAGTAGTATGTGCCTTGCTAGAAGGATCAATGTTGGTTTTAAAAGTTTGATTTAAATGAACGTTGTTTGTTATCTGCTAAGAGGAGGGATTATATGATTATTGAGGATTTGTTCTACTCTGATGAAACTAAAAACAGCACTTTTCCCACACAATTTACAACAATGATAGTAACAAAAATGACAGAGGCAGTTCTGGTTGTGGTGTTGACTCCGAGGAATCTAGGCATATTTGCTATTCCCGCCTTATTATTAGGACACCTGTTTATTGGGATGGATGCAATCAGGCATCTTGCTTCTGCAGCTACAGGCTGCATTAGACCTATCGACTCTCCGAGGGTAAGGCAGCCCCCAGGAGATGGAGGTCGTAGCAAGAGGAGAGAGTGAGAGGGCAAGGTGGGAATTACAGAGGACAATAGGATTTTAGCCAGCCCTATAAATTCAGGGAGAGTTATATCCGATTTTCATTATGGCTGCTAGGCTGTTAGAATTGTCCTTTTAAAATATGTCCAGATATTTTGTCTTTTAAGTGAACATTTTGTCCTCTACTGGTAACATATCCTTTCTTATTTGAACTTGAATCCAAAATTTCTTATAATTCTCTAAGTCCTTTAAAATTGAATCAAATTTGTAACTTTCTCCAAATACAGTGTGTATGTGTGTCTTTGATATATATCTCTATCAGTTAAAGAATCATTTAAAGACTCCATTTTTAGAGGGATTTTATAAACAAATACATGCTGAGGAGCAGAAGGTAAACACTCTCGTGATCAGAGCCACCCACCCTGCTATGATGTGGCAGGTGTGCTCATGCTGAATGCAAATGTTCACAAACAGAAGAGTAAATAACAGCTTCTTTTTTTTTTTTTTTTTTTTCCAGTCATCCATGACATTCTCTGCTTTTAAATACACAGTTGAGAAGAGAGCCTTTACCAAGCAAAATTTTCCTTTTGGGATTCAAATTTAGATGTGTTGAGAGGGAACACGTGCAGCTCATTTACCTTTAGTAATTTAGTAACTGTGTTAAATGTGTCAGTCTTATGTGGAATTATATATCACTTGTAATTAAAGCTTTCCATTATGCCAAAAGGTATTTTAGTTCGATTACTTTAAAGGGTTCTTTTTATTTTTGAACTCAGAGTTACATATTATGTTTAGTTAAAATTCCAAAGCATTCCTCCTAATACTGTCTTGAAATGAAGGAGATAAATAATATATATGTAATCTCTATTCACTTAGAGCTGTGGTCCACATATAGGGGATACAGCTATTTATGGCAAATTTGCCTTCTTTTATTGAGGATCTTATGTTAATGAGACAGCATTTTGAAGAGCACATTCATTAGTCATTTACTATTTATGTCACAATTCTGAGTCAGAATGGAATTTGGGGTTGGATTCAAAGCTCAGTAAACCATATCAGGATGACAAGCCACAGAATACATGAAATCATGCATGGCCTTGATTCCTTAAAGGACATAAGGGAAATTACCACCACCACTCCTATTCAGCAAGATGACAGTAATAATACTGGGCTTTGTTAGATTCCATTGCATTGCTGCTGTTAGACATGATGTTGGAGTCTGTCACTTTAAGGCTGTATTCCTGGGAGGACATTTTTTCTCTTCCTGTGCTTTCCTAACTCTACAATTTCTTTATTTTTCTTCCTGGTTTCCCATGTTTTCTTTCTGTTTAACATTCAGTTTGAAGAACTGAAAATATGTGTATAGCCAGTCACAATGACATCATATAAAATGTAGACGTATACTATAATTTTTATAAGCCATGGTAAAGTTTCCAGTGGATTTTAATTGTGAATGTAGTATAAATTCTAAAGGTACAAAATAACATTGTGGTTAAGAACACGGATTCCAGGGATAAACTATCTGGCTTCAAATTCTCATCTTGCCATATACATATTCTTAGGCAAGGTACTTAACATCTTAGGGCCAGGATTTTCTCATCTGTACAATGGTGAGCAATAATAGTATCCACATGGATTCTTGTGAAGATTCATGATTACATAAATTGTACCTTCATCATTAAATTTAAAAAAATGTTTTACTTTTTGAATTGAGAAATAGGTTAATATTGACTCTACATCAGCTTGAGTTTTTATAGCCTCACTGTTCTAGTTCATCCTAAAACCCTTTTTGTCTTACCTAAGAAATCTGTAAATCATACACTTGAAAATAGGACTCATTTATTTGGTTGATGGGGACAAAAAGTAAAGAAAGAGAGTAGCAGACATAGTCTTCTATCTTATGGCTGCAGTGGCAGGACACAGCCAGCCCAACTGTGTTGCTGTCCATCACTAATATTTACTCTCCATTAGACTGATTTCTTTGGGCCAACAGATAAATTCCACCAGTCCCCATATTACTCTTCATGGGAGAGAAGGAGGAACAGGGTCAATTTTAAGGTGATAGGTGAATGGATTTGGGTGACCATGGACCATACCACCCACCTGTGACTAAGTTCAATCTTTCTCTAATATCTGTTCTAAGTTATTATCTTTTTGGGGGGTTGGGATACTGGGGATTGAACTCAGTGGCACTTGTTCACTGAGCCACATCCCCTGCCCTATTTTGTATTTTATTTAAAGACAGGTTTTCACGTTTTCTCACTGAGTTGCTTAGTGCCTCACTTTTGCTGAGGCTGACTTTCAACTTGCAATCCTCCTGTCTCAGCCTCCCGAGCTGCTGGGATTTTGGGTGCACACCACGGTGCCCAGCTTAAGCTATTATCTTTTAAAGCAGCTTTCTTCAATAAAGTTGTTACATTAGAAGTGTTAGATTGTGTTAGATTGTTCTCTGATTTTTTTTTTTTTTTATATTTTCCCAGTGAGAGTTATGTAGAAGTTCAGTTATGTTTATCTTACTTGGGCAGTGCAGTCTAATATACTAGAAGCTTCTCTCTAGTTAGGAAATACTGAACATATGGGAAAGGAGGGAATTTGTGATGAAATAAGGCTTGAACTCCAGAGTTGCTTCCACCTGAAATTAGTTTTTGAATAGGCTGCAAGTTATCCTTCTGGATCTCCCTTTTCTTGCCTGTAAAATGTCAATTGCTTTTGTGATAGAGAAAGAGATGATTTTCATACATATATTAAAGAGGTAAAATATTAAATATCAATGGGGCTCTGATCTAAGGTGGCATCAGACTTTAACTTATATCAATGATCTTTCATTTTCAAAATTGTGGCCAGTTTTGTCTGTTCATGTTATCTTTAATAGGGAGTCTAATGGACCATTTTTAGCATGGTTACTACATTGAAAAGATAAATGGCACGTTTTCCAGAAAATCCTTTCTAGTAGTATAGCTGTAAAGAGGATCCATAGGATTTCAGTGAGCAGAAGTTGTAGATTTGAGGGAACATTTTCATTAAGGTTGAGATAAAATTGAACATTATTATTTGTCTAAAATATTACAAGAAAAAGAAAGAAAACAATGAGATTGGAGAGCTTGAAGTTGATTGCAATAGCATGCCCAAGCAGGCAACAGGAAAGGAAGCCTGGAAAACCAGGTGGATGTTAACTTGGAGAGGATACTTCATCTAAAATGGAAGGGAAAGATGGAAGAGTTAGATGTATTGCCCGTAGCAAACCAGGGAAGGTTAAAAAGTTCTTACCAATGGCCACCCGCTACTTTTCGTTCAGTGAAGAAGTAAAAGAAAAGATTGAAGAGGTTTGAGGAAAGGAGGCATATGGGAATGGAGGGAAGAAATCAAGATTTAGAAGATTTCCTAGAAGAGTTGATAAAGAACTAACTAGTTAATTAAAAGAAAAAGCTGGTATGGATTTTAACACATTGAATCACTAACACTTCTTTTTCTCAAATGTGTATACATATCCTGATATATATATTTCTCTAGGATCTCCCTGTGAGAGAGCAGCAGAGAAAACTGGAGCTCAGAGTTCTAGAGCCCAATATTTCAAGTCGTTGAGATATACATGGGAGGATAATCCATATTCTATCACAATAAATAATTTAGAGACCATAAATATTTAAATATTAGTAGTGTCTTTTTAACTAGAAATTGACCATATTATGCCTTAAGTTAATTTATTCAATCAAATAAAAGTATAAAGAAATATACAAAATAAGCATTACATTTGGGGCAACTGGCATGTCTTCTCTCTCAATATATATAACAATCATTTGAAAAAAGTGTGGTTACACAATTTTATAGATAAAAAAGACAAGTTTAGCTCAATTGCATATAGCAGCAGCTCCAGGATCTAGGTCTGGCCAATAAAATATATGTGCCTCAAATTCTGAACTTTTCCAACTACATTGCTCTTAATTTTCAGAAAGATATAAGAAGCTTTCTTAATATTATAATGCCTAGAATATTGTGTACACTCTCATTTTTCATTCTTAATAAAAATGAAATTTACAACAGTCTATTTCATAAAACCTGAGCATATTATATAGAAACACTGCTATATTTTTCCCTAATTGAAAAAAAAAGCTCACCAAATTATATTATTATATTGTGTGCATGTGCAAATATGTAACAACAAACCCAGCCATTATATACACAGAAAATACACCAATAGAAAATGTGGAAACAAAAAAAAAAAAAAAGACTCAGAATAATGAGGAAACTAAGGAAGGGAATTAGGGAGATATTAGATGATACAAGTATAAATTGTAACAGCATAGTGTGGTATTAGTGAAAAATAAAAAATGAAAAAAATACTCAAAAGGATATTCCATTGCTTAAAGAACTTTATGTATACCATTTTATACCACAAAATAAATGATTGATTACATTAAAAAAATCTCCTTTGAATAGTTAATTTGGATTGGGGAGAGAATCTAGAAGTCTCTTGCCTCAAAACATACTGCAAAAAGAATTTCCTTTTGGGAAAGATTTGGGTAACTATATAGTGATAAATGCAATGGTTTTTTGACATAAAACAGTAAAGTATCATGTTTTGGGGAAAGATTAAGAAAAAGATTTCAGTATATGTGAAGTAGGGGAAAGTTTGAGTCTAGAATATAAAGATGCTAATTTTGTCTCTGTATGTATATACATACATATATTCCACACACACACACACACACACACACACACATATCCTGTATCTAAAAATCTGTATCCTAATGTAGATATTGGAATATGTGTGTATTCCAAAACTTTATTTTTTTTTTGTTCTGACCCAACTCCATTTTATTTTATTTTATTTATTTATTTATTTATTTATTTATTTTTAGCATTTTTTAAAATTGTAAACAAATGGGATACATGTTGTTTCTCTGTTTGTACATGGCGTAAAGGCATACCATTTGTGTAATCATACATTTACATAGGGTAATGTTGTTTGATTCATTCTGTTATTTTTTCCCTTCCCCCCACCCCTCCCACCCTTCTTTTCTCTCTATACAGTCCTTCCTTCCTCCATTCTTACCCCCCTCCCTAACCCTAACTCTAATCCTAACACTAACCCCTCCCTCCCCCCATTATGTGCCCTCATCCACTTATTAGCGATAGCAGTCTCTTGGAGTGGTGAGTGAATTTCTCTTATTATTATTATTTTTTTATGTTTGGCACCATTAGTGTTTCTCCAGTCCCTATGATAAGCACTTATTACTTTTAAAATGTTGTGTGGGTGCTAATTTTTTGTGTATTAAAATTACAAGTTATTCTTAAATATATAAAGTTGTGTAATAATGTCAGTCATATGTCATTCTTATCAAAGATGTATGGAACTTTTAGTTAAATTCCAAGTTTGCTGTGATAACACCCTGTCTTTTAAATGCCTTTGTCCTAACACCTAATACAGCTCCAGGCATAGAATGAACAGTCAAATTTGGTTTGGCAAATGAATGAAGTTTATATTTATATGCATAACTCTTGGGAAGATTTGAAGCAGATATTTAGCCTAACTAGATGTTTTCCATTTAATTAGTATTCAGAAGAACAAAGAATATTGGGGAAGGATTTTTGTAAGCAATGATTAAAATACCAAAGTAGAATCAAATATGTGGCTATGATGCTCCATTTTCTATAGAATATTCCAGCTGTGCTAATTTATATTGTGCTGTGGGAAACAAGAAAAGGTCAGAATTATCTTTGCTCATTTTGCAACACTATAATGACACTTTGAAAAATGTTATTCTTATTTTAGTTTTCATTTTATTTGTTTTTCTTCTTCAAAGACTTTTGAAATTAGCCTTCACTTCCATTCTCTAAACAAAAAATAGAATCAGTTTAAACATTTTGAAATTAGAGAAAAGAAATGTGAATGTCATGCCTACACATAATAAAATATCTCAGGCAACGCATAATTTAATCTGATTCTAGTTCATAACCATGAAACTCAAGAGAATATAAAGTACATCATCTAAATAGTTTCAGTCACTGACAACTTAGTATGTGACTGCAACTTCTTCAAACTGATTGGAGGAAGGCATAGTGAATTTCCAAGGATAAGTACTTTGTAATTTTGATAGGCAAATGACACATTATACCCTTTCAAAAAATTTCAAATGTGTTAATTAATTTGACCTTTGAAGGAATTAAAAAGCCTAGAATATTGTGCACACTCTCATTTTTCAGGTAAGAAAATTGACATACCCAGTGCTTAAACAATAAGTCTAAAGTCTCACAATCAGCCCTAATACTCACACTGGATTTCAGGTATATGTTTTCATAATTACTTCAGGTGGACATTGGCACTTAGCATTGTCCACTAACTCCGCTGGTCATTATACACAATTATGTAACTCTATATTCTAAAATGACAGCACAGTCATAACAAACATAGAGATGAAACATTTTTGATTCCTTTTAAGCAAATTGATCCTTATTCTCAATTCTAATCAACTTGAAGACCCCTTTTGACTTTTGTGTGATTTTTGATAATACAGTAGTTTCTAGAAATGTTTTCTTTCCTTGTTTGAGGTTTGGAATGCCTGTGTGATCTTTGAAGCTCCCTTCTCTTAGGTTCTTCCATCTTCATAAGCTTTCAATTATTATTTTCCTTCGAGTTATCCATTCTCCTGTGGAAACATCACTGACACATAGTTACATTAGACTTGCAACCTCATGACTAGAATACTTCTAAAATCTCCAAATGGTCATCTTTCCTTTTGGAAAGCTATACAAATAGTATCTACTAAATATTTTATAAAAAATGTTGCTATGGTCATGATATCCCCCTGATATAAAATTTTTGATATTTCAATTAATCTATGACTTAATTAAAAAGAACATGCTATCCTGGCATTCCAGGCCTGCCTTTAATTTTTTTCCAATATAAGCCCAAAGAAGAGTTGCCATAAATTCCACTGCACTTCTGCGGAAGAATCAAATGGCCATTCCCTCAGCAGACAATGCATGTATTGCCTTTTCATTTTGGCTCTCACAGACTAATTTACCCATTGACAGGGTTATGATGCATTTTTTAAAGTTTATACTTTTTATTTGAAGAATTCTATACTGAGAAAAGCAAATCAAATCCATGTTCTCTTTGTGATTTTTCTAAATATATGCTTTTTAACCCAATTGCCATTGTTATGGCAATCTGGAGCCTTACAAATAACCAGGAGCCAGCAAGAAGTGAGAATGAATAATGTTACATAGAAAAGAATTTTTCAACATAGATACTCTTAAGTGGTAGGAAACACTTAAAGAGACACTCTGGAGACAGAAAGCAAAGAATACCACATTACTTTCTATAATCCAATGTAAGTTATGGAGAAGACAAAGTTTGATGCTGTATTATTCATCCTTAACTTAAAAAGCAGTATCCCAATTGCTAATCTGAAATGAACTGGAATTAGGCAGGGAAATTTCCAAAAGATGCTCTCCCACATTATTTACCTACAACATCATGTAGGATAATAAAAAGCACTTTCCTTTTATTCTTTAGAACAAAACATAGTAAACTTTAGATGCAAGTTACTAGGCATTGTTTGTAATACAAAATGCACACATGAGATGATCAGATTTTTTCTTATATTCAACAGTCCATTTCCATGAAGGGAACTTGTAAAGAAAGGAAAAATTATTGGTTTAAGTTGCTTTTATTTCCTTGTATTTTTATTTCCATGTGTGTTTAAAACAAATATAAGTCAATTGAGGAGATACTTAGGAAGACATATCTAATGAAGGACAGAGAGACCTGGGCATTGTCTGTGGGCCACTAGCTGGCTGTGCATCTGTGACTCTGTTGTGAGCAAGGCCACTTTACCTGTCAGTGAAAAGAGGAAGAAGAATTGTTGGGAGTATATTCTGCCCACTTGTAGAAGGCCCTTCCCCAGTGGCTGACCAGTGTGGAGCTGAAAGTAACTCAGCATAATTCACATCCTGGAGACCCACACGGTATCTGGCTAAAGCAAGACCTGCCTAAAATCCCACCAGTGCTTGTCTGTTTCTTCTGGACCTGCTTCTCTAGTTCTCTTACTAGGGTATTCCAGGAGCACTTCCTTTAATATGCTTGACTTGATGACTGACTTCAGGGTTCACTTCTGGAAAATTCAACAAGTTGCATAGTTGATTAGGACAGTTGAATATTATGCTATTCAAACCAAGATCAGCGGCATTTCCTGGAAGTTTATTAGAAATGCAAATTCTGCTGCCCCCCCATAAGCCCCAAAATAAAATTTCTAATAGAAACATGTTTTTAAAACGATCTCAAAATAAATTTTACACATGCTAAAGTGTAAGAACTATTTGTCTGAACACACGTCTTCTTATTTCTTGATTCCTGAGCTTTTAAAATCTTGGTTTCTCTCCTCTACCCATATCTTTCTGCCAAGAATTCTTTTCCCATATTCCTTCCTTCATTCATTCTTTCCCTTCCTTCTGTCTTTCTTTCCTTTTCTTTCTTTTTTCTTTCCTTTTCTATTTTTTCCTCATATATCATCTAGCATTTATATTTTTAAATTATTATTTTATTTGACAAATTCTATGTATTTATCATGATGTTTTGAATTATTTATACATGCAGAATAGTTAAATCTAACGTGTATTACCTCACATGGTTATCTTTTTTGTGGTCCCAGTATTCAACATCTGCTTTCAGAATGGATACAACGTTAAGATACAGTTTTAAAGTAGAGTATAATTATAGTCACCATGCTGTACACTAGATTCCTTGAAATGATTTCTCCTATATAACTGTAATTTTATATCTTATAGCCAACAATTCCCAAACTGCTTTTGCCTTGGGAATTTGAGTGTCATTTAGAGAGCCATTTGTAAAAGTTTGGCCCCTAGAATGGCAGTATAGGAAAGTATTGTGCACCTGTAACAAATGGGACTTAGTAGGAGGTCCATATATCTTTGGAGGCACACCTCCAAAAGAGATTGTAAGAGCTGACTCTCTCTTTTTGCTTCTTGACTTGGGCTGTGATAGAGCATTCCAACAAATGATCCCACCTAACAACCTCACTAGAGGCCCAAACCATTAAGATTGTCTGTTCTTCGCCTGAACCTTTAAAACTATGAAATAAATTATACATTTTTCTTCATTAAGTTAATTGCTTCAGGTATTTCATTGTAGTAACGTGAAGCTAAGACACTCATATTCCCCCCTGTACCATTTCTTATTTTCAAACACCTAGCTAGCAAGTTAAATAAAGAAATTCACTAAATTATATTAGGACATGTAGACCATGATTTCATTTAGATAATTAACCTGTATTAGTACACCAAAAAAGTCAAAAGGTAAAAAGTAATGTATAAAATAACTATATAAAAATACAAGTATTTTATAATTTCAGCATGCTGTCATTATCTCTCTATATACTATTCAAAACAAATATATGTAGGAGCATTATTTTTACAGTTTTTTTGTGAAATAACGAAAAAGTTGAATCCATCTGAATGTCTAATAATATATTACGTGTGTTTTATATTATATTTTAGTCATACAAGAAAAAATAGTTTTCAAGCATAGAATTGAAGAGTTTATAAAAATATAAATATAAATATAAAATGAGCAGAAAAGAATACTCATATTTTAATTTTATTTTTTGCAAGGAAAAAAAGAAAAAGTCTTAAAATATATATATATACCATACATCTATTAAGTGAAAGAGATGTAACTATAGTGATTTTATTTTCACCTTTAAATCTTTACTTTGAATTTTTGTCTTTCTAATATTACTACTTATAACGTTTATGCTGTGATATAAATGAGTACTTTTAAAATGAAACTAATTAAATTCCTTTTTTGTGCATTTATTAAACTTCTGGTGCACAAAAATAAAAATTCAGTATTTTATAATGCTTAATTTAAATTCACAACTCAAACTCATACAATAAAATTAGTTGTGAATTTCAATTATTTAAAATTATTCATAAGAGCAAATACATAAAATTAATTATAGCTACTTGTCTGGATTCATGTAATATTACCAATTACACTCTTAATCTTCATGTGTTTGTTTTGTTTGTTCTTTTGTTTCTCTATCAGTTAACTTTACCTAAAAGGCATTTATAATAGCTTGTACCCCAAAACAACAACATTCAATTATTCTTTCTTATCCTTCATAACCTAGAATTTTCAATGCATGTTGTAAAAAAAATCTTGTCTTGATTTGGAAAATGGAATTGTAGGGTTTAAGGGATCTCCGCACTGGCACATTTAGACTGATAGCTCACATTAAATATAGCTCTATATTCAGAAGCAAACTTGGTCTCTTCTCAAATGTAAACACCTGGAAAAATAAGAACTGGTTATAACTCAGTTCCAAGCAATGTCCTGGGATAGTGAGTATTTTAAGTAAGACAGGCATGCATAAAATTAATTGATATTCCTAGAGTTCACAAAATGATTCAAGGGTGATGCAGATCACTTAATAATTGCCAGAATAATCTGTTTTGAGTGTTTTAGATCACTGAAGGAGAGGTACAATTTATTCTTCATTGAAATCAAATGTAGGAAACTTACAAATTTTTCTCAGGTGGGTCATACATCAAATCGATAATATGACTTTAATCCTAAAATCTAGTTATTATTCCAACATTGATAAGATCTAAACAGCTAAGTTAAATTGTTCTTAAGTAAAGTGGAAGATCAAACTCAGCATCAAGCAGAGAGAAAATATCTTCTCACGAATTCTAAACAGAAGAAAAGTTGTAGTAGACGCTGCACTTATTGCCAACTGATGATCATGTGATTGACAAGGGAGTATGATGTGCTTATGCACTTTGGTGCTCACTTGCTCATTGTGATTTACATTACCAGGCAATTCACATATGATGAAGGTGACTTCGTTACTCAAGTTGTACAGAACTGAAGCAATATATTCAGAGAAATGTAGGCCAGAAATATCAAACATTTCTAAATTTTTTTTGTAATTATTCTTATTCGCGCTTAAAATATTTCTACAAACATAAACTGCACTTGCACTCACACATACCAATTTTTATATGTACTTTTTCATTGCCTTTCTTTTCTCCCTGATGTGTAATGTGATACGTAGTGTGATCCTTTTGTTCTTCATTTTGCTTGGTTCCTGCCTCACATATTAATGATCCAGGAGTCTGTTTTAATGAATAAATATGAATCCTTTTATATTTTTCTGTACACTCATGCCATTGTATAAAAGTACGTGTGTATAAATTATCTCATATAAGCATACATGAATAGGGGTTTGTCATTTTTTCACAGAAGCATATTATTTTTGTGTCTTGCTTTATCATTTGGAGTAGTTCACAGAAATTTTTCTAAAACATTTGCTACATTTCTGCTTATTCTTTAATAGTCAATGCAATAAGGTTATTAGCCCTCATTCTACTAAAGGGGAATCAATTTATTTCATGCCTTTTATGTTATATTGTTGCAAATACTGCAATAAATACTTTGTACTTACACCTTCAAATATAGTTGCTATCTTTTATGAAATAAAATACTTGAATTTGGAATATTGTGTCCAAGATATTTATTTATAATTACATCTAACACAAGCATAAATGCTGGAGACATCAGAACAGAGATCTGAAGGTAGCATTCATTCATGTACATATGTTTTATTGTTTGTTTTATTTAATTATATATGACAGCAGAATGCATTTTGATTCATTGTACAAAATAGAGTCCAACTACATGAACATACGGTAATGATGTTTGTTTCTTTTCACTATCTTTCCTTTCCCCTCTCCCCTCCTTCCCCACTACATGATCTAATATTCCTCCATCCTTCTCTTATCCCCTCCCCCAACCCCAGTTATGTATCAGTGTCCACTTATCAGAGAAAACATTCAGTCTTTGGTTTTAGGGAATTGGCTTATTTCACTTAGCATGATATTTTCCAACACCATCCATTTATCTGCAAATGCCATAATTTTATTCTTCTTTTTGACTGAGTAATAGTCCATTGAGTATATATGCCACAGTTTCTTTATCCATTCATCTACTGAAGATAGATATCTAGGTTGTTTTCACAATCTAGCTATTGTGAATTGAGCTGTTATGAACATTGATGTTACTGCATCATTGTAGTATGCTGATTTTAAGTCCTTTGTGTATAGACCAAGGAATATGAAAGCTGGGTAAAATGGTGGTTCCAATCCAAGTTTTTTGAGAAATTTCCATACTGCCTTCCAGAGTGGCTGCACCAATTTGCAATCCCACCAGTAATGTATGAGTGTAGCTTTTCCCCCCACATCCTCACCTATTGTTGCTTGTGTTCTTGATAATAGTCATTCTAATTGGAGTGAGATAAAATCTTAGGGTAGTTTTGATTTGCATTTCTCTTATTACTAGAGATGTTGAACATTTTTTTTATATATTTGCTGATCATTTGGATATCTTTTGTCATGTGTCAGTGATAGATTTAGATTGGTATTTCACTATATTAGAATACTTCAGCAGCCTGTTCCTGTGCCTTGATAAGTCTGAACAAAATTTTATATGATTTTTGGACTGAATCTGTTCCACTGTGATTACCAATTCATATCCTTTATTCTTGTTCCTTTGGATGGTTTGTCCTAATTTAGTCAGTTTATAAATGTTGGCTTTTATAGAGAAAAATTTTCAGTTGCTAATGGAAATAAACTTTTCCAACTATATTCATTTGTCAGTTTACCTTGTCTATAGTACTGCTAAAAACTGCTTTAAATTATTTTTATTTTTAAACATTGCTTCACTTTTTTTTGCGTGGTTTTTGAAATTGTAGTCTTTATTTCAAAGACACACCTAAACAGTGATTAAACATATTATTTCAGAGTAATTCTTAAAGAGACTTTAGAAAGTTATTTATTTATTTATTTCAAATGCATTATTTTTTTTCTCAAATTCTTGTAAATTCATTCACTAACATGTCAGCATCAAGTCTTATGTGAGAAAAATTTGTGAGGGAAAATTTTAAAGTTTTTTATAAGTTACACCCCCCCATTGTTTAACCCATTGTTAAAGATTAGTTCTGTTATCAGGGGACTAATTTGAACTTATAATTATAGATAGTATAAGATGTGGATATTTTTAAGTGCTCCAGTTTACTAGGTATATGTATAACCCTAAGTAACTTATAATTCATTATGTACATGCTGCAATGGAAGAGTACAACAATACAGCTTTCATAATTTATATTTTCAAGTACATTGGAGATTTATTTTTATGGTCTTCTCATTCTAGTCCATTGACTCATTATGTTTTATAACTTTAATATAGATGTGTTTGAAGTATGAGTTTTCCAATATAAATTAAAACATGTATCCTCTTTTTCCATTATTCTTTAGGAGAAAGAAAATGTCTTTTTTTTACACATCTATTTTTTCTTAAAACTTGAAAGATACATTAACACTTAACCCCAACAATAAAAAACATCAATAACAACAAAATTCTCACAAGTGTTTTTCTTCATAATTATATTAAATTTGTGGAAATATTGTGGAAATAAACCTGATCCAGAGCACAGAATCACAGAATCTCTTCCCATTTAAAACAAATTTTATTTCATTGAAAAAGCAAAAAGATGTTAAGATTTTGTCATCATTTCTTCTGGAAAAATTTTCTGAAATTCATTCATACTTTTATATATACATGTATATTTTTTGTGGTTACAAATAAAAGCTTTTTTTTTAAGTTTGTCTAGTTTTCTAGGACACTATTGGTGAAAGAGAGGGAAGCTAGGGTTTTGTTTTAAATGTATTTATCTTATAAATAGCCTATGTACAAAAAAGTAAATCATTGGTTTTAACGGGTCTTCACTAATCTCAAATGTCCCTAAAAACAGAGTATTATCTCTACTTTTCTGATGTTATTTCATTTCTTATTGCATTCACTAGATCCTCCAATACATTTTTTATTTTAAAAAAATGGAGCAAGCCTGCATCCTTGTCCAAGTTCTGATATTACTGGAAATGCTTTTAGAGGTTTGACATTTATAATCATATTTTCTGTCAGTTTTAATGGTCTTCTATTTTTGTTTTCTTTAGAGTTTTTAATATAAGTGGCTGCTGTACTTTATCAAATGCCTTTTCATTTAATTTTATCATTAATTTATAGATGCAAGATTATGGTGATAGAATTTTTATTTTATGTCTAACTCTCTCTGCATTCAGGAAATTAGCTCCACTTGGATTCATCCATTTTTTATTCTTTTCTTCTATTAGCTATTATTTTTTGTAAATTTTTTATGAATGTTTGTAAATAAGATGGTGCTATAATTTACATGTGAGGTATCCCCCAAAAGCTCTTTAGTGAAATAATGGAAGGCATTTCAGAGGCACAATGATCGGGTTATGAGTGTCTTAAGTTAATCAGTGCATTTGTTCCCTCATAGGGATTAACTGGGTGGTAACTGTAGGTGTGTGGATGTATGTAGCTGGAGAAGGTAGGTCACTACAGGCATGACTTTGGGACTTTTATTTTTTTCCTGTGGGGCAGTTTTCTCTCTCTCTGCTTCCTTGTTGTCATGCCCTGAGCTGCTTTTCTCCACCCCACCCTCCTACTCTCCTGCCTTGATGTTCTGACTGACTTGGGACGAGAGCAATGGAATTGGCTGTCCCTGAACTGAGACCCTGGAAACTGGGAGCCCCAAATAAACCTTTCCTCCTCTATGCTCTTCTCAGGCAAAAATAGGTGACTAAAATAGATGGGATTATAATATTTTTGTGTGTTTATTTGTTCATTTAAAAATATAAGCTCAATGAGGATATGATTATATATAAGCAAAAAGATAATATAGAAAAATTATAATTCCTTTGAAAGATATAATTTTAACATAATGTTTTTTAATAATATTCCAGATATATACAGTCTTTTAAATATGGCATTTCACTTTATTTATAAGTTCTATAACATCTAACAAATATTTTGTATCTTTTCATGACATTTATATGTGTGTGTGTGTGTGTGTGTGTGTACAGCATTTTATTTTAGAGTCTATATTATTTTCCATTAAATTTTTATTAAGACATTTGGGCTGGGGTCATGGCTCAGTGGTAGAGTTCTTGCCTAGCACGTGTGAGGCACTGGGTTTGATTCTCAGTGCCACATATAAATAAATAAATTAAATAAAAGTCCATCAATTACTAAAAAAATGTTAAAAAAAATTTATCAAGACATTTATTAAACTTTTTTTTTTTGTTGTTTTAATTTTGGTTTGGATCTTTCCTTGATGTTTTTTTAAATTTTCTTCTCTTATGAAATGGTGTTGTTTAATTATCATGTTGAAAGTATATTCATTTAAACATTTAGATATTTTATGCCTAATTTGCATTTCCCAGGTAATATATGAAATAATTTATCTTCTGAAACTTCAGAAGCAAAAAATACATATATGTGCATGTGCGTATGTGCATGTGTGCATGTGCATGTTTTGTATTTTGCTGTCTGATCTTTTAAGAAGTGCTCATTTAACAAATATTTATTGGGTACCTAATGAGTTACAAGATTCTGGTTAAGCATCATTACATATATACACACACACGTATAAAAGTA
The DNA here is from genome assembly GCF_902686455.1 of Sciurus vulgaris. Classification (NCBI taxonomy): domain Eukaryota; kingdom Metazoa; phylum Chordata; class Mammalia; order Rodentia; family Sciuridae; genus Sciurus; species Sciurus vulgaris. The sequence goes on along the minus strand of NC_136475.1, from coordinate 33,706,545 downwards.
GATGCATAAATGTATGTTAAATAAGGATAATTATTTAGGTCTTGATATACAAATAGATATAGATATACATAACACATTATTCATGACTGACTTACTCATAGTTTAGACAAGAACTACCAAGAATATGATCTGTAAATTGATGTAAGCTCACAAATCACACAGACATTGAAATCAAATATTTATAAACATTTATAGCAATTTCACACTGCACATATGGAATTAAAATATAAAATGTGTCCACATGTATTTGTACATTTAAAAAAATTTTTGTTTTCTGCTATTTATTAACATTTTGTTTTACAAAACTCTATATTCATGACTGATTTAAAAACTAAACTAATATTATTGTAGAAAATTCATTTATTATGTTTATTTATTTTAGCAAATTGTTGTTTCCTTATAACTATAATAATATAATTACAAAATTCACATACACATATAAATAAATGGTGTCTACATTTACTAAAAATGTGAGACATAAAGAAATAGTGTTCTACATAAAAGTTTAATATAAATAATAAATTGTGGTCCAAAAATGATCCGAATAGTCTGATACTATTTTTGTGGAGGTATTGTTCAGGGCACTGGCAAACAATACCATTAATTAAAATGAAGTAATTAAAGACAGAGTTTTTAGCAAAGGTACTACTTATAAAAGCACAGAGGGATAATAACAAAATGTACTGAAAACTTCTGTACTGTGTAAGTGTGAAGCCATCATCAATCCTGGGTCTGAATAGAAAGCAGTGATTGTTGGAAATTCATAGAACTATAGCTTTAGGCTTTATTTTATTTATTTATTTATTTATTTATTTTTATTTCTTCTTTTTAGATATACATGACAGTAGAGTGCATTTTGACATATACATACATGGAGTGTAACTTATCCTAATTAGGATCCCATTCTTGTGGTTAACCACTTGATAGGATTATGGCCTTTCATCAAAGCAGATGACCAGGACCAAATAACAGACAATAAGGAGAAAGCTGAATAATAAATATTTTCAATATCTTCCTACCCTTCTATTCTGATAGTGCCCTATTGTGCCTAAACCAACCAGAAACCAGGGTGCAAGGGAGGATCATTGCTACCCTAGGGAAGGAAGGAGAGATTACAGAGTGCATATATAGAGGGAGTGGAAGATATATAGCATGATATATATATTTGTATTCTTTTGGTTGGGGCACAATTAAGGAATATTGATTATCAAAATATTGCAAGCCATCCTTTTTTTTCTGTAACCAGTTTTTAAAAATGTATTGTGATTATTTCTACCCAAGTAACTATTTTTTCATAATTATATCTGTGGCTACTAAGATTATTATTTTCATCATTATTATTAAGGAAACCCTTAATCATATTTCTTAAATAAGTCAATAATATAAGTCACTCTACAATTAAAAAGTCCATTAATGTACTTTTGTCTATATCCATGATTATTCCCTTATTTGACTTCTAAAGGCAGTCAAAGTTTTTGAAGAAATGTTAAGAATTACAGTACAATTCAAATTTTCTGCTCATAGTGTATATGAATATTTATTTTCCCATACCCTAGTTTCCCATGTTTCCATGTAAGTACATAGACCCAAACACAGGCATGAGTGTACTGACATATACATATTTCCATCTGACATTTTTTTGAAAATATAATTTTCATGCTTCTTAAACATATGTTTATTTGACAGTGAGATGAAACAGTTTTCATATGAGCTCTTTATGCAGTTTTCTATGAATTAATTACCTTAACATGAATTTACCCATTTTTATATTTGTATGATTTAAAAAAAATTGGCAAGAACTTTTATAAACTATGGTTAATATACTTCATGGATATGTGCATACCAAAATGTCCCCCCCAATATAATCTGCTTTCATATCTTACATTTATTTATGAAAAGTTAATTTTCTAACACAATTTCTGCCTTTGAATGTATATTTTAAAAACTCAACTATAATTGTTTCCACACTCTTTACAGTTTTTCATTATTATAAAAATTAACTTTTTGTTGCTGTTTACCACTGTGTGCATTTTAATATATAGTTGCATTAATGCAACCACCTTGGCAATTTCAATATACAGTATTTCTTCATCCTACCAAGTACAACTTATTTATTTCAAACTCTATTTTTAAACCATAGGTTAGGCAAATAATTGAACTGTTATCCATTTTCAGATATCATATAAAGGGATCATTCATTATGGTGTATGTCATATTAATAATGACTTATTTTTACTATTCATAGTAACTTTAAAAGGCATAATGTTATGTGCACATATTGCTCATCACTCTTCTCCACTTTTGATATGTAGTGCGGTGGTAAGATGCATAATATTTATTTATACATTCAGTTGATAAAAGATATTTAGAGTACCTTCATTTTTTGTGATTATAAATGTATATACTATAAATAGCATGTATGAGTTTTGTCTGAATATAAGATTTCATTTCTGTTGAGTAAATATCTAATAGTGAGATCACAAATTCTAGTGACAAATATTTAACTTTAAAGTAAACTGCTAAACTGCTTCCAGAGTAACTTTATCATTTTTGATTCCCAAACTGTGAGAATACCAAATGATGTACATACTTGCCAGAAGTAGGTATTGTCACAGTGCTAGCATGGTAATTATATTATCCTAGTAGATATGTGGTGTATTTCATTATGGTCTTAGTTGGTATTATCCTAATGGTAAAGGAGGTTGGACATTTTTTAATGTGATTATTAGTCATCTACATATTTTCTTTGAAGAGGTATCTGTTCAAATCTTTTACACATTCTTTTTTTTCCATTTGGTTGTTACTTAATATTGAGTGTTTAGTTTTCTTTACATATTTAGTCCCAGCCCCCATTTATTTATTTATTTTTATTTTTTTATTTGTCTATTTGAAACAGGGTCTTGCTAAGTTGATTAGGGCCTTTCTAAATTGCTGAGTCTGGTTTTGAACTCCAGTTCTCCTGCCTTCGCCTCCCAAGCCGCTAGGATTACAGGTGTGCAATATCAGGCCTGACAGAAATCCTTAAGATATGTGATTTGAAAATATTTTTCCCAGATTTGGCTTGCTGCTGCTTCTTTTACTATGTTGCTCAGATCATAAATTTTAACCATTATAAAGTTTGTTTTATTTCTTTTGAAAATATATTTTGATTATCTCTTTTTAATGTTTAATTAGTTTCATTACATCATTTGCATTTAGTATGATTATTGATAATGTTTTCTTATGTCTGCCACTTTATTGGCTTTTCTCGTTTCCTTCTGTTCTTTTGTTTATTTTCTTCTTTGAATTACTTGTTCATTTTTATAATTTAACTTTCAATTAGTGTTTTACCATCTATTTGCATGATTATTTTAGTAGTTGTTTTAGAATTTTCTGTGTGTTGTTTTTAGGAGTTTGATGAGGATGTATATTAGCATGAATGTTTTTAATTTACCTGATTTGGGGTCTTTTGAGTTTCTTCAATTTATAAATCTAAAACTTTAAACAAATTTCAGAGTTTCCAATCATTAATTAACCTTGATTTTCTGCACCACACTTTTCCTTCAATATGATAGCAATGCAAAAATTAAACTGTTGGCACTTCCCTACAAGACCCTAAGACTCTGTGTTCATTTTTCCCCAATCTTTTTTCTCCCTTTATAACCAGGTAATTTCTATTGATATGTCTTAAAGTTTACTGATATTTTCCATGTAATTTCCATTTTTTCTATAAGTCCTATTCAATTATTTTAAGTTCTAAAATTTCCCTTTAGTAATCTTTTGAATATCCTACTTTTCTACTTGGACTTGCTAAACTCCCTATTTATTTAAAAGCATTTACCCTTATTTTATGGACTATGGTTACAGTCATTCTCAGACTTTTACCTTCTATATGGTCTCAGAATTTTTTGGTATCTATTAATTATCTATTTTTTTGTTCTTTTTAATATAATTTTGTCTTTGGCTTAAGTCTTGGATTCTTAAATATAATGTAATGGAAATCTAGGTAATGTTTGCATAATACAGAAAATGATGATTTATTTTCTTATTTGTTTATTTTTTTATCAAGCTTGGATGGGTAACATTTAGTGGCAAGACTAGGACAAATATTATGTAGATTTATTTTTTTTGTCCTCTCTTTCATGCCATATTTAAGTCTTCTTATCTTTCTTTCCATTTCTTTACTGCAATAGTCTAATTTCCTGGGGACTATTATACCAAATAAAAATTTCCTGGAATGCTCTCCCAGAAATTCTATTTGCATATCTTCTCTACTTTCATATAAGTTTAATATTCCTTCTTCAGAAAAACCTTGACTGATCACTTGCATAATACATGTGTATACATACACATAAATATATTGTAATCTCTTGTTCTTATAATACAAACCATAATGGGTTTTGCTTAGCTATTATATTTCTTTGCAATTGATATAAACAGATCAGTCCCTTTGCAATAGTAGCTGGCACATTGTGGGTGCTCAATAAGCAAGTATTTCTTTTTTTTTTTTTATTTTGAAAAGTATATTTTTAATTAAAGCAGATGAAATGGTCCCAAATTTAATAAGAATAAAAAAGAAGAAAAATTAAAAGAGAACATTTCCAATGAAAGATGAGTAACTGTTGATTGCTCAGGTCCAAGAATCAATGCTGATTAATGTTATACAATTTAGCAAATTTAATAAGAAAGTATTTACTGAGTAAGCAAATCTGTTAAATATACCTTCTTCTATCTATGTTATATAATAATCACAGTCATATTTTCAATTTGCTTAATTAATTGTTTACTTTCTTGGGAAAGTCAGTATTGGTTACTTAAGGATAACAAGTCAGGTGTGATTAAAATTAGAAACTATGTTGGAAAAAATTGTTGGAAAAACAATATGTTAGAAAAATTGTTAGAAAAAATGTTGGAAAAACTATATGGAAAAAATTGTATTGATAACTACTTGTTTAGAGCAACCAGTCTTGAGGGGGTGGCTAAGGAAGAGTAGGGTTACTTTAGATTAGGTAGAGGGGAGTGGAGGGAAGGGAGGGGATCGGGGTGGGGGGGAGAATAGTAGAATGAATCAAACATTATTATCCTGTGTACATGTATATCATATGAGTGGTGGGGTTCTACATCATGTATGACCAGAAGAATGATAAATTATACTCCATGTACGTATGATGTAATGAAGCATATTCTACTATCATGTATAACTAATTAGAACAAATAAAAGAAAGCTAGCACAGTGGATGAAATCCAAAACATAAATTTAGGTTTGGGAAACTAACATTGTATTTCACTAATACGATGCCTTATTATTTGTGAAGCATTTTAATATTTCCTATAGGCAATCTGTTTTATGGCACCATTAAATTAGATTCCTAGGAAAAACCCTATTAACCCTATGATAGTGTATGTTAGCACACATGAGAATTCTCCATTTTCTGCCAAAAAGTAATTGTACCTGTGTTTGTTAGGACTCCTGTCATCTCAAGTGACAAATGAACTAGCTAAAAAAAAAAAAAAAAAAAAAAAAAAAAAAAAAAAAAATAGAGGATGTGCTGACTCTACTTACCTCAAATGACAGCAAGAGTTGGCTTTGAAGATGAGTAAACAGAGGGCTTCACATAGTCTCACTAGTTGCATGTCTCATACTTTCTCTCCTCTCAGTGCCACCTTCAAACATTCTAACTGTAAATGATCTTGATTCATATCCAGGACAACTTTATCACAGCCTTGACAAGGTAAAGATAGTATTATTTTTTGCTCTGTTCAGAATTTTTGAGAAAGGCACCAGTGCTACAGTTTGAAGCATCTACCCAGTCTCAGGATTCTAACTGTGGCTAGCAGCATAAAGTACTAAATTTGAGCCAGTCTGGGTACATTCTACCGGTGTGTTCATGAAATAAATATGTCTGGAGCAAGCAATTCTGCTTTCCTAATAAAAGGAGAGTGAATAGGGCTCTTGGGAAAAACCAAACCAAAAACACCAACACCATCTAGCTACTACACTATTTATTTATTCAGTGACTGTTCTGTGACAGATATTTCACTTCACAATTTTATACATATTACCCTTCTTAACATAATGTTAACCTTCAGATTAAGTGATTTCATTCCTGCTTTTCCAGTGAAACACCTGAGGTCAAGATACATTGAAAGTGATTTGTTTAATATTTAACAACTAAGCAGCAAAATAGACACTTCAGAACTTGTCTTAATCCACAGCTCTTGCTCTTTCCACTCTTAGGGTTTCTTAGCTTTAATGGTATTGATATTTTGGGTTGAATAATTATTTGTTGTGGAGATTGTCCTGTGCTTTGTAGGATGTTTGACATCAACTCTAGCCTCTGCCTACTATAAATGAGTTAACTACCCCAGACCTACACAGCTATGATGACCCAAAATATACCAATGTCCTCTGGGGGCAAATCATCCTTGTTGGGAACTACTGAACTAAACCATTGATTCCCAACATCTTCTCTGTGTATCTCAACACCTGAAGAAGCTCTGTCTCGAAAAAAAAAAAAAAAAAAAAAAAAAAGGGAGAGCTCTGTAAGCAAGCTTTAAAAGTCTCCATATACACTGTAACAAAAAGGTAAACTGCATAGATATATTACACTGGTATTAAAAATGGCTCTGAAAATTCTTACAATAATAAAATCTATTCAAATTCATTTTACTTTATGTTCCTGTGTGTCTGAACCACCAATTAACTGATATAGAACCTCTGTTTCACCACAATGCTTCACCAACTATCTCAGAGCAATTGCATATGCAATTAAACTTTGTATAATTTGTACATCCAAAATGAATATTCTCTACAAAAATCTTCTGTATTGGTCAAATATTTTTTTTCCTATAAATGCTCTTCTCCTTCACTCTGGTCTGTGTGGGAAATTCCTGTTCATGTCTACAAGAGTCATATAAAAAAGTCACTACTCAATGTAGACTTTCTTTTTTTATATATTGTGTACTGGTTTATTTTTCCAAATGAGCAATAGGCTATTTAAAAATAAACAGATCTCCAATAACATGTATTAAAATGGCCAGCCAATGAAATCTAAATGAAAAAAAAATTATTAAGACACATTTGATCTCTGAGTTAAAAATAAACTTTCTGGTGTATTAACAGAGTCTTTTAACTTTTGTCCCCCAAACACATGAGCAACAAAATTGTCTAAGAACACTTAATATTTATTAAAGCAGAAATATAAAAAATAAGGAGGACCAATGCAAACGTTCTAAACTTTCCCAAATATAAACTATTTTTTTCTTACAGATATCTCTCAGAGTCCAACTCAATTTGTGAGGTGGCATTCATTCTTTTTCATTTATCCAATGGATACTTACTGAATACAAAGTATTGTGCTAAATAGCAACATATATGGTTGTTATTCTCATAGGGCATATAAGCCAATAGGAGAAAAGAAGTTACTATGTAATTATTAATGAGAATGTGATAAACACTGTACTAGAATAAATATGGATTTTCATATAGCAGCTGACATAACCTAGTACAGCAGCTATGGAAGGGTTTAAATGAAGGAGTAATATTGGAACAGAAATCTCAAAGCTAAGGAGTATTCACCAAGAAAACAAAAATTTAGATAGATGGGGGCGGCAAGAATGAAATCATGAACCAAACCTCATAGGCAAAGGGAGTGTGGTCCTTTCACATAAAAAAAGAACAGCAGCCTAAAAGAACCAATTGAAGATTGGGGCACAAGAAGAGTCTAATGCAAATGGGAATGCATTTTTTCCACCTGGGTAGTTCATCCAGACAGTGAGGACTGTGAGTTTTAGGTGTGCGCCCAGTGACTAACAAGAGTTTCTGACCCATGTTGGTTATTAAAGAAATGTTTTTGAGAAAATGAACTCTTAAATTCTAGAAAATCCATGGAATCATGAGAGATAGCTACTGTATGCCATTGTGTCCATAGAAGATTTCACTTCCCTAGTTGACGGTCTGAAATTGTAATTGCAAAGTGCCATATATCAGGGTTTACACTGCTTGAATCTCCTCTAAGAAGTATATTTATGACATTGTGTGATATGCACTGTTAAATTCCCACTCTGTAGTATCACTGATTTTTTTTATAAAAATAAATCTTTACTTTGAAATGTAGATCATGTTCACTAAGCAAGGTCCATATTTTTATTCTATTAAACAACTTGTAGTGTCAAGTGCCGATGAAGAATATTGAAAATCATGAATTATGAAAGGTCAATTAAAATCATTTCTGATGCTCAATAAATGATAAATCAAGAGAATACAAACACAGCGTCACCATAAATTATTTTATTTCTATATTAACTTGAATTCTCAACTCATAATTTCATCCCTAGTAATTTTTTTCCATTCCTCTTCCTCAGCATATGATAATGAGTGTTCAAAAGGTCAACAATGCATTGTGAGATTTATTATAGTTAATTTGTTGATATTTCAGCATTTAAGTTTATATTTAGTGCCTTGAATGTGAATACCTAAACTTTAGTGAAGACAATATGCCAGTTAGTATATTAAACTCCTCAGATATATTAAAGTCATGCAACCTTCAGAATAGTACTACATGGTAGATTTTATTACTATCTAATTTTTATAATTAAAGATACCAAATTAGAATGGTGATTTTTATCCCAAATCTGTGAGCTCATAAATCATATGGACTTTTGAACTAAGCCAAGTTCTCAGTCATTACTCAATGCTGTCGCTCCTAGCAATTCATGATTGAGACTGTGTGTATGTAAACATATATATATATATATATATGAATATATATGTGGAAATATACATATTAGTAAAACCAAACATATGCATACTATTTCTTCATAACAATAAAATTTTCTTCTTTCTTCTTGCCATCTTTCCTTGAGAATTGCATTGATAATGTGTCATCAGCATTTTAAAAATATAGCAGAATGTGGTACATCCTATTTCTCATGCCATCTGTTTACAACAACATCCTTCAAATGCATGTCAACTCTTTCACATGCAGAATGTGGATTTATGACCTTTAAGTGTTTGCCCACATCTTTGGTCACAGACATCAATGTGCATTATTCTCGTTAGGACATTAACCGACAGGCATTGGAGAGGATAAATCAGGCGTGAGAGTTAAACCTATGTACAAGCTTCCCATGACAATCGACTCTGCTCAGGAGAGGGAGCCTGTTCTCCTTCACTCAACATCACATCATCCATCCTCAGCCTTTGATACTGGAGGCAAGACTCTATCCTCTTATCTTCCACCGAGTCCTCATAGACCTGCAGCCAATCCATTATATATGGCAGAGGTGGGGTGTGGGACATAAGAGAGTGGGAGGTGTTAAAAACTAAGAACCTTAGAAATTTTAGCAATTATGGTCTTCACCACGTTGTTTATTCTTCAAGAGTTTCAGTTTCCTCATCTCTAATTGGGGAAACTCATACCTGCATTACAAATAGTCAGGATTTATTTAGTTATTCATTTAAAACATATTTATTGAACACCTCCTCCATGCCAGGTACTAATTTGAACACCAGAGAAACCTTTGGTTTGGTCTTGCTTCCCTTATGAAATGACATGGGGAAGACATATACTTAAAAAATGTAAAAAATATAAAACATACTACCAAGTTGTGATAGTTATTTGGGGGATGGGGATACCAGGGATTGAAGTCAGGGTCATGCTACCACTGAACCACATCACCAGCCCTAGTTTGTATTTTATTTAGAGATAGGAGTCTCACTGAGTTGCTTAGCACCTCACATTTATTAAGGCTGACTTTGAACTCAAGATCCTCCTGCCTCAGGCTCTTGAGCCACTGGATGACAGGTGTGCACCACTGTGCACAGGTAATTATTTTTGAGAAAATAAAAAAAAAAATGAATAGAACATGCCAGGGAGTCAGAAAACAATATGCTGGACACTGGTCAGAAAGATTTTCCCAAGAAATTGGCATTTGAATGAGGCACAAATGAAATGGTAGAGCAAGCCATGGCTTTCTGAACTGTGAAGTGCTATGTTAATATTTGATTTTGTGAATGTAAATCTCTTCACATTACTGAGAGTGCAGATCTCAAAGGAAAGAAACAGGCCAATTTCTTGGAATAATGAGATAGGTAAGACAGAGAACAACCATGGAATGAGAAATGCCTGTCAGAAAATTCTAGTTCATCTAACTAGGTGCACAGGGCTCTCTGAGGCCTTCAAATCATTGTGAGGTCTAGATGAATATAGCTGTGTGAACAATTAGGCTTTTATATGCTGGCAGCATAATAAAATTTTGGTGTGTCAAATTAATTCACAAAGTCATTTTAAGTTAGTGCCTTACACTAAAGAAATGTTTAAGAAATAGTTAAATGTTAACTATTTCTTAAGAGGCTACAACCTAAAAGGAGTATGAAATGGAGGTGTAAAGTGTCTGCATGGTCACAAAATTTCTATAGTTTCCATTAAATAAAAGTGTGACTTCAAAAAATTAGGCTAGTTTCAAATAATGTCAACTTATAATCACATAGAAGATATATGACATTCTTCTTTGACTTAGATGTAAACGTTTCAGTAAGAGAACACTTTTTTTTAAGCTCAGTTACGTAAGTTCAAGTTTTAAAACAAGGAGAGTAGATACACTGGCCTTGAGTGCAGTTGCATGCAGGAATGGATGGATCATGAAAGACCCTTGGCTGTACCAAAGTTATGGTTTCAATATGAGTTGTCCCCAAAAGCTCCTATATTAACACAGGAATGCTTGGATGTGAAGTGTTGGATTTTGAGAGTTGGAATCCTAATCAGTCCTTCCAGTTTCAATGGGCAGGGTGGTAACTGTTCAGGTAGGTTATAGCTGGAGTTGGGTCAGTGGGGGTATACCAGGAAGGATGAATCTTTCCTGTAGCCCCTTCCCACTTCTTTCTCCCTCTTTGCTTCCTGTCTGCCACTAGCTGAGCAGCTTTCCTCCCCTGACCCTTCTACTGTGGTGTACTGCCTCAGCATGTGCCCAGAGCAAGGGGATCAGCCTTCTATGGGTTGAGACCTCTGAAACTGTGAGGCTCAAGTAAACATTTCTAAGTTGTCCTTATTTGTTATTGTTGTCACAGCAATGTAAAACCTGACTAAAAACAACCCCTAAACAAGGATCAGTCACCTTCAATGACCTCCAATCTGGGAAGCGGAGCTTAGTGGTAGAGCACTTATCTACCATGCAAGAGGGCCTGCGTTCAATCCAATCCCTAGCACTACAAAAAAAAAATTTTTTATAAAAGGTGGTAGTAATGAATTCTAAACTCCAATTTGCTGATGGCAGAAGGAGAGAAAAAATAAAATGTGTTCTACTCTTATTGAATTTCAGGAAAGATAATTGCTTTAAATTATGTTTAACAGATTTTTCAGAAAGTGATTTGAAGGAATTTTTGAGAATACATAAATATACCTTAAAGGAATTTCAGGAAAAATATAATAGTTTTTATTTAAAAAGCATTTATGAATTGGCTGTTGAAAGAGAAAGGCTGTCAAAGTTGATGGGGAGGGCATTTCTTCTCTCTCTCTCTCTTGTTCTTCCTTGCAACCATTTCATGGAAGGATCAGTAAAACTTCTAGGTCAGGAGTCAGCAAACTCTGACTTAAAGACCAAATATAACTGCCTGCTTCTGTAAGTAAAATTTATTAGAATTCAGACACTCCTATTCATTTATGCATTGTTTACAGCTTCTATTGTTCTGTAACAGCTGAGTTGAGTGGTTGTGACAAAGGCTGTAGGGTCTAGAAGCCTACAATATTTGCTATCTACCCCTTTATAGAAAATTTTTCTGGCCCCTGCACTCAACTCTAACTTGTCAAGTTTAAGAACTATTAGGCATGACAGATTAACAAAGAATCCTTTATAAGTAGCTCCAAAATAACTTCTATCTGAAAAATACGACTGCATTAAAGATACAAATTCAATTTTGGAGGATGTGCCAAGGGGAGAATATGGACCTATTCGCTGCATCTCACAAAGTTAGATCAAAAATGCCCCTTTATGCCAACAAAATATTCACAGCATTGCCGTCTAGGGAGCATCACACTCACTAGGGAATTTATCACAGTACCTCATAAAATCACATGAGGAAAGTACTATTTTATCTTAAAGATTCAAAAACTGATGCTTACAGTATTTGAGACCAATATTAGTGTCAGGATTTGTATAATTACCCAACCCTGCCAGACCCCAAAGTCCAGTCTCTTTATAATCTTAGTATTAACCAATACTGTCTCCAGTGAAATATATTTTCACATATTATAAAAAATTATATAAATATGTTAATAGTCTCCAATATAAATAAATTTATCTATAATAAAAGTAGATACTTATTATATAATAGTAATTTAAGTATGTTAGGGATGCAAAGAGAAAAACATTTGAATTATTTATGTTAATATGTATTGAAAGTACAGTGGGGAGGAAGGATTTCTACTTAACCTTCTTTAGAAGGCATCCAGATCTATATAAGTAAATACTGAAAGCAAACTCACCTCATCACTAAATAGAGATGTTAGACTTTCCAAAATTTTTTAGGAATACAGGCTTAAATAATAAAAATTAGGAGAACAAATATATGACTGAGGGTTAATATATTCATGATTTCAAGAGTGTTGAGTACCAGCTATGAGTCAGGCAACAGAGATTTATCAATGTTCAAAATATGTTTAAAATCCTGCCCTCATGTAGCTTAATCTATGAGAACAACAAATATGATAGATATGCAAATTAAATGACTTTCAATTGAGAAATATAAGAAGTAACTTATTTGTATATATAGGAATTTTTAAAATACAGATAAGTGAGGATGCTAGTCAAGGTACAGTCTAAATATGAGAAAGTTGGGCCTCTCTGAGCAGGTACAATTTGAGCAAATACTTAAAGATAAGCATTTGACTATGAAAAAAATATGATGCGTGTGCATTTTTGGTAGGGGAGGAAGCCAGAGAAAAGACCCTGAGGAAGAAGAATGCTTGTTAAAGAATAAGCAAGGAAGATCTGACTGGCCTGAAGTGGACTGAACAAGAGCTATACTCACAGGAGCAGAGATCATAAAATCATAGGATCAGCATGGAAAACAGATCATTCCTTGTTTTTAGCCATTTCAAGATAATGGATTTTATACTGATGTGGGAATGATTTGAAGGTTTGGGTAAGATATTTTATGCAGATTAAAACTATAAAAAATACAACAGAAGCCTTGATTCTATTTTGGGTCAACTTATAGATTTTAAAAGAAGGCAAATTATCATACAAAATGCAAATTGATATAAGCTATTAGCAAAAGGTGAACTATAAGAATTTAGAGCCAGTAAGATTAGAAAGTAAAAGAAATAATCTAAAAATAGAACTGTATAGAAGGGAAATGAGAGTGTTTTAATTAGAAACTTGAATTTGCTAAATGTACCGTGTTTGTTAGGCATACTAGCATCTTAGCTGTATTATTGGCTGAAACACAAATGCAAGAGAGTGTTTTTATTTTGAAGATGAGGCAACTGCCCAATATAATCTTATGTCTAAATAAACAAAATAAACTGCAACATTTAATGATACTTATGATTGAGATTTGGAAACTGAAAGAAGATAGAAAGACTATCAGTGTATTTTAACTAACACATACGTGATCCCTAACAGAATATCATACTACAAGAAAGATGGAGACAAATTACAAAGAATAAAGATGAATATTCCAAGGAGGAATATAAGAAACCAAAGGTTGGGGCTTCCAAAAATTAAAATGTGCACAACTATAAGTGTAAAAGTTTAAAAGTTTGCAATTATATGGTATAGGTGTGAAATACAATGCTAGTAACTATCCCATTCTGCAAATGAGTAAAAATCCAAGTTAAGTGTTAAAAAGATTAATGTATTTAGGGATGAAGGGACATTTAATTATTGTTACAGAGGAAAATATTTAGAGCTATAACCTGATCCTTCTGTAGTTAATTTATAAGGACAAATGGTTAACAAAATTTCCTTGAAGTTCATTTTTTTTAAAAAGTCAAGCACAATTTGATATTCAATATGGTCAAGAAAACCTTATGATCAAATTGTATATTATTACTACGCATACACCAGTTTGCTAGTTCACTATGTTTTTAAAATACATTAGTGCAAAATCAGGTTCATAATAATGGAGGACTGTTCTACAATGGACTAATTATGCAGCTCCTGTTTCCTTTCATTTTGGGAAAGAAAATCAATAAAGGAATTTAGAGTTTAAAATATGAAATAGATTTTCCTGGAAAACTTGAAATGAAAGTTCTTCCTAGGAAACATTGACATTTATATGATTCATGACAATATTTGTCACTTTGCCTTGATATTGAAATTGATTTTAATTAATTAAAATATATTTTTCTTGTATATAGCAATACATTTATAGGATTCAGAGAATTGCCATAAAATAATTTAATTATGTATATCCACTCACTTTGTAAGTAGTTATCCCACTTCAATTCCATATATTTTTGCCATTTTACACAAGAATTAGATTGTCAAATTATACTTGTAAAGTTAGAGATTTTAGCCAATTTCCACTATTGTTAAAATCTAAGAATGCAAGTAAGCATAAAATATGATCAAGAATGGAGAAATCTAAGATCTCAGACAACCTTTCCCACGTCCTTGCTCACAATGTCAGGCCTTCCTTCAGGTTTAGAAGGTTTCTAAACAACATCTGGTTTGGGAAGAAGGGAAGGGAATAGACCACCGCGACTCTCCATTTGCACTCACGTGTATTCATAACCTGTATACGCTGTCTTTTCCAACCCAACTTGGGGACAGATTGCAGGACTGCTACTTAACCATGTACCTCAGCTTTCAATTTGCAGAGGTTTTCACTCAGAGTTGCCTTGATCCTGATTGTTCACTGCTCTATGAGCCTAGTAATGATGCCTACTCTGATGAAGGTATTTAAACCAAACAGGGCCGTACCTAGGATTTATTTATTTATTTATTTTTTACCCAATTTTGTTTTGTTTCCTTACTAGAATGTTACACCTGTACCAGGAAAAGAATACAAGCCTGAAGTAAGAGAGATTAATTCTAACCTGAAGAAAAAAGCAAGGAAATCAAATGAAACAAAAAAAAAGAGAATACTGTTGGATTAAAAAAATAGATCCCTAAAGTTATATTTTCTTTGTATCTCTAGGTCCATCTACCAGTGGCACATTTTTTTAAATAATAGAAATCATTTTTGAACAGATTATTTTCACTTGCAAACAAAGAGTCATAATGAATCAAAATATATACAGAGAAATCTTAAACTGAGTCACACATCTTATTTCTATAATGGATAAAATGGCATTTTGATGTTTGACAACTTAATCATTTCTTTTTCCCATAATATAAAAATGTTATGAAATGCCCTGAAATTCATTTGAACACTGAGAAGAATGAGATTCATGAAACTTTCTGTATTTTATTTTATTTTTTTCAAATATATGATTTTACTGACTGAAAATTGAAACAGGTTTTTGTTGACAACATAGATGAGTAGAAACACAAAGAAGAAACCACCCATTATGCAAAAGAAAGCAACTAACATATTGACATCTTTCCTTAATATTTATAGGTAACATATATATATATATATAAACAAGTACATATGCATACAAAATACCATTTATCATACTATAAAATGCAATTTACTCACTTAATTTCACTGTGGAAATTTCCTAACATCAATAAAATTATTTTAAAGTTTTAGAGAGCAGATTATCAGCTTATTATTGTTTTGTTAGCCTGGGATAAAACTCACTGAAGGATTTCTTCTCTCATCACTCAACAAAATATAAACAACTAGTAATATTTTAAATATCCCTATTTTGATTGCAATCAGTACTATTCAATACAGCATTATTAATTGGATACATGTCAGCTCCTTTTGTGGGTAGTTAGCAAGTAATCTGAACCATGTGGGCACATTACAAATAACCAAAATTAGGTAATCAACAATTAAATAACAAAATAACTCCTAATCTGTACTGAGAAAGTGATTCTCCACCTACAGTCCTGTCACTTCAAATCACCCCCCCTCCAAGTGACATTAATTTACCAAGCGACATTTTTAAAATACAAATCAGAGTCATTTACTCTATCACCCCAGATTTCAACAAAATCAGGTTCACTGCTTAGAGAGAAAGGAGCTGTCATAGTGTGAATCTGCCCTCTTTGCCTCTCTTGCCACCCCTCGCCCCTCTCCTGCTCCCTCATGCCCAGGTCAGCGCCTTTGTTCAGCTCCTGACCATTCCATGACTAAATAAATTCACACCTTCCAACTGAGCAAGTAACTCAGTTTATTATTAAAACAATAGGATTATTATCTACCCCTGTAACATCTTCAGCCTAGTCAGTTCAGTCATCTAGAAAAGTCCTGTACAACCCGGAAGCCCCAAAACAAATGCTGTCCCCTGTGTGAGGCTTTCCATCACTTTTCACCTCTCACACATATTCTGGTCTTAGGTAAACATCCTCCACTTCCTCCCACATGCCCCTGTGCCTCCTGCTTTCAGGGCATTTAAGCCCTTGTGACATATTCGTCGACCTGACCTGACAGATACCTTCACTAATCTGAGTACCTTCAAAGGGCTGTGATATGAACCTTTTTATAGTCTTCGTAAAAATACAGTAGAGGAGGCCCTCCCAGCTTTGTTTAAATTTCTGTTTTTTGGTTTTTTTTTTTTTTTTTTTTTTTAAGCATTTAGCAGTGTTAAACATACTCTGGATATGGCTACTCTAGTTTCTTGGGGCCTATTTTGGTTTGTTTTAAATGGCTGGTCACCCCCTATGGAATGAACATTTCCTGAACATAAGATTTTGTTTTTAGTGTACTTGTATTCCTCATCAAAAAGAATTACTAGTCCATCTCATGTAAGCCACTTATTAAATACATTCTGAATGAAGATCAGTGTTTGGTTAGAAAGTCGGAGGGCACAGATGATAGACGTATGATTTTATATGAATAACTATTCAGACATCTTGGGCTGAATTCTGAGAATTTATTCATAGCTGAGTGTACCATAACTAGTCACTGGAGCACTGTGGACTCCTGTGTGATGAGCAGGCTGCTGTCCTACGGTGAGTCTTATCTTGGGACAACCTGTCTTGAGTGTGATAACCTCAGGGGAAGACACTCTGTTGATAATGTTCGGCAGCCCTCTCAGCTGGGATTCATGAAATCCTAACTATTCCTTACATTTGACAGGTGAGAAAACTCAGCACAAAAATGTAGGTAGGGGTAAAGTGAAATTTCCCCTCTACCCTATGAATTTTCACTGGAATAAACTGACAACTTCAGATTAAATAGAACAGGCAAAGAGATATTAATGTATAAAAGAGGGAAAAAATCTCAGGAGCTGGGAAATCAGGAGAGTGTGATTATCCACTAGGGCCAACATTATTCAGGCATTTATATTTGTATGGGGAATGAAGGCAATTTTAGGGGTCTATTAAATGATTTTTGGGGGACCTCAGTGGGTTTGGAAAATATACTACAATTGCCTGGGACAATGTCTGTTTGACCCACAGACAATGGTTTATACATGACTCTTTTGGGGGCTGAAATAGAGGACAATGTTGTGTGACAAAAATCTGCCCAGGGGAGTTGATAAATTTCAATCTTTCTTCCTGCAATATGAGTGTAGTTCTTGAAAACTCATGGAAGCCACCAGAGGTAATTGGTTCTTCAGCTAGTCCAGAGGCAGATAAGGGAAATTTGCAGAAAGCCTGTGTGTGTGCTGGGAGGGGGAGGAACAAGGAAAGGTCAAAGGGACCTTGATTCTGAGGTAGAAACAAAGGCCTCAGACTGTCAGAGCACCATGTATTGTGGGGTATGATTTTCTAAGTCCCAACTGAAAGTTGCCACACTCAGCTCTCAGAGATCTCTGCTCCAAGGGATTCTGTACTCAGAGCACAAGGCAGTACCTTTATGAGATATCAGGACTGAAGTATAGAAACCATTCGTCAGCTTGTTTCAATTTATGTGCCTAGAGTGCAGCCTGAAATCCCTAAACAGGAATAAATCACCTGCCGAGTTCTCTGAAGAGTCCCGTGTAACTTCTCCCAACGACAGCACTTGTAAACCATAGATCATAGCTCACTGCACTCTCCCCCAGGGCTTCACAGTTTGCTCTTGAATGTATAATATATTGAGGAAGTTATAGTTTTAGTAACTGTCATTGTAAAGCTCTAATCCTTATATCCTCAAACTATGGTCTGAAAATGTTCTAATGAGTCAGTTGTGATCAGTGAAAGAGGACAAGAAAAGAAGGAGTGGGAAAGAAAGAAGGGAGAGAGCGAGAAAGGAAGATGACATCTGCCCTTCTATTACTGAAATTTTCCCTTTTCAACTACACAGTTGTAAAAATGTCAACCCAAACAGCAAGCTTCAGGATTCTCCATGGAAAAATCAGTGAACTCTCTGTCAGGGATTGCAGCTGAAACTGGTGAGGTTGCTATGACTGCCAGAGCAGGGGTTTTATGTGGTTGGGATTTTGCAGAGCTATTATTCAGTTAGACCTAATAGCTACAACCTTCACCCACACCTTTGAGCTCACTTGGACTTTAAATTTAACTTAATCTCAGGTTATATCAAGCGGGCTATGAAGTTAATGGATAAAACCAATTTGCTGAAATTATAACTTTTATTACTAAAAATAGGAGGTCACCTAGGGTTTAGCACAATATGTAATAAGAATGCAATACCATGTCTCTCAGTACATGTGTTTTGATAAAGGCAGATTCCAGCTATAAATCTGTACAATGGCAAATCTACTAAGCCACCTATTTCTCCCTACATGTTTTTACTCTCTTGTGGTTTGTTCTCTTCCTCCTTTTTCTATTCCCATGACTTCCCTGACCTCCCTTTTATAAATCTTTTCTCTCTTTCATCCTTTCTTGGCTTCTTTTTCTTTTTTTCATCCTCACCCCCCTTTTCTTTTTTTACTAATTTACATTTGCATACTTTCTCATATGTTCCATCTATATCCAGGAACTATTGTGATTGGGCTTAAGCCCAATCAAATCCAATCTCTGTAATATCATAGAGTCCCCCGTCCTCCTTGGTTCCCCCCAAAAAAATATGCTGCCTAGGAAATGTAGAACTGTCTATAATTAAATTGAGGGAAAGTACAAGGTGGATAATGAATGTCATCAGTCCTAACCACTGTAATTATGTGGAGGATTAAGGGACATCACCTCTCCTCTTTCTTTCCTTCCTACCTACCCAATTTATGACACTTTGTTCTTCTTTCTCTTACCTATAGAGCATTTAAATTATTTCATTAAATAATAAATGTACCATGAAGAAGAACCAATTTTACACAACAATCTTTATTACATATAGCCAAATAGCTCTTCATTGCTATTGTTACTGATATGTTACTAATTACCCTGGGGATAAAAGGACTCTAAACCACCTAAGTGGTATGTAATATTGGGAAACTGCAGGAGCTAAGGATTCTAAAATGATATATTTCTATATACAATAGTATCACATTCTTGGGTTTGTTCATCTTTTTCAACTTTTATAGCTTTTTTGTGTGATTAGACCCACAAATTATTTGGAATCATACAACATTATGCTTGAGTTCCAGAGAACATATACATTGTTTTGTACAAATAATTAGCTCGATTGCCATCCTTCTGTCCAGATGATGAGCTATCCTCCACATTTAATTCAGGAAGAATATATTTCCCCATTTTGTTACTATATCTGTCTCAGAAGAGACAACTGCAGATTTAAAAACAAATGAAACCAAACAAACTTCCTTTTTGCCTGTAACATGTTCAGCAGCAAAGCCATCTCAGGCCCTGTTGTAGGAAGTCTTTGAATTCTGAAATTAAAACAAGCATAAGAGGGAAATAGAAGCACATCAGCAGAATCGCGGAGAAATTTATTGTCACATGATGTTTTCTGACATGCATGTCATAAGCATGATGTGTTGTGACTAGCTAGTAATGGAGAAGGGAAAGTGATCCAGCTTCATTCACACATTAACTTTCCATGCTTTGACTAGAAATAAGGTTAGATTCTATAGATCCTATTAAAATTAGAGATGAGGAGAGGTGTGATATATTTTAATTATAAAGAGATGTAGGTTAGAAAAAAAAAATTTCACCATTGCTAGGTTTATGACTGATTCCTTTATAACAAAAGGCAGATTAACAAGATAAACACATATAAATTTACTTAATATAAGTATTACAAAACATGGTAGCTTCATAATTAAACTAATAAAAAGCTGAAAAATTATTCGATATAATTTCTGAAGGAGTTTCCTTGTGCAAACCAATCAAAAGGGTAGATATACCAAATGAGAAAAGGAAAGTGTCCTCAAGAAGAAAGTACAGAGTATTCTGTAAGCAAATGTCTCACTGGCAATTGCATATCTATGAAGGAAGCTTTGACTTGTTTCTCATGTATTTTCCTCTCATTCTTATGCTGCATTTATTTACTTTTTATGATAACTATACAATCTAACTTCGTTCCTCTCTGAAATTCAGAACCCTATGTATTAAATAATGAGTTGGCATCTCTAATTGTTTACCCCTCATAAAGGTCTTAAACCCAATATATGCCAACTTGAATGCAAATCTTTCATGAGCTCTACCTCCAGAACTCATGAAGTTTACTTTGGCCAAAAGACTGAGAATCATCCTGTAACTCGTTTGTCTTTTATCAACCTTCTTATTTACTATTTCAGACTCCCTAGAAACAGAGACTGAGACTGGGATTTAAGTACACAAGTTATTGTATATAAATTAGGATAGTCCTTTAGAGTTCTCCATCATTGGCTGGGGTTGTGAGTCTGAGGAATGAAGAATGAAGTATCAGTTCCTAGATGTATCTTCTAATTCTCTGGAGAAGGGATAACTTGTGAGCCTAGGAGCCAACTTTAACACTAAGTGTTTCAATAATGAGGATGTGAGTGAATACCACAGCATCTATTCTTTTAACTATTTCTAGTTTATCATTAAATGTTATTAATTCAATTTATTAAGTAATCATTGATCCAGCTACTTGCATTTATCATTTTGCCATTACCCTTGTTCAAGGTATTATTGCTGAAGACAAATAAAATAACCCATTAATTGTTCTTTGCAAATCTGCTCGTATGCTTATCTAATTAATTTTTCCAAAAGAGTCATTGGCTTCTTTAAAAGATAAAATAAATTCATATCACTGACTTGCTTAAAAAACTCTTGGGATGAATAGCCAAATTTATAAAATGACCTATAAAATGCAGAATGATATTCATGTCAACCTCCCCAGCAACTATCTTAACTATGTATTTCATACTTCAATATTCTTTCTACTGAGTATGTTAGAGAATGCTTATGTTTGCTACTCTGTCTTCCTTCTCCAAAACTTCTTAAGACAAAGTAAGCTCTCAACAAATATTTGTTAAGGAAGAAAAATCACTACAGTGAAATGAACATAGGGTAAGGAGGGAAAACTAGAGATATTCCAGTCAATGTAATCAGAGTTCTGTGAAAACCCCATGTTACCATCTTTATTTGATTCCATTAATAAACATTGGTGATGTGCCTGAAGGATTTGTATTCTATTAGTTTGAAAACATAAATACAAGCCTTGTGATTATAAAAAAGTCTAATATTGTGTGATTTATGTTCTAAGGGTAATTTTCTAAGCACTTTCTATGTATTAGTTTCTTTAGTCTGAATATAAATCAGAGACTATCATTTCTACAAATTTATGGTTGAAGAACTTGAGACTCAACAAAGTTAAGCAACTTTCCCAAGACAACACATCTAGTAATGGTGAAGTCAATGTTCAATCCCATTGTCTCATTCAGGATGTTTATACTATAAATTTTAAGAGTGTGTGTTCTATAATCAGGAAGGCTCAGATTGAATAGTAAACTCTGATTTCTTTTAGATGTGTGATCTTAAAGAAGTCTTTTAACCTCACTGAATCTAGTCCCTTATCTTTAGACCAAGGCAATAAAAACTTCTGGCAAATCCATCCTTTGGAGAGCACTCCAAAGGAGCCATTGGGATTATGGATATTCATTTTTAAGCAGCAGGAAACCTAAATTAAACTGGTGTTAGAAATAATAGGAAGTGGTTGGCCCATGCAACTGAAATTCCACATGTAGGGTGGACTCCTGGCAAAGAATACAGTTTAACAATATTCCCCAGGGTTTAGGTTATTTCCGGCTCTGTTCTTTGGCAGTAGCAGCCTTATCAAAGGCCAGCTCCTATTATGATCTCAAGATGGTAGCAAACAATGAAATCCTGGCTTCTTTCCAGTTTCAGTTTGACCACTGAAAAAATTCTGAGAAAAGAAGTTCTGGGGTTTATTCTGCTTGAACTAACTTTTGTCTTCAAGTAATTCTAGTAGACAGGAGATTGTTATGAGACAAATCAAAGGTCTGGGTCACTGTTTACTGGGACAAAAGGAATAGAAAAAGAAACTGGTGTATGATCATCAGAGCTATCCCCAGAGGCCAATCCCAAATCTTGTGTCTATGACATGGTGAATAAAGGGTGATAGCCCCAAGGAAATTTTGTATACTTTTGAGACACAATGGATATTGGATGGACAAAAAATGAATTTTGACTAAAATTTATTATTATTACAATGCTTTGTCACTAATATAAAAGGCAGCATGACAGATACTTAATGCTAATATTTCTATTGTACAATTGATTACTGTAATAAACTGGAAGAGAAAGAAAGATATTAGGTAATCCTAATATCTCAAACTCAAACCTCAATTTGGTATGTGTGTGTGTGTGTGTGTGTGTGTGTGTGTGTATACATATATATATATATATGATGTATTTTAAAAAATTGTGTGGAATCTAGACATTTCACTTTTTTAGCTACTTGGTACTTGTTTGATAATGATACCTTACAGATATTAGAGAATGTGAAGATAAGCTTTTATGACAAAAGCAGTTTTGTCCTGAAGCTATGACAAACCCTTATTTTCACCTTTGCCTACAGAATTTATATGAATCCCTTTTTCTTCCCATTGGATTCAGAAATTTTCAACACTTGGAGTAGTGTCTGTTGGATAACTGTTCCATTTACCTTGTCATTTAGTGAAAGCAGAATCCTTTTTTAGTTTAAGTGTAATTCAAAATCACATCTTGAATCCCTGAGAGTTTGTCTTCAAAGTGGTTAAAAGAGCCAGATATGGAGTATACATTATTAATGTCAATGATTTTACTTACAGAGTTATATTTGCAACATACTCGAGGGAGTGGCAAAGTAGCATCATAATGTGGTTTAGAGGAGGTTACCTACATGTAGGGAAAATTGAATTCACCCTCATATACCTACCCCCAATTCTCAAAACAAAAAAAAAGTATACTAGTAAAATTGAGAGACTTCTTTATGAAGTTAAAAAAAATGCCTTTGGAAACAAATGGTTGAATTTAAATGCCAGCTCCATATTTCTACCTGTGCAACTTGACTTTACCTTGATTCTCTTTGAAACTCAATTTCTCCGTATGAAATAGGCAGGGGTGTTAGTTTTGGAGAAAATAAAAAAATATTTTACCCTGCTACAGCTCATAATTTCATATTTTTAATATCAATTTGAAATCATCTATTTCAATCATCTCCAGAAAATGGGTTCTACTGAATTTACAACAAAGCTAAGTAGTAATAGTGAATTTCTTTGTTCTGTTTTTAAAATCCATTAGGTCAAATGCTCATACTAACACTTTTTTAAACCTAGAATTAATACTTTGCCACAACTTTGAAAATCTAAAAATAAAAAAATCTACATTTATTCTTTGCATGATATTTTATTAAAAATAAAAAACATTACTTTTCCCTTGCTAATGTTAAATTTGCACATCAAATTTTGGCATGGTTAAAAATAATATATCTAATGAATATAAAACATGAGGATATTTGCCTCCAGTTTGATCTTATTTTACATCAAGTCATAGTAATTTATTCATCTTTTCCTTCTGTTATTCAGTCAACATATATCTACCGTTTGCTAAAATCAGGCAACAACCTGGGGTAGTTAAAAAACTTCAATTTAGATTTTGTAATGTTCCCTAGGAGGGAGGACTCTGTACTTCCTGAACTAACATCTGCCTTCTGGTTATATAAGATGGATTTAGATCAGAAAATACTCTTATTTATATACCTAAGATTTCCAATAAAAGACAAGCTGAAAAATTGATTTCCTTTGCACGCACACACACATAAACTAAAACATTTTACCAATAAAATCCACCTCCTGCTTCTCTAGGCTTGTAACTTCAATATGCAGAGGGAAATCTGCACAGGCATGCAAGAGAGAAACATTTTTCTATTCTCTTATCAAAGGATCTCAAGATAGACAGATTGAAAATGCATCCATTTCCACTAGCCAGCAGATGGTGCTTTTAGTAATAAGGTTGCAAGAGTTTACCTGAATATCCTTTCCACAGAGTTTTAGTTTTAAAACTAACCAGAGATGAGACAAAGTGGTATTTTGCAATGACATGAAGCTAAATCTGTGCTTTTTATTGTTATTAGCATGTGTTCTTACAGAACTCAGTATAGTTTTTCCAACATCACCATTAGGTACTTGTGAAACAGTGAAAGATGCAAATACCAAAGAAGATGTAGTATAACTAGTGTATCCTAATAACTTACTTAAAAGTAAGTATGTTTACATAGTTGGAATTATTTAACTGTCAGCTAGTTCCTATTCACGCATAAATTCGCATCTACCATCTTAACACTGGTTAGTTTGATAACTTATTCTCTTTGTGTGTGTAATATATTGGAAGAGTAGAAATCAAACATTTTGAATAACTTATATAGGTAAAATTACCATCAGAGTAAGATTCTTGATCTCTTTTAACAACTGTATTAGCATTACCTCCAGATTTATTTGGTTTCCTTCTCTGGTTCTAGCCTTCATCCCACTTATATCAACATAATTGTGTAATACTCTTTTGGTTAGCCAGTTTAAATACATTTGAGATAGACTTTGGTTGAAAGTAAATATTTAAGTAACATTAGGCAGTATTTTGATAATAATTATAATTTCAAATATGCTTCTCAAAGTGATTCGAGAAGAACTTCATGTTGATTTAATTTTCACAGAAGATTTATGCAGAGCACACCTGAGATTGTCACAGTGTGATGGATGAAAAGCTATATTGTACTGTCCAAGAAGAGTTCCATTCCACTTCCATGGCCAGCGTCTATGAGGTGGACTTTCCTTGCATGAAATGAAGGGTGCTGGTGGGGCACCCTACAACTTCTTTTCACTAGCTGAAACATGGGAAACTAGGATTGCTTTTATTATTATTGTTTTTACCCTTCAGGGGATAATAAAGTGAATGGGGATCCTGAAGTACTGAAACACAGGATGGGAGTTGTATTTTTACAATCTTCAGTGAAAGTTCATGAAAAAGAAATGTGCATTCTTATCAGGCAATGCTCAAAATGATGTTCTGTAGTGATGTTCATAAAAATCATCCAATTATACAAGCCTAGATTCTGAATCCCAAATGTGTGTGTATGTGTATATATATGGGTGCATATATATATATATATATACACTTATATATGTATATATGTGTGCATATATACATGTGTGTATATATATATTTATTTAAAAATATAGGTGTCATCTAGGTATTGTGGTGCACACTTGCAATCCCAGTGTCTCAGGAAGCTGAGACAGGGGAATCACAAGTTCAAAGGCAGCCTCAACAAATTGTCAAAGGCCTAATAAACTTAGCAAGACCCTGTATCAAAACAAATAAATAAATAAAATAAATAAATAAATGGCTGGGAATGTGGCTTAGTGGCAATGCACTCCTGAGTTCAATCCCTGGTGTGTGTGTGTGTGTGTGTGTGTGTGTGTGTGTCTTTAGTCTTTAGTTTTAAAGTCAATTAGAATTTGTATTGAAAGTGATGAACTTGTATGACTTTCACTCATATTTGAGCACTTTCATAAGTCTTTCCACCAGAAAGTTGGACATGTTTACTCTCTGAAAATCCCAAATTGCTTTATTCCCCATGATCTAAGAGAAAGAGAGAAAACAAACGAACACCAAGGTGAAAGTTGTAGAGAATTTCTCCAGTCTTTGAGCCACATTGACTCATTGCCTTAGCCTTCATGCCAGGAACTATCTCACCTGAAGGGCAGAATGACAGATGGTTAAGTGGAATCAAGTAGGAGATGGATTTTACTGAAGTTACTGTTTATTGGTACCTGTGGCTTTAACCCTGTAGCAACACACGTGTGTTCGAATGTCCACCCACTATAATTAACTCTAGTCCCTGAGTCACACTGTGAGAAATACTCTCCCCAGTTACAAAACATGAGCTGTGTCCAGCAACCCCTGGCTATCTTATCTGAAAGACAGAAACTGCACTTTCAGTGTACCTCTTTAGGTTGGATGGGAGGGACTTCTTCCATAATTAAGAATGATAGTAATATTTATGATGTTTACAGATTTTTAATTTACCCGAATGTCCATTTTTCACATTCCATTTGAAGCTTGATGAAATATTTTTGAAAATAGGTTCTGTTTCTCCCAGCTACCCACTTAGCCATTTCAGATCTCTCAAATTCAATATCAGATCTTCATCTTTAATATGTACATGGTTATTAATATATTTCTTAGAATTGCCATACACTAATGTCAAAACATTAGTCACATTAATTTATCCATGACTTTAATTTACATGTTTCTGATAAACTGAATTATACATATCCTAGTAGCTTTTGTCTTCCATCAAAATCCCAAATAGTAAAACAGAGATTTTGTTCTCGAAAAAGGCAACATTCTGTTTTTGTTTTTGTTTTGTTTGTATAGTGCTCTCATTTTTAGCATAATAGAAAAGCATCAATACTTAACGGCTTGGCATTCAAAATAAGAGGAATTAACTTCTGAAAGCAAGCCCGATTTTTCTTAATAATAATTTTCCTTTGAGGTGAATTACTGTGAACATTTTAGAATTACATTCTAATTCACTTGCCTGCTCTTACCTGGAGGGAATCCCAAGAGTATAACCTATCCTAAAAAGCAAGGATGTGATTAGTTAGAATAATATCACATAACCCCTTAGTGAAATGAACCGAGAATCCCTTCTTGTTCTTTTCAAAACAGTACTTCAATGTATCAGATAAACACTGGTCAGGGGATATTTACAGAATGACCAGTGTCATTGAATGTGTTAAAATCATAACAGAAGAAAAAAAATTAAAGGAATTGTCACAGACTGAGGAGCCTGAGGTGATGCTGGGTTGGATATTGGATCAGAAATACATGCTAGTGGTCAGAGGAAAAAAATACAAATAGTAACTATGAATCAATTAAAAGCATTTCAGCATGTGATTTCCTGGTTTTTATCATTGTTCTATTGTTTTTGTAGGCCGTAAACATTAGAGGAAGTTGGACAAAAGTGTAAAGGAATCCTATTATTTTTGCAAATTTTCATAATTCTTTTTTCAAAACAGAAAGTAAAAAAAAAAAAAAAGAAGAAGAAAATACATATTTACAAGACCATGACACTCAGATTACCACAGAAGTCCATCATATTTACCTTAGGTTTCAAATGTTCACTTTCTCAAATTTTTGTATTAGTCTAGCTTCAAATGATAATCTGTTTTTGCCAAGTATTTCATCATCCTTTAAGAAGTTACCCATTCTAAAATGATAATTATCACTTTTGTATGCAAAAATAAATAAATAAAACAAAATACATGACACATTAAGGAATCGATTCTGCCTCTCCCTTTACCCAAATTAGATAAATTATCCTATTTCAAGCCACAATGATATTAAGTCAGGAGGTTATTAGATTTGGGCTCTGTTCCTTGGAAAGGGTGGTTCTATTTTCCAGGTGTCATTTTAATTTCCAACCAGAAGATAATATGATATGCGGCAGGTCACTGGAAGTTTCAGGTCTGAGTTTGTTTTCTCATGGTGCCTTCAAATCCATAACTTCTTAGTTATAGAGCTTCCAAAGTTTCTCCACAGAAGTCATATCTCACCTCTTAAACCTGTCCCATTTATGTCACCTGATTTACCATATAAGTATGTTTAAAATAAATACAAGAGTGTTAAGAATTTAAAGGAAAATATTGGTTTAGAGACAAAAGCAATATTACAATATTTTTATAACTTCTAAGCAAATAAAATCTTCCATAGGAGTCTTTGCTAACATCCTTACTGAACTGTGTTGATTTCAGGATATTTTGATTGTTCTTAGATGCGAAGTGTTTTTTTTGTTTGTTTTGTTTTGTTTTTTGGTTTGCTTTTAATCAATAGACAATACACCCTTAGTGACATGTTTTGTCTTTGTAGGAGAGAAATAAACCAATAAATCACATGTATTCATTTTGAATAAACCAGATTGCCCTCCAGGCTCTCTCAAATTCTCATCTTATGGTCAAAGTGACCATAGTTTACCTGTTTTGTAGGAACAACATCAAATAGAATTATTTAATCTAGTAATACCACTCAACACCTAATATGTAGAAAATGTACAAGGAAGAGAAAAGTCTGTTTAGGGTGTGAAACTGTCTTGAAATCATAAAACATACTGGGAACTATTATATTTGTTCAGAGATAATTTACTAGAAGTCCATAGAAAGAAGTTAATAGTTCATACAAATAAAGTCAAAATCAGTAAAAGAAAGCTATAAGAAGTGTCAAAAGAGAAGACAACCAATAATATAACAAAATTTTTATTTAATTCCCTTGTTTAGAAAATGAACTAAAGGAAAATATTATCGCTTTTTAACCAGAGAAGATTTACCAGACATGGTTACTTTGATCATTTCAACATGTTTTTGTGATTAGTTGTAAAATGGCAGAAAACTATAAAGTTTATAATTACATTTAATGTTTTCTATTATGCTTTTTGGACCACTAACTATCTTCCTTGATACAGAATATGTGGATGGAAATATATGAAAAGTGTTCTCTTTTTTTCACTTTCTATTTTATCACAGACATTTCTCACACTATAAAATGTTCTGAAGTATGATACTAAATGTTTATGTAGTATGTTTCCTAGTGTAGTTGCCCTATTTATTTTCTATGATTTCTTACATCAATTCAAAATTTTCATTATTAAACTAAAGCTAATTTGAAAATCTCTGAGTAATAGTTAGCAATGTAGAAATGTTTCTAAGCTTTAAAAGTAGAATGTTAGGTAGGTATAACTTAAAGAAGTTTGAGATCTATTGACAGAGCACCCTGCAGAAAAACAACAACAATTTCCATTTCCATTCCTGGAAGGAATAACCTGTTTGCAGTTTAGACAAATGGAGGGAACTATTAACACCTTTTTTTGTCACTTACAGTAACCTTCAATATCCAAAGAAAATGATTGTTAGCAACAACTATAAATAATTTTAACAAGTATATTTTACTTTAAAAATAGTAAATTTTATAAGCACTAGCAATCTACAGTTTGTTATAAAAATGAGAAAACACTCGTTAAAAAAACCCTTTATTTACACTAGCTATTTATTCATATTATTCAAATAAGTTACTTTTCTAATTAGTAATGTTTTAAATATCATTTCCTATACTTCTACACTATTACTCAAAATTTTTACTTGACATTATATCAGTTTTATAATTTAAGAACATCCTGCATTTCATACAGAGTTTTTTCTAGCCTAAGAGTAAAAATGTGTGTACCCACATACTATACTGGAAAAAAAGAATCAATTTGCATAATAATAAGATTATATTAATACTTAATAATATATCTTATTTTATGGAATGTACTATATATTATAGGTACTTTGGTTTTAATTCTCTAAAGATTTCTAAGGGGAAGGTATTATTTTCATCTGTGTTTTTCAGATAAGAAAATTTAATCACAAAGGCAATAAGTTGCCACCTTAAGGTCACAGAGTTAGTAAGTGATCTTGCAAAATAACTTTTAATTAGTAAACCTGCCAAGCTTAGATTATATAAGTGACCAATGCTGATTTAAAAAGTGGTAAATATGTATGACCCTATTCTTAGAAAATGAGTGCAGATGTGTGTATAAAATATATAAAAGGCTATAATCCAGGATCTGAACTATGCTTAACTGTTGAAAGCATGAATTTAATTTTCTATTTTTGTTAATCAGTATCTTAGCATGAATTGCATTTATAGTATAATTTATAATATCATACATAATATATGAGATGTCATGTATATTATATATGTATATTTATATTTATTATATATGTATGTTATATGTGTATATTTAAACTTATTTCACTGAACACTAAAACACAGAAAAAGTATATGAAACAAGTACATCCAGAATATAAGGAGGACTATAAATATAGATATTCCCATTATATATTTTAAGTATTTGAACACGTAAGAGACTCAAATAAATATAAACATAGGTACTTTTAATACTATAAATAAGCTTTTTCTAAAACATGTGAAACTTTGTTCTCTCCAATTGTCTGAAATCTAGATGTCTCTAGACCTGCAAATTGCCTCTTTAGCCACAGAGGATATTATAAGTTGCATTACAAACATTTTGGCAAATAACAAGGAAACTTGCTTCAAACTTGTATGTACCAATTCTAATTCAGATTATCTGGGTGACCTTCCTAGTGACAAAAGGAAAGAAAACAACTTCAAGAGAAGGTACTTACTTTTATAATAACTGCAATCATTCTAACTCCTGTTGTGCATCATTGTTTTTCTGGAGCTTTCCCTTGCATTCCCAGGACTGTGTTCAAAAAAAAGTGTCTTTCCTAACAACTCATTTGACCTTATTTTGTGCCTGCAAAATCTTCTCATTGTCCTCCCTAAGCATTTTGTGACTCTAGAAAGTGTATATCACATCTCTGTCATTGCTAGAATTATTTGAATTGATAGCTGATTGTTT
Source organism: Sciurus vulgaris (assembly GCF_902686455.1). Classification (NCBI taxonomy): domain Eukaryota; kingdom Metazoa; phylum Chordata; class Mammalia; order Rodentia; family Sciuridae; genus Sciurus; species Sciurus vulgaris. The sequence goes on along the minus strand of NC_136475.1, from coordinate 33,675,716 downwards.
TAATTTCTTCCAGTGAAAATCAGTCTTATTGGATGACAGATTTTCCTTGAATTAATTAGGATTTTAGAAAAACAATGTTTTATTTACCATTTGAAAGAAGAAGGGTGTGTGCATGTTTTAAGAACCATACAGGTAATTATGCAGGCTGAATTAATTAAACCATAGGTTTTAAAAACCAAAGAGAAATAAATGAAATGATATTTATACATTAATTAATGAAGTGTAAATTTGAAAAAATTATTTTTGACTTCAAATTTTGGATTTTTTCTTTCCCTTTTTTTTTGTACTGAAGATCGAACCGAGAGCCTCACACATGCTAACCATGTATTCTATCACTAAACTACAACCCCAGCTTCTAATTTTTTTGATTTTTAAATTGAGATTCAAAGTAGATAATTGAGGAACTGAGGTTAGTGGAAGAGCACTTGTCTAGCATGTGTGAGGCACTGGGTTTGATCCTCAGCACCATGTATAAATAAATACATATAATAAATAAATAAATAAATAAATAAATAAAGGTCCATTGACAACTAAAAATATTTTTTTAAAAAGTAGATAATTGAAGCTGAGTCTCCCAAACTAAAATTACCTAACAATGACAGCAAAATAAAATTGCATTGTGTTGATACCTTGTTTATGTAACTGAATAAGATCCAACATTTTTTACTGATTGAAGCAATGAAAGTCCAGAAGTTGAAATGCAACATGAATAAGCAGGTCAACTGTTGTACATCATTAGGAAGATTTAAGTGACACCTAATTAATACTGAGAAATTATACATTTTGATAGAACAGATATACTGTTGAGTAATAGATGGGAGAAATTGATATTAGTGACAGGGTTGTGTGGGTAGTGATATGTACGAAGTCAAATAATTTTTGAAAAAAACAAAAAAACACATTTCAATAGTTTGCAAGCCCATGATCAGGATGTGGGCTGTGGGTGGAGGTTATGAGAATTCATCAATACTGTAAAATTGAGGGATGACAAAGGGAAATATATGCTACATCTGCTAGTCATTTGTGAAATAATACAGAAAAAAATTAGAGTCCAATGTGTTCAACACATTTTGCTTCAATTCCATCTAGAACAACCAGAGTTAGAATAAATTCAAATTTCTGTCTATTTAATATAAGACTCTGTTACTTTTTCATGCAATTTAATTTGCTAATAATGTTAAAATTCTCAATGATCTGTGTCTTCTGGATTTTTCCTTTGTTTTTAATCTGTGTCTGACCTATGCCTCCTGCTTTCAAGTACATGTCTTGCTGCTCTAAGTACTTCTTCATTGTTGCTGTCTCCCTTTGGTGGCTTTACAATGGAGACGTGTTATGGCATCTCAAATCAGCATCACATCTGTCACCATTTATTTAACCAATATATACAGTCTTTGATATATGCCATTTATTGTGCAAAACATTTTCTAAATATTAACCCATTTGATTATCAAAACAATCTGAGAAGGGAGACAGGCAGCTGTGTAACCATCAATACTTTAAAGATGTGCAAAATGAGTGCTTGGAACATCCCAATTTTCCAAAGGCAGCAAGCAGGATTCAATCTCAAGTGTTTTCTGACTACAAAGATTAAGCTCTTCACCCAGATAATCTGGTTTCTTCCCTATTAACACTCCTCCCTGGGGTACCCTAGATTAGTAATTCCTCCTGAGCACCAGATTTCAGGCATATGCCTCATTGAAACCAGCAAAAATTAAGTGTTAGTAAACAAAACAATAGCATACAGAGAAGAACGTAATAAAATTCTCAGGCTTTTCAAATGCAGCACATTTCTATCTTACATTCTAATTCATTAACCTAGGAAAATCTTTTACAGATGCATTTAAATTTGACAGATCTTTTTTCTAAAACAAACAGCAACAAGAAAATAAAAAACTCAGGACCCACAAACAATTGGGAACATTCTGTAAGCACATTTGCAAACCTCTGTCTGTCTGCCAAAGTAAAGCAAACTATAGTCCAAAGCTTAAGTTTATACTGAAAATGAAAGCACAAATTTTACATGAGATAAGTCTTTCAAAAAAACATTTTTGTATTCTTTCTTTAAGAGTCTATATTAGGTCAAATGGTAGGCTAAACCCTTACACATATATAATATTCTCTCTCTCTTTTCATCTATCAATTTATCTATCCATCCATTGTTATGCCACTTTACAGTTTGCTGCCAGGGTTATTACTCTTAATTCCACAATGCTATTACTAAAAGCATAATTAATCATGGTGGTCTGATTCAGGTATTGACATATTGGTTGTAGCTGTCTGATCTTTTCTCCTATAACAGCTGCTAGACTCCCAGATTGAGCGAAGCCTTTGCTGCCACATCAGACAATAGTTTTGTGACAGATGTTCCATGTTCGATTGAAGGAGCACAGATGAAAATAACATTCTTTCCATGCTTGTGAGACCACAGTTGAAAATGAGCAGTTGTCCCCCGTCCAGACAACTGCTATCAAACTCATGGAACCTTGAAATAATTTGCAGCCTGCCCTGCACTCGGATGAGGCTCACATAGTCCTTGAGGCTGGCAAGTCCCACTCTACTGAAACCCAAGACCTGTCTTTTTGTTTCTTTTCTGAAAAATTCAGCTGTTATGATTGTCTGCAACCCATGATAAAAACTGCCTCCATGATTTTATTCATTTTCTACTTTAAAATATATTTTTTGGTAGTATTAGTAACATATTTTTATGAATCAATTAAAAAGCAATATAATGTCAAAATGAAATCATTAACAATCCTAGTAGTCAAGATAGCCAATGTTAACATGATGGTATTTATTCTTCCCCATACATACAGACATGCATGTGCACAAACACAAACAGATTTACAATTACAAATATAAAAGCTTAATATACGTAGTTTTGTAGCTTGTTTTCTCACTCAGTACTAGCTAATGACAATGTTTCTGAGTCAAATCTACCTTTTTCTTATTCAAGGAAAGAAAACATTTCTAAAAAGGGCAAAATAGGAAATATTTCAAACTTCGTTGGCTAGATGATCTCTGTCACAAGTAAGAAGCTTTGCCATTGTGTCATAAAAACAGCCATAACAAACAGGTTTTAAAAATGGGTGTGGCCATGTCCCAGTAAAACTTTATTTAAAAAAAGAGGAAGAGTGCCAGAATTGATCTGTGGGTCATAATAGCTCAATACTGCTATTTTAATAGCTGCATAAACTTCTACACTATGGATATGACATGGTTTATTTAAACCTTTTGTGCCCCTAAGGAATTCTTCTATTTCCAGCCTTTTGTTATTTTAAAAAACCCTACCTGCCAAGAATTCTACTACGTGTTGCTCATCGTGGTGCCTGTTATCTCTGGGGGCTAGCATTATCAACTCTTTCCACCTGACTGGACTTCTAGGCTTTCCCCTTCCCAGACAGAAGGCCTCAATGAGCTGTGGATTACTTCCACTATTTGTCTTAAGTGTACACCATGTTATCAGAGAGATGGATTACAGCACATCCTTTGATAGGTGTGCTATTTCATTATGGCCATATCTGCACCTCATTTCACAGACATTCTGCAAAATATCTGTGAAAGTTTATTTTCCATGGTTTCACATTTGCTAAATCTTAAAGATAGGAGGACAAGTCAGATATTTATCAGTCTTTCCTTCCTGGAAAACCCTTCAGTATGTTAGTCCATGTTGCTATTCCAATGTATTTAAAAGTGCTTTATTTGAACTCTGCTCCAACTTTTGCCATTCTACATTAGAAAGGATAGGTAAAGAATAATCATAAAATGACTTCATTTCTGCTTCCTCATTCCCTATAACTTGCATTAAACTTTTTCCTAAATAGATTAATGGTAACAATTATGTTCAATTATCCTTCCTTATGTGGACATTTCTATTTGGTTTTTTTTTTTTTTTTTAATTTTTATTACCCATGCCAAGAGATTCTGAGTTTGAATCTGAGTTTGAGACTATGAATTTACAGTTAATATTTTTGTTTACTTGTTTATTTATTGGAGTTATGGTTTATGCATTCCACAGATTTAGAATTTGCTTAGCTGACCTCACCCCCACCCTCATACCAAATAAAGCATAATATAATAGATACTTCTACCAAGAAAAGTTGGCCTAAAAAAAAAAAATAGGTGTTTCATCAAACCTTATCAAAGTAAATGCATTGCTATGATAATAGATATTAGGATATGAGGATAATGGAATATATTTATGTAATGTAATCGCATTTGTTACCTCACCTGGTGTGGATTAAGATCCATCATCTCAAGATGACCGAACAATAAATAGATGCTTAAGTTAATAACGATAAATATAGAAAAGAAATACCTATGTCTAAAATTCATAGGAGGAAGGCAAATATGAACCAAATTCCTCAAATTAACATATGAACTAAATTCCCCTTTTTACTAATTGAGGCTTAAAATCAAGAAACTGATTTTAAATCCATTTATACTTAGAGTATAACTAATATGATTACAATAGTGTTGAAGTAGTTCTCTAAGGATTGGGAATTACAAACTAAAAGGTGAGGTATTTGTGTCCTTTAGTTCTTATTTTATATTATATTTTACCATTTGATTTTTTCATTGTGAATGTGAGTTGCATTTTATCAATAATAAATGATTCATTCCATTTCACACAAAGTATTTCATTATTTTTGTTCATTTGTTTAAATCCTTTCTTTACACAGAAACAAACAAAATGCCAAATATACATGTTTATATATAACATTGTATTATTAAATTTTACAAATAAGTATAAATCATAAACATTGCATATGATATGCAAAAAAATCCAACAACCTGTTAATGAACGTGTAAAGTCTTGAAACCAAGAATAGTGAATGGATAAACATAATAAGAAGCCCAGCTGAGAAGCAAAAGTGATGAGTAATTCATATTTCAAGTTGGTTTCTAATTCACTTAGATTTTAGTGCTCAAAGTAAAATAAAAAAATACAGAAAAGCAGAATATAGATACTAGTTTTTTTAAAGTAATTGGAATAATAGATACTATTTAGTTTTACTTTTAAATGATTTAAAACATTGTTCACCATTTAAATTTGTTTCTTCCATTTTATCACTTTATAACCTGATTGAGAAAAACCAAAACACAATTGTTTTTTTTTTTTTTTTTTTTAGAAAATCAATGTCATCATATTAAACCCTTCTCCACATACATTTTTTACTCGTATTCTGACTTGGAAAGCCATCCACATCACAGAAAATTGCATCAACTTTATCACTAATTGCTCTCAGGTTAACTGCTTTGGGGAGGAGAGAAGGAAAGAGATATTAAGGATTTATCAGCTGCAAAAGCTGAATAGTAATTTGAATACTAGTGGTGTAACATTTGCATAACATTTTGGGATATGTTAGCTTCTAATGCCTCAGGTGTGACTTAATGGAAACTATCAAATTTAAGGTTTTTGCATGATGGGGTCAATCAGCAATATCCAAAAGCCATGGTAAATTGCAGTACAGTTATTGCAAGGAGCTTAGAGTCCCAACCTGATATGAGTCACTGTCACTACTTCCTGTCAAGTTGCATTGTTCAGGTGTTTGCAGATCTGTCAGGTACTACAGGATGCAAAAGGGCACAAAATTTGATTTGTTTTTTATACATAACAAAAGCAATGCATATTGAAATTTCTTTACAGAAAACGTACCTTTGACCTGAAATTCCACTTAAAATGTTTTCACTTCTCCACTTAATGAGAAAATTGCAAAATTAATAAAAATATTGAAAAATTGAACTTAATTATATCCAAATATCAAGAATTGCATACATAAATTTAGTGCATCCATACATTTAAGAATATGCAAATGTGGATACTTGGATACATGGTTAAATTTAAGTAAAATAAGGAATTCAAAATGATGTGACTCAATTTATACCCAAAATATCCAAACATAACATTATTGCAATTTATATACATTTTCAAAATAATCAATATGATTCAAATGATTCAGTTATAATGAATTTATTAATATATTTTGGAAGCTTAAGATATATAGGCTTACTATTTTATTGTGAAGACAGAAAGTAGGTGATTCTGATTATACTACTAGGTATATCACTTTGCACATTTTTCAGAAAACACAATATCCACATTTTTTTCTTTTAAGTATCATATCAAAAAGTTATTAGGCCAACTTTTAGTAGCATAACAAAGCAATGATTTTAAAAGCTTGGCAGTAACACATGGATATGTAATGAAAATTTTAAAACGTGCATTGACTTTTAGGACTATGCTTGTTGAATATTAAACACCTGCAATTGCTAGTGCCCAAAGCACCTCTTTCAACATAATGTGTACAAACTTTGGAAGTATTTTAAAGTGCCGGTTTTAATAAATGAATAGCAAGATTGAAAAGAAAAAGTTTATTATAAATATTTTGCTGTATAATCAATTATGTTAGCTACCTGGACTAAAACTTTGTTTCACTATGTGAAGTTAGAAAAATTGTTGTGAGATTAGTATTTTCGAAATCTTGAAAATTTAAATGACTCTCAAGTATACTTTTTAACATGTTCCTAAGGTTCTCAGAACTGTTTGCAATTCAATTTTTATGAAATGCACACTTAGTATTTGTAACATAGAAAAAATAATGGATTTGACAATGCAGGTGTAATTTAAAAAGAAAGCTTGATAATTGATGTTACATTGGTGTTGAATTAATTAGTTTTGAGTTTAGAAAACAATGATTAAATAATAATCCCAAATAATTAAGTTTTGTGTCTTTTCTACGTACCTTGCATAGCCCAACATTCTCAGAAATTGATGTGCGTTCAAGATGTTCCCTTTCTTTCACACAGACATGTGACAGTACATTCTATGAAGAACTAATGTACAATACATAAATGAAAAGATCAGCTATCTAGACTGCATAATTGTTGGTATATTATAAAGGAACCTTGAATGACATTGCTTAAACAAAACTAAATATATTATGATATTTTAAGAAGCTTTGAAGTCAGAAAAGTATGAATTTGAACTGGCCTCACTGTGGGCTAACTGTGTGATTTTAGAAAATGTTAATCACTACAAACCTAAGTTTATTTATACATAAAATCAACATAATACAAATTCAACATGTTTATTTTAAACAGTAAAGGAGATAGCATATACAAAGTATTGAGCATGATGACTGATTACATACTAATAGCTCAGTACCTAGTAGTCAATTCGTTAATTCAATTATTAGTTTTTCTTTAGTATATAAAGTCTGACAGCCATTATAGTAGAACATATTAAGAAACCCTCTGGTTTTCCTGTCTGATTTTATTCAAAAGTCTCAGGTATTTTTTTTTCAGATGTTTCAGTCCGCTTTTGCATTGCTGTGACCAAAATAACCAATAAGAAACATTTAGAGGAGGAAATGTTTATTTGGGGCTCACAGATTTAGAGGTCTCAGTCCATAGGAAACAGACTCCTTTACTCTGGGCCCAAGTACAGCAGCACATCACAGGGGAAGGCACCAGCAGAAAAAAGCTGCTTAGCTCATGATAGGCTCAGGAAGTAGAGAAAAAGAGGGGAGAAGGGACCACAGGGAAGGTGCACCCTTCCTGGGTATACCTCCAGTGCTGCTCCTCCTCCAGCCATATCCCACCTGCCTCCAGTTTCTATCTAGTCAATCCAATGAAACTAGCATTGACCGATTCATTTATAGCTCTCACAATCTATCTTTTTACCTCTGAATATTTCTGTATTAACAGGAGCTTTGGTGGTGGGACACCTCATAATCAAACCATAACATTAATATGCCATTTGATTATTTTCTGCCATTTATTTTCAGTCATTTCATGGTTGAGAGAAGTTTCTTTAAGTAACCTATATGAAAGACCTCTTGCTACTAAACTCCATATCACTTCTTCTGGATTCAGGAACCTGGAATTTACTTCTCGTTATGAAAGTTCCATTCTTTCATTCAACAAAGCTTTGTAGAGTGTATACCACATGACAAGCACTGCTAGGAAGCATTGAGGATGGAGTGGTGTGCCTTTTGGGAGATTAAGGTGTATTTGATCACTTACACAAATAATGCCTGTTCTTCATTGCTTTTCCCTCTTTCTTATCAAAAGAAGTGTGTAGAACTTCTTATCTTGTTAAAAATATAAATTATAACCACCTACTCTGTTAAAATCTTCAACTGTAGTCACATCTACTCTCAAATACATACCAACCTCTGAGAGTTACATTTTATTCTGAAGAGAAAAATAAGAGTTTCAAGCAGGTGATCATCAGTGTATTTTAGAAAGATTTCTCTGGGGCCTCATAGAAAGGGACAGATATGTTGCACTGGAATCATCGAGTAAAAGAAACCAGGGCTTGAATAATGGAAAGCCCAGTATATGTACCCTACCCTAAACAGCAAATCCTTCAGCCTACTGTGCCAAATTGTCTTCTTCCCTCACTTCTTACCACTTTTGTGCTAGGGATTGAACCAGGGTCTCCTTCATGGTAAGCACTTATTCTACTGCTGGCTTATATCTCCATCCCTTTTTTTCTTCTTCTTACTCCCATCCATGCCAAACAGAATGCCTTTCAACCAAATGCTAGATTGTATTGACAGACAACATCATCCTAACATAATCTTCACATAAAGTAGCCCTGTCCTCTTCCTTCCTTAGTATCCCTCTGATAGCAGTTCCCCCATATTCATTTCACAATCTCAGGAAAGTATGTGTGTTAATAGACACATTAGTAGAAACTACTGCAGAAGGCACATCGAGGGTGTTAGTAGATTGAGTAGCTACACCTATTATTGCTGGCACAAATACCCATGCTGAAAGAATTCTCCTGGGATGTTATAAATCAGAGAAGGTGTGAGCTAATATCTGTTGAAAGTACTTCCCCACTCCCATAGAGACTATGGTGTTTATTTATTTTATCTAATCCCCACAACACTGTTGGGTATATTCTGACTTCAACCCTGTGGAATTTTTAGTATGATTATTATATCCACTGTGTCAGAGGAACTCCTGTGTCCCGTGATTAATGTTTTTTGAAAGCCATTTGCAAGGAAATCAGTATCTGAATTACAAGGTTCAGTGATTAAAACTAAACGTATTATACATTTTATATAAATTTTAATTTGAAAAACAAAAAGTAGAATTTATTATTTCTTGAAATAAATAAAAATAACTAGAAATGGTATCGTGGTGAATCAAGACTGAGTAGTTCTGTGACTCAATTCTTTATTTTTGTATTAGTTGTATAGTTTATTGCTTGAAATTTGGAACTCATTTCGGAATATTTTGATGGAAATTTTACTGCCCTAATGTGAGTTTCCCGTGATGACTAGAAAAGTAAGTCTTTATTTCTATCTATTCCTCTACTGCTTCTCTGATGCATGGAAAATGAGCTTATTTCTGCTTAGCTCTCTCTTTCTACCTAGATGGCATAGAAACTAAAAAAATAAGTCTAAAATAGTTTTCAAATGATTTCGCCTTTTCTCATTCCTGGTAACTCTTCCATGACTTTCATATTTTGAGGTGTTGCTAGGCAATAACTTAACTTTCCTTTATTTTTTACAATTCCTTAACTTGTTTCTGTTACTGATAAGTTGTGAGTAGAGGTCATAGACACACAATATGTAATATCACCCCTGTGTTTGAAATCTTTCTATGGTCCAAGAATAACCAAGTTTAATATGAAGGTAATGGGACACTATTCATTTACAGTTCTATTAGCAAAACTTCAGCCCATAATTCAAACATAGGGAGAAATATAATTATACAAGTGAATTGCCAGCTGCCTCCCACATTCCTCTTATGTCTCATGGGGCAGAATAAAAGTGACTGCAATTATAGTTTAAATCTCAGAGGGATATTAATGTGATAGTTTTAGCAATAGCTTTTTTATTTTTTATCAAGTCATGTTAATAAAGAGGATGGCTCTGGTAATTTGTGCAATATTACATTTTGTTAGTAGTAATTACTATTTAATATAGTCTCTGTGACATAATGACATAAAAAAAAAAAATCCTAGAACATACACCATCCCAGGGTAAAACATCATGAAATGCTATCTTACTTCTAAAATACTTATTGATAATATTTTATGTTGGCAGTGCCTAGTGCCTACTTAAATTCTCTTTTGAAGTAATTTATTTCAGTTACTATGCTGTTGTTACATTTTCAAATTTAATTGTTTTATTATATAAACTCAAAATTAGAAATTCAACATTCATGGTTATAAAATTAGGAAGATGAAATTTATTCACTTTCTTAAAAAAACCTGTAGTAAAATGCAAAGTTAAACAGAAAAGCAACATTAAATATTTCATGATGCTTCTGTTATACAGTATAGTGAAAACATGTAAAGGGTATTTTTTCTGATAGGTTCATATTCAGACTGTTGACCCTAAACAAACTGAAAAATCTGAACGGCTTTAAAAGAGATACACTATGGATACACTATGGCTTTGTTATCCTATTAAAAAAAAAAAAAAGGTAAAAAAGGAAGAGTTGATCTATTTAAAGTTATTTAAAGTACTTCTTCTTTGATTACAACTAGAATTTTATTATGATTTTCATCTTCCTTTAACATAGACTATGTTGTAATCTATGACTATAAAGGAAGAGAACTCACAGTATACTGCTCAGTGCAAGTTGCCATTCTAGTCCAATACAGAGGATAATGGATAAGCAGGAGGTAAACCTACTATGCACATGCGTATTATCTATATGCCTCAGTTCCTTTCCTAAGAAGTACTAACTGATCAGTACATGAGGACATGCCTGCATAGATCTGATTTATAGCAGCAATAGCTGCTATTCATCAAGGGCTTCCTATGTGCTAGATCCTCTATTGAATGACATGTGTACTTATTATAATTTTTCCTTCTTTACAATCATACATGCTATTTATTATAAATCCCATATCATAAATGAAAAATTAAGCCACTCACTAAGCAATTAGCACAAAATGATACATCTAGTCTTTGTTACAACTTGGTCATGATCCTAACTTGTAATGGTGAAGACCATTAACTCAATTATTTTGTGTTCTTCTAGAAGTCTAACCAAAGTTTAAATTTTTTGTTTATATTTAAATAGTAGTATCAAATGATTAGTATAAAATTTCTAGCTATGACAACAGTTCTGGTTAAAGAAAATGAGTGGTGAATAATCATTTCATTAAATTAAATATAAAGTAGTACCATATTTTCTAGAGAACATCACTTTCATAGACTCATAGACTATGTGGTCTTCAAGTAAACCTCTAAAAAATCATCATTATCTACATCTTGTCCCCCCTGTCAGTGAAAATGTGCTGCTGTATTTCTAATAATTTATCAACTTTGCTTTGAAAGGTTAGAAGTGTTTCTTTTCAGTAGCCTATAATGCATAAACTCCTTTAAATTTTTGCCCACTTTTTAAGACTCTCAGTGTCTTGTGAAGAATAATGTTCTGTTTTTTCTCAGACAAGCTTTTGTTTTTCCTGCACTCTGTTTTGGAAATAGATGGCTTGAACAAAATATTCTTCTAACACAGAAGGAAAACTACCTCTTGGTTCTTAGAGGCTGAATTTTGAAGAGTCAATTATTTAGTCCAGAAACCTTCTGTGAATTGTTTCCAAGTTGAATTAATTATCCTTCACTACTCATAATGTAGTAATGAAGGAAACAAATAAGCCCAATTAGGAAAGATCATTTGGCTACAAATGTGTGGGTTGTATCCTTTGGGTGAATTGCATGATATGTGAATTATATCTCAACAGAGCTGTTTTTCAGAAAAACTGATTGTGATATCTACATACATATATCATGAGAAGTAAGAACCATTCTGTATTTATCTTCCTTCTTCACAGTTGATCTGAATTTTTACAAATGACCAAGTAGAATGTCATATTAAAAATGTGCTGCTGGTATGCAGACCAGTTTTAGTACTGGTAATCCAACAGAGACTTACCAGAATGGTTATGTCAGCACTCAGCAATATGGAAGTAATGTTCCAAATAGGCACAATGTTATGAACAAACAGGCATATGGATATCCTGCTACTGCAGCTGCACCTATGATTCACTGTCCAATGCCAACAGGATATTCTCAATAAGACATTAGAAGTATATGTAAATGTCTGTTTTTCATAATTGCTCTTCATATTGTGTGTTATCAGATGATAGTTATTTAAGAAACATGGGAAATGCAGAAATGACTGCAGTGCAGCAGTCATTATGGTGCACTTTTTTGCTATTTAAGTTGGATATTTCTCTACATTCCTGAATTTTTTTTTTGTACTAGAAAATGCAAAACTTTTTGTACTTTGCACAAAAGTAACTGTACAGTGATTTGAAATACAATAAATGGAGGCAATGCATGGCCTTCCAATAAAAGATATTTGAAGACTGAAAAAAAATCCATTAATCCTTTTAGTTTATAAATTGGCAAGATTGAAAACCTTCCACTGTTTTATTGAAAGATGAAAAATTTTCTGTGATATATGAATATTCTTGTGCCAATGTTTTGTCTAATGTTTTATAGGAACAGTTTATTTTATCATCTCTTATATATCTAAAAATTGTGTTAGGTGTTTTGAGTGATCTTCACCACTAATAACCATCACTAATATAACAGAGTTCAAATGAATAATAAAATAAGATTAAAATTCAATTATATGTTGGAAAACGAAATGAAAGAGGGATTATTTTTATTCAGGTTATATTTTTTCTTTCCAATGAGAACAGCAGGATGTTTTCTGGTGAATGCAATTATTAAGTAGTTGCAAATTTCAAGAGCTAAATTGAGGAGAGGATTGACCAGTTGCATTGTTAGTTTGTAATTTTGTTTGATGAACTTTCACACTGATGTTCAACTGTGGTGGGACAGTTACTTTCAACTCTGGTGGGACATAAAAATTGCTCCTAGAACTTTCATACAACATCAGTGCTTGGGTTGCACTATTAGAAAGTGATTGAGTAAATCTGGTGTTATATCTGGAAATTGATTTTAAACTTGCCTTTAGTCATTGTTATATGAAATAATTTTTAGAACCACCTGTTTATCTTAGATTCTTTTTAATAACAGAGATGCACAGAGCAGTAGGCCACTTGTCTCTTGATGGCTTAGTGAAAGACAGAATTTATTCTTCTCTTTTTGAGTTTCTTGTAGATCATATGTTCATCCATCATACTTAAGTCCCCAGTATACTGTGTATAATTGGAAATTTAAACCATATAGAATCCTTTTGGGAATGATGCAAGATATCTAGATAGATATCAAAAGATATATATGTATCTTTTCATTGGATAAACCTATCTTGATATGATCTTCAGTCAGTCCTGAAGAAGCAATGTGTTCACAAGGATTACCAATGTGGATTGTTTGAAACCTTAACTGATGAAATAAGAACAGGAGAGCCACCAAAAAGGAAAACCTGTGACAATATATTGCTTTAATTTAAAGTCCTGATCTCTTGATTCTTTCACTAAAGTGAAAAATCTAAAAAATACTGGGACCGCTGCCCTAAGAAACAGTGACTCCTGGCTGCAGAAGCAGTAAAACTTGGCTTGTTAGGAGAAGAAATCTGAGGTACAGAACAGACCAGAAAACATTCCAGATTTAGTTAATCCTTCAATCCCTGGCATAGGAAGGAAAAAGAAAACAGTAACTAGTTTGTGCATGAGGAGGATCTCTAGAAGATCTCTCTAAAATACATTTGTAGTGTTCTCTTTCACCAACCCTCCCTTCTTAGCTACTATTCCTAAATAAGAGACAGTGGCTTCATCAGTGCACAATTGCAATGACTATGGAATGTTCTCTATAAGTCAAATAAAAAAATATCTAATTAAGTATTAGCTAACTTTTATAGACCTGCAAGGGTCAAATAGTCTATTGTTTTATTATGATATGAAATTCATGTAAAGGAGAATTTTTTAATATATATAGAAATAGTAAAATACACAGATGGGGCTTCTACAGCCCCCTTGTGGCATGTGAAATGATTGAAGAAAACTTCCATAATGATTCAAAACACAAGAAGCAGTTGAAAAGACAACAAACGAGAAACCAATAACAGAATTTACTAATGCCAGAATACTGAGGCATCCCTTTTTAGTACTTCATGGGACTGTGATGAGGGCATGAACCCTCTCTCCCATCCTTAGTCCAGGTCTCACCAGATGACACAGAACCACAGTGAGAGCACAGAAGCTCAGCCTTTGCCACACTGTGCAACTTGACTGAGAGCTGGAAAGTGAATAGGCATTCCTTCAGCAAACTGGTGTGCCACTCTGAGGCCTAGAGTGTCCCCAGCCCCACTTTCTCTATATCCATGTGAGAAAAAGCAGCACTCAGGACACAGGCAAGTAAGAAGGAATTGTCAGTGAGGTGGCCAGCTCACCGTAGGGAGTGTAAGCCCTGAAGCAAAGCACTTCACTTCGGGCAGGCAAAAATCCGACTTGTAAATAATGATATTGATATCATAAGAAGATGCAAAATCCAATTGTATCTTCTTTACTTGTCCAAAATTAGTATGTGCATTTTTATATAAATTAACCACGCCACCAAATCAACTAAATATTGTAGAAAAATGTTTTGTTTTTTAAATCTAGTACATTACTTTCAAAAATTGTATAGGAATAGCGTACCCTAAATAAAATTAAAAGGTATACAATAAACCCTGGAAAATACTTTCACATATTTTATTACAAATATCGTAGTACATAATTACAAATAACAAATTGAGGAAAAACAATAGAAGAAAAGATTGAGCTGATCATTTCCCCAGAAAAGAAAGAGAAATTATTGATATAAAAATAATTTAATACATTTAGTATTTTAGAATTACAAATTGAATTAATAATATACTGTTTTATTTCCCTAATAGAAGAGATAGAAGAGGTAATAATGATGATAATAATGTGTGTGTGGGGGCGGGGGCGAGGTGAGGCGGGTCAATCACAGGGTCTTTTGAATTGTAGGCAAGTGCTCTAAAACTGAGATACATTCCCAACCTCCCAAATGTTGATTTAATAAAAATATCTAATCATTAGTATTAGAAAAGATATTTACAAAAGTTTCCTCTAATATATCCACAAAAATCTATGTATTCTCAGGTTGAGACTTTTTCAACAAACACAAAGGTTAACAAACTGTTTACATTTTTTAATTCATGTTGAGTGAAACAATCTAAGAAATAGTTAAGTTTTTCTATCAACACTTAACTACAAAGATGTTTATAAAGAAAATAAATAAAGATATTTACTATAGAATTTGTAGAAAAATAAGAGCACTGGAAACAAATATTTCAAACATGTATTATGAAATTAAATGATTGTTATAGGCTGAATTGTGTCCCCCCAAAATAATTGACCCTAACCCCAAATAACTCAGCAAGTGACTGTGTTTCAAAGTAGGGTCTCTAAAGACAAAAAATTTTGTACACAACAGATACAGAATGAAGTCCATGTGACCATCAGTGTGAAAGGGAAAAGGCTATGGTGTTTAAGTCCAGCCTTGACCACACCGCAGTGCTACAACATCCCAGCCTTAGAAGGAATCAGCCCTGCTAACACCTTCATTTTGGACCTCTAAGCCTCCAGAAGCATGAGAAAACACATTTCTGTTGTGTAAGACACACAATCTGCAGTAGTTGTAACGACAGCTTTAGCAAACTAATACAATAATGGTCAAGTTATAGAACTGGAGATGATAATTTGTCAATATTCTTTGTCTCAAGAAATATAAAAGGGTATTATAAGTTTGCCATTTAATGGGTGAAAGAAAAAAAAACCCATGCTTGCCTTAAATTTAATACTTAAAAAGAATGACCACATTTTCAATTCTGGAAAGTTTATTAAATTCGTAACAAATGACAGTAATATAAGCGTTATGGCTAGAAACGCTAGCATTATTGCAAAAGTGTAAAGTTGCTCTACTCTGGAAATGAGATGATTTTGATTCACCTGGAGTCATTTTAATGTTATACATTTTCATGATGATCACTTAGATATACTTTATGTTACAATATTTAAATATCACTTAAATGCAACAACACAGGGGTTAAAGAAAATAATCATATATATTGAATGTTTGTTTTAATTTTTCCAGTTTTAAAATATAGGTAGTGATGGAATATAAATCTCATGTACCTTATCCATTGCAACTGAGTTCAATTCTTTTCCAGTGTCATTTCAAGTTCCCTGTTGCCATAGTTGCTGCTAAGAAAATGCATTTTTCTAAAAGATTTATAAATAATGATTGCAATGTTTTTAGCTCTTTGTAGTGAAATACAATATCCAATGCCTCTGAGAGGAATATAAATCCAAGCACCAGGGAGCCATTCAGGTCACACTTGAGTCTTGTTACAAGTAGGGCAAGAAAAGTGTCTCAGTGGTATCCATTAATGTATACTCTCCTGCCCACTCAAAAGATAAATCCTATGTAGTTAGGTTCTGAAGCCATGTATAAGACCCTTTTTAAGCTGTATATCTGCTTTTGATACTCCAATATGTTGTCAAACATGAAGGGATTGCGATTCATTACTGTTCCTTTTTTTGATATTGCCTATTTCCATATTAAATTAAAATGCTTAATTTATATGAACATGTTTGGCCAAATGCATGCATTCTTACTCTTTCTGAACGTTTTGTAAATCATAATTTTTAACAGGGAAAGAGAAGTATCTAAGGTCGATAATCTGATTTTAGTTATGGTTCTTTCTTTTTTTTTTTTTTTTGGTGCTGGGGATAGAATCCAGGGCCTTGTGCTTATAAGGCAAGCACTCTACCGACTGAGCTATCCCCCCAGCCCCAGTTATGGTTCTTGATATAATCAGAATATAAAAATCCAAGACTCATTTCACTCCATATTTTTTTTCCTCAAACACCAGTCCCTTTAGTACTGATTGAATACTTGATTATGTTATTCTACATTTACTGCATGCCATCTGGCATAGAAAATGCACCCTCAAGATGTCCAAATGAGAAAAAGAAAGTAACATGTGTGTCTACCATCTAGAGATGAGAAAACTGAGGTATATGCACTCATATATATACAAGCGCACACACATAAACATGCAGTATACATATATGTTTGCACACACATCTATTGCATGGATATGATGCAGTAAGAAAATAATTTTTCAGTGATATAAAACAACAGAGGCTTATTTCTCACTCATATTTTTATTCAACACTGTTCAGTGAAATTCTTTGCCCCTTTAGTCACAGAGACCAAAATTCTGCTCATTTCATCATAAGGTATCAGCCATTGTTGGACAGGGGAGGAGATGACTGGAGCTCCCAGGTCCCACAAAAGCAATGAAACGTTTTGTCCTTAGCCCATCAGCGCACACCACAGGAGGATGATACAGCCATTAAAAAACACTGGAAGGACCAACCACAGTGTTCTTCCACACAAGTATTTAGTCTCTTTCCTACCTTTTCTTATTTTGTTCCTCTTAAAAATGTGCACACTTCTTTATGGCTGAGTAATAGTCCATTGTGTATATATACCACAGTTTCTTTATCTATTCATCTGTTGAGGGCATCTAGGTTGGTTCCACAATCTAGCTATTGTGAGTTGAGCGGCTATAAACATTGATGTGACTGTGTCACTGTAGTATGCTGATTTTAAGTCCTTTGGGTATAAACCAAGGAGTGGGATACTGGGTCAATAAGTCAAATCCGAAAAACCAAAGACTGAATGTTTCCCCTGATAAATGGATGATGATATACAATGGGGGTGAGGTTGAGGGTGAGAGAAGAATGGAGGAGCTTTAGATTACGTAGAGGGAAATGACAGGGAGGTGGGTATGAAAAATGGTGAAATGAGACAGACATCATTACCCTATGTACATGTGTGATTACACAAATGGTATGAATCTACATTGTGTACAACCATAGAAATGAAATGATGTACCCCATTTGTGTACAATGAATCAAAATGCGGCCTATAAAAATTTTAAAAAATTAAAAAAACGTGCATACTATCTCTGTCCTCACATAATATTAGCCTTTATTTTGTGGCCTGATAAAAAGAGGGTACTTACATGGAGATTGAATGGAGTGGAATTATAATTTTTTATTCATTTAAGAATACACTAACAGCTGTAGTTAAGACTTATTCATAGAAAAATAAGTACCAGGGTGCTAAAATATAATGGCCTCTTCATTACATACTTGCTTTTTAATTTTTCTCTTCTCAGTCTCTCTTGTTGAGATATCCAAACAATTTTGGCTTATCTGAAAACCTGAAGCATACAGAAATTCTGTTAAACATTAGTATGTGAATATTGTATTACTTTGAAGCTTTTCTTCTTTACAGGCAATATTTAAGGTGATATCACTCAAAGTAAATAAGACACAACTATGTAAATGCAAAAGAACTTAAAATACTTCTTCTAAAAAGTTAAATTGTGCTTTTCAATTAAGGATGTGTAAAACAGAGCAGAATTTGAGGAACAAAGAGTTTAATACTAAAATCTTTGCTGACGTTCCTTTGTCCAATTCTTTTGACACAGTTTACTTGAAAAACTTTTCTTCTATTTCTTTTCCCTCACAAAACTCCACTTCTTGTTCCAAATCAGTTTGAGTTCTGTCACAATTTTTGTTAAAACCAATATTTTTACCAGAGAAGTGTAATAAACTTACCTTTATTAACATAACTATGGTTTACTCCCATCTCTAACCTATGAACTAAAATAAAAAATGTTTCAGGTATTAAGAACATCTATGAGAGCTACTAAATATTACCAACCCACTGTGAACGGAATGTAAAATAAAAGATCACTTTCTCTCCCTTACTCAGTTGGATAGAAAGTGGAGTCATCTATGGGTTGTGACAACAAGAAAAGGACACATAGCCCCAGCATTATCACCCTGTATGAATTTTGCCTACCATGAGAAAGAAAGATGCCTGAACTGACAAATCACGGGGGACTCAGGAGATACAAGTAAGTCAGGGAACAGATGCAGCAAGGAGGAACACAAATTCCAAGAACTCTAAGTAACTTGGTGTGACTGGAGCATTAAAAAATTCTGAAACTGTAGGAAGGTGAGAGGAAAAGGAAGCTAGAAGGGGTTTGATGCTAATCCTAGAGGTTGAACTTTGAAGGTGATGAGACACAACTGATTGGAAGCATTCAAAGAAAACCACTTCTTCTAAATAAATGCATTCGGTAACTGGAAAGGCTCTCAGTCAATAATTAACATCCTCTTAACCACATTAGGGTCCACATTAATATGGACTTGACTTTTTATCTCCTATGATGTGTTTAATGAATCTCAGTTTAAGGTTTTCCTTCTGATATTATAATGTTTTCATTCATTTTCAACTTGTTTAAGCCCAAGAAATATTTCATTACTTATAAAATATTATTTTTTTAAAAAATGCAACTGATAAAGAAGTCAAAGTATCCATAACACCATAATCAGATGCTACTTCCTCCTGGATAATTTTTATCAATTTTACTTCTGGGAATGAAGAACTAAATTGAGAGACAGGGGCCAAGAAAAACTATAAAGGGACATTATTTTGAGAAATATGGAAATGAAAAAAAGAGATAAATGACAAGTGGTTCTTTGTGTTAAAAAGATTTCACCTCAGAGTTTTTAAACATGAAAAGGTTTCTTTTTAATAATAGAATTGAAAAAAAATCTTATTGCATAATCCTTGGATACTAAATTCAATGATCTTGCCTACTTTAGAGGTAGAAGTAGATCTTCAGTATAAGCCTAGGGTTCAAATTATCAATAGAAACTCAGCCTAAGCTCCAGAAAATAGTTCCTAAAAACACAAATTACCTTCTTGATCCCACATGTGTTATTATTGGCTTGAGATGAAATAACAGGGTTCATTGTCAGTTGTGCATTATGAAGCCAGTGGTTCATATAAATGCTAATCAGGGTCATGAGAGTAGCTCCAGAGATTATGATAATTGTGTAGCAGGTAAAGCAAACATGGATTTGTCAATTCAACTGTAAATATGTAGTTAATGAAAGATAGCATCACTTAAACTGTTTCCGTACTCATAGATTTAGAAATTTTGGGAATATAAATCCATTAGATTTCAGATTTTCCTTCTGCAAAGAATAGTTCTTATTTCATACTAATGCCTAAATTAAGATATGCTATTGGGATAAGAAAAAAGATAAAGGACTTTATCAAGAAAGGAGGTTAAAAAAATATGAGTATTACTACCACTGTGTAAACTCTTTTCATATATTGTTGATGATAGGCAAGGTACAGTTCATTACAGCCATCTATATGGACTTGAGACCCCTCTTAATAAACATAAACACTAATTTGCATATCACACAACTATTCATTTTCAAAGTATTTTAAATGTCAAACATTTTTACATTTTGTGAATGTATAGTACACTAATTGACAAAGATAAATGTAAAATGGTGCCTGTTCCCATCTCCCTGGTGCTATCTTGTAGGTGGCTGTCCTGGGGACTGGAGGTGGGGCAGCAGCTGGTAGTATACACAGTGTGGAGGCATAGTGGCAGGATGGGAGTCCAGCAAATTATAGCCAGAACCAGGGGACCATCATCATGTCCTCATTGACAGAAGTGGTCACCAATCTTCTAGTAGGCATACTTAGACTCTACTGAGATATATTGGCTCCCTGGACATCATACTCAGAGGTACTCATTGGCCTCTCTGGTTTCAAGGCAATAGGGGAGAGAGAGAGAGAGAGTGGAAAAGCACAAAAGCATTGACAAGCTACCACCTTTAAAGGATCATATGAGGACAAGCCATTGGAAAGAGCAAGATATTCTCTTCCTGTTTCCAATGAGAGCTGTCCAAAGGCAAGGATCAGAATCCAATCCAAATGAGAATTCCAAAGAAACTGATCTCAAAGCCAGAAACCACATTGCTAGATCAGAATAATAGTTCAATTCAGATGAGGGAAAATGTAGGTAGAGGAAAATCATTTCCAAAGACAGCAGCTAAGTTAAAACATGAAACTCTCCAGGAAGAGAGTTCAGTTTGAATTTGGAAAAGAGACAAAAGTCCTAGTATGCTGGACAGAGGAGCAAAATTGATAAGATTCACGGTGCCTGCCAAAGAATACCCTTGTGTGCTACCAGTGGACATAACAAGCAGCCCAGAACCTGGGACTGAGGAAATAAGCAACTACTTCAAAACAGCCTTGTGACTTCCCTTAGTGCACTATCTGAGGCAGTTAATCAAGATACAGCCCAGGTGCAGGCTCAGCAAGTATATTCCCTGCTGACCTGTGAGCAGCTGAGTTTGTCCAGCTATGGGGATCTCTGTGGTTACCCAGATAGCCTGTGTCCACTGATTTCTAGCTTGTCCCAGTCCTAATATCTGTCTCCCCACAACGTATCCTGGAATCTCAGAATTTCCTAGAAAGGAGTCAAGTCCACCCTGACCCTGGTCAGGAGATAACTAATATAGTCAATGGATTGCAGTTTTCCCGACCCTGGAACCATATAACTCTTATTAACAGATTAGAACTTCTGGTATTATAGGCAAATACCCAATACCCCTTGGAGACCTACAACTTCCTTCATTCTTCTAGGTGACTTGTTTGGATGATTTTAGACATGATGTGTAAATGAATAACAGAGCACAAGACAGTCATAGGAAAGGAACTTAATATATTCAGAATTATGAAGTAGGTGTTTTATTGTGGATTAAGATTAATTGTTAAATTTCATATAAAAAAGGTAAAGTGGTCACAGTCCAATAACTGAATTTTTGTGGTTACACCCCAGCTAAATTATCCTGAGTTACCACTGAGGAAACCCTGACACAAGAGTACTCTTAACTTCAAGGAAGGCTGAGAAGTTGACAAGCAGGATAATAATGAGTTTGAACCAATTATTGTATTTATTTCTTAAAAATTATGTAATTACTCTTTCATTTTCTTCTAAAAATTAAGTTTTGCAATATAAAACTTTGAATTCAAACAAATCTTAATTCTTTTGTATGTAGTTTTTTATTATTTATTTATTTTTTAATTTTTTACAGACTGCATTTTGATTCGTTCTACACAAATAGGATATATCATTTCATTTCTATGGCTGTACACGATGTAGCTTCATACCATTTGTGTAATCATACATGTACATAGGGTAATGATGTCTGTCTCATTCCACCATTTTTCATACCCCCTTTTCTCTCATTTCCTTTTACAGAATCCAAAGTTCCTCCATTCTTCTCTCACTCCCCAC
This sequence comes from Sciurus vulgaris, assembly GCF_902686455.1. Taxonomy (NCBI): domain Eukaryota; kingdom Metazoa; phylum Chordata; class Mammalia; order Rodentia; family Sciuridae; genus Sciurus; species Sciurus vulgaris. Next base: position 33,653,570 of record NC_136475.1, on the reverse strand, counting down.
ACCCCCCACCCCCATTTTATTCTTCCTAACATATGAACTTAGGGATTGCATATTTATAATCTAAAAAAAATTACAATGGTATGTGTGTTTATTGGGCACATTACTTGGAAAATAAGAAATACAGTGAGCCAGGATATTTAATCTTTTTCATACTTCATGGATATTCTCTTCTATATTGGCATTGGATTTTTCCTTTTGTTCTTTATTTTTCATAAGTTAGAAATGTACTTGTTTTGAAGCAAGTTTGTTTCTCACACCATTATTCTAAAACATTATTATTTATCTATTGCTCCAAAATATGGTAATTCATTGTTTACTTTTTATTGTTTACTTTTTGTTGTTGTTCATTGTTTACTATTTCTCCTTTCAATGGCTACTTTATAAGTTTATTATTTTGCCTGCCTTTTAGTCTGTGTTTACCATGCACCCTCTGCTTCTGATTCTTACAGGCATGCTCTATTGTCACCTATTTGCTATGCCCCTTTACCATTTTTGTCTTTTAAATCTTCTTTTTGGTCACCTTTGCTTTTATGTTGCTTTTAATTTTCTTTCTTTTTTATTGACTTTTTAGTTATACATTATATTAGGATTCATTTTTATATAAATATAAAAGCATGAAATACCATTTGTTCTGATTCAGTTCCTAGGACTTCCCCTTCCCCACCCTTCCTCCACATCCTGTGCCCTTTCTTCAACTCTACTGAGCTTTCTGCTATTTACTTAGTTTTATTTTTTTAATTAGTGTCTTGTGGATAAACAGGATGGTGAGATTCACTGTGGTATGTTCAGATACTAAGAAAAATTAGGTCAGATTCATTTCATGGTCTTTCCCTATCCCATCTCTCCCCCCTTCCCTTCATTCCCCTTTGTCTAATCTACTGATCTTTCTTCTATTATTTTTTTACCCTACCCCTTATTTTGGATTAGCTTCCAGCTATGAGAGAAAACATTTGACCTTAAACTTTGGGGGACTGTATTATTTTAATTAGCATGATAGTGTATGGTTCCATCCGTTTACCAGCAAATGCAATAATTTCATTTTTCTTTAAGGCTGAGTGATATGCCATTGTATATATATGCCACATTTTCTTTATCTATTGATCTGTGGAAGGGCACCTTGGTTGGCTCCATAGCTTAGCTGCTATAAACATTGATGTGGCTGCATTTAATTTACATTGATGTGATGTGATTAAAACAGTAAAATGATTGTATTTTTTCATTATTATTTTTATTTTTGCAGCCTGTATTTTGATTTATTGTACACAAATGGGGTACAGATTTTTGTTTCTATGGTTGTATACCATGTAGATTCATACCATTCGTGTAATCATACATGTACATAGGGTAATGATGTCTGTCTCATTCCACCATCTTTCATACCCCCATCCCCTCCTCCCTCTCATTTCCCTCTATGTAATATAAATTTCCTCCATCTCACTGAGTTGCTTTGCGCCTCACTTTTGCTAAGTCTGGCTTTGAACTTGGCGATCCTCCTGCCTCAGCATACTGAGCCGCTGGGATTATAGGCATATACCACTGTACTGGGCTTGATTTTGCTTCTTGCATTTTAGGAGTCTTGTTAAGAAAGTCAGTTCCTAAGCCAATATGTTGAAATGTTGGGCCTACATTTTCTTCTAGTAGGTGCAGGGTTTCTGGTCTAATTCTTAGGTATTGATGTACTTTGAAATGAGTTTTGTGTAGGATGAGAGATGGGGTTTAATTTTTTTCTACTACATATGGATTTCCAATTTTTCCAGCACCATTTGTTAAAAAGGCTATCTTTTCTCCAATGTATGTTTTTGGCACCTTTATCAAGTAAGCAATAAGTCTTTATGTTTATCTGTCTCTGTGACTTCTATTCTCTTCCATTTGTCTTCAGGCCTGTTTTTTGTGTCAATACCATGCTGTTTTTGTTACTTTAGCTCTGTAGCATAATGTAAGGTCTGGTATTGTTTTCTGCATCACTTTTCTTGCTAAAAATTGCTTAAGCTATTCTGGGCCTCTTATTTTTACTAATGAATTTCATGACTGTTTTTTGTATTTCTATGAAGAACATCATTGGAATTTTAATGGGAATTGCATTGAGCACTTTTGGAAGTTTGGCCATTTTGACAATATTAATTCTGCCTATCTAAGAACATGGGCAGTCTTTCCATATTCTAGAGTCTTCTTCAATTTCTTTCTTTAGTGTTCTTTGATTTTCTTTGTAGACGTCCTTCATCTCTTTTGTTAGATTCCCATTATTTTTTTTTTTTTTTGAGGCTATTGTAAATGGGATAGTTTCCCAAATTTCTTTTTCAGCAAATTCATCATTAGTGTATGGGAGCATGATTGATTTATGGGTGTTGATCTTGTATCCTGTTACTTTGCTGAATTCATTTATGAGCTCTAGATGTTGTCTATTGGACTTTATTGCAAAATGCTTTTCCTGCATTTATTGATATAATCATGTGATTCTTGTCATTAAGTCTATTTATATGATGAATTACATTTATTGATTTCTATATGTTAAATCAACCTTGTATCCCTGAGATGTAACCCACTTGATTATGGTGCACAATTTTTTAAATGTGTTTTCGTATGTGTTTGCTAATATTTTATTAAAAATTTTTGCATCTATGTTCTTCAAGTCTGATGAACATTGGTTTGATGGTTTCTTTCTTTGATGTGTCTTTGTCTGGTTTCGGTATCAGGGTAATACTAGCTTCACAGAATAAATTTGGAAGGATTTCCTCCTTTCCCATTTCATGGAATAATTTGAGGAAGATTGGCATTACTTCTTCCTTAAAAGTATGGGGGAACTTGACTGAGGATCCATCTGGTCTTGGACTGCTTTTTGTTAGAAGGTGTTGATAGTTACTTCAATTTCATTACTTGAAATTGACTTGTTTAAGTTTTCTATATCCTCCTAGTTTAATTCGGGTAGATCATATTGCTCTAGGATTTTGTCAATACCTTCAAGATTTTCTATTTTATTGGAGTACACATTTTCAAAATGGTTTTTGATGATCCTCTGGTTTTCAGTAGTGTGTGTGGTGATATTTCCTTTTTCATCTTGGATTTTGACATTTTGAGTTTTTTCTTGATTTTGGTTAGTTTGGTTAAGGGTTTATCAATTTTCTTTATCATTTCCAAAAGCAACCTCTTATTTTGTTGGTCTTTAGTATCAATTTGTTAATCTCAATTTCACTGATTTTACCTCTGTTTTAATTATTTCCTGTCTTCTACTGATTTTTGGTGTGGGTTTGTTCTTCCTTTTCTATGTCCTTGAGATGTAGTTTTAGGTTATTTATTTGGCATATTCCTATTTTTTTTTTTTCATGTATGAGCTAAATGCTATGAACTTTCCTCTTAGAACTGCTTTGATATTGTCTTAGAGAATTGGGTATGTTGTATTATTATTCTCATTTACTTCTAAAAGTGTTTGTACTTCTCCCTTGATTTCTTCTGATATTCATTCATCATTCAAAAGTGTATCATTTAATCTTCATGTGTTAGAGTGGTGTCTGTTTTTTATCTTATTATTGATTTCTAATTTTGTTCCATTATGATATGATAGAATGAAAGGTATTTTCTCTATTTTTTTGTATTTGCTAAGATTTGCTTTGTGAACTAAAATATGAGCTGTTTCAGAAAATGTTTCATGTCCTGCTGAAAAGAAAGTTAATTCTGTCATTGATGTATGAAATAGTCTATGGAAGTTTGTTAGGTACAAATTATTAATTGCAGTTTTTAGTTATATATAATCTTTACTTAGTTTTTGTTTAGATAATCTATTCATTGGTGACAGAGGTGTGTTAAGTCACCTGGTATTGCATTATGTTATATTTGATTCTTAATATTAAGAAGAGTTTGTTTGATGTTCTTAGATGCCTCATGATTTGGGTCATAAATACAATCATTACATCTTGTTAATGTATGATTCCCTTAAGCAATATGAAGTGACCTTCTTTGTCTCTTCTTGTGAATCTTGACTCAAAGTCTACTTTATCTGATATGAGAATAGCAATCCTTTATATTAACAAGTTGTATGTGAATAGTATGTTTTGTTTTTCCTATTCTTTCACCTTTGGTCTGTGGATTTCTTTGCCTGTGAGCTGAGTCTTGCCCACAGCATATTTTGGTCTTGTTTCTTAATCCAGTCTGCCAGCCTACGTCTTTTGATTGAAGACTTTGGACCATTTACATTCAGTGTTATTATTGAGAGATGATTTTTATTTCCTATCATTTTGATTTATTTTTAATGTTTACATTGGTCTTGTTTCACCTTTAATTGACTATTATTCTAGTGTTATTCCTTTCTATACTGTTTTTTGTTTTCATTTTCCATTCCTTATTCATAAAATATTTTATTGAATATGTTTTGTAGTGCAGGTTTTCTAGTTATGAATCCTTTTAGATTCTGTTTATCCCAGAAGGTTTTTATTTCATCTTCAATTCTGAAGCTTAATTTTTCTGGGTATGTATTTTTGATTGGCATCCATTTTATTTCAGAGCTTGTTATATATTATTACAAGCCTTCCTGGCTTTTAGTATCTGAGTAGAGAAATCAGTTGAAATGGGATTTGTTTACCTATAAATGTGACCAGTCATTTTTATATTGCAGTTTTTAAAATTTCATTCTTAATCTGTATATTAGACATTTTCATAATAACGTGTCTTGGAGTGGATCTATTGTGATTTTGTGTATTTGGAGTTGTATATGACTCTTCTATTTGAATTTCCATCCCATTCTTAAGGTTTGGGAATTTTTCTGATTTTTTTTCTTGAAAAGATTGTTCATCTTTTAGTTTGTATTTCAGAGATTTCATTTATTCCAATGACTCTTAAATTTGGCCTTGAAATGGCCAGATTTCTTGAATATTCTCCTCATGATATTGTAACAACTTTTCTTTGTAGTTGACTCTATTTTCAATTTTATATACTTTGTCTCTGAATCTTGAAAATAAGTTCTCATAGTGGTCTAATCTATTGGTGATGCTTTCCATTGAATTTTTAATTTGTTTATTCTCTCTTTTGAGGATTTCCACTTGGTTCTTTTTCAGAATATCCAGCTCTTCATTGAAGTGATCTGTCATTTTCTGTATTTTTTCTCTTATTTCGCTCCTTACATCAATTTTTGGCTCAACAGTTTAACTATGAACTTTCTGTTTTTATTTCTCTTTCTTTTTATTTGTTCTAATTGGTTACACATGACAGCAGAATGCATTTTGACACACTGTATACAAATGGAGTACAACTTCTCATTCCTCTGACTGTACACAATCCAGAGTCATACTGGTCATGCAATCATACATGTACTCAGGGTAATAATATCTGTCTTATTCCATCATCCTTCCCACCACCATCCCCTCCCCTCCCTTCGCTCCCCTCTGCCCTATCCAAATTTCTTTCATTCTTCCCTAGCCCTTCCCCCCATTATGGTCACTATCCACATATCAGAGAAAACATTCAGCCTTTGGTTATTTTGGGTTAGCTTATTTCACACAGCATGATATTCTCCAGCTTCATCCATTTACCTGCAAATGCCATAATTTCATTCTTCTTTAAGGCTGAGTAGTATTCCATTGTATGTGTGTGTGTATACACACACACACACACACACACACATATATATATATACATATATATATATATCACATTTTCTTTATCCATTTATCTGTTGAAGGGTATCTAGGTCTCACTATGAACTTTCTAGATTCCTTTTCTGGCATGTCCTTCACTATGGTGTCAACAGTCTGTTGTTGTCACATTATGGAATGTTTGAAATGGTTTGTTCTCTTGTCTTTTTATATTGTTTGCAGGTTGATAATATTTGAAATCAATGTGTGACCTCTGCTGTTCCCAATATCAGCACTAATTTAAGAGATGCCACTCAGTCCTATTGACTATAATCACTTCAGAGACAAGTCTCAAATTTGTTGCAATTTTTCTCTATGCTTCCTCAAATTTGGGTATAAACCTATAATAAGGTTCTGGAATAGGTCAACAATTAGTGATTAAATTTAGTAATCTTAGTATGATCTTAAGTGAGGGCTAAAGAGGGGGTGGGAGAAAGATGGGGCAAAAAGGAGAGGAAGAAGGAGGAAGAGCGCAAGAGAGAGAAAGAGGAGAGAGAGAAAATATATAAAAAATAATTTAAACCAAGGTAGAAAAAAAAGCTAAGTAAATAGTTGATATTTGAGGTAGTAGCAGAGAATGCAAGAGGGTAAGTAGAGGGTAAGTGGAACAAAACTGAAGCCCGGAAAACAGAGATAGACTGATTAGTGTTTTAAGCCATTCAATGAAATACATTCAAATGGGTTAAAGGTATAATGTTGGCTATGAGGCTAACAATTATCTTTCAAGTTATAGATTTACTTAAATGATCAAAGTTGACATTGGAGTTCTTTATAGTAAAACATGTCAAGTGTAGAAAATTCTTGTGGAATCTTGATTTAGATTTCATTGGGGTTTGGGCATTTGGCAAATGTCCATCAGTCTTTGTGGATCTCTCCCAAGTTGCAGGGACACAAGAGCCAATTTCCTAGTTGCTATGAACATCCTGCCAGCAACTTCTAGTTTTTCATCTCAAAGGCCTGCAACTAACTGCTCAGAGGATGCCATGTTGTAGTTTGGCTGTTTGTATTGTCTGTAGTATGCACTTCAGGATGTAGGCTCTGAAGTGTCCCTGAGATTACTGTGGGTCACCATGTGCCCACTCCCTTCTACAGGATCTTTTTTACACTAGTGAAGATCTGGGTGCAAGAACTCTGTTTGTAGCTGGGTGTGGTGGCATACACCTGTTATACCAGCAAATTGAGAAGCTGAAGCAGAAGTATCATGAATTAAAAGCCAGCCTCAACAACTTAGAAAGACACTAAGCAGCTCAGTGAGACCCTGTCTCTACAAGAACAACAACAACAACAAAAAGAGGGGGTCTGGGGATGTGGCTCAGTGGTTAAGCATTCCTGGGTTCAATCCTTGGTACCAAAAAAAAAAAAAAAGGAACTCTGGTTGTGGATTTTCCATGGAAGGTCCGTGATGAACAGGTAGTCCCCTGGCTGGCGCCACTTTCCAAGGTATTGTCATGAAGGGTCTCAGGTGGTTCATCTGCACTCTAGTGTCCACTGGCCCAATTGTGAATGGCCCCAGGTTGCAAATAGTGGGCACTGATTCCCTCTGTTTCCTAGGATACAATGTCCTACAAATATCCGAGTAATGCCTTTTTACTTGCCAGTTGTGATCACAGGCTGTGCGCCAGTTAATGATTGGCCCATCCCCTTCTTGCTGTATAGACACTACTAATTTTCTGCCAGGTCTCTATTTTACTGGATATTCAGCCAGCTTCACTCCGACAAGGTTTCTTGACCCCAGGAACAGTCCCTAGGTTTCCTATGGTACCTCCCGCAATATCAGTGATCAGAGCCTGGTGGATTGCTTTCCTCAGTTAGGGGCTAAAGCTGCTTTGTGGCTGTCTCTGTTTGAGTCCTGCAAGCAGACACTGCACAGAGCTTTCTGCCCTTGCTTGCATCACAGATGCTGAGCAGAGATAGGTGCAATTTCCAACACAGGTCCCCACCAACCCTCTTCATTCCCCTGTTCACTGTTAGGGAGATGGAGAGGAGCTTTCAGAGATTTTTGGCCAGTAGTGGTCCTTCAAGAAATACTTTGTGGTCAGATTCTTAAGAAGTCACACTTTGGGGGACGTCCCTCTGGTTTAATTTGCAGCTGTCTGGGTATGGGAAGACACTGTCCTTTTTAAGTGGTGACTGGTCAGCCAAGGACTCCACCAGATGGCTGCAGACCCTAGCTCAGTTTTCTTTTCACAGTTTGGTTTTAAGTTGTTTTTTCCATTTAATGGACCCTTCTGATACTGTTACACTTTAAATTTTGTCTGTCTTTCCAAATGTTTTTAAGTGGTTAAGCTTAAGACATTTTCTACCTGCCATTCTTTTTCTCTCTGTGTTGCCCTCTCCCTTCTCATCCACAGGTTTGGGTTTGGGGTTAGGGAACCCTGAATTTTTTTCTACTCTGGTAACCTATCTTCCATTCTCTCCAGATCTCTGATTTTGAATCTTGGAGTATTTATTTTCTTGTCTGATGCTTAGCTCTTAATTATGACCTTTTTGTATGACTTTCTTCTGGAGAATATATATATTTCATAATGATATATAAATGTATATTATATTATAAGATTTCAGAGCAGTGGGTGAGTAGAAATGAAGAGCTTCCAATCTGAAGTAGGTCTTCACTGTAATTCCTTTGTTCTAGGATGGTGTGATTCTCCTTTACATACTGCCTGATTTTCTACATGCTAAAATAATGCAGTGTGAAACAAATAAGCTAAAAATAAATTAGGTCTAGGTACCCCCTTCCTGAATTTCTCTTATACCTTCCCTTTCACCCTTGTCTGCAATAATCTGCATGGGCTTGTCTGTGCATAACCTGTACTAACTCACCCAGTGAGAACAGTCTTGCTGGGCTTGAACACAGCATTATCCTTGATATTCTGTATAAATTCTCCCCATTTGCATAAAGAAAAAAATGATACGATTGGGTAGGAAAAAAGCAATTTTATTCTCCTATACTGTGAAAGGAAAGAAGGATAATTTAAATATGTCACTATCTTTTCCTTCTGGGGAGAGGGTGGAGTTCATGGAGCATTTTCCTAACTTTTATTAAGGAAATCTAAAGTATTTAACAAGATTAATTTTGAATATGTTTTCCTTCGTGTAACAGTGATCTTTAATTGAGGGGTTTTTCCTCCTAAAAAACATGGCAATAACTGGATAGTTTTAGTTATCATTTTCCATTTGTTACTTTTATAGAATCTGGACTATATTGTTGGGGCATATCAAGAAACAATTTAAAATAAAAATCCTCTTCTTAGTTTCTTGTTTGGTTGAATATTAATGTAATTTCTACAATGTGATTTTCTTCTTTGCTAGAAATTTTTTTTACATATAATTTTTGGTGATGACGTATGATGAAAGAAAAATTGCCAATTGTGAAAAAAGTCATTTACATTTTACAAGTCAAAAATAACAGATGCTTAAAGCTCAAATGCTAGTTAACATTTAATGTGTTTTAATCAACTAGGTTCATTTTATAATGTGTGTAACATTTTAAATATTTTTGTTAAATAAAAACACAAGATTATTAGTAATTATAAGTTTAAATAGCCTCTATATTGAAAATCAATATAAAAATGAGAGAATGATTTGTTAACTAAACCTTGACTACTACCTTGTATTTCTCTATATTTAAAAGCATGTTCTAATTTTACTGAACTCTTTACTAAAGTAAGTATGAAGAATAAAGTCTTAATCTGTCCAAAAATCCAGAGTTGGATCGATATATGCCAGTGAAATTCACAAAACAGAAGCAATTATTCAAATCGACTAGCCCATAGAATTCTTTCAACCTGTAAATAACAGGAAACATGGAAGTTTGCCATTCGCTCACAAGTTTTATTACATGATAATTTTCCCATCAGTCAGATCAACTGCAGTTTGAATGCCATGAACCAAAAAGGTCAACATCTATATTTATGTGTTAGAAAACATCATTTATGTTTAATGAAAATATTTTGCTAAATCACTTTGCACATGTGGACTTTTTATAGTAAATCTTGAGGTTTAGATTTATATTATTTTATTAATCTTATCTACCAGTATGTATTATCCTATTCTATATTGTGACCACAGAGATAAACCAAATTGGAAAAATTTAAAAGGATACTGAAAGTGTGCATTGATTGTCCTGTTTTATTTTATATTATCAGCATCTATTTTTAATATTTCTCTTCCATATGAGATTTCTGTTTGCTTGCAATTTCTCATACTATTAAATTTTTTACTGTTTCTATTATTCACATAACATTTTTCTATTTTGTGTTGGGATAAGATTGAATTTACATAGATTTAATTATACAGAACAATTATTTAACCTGGGTACTAACATTTCTTTTCACTGCAAGTTGAATACATCTCCATTGCTTTTAAAAGAAAATTTGTGCTAGAATGCTTTCAGATACTACTGGATTTGTTTCTATTGCAAGAAAATTTAAAAGGCAAGGGAAAAAAGCACAGAATGCTATTAGAATAAAGTTTCCAACCCAGTTTTGCAGATATCAGAGGTTTATATCATTTGACCTTTAGTTAAATTTCTTAGCCTCCAGGATTAAAGACTCTACAGTAGCATTAAGTATTATTGCTCTTATCTTCATCATCTAAATGCAATCTTTAGACTACTTAAGATTCACCTCTCACTGCTGGGCACTTTCTTTAATACCTCTGTAATTGTAAAGAGGGCTTTGATGAGTGTTTTAAGGTTTCCCTAGCTTCTGAGTGAATTGCCTGTTTAGTAGTAGATAAGCAGACTTCAAGCACTGTTGAGATTATCAACATCCGTTTCCTTTGATTTCTTCATTTTCCAATTTCTTTAAAATATACGTTTTCCACACTACTGTGAAATCACACAAGCAAGCACGGTGTTAAGGTGGAAGGAACACAGAAGAACTTAGGAAATGTAAATTGCATTTTTAACTCCATCATTAACTTCTAGTTAGAGCCTGAGAAAATTACTAAAATTACTTGCAGATCAGAGAAACAGCATCAGAAACCATTTTACTTGGAAATATTAGGATTATTCAAGAATATATTTAGTGCCTACTGTGTATTCTTTTCGTTGATTCATGGACCCCTAATGTGAGTAAATATATCACCTGTCCAATGAAATTTTTAGTCCAATTGTCTTTTTTTTTTTTAACTACTTTCTATGTTTAAGGAAAAGACTTTTTTAAATCTAAATATTTTACACATGAAATAAAATGTAACTTCCCAGCCCTTTAGATAAATGTGTACATCTGTATATGTTATATCATCTAACTTTAAGAGCGAGTAACAGAGTATCATTTTCTGTGACAATGAGTAAGTGCACTTTGAGAATCGTCACTAACAGACCATAGCACATGCCCATGGTCAGAGGCACATATTCTTCCCACATGAAATTTATCACAGGGAAAGGCATGGGATGGAAGGACCTGTTAAGTTCTAACTCCCAAATGAGAGTGAGTTTCACTTGTTCAACAAAGAAATGAAAACAGCAGCAGAACTTGAGGATCCATCCAAGGATCCAAAGAATTAATTTTAGATTTGCAGAGGATAGCAGAGGGACAAGGTACTCTCAATAAAAACAAACAAACAATAAATAAAAGTAAAAGTATAAATTAAATTTCTTTATCATTCACAGTGGGAAAGATATTTGTCACCTATATCCTAATTATTTTATGTATATGACAAAACTGGGTGGTCAAGTTTTCTCTTCACATATTCTTTCTGTTCTTGACTGTTTTAAATAACATGTTTTTCTTAACACCTTTATCCAAGTCAGGTCTTTTGTTTCAACCCTTGACATGTACCTTCCTACTCTTCAAAGGCTGAAGGTATTTAATATAACATATGCTATGCCCATATTTTTAAAGAAGTTAGCAGTTGAGAACATTTGAAAATTGCCAGCCCTGTTATCTAAAGCACAAATCATATCAATCTTAATTCTACCATTAAAACTGAGCCATATGTGGAAATGATATGTACCTTCACATTTTTTTTAAAAAATTGCCTTTATCATTTGTCTAAGAAATAAATTGCTATTTAAGACATGATCACTATTCATTCTTTATTAGATGTTTAGAGATAGCAAGCAAGAGAGGGCAGTAGCCAGTTCTCAGTATCCACAGATTCTGAATTCACACATTCAACCAACCATGAATCAAAAATACTTACAGGAAAAAAAGTATTGAACATGTACCATTTTTTTTCTTGTTATTCCATAAACAATACAGTATAACAACTATTCACATACCATGTACCTTTTGTTAGGTATTATACATAGTCTAAAGATGATTTAAAATATATGGGAGGATATGTATAGGTTGTGTACAAATCCTATACCATTTTAGGTGGGGTCCTTGAGCATCCACAAATTTTGGTTTGTGCAGAAGGTGCTAGAATTACATCCACATGGATACCAAGGGATAACTGTATGGGCCATATTATCATGGTATCCAGAGATCATCAAGAATTAGGAGTCTGGAAACTTAAGAGTAAAATTTGTTGGACTGCAAGTGTCTTGTAGAAATTTACAACACCTTATTGCACAAGCAGCATCTAAGCATGGTTCCTGAATGAAACAACAGAGAGAATGGAGAGACATTGGTCAAACATTAGCCAAATGAGATTGATATTGATTTCAGATGAAATTCTTGAACCAATTATAAACAAACTTATTAGTGAGTACCTGAAAGAAGGAACAGATACCACGCTTCAATAAGGGTTCACAAGGAGTAGGCCATGTCAGACTAATTCAATTTTTCCTTTTAATAGGGTTAGTAGCTTAATAGATCAAGGGATATTAGAGAGACTTCAGACCGTTCTGGATTTCAGCCAGGCATGATAAGTTTTCTGATGTTTTCTGTGTTGATAAGATAATTAAAATGAACTGAATTTAGAAACAATTTCTCCTCCAGGAAAAGTGTATGGTAAAGTGTAAATAATTTTAAAGTATCAAAATAATTTTAAAATATTAAAATAGGTGGCAAGAGTTTATAAATAATGATGCAATTCTTATATTTAATTCTCCATTATAGGACAGAATACTAAGGAATATGTTTTTTTTTTCCTTTACATAAACATTTGGCCTAAGTTTGCTAGTGCAATTTCTAGATTAATAAGTCTTGCTTAAAATCTCGTGTTCTTTCTCTATCACCTAGAGTTACTATTCAACCAACTTCATGGCTTATAAGACACGTAATGGCCTTTAAGTTGAAAATCATGAAGTTGGGTGATAGATATTTGAGGAGGTTATTGTATTAGTTTACCTTTACATAAATTTAATATATTTTATATATATTTATATATATTTAATGTTTCCATAATAAAAGTTTAAAAAGGGACCCAGGGATTTTATTAGAATGTATGATTTTTTTAATATTATTAAAGAAGCCTAATTGTTCATGTAATGTCTTCTAAATTAGTAGAATAGTAATATATACCACAAGAGAACACACTGTCTCATGATACAATGATTAAAAAACAATTGAACAATGATACACTATTTTGATAGCACAATGGAAAGAAATATAGACAAATGGGCACACATTCATAGGAGAGGAGCTGAAATGATGCATGAGGAGCAATATATAATAAACTTAGTGAGGAAATAATATTTAACTTGTCCAAAAACCAAAAGGGAGGGGATGGTGTATGCTGAAATATTATTTATGTCTGAAGAATCTACATGGTAAAAAGAAGTTGTTTTTTTCCCCTTCCTCATCCTTGATGAGACCAGTCTTTAGTAAGTCTATGGAAACCATTTCCTGATACTATAAATCACTGGAGTTTTCCAGTGAATAAAGAATTGTCTTGAAATGAAATTAGTTGAATGACCCATGAAATAGGACATAAATGCCTTTTTTTTTTTTTTTTTCTTTTCCTAGACTTTAAATGTTTATAGTTTGTTTGAGGAGGAGTTAACTGGGGATTGAATGCAGGGGCATTCTACCACTGAATTTCATTCTAAGACCTTTATTAATTTTATTTTAAGACAAGGTGCCACAAAGTTGCTGAGTTTGGCCTCAAACTTTCCATCTCTCTGTCTCAGCCTCCCAAATCACTGGGCATGCACCACCATGGCCAGCTTTAAATGTTTATAGTTTCTTCTAACTCAAAGTTCTTAAAATTTGGTAAGGGATAAATCTTTGCCCTTTCTGTACAAATCATCCGTAAAACCATGTTCGATGCTCTACATGGTTTCCATTTACAGTCATTCTTACTTATTGTAACCATGCTAAACTACTAGGCCAGTGAAATCTCATTTCTTGGAGTCAACTTACCAAGAGGCATACTATGCATGTTTCTTAACTGAGGACCATTGAGATGCATTTGTAGGTACTAAACTATATAGCTCATGAGGGTTGTCACTGCAGGGAAAACCAGTACCTGCCAAATGATAATGTAGCAGAACCTCCAGAAAGTGGTGGAGTCCATAGGACATTTTTTAACTTTCTAACTTGTAAAATAAGATGTTGTGGATGGGGTATCTATATCTCACACATATATCCTTTCTCTTCAACTGTATTAGGATAAATGTCCCCTTGGATCACTCTAGATGAGTCCTGAAATTTGGAAGTTTTGGTCATTAATTTTTCTTGCCAATTCTTCCCACGCCAAATTAGTTTGAGGAAAATATTTTTTCAAGTGACATTAGGCACTCCATCACCATTATTCTCAGACAACCCCAGTCTCTTATCTATTGTCATAAAATGCTTGATGAATGAAAAGCATACCTCAGAGGTATCAATCAAGCATGCACAGACATATGTACGGTAAATTTTGAAGTTCCTCCCAGCTGTTATAGACATTGTTCCATGCAAAAATTCTTTTTAACTTGAGTGGTTTTTTTTAACTTATTTGTGTGTAAGTTTACCTTTGCTAAATGTATAGATTCAATAGGCTTAATCTCTTATGGTATTTATGTGAACTACAAAAAAAAGAAAAGAAAAGAAAATAGATGATGAGGAAACTGAAATCCATCTCCTTTGCCCAAGGTCACATTACTGTTTAGAGGTGAACAGGTCTGAAGAGGTGCTAGACAGAGAAGAACCTGGCTTTGAACCTGAGACTTCTAATTATAAGTTCAGTGCTCTTTCTACTATGCCATGTAACCTTTCCAAGTAAAATGCCACATCTTTCCAACATGGCAATTAGTTTTCAGTGTGACTTTGAGGCAGTGATTCTTTTGGGAACGGGGCAAGAGAGACAGAGAGACAGGAAGAGAGAATTTAAAAACAAAATCCCAAGTGAAATGCTCCAGTTAACCCTAGCAAATGAATTTGATTTATTTTCCTTATGGAACAAATCAGGGTTAGACTTAATTTGAAATGAATAGCTTCAGCTTTCACATCTTTGGTGTGCCATTCAGAGCTACTTTTAAAAGTACTCAGTGACATTTTAGAGTAAATATGACAAGCAAATGTAAATGTAATTATACAACTCATATATGGTGTGAGTCATTTGTAAAGTTCACTACCAATGAGCTATACTGCACAGAATCCATTTGTCACTTAAGAAAATGAGATCATCTGCTTTTACATTTGAAAGGAGAATTTAACAGTGCACTAAGCTCTGTAGAAGTCAGAAAAAATATAATTTTTCCAGTGACTTCATTTCAAATAATCTAACTATTAGACTATTCTCCATTTAGTCCTGTCTTAATGAATGCTGGTAAAGAAAGGAAAAGCAAATCTGAAGGTGTATGTTATTTTGGTATTTTGGGGTCAAAAGAGTATTTAAATAAAGAAAGGTTCATATCTCTGGTATTTAGCCTCTTAATTATTTAAAAACTGTTCAGCCTAAATTTTGGAAATACAGAAGTTCTGATTTTCTCTAAGATACCATGCAATAGTCAATACACAAACAATTATTTCCTATGTGACATAACTGGGAAGTCAAAGAGAAAAATGTTAAACTGAACTAAATAAAACCAACTCCATTGCTTCATAAAGTATTAGCACTGGAAATATTAAAATTTATATTCCCAGAAAGTATGCTCTGTGCATTTCTGTCAATAACTATCTGCAATGGGTCTTGAAAATAACTGTTTTCAAAAAGTAAAGTATAAAGATTTGAGGTATGTGCTACGCTATAGAAAATCATTTCAAAATGTACACGTTGGATTGTTCCTTCTGCCCTGACATGTACTCTGTAGTTGTAAGTCACCGACCTTGCTAGTACTTTTTAAAGATTGAACATACAGGAGCACAGAATACTGATAGAGGATATGAAGCCATTATCTCAAGGACAAAGTAAAATGTATCTACTAAGATGTGTATCCACACCTTACCCTCTTTCCCTGAACTGAAAATTTGGCCTCTACCCTAGATTATTTTCATTTGGGGTTGTTTTGTTAAGGGGGATCCCCTTAGCCTTAAACAGAGAAAGAACTCCTATCTCTTAAATGCTGGAAGAAAAGGATTGTTCCAATACTCGTTGCTCTTGTTCCTAAGCTTTTTTTCCTCCATACATTATTCTCACACCTAGGATTGAGATAAGGACTCCACTGTTTTCACACTAATGTTCATCTTTTGGTCCTTAGTGAACCACATATTTCCTGATTCATGCTGATACCCATGTTATACCAAACCCTTTAGTTTCTTCTCCATCTACACATCCTGTCCACACACATGGGTTCTGATATTTTAGTAAAGAAGGAAGAACTTAATGATGGTTTAGTTTACTCTTCTGTGGTTCCCTGTATCTCCATAGATACAAGGACTTTAGTGGATATTCGGAATGAGTCATGAAGTAAAACCTAAACGTTATTATGCTATAGTAATATGTATTTTCAAAAATCCTTCAAACTGTCCAGACTTACAGTTATTTTTGTTTGTTTTATTTTTGTTTTGTTTTCCAGTGTTGTGGAGCAAATGAGGCATTTTTTGCAAGTTAGGCAAGCACTCTACCACTGAGCTAACTCCAGCCTAAGAGCATACATTTTAAAACAGCAATAATAGCTGTTTTTTTTTTTTTTTTTTTTTTTTTTGTCAAAACCTTTTGACACATTCTAATTTGATGGATCTAATGTCACTTGGAAATTACTCATGGACTAACACCATTGTTGTCTTTTAGTACACTGGGGAAAAAGAAAAGCTAGAGGGTTCTAAAATATTTTCCAACACAACATTAAAAGCATTTTGTTGATTTTTAATCAAATATTATTCTCCCAACTGCACAGTATGTTTAATAAGATAAGCAGATTTATTACCCAAATGCTATGACCTTTATTACACCTGAGGTTGCTCCACGTTCCTCTGAAGTTTAAGACATTTCTCCACAGGTAAGGATACAATGGAATGCTAAGGTATATTTAAACATAAAAACAACCAAATGAATTTTCAAATCCTTGGGTTGTACCACCTCTAGATACTCACTAACCTTTTGGTGATACATCATTTGGTAACTTAATATATAGAATGGATAACAGAAAAAGTTCCCTCTTGGTTGCTAAAGGCATAGTGTTGTATGTATGTGTGTGGAGGGTCTTGTGTGCAAAAGCACATACAAGAGAGACAGCAGTGAATGGATCATGGGAGTGAGGGCTTTGGAAATATAAAACATGGCATTATTTTCAGAGTGGGCATGAATGCTTCTAGGGTAATTAAATAAATGAAGCATTGTTAGAGTTTATTTTTAGGAAAGACTCAAAACATTTTGTGAGAGTCATTTCCTAAGCATTTTCTAATTACTAAAGAAATATGAATATTGCACTCACCAATAAGAAAAAGAAATTGCTTGTTACAGAACACTAGGATATATAACCAGCCCCAAAATTTGCAAATTCCATCAATACATGATAAACATATTATCAATAGTTTAAGGAGCTCACAAGTTGCATCTGCTTCTAAATGCCTTCAGATGTCAAAAGCAAAACAAAAAACTGCAAATACTTCCTTCTGCTGGTTTTACACATTTCCCTTTTTATGTTCTTCCAATGGGGAAGTATTACATTTCAAGATAGCATTGTGCATTTATCCCCTTTAAATATTTTAAAAGTCTGAAATCTTATTCTCATAAACTTCTAAATTTCGGGTTCATCTCATTATTATGGTTTGCTAAATAAATACTTCCACTTTACATGTATCCAAACCCTTGGGTTATTTTTTGAAAGTGTCATCCACATGGGTTTGAACATTAGCTTATCATCCTTCAAATGCTAAATCCATATCAAAATAAAAATAGGATTTTAGCAATTAATTTTTTTGCTACAGTGATTATAAAATTAAGGTAATAGATAATATAAGGTAGAGGTCTGTCTGTTCACTGCATGAAAGAACCTAAACTGTTGAAAGTAAAACAGATGCTTTGAAAATTATGGGACTTGCATTTAATTTATGCCATTTTCCCATTAATAGCATTATCTATTTAACACATCCATTACATATCCTCAGTGTTAATTTAGACAGAAAAAATGTAGCAACTTCAAAAGGAAATCTTCCATTAAATTAAGGATATTGACTTTAATGGATGTCCCAAATAGACATGGAAATTAACAGGATGAAAAAACAAGTTGATTAAAAGTGGTCCCATTATAATTTGTTATGCTGCATAGAATGAAAATATTAAGATGGAAATCACTAAAAAAAACTTCCATTGAAAGCTCTTTGTACTCAAAATACATGACTTTAAAAACTGTTAAATCACTGAATCATATGTAAAAATGACTTTTCACAATTCTAAAAGATCAGTATCTTAGGGAAAAAAAATCCACCTTAATATTTAGAAGGTTAACTTTTTGTGATCATCAAGGAATTAGAAATGATGATCAATACACTTGTTTAATGACTTCATTTTGAGCAATTTCTGCACCTTCTCAGTCATGGTGAATTGCTGATGCTTCCATTCCCCCTTCTCTCCTCTCCCCATATCCCACTCATTCACAAATAACCATTATCACATTCAATATATTTCTTCAAATTTCCTGTCTAGTGATTCATTCTTTAACCTTAAAATGTTTTTTCCAAGATACCCTAAGAAAGTGCCAATATGTCTGAGTCATCAAGTCATAGCTCAATGAAAATCACAGGTGTCGAGGATCATCCAACAAATTCCACAAATTATCCATCAAATCTCTATAATATGTCATGCATTGATAAAAGTATGAAGAAAATAATAAGGTTACAGTGAAAGTGATAACTGTGCTTATTGAGAAGTGGGGAGGGATGGGATGGAGAGTTTCAAAAAGGAATTGGAACATGAGTCATTAACCAAAAAAAGTGGCAGCTAAAAATGGAAGGAGGGGCAAATGAATAATCAGATTGATGATATAGAAGCTTCAGACTAAGTAGCAACTTGACAAATGAATAAAAGGAAGGGTAGCAGTCAGGAAGACCTTTCAGGAGGTTAATGCATACTCTACTCTAGCTACCTATCAAGACTTGAACTAAGAAAGGGAGAGTGTAGACTGTGTAAGAAATTTGAGTGGTGAAATTATAAGGAAAAAACGCAAGAGGGGTTATGTAAAGAAGATCCTTGAGTTGCAGGCTCATGAAGGGGAACAGGTGTGCTTTCTAGAAAATGTCCTCATTGATATTAATTCTACGGGGTTATTTGCCATTTATTTATTTTGACATCTAATTAGAATTATCTTTTTTCACCAGAGAGAGTATTTGGAAGAGAATGATCTTATTTCCACACCAGTAATCATGGGGAGACCTCAGGTCTAAATAATCTCCTTTGAGTGAGCATAGAGAAAGGGCAAAGGGATGGAATTTCACAACTTTCCTTGCCAAAGCTGGAGCAAGACCTATTACCTTTTCAATTTTTTCCTTGCAATTAAGTCCTAACTTTTCAATTTTCTAGGTCACTTTTCTAAGCTGTCCCTTTCTTTCTTGAAATCAGTGACCCAAATACATAACTTATTAAGATAGAGGGTTTTACTTTTGCCCAGGCTTTTGCAGAGGGATGCAAATGTACAAGTGCTGCCTTATCAGTCAATCCAGACATTTTGTCACAGTTCAGATCTTAAGTAATCATGTTTCCACTTTAGCATGCTCCTGTGACCAGATGACCTCATCTTCTGTGTCTGCCAGCAATCCCAGGTAGGAAAGGCACAGCTAAGTTGGTGCTGAAAGCATCTGTCCTCCAGGAAGCACCCATGTTGCTTGGTTACCAGGCAACATAATTCAGAATGTAGGGAACCACGGAGCCTGGAGTTTAGTTCAAGCTCTTTCAACCAAATCTCTGTTCCCAAGGATAAAACATGTAACCATTCACTCTATTATTATTTGATTTCTGTTGAATATTATAAGACTTTTTTATGTGAGGTATATGCAAGACAAACATATTGAACAAAGCTCTTTATACACTGAGCAAAAGAAATCAGGACAAACACAGCAAAGGTCCTTGTTTATAAGTGAGCTCTCTGTCATATCTTGTATAACTAAATGCCTTTTTTCTTTTATAAAGTAATTATTGATTACCAGCAATTTTTGTTTGAATTTTATTTGAATTTGTTAATGGCACTGGCTTAGAGTGTTTGGAAGACACTTTGATTCATCATGTTTCATAAAATGACATATAATCAATTGCCTTAAATTCATGAATGCTTGTCATTAAAAACATAGCATGCTAATTGATTTCCTTTATCATGTATTTCTGTCACTATTTTAGCTCTATATTTAACATATTCATAGCAAAATAATAATATTTATTGAGCATCATTTATGGGCCACCATCCTGGATAAATTTTGAGTCAATCTAACCAGGTCACAGTCTTCCTAATTTCTAATAACTAATGAAGAAAATAGACCTTTCTATGAGTAATCAGAAAATAGCTAAAACATTTTAATAGTTTGAAACCAAATGCACAAAACTATGACAGTTTAGGACAAGAGAATATAAACTAGACATAGGGAAAGATAGGAGTTCAGAGAAAATGTCCCAGAAAAATAAAATTTGAGCTCAGATCTGGAAACTGATTAGAAAGTATGTATGAATAAAGGAGGAAAAGGTGAAGAAATCAGAATGTGCAATGGTTCATTCGTTCTCTGCTTTAAAGTATACCAGAATCACCTGAAAGGCTTTTAAAAACACATTTCTGGGTCTCGTGTAGAGGGATTAGGGTACACGTATTTGTAGAAATCACATTTCTAGCAGGTTCCCAGGTGCTGCTCCTGTGGTTCGTCCAGGGAACACACTTGGAAAACCACTGAATTAAAGGTATTAATGAAAGATAATTATGGGCAGTCTTGTTTAGCTATGGTTATAAACGAATAAGCAGGCAAAATGTAGGGAGAAGATGGATTATTAAAAATGCAAAAACATTTTATTTTCATGTTTGAAGAGGAGTGGGATGACTTTTTTGGGTGTGGTCACATCTGGTTTATAAAAAGATCACTTGGCATGTGTTGTGTAGAATGGATCAAAGGGGAGACAAGAATACATAGTCTAAGAGTAAAATACATAGTCTAAGAGTAGTTTGAAGACTTCCAGGAATTCAGGTGAGAGCACTGCCAGGTTGTAGGAGTGATGATACCAAGATTTAAGATAGGCAAGGAGGATTCGGTGACCAATTATATAATAGTGAGGTGACAAAAATGACTCATAAGAATTTTGCTATGCAATTTAGTAGACCCAGGAAAGAAAATTCCTGGAAGAAGGTCAGGTTGTCAGAGATGATGGTGATGAAAGAAAGAAAGAAAGAAGCATGATATTTATTTAGGTGCTTGAAGGTTTTTTTGATTGTTTGTTTTTGTTTTTTCTTTGGAAAAAAGTAAAATGGGCATTTAGATATATTTGGAACTGAGCTGAATTGAAAAATATGTGCTAAAACAAACAAAAAACAAACAAATTTAAATGTCATGACCTATTGATAGAATTTGAAGTTTATGGATATGGACCAAATCATCTAAGAATATAGAATGTGAACATAAATTAGTTTCTGGAAGAAAAACTAGACAGCAAACAAAGTGAGCTGTTAAAGGAAGCTGAGAGGTAGCTAGAGATATTGAAGGAAAAAAGTTGCTGTTAACATGACAAATCATTTTCCTAGGAAACTTATTTTGTGCTGTTTTACCTGTTTTGAGAATGTTTAGGATCTTCTATTTAACCTCAATGTTCTGGCACTTCACCAGAATATTCTGAAATGTTCTCATTTTAATTTTTTATACTCTCTCTCTTTTTTTAAGAAATTCTAATTGTCTGATATGATTATATAATTCATAGTTCAAACTAGGACATTTTAAAATCAAAAGGAAAATTAAAAATATGCAGGAAAAGCAGTTCTAAACAGGAATATAAAGGGACAATGGTTTGAGTATTTTTGTTCCCTCCAAAACTCATGTTGAAACTTAATCCTCAATGCAACAGTGTTGGGAAGTGGGACCTCATGGGACATGTTTAGCATTTTTCCTTCACAAATGAATTAGTGCCACTATAAGTAGGGGTTTCAGGAGTGACTTTTCTCTCTTCTGCTCTCTGCCGTGTGAGGACAGTGTTCTTTCCATCAGGAGGACACAGTGTTGTACGTTTACAGCACCATCTTGGAAGCAGTTACTAAGTAACTTGCAGGCTGACTTGGACTCCCCAGTTATGGTAATTGACTATCTGTCACTGTAACTATATACCTGAG
Source organism: Sciurus vulgaris (assembly GCF_902686455.1). Taxonomy (NCBI): domain Eukaryota; kingdom Metazoa; phylum Chordata; class Mammalia; order Rodentia; family Sciuridae; genus Sciurus; species Sciurus vulgaris. Next base: position 33,631,400 of record NC_136475.1, on the reverse strand, counting down.
TTAAGCAATTTAAAAGGAAGAAAGGTTTATTCTAGCTCATAGTTTCAAGGGTTTCAGTTCATGGTTAGTTGGCCTTGTTGCTTTGAACCTGTGGCAGCCCTGTAGATCATGATGGGAACACATGGCAGAGGAGGCATGTTTATCTCATGGATGATAGGAAGCAAAGACAGATAGGAAGGACCCAGAGAGGGCTTCAATATCCTCTTCAAGGGCACAACTACAATAAATTAACATCCTCCTACCAGACCTCACCTCCCAAAGCTCTGTCACCTCTTGGTTTGCAGACGGAATAAAAAGTCTTTAACACGTGACTTTGGGGGATATTCAAGATCCAAACCATAGCATCAGCCTATATCCAGAACTATGAGTAATACATTTCTTCTTTTTATAAATTATCCTGTCTGTGGTATTTTGTTACAGTAGCACAAACTGGACAAAGATAAATGACCTCCCTAAATTAGTCATATATTAGAACTTCGGGATTAATTACTTAAATATTCTATTTTTCTCTTCTTTCAATCACTTCATTTTCTTCTTTCTGAGATATTCCTTCATATAATAATTGAAATACTAAAGAGAATATGGAAAATTTATTTAGAGACATGTTCCTGGGGCTTTGTAGTACAGAAAACATGAGGAAAATTGGGTGTTTTTGTTTGTTGTTTTTGTTTTTTGATCTTTTTGTGTGAGAGGTCACCTCTGACCAAATGTCAACACTTTAATGCTTTTACTTATTTGTTTGCTTGTGCAGTTCATTTGGCAAACTTTCAGTCTCTGACTTATTTACAGGAAGTAGGTTGGGTGAAGAGGGGACTATCTCTGAGTTCATCTAAATGTTGACCCTCACCTGCCCTTTGTCTTTGCCTGAAGCCTCATTCTTACATTTCACTGTGCCTACGTTCCTCCACATCTGAATCCTCAGCCTGTCTGTGATCTAGAGAATAGTATTCCTGCTTCCTACAGTCAGAAGAACTAGGACTTCAGACATCTTTTAGCACCCTCTATCCACTATCCTAACTGCTGTACTCTCAGGAGATTAGTGGAGCTAATACACTTTTTTCTCATCTGTGTTCCTTCTGCAGTCTCTTGGTGTGCACCCTTTCACTCTATTAAATTATTTCTTTTTCTTTTTTTTTATTTTTAAATTATTTTACTTGTTCTTTTTTGTTACACATGACAGTAAAATATATTTTGACATATTTATACAAACATGAAGTATATCTTATGCTAATTAGGAATTTGACAACCCAGTCTTGGTTGTATATGATGTGGAGATTCCACTGTTGTGTACTGATAATGTACATCTTCTTTCTTTTCCAAAGAGTTAAAATATGTTTGTCCAGATGTCTGTTCCTCCCCTTCTTTTCTTCCTCCCTTTCTTGTTTTCTCCTCCTCCTCCTTCTTCTCCTTCCTCTTCTTCTTAATTCATTTCAATTTTAGTACCTTTTAGGTTGATACTCATATTTTTTCATATTTTGGAAAGAAGACACTCTGTGCTCATGATTTTGTTGTTTTCCATCCCATGATTATTCCACTTAACAATTGCCCTTTGATTTTGTCTAATTGGCTGAGTTTTAAATGCAGAATTTTTACATATAACACAGCCAAGGCATCTGTTATTCCTGTATGGTGTTTACCTTTCTGTCATGTTTTAAAAGGTTTTCTCTTACTTCTAGATCAGGAATGAGCAAACATACCTGAAAAAAAATAATTCTTTTAGACTCTATAGGCCATTGTCCTCTGTCATAACTACTCATCTTTATTATTACAGCACTAAAGAAACTATGGACAATGTATATATGAATGGGTCAAAACTGTGTCCCAACAAATCTTCATTTACAAGAACAGGTGACTGACTGGCTGTTGCCTGTGGTTTGTAGTTTTCCAACTTCTGCTTTAGAAACACTTTTTAACAAGTAGTGTTATGTTTATATTTTTTAATTTCAATTGTATTCTATCTAAAATTCTTGATGGAATATAACCATTAGGTAATCTTGCTGAATTTTTCTTTCCAAATAATTCATCAACTGTTCTAATATAATATATTTTATCACCCATCATTTTAATATCGATTAAGGATTCTACCCTTATTACATATTAAAGGCTTTAATATACTCGCTTTGGCTTGAAAAGCCTTTTCTCCAACTTTTGCATATATTAAATTGAACAAATTTAAATATGAAGTCATGTAGCACACTTCTTTGAACATGTTACTAAAATAACAGATATTACTGTACTTTTTTCTCAAATAGATAATTACAACTTTACAAATTCACAAAACAATATTTTATCTCAAATAGATAATTGCAACTTTATAATGGTACTAAACAAGTAGATTATTAGAAGGCAAAACAATTTTTATATTACTCTTTCCTTTTTTCCTCTCCAGTTGGAGTAGAGCCTTCCTTTTGTCCTTCTCTTAGCATACTTTGTTGACAAAACTTCCCTTTTAATTTTAAAGCTTTCTAAACTTACAAAAGCCATTCACCGAGACTTCTCTTGGTGAATGGCTCATTATAATTTCCAAGACCCTGTTGTTTTACCATCTTTGAAAACAAATAAAAGTGACACTTCTAAACACTCAACTAAAACAAACTAGATTTATTCTGAAGAGTTCAGTAACAGCATTTTGAATGAGATCCATAATGGGCTTTTTAATTAAATGAATATAGTCATTTCATAGAGGCAATTCTCATTAGTTGAGCAGTATTGAGATGACCATTTCATTCTAATTGTGCTGTGTGTTTATATAAGAGGCCTCATTTTAGGGTTGGTTTGAGGAGATTTATATCTCATCATGTCATGACACCTAATGCAAATTTGAAAGGTAAATATTATAGCTATCCCAAAAGCAAATAATCTCAATAAAAACATTTTTTTTTTGCTAGTAATTTATTGTCCTTTAATTTCTGGTAGGATAGAGATGTCACATGTTGCCCTCTATTAATTCTTTTGGTTGACTTAGATTTCTTTACCTTCTGTTATGGGCTGAATATCTCCAGAATTCACATGTTGAAGCCATAACCCTTGGTGTGGCTCTATTTAGACATGGAACCTCTCAGGAATTAATTAAGGTAAAATGAGGTTTTAAGGGTGAAGCCTTGATTTGACAGAATTAGTATCCTTATAAGAAGAAGCAACAGAGAGCATACTCTCTCCCTCCTCTCTCTCCCTCCCACCAATCTCTCTTCTGTCTCTCTCTCTTTCTCTCTCTCTTTCCATGTACACACAGAGAAGAAAAGTCATAAGAGGACATAGGGGAAAGGCCACCAAGGCAAGAGAGTCCTTACCAGAATCTGACTGACCTTGAAATTCCAACCCCAAAACAGAGAGAAAATAAACTTCTGTTCCTTAAGCACCCATTCAGTGGTTTTTAGTTATGGCAGTTTGATCTGAAAAATACACTTTCCAATATGCAATTATGAAAATGCAAGATTCTGAGTCTCTGTGAGAGATGCACAAGTTTTCAATGGAATTCCACAGGAAAAACTTGAAGAAACCCAAGTTTAATTTTCTATAACAAGTTATGACCTTTAGCATTTGAAGGTCTTCCTTTGTATGGAAGCCAATATGAAAAGAAACTAAGAAGTATTGAATCACTGTGCAAGCGGAGAATGAGACTCTACTCAGAATGGTTGGACCAGGAGATGTCTGGGTATAAGAATCTGTATGCAAATAGATTACTTTTATGAGGTATAGTATGGAAAGTTTGGAAAAGTGCAACTTTGCAGAGGGAGAAAGTTAACAAACACTACTTAGCCATGTGATTAAGGATAATAAGCATTATCAATGATAAGTTATTTTAATAATATGTACATATATACTTGGGTAGGGAGGACTATTTTCCCATACTATACTCTCAATCCTCATTTAATACTTCACTTTAGACTCTAGTTGTGTGGATTTTCTTCCCATGCTCATCAATTCTCTGACGGGGGCCAAGGGTCCTACAATTCAGTGCAATTCTGAAACTATCTTCTTGGAGACAGTGCAGGATTCCACAAGTTATGTACTCAGTCCTACGAGAGTGCCCCCACTTCAGATATGAAAGAAAAGTAGTAGGTCCCCAGGTTACCTATAAATTCTAAACAACTTTGCTACAAATTGAAAAACCCCATGCCTGCTTTTTGGGTTTCATTATTTCCTTCTAGTGACTCACACAACTCAAGAAAATAGTTTACTTTAGTAGATGACTGGTTAATTTAAGTGGACATACTAGGAATAAACGCATAGGAAAGGAGTACAGAGCATCCATTCCTTCTCTGTGGGCTTCATCTTCTGCATGTTCAACAACCCAGCCTCATCCTTTGGGGGTTTAGTGAGGCTTCATTAGCTAGGTATGTTTGATTGAATCATTGTCCACTGTTGGTTAACATAATCTCCTGCCCCTATTCCCTCCTGAAGGACTGGTGAGGGGCTCAAAGTGGTTTCTAAAGCTCCTGGGGTCAAATAGTTCTTCTGCCAGCCTCTCTACTACAAATGCCGCTACTCTCCTGAATCTAACCCCTTATCTTTATCTTTAGGGCTTTTCAAATGTTATCTCATTAGCATAACTCAAGTGCTGTTAGAAGGGGCTTATTATGAATAATAAAAGATTATGAATAATAAAAGATTTTCCATTTATCTTTATCATTCTTATCACTGAGAAAATTCTCAGGGCTTTAGGAGATCTGTGTCAGGAATGGAACAAATATGTTCCTTTTTATAAATCCCAATCAGACAGTATCCTTGGTATGATGTGTTATTACTGCTCCAAACCCATAACCTCAATCTAATCATGAGAAAAAATATTATGCAAATTCATATTGAAAGACAGTTTAAAAATATAAGACCAATACTTTGCTAACTTATAAGGAACATCAAAAACAAAGAAAGTCTGAAAAACTGTTATAACCTATCAGAATCTAAGAAGACTTGAAAATCTAAGAATACCATAAAATGACATGGTATTTTTGATGGGATCCTGGAACAAGAAAAAGGACATTAGGTAGAAAGTAAAAAAATGAAAATAAAGTATGGAACATAGTTAACAATTGGTTCATTAATTACAGAAAATGTATGTTACTAATGTGAGATGTTAATAATATTGGGGGAAACTTGGTAAGGAGTGTATAGAAACTCTATTGTGATTTTTAGTAAAACTGAGAGTACTCAGAAATGAAAAGTTTAAATATGCATGTAAGGGATAATTTGTTTATTGTTATAGTTTATTTCTTATCCAAAGTCAATAAGACTCACAGAGAAGGATAGAGAATCGTCTCTCTCCACAGTCAGTAGGTCTAATGTTGTCAATTATTCTGAAAGGACTTGCTCATCAGTGTTGGATCTTAGAACCCTTTTGCCAGTTCTATGCATATTAGTCAGGAAAGCTAAGTTTAGTGATTAGACAGAGAGAAAAAAAGGAAGTAATGAAAGAAAGAGAGAGACAGATGGGGGAAGGAGGCAAGGAAGAAGGAAGAAAGGAAAAAAGGAAAGAAGGAAGGGAAGAGGAGGAAGGAAGTGAGGACAAGTGGCTTAAAGCAACCCAGGTTTATTTCTTTCTCATGTTTAATTTCCAGCTTGGTACACCAAGGTGTCTTCTTACTCAGGGACCAAGGCTAATGGTAGTATCACATGATACCCACATCTCAAACAAGGTTCTCATTTCATCAGAACAAGGAAAGATAGCCTGAATAATTACATATGGGCTTTTCACTGCCTGTGTCCAAAACAGTGCACCGTGCTTCCCCTCCCAGTCCATGCATAGAGTATGTCCTACAATCAGAACTAACTGCAAGAGCACTGAGAAATGTAGACAGAAAAAAAAATTGCAATATTTGTTGAGCAATAAGTTCACCACACATTATTATTTTCTCCTTCTTTATCACCCCTCACCTTCTTCTACCCAATTTATTTGTTATTGTTAGTAATTTACTTTCAAAATATTTGAGAATTGTGCTTAACATTCTGTATTCACAACAGTCTGAGCCTCTTCTCGGGAGGAATGATGAACACAGATCTCGATTTCCCACCATAACTAAACAGAGTACTCAGGCTTCCTTCCATTTATGCCTGCTCATGACTTATCAATGAAAAAAGTAATAAGATATTTGAAATTAGTGAATCATGACTATTATTTTTAAGTTATTGCCTAGTGATAAGGAAAAGTTTGATTTATACTGTATTTCATCTGAAATCACCATAAGATCATCTCCAATCCTAGTGTCATAAATCCATAAGCTTCCAAGTTGTATTTCAGTCAGACTTGGTGAAGCTTTATTTTCATAAGAAAATTGTGCACTTGCCTTCTAAACTGGATAATTGCAATTCTAACAATCTGATTCAAACATAAATACCCAATCGCCTATGAAAATGTTATGTTTTGACATTCATTTATTGCATGTGTGCCTATAAGTATAGTTGAATTAGCTTTTGCATCCAGTTAGCAAACTTGTTTTATATTTACCTTTCTTAATTACAGCAAGAACTAAAATGATGTGATTGGAATATCTTTCATGATGTTGTAGTAGTAAATGGCTATTAGAAAAATGTGTGGGTAAATTGTGGCAAGGAATAGTTTTTTATACATTTTTGTAGTGGTGTTGTGTTACATACAAATCTCATTTGACAACTGATAGCAGCCATGTCTCTACATACACACACACACACACACACACACACACACACACACACACACACACCATTTCTTGGTGTTTCCAGTGTCTTTAATGTTTGTTGAAGCAGTAAATGTAGGAAGCCTGCAAAACTCTTACCATGCACTTCTGCTCTGTTCATGTTCCTATCATATTGACCTCTTCTAAGAAATGTCAGATGATGTTTTTACCCAGGTAACCTGTGTCCTGACCACATCTTTGTAAAGCTGGATATTGTGTAAATTCAAGAAATATTATTTCTTAAAAAAATGTACCGGTTTTCTACGTTCTGTTCAGACAGAACTATCTCCTGGTAGTTGCAAAAAGGAACCTTATGCTCTATTGAACTACTTCAATTAATTCACATCTTGAACCTCCTGACACTAAGCTTTTTCTTGCTTCAGACTCTCCAAATAGAATGCTTTCTCCTTTCTTTTCTGTTTCATTATCCACAGTAGTCAATGGAAGTGTCACGACTTTGTTTTGACCTGCAAGTCTTTTGACATGGGTGGTTCCATTAGACCACTCTGTCCATCAAACAGGTAGCTGGTACACATGGAAGGAATGAAAAATAAGCAGATTTTTATCAACATTATAAGAGTTATTTATTTCCTCTCAGCCTTGAGTATGGTGTGTCCTTTGTATTGAGTCATGTTTCCTACTACCATAGCCCACTCCTCTCCATTCCTGGGTCTTCACTAAGGTCACTCTTACTTATTTTTCATTCATAGTCTTAGGGATCACTTTTTCAAGAAGTACGCTCACACCTTTTAATACTGGGTCAGGTTTCTTACATGTTGACCTCCATGTTCCCTATACTTTCTGTGCGGGAGGATCTCACCACATCATAGCTACTTGTTCTTTGGTCTGTATTCTTCTTAGATTGCCCAGGGAAGTAAATATGCCTTGGTTATCATTGCTTCTCCAATGTGGTGGTACATGGTCCTTGAAGCAGGTGACTCTCAAAAGATAGTTGAATTAATTAAAAATTCAATAATGATGATTATGATTGATGATCTATATTGAGAATTTTTCAGGTCTCATTGTCATGGTTAATGCTATTTTTCAAGGCAGTATTGTAATTCTCATAGGTATTTGAGAGATGTTTTTTGAGAGGCTAAATCCCTTTTTTGTTTTGTTTTGTTTTGTTTGTTTTTCAACATCACACAGTCAGTTAGTGCAACAGTCAGAGATTTATATTTAAGTGAGCTTGATTCCTAAGCCCAGAATAGTCTGTCACTGCTCTTAGTACTTTAGAAAGCACTTAATTCTCTTAAGCTTTATTTTTTGTACTTTCTGCATAAACTCTGTGTTAAATTCTGGTCAATAATATACAAATTTAGTTATTTTAGTTTTATATATTTTGATGTATTTGGCAAAAGTTCACTTCCTGAACTCCTCCAGGCTGCTTTGTCCACTTCTCTGTGGTTATACATCTTTATTTTTTTATATAGTGTTATTTTCACCTCTGCCCAGTATCTTCTTGGAAATATTATCCATATTATTCTGGGTGAAATTTATTAGAACTTAGACTCCTTCCAACGCAGGTCCCATTGAGATTTTTATTTGAGATGAAGGTAGTGGGGACAGGTAGGCATTTATTTGTCTTACTTTAAAGATTTAAATAGTTGTATCAACACAATATAAGCAAAAATTTAATAGGAACAAATAAGGTTTACTCTCCTACTGTTCTTTATTTAACTATTTTGATCACTTTTTTTGTTGTTGTTGCTAAATTTTACTGTGAAATAAATAAAAATGTATAGGAAGTTGTCAGAGAGCACATAGTGTTCTCAAGTACCATTTATTCAGGTTCCCTTATGGATTACATCTATTTCTTTTCTTCTTCTTTTATTTATTTATTTTTTGGCACTATTTGGATTTCTTTTGTTTATTTCCAGAAAAACTTTTAAAATGTTTCTTAGTGGCACAAGATATTTTGTTATAAATTTTGAATTATTTAAAAAAAATTTTGATTGACATAATATCTGTACATATTATGAGATGTTTTATTCATATTTACATTGTGTAGTGATCAATTCAGGGTAATTAGTATATTTGTTATCTTATACTTCTGTCATTTCTTGATGATGAGTACACTCAAGTTCCTCTCTTCTATTTTGATATATATAATGCATTATTGTTAATTATATTCATCATACTGTGCCATACATCTTTACCTACTATAGTATATTAGGGAAACAAGAAAATTGATATTATAAAACATGATCATAGTCCTATGTCATTTTATTGCATGAGGATATTTATGAAATCACCACTACAATATACAATTGGGATACGGAAGTATTTCTTCACTATAAATTACTGATCCCATTGTGCAATTGATCTGGTGTATGGTAATGTCTGCTTAGCTATTTAGGAAACTGCCAAGCTATTTTCCATAGTAAATCTGCCATATTGCATTCCCATTAGCAATTATGAGAAATTGAATTTCATCACACTTACATCAGCATTTAGTGGTGTCAGTATTTTAACTTTTAGTTATTCCAATATATGCATAGTGATGTCATGGTCTTCCCCTAATGTACATTCCCCTAATGGGTACTGACATTGAATTTCTTCTCACGTTTTCTTGGCACTTATGTATCATCCTCACTAAAATGTCATTTCATGTTTTTGCCTATTTTCCAATTGAATGTCTTTACTCAGTTTTGTGAATTTGTTCTAAATTCCTGACTTAAGTCCTTTATTAGGGTTGCAACTTGCAAATATTTTCTCCCACTCTATCACTTATTTTTTATTCTCTCTACAAAGACTTTTATAAATCAAGTAGTTATAATGAACTCAAATTTATTATTTTTTCTTTATGAGTTGTCCTTTTAATATCATGTTTAAGAACTCTTCACCAAGCCCAAGGTGTAAAACATTTTCTTCTATATTTTCAAAAAGTTTTGTGGTTTTACAAATTATGGTCTATTTTATAGTATGCCTCTTTGTAAAAATTTTAAAGTATTTGCTTTAAGTATTTGTAAAATGTGTGTGGGAGGGGAGAAAGAGGGAGAGGGAGGAAGACAGAGAAAAACTTTTCCCCAAAATCTTCTAGGGTCAATATTTTGCCAGTTGAAATGCCAAGTAGGAAATTATTCTCCTTTTATATTTTGTTGTCCTTCAATTGTAACATGATTGTCTGCTGCAACCTGCATGGCCAAACCTGAGAAACTGAAAAGCTGCAACAGGGGATTAAGAAAGACACACAAACATTTAGAGAAAATGCTAGAATCAGGTGGGGCTTTGATCTCCTGTGAAGAAGCAGTGATACAGAGCTGGTGCAACACGCTTATTTTTTAGGGTCTCATAATCAGGAAGTTAGACTATACAGGCATTGTTCTTTGTGTACTAGAAAGTTACAGGGCCAGAAACATTCTTGTAGCTATTTCACTGATGCAAAACTAGGAGTTTCCTATGGCACCCAGGAAGCCCACTGTCCAAAGTTTCTATTAAGCAGGCAGGCTTAAAGGTTATAGCACTGGTGAAACATTGTAGTTATCTCCCTATGTTCAAAATCCTCTATCTTTGGGAGCTGGCATCTGAGGTCTAGGTCAAGATCTGACTGGCTCTGGGGCTAGCACAGAACCCCCTATCAAGCAGGGCGTCACCATAGCAACCGGTACCTCAAACTGAGAGTATTCCAACAGGGGCATCCCCTCTGTCACAGGACAGTTTGAAACTCAATTCAGTTGCCACTCCAGACAATTGTCTTATATATTTTCTGGACATTTATTGGGAACCACATTAGACAGTATTATCATTTTCACTTCAACCATAAGAAAGAAACTTAAGAGAAAAGAAGTCTGGATTCTTTACTCCTATTTTTTTGTTTTCTGTCGTTCCATTTTCCTTCTGATGTTCCAAGATTCGTTTTTTTATCATTTTTTTTTTTTTCTTTCTGTTTAGAGAACTTCCCAAAGCCATTGTGCTAGGGTAGGTTTTTGGACAGAAGTTCTCTTTTGTTTTTGTTTCTCTTATTTTCCTTCATCTGAGTATAGTTATGTTTTCTTTATTGTTGAAAGTTATTTTTGCTGAATATAGATTCTGAGGTGACAGTTCTTTTACCTTAGCATTTAAAAATATTAGATCACTTCTGTTTTGCCTTGATGGTTTCTTAGGCGAAATCTACTGTCATTAGACATTTTTCCCTCTTTAGGGAAGAAGTCATTTCTCCCTGTCTCTTTTCAAAACATCTTTTTCTTATTCCTTAATTTCAGAATTTTATTATTCTGTGTGTCAGGTATGATTTCATATATGACATATACATACATATATATGTTACATATATATATTATTTTGAAATTTGCTTTTCTTGAATTTTCAACTCTTGTCTTGAAAATTTTGGAAAGTGTTCAAGTTTTGTTTCTTTGACTACTTTCCAACACTTCTCTTGTTCCTCCTCCCAGAACTCTTCATGACATGAATGTCAGATATTCTGTAATAGTCCCAGAAGTTCGTAAGGCTCTGTTTTTTTTTTTTTTTCCCAGTCTATGTACTTTTGGTTTGCATAATTTTGTTGGCTCCCTCTTTCCCTCTTTACATTTCTTTTTGCAAGTTCTATTTCTTCACTGACTTCTTTTATTCTATATTTGTACCAAGTGTGTTCATAATTGCTTATTGAAACAATTTTATGCTATATGATTTAATATTATAAGATACTTTTAACATCTGTATCATCTTAATGTTGGTATCTGATGATTGTCTTTTCTAATTTGTTGAGATTTTCTTGGTATTTTCTACGTCAAGGGTTTTATTTTATTATTAAATCCTGGATAACCAGGGATCATGTATGAGATTCTGAATCTCACTTAAAGATTATTTTTCTTCATCTTCTCTGGAACTTCTCTGGTGGGGAAAAGGAAGTTTGATCGCTATCAGATAAGTGTTGAATCCCAGATTTTCAATGTCCTTTGTTGACAACTGGAGTGCAGGTGGGGATCTTCTTTGATATTAGGCAATGATAAATTCCTGATTGGAACTGTGTCCCTTCTGACACATCATAGCTGAGAAGGGAGGAGTAGCTAATGAGTCTCAGGTAGGGATGTATGCACAGGAATGGACTGTGGTCTCCATTGACACTGAATCAAAGGGAGAGATCTAATGTTCACCCAACAAGAATTCAAGTCCTGGTTCACTACTCAATCTTTTCTGATCCATGTTTATGGGGTGAGAGGAGCTGAGCAGTTTTTTGTAGCAAGCAGAGTGTAGAAATCTAGACTTGACAATACGGACTTACTGATATAGACGGAGGTTGAACCAAAGGTTTTTCCCATAAAGTTAGGATGAAGTTAAATGGCTCATTTCTAAAATCTATTTTATGTGTTAGAGATGTTGCTCAGTGGCGTAGTATTTATCTAGCATGCAAAAAGTACTGGGTTCGATTTTCAGTACTGAAAAATAAGGTTTTCTATTTTACTTGGATACTTCTTTTCTGGTCAGCTTATTAGAGAGGAGTAGGGTTTTGTTAGCATCATTTTTATTTTTATTTTCTTTATTTTTGGCTCTGCCCATTAGTATTTCCAGTTTGTTGACTTTTCCAACACACCAAATTTGGAATAGAAGAAAACCCAGAGGACACCCCACTGTCATTCCCTAGACACCCATATCTCTTTCCAGTCTGCCTTCTTTTCTGGTGTTTTCAATTATACTTAGCAGGTAAGGTAGAGAAAATTACTTCTACTCTATCTTTCCAGAAACAGATTTTACTTATTTTCTTTTTTTATTCTTTTTTTAAATTCATTTTTATTGTAAACAAATGGGATACATCTTGTTTCTCTGTTTCATTCTATCTATTGCCAATGTTTTATTGGATTAATTTCTTAGTTATCTGGAGAACATTTTTCAAAGTTTTTGTTGTTGTTTGTTATATGGAATTTTAAAATTCTTGTATTTCTGACAATGTCCTTCCGGTGCTATTATTCATGTCGTAGAAATTGAAAGAAGTAAAGAAAGAAAGAGATATAGACACTCATCTATATTGGTATATGTAGGTCCCTTCCCTGCAAATTGTGTTGATACAATTGTGCTATAGCTCTCTCACATTACTAACATGGGAGAAAAGTCCATCTCCAATATGAAAGGTTTTTCATTATGGATTTGGTATGCCTTTGTTTCTCTGTAAGTGCTCACAAACTTACAAACTTTTTGGGTTGTTGTCCTTGAAAATGAAGACTTCCTGCAGCATAAACACAATGATGACTCTCTCTTTACATTTATGTTGCCTGGGAGTTTTTTAAGCAATTTTAATCTTAAAACTCAAGTGTTCCTTCCACACAGAAAGATACATTTCATTACTTCTTGACAATTAATTTTCTCTTTGCTCTTCCCCCAATCTAGACCACTAATTGTATTTCAGGTTACTCTTAGGTACCTTCCTTTCTCTCAGAATTTATGACTCCTTTTTCTTGCCCTTTGGTATTTTCTCAGATTTCTTAAAGTTGACATCTAATTTACTCTTGCGGCTTATACACATGTTCTGTACACTCCCCCATTAGAGTTTTTACATCAGTTATTATATTTTTCCTCTGAGGTGAAAAAGTTGCTTCTCTGAACAGCTGGCATAAGAATTTCATGAAAAAAATATTTTATTTGTGGATGTGAATCTAAGGGAATAGTCAGGAAATGAAGGCTGACTATTGGATAGTGATTTGTGAAAGAAGGGAGGTGTAGAAAATTGTGGAGGTGATGGAGAACACTGAGGCATTCGACATGAAGACCTTGGGGGACTCCAGCACATTTTCAGTGTATGGATGTTTAATCAACCAATTTTTGTAACTTTTGTATGTGTGGTTGACAATGGGATGACTAAGTGCCATGGTTTATGGTAAAACCAACTTATTAGGGATAGAGAGTAATGAAGGAGACAGGGAGGGTAAGGAGACTATAATTGGTCAGGTATTGATAGAGCTGCTCAGGAAACCACTGGCTTTCAGAAGCTATGGAAGTCAGAGGGCAGTGCAGGAGCACAGAAAGAATTCAAAGAATTCAATCGTACATAGATTTTAAAGGCAGAGATGCAACAACATAGAGGAGACCACATAAAGGCACAGGGAGAAGACCACCATTTGTAAGCCATAGGAGACCTCAGAAGAAGCAGTTCCGAAAACACCTTGATCTTGAACTTTTAGTCTCCAGAATTCCAGGAGAACAATTTTCTGTGGTTTAAGTGACATGCTTTCTTTCCCCAAAGCCAGGGGTGTCTGTATGAGATGTGAGTATCTTCTTTCCTGGGTCACAGTTTTTCCTTCCCCATGGTTGCCTGCCTTCTTCTCTAGAGGATCCCTACCCTGAGTCATCCATCACTCAGGCATCTGGTGTCCTTTCCCAAGGCTATTGTTGAATCAAGATTTACACTTCCTAGGAACCTCCCTATCTGTGGACCAAGACATTCTGAAACAAGATCTATTGGAATCTGTTCTGCATATTTATGAGGTCAACTCTTGCCTTGAATTTGATGAATGATAGGTTTGTTAGCCTTTCATTGGGTCCAGTTCTTTCTGTATTATATTTTGCCTAAAGTCCTCAAGTTTCTTGCAACCGTGTGGGAATATTGATAGTTCTCTGCAAGTGTATGGGAATATTGATGTTATTTAAATTTTGTTTTAAATTAACATAATTATGCCTCTGAGCCCCCATTCAATAGGCTGGCAGAAAATTCAATCTGAGAAATTCTCATCCTCTAACAACTGTTACCCACACAAATACCATCATCCTCAGGAAGACAAATATCTGGGGCTTTATTTATGCAATCACAAGGAAGACTGCTAACAAGAATACCCAGTAAGTGAAGCCTAGAATCTCATGTGGACATTAGCAGTGAAAGAATTCAGTGAGTGAGTGCAGGGGCAGTAGAATCAAGTATTTCTGAGTCAAATAATATCTCTGCTATTAGGAATGTGGCCTTGATATATCGTATCACCTGTCTTTGCCTCCGTTTTTTCATCGGCACAGTGTAAACCCTCATTCTTAATATCTAAAGATTTTTGTGAGGATTTAGAGAATAAACACAGGGGAGGTTTACAGAGCACTTCCTTGCACACAGCTAGCTCAAGAAAGTAGTTAATATTATGCCCCTAGGGTTTTGCCTGCTTCCTGGAGTGGGTTCTGAGGACATTTTTATTAGTTCCCTTCTCAATCTCAGTCTCCTTTCCATACAAGACTTTTAATTTTCCTTTCTTCTCCATTTCCCTGGAACTCCTAGGAATCCACTTTGTTGAGCTTAAAATTTCACCAAAGAGAGTGAATGCCTTTATCTTCTGGTTATTCAAAATCTGCATCATAAAACCTAAAAGACCAAATACTTTCTGGAGCTGGTAAAATGTAAACACTTAAGGATAATATGAATATTTTATTTTTCTCTGCTTCACACAATCTATGACTTTGATTACATTACAGGTAATATTGGAGAAATTAAATTCTTGTGCTACGCCTTTACCTTTCTGAAAAGCTTTCATTTATTAAATCTATTTTTTTTGCAGCCGCAGAACTAGAAGATTTATGTATTCTCCTAAATTACATATAAATTTCTTTTACTAGTTGTGTATTACTATAATGTCAATAAAATTATAATAATACAGAACTGACAAGAGGGCATGATCCCTTTTGTTTGTCACCAATGAAGAAAATATACAAAGTATGCAATCAACTCATTTGAAGCAAAACAACATCATTAAGCTTTTCACCATGGGTTTACTAATTCACTGTTAAATATCTATGATTTCATATTATTTCTGAATTTTGAGGAATGATATTCATAGATTTCCACAAAATTGAACCTTCTAACTTACTTTAGACTGTCAGGATCAAATTGATTTTCTATGAAATTCTTAACATAGAAATTTATCATTTTTATTCTAGTGGGATAGAGATTTATAATTATTATTTGGTTTCATTATTTTCTCTCCAGACTTTACATAAAATATATAAACATTTACTGTTTTATGTCCATATTTTGATTTGCAAGTAAATGTGTATCATTTATACAGATATATATTCACATATACACAATTTCTTTGTGTTCATATTTCATTCTGACAATAAATACTTATCTATAAATTGACATATTAATTAAAACAACAGAATCAGTAATGTACCTATAAATGCATTCACAAATGTATATTAATTGACATATTATAATATATAAAATATTTCAAAATATTTTTTAGTGCTTCATACTTTAAGTTCACAAAATAATTGAGCCAAAGTTAACAGAGAATCCCATGTTTTCCTTGCCCCAATACATATATAGCCTGCCTAGTTTTGAACATCATCCACCAGTGTGATAAATTAGCCAGAATTGATGAGTCTACACTCACACATCATTATCAAAGTTCATAGTTTATATTCAGATTCACTCTTGGTGGTGTACTCTGTTCTAACAAATTTAAAATGACATGTATCCACCAGTACACTGTCAACAATGTTGCTGCTCTGGAAATTCTCTGTGCTCTACTTTTATGTCCCTCCTTTTCCTAAAACTTGTAGCAACGGCTGATCATTTTGCTATCTTCATGATTTTGCCTTTTCCAAAATGTCCTATAGCTGGAATGACACAGTATGTAGACTTTTCAGACTGATTTCCTTTAGTTAGTAATATACATGTTAGTTTTCTCTGTGTCTTTTCAGGACTTGATAACTCACTTCTTTTTGCATTAAATAATATTTCACTGTATGGATATGCCAGTTTCAGTTGAAGAACACTTGCTTCCAAGTTTTGCCAGATTCAAATAAAACTGTTAAAGCCTCTTTGTGCAGATTTTTGTGTGTATGTAATTTCAACTCCTGTGGGTAAATATCAAGGAGGATAAATACTATGAATATGGTTTGGTTCCTTCTCATAGGAAACAGCCAGATCCTCTTCCAAGGAGACTGTACAACATTACATTTCCACCAGCAATGAGAGATTTCTTGTTGCTGCCCATCCTTCCACTATTTGGTAATGTCAGTTGTCTCAACTTGGGCCACTGTAATAAGAGTTGTTTTAATTATTTGTTTTTCTGATAACACAAGATTTGGAGCACATTTTCATATGCTTATTTGTCATCTGAATATCATTTTTTTTGTTTTTGTTGCTGTTACAGCATCTGTTAAGATTTGTGACCCATTTTGCAATAGTTTTCTTATTGTTGAGTTCTAAAAGTTCACTGTATTTCAGACATGTCCTTTGCAGATATTTTATCCCAATGTTTTCTTTCTGTTCTCGTTCTTTTGGTAGTATTCTTGGCAAAACAAAAATATTTAATTTATATTAATTTCAGCTTATCAAATATTTGTATTGTAGGTCGTGACTGTAGTGTTGTATCTCATGTTGTTGTTAAACCCTTGGTCAATTATTTATATTTTCTCCTGTTATCCTATTAAAGTAATATATTTTTTCTTTAATATAAACCTATGATTCATTCTGCATTTAGTTTTCTAAAAAGCACAAGATCTATGTTTAGATTCATTCTTTTGCGTATGAATATCCATTTGTTTCAACACCATTTCTTGGAAAGATGGCATTTTTCCATTGTATCTTCTTAGCTCCGTTTCCACAACAGTTGATTATACTTATGTGAACCTATTACAAAACTCCCATTTCCATGTTATTGATCTCTGTTTATTCTTTTAGTACCATATTGTCCCTATTACTATTGTAACTTCAAAATAAATCTTGAGATTGGGCACAGTGTCACTTTTCCGATTTTGTCCCTCTCCTTCAACATTATTTTGGTTATTCTGGTCTTTTGACTCTTCAGAAGTTTGTTAGCATCTGTTTCTTGATCTCCAAAAGATAACTTTCTGAGATTTTGATCAGGATTCTTGCATTGAAAATATACATCGAACTAAGAAAACTGATAATTTTATAATACTGAGTGGGTCTTTTTATCCATAATCATGGAATATTTCCCTATTTCTTTGATTCCTGGATTAATTTCATCAGAGTTTTGTGGTTTTTCTCATATTTTGCACATATTTTGTTAGATATATACCTGTTTTAGAGTATACTGTTTTTGTGTTGATATAATAATTTTAAAATGAATATATATGCACCTACATATGCATTTATAAATTACTTGTCTGTATTTATTTTGCAAATTAATGTACAAATTCATCTCTCTCTCTCTATATATGTATACATATATATATATATGTACACACACACATATATACAGATAGATTTTGTTGTCCTAGAGTAACCAACTTGCAAAGAAAAACAGTTCTAAAGTTAAAGTAAAAACTAATTAAAGTAAATATATTATATATTAACATACTTAATTGGTATTATTTGGCATACAATTGACCAATATTAATAGAAATAATGTCATATTATTACAATGACCAATCGCTTTTATGAATTAGTGCATATACTACATGTAAAAGCACCATTTCAAAATATCAATTAATCTTTGTTTCCGTGGACTTTTTCATATTGTAGATGTAATCCTAATACATTGTCTTTAATATTCCTCAAACATAGATTATTTTAAGAAGATCTGATTCTGATATTTTTGTGTTGCTCAAAATTTTCTCTCCCACCTCTTACCCACAAAATTTTGGCAGAATAACAAAAGCAAAAAGAGATGTGTTGAGTAACTAGGTTATGAAAAATAACATACCTCTTAGAATTCTTATGTGGTTTGTCACTTTCAGGCTCACTGTCTTCAAAACAGCAATGGATTTGGCAAAGTAGTTCTGAGTGTTATATATGAAGAAAAAATAGGCCTAGTAATCCTACAGTACTAAGAGACATTATTGCTAGCAACTAGAATATAGGAGAAGTTTTTCATGTACATAAATAAAAAAAATAAATGCTTCATTTATTCATATATTGGTGTGGTTTTGTCACCACTGAACTCCATATACCAAGTTTTAAGTAAATAGAAATTGCACATACACAGTTTTATATATTAAATATTTTCCATTCCTTGTGAAGCTGTGTATTTTTTTTAAATTTTGCATTAACTGTTCATATTTCATTCATTTGAAAAGATTGCTGTACTGTCAAGTGGTAATTATGCTATTCAAAAAACAACCTATAATACACTTCTGTACATTGTTAAATGTGATGTTAAATGACACTAATCAATATAATTAACAAACAAACCACCTCCATGAAGTAAAAAACACATAGATCACAGTGAAGGTGTGATTTAAAATTTTTTTCAAATACAATAATTTATGAAGGTCCACAAAATATCACATATTGTAATTGTTTTTATATGAACTGGCATATTTTCTTCTGAGAATGATCTTATAAATTCACCCAGAAGTGTCATGTTTTGAATGATAAGAAATGAAAACAATGATGACAATGTCCTTATCTATGAAGAAGTTTTACACCCATTATCAGTTGATCTTCATATCTATATAGGTATGGAATTTCACATTTTTCAAGGTGGGAAAAATCAAAGATGATAATACCTAGAAAATCTTTGTTCAGTAAAAACAATAGAACTGTCTGTGATGATGGAAATGTTCAATATTTGTTCTGTCTAATTCAATAGCCACATGTGGCTATTGAGTACTTAATATATGTTTAATGTGACTGAGGAATGAAATATTTAATTTTATTATAGTTGCAATGCTAATGTTAACATATTCCACTTATGAGCAATGTAGATACACAACATAGCTTATTTATACAATGATCCACTTATTTACCTTTATAGTGTGGATAAATGGAAGAAATGTTGCCAGAATAAGAACAGTGACTTCAAAGGTGTGCTATCAACCCGATCACACTTGAAGCCAGTGAACCTCCTTGCCCAATCTCAAGTTTATGGAGTAGCAGAGATTAGAAAGCACATTCAGATGGAGATGTCCTCTAATTGCTTAGTAATTAGATAGGAGAATATAAAATGTTGATCAGGCACTGAATCTAGTGAAATAAATTATTCTGTCACTTGTAAATGTTTATATCTAGAATCGCACACAGTTTGAATTAAAGGAAGCTTTGCCTAATCAACAGTAAAGTTGGCTATTTAAACCAGGACTGGAAAAACAAAGAGAAGATAAATAATGCAGCTAAGGATTTACAGAGTATTTAGTGGCATTTAAAATTAATGGACCTGCCTGATCATGTTATGTGGCGGACCAGTGTAGATTCCTGGTAATTAGCAAGGACTGGATTTTTCTTTCATAAGGTTTCATAAATATAATTCACATAGTCCAAATATCACTTCACAGTCCCAGACTTCACTCTGAACTGGAGAAGGAATAACCAGGTGAAATTATCTCTACCAATGATTGAGAATGTTATTTCAATCCTTTCCATTCTTGTCCATTCCACAACCTAAAAAACAAAACACACATGCTATAAATAGACATAAAAATAATCTCTGTTTTCATAAACTAAATTGAGAGCTAGTTTCTGAAAATTGAGAGCTAGTTTTCCCTAAAGAAGAGGAAGTGCAGGCTGCTTCAGGTTGACTTGAGAAACTATTACAATAATGTGCTTAAAATAAATTTGAGTTGTTTTTGTTGTTGTTGTTTTCCTCAGAAAATATAATTCTGAGAAATCAGTAATTTATAACTTTAGGAATACACTTAGACATATGTTTAGGGAATCATTTGTGTTTCTCTGTGCCTTTGGAGATTACTGCTACCTTTTAACTTTTCCTTAATGCTTAAGAATCATTTTTTCCCCTATCTTGCTCAGTAGCTTTTGTCATATATTAATTACTGATTTGGGAATAAGACAACACAGTGAAAAGCAATGGTTTATAAGGCCATTGTCTCACTTGTAGGTCAAGTGTCAGGAGTCAGAGCTTGACTTGCATGTGTTCTCTAGTTCTCAGGGTCTCTCCTAAGACTTCAGCTAGGTTGTTGGCCAGGGCATTCCATCAGGGCTCTGCTGA
The DNA here is from genome assembly GCF_902686455.1 of Sciurus vulgaris. Classification (NCBI taxonomy): domain Eukaryota; kingdom Metazoa; phylum Chordata; class Mammalia; order Rodentia; family Sciuridae; genus Sciurus; species Sciurus vulgaris. The sequence goes on along the minus strand of NC_136475.1, from coordinate 33,610,921 downwards.
GAACGGGTCCCCATCTAAGGTTACTCATGCATATTGGCAGGATTCGTTTCTTAATGGGCTTTGGGCTGATGGTCTTGATTTCTTGGTTGACTGCTAGCCAGAGGCTTCACTCATTTTTTTTCCTGGGAGCTTCTTCATAGGTTAATTAAAAACATCATTGTGCCTTGCTTCAACCAAGTAAGGGGTGGGTGGTACTAATGGATTGTGATAGAATCTGCACAAAAGGAATGACAATGAAAGGCAGGTATCAGTATTTTCTTACCTAATCTAAAAATGACATCCCATCCTTTTTGCCATATTGAATTTATTTTGAGTTTAAGGACTATTAGGTTTAACCCACATTTGGAAGGGGAGGATAGAATTAGGACATGCATGTCAGGATAAACCCCACTTTGGAGTCATTTCTAAAGTTGCCTACCATAATCTCTGTTTTTAGGTATCTATCAATATCAAACATTTTCTTTCCTTTTTGTGCTACAAATTTTCTATAAAACACCTAGACATAGGTATCTATTATTGATGATAAAGACCTTAGAACACCATTAAACAAAACTGAAAAGTAATGCAAATATATTATTTCAAGGGGTATAATTTCAATTGTCCCTTTTTAAAAGTAAATGTTTAATTTGTTAAAATACACGTAACACAAAAATTTACCCATTTAACCATTTTTAAGTTTGCAATTCAGTACACTCATCCTTCAGAAACTCATTAATGTTTTGAGCTGAATTGCTGAATTCTTACTTACTAAGGGCACTTTCTGTCTTTTCTCTCTGGGGCTCTGCAATAAGTTAGTTAGCATTTGCAAACCATAGGTTCTTTGATTTCAGGCTACTTGTGACCCTTTGATCTTCAGTATTCTGTGCTGAAAAATAAGTTATAATTTTGGTTATCTCTCTGATTTTTTTCTGTTTGTTTGAGAGTTTGGTCTTTCTAATTCTGAATCTTATATGGAAGCAGAACTCCAGCATCTGTGTTATACCCACCTACCACCATTAACAGTGAAAGGTTTTTTTTGTTGTTGTTGTTTTTTTAGGTATATTCATCCAGCAGTGTACAATTAAAGTTGAGAACCTCAGAAACTCAAGCAACATGCATGTCTTCTAATGTGTAATTTTCAACCCTGGACGCCAATAAGAATCACCTTGGGACACTTTAAAAAATATCAATGTCCAAGTTCCATCCAACAGAGATTCTTAAACAATTGTTCTAAGCAGAGCCTTAGGCAGGGGTATTTTTAAAAACTCTACCCAGGTGATTCTAATGTACATTCAATGTGAAGAATTTCTGCTCCGATCATTCTAAATGGTCCAATAAATCTGAACAATGTGTAGAATAACAAATCTCAGCATGTGAACCATGATATTTTTAAATATATCATAATCATACATTTATTTGAAGATTTTTTTTGAAACCTACCTCCTAAAATGAAACCAACCAAGACCACATTTTTTATACTTGTAGACCCATATTATACCAGAGGCCACATCTGAACTGTAGTCACAGATTATTTGAAATCATTGCAGTGATTTGGTTTTGTGAGCTGAGGAGAGAAAGTATCTTTTCTGAGATGTTAAATCAGCCCCCTTAGGCTTTTCTATTTTCATGGTTGAGTAGTCTATCAATGTAGATTCCTTTAAATGGACTGCACAGCACATTAGGAAAAAGGAGGATGTTCAGCAAAACAAGGACATATATCTCTTTGGTATGACCAGGTTTCTCATGACCTGATTCAATCCAACTATATTGACAGATATATCATGTACTACATACCTGGATATACTTACATTTAAAATGGAATTGAATAATATGTGAATTTCCTATTGAATAAAAACATTAAATTTCTACAGTGAAACTATAAGGACAGAAAAACTTGAAATACAGAAATTCTGATGTAGAAAATTAAAGACTGGGCTGGGGATATAGCTCAGTTGGTAGAGGGCTTGTCTCATATGCACAAGGCCCTGAGTTCAATCCGCAGCACCACACACATACAAAAAAAAAAAAGAAAAAAAAGGAAGAAAGAAAATTAAAGACCACCAAAATAAAGACCACCAAAATAACAATATAAACCAAAAAAAGTTTTCCTTGAAAACTTTGAACAAAAGGATAATCTGAACAGAAGCAAAAGGTATGTAAAAAGCAAACTTTTGAATTAAGTATTTAAAATGGCAGCTTAATAAACATGAGAACTCAGAAAATAGGGTTCCATTCAGGATAGGTTTAAATTATTAGCTTGCTGTATAAAAAAGTTAAAATAACTAACTTTAGAGTCATGAGTTTGCATAATGTTCTACACTATCATATATGATTTATTTGTTCATAGGTTTATGTCAACATTATTTAGTATCTCCTTTTCACACTGTGAGTTCTACAAGGGGGACCTAAAAGTGTTCCTGCAACATAGTATCGCTCAATAATTATTCACGGAAGGAATAAGTGAGTGTATAAATTAATTTCTCCTCTGTATATGAGTTGAAAAACTTCCATAAAAGAACAGATAACAATTAATTTAAGATTTATGGGTCACATTAGATTAGTGCATATTCTTACTTATAAATTAAAATACAAAATATAGTTTAATATGGAAAACATATTATAATACACTTTATACATTAAAAATGTATAGAACCATTCTTAGCTGAAGGGCTATACAAAAACCAAGCCATGGAACAGATTTAACCCCAATGGGTAGTTTGTTGATTCCTGCTCTATATAGTAAGTGGATCTTAATTTTATTTCTAAGGTTCCTTCTAGCAACATTGCACGTCAGTCCTGTGTGTGTGTGTGTGTGTGTGTGCGCTCGTGCACCCACATAGGTGCACATGTGTTTGGTAGGCTTATTTATTAGCATTTTTTAAAAAATAAAAATAGAAACTGTATTTAGAGTTGCCGGATAAAATTCAGGAAGCCCAGTTAAATCAAAATTTTCAGCAAAAATAAAAAATTTTAAAACATAATTATGTGACCTCAAAATTTAGATCATAGATAGAAAATTATTTATTGTTTATCTAAAATTCATATTTAAGGGACATTGTTTTTGGTTTTTGATTTTTTTGCTAAACTTGGCAGTTCTACCTGCATTAATTAGAAAACGTGTGGGTAATACTGACAACAATGACCATTTTAAAGTAAAAGTTATTTTTGTCTATATTTTCAAAAATGTTTTATTATATTTTCTTCTTATTAAAGAAATAACAATTTCTTTAACTTTAAAAATATATTAAAGATAAAATGTTATTCTGTGTTTACATCAATCATATTGTTCATTCAGTTAATGTTATCATGTTTAAGATGCATAAAACCCTGGTACAGATGAGCAAACTAAGAATCAGAGAATTAAAAACCAAACATCAACATAAGTTTTAGGGAACAATGCCAAACATCTTATAATTATAAAGTGATGGGATTGCTATATTTTTCTTAATCTTTTTTCATGTTGAAATTATATCAAGACCCTGTTCAATTGCCAATTATGCAGTGCAGCTTTATGTTACTGCCCTTTGCCCATCTGGCAGTCATTTTTTCCTGTGGAACATTCTTAGATTATTTTCTATTTTTTTTCCTCTGATGATGCTTACTAATTTATATAGTGTTTTTGAGAAGAACACTAGTGTCTTATTAATATGTACATGGTCTATGTCCAACAGTATTTAGCAGAGTCTCATACTTTCAAGGACTTAAAAGTATATTTGTTGAATAATTTTATTAGCATTGAATGATTAATAATTAGTGATGTGGTTGTATATGCATTTAGTATATGCCTTAAACAGATGCAAAGAATTTGACTCTTAAAATCTTCTGTTTTGAAACTAAAATTAACTGTAAGGGACTGAGAATTCCAAGAGGAATATCTTTAAGGGGACCAATAAATGGAGTGCTAGGCCCTGAAAAATTAGAGGAAGATAAGAATAACATAACCTCTTTCTCTTGCACTGTATTTTTTCCCCTAGGAAAGACAGACAACAGTAAGCAATGACAGATATAACATGCAATGATAAATTCAATGAGGAATTGTGAAATAAGATGAGTACATATTAAGATATTGTAGAGGAGGTCATATTTTCTATGAGAAGTTTTTAAAATGGCAACTGTGATAAGGTGATCTGTGATCAGAAAATTTGTAACAAAGTGATAGAGCAAGCCACTCAGTTATTTATGACACTAACATTTCAGGGAGAGGAACATCTAGTAACAAAACCCTGAGGAGCATGCGCACTCAGGCTGTCAACAGCCCCAACAGAACTGGAGAGTGAAGGTCAGATTCTGGATATATTTCAGGAGAATTGTCAACTTAATTTGTTGGTGTTTTAAATGTGAGATAATAGAGAAATAAAGGGGGAAAAATGGTGAAAAATTACTATTTTCCAGAAAACTGTAGCTGCTATTTAAAGGTGTTGAGAAGGAGAGAGTAGTTAAGAGTTGTACAAATTTAAACTTATTAAACTTGCAGTTCTAATTAGTGACCTATGTGAAGATTTCCTTATAGATCAAGGAAGATTAAAATTTATTTGCAACAGACTCTTTTATAAAGTTGAACAATTGATTGAATAAAAAACTATATGACTTAGGAATGTGAGGTTGGAAATGCAAAGTGGCTACTCATTGATTATGGGTGATACTTTAAGTCATGAAACAAGGTGTGGTTATCTGGGGATTGAGTATAGAGGACTATAGAAAAGATCCAAGAGCCAAGACACTTTAACTTTATAATTTATGGATTCAAGTACAATTCAACAAAGAAGGATCAGGAGTAAGACAGAAAAACAATCCAATGTGTGGTATTCTGGAAACCAATTAAGTAAAGCTTTCGAAGAATGGAGAAGACAATCTATGCTGTCTAATGCTCCTCCTAGGATAGTGATATAATGATAGGGAAATAATCACTTGGTTTGAAACCATGGAAGAGATGCTGGAAAGTTATTGATTTTCATTAAAAATGGGGAAGGTGTTGGAATCTCAAAAGTCATATCCACTAGTCCACTAAGAGGAGAAGTAACAGCTGGGTAGAACCCCTGAAGCATACTTATCCTAAGGTAATTCCAAGAGACTAATGGGAGTGGACATCAGATACCAAGTGAATGTGACTCCTACCTTCCAGAATTTTATATTGCTGTAAGAAAGTACAAGCTCTTTCCCTGATAAGAACAAGGACAGGACACAATAGAAGCACATTGTGACAGAATCTTGGCGGCAGTCCAGTTCTGCTAATTCAGCTTTAATGGTTGGTAGAAGCACCATCACTCTCCCTAGGGTGATCAGTGGGCAAGAGTCCAAGTCTTGAGCTTATAGCTGTGGGATGTAGATTGCTGACAACAAGGCTCCCTGCATGCAGAAGGATACACAGCTGGAGGAACATCAGACCATCCTCTGATACAATCCAATGACTGAATCTCAGCTTTGGGTGTGGTTAGGATTGAATGAGCTATTCACCCATCTTTATCAAGATTTCATGGAGCTTTGCATAAGACCTGTACCTTTTCTGAGTGGCCAGTCTACAAGAGATCAGTGAAGAACAAGAAGGTCAACTCTTCTCTCAAGGTGGAACAAAACCAGAATAAAATGGGCTCAAGAGAACAGGGGAGGGCGGGAAGTAGAATTAAAGAGTATAAATCATACCAATGTAAACATAAAATTATTATGTGGAATATAATACAGTTTGTTGGAAAAATCATGAATTTGAACAGCACTTACTGTAATTCAAATCTTAGATCTGTTGTGAAACTTCAAAAAAAATTGAATTCCTTTAATTCTCAGTTTCTTCAATGTTTTCTCTGCCCAGGCTTGTATTGTGATATAGGAAAATCGTTATTGCATCCTGTTTCAAAAACAAGTTAATGTTAACTTTAATAATATTTCTGTGCCCCTTGTATTTTCTTTTATTTTTCCAAAAAAGTCCTAGATGATATGTTTTTGATGTTTCTATTACAATTTAAATGGTAGCACTAAGAAGAAACAGAATAGTCATAACTCAATTTATAAGAAGAAAGTAATAATGTTGGCATATTCATATGTAAAAATTGAAAAATGAAACTATACTTTAAAGACTACAAAATATGCTCCTTTAAACAATCCTTGTCATAAAGTAATAACTGTTTTTAAAGGACAAACTTTGTTGGGTAATAATTAATGCCCAACAGTTGTTGGCATAATTCATAAATCTAACTGTGAAAATTAGATATCAGACTACATGATATAAAGTCTATTCAAATGTTGTGAAATAAGAGGGAAGTCAAAATCAGTGAGGAAACAGCAGTTATAAACCCTACTATGTGCTAGGCCCTCCTAGATTAGTTCAATCAAGTAACTGGTCCAGAAATGTTTATAATTAAATTGACCTAACTTTGTCATTGTACAACTATATCTTTCTGATACTGGAAAGAAACAAGGACTTCATTGATAATGTAACAATCATAATTGCTTTCACTTATATATTTTTTGTTCCTTTGTTTTCTCATGGTTTTCCTCCTGCTCAGTGACTCTTTGGCCTCCTAGAGTCAATTTTGTAGAGATTACATTGAATCATTTATTAAATTGTGGTTTTAAACTTTCAAAATATGCTCATTAGTGTTGAATTTATTTCACTCCATAAAACCCATTGTCAGTAATATTAAAATAAAATCAACACTGAGTGCGAGCTATGACAATTTGGAAAGCCATAATAGTGCAATTTTCTTTCCTTTTGTTTCTTGGAAGCACTATGTTTAATTCTTAAAGCAGATTGTTGTTAATGTTCTCAAAACTGAGGTTAAGGGCAGAAAAAGTGATGGAAGCTCTATTCCTGCATAATGGATCAACAACTGGCTTTGAGAAATTGAAGACCAGATAGTGATGGTATTAACCCAATTTCACTTTGCCCCAAGATATGACTGGGATGACTATTATCAGAAAACACTTTTCACTAACTTTCCATCTAGCAGAGTATAAGGGAATACATTGGAAAAAAACGGTAAGACAAGGAAAGAGATATTGAATATTGAAATGGAGGACTTAGTTCATATCTTACAGGTGATGTGTATGCATGCTGCCTAAAACTATCATCTATCTAAAGTCACTTAACTATTAATACATCCTCTCTTGTTTCTGTGCAAAACATTCTATTTCCAGAATAATAGCGCCCAACTGTTTTCTTTTTTTAGGAATTCAAAGTATGTCAAAGAGAGGTTTATAGGATGTATGTTTGCTTTGAGCAGTAAATCAAACACTTAAAAACAAGTATTTAAGTTTTAAGCTCAATATAATTTATTTGTTTAATTTTTGAGAAAACATTACATCACATGACAAAAAACAACAAAGTGCAAGAATTGTTTCTGGCACCAAGAAAATGTATAATATTTATTCTTTAACAAACATATTAGTAAAAAATAGAGGAAGAAATATGAATGATAGCAGGATTGTGTGTTTTTTTATCTTTTAGTTGGGAATATGGAACCTAAACACACCTTTAAATATTCCTGTGCTCTACTTTGCAAGTACTTTGAACTACAATTATAATTATTAAAGAGAAATAGAAACTATGGCCAACATTTCTTAATTTTTGTTTTTGCTTTGTTATCACTAATGACTGCTTCCCACAGTCATTTTACTCAGGGTGGGAAAGTGAAAGAATTTTCTGGTAGATATGGGTTAAAGGTATTGCCACTTTCAAAACATTTTAAATGAAATGTTGTATAGATGAATCAGAGTTGTTTTTGTTAATTTTGTTCTTGTATAAGTTTAAGAGTTGTCTAATTCATAATAAATGTTTTTTTCTAAAAAAAATAAAAATATTTTTAAAACAATAGTAATTATAAAATTTATAGCTATACATTTTATTAAATAAATATTTAAAATATTAAATGAAATATGTATACTTTTTTATTCTTCATTTTTACTCCCATGCAGTAAGAATGAATTACTTATCAGATATAATTGCTACTTACTATTCATTTCCAAACATAACTGTTTGATGTCATTTCTGTGTACAAATAAGAATATCTATCATGTTTTCCCTCTAAAATATTATATTTGCACATGCTAATTTGTACCAAAAGCAAAGATAAAATTGCTAGACAATTCAAGTCAGTTTTCATATGCATTTTAATTTTAATTTTGGATAAATTTAATGTATTTAAGGACATGGTTATAATGTGCACTTCCTGTGTATTCACCATGGCATACATAGGCCTCAGCAAATGGAAAACACTTGTTTTCATATAAAGTATAATTAAAATGCGAACATACATTATTAATTAACCCAATAAGAATTAATGAAGACTCCTCAGAATGACACCATCCCAAAGACTGTAAGTTTCCATTTTTTACCTAACAAATTACTCAATAAATATTTGTTAAGGAAGAGAAAGAAGGGGAAATGACTTACTATATAGATTTAGAATGTGGTGCACACCATGGACACTTGGGAAATATTAACTGCTGTTACTGTCATTGAAATGACTTCCCAGAAATCATGGTCTCTCAAATCCTTGTGTTCTTTTCTGCAAAATTACACATTCCATCATGTCCTCATCCTGAGATGAATAAATGTCAGGGTAGTATGTGTTAATGGTGTTCCCAGCACTATCATAGAGCTGAAAAATACTCATTTCTTCTCAGAATTTCTCAGCACTGTGAATAAGAGCAGGGGATACTGTTTACCATCTGTACCCACTTGCTAAATATGTTCCTTTTTTCTTTCCCTATGGGCTTCTTGAATGTGAGGAATCTAGATTTATAAGGTAAATGGCTTGAGAATTTCTGGTATTTTTTATTTTAGTGATTCAACAGACCATGCTCCTTGGTCAACAGTCCAGACAGTGACCAGTATAAATTCCTTAAATAGTTTGCAAAGTAGATACAAAGAGAAACCGATGGTGCAAATCTTGTTTCTCTGTGGTTCTCCAGTTGTTTTTTATCATGATATTGGGTCTCCCAAAGCCACACATACAGACTAATATACATCTGGAACTTTTACCCATCCAAGGAATTCTACAAAGGGTCAAGCTAAGATTGTAGGATTGCTATTGATTATCTTTCAATAAAGAGGAATCAATTTAACTATGCTTAGTTATTTATCAAGAAGTCTGTAGTAAAAATATGATTTTAACACCGTTCACAACAACTTTAATACCGTTGTTCTCTAGAACTCTAGCAAATGCACAGAATGTATCATGACATACAATGTTTTATTTGTTTAAACAGTTCTGCAAAATTCACCTTAACTAAACTTCAGTCGTTGCTCATGTGAAGCTGGGAATGCAGAATTGAATGCCTAGGGGACTATATTTGGAGGAAATATTTGATAATACCACCAAAGGAGGATTATGGATCCTGTACCTTCAAATATTTAAAAGAAAATCCCCAAGTCTTTGTCAAAACTTGTGGAAACTGTTTGCCTTTCATTAAGTATGAACCTTAAAATCATTCACAGTATCATAGGACCAAAATTAGAAAAAAATTAAAAACTTTACAGGAAACACAGAGTGGAGATATATCACATTAGAAAATATTTAATTTCTGGATAAGATACAGACAATTTTTCTCCACTCTTCTTGATCCTTTTTTACAGAAAACACACTGAAGATAAAAGATCTGAAATAAAATATGTTATAAGTGTCCAAAATAAGTCAATTCTGATCAATAGCTTTCAGGAAAAATAGAGGTCAATTTTATTTAATGAATATTATTGAAACCTTTCCCGTATTACATGCTGCACAATGATTATAGTTGTCAACAAAGCAGGCAACGTCTTTTGATACAATGAGGATTGCACCCTATTTATTTGGGAATCAAGGTGTGTAAGATTTGTATGTTCCATTTCCTCAGGAACAATCAAGGATATAGCAGGCTACTATGAGAAAATGAAACTGGGACAGACAATGCTAAGGGAATTAGATTTTAGTTATTGTAGACAGAAAGACTTATGATTTATCTGCAATTGAGATACAACCACTTAGGAAAGAAAGAATGTCAAAATAGAAGTGATGGGACATGTAGCAAAGAACAGCAGAACAGCAAAAGGAACAAAAGCAACATGACTCAAAACCAATCACTGTTTTCCTCAGCACTTCCAGCTCTAGTGTAAGTGAGGAATAATCTGAACCCAGTTTTGGAAACACAATGTATCTTATTGGCAAATTTTCTTCAAGTTAAATCCTAAATAAATACACACAGTTCATCCTGTGATTTAGCTCAAGTCATCCCCAAATTATGTGATTATACTAATGAGTAAACGGAAGTTAGTTAGGCAAAATTCTATATTTATATCTCCAATTCTGATGTCTCGAATAAGAAGAGTAGGTTAACAGGACTCTCTAGAGAAGAATAAAATGATTGACATCAATTTTATGAATCAAAGTCACCAGAAGAATGTTTAAGGAGAGAGAAATCAATGCCTGGATACCAGTCCCGAAAGATCCCTGAAATCCTGATTCAATGGACTGAGATGAGCCTTTTCAGTTTTTCAAAGTCTAAGTGATCAGGCTGCATATCTAAATGTGAAAATCTCAGAAATGTGCCCTCCTTAAAAGTCTTATTCCTATGCATCTGTCACATATTATCATTTCAAATAGAAAACATACATTTAGGAGGATTCACTTTTACCTGCATAGATGAACAAGTTATCTTCAAGGAAGAAATTTTATTTACATGCTGCTATTTACATCATGTATTTCTTAAAGTAAGTGCATTATTATTTTTGAAAGAAGCACTTTATTAGCCAGGCATTCACATTACTCTAAGCAAAAGAAGTTATAAATTCTCATTTATCATAAAATACCTGGGATGCTTTTTAAACCAGGTCAATCCTAGTTTTGCATTTTGGCAATTGCATCAAGCAGGTTTCACCTTGCCATTTTTCCAGGAAGCTTTCCTTTATACTTTTGTTACCCCTGCAATGCTTTAAAATACTTTTTTTGGTTGTCCAAGTCCTAGTTGCTTTGCTGTAGTAGGAGTTCTTTTCAAAACATCCTAATTCAGTTTTTCCACAAAAAGAGAAGTTTCTGAACTTCTTATGACAGCCCTGACAGTCTTCATGCAGTGCAGCAAGACAAGAGAGCAAGGATCAAATGATGTAATCGGGAGGGAAGCTCTTGTAGTTGACCCATAATTTGTCAATGGTGCCATTAACAATAATAATTATGAAGAAAAAATAATGCTTGTAAACATTTACCCATTACTTTAAATTTTCCACTAATTAAGATGGCATGAGAGAAGTTAAACTCTCTGAAGTTTTATTATAATTGACATTGTTCAGCAGTGGCAATTAAAATCAGTCGTTCCAAAGAAACTAGACAAACCCAAGTTCAATTAAACTTTAATAGAAAGGAAAATCTGGCTGTTTAGTCAGTTCTGAAGCAGCTCACTATCATGATGAATAAAATAGTGGCTCATAGTCACTTCAAATGGAATTGATAGAAACCAAGATCAAAATTTCACCCCAAAAGTAAAGCTTCAATTCAGTTTTGCTCTAAGTATGATGGAATTAGGCAATTTGGCTCTAATGAGGGGTTATCAAGAATAAAGAAAAAATAGGTCATAATTCTACCCTGTTAAAGTTATAGTGTTAAACTACCTCCTAATTAGCCCATGATATTTTCTTAAAGGCAAGTGAGGCATTTGAGCAGGGAAGTGTCCAATTGCACCATGTAACTTTGATATGTATTTTAGGACAAGCAACACTTCTCATTAAGGAAGCATCTCAAACACCTTCCTAGTAAGCAAAAGTTACAGGTTTTAAGGGTAACTTGCTTGTTCTCTGACTTCATTCCCTTCAAAATCTTCTGAATCACGTTCCCTTTCTTTCTATCTCACTAGCATTATTTTTCTCTCTTAAAATATGTCTTTCTGTCATCACTTTACTAATTGCAGCTGAAACTGAAGGGTCTTATACTTTTTAATAAAGAAAGCTGTTTGTTAAATCATAAGATTTGCTTAAGTTATTTGATAGTCAATGTAGGAGCCATCCTAAATTGATTATATTAAGCCATATGTGGAATATATACATAGTCCACATCAGCTTGCTAAAAAGAGACGATTGGAAAATTACTAAATATAAGCCAATTAAATTATACAGGAACTTAGATTTTAGTCATTTCAAATAAAGAATGCCCTAGATAATTTTTTAAAAATTACTATATTACCTCAAAGAAAACTGTGTCATTCCAGAATAAAGATAAGAAATCGCCTCTTTAGGAAGCCAAATACCAGAACATCTGTTTAATTCAAGGAAGGACTATATTCTGCTTGAATTATAAATAAATCTTTTTGAGAGAAAAGTTAACAGATGGCTGGAGATGATTGTCCATATTAGCAAGTTCACAATGGTAAAAATGAGCTATATGGAAATTAGTAATTTTGCCACTTATCTCTTTTTCAAATTGTACTTAAGGTTACATGCACAGACATTGCATGTAACATGAATAAATCCAAACTGAATATATTAAATCATCTCGTAACTCTGTTTTAATTGAAAATATCAAAATAATTTAGCATACTGTGGTCGATTTAAGGAGGCCTAAGTAAAGTTCTACTATTGCATGGAATAATTGTCATTGCACTGAAAACATAAACTCAGAAAGTAACAATAGCCTCATTTATTGTGATCATGCTGTGCATCTGGCACAGAGCTGGGCATCACATATGGTATGCTATTTAATAATGCTAACAATTATATAAAGAAATATTATCATCCCTATTGTAAAAATAAATTAAAATGGGAAGACATAGAGTATGAACACAGGTTTCTTTTGTTCTCAAGCTAAACTTTGTCTCATGAATCTTTTTTCTTTTGGGGGGGGGGTCCCTATTTCTATTGCCTCACTTACATGTTAGAATAATATTGGAATTTTGCTTCTACATAAGAATTAACTCAAAAAGTAAAGGCAAAACTTACTGAATTCATTATTGCTTGAACAGAGTCAGGTTTTTGCTTAGATTCAGTATACAAGTTCAGTAGGAAGTCTAGATAATCCCACAGGAGAATTCTGAGGTCCTACATTGCTGTTTCCTCTAAGGCTCAGGATATAGTTTTTCACTGCAGAAGGCGTGTAGCTAATTAACATTTTTCTTCCACTCTCTTCCTTATCTACCATACTACTGAGATAGGTGAAATGAAGTACTATTTTTTTTTTTTTCTACTGAAGTTCCATCAAAGGATCAATAAAATCTTCTTAGGGATCCCCTAGTTGCTCTTGTATGCATCTCTGGACAGGGATCTGGCATACAAAAGATAACTCAACCTATCCCAGTATTATCACCTGGGTTGCTGATAGTGCTGAGGTGGAATATTATATACTTCCACTCTTACTGGGAAAAAATAGCTCACAGAGAAGTAAGGATGTTTTTCTTGTTTCTTGCTGTGGAAAATAATGTTAAGAACCTGTTTTCAAATTCTTACATAGAGCAATGGTAGCAGCTAATATTATGGAAAGTGCACTGTGTGGCAGGCACTTTCCTGTATCACACATATACATATAAATTCATTTCTTTTTAATAATAACCTTGGGAGTGACTATTATTACCATGACCATTTTATAGATGCAGAAGCTCAGGCTCACAGAGGTTTACTGACGTGACCAAGTGTCACAGTAAGTTGAGACGCTGGTAGAGATTCAAATCTAGTTTATCTGACTCCAGAGTTTCTGCTTTTGAACACTAGTCTGCCCTACCCTTTGCTGTCAAAATAGCAATGTCCCCAGAGATCTGACAAGAGAACATCTTCTCTAATTTACAAGCTAACTAGAGCTATGTTTCATGCTGACTGTATTTAAAGCAAGATGAAAATTATATTTAAGAATGTTATTCTTGAATAATGACCTACCAGTGTCTTTTGTTTCCTGGTAAAATTTGCTGGTGTTAAAATGTCTATAAGAATTGCTACACCACTAATTCAAAACAAATAATTTATGTTTGATGGGAAGATCAATTTACAACCTTGAAACAAAATTTTGATGGATAAAAGTCTTTAAAGGGCATATACTCTGTATTTTAAACAAGGTACAATAAAGTTCACTATGTGATCAGTAGGGAACAAAGTAATACATTTTCATGCACAGAAACCATATCCTATTCCTAAAGGGTCTCAGTTAGTCTCAAAGACTACATGCATGAATAAATGCACTACCTTTCATCAATAAAGAGATCATATAAACAATTATACTAGAAGTAAATTATATCTGATACAATTTATACACTAACTACTGCAGAAGTATTGTATCAGATACAGCATGGTATAAAGTGAGGAGTCAATATTTTTATATCAGATTGAGATTCTCAAACAAGTTCTGGGATTTGGAATTTATATGATGTAAGCATGTTTGATTAAATTGCTTTGCCTTCCCTTTTTCTGGTCCATTAACTAGTAATACACGTGTTTTTCACATGAATTAACTATGAGGATTAAATAAAAATTAATATGAACCACCTGGTATTCATTAAGCAATAGTTCCACAATTCAATAGTGGATTTTCATTTCAAAGAAACTCTTCTGTTTAAATGTGTTATTATCATTATAGTAATTATTAGTATTTTTCTTATACAATCAACCTAATATAATACTTTTTTTTCTAAACATATGAAACCCAGAAATGATATTCTGTACTTTTAGTAATGTTTTATGATGTCCTTTTTATTTTGTACATTTAGGTGATCTCCCATATATCCTATTAGTTTTAATGTATGTGTATGATAAGAAAAGAAGGTATTTTTTTAAACTATGAAATCTTTTACTATGTGCGTAGCATTGATCAGATGCCAATGGAACTAACAGGCATATCACTTATTGTTCCTATCCATGAAGAGCTTATTACTAAGTTGGAAAGAAAATATTCATGAAGAATTAATGAACATTATGGTACGCAATAAAATTTTAATTGCATTAAGACATGGAGCTGCATACACTAACATAAGAATTAAGTTTTATTCATAGGGCATCTAATATAAAATAAAGATCATTGAAAGATTCGAATAGCCTAGAGAATATCTAAGACATCTTTAACAGAGAAGTCTCTTTTAGTAGGCTTTAAACTATCAAGATAAAGCTGTGTGGATGGAGTCTTTTCTGATGGCTTCACTGGCATTAAATTGAACCTGACTAGTCAAAATGAATGCATCTTCCTGGCATGGATTTGCTGAAAAAGATAGAGGTGGTAGTAGAAGGATCATTGTTATACTAATAATTAGAGTCAACAAGAAATATATACTTTTATATATTACTGCATAAGGATAAAAAGCCTTTGACTTTCTTTAAAAATACTTTTTTCTCAGAATCAAGTCATGTGGACTGGAGATTGGACCAATGACTTGCCTATTTTCTCTCAAATCAATTTCCCTTGCTGTTTCCTTGCCAGCAGCTATCAGTTTTAATGAATGTAGGCAGCCACAGGACACTGAGGGTAGAAGCAAGGGGAAAGCTTCTCATCTTCTCTTCCTGCTTGGGTGATGATACAAGCTCTCTCTACCTCTCTTTCATGTTTCCAGTTATCTACTGGTTTCCCTCTTCTCTGTCTTTCCACTTTCACAAGATGGCCTTAGCATTAGTTTTTGGTAGCAATGACCTCTATTTGTCTTTCTACTCCGAAAGCTGAGGGACTTTCTACAGTTGTTATCTTTGCTTTGCCCCATCTCTCCTAGTGTTCAGCTTTTGCAATGATTCTATTTCTAGTTGACCACATTGAATCATTGTATGGAGTTATTTGCGTTCTGTTTTCCCAGATAGATCCTAAGTACAACAGGGAGTCAAAGGGATTCCTGATGGAGTTATTAGTGGGTGATGACTTTACAACCACTAAACATTACATGAATGAGTGGTCTACCACCTCTATCTTCTCTTCCATTGCTGAGGTACAGTTTCCTGTACCTACATCACAGTAGAGATAATTCACTTTGCCCCTTTCCGTACTCCAGATCTGTTCCTTTCATTTCTACAAATTTGGTGAATGAGGTGAACTTGCCTGATAGAAAAAGATGCCTCTTTTATTTGGGAGGGTGATTAACAGAAGGTCCTCAGGTAGAACCTTTAAACGTGATCTCAATTTCTGTAGCTACTTCAAAATCATCACCAGATGCTGAAAATACAGAGGGAAAATAGTGTATATAAGATTATGAGTCAAACTGAACTTGATTAGAGTTTTATTACCACTATGAGCCAGCTGTGTGACCTAAGGTTATGAGGAGGGAGTCAGGTAAAGACTCTGGGATGAGACTTAATTGCATACATTTAGAAAATCACTCATGAATATGACAAAAAGATGAAATCAGGAAAACACAGTAGTGATGTGTGCTTTGTAAGAGTGGCGAATTGATTTAAAAAATCATTTTCATTTCTTAAACTGTTTTTAATGTTGCTTCATGACTTTTTCTAAGATTTTTAATTTATTTTAAAGGATTATGTTATTTTCAACTGTTAGCTAGCTGAAGGAAAGCTTTATGTTGGCAAGGGGAAGGAAATACAGAAAATGGGGGAAACTTTTAGGAACAGTTTATAGAAAAGGCAGAAAGGGTTTTTGTTTTTGTGAGATAAGAAGCAGAGATGCTACTTACAATGGATTTTAAAAAGGACATTAGGAGGCCTGGAGGAAGCAATGAAAAAGTTTGTTATTTTGCTGTTGGTTTCTCCTTCAAATGCCTAGTCAATCCCTTGGGGTGTCAGAAATTGTCATCAATGTTACTAATTCTTTCTGTAAATAAGATAGATCTTGAGATAGTTGCAATGTATATATACATCCTGATGAAAGTATAATGCTCAGATAAGCTGGAAAGAAGCCTATATGATTGCATTCTGGGTCAAGAACACAAATATTTGAACTCAGGAGTCAAAGAGTTACTTTCAGCATAAGGAAGAACTGTAGAATGAGAGGTAGATTTAATAGGCCTTTGCTGTTGTGGTCCTGCTGAGTTACTATTATCTGACACACACAAAAGCTGTTTTCACCTTTTTCACAGTTTTTCCTAATGGCTTTTTCCAGATAAAAGTATTTTCAATATGTGATTATTAAGGTCAGAACATTGTTTCAATGTAATTGTTTTTGTGTTGCCTTTTATGCCTTTTAGAAAATCACATAAGAAAATTACAGTTCACTGGAACTCTCTTTTTAAAATTTTTTTGTGCTAAATAAATTATGTGCAGGTAAGTGGTCAGATTGACAACATGTTTGAATATTCCAACAAATGAACTTTATTTAAATTGTACTATTGTTGATAATACCTAGCTATGCAATATTATCTATGATTTAAAGGACATTGATCCTGCCATTGCAAAAAAAAAGTAACAATTGCAATTTTTGTGTTTTTGCAGTTTGACTGATATTAAGTTGGTTAGTGATTTTTTTTCTTCCACACAAAAGTTGCTCAAACACAGTACTTTTCTCAGTGCCAGCTACGTTCTAACAGTGTGGTTGATAAGTCTGTGCACTAAAATCACCTTTGGAATTTTCCCAAAAAAACTTTGCCCTGTCTCCATTTCCTGGATATTCTAATTTATTGTTTATCATGAAGCCTGGGAATTAGTATGTTCTGACATGGAACTTACTTGGGAATTCAACTAAAAGGGTATCAATAATAATAATAATAACAATAATAAGGAAATGTTTTCCTCTAAATATTGTTTCACGATATTGATAATGAGATAACCCATGTCTTAAGTTCTTAAGTTCTATAAAAAATTGGAGAGGAAGGAGCCTGTGAGGAGACAGGGCTGGTAATAGGGCAGGTTGGGCATTCTCCACAAAGGAGGGATTTTGAAGGCTGAGTGGAGATTAGATATGAGGTGAAATTTAAGCTGAAAAAAATGAGCATTTATAAGCTAGTACTGAATCAAAGAATCAATGACATCTCTAAGACATGCTGGAATTTTTTACACTTTGATTTATTTTCCTGTGTGGTACAAATAGCCAACTGGGTTAATTCACCCACAAATATATTATTTTGGTATATATCATAAATACAATTATTTTTTCTCCTCCCATCAGAACTGCCAGGACTTTGACCTCATCATTTTCTGACAAATTCTTAATTTGCCTGTGACTTCATTTTCTCATCTAGACTTTTGGCTTCTCAGTTCCCACAAGGAGTTCTCCTTTTCAAATCCTTTAACTCGACTCCTTCTCCAAAGACCTAACATCATAACTTCTGAAGTCATTGTGACCATTGCAACTCTTTCTCCAACAGCTGACCAACATCTCTGTCTACAACCTTTTCCTTCTTCCCTTCATAGAAGTAACATTCTTCCTCCAATCTTCACATCCGCACTGGACCCCAACTCTTCCTGAATCCTTATGTATAGAAGGGATTTATTCTTCACATAATAATTATGCTTTTCTTTTCAAAGTCTTGTGCTTCACCTCAGAAGAGAAGGTTTTCCATTTTGAATGTGGCAGAAAGAGAGGAGAAGGGGTACAAATCTCTATAGCACCCAGTTCCCATATACTACATTTAATGGATGATTCAATTAGTGGTCTTCCCCACTTTGTTCTATAACCCTTCAGAGAAGCCACATTGTCTTATACCAGTATACAAAACAATACAGCAGGGAACAGAGTATGCAAAAACAATTTATCTATGCAGGAAAGAATAAATTATTTATTTTTAAACAAGTGATGGAGCATATAATTCATAGTTTATTTCTGAGTTGAATATATGAAAGAGAACCTAGAGATCTGCTAAAATCTCTGCACTACCCAGAATAGTCAGTGATTATTATAGGCATTTAAAGTTAATGGCATAATGAGACATCAAAGAGACCTACTTATGAAGCTTTGTATGAATTTATAACAAATGGCCAAATGCTGTGAGCTCAACTCTGCAGTGGACAATCAGTCACAAGCAGGTTGAAAGTCAGCATCAATTATAATCTCATTCTGATGACTTTACACGGAGGCCTAACAGTAACATTGAAGTGTGTCCCAGAAGTTTTCTGGTGAGAAAACAAAATGAAATCAGGGAAAACATAACATTTTTAGTTTCTTGAATCTGAATTTCAATTGGTTGTAAACAAAGGAAAAAATGGTAAGTCACATTTTGCAAGGAATGTTTTGGGCTCTAAAGGGACATCATGGGAAATTATCCATGAATAACCTCACTGCCCCTGTGAGATGATTTGAGTGTTGGTGCAACATAAATGAGTTACTGTAGGAGACTTTTCTATACTTTGGTAATTTTGGGTCTCAGTTTAAATTAGCTGTCTTTGATGTGAAATGTGACCCACACTGCCTTAATTAAGGCTGTTTTTATTGATCTGTCAACAAAATCATTTGGGGAATGTTGGAGAATAGAGAACAATTACACTAAAATGTTCATCCAGAATGATTTTGAAATCATTATGTAGTATTGAAAAAGAGGCAAAATCTCTAGCAACATCATTATTAATGATGTCTGAAGTTTATATAGACTTTGTTCATTCAGTTCATAACAGAATGGGTACATTCTCCTTATAATAGCCATGATGTGTTTTTTTAAATAACTTAAATGTGCTGACAAAATGAATGGGCTCCATTGGAATCAGAATAACATCTAGATTGCCTTTGTGCTCAAAATTCAGAGTCTGAACATTACTCCTTCTCTGACCTCATCTCACTCCATTCTCCTTCATTTTCCTCCAGTCTCCTCTGTTCTCCTGGTTCTTTGCACAGGCATACACACGCCCTTCTGACAGTCTTTACTAATGTCATTTTTTTTTAACCTGGAATAATAATGGTGTCCTCCTAGTTCTTTGTGGAGCTGGCGACTCTCATCACCTTTATCTGAAATTAACAAAAAAAAAAAAAAAAAAAAAAAACAAAACATATTTCCTCAGAGAGGCTTTCTTTGACCATCTAATGTAAAAGAGCCCAAACCATTACCTCCTAGTACTTTATATCCATTACCCAATATCATTTCTTCCATGGTACTTTTAAATATCTGATATTAATTTGCTTGTTTTCTTATTTTTTCTCTCTTCCTCTCCATATCTTCATGAAAACAAATGACTATATTTACTTGTATATTTACAATGGCATGCCCAATTCCTAGGATAACAGGTATTTAAATAACTGCCATTTGAAAGAACAAATGAGTACCATAATATCTGCATGTATGCATTATTACAGGACTGAAATATACTTATACCCTCTCAGTGAATAAGAAGTCAACCTTTGGATTTCTAAACACTCAGAATTATAAAACTCCCCAATTCTTTCTAATATTGTGTGATATCAACAACCTTAAACTTCCACTGCAAAATAAATTTACATGAACTATAGGAGAAAAAATTATCACACCACTTCTGGAAGCTGCTGGTTTTATATAAGAAGAATTTATTTATGGCACTCTTAACCAAGTTGATGAGTAGTTAGTTATACTATGACAATTGATTTAATTTATTCCACTGGTGTTTATTGAGCATTCCTATTTCCAGTGCTCTGCTTGTTAGGGGGAATAAATTGAAAGGTCTTCAATTTTCATGGAGTTTACAGGTTTTTGAGGGACAGACCAGAAATTAAACAGTTCCTCACAACGACTAGGGCTATGAAAAGGGAATGAAAGAATGTCTTGGACACATGAAAAGTTAAGAGCACCTGACTCAATTTAGGATGTGAGAGAGGACCTCCAGAAGAAGTGACATCCAGGTGGAGCTGGAAGAATAGGTAAGAGTTAGTCAGGAGATGTCATGTGTCCACGTGGCCTGACCTCCAAGTAGAATAACTGGTAGAATCCAATCTTCAAAATGCTTCATTCCATGAAGTATTGAAAAAATGGTTTTCTTCCAGCAGAGTCCATCTAGTTGTTGCCATTATCATCACCATCACCATCACTATCACCATGATCATCATCATTTATGGAAGAGCTACTTTTGTTTCTTTTGGTTCTAGGGATTGAACCCAGGGTTTTGTGCATGCTAGGCAAGCACTCTACCAACTGAGCTATATCCCCAGCCCTGAAGAGTTTTAAACAATTTATATGGTTTAATCAAGTTAGTTTATAATGACCCTAATAGTAGATATCTATTTTTATATTTACCTTATACATGAGTATTTAACCCCAGTTCTCCTGGCTAGTCCATACCATGTGTTTCTGTTCTCCATATTGTTATATTTGGATTGTTCAGAAGATGACTTCATTGGTTTGTAACATTGGTCAAATGTTGACAAAGGGTGTCCTGTGCTGCAGGCCTGACACTGACCTTATGAATTACAGGTTGTTTCAGGTAATAGTACCAGATACTTAGAATGTAGCTTCTTTTCAGTCTTGGGTTGCTATAGTGACTTACTCTGCGACCCAGAAAGAGGCAAAATGCATTCTACCTCAGGCTACCAGACAAAATATCATTGAAGTCTTCAGTTTCAAGTCTCCCATAGGTATTTTGGAGAAACAACATGTTTTTAATTTAACCTTATAGTAGCAACTTCTGAGCATAAAGTTTCTGGATAGATCACTATACTGGCTGTATCTGGAACTTCCCTCAGTCTTTCAACTAACAGCAATGGCTGATATTTTACTCCACCAGTATTCATCCAGAATATCAGAGCCAGTTAAAGATTCTGAATAACATTCCTTACATTAACATCACCTTGTAATATGAATCTTAAGCAAACCTCATCCTTATTTCTTGGGCCCAGTCTTGCTAGAGAAATAATTATCCAAATTCCAATATAAAATTGTCACCTATTTTGGTTAAACACTGAGAGATAATTGAAAACTGTGGACTTTTAAAGATGTGTACATGAATGTTTGTAGTATAACACTTAAGTGATCTTTGTACTACTGTTAATGATAATAATAATTGATAGTAAAATTATCAGTTTTCAGACTTGAAAATGTGAAGGCCAAACTCTCCAGATTGACATGTCTGAGATATTTTCCTATTTCAACTAATCTGATTAGTACTTCACTTCACCTTCTATGTAAAGAAAGTGTCATCAGCAGCAGAAGTAGTGGTTTTAAAGCATAGCCAGAGGAAAAAATGAAATATCCAGGATTCCCAGAGAGATTTCATAGATTTACAAAAGTCACTGTCCCCAATATCTGGGTCCATTTCTATTTCTAGCACCCTTTAACTTTTTCAGACAACATCCTCTGAACTGAATAATTTACCTTATCACCTAACATCAGCTATCATTATAGAAATTTGCCAAGCCAATTCAGAGAGCTTCTGCACAATGGGGGGACTTAAACTTTTAACAACCTTCAAGAAAGCCAGTTTCATCAACACCTTTTGTCAGCTTGTACATGAGCTCATCTTTAGTTACAAAAAGTTGGCTGATTAGAAGATTATATATGACAGATTTGAAATAGCATGGATGACACCCTTCCCCAGTAGTACCTCTGATAAGAAGAATAATGAAAGATTATATTTAGAAATTCAATAAGTACTTTACAAATTGAAGGCGGTTAGGTTCCTAACTATTTATAATTTATTTATTTATTTTTTTGTCTGAAATAAAAGTCTTAGAAAGTTATAACTTTCTAATCTTACAAGGACATTTCTAAAAAATGCTTTGGAATGTTGCTCCTTCTTGGAACTTATTAGATGCTTTGTTCCTACAATCTAATTCATTTATTTTACAAGGAAGATTGGAAAGAAACTAATCTTTTCTTTTGTGTATAGCCCTGTGTACTTAAACAATTTTCTCTGCATTCTATTTCTTAAGTTTGATTATACTAACCTGTGTATATACTGATATTGTACAATGCACATTTTTGTCACATGGTCTGAAAAAAATTTATCTACCAAATTATAATTTTTAAGTGATAAAAATTTACATTTTCAGAATTTCCAAAATTTCAAGTAATTTAATACACATGAAACCTCCAATTTCCAGAGATCATTTTCACATATCCAAAGCATGTATATAGGCTTAAACTAAGTCCAAACAAAAGCCAAGAAATGCAGTTGTTGGTTTCTCTGGGATACTTTTATGATAGGGAACTCCCATTTTGATTTTTGAGACTCTAAAATACAGTTTCCAGATCAGTTTTAAGAGCTGTATAGTTAACTTCTAAGAATCCAGGTTATGAAGTACTATACCAAAATCCTATTTGAAGGGTCTTAAATTTCTTTTTTACTTTTCCTTTACTATGCGTTGTTTATACTTTGAATATTTTCTGTTTTCCATTCTTCCTTTGTAAGTCATAGATTTTAAGGCATAATAATATAAAGGATAATTCTCAAATCATTGTTTTGAGGAAAGGCAATGCTGTTGTGTATTTACATTGTGACATATTATGATTTTCACTTGCCTTGAACACATAGGAGGGACTTGATCTGAGGCGTTCGATTACATGCCATAGATACTTTGGGTTAGCTGGTGCGAGAGGGAAGATAGTTGTGGCAGGTGGAGTTTGAGTCTCAAACTTACATTTTGTAAGCAGAAAGTCATAAACACCTTAGATTCTATCTAGCAGCCCTTTACCAGTTTAATGAGGTAAAAAGAACAGTCATGGTATTAAATTATGTCAGTTTTTCTAGGAACAGGTGATAGAACAAATCATTTCAATCTCCCTCATTCCACATTCTGAGAATCCAAAGAGGACTGGAACTGCTGGCCTTCTTAGCACTGAGCTGAAACTTGAAAAAAAGAAAGACTAAAGATTATATTTCACTGAACATTTTTATCCAATCCAAAATGATACTTAAAACAACCCACCCTGATAAAATCTTCTAAGAACACGTATCTTTCATAAAAGAGAGTGTTTAATAGGAATACTTATATTTTTCATAACATTTTAGAAAGTGAATCGCTGTGTCCAAATCTTACTTGAGGAAGGGTTGGTATACACATACATAAAGGGTTTGTGTGTATGTGCATGTATGTGTAAAATCAAACAACTGTGCATTTACATATACATACACACATATTTACATTTAATTGTTTTTCTCAGTGAACAACTACATTAGGTCAGAGAGAAAAATTTTTATCAGAAAATTATATTAAGAGAGCTAAAATCTTGTGTTTCTTTCAATCTCCTAGAATATTTACAATAAGCTCACTATTTTTTAATTTCTTATTTTATGCTGTCTTAGTTTGAAGTCAGCATTCCAGTTTCCTAGGGATGTTTCAGGGAACATTAATTGCACAAGATACTTCATAAAACAAATAGGTGTTCTATGGCCCCATAAATTTGGAAATACTATTGTTCCCTTCAAGAGAAGCATGTGATTTCATCATCATAGTGAAGCTTCTAAGAAATTAATGTTAAAGTAGATTTGATGTTAATCTAAGCTGGGCACAGTGGCACACACCTGTAATCTCAGTGGCTGGGGAGGCTGAGGTAGGAGAATCACAAATTCAAAGGCAGTTTTAGCAACTTAGTGAGGCTGTAAGCCATTTAATAAGACCCTATCTCAAAAATAAATAAAAAGGGGTAGGGATGTGGCTCAGTGGTTAAGAGCCTCTAGATTCAATCCCTGGTAGAAAACAAAACATAGTAAAACAAAACAAAACATTAATCTAGCATTCCTCACACATTTGAGTTTTGAAATTAAGATTCTGTGTCTACCTGTGTTTTTGTCAGGTTTTTCGTCACTGTCACCAAAAGACCTGGCAAGAACAACTTAGAGGAGGAAGTTTATTTGTGGCTCACAGTCTCCAAGTCAACTCCATTGCTCTGGGTCTGAGGTGAGGCAGAATACCATGAAGAAAGAGTGCGGAGAAGGAAAATAGCTTAGAACAAGGACAAGGAATCAGAGTGAGAGACAGTTCTCATCATGGACAAAATACATGCTCCAAAGGCACACCTGTGGTGATTTACCTCCTCCAACCACTTCCACCTGCCTACAGTTATCCCCCTGACCCCTGTTAATCCACATCAGTGAATTAATCCACTGAATAGGTTAAAAATCTCACACTTCAACCTTTCCACCTCCAAACATTTCTGCATTGTCCCACACATGAGCTTTTGGGTTAAGCTTCATGTCTAAACCATAACAACCTTCTTCTTAGAGATATAAAAGTACTGAAAAAAATTAATAAAATTTTTGAACTTTTCAGGAATATTTATGTTCCATTTATGAGTGTTTCCTTCCAATAATCCTTTTGCTTTGTATCTTTATTTTTAGTGTAGTATTCTTGAAATTAACATTTACTATTAATTTTCATGAGTAAACCTTCCTTATTAACATCATACTATAATTGTTCTTTGTCTTTGAATTATAATAATATGACAGCATAAGATATTGTAAGTGAAATTTGTATCACTGCTGTCAGCTATATTTAGAAGAGATTATGAAGATACTTATTTCTAAAAGTTCACAACTTAGAAATAACTCCCTAACAAGATTTTTGGACTCCTGAAATAAAAAGTGGAATGTAGCATTTGGTCTCAATTTTTTTTTTTTTTTTTCTTTTTTACAGAAGGGAAACAAAACAAGCAAAAAAAAAAAAAAAAAAAAAAAAAGAAAGAAAGAAAGAAAAAAAAGAAAAAGAAAAAAAACTAGTTCAAAATTAGAAACCTAAGTTAAAATAGAATTTACCAATAATGAGGCATATACACAGTGGTTAAGAGCACAGGCTCTGGAGCCAGCCAGTCTGGGGTCAAGTCCTTGTACTTCCAGTTATTAGCCATTTGATCTCAAGCAAATTGCTTGCCCTCTGCATTTTTAATTCCCTCATGTGTAAAATGAGCATAATAATAATACCTGCCTCAAAAAAATGCTTGTTTTGGGCCAAGTGAGTTCAAATATGCAAATTTTATTACCTGGTGTATAGCAAGAGCTAGAAAAGAATTTGCTATTATTATTATTACTATTAAAATCCAAACCTCTGATTTGTAACTAAGGTTCTTTAGATGAAAATTTGTTCAATGCCTCTATAAGAAGCATTTCATAATAAAATGAATTATCATTCAATATACTGTTGGAAGAACATAGAAAGCTTTATTATCAAAACTGCAAAATGTCAAAGCATAGTTACAGATACCAAGAACACAGGAATTCAGAAATTGGCACATCAATCACTGTGTGGGTGGGTTCCAAAGATACATGGGACAATGGGGTAGTTGGATCCTTGACTGTGCAACATTTACAGTCTAAGGAAGGTGCTGGTCACAAGTAATTTGAAAAATAATGTATGTGGGAAATACAATGAGAACTAAAAAGGGAGTAATCAGAGTGGTTAGAAAGAGATTGCTTTGGACTTATTTTTGACTACAGTCAAGGAAGACTAGATTCAAAGAAGGCTTTGAGAAGGGGATAAATTTGTCCTGGTACTAAAGACTGAAGGTTATCTATCAGCTGGGGAAGTACCAGTGATTGGAAGCAAATAATTAAATGAAGGACTTTTGTAGCTATATGATTTTTTTTTTCAAAAGTGTAGTTTATGAATTCTCGGACCAGATACAGGTTTTTTATGCTTTTTAAATTTTCATACCTTTATCTCTAAATAATACATTTTTTATTTGGTTGGATCACAAATGACCTTAATTAAAACACTCTTTCTGATGAAAGGACCAGAATCATTCGACCAGCACAATCATGTTTCACCTGAAGCTAGTGGATACAAACATATTCATGATTTCTGAGCTAATGAGATTGCTCACGTGAGACTTTAGAGATGCTACCTGATACCCACGTCTTCTCCCTCTGACCACAATGAGGAAGGGTCAAACTCCCCACACCACTGTGGTGAGGTGGGGCTCTATTCCTTCTAACCAAGGAATGTGACATGTGCCATACCCAGAGTCTTGGATCATTTGTGAAGAGCCCTCTAGAGACCCCTTTCCACTGAGGCAAAAGTGGAAACATCAGGGTGCTATACCAAAGCCTCAAGTAGCTTTAGCGAACACTCAGTGATCAAAGCAACCCTTGCATCATTTTATCAAAATGGATTCTACTATCATGTAAAACTAAGAAGAACCAATAAAAAAATAAAAAAGCAACCCTCAATGAAGAAGTTGCATGAGTAAGAAACAAACATTTTTGTTTAAGCTCTTGAGATATGGAGCAACATAACCTAGCCTAACCTAACTGATATTTATCCCTCAACATAAAATCATGTAATAGTGTGTGTGTGTGTGTGTGTGTGTGTGTGTGTGTGTGTTTCTTTTTCTTTTAAGAGTGGAAAAGAAAACTTAAATGAGAAAGAATAGAATCCAAATAATATTTTCCCTGGTTGATATAATGCATGAAAAGAGAAAGAATTGATATCTTCTCTAAGTCTTTGCATGGTAGTAAGTTTTCAATAAATGAAGGATCAAGAATCTCATAGCATTCCATCATTTCTTATCATAGCATGTTATATAAATTAACAAGGGGAGTTGGTCTTGACACAAGACAACCTCACTGTACAGAAAGAAGACCTGAAGTTTAGCTATGATGGTTAGTTTCTCAATGTCTCACAGAAAAATAGATGCAAAATAATGAAAATATGCCTCATTGATCCCAGTCCAGTGTGTCCTCCCTACTCATTCACACTTTCAACATGTGATTTATTGTATAAAAATGTACAGAACAGTATTTCAGGAGTATAATAAATTGACCCCAACTATTTCAAATACTAGTTCATTGTATTAGTTATATTTATATGATGGAACAGATAGTTGTAAGACAGGTATTTTTCTTTAAACCAAATAACTTCTAAAGTTAATATCCTGAAATCACAGTAATGGATGCTGTCTCTCATTTCTAATAATACAGATTTATGGAAAATTTAATGATAATTTTACCATTCTACTTTATTTTAGTGATATGTGTAGATTGCGAGTTTTACTTTAAAATAAGTAACATTAATCATGTGTTGGGGTCACCTTCTTATTTTCTTGTGTTTCCTTAATATTCTCAAAAGTAATTTCCCAGGAACACACTTACTTTAGGAAACCTTAATCTATTCCCATTACTTCATGGAAAAAAATGCAGGAATACCATTAAGATTAGGAAAAAGGCAAGAATATCTACTATTTATAGTGCTGTTCAATGTTGTAATAGAGATACAAATTTAGGATGCCTTAAATTAAAATAGATAACTCTACTGAAATCAAGGCAGAAAAATATGCCAAATTTGCTACAGATTTAGTAACCAGAACTCTTGAAGCCAACATGAGGAGACCAAAAAAGTTACAGGATATTACAACTAGAATAAAGAACTCAGGGTTCTGGAGCTATCTGTTAAGTAATCCTAGTATCTCAACTGATTATTTAAAATTAATTCTTCCTATATTTTTACTGTTATTATACTTATATTAATATACATATTTTACTTACAGATTGAATTTAATATCTAGATTCAACTTACATAAGTTGATTAAATAGTAAAGAGTTTTTTATTTACTTCTCTATCCTAATTTGATGGCCTGAGGTACTCTTCTACTCCCCTTTAATTTTCTAAGATTTCTATTTAATTCTGTACAGATTTAATCCCTTTATTAAAATATACATTTATCTTCACTGTCATTGAAATCTTAATAAGTGATAGCAACTAAAGAAAAGTGCTATTATTTGTAAATTATTTTAAAAATGTTGAACATCTTCATCATTCAATATAATGGAAAAATGGGAGGGGCATAAAAGAAGGATTGGTTTCTTTTTGTCCTGGAAGATGAATTTATTTTCTACATGTTTGAATGTTTTTCTATGTAGAGTCAATCTCCAAAATCCATTGCGGCTGCTACCCCTTGTAAGAAACCATGTCCTATCCACCATGATCATATATCATTGTTTCAACCTCAGGATTCACCATGATTGACATCACCCAATATTATCTCTAAGCAGATTCTCATGGCCTCTTTGAATGATCAACAACATGATCTCATACCAAAGAAGTAAGAAAATCTGAATAAAAATTAATATTTTTGTATAATCACATTATACTGTTAATCTTTGCATTTTAGAATCTATAGTAGTCTTTCCATTCAGGGTTTTGCTTTCCATGATTTCAGTTATCCATGGTCAATCACTGTCCAGAATTATTTAGTAGGATATTTCAGAAATAAACAATTTATACATTTTAGATATCACAAGCTGTTTGGAGTAGTGTGAGTAAATCTCACTCCATTCTGCACCTTCTTCTGGGGATGCAAATCATCCCTTTTTGTAGAATATGTGTCTGAATGCACAAGTGTCCATTAGACTCATTGTCACGATCATGGATATTACATTGACTGTTGCAGTATCTTAGTGCTTGTGTTCAAGTGACCCTTACATAGTAGCCTAAAGCTGCATCATAATGTCCACATGATTTTGATTTCATCTTATCACATAAGCATTGTGTTATGGTTTAGATATGAGGTGTCACCCAGAAGTTCATGTGTGAGAGAATGCAAGAAAGTTCAGAGACAAACTGATTAGATTATGAGAGTGTAAACTAATAATGGATTAAACCACTGATATGGATTAAGTGGGTGGTAACCGTAAGCAGGTAGGGTGTGGCTCCAGGAAGTTGGTCTCTGGGGGCATGCCTTTGTAGTTTTTATTTTGTCCCTGATGAGTGGAGCGCTCACTCTCTGTTTCTTGACTCTCATGTCTTGAGCTACTTTCCTCTGTCACTCTCTTCTGCCATGATGTTCTATCTCAACTGCATCCCAGAGCAAGAGTTAGACAAATGCGGACTGAACCTCCAAAACCCCGTGAGCCAAAATCAACTTTTCCTCCTCTAATTGTTCTTGTCAGGGTTTTTGTTTGCAGAAACACAAAGCTGACTAAAACACAGTGTATCATCTCATATCATCTCAAGAAGTAGAGAGAACAATGAGAGTTAGAGAAACAACATACACACAACTTAAAGTACATTGTTATAACATTTCTGTTATTAGGTACTGTTGTTAATCTTACTGTGGACTGATAATTTAAAAAATCAAACTTTTATTTAGTTATTCACATATATCAAAAATATAGTATATATAGGATTTGGTATTATCTGCTGTTTCAGACATTCACTGGAGGTCTTATAAAAATTTATAAATTTTTTTTATAAATCATCTCTTTAGAAATAACTTGCTGTATATTTCTATGGAACAGTGTCAAATAAAATATCTATGGAAACATTTTATTAAAATTTATTAAGCACTTTCAAGTTGTAAATCAATCCTAATGTACTTCCACTGGCATACCACTTTCTCAAAAACAAAGTTAATCAGTTTAATTCTTTGCACCCAATAAACTTCTTAAATTATATAATACATGTTTATTTTAAATAATTCAAAAATATAAATTGATACATAGTAAATATAAGAAAGCACATGTATATCTTTGAATTTACTGTTTGAAAATTTTTGCTATAGAAACTATCAAACATTTTAATAGTGTCAGCATGTCTTATGTAAAGAAAACAATGGGTATTTCAAGATTTTGATTTTATAACTACATTCAAACTGCCATTCTTAAAAAATACATTTTTTCTCTTTAATATGAATGCATCTAGTGTTTTGATATGGGTATTTAGAGCTGTAATTAAAAAAGAAAACATAAATACATTGGCTTGTTGGTAGTCAATTTAACATCATGATAGCACTTACTCTCTCATAGACTCTTCCATGGTTGCCGAAGAGCGAACATCCAGTACATGATAATAACAATTATGTTCCCCAGAATTTAAAGGTCAGAATGCTATTGATTTTCTCCATTTGGTTCTCTTCAACTGCAAGACATAGGTGGCCCTCTGTTCCCATGGGTTCTGCATCCATGGATTCAATAGACGATGGATCAAAAGTTTTTGAGGAAAGAAAAATTGTTCCCAGGTTGAACACTTATGGACCTTTCTTCTTGCCACTGTTCCTTAAACAAGACTTTTTACATAGCATTTATATTTTATTAAGTATAATAAATCTAGAGCTAATTTAAAGTACCTGTGAGAAGTGTTTGTTGTTCACACACAAATGGTTATGTGTCATTTTATTTAAGGGACTTGAGCGCCTGCACATTTTGGTATCCACCTGGCTTCTAGAACCCATCCCCTGTGGATGCTAAGAATGACTGTGTTGCCATATTATCTTAGACTGGCTCCTCACCTGAGTACCACTCTAAGACCTGGGCAAAAGGTATCCTATTGCATACCAACACTCAGCTCCAGGGAACATTCCTCTACATCCCTCATCTTAACAATCAAAACAAAATGTGACCACAGTTGATTGCCTGCAAGATGTGTGGGTGGTGCTGCTATCCCTTTCAGAACTATGAAACTGCAAGCAACAGTTAAAAGAGAAAGAAATGAATTGACTTGTAAAAAAATTCTTTTCTTAGAATAGGCCCCAAAGATTCTGGCATAATCTCTTACCAACTAGGAACTAGTTTCCATTTTCTTGTTTCTCCATGTTCTCCTAATATACATCTAGGTTAATGATACCCAAAATAACTGAAATATTTGTAATGTTAATTTTTTTCTCAAATGTGTATATATTTAGTTTTAATAACAAGAGTAAGACATGATACTGATTGTTTCACTGCAAATAGATTCTTAAATACAAAATTATGATATTATTTTATAAAATATTTAACATTTAAGTGATTTACCCAAAATTAAGTTTGTGTGTTAGATACACAAGTCAGAATTCTAACTGAAAATTAGAAGTCTTCTTTTTTCCAAATACTTTCCATAGCTTCCTGAAATGTTACTGTGCTAATACCAAAGATGTTATTTGGAGAAATTCAAATATTACACATGATACTTTCTGAATCACCCAAAGATGAAATACCTTATGATATATACAATAAAGTTAAACTTAAGACCCACTTAGACACCCAATGATAATGCCATCTAAATTCTGTAAAACTTTGATATAATATAGAATACAAAATGTACTAGAAACAAATTGTTATTTTTGGTAGAAAATCAAATTAACTTTCAACTTGTGCTAGCTTAAGATTTTGGAAGTGATTTAAAAACAATGAACATATTTTACTTGGTTATTTTGCTTTGGAAAAGTTCAATTTAGTTTAAATGTATGCATTTTCTAAATTTTGAAAAAATGACTTAGTAAATATTTTGTTGTTATTTCCAGATTATTTTCTTCTCTTTTTTTGGGAGGTGGGGGGGAATAACATGCTATAGTAAAATTTTAGAAAAAGAAGAACTAAAAAGCCCCATTACATTACTTTTTGATGAGAAAGTAACAATTATCATGAATATATTATCAATTTATGATGGAGTTAAAAAGTAAACAAGAACTACAATGACTTGGGATTTTCTAATTTAATGTCATTGTCATTAAAATGTATTTATGGTAAAATCTTGACTCTAATGACCTTACTTGTGATTTTGCTGAAATGGAAGTAAGAATAATAAATGTTTGAAATAATATACATGTGTTTCTTTTAAAAATACAGCTTTTATTTTTTTATTCTTACAAATATTCCAGCTTATGAATGCTCAGAATGCTTAATGGTAATTAAATTCAACTGTCATTCATATTTTTCAACTTCTAGTAAAATGACAGTTTAGTTTCACACATATATTTGGGAAGTTTATTTGTTGTGGGGAAGAGGCATACTACATCTTATTTGCCAGTTGGGTATCTCTTTTTATCTTTTCAGTATTTAAATGTATAGTATGTGGAGCCTGATCTGGATTCTTGTTGCTGTCCAGTCAAGGGAAAGAGTGGGACTGTCCTTTATAATAATGATTATAACATTAAGATCATTTATAGTTAGTAGAGATTTAGAAAAAGTCCTATTTACTAATACAAAATTTTTTTCTTAGATTTTCTCAATAGATCTTCTACATGGCAATTTATTTATTCATGTTTACTCTTTCTTCCTGTAACAAATTGTACTTTACTAAAATATTTCCCATTGAATATACATTTTAAATCGTGTGTGTGTGTGTGTGTGTGTGTTTAGACAGAGATAGAAATAGTCTCAAAAAAAAGGAAGAAATCATCTCATAATTTCAATATTTTTCATATAGAGGATAAGGGTTTTAATTTTTAATTTCCATTGGTCTTTATTATGTTTATCTTAGTGAAATTGGGAAAAATCATATTTCAATATGTTTATTTGTAATTATATTGACTATTTCTTTTTTTATTTTTATTTATTTAATTTTTTTGCAGTGCTGGGGATTGAACCCAGGGCCTTGTGCTTGTGAGGCAAGCACTCTACCAACTGAGTTATCCCCCCAGTCCTATATTTATTATTTCTATCATTTTAAATTTCAGATTCTATCTTTATATTATCTTCTGCATTACAAAGTTTTCTAAAAATAATGTTTGAGAGATAAATATTCAGATTTTTTCTTCATTCTTGAATAATACACTTTATTTTCATATAAATATTCATCAGGTTAGAGCTTTGATGGTATTTTGTAAATTTTCATATGCTGTGTTCTTCATGTTCTTGATTTATTAATAGTTTTATTTTACATTTTATTTCCTTATGGATTAAGAAATTACCTAGAAGTGTTTTTGATAGAAAAAGTTCTGAATTGTTTGATTTTTTGTTGTTGTTGTTGTGTACTTCAATTTGCATTGCTCCTTTTCATTTACAGTGTTTGAAGTACATGTCCTATATGTACATTTGGAAATGTACTGGGATTTCCTTTCCACAAAGGAAAATCTAAATAGCAATGTTGAGTACAGAAAGATTTTAATTTGGCAGAACACTGTCAATTTGAACTGAATTTGAATTTGCCACCTTCTATTAATTAGCTGTTTGAAGTTGTAAGGCCCCCAAAAAGGAAACCCCAACTCTGTCCCATGGATGGACGGCAACCCCAATCAACCGCAGGAGGCGTCACTTGATGTAAACCGCAAGAGGTGTTTATTCCAGCGCACTGGGACCCAACTCGAGGAGTCGAGTCCCTAGCAGAAAATCTTGTAGGTTTATAAAGGCAGAAACCACACATCGGGAGGGGTCGCACATGAAAGGGAAAAGGGGGACAAAGCTGCCGGGAAATTTCAAAGGGGGTCTGGGTTTGCTGATAACATACAACATGTTTCACAATGTTTTACAACAGGGCGTAGATTCTGGTCAATAGTTTCTGGTAATCATTCTGTTTGATCACTATCTGGCTATCTGGCTCAATTTACCCTTTTATTCTCTGTTTGGGGCTGTTTCTTGGAACAGCTTTAAGGGCTTTGTTCCCATTCCTGGGAGGGTGACCTTAGGGAGTTGAGATGACTGGGAGGGTGACCTCAGACAGCTTAAAAAAATGTCCATTCTTTCAAAGTCTGCTTCCATTTTCATGAAATGAAGAAGATGAGACAGGATGGGTAATTGGGATAAGGAAGCTCATAATAGTGATAGAAATAAGATGAATTCAAGACACATTTTGGAAATACAAATGGTAGAACTTACTGATGGATTGGAATGGGAGGGAGAAGACAAGGACTATGCTTTTGGTTTTAACCTGTAGTCGATTGCAAACTGCAAGAGCACAGCAAAGGAGAGGGCAAAGGGCTCCTTTTATTGCCAACTCATTTATGAGTTGATATGATAATATGTCATGATCTCTGTCCCACTAGGTAGTGGCCATCCCTGAGGTGTGAGTGACTGACAGAGAAGTTTTCAATGTGGATAGATCATGTGTGCAACATTGGTCGGGCATCTAAGGGAGGATGCTAATAAATAGCTGGATATTTGGGTTTAGTGCAGGCTGAACTAGAGATGTATATTTATAAGGTGCAAACAGGAATAAGAACCACAGGATTCTTTGTATAAGTGACCAAATATTTAGGGGAAAATCAGGAATAAATTATGTCCCTGAAACTAAGAACAGAGCTAAGTGTCTGAAAAAGGAACTGACCAGGTGACATGAAATGAGTAGAGAGATAGCAAATTAAGCAGAAGAACCTCTGGATCAGGGAGAATTTCATTGTGAAGTGCATTGCTCATAGACAGGAAACATCATGGAAATAGTCATTATAGATTGAAATTGTATAAGAAAAGAAATAGATGAGTGTAGTCCCTAAGAAGGTAAGAAGTAATGAAGCTCAGTACTTGTGGAGACCGTGGTCTTCTATAAGAAAGATCCACCCCCACCCCCCTTTTTTTTTTTTTTTTTTGTCACAGTAAAGAAGAACATTGGTTTTACAATCAGGTTAAGAGTTTCATGGAATAGTCAATTTATTCAGCTATCAGACCAACATTTGTAAGAAATAAAAGCTGAATGTAAAATTTTCTATGCAATACAATTTACATCCAATAAAACAACTTGAAAAGACATGGAAAATAAAGAAAAATATTTGTAGAAAATATAGTACTTGCAAGAGCTATTTTAAAAATAACTATATTCAGATATTTTCATAGGAGGCATGGATTACCATTTTATCAGAAGAGAGCATTTTAATATGATTCACTTTTTTCCCTGTTGATTTTCTCTAACAGTTTCCAATTTGCATGCTTGTATGGAAAGCATTTTTTTTTCCAGTTCATTGATGAGACTTAAAAAATTTGAAGTGTTTACTTGTTAAAGGATGGAGGTATTTTACAAAAATAAAGATAAATAACTAAAAGAAATGGTCAATACAGGTATCTTTGAATATGACTTTAATATAGACAAGCTCTGAGAAGTCTGTGCTGTGAAAAAGATTTACTGAAGAAGTGTTATCAGGAGAAGAGTCTGTGATCTGTTGAAGTCATGGGATAAGACAGGGGAAGGAACCAAGCAAAGATATGGTTTTGCTGAAAACAAGGTTAAACCTGGTCTCAAAAGCAACTCTAGAATAACAAAAGCACCACAATAGTCCTACCTCGGAGCAAGGGAACTAGGCTCTTAGTACCTCCTAGTCAATCAGATATGGACTACAGATCTGCCACCCACCCATTCTGATTATGGAAGCTCCTTGTGTAGAAAGAATATAACACTGAGCCTTTTATCAGCCATTGAAAAGTTCATCTGCTACAGGATATGCATCTTCTGAGATATCTATACTTTGACTTACAGTGGATAATGGGAAAAGTCCTTTCCTTAGGAGTCAGAAGAATTCGTATCTAGTTCTGTTTCTGCTTTTAATCAGTACAAAAAACATATTTTTCATCTTTATCACAATGCAATTATTTTTTGAGCATCATCTGTCTGATGACTCCAAAACTTAATTAGTAGTGCTTGGGATTTTTCTAAGAGACTTAGCAATAAAATGGGAAATTTAGACTTTTGGCTCACAGCTAGACACTAAGCACCAAGTATTAATTTCCCAGTATAAATCTCTCTATGAAATAGTTGGAAAAAATCACATAACTGATGACCAAATATAATAAAAGCATAACTTGGGTGGGAAGTTACTGCATATCAACTCATTTTCATCCTAGAGAATTATTTCTTACATAAGTACTAAGGCATGTTAATTGAACTGAACTGGCATTGTTTCCACAATTTTATGTCAATTTTTTTTAAAGAAATTCAATGTGAATATTGGTAGGTTCACTAAATTTTTTTAAACTTGGCGAACAAGTGTTAAATGCTAATTCTATGTAAGATAATGAACTAAATGAAGAAGTCAGACACAGATCTCCCTATCCACTAACATAAAATCCAGTGAGATGATTTGACATTTTCCCAGTTCAAAGTGACTCACGGAAATCTCTGAGTAACCACATGAGAGGTGCTTGCTAAATTTGTTAATGGAAGAGCAGGTAACTGCTGATGACCCAAAAGAGATTCATGGAGGAATAAATACAGCATTGAAAAGTTGATCAGAAGGTTTAATAGTAATTACTAGAGTCAGGGAAGTGTTGTGAAGGGCATTAAAGGGAGCCTGCATGACAGGTACCCAAACATAGATAGAAGCAGTAACTCTAGTGTTAGCTGTTATGTATTTTATAAACAACTAAAAATGAGGAGTTCAAAGGCTCCAAACACAAACTAATGACAAGGAGTAGAAATGTTAATTGCCCTGATTTGATCATTATACATTCTATCCATGTATCAAAGTATCAGACTGTGATCTATAAATAGATACAAAGAAAGTAATGATAATTTTTAAAGTACTGATAAATAGCAATGAAGAACAGAAAGATGGATGTGACTATCTCATGACACAGAATTGAATGTACAAAGGAAGCAATTAAATGTCTAGGAACTAATTTGACTGAAGTTCACAGGAACAAAAGTGAGTGTAGTATTGAAGGTATTTACAAACAAGGTATATTATCCCCAATCTGTCACTTTGTAGTCTTGTGATATAGCCCATTTTCTTTATCAGGTCTTCATTTAAAAAATAGTGATGTTAGTGAATATCAGTTGACTACTACGTGCCAAATGCTGAAATGTTCACAAACATAATATCACATAAACCTCATGTCAAATTCAAAGTGAACCCTTACTTTCTGGAGGAGCAAAGGAAACTTGGACAGGTTCATTCACTGTCTGAAAGTCAGATCACCAGTGAACAGCTGAACAAGAATTCACACAGGCGGGTTTGACTTCTATTTCCATGCATTAACTATAGCACTGTACTACCAACAAACTGCTGTGCTTAACTCACAGGGACAGGTTAAGTTAAGAAAATGCATGTGGGTTATGACCACCTACTAATCTTTGATAAGGGACAATCTTATTGTATATTTTAAAGTCTGTTCCTATACATATTTTGGTTTGACTTCACCTCTTTCTCCAACCCTGAACCTCACAATCACTCTGAAAATACATACACTAGCCTGGTGCGGTGGTGCACGCCTGTAATTCCAGT
Organism: Sciurus vulgaris; assembly: GCF_902686455.1. NCBI lineage: Eukaryota > Metazoa > Chordata > Mammalia > Rodentia > Sciuridae > Sciurus > Sciurus vulgaris. The sequence continues at coordinate 33,573,418 of NC_136475.1, read as the reverse complement.
GACTTGGGAGACTGAGACAGGAGAATCAAAAGTTCAAAGCCAGCCTCAACAAAATCAAGGCACTCAGCAACTCAGTGAGATCCTGTCTCTAAATAAAATACAAAACAGGGCTGGGGATGTGGCTCAGTGGTTGAGTGCCCCTGAGTTCCATCCCTGTACCACTCCTACCAAAAAAAAAATGCACACAGTATGCTTGGTGTATGAGTTTGATCACTTAACTTACCTGATTCTCTGCTGTGAAGGTAAAGTAAGATTTAAGTTATCCTCTTGGAGTTTTGTGGGAGGAGGATGATAGGTAAATAATGAAGCCTCTTATTTCCAGATCCAATAGAGTGATAAGTGCAACCATTGACACTGATCCAACCATTTTGAAAGTGACTTTAGATCTATGGCCAACTGGGCTTACTAATGATTCATTTCATGGGCAGCATTACATAACAATGAAGTCTCCCTACTAGGGGTGACTCCCTTACCACAAGACAGAACAGACCAGAACAGGTGGTATGTAATTAAGCTGGCATCTCCAGATGCTGCTGCTGTGTTGAGCATGCTTAGTTCCTTCTCCAAAGATTGCTGAATGAATAATTCATTTCTTCTCCCATAAGAGAGAATGAGTGATGGGAGAAATAGGGATGGACAAAATTCAAAAGTTTTAGTTTAGAACCATGATTCTTTTCCCTGGCTATACTATGCAATTCATAGAATCTACCAGTAAATAACTGTGGCTTGGGTACCAGTAATTTTTCCACACAGAAATAAAATTTAAAAAAATACTGTGAACAAATGTTTCACCCAATCAATTCTCTTATTTCTTAATATATTGACCTATAAGAAACATAAAATATCTTCCTGGGTTTCAATTTTATTAGCATGGAAGAGAATATCAGAATATTTCTCTCTCTGAAAATAACATTTTCACTTTTATATGAGCACATACAAATTTAACATTTATGTGTAAATCAATATCTCCCAGTTGTGCTTGTTTTATTTATGGCTGGGATTAGAGAGGCATAGAGTGACATGGAATTATGGCCCAGAACAATTCCAAGGACAAACTTTGCATGGAATTCCTTTAGGAAAGGTTTTATGTATGATTTTAAGAATCAGAGCATTATTTCAGATTGCCCAGATATGGCAGTGACATTTAGGGAGCAAGGCAAGAACAATAATTCTACTTCCTTTGTAATTTTTAGTAACATGCTCAAGATATGCTCACTGGAATATCATTTTTATAAGGAATCAAGTTTTCAATGATCTGTCTCTGGGTATTTTGTAAGACATGAGGCATGAGCATAAATCCCAGTTCTGCTGCTTTCTTCCTCAGGAGGCCCAGGGCAAGTTAGGATTGTCCTTTCTATGACTGTATTTTCTCATTTTAGAAAAGATGATAATATTAAGGAAAGACATTGTGAATATTAATCAAAGAGATTCACATGAAGCTGCATGGGAGTGTGTGTGTTCATGTGTATGTTGTGGGGGGCGTGGAGGGAAAGGATCTGAACAAGATGAATCTGAATAACATATGGGTCTAAGGATCTAAAAGACTTTTGGATCGTAACTCTCTATCTCCAAGGAAAATCAGAATTTTTTTTTCATACAAGTAAAATGAGGTACAATATATTAATAAGACATGTAAATATTGTAGGAAAATATTGAAACCCCCCAGGCATTAATACAATTTTAATACTTCATTAGACTGCAGTTGTGGAAGGGACTTTAATTTTTTCTTTTAGTGTATAATTTATTTTAATATATTTTTAGAATAATTTTCATTAAAATTTTAATGAAATGTTTTGTGATGGAAGGAAAATTAAAAACGGAGAAAAGAAAAATAACAATTAACTATAAAACCTTTGCTTATGTAGCCACATATATTTTTGGTGATCAAAACTGTATTTATTTATTTATTTATTTTGTTTGTTTTTTAATAATGTATTTTTATTGTAAACAAATGGGATACATGTTGTTTCTCTGTACATGGCGTAAAGGCATACCATTTGTGTAAATCATAAATTTACATAGAGTAATGTTGTTTGATTCATTCTGTTATTTTTTCCTTTCCCCCCACCCCTCTCACCCCTCTTTTCCCTCTATACAGTCCTTCCTTCCTCCATACTTGCCCCCCTCCCTAACCCTAACTCTAACCTTAACACTAACCCTTCCCTCCCCCCATTATATGTGATCATCCACTTATTAGCGATATCATTCGTCCTTTGGCTTTTTGAGATTGGCTTATCTCACTTAGCGTGATATTCTCCAATTTCATCCATTTGCCTGCAAATGCCATAATTTTATCATTCTTTATGGCTGAGTAATATTCCATTGTATATATATACCACAGTTTCTTTATCCACTCATCAATTGAAGGGCATCTAGGTTGGTTCCACAGTCTGGCTATTGTGAATTGAGCAGCTATGAACATTGATGTGGCTGTTATCTCTGTAGTATGCTGATTTTAAGTCGTTTGGGTATAGGCCAAGGAGTGGGATAGCTGGGTCAAATGGTGGTTCCATTCCAAGTTTTCTAAGGAATCTCCACACTGCTTTCCAGAGTGGCTGCACTAATTTGCAGCCCCACCAGCAATGTATGAGTGTACCTTTCTCCCCACATCCTCGCCAACACCTGTTGTTGCTTGTATTCTTGATAATCACCATTCTAATTGGGGTGAGATGGAATCTTAGGGTGGTTTTGATTTGCATTTCTCTTATTACTAGAGATGTTAAACATTTTTCCATATGTTTGTTGATTGCTTGTAGATCTTCTTCTGTGAAGTGTCTATTCATTTCCTTAGCCCATTTGTCGACTGGATTATTTGTATTCTTGGAGTAGAGTTTTTTGAGTTCTTTATAGATTCTGGAGATTAGCGCTCTATCTGAAGTATGATTGGCAAAGATATTCTCCCACTCTGTAGGCTCTTTCTTCGCATTGCTGATAGTGTCCTTTGCTGAGAGAAAGCTTTTTAGTTTGAATCTATCCCAGTTATTGATTCTTGCTTTTATTTCTTGTGCTATGGGAGTCCTGTTAAGGAAGTCTGGTCCTAAGCCGACATGTTGAAGATCTGGACCTACTTTTTCTTCTATAGTCTCTGTCTGATTCCGAGGTCCTTAATCCATTTTGAGTTTAGTTTCATGCATGGTGAAAACTGGAACAAGGCAGGGATGCCCTCTTTCACCACTTCTATTCAACATCGTTCTTGAGACTCTAGCCAGAGCAATTAGACAAACCAAAGAAATTAAAGGGATACGAATTGGAAAAGAAGAATTCAAAACTGTATTTAAAATGATATAGTCTTTTTTACAGTTGTTTCATTTGTGGTTTCAAAATAAACTATGATTGGTATTTCAAATTTTATTCTAATTATTTCACCTTTTAAAAATATTTTTTTGAATTCAATTAACTTGGTTAATTAATTCACAACAGCAGAGAAGTGAGATATTTTTACCTTTTCTTGATTTTAATGAGACACTACCATTATTTAGGATTTCAGTTATTTTGGTAATAATTAATCATTATTATGTTAATAATTTATCCTTTAATTTCTATTTAGTAGGAATTTTGTATTTACATAAAAAATATGCATTGAACTTTATGAAATGCTTTTTGGAATCATTGCTCCAGATTATATCTTTTTTCATTTTCTTATTTTCTTTTTCATTTTCAACCTCTTATTGTAATGAATTTTTATCACATTTCCTCACAGACAATTTTCAGAATTTGGGGGTTAACATATTTTTGTTTTCTCGTCTGCTGTCTCCTTTGGTGATTGTTAGATTATTATCATATTTGATAAAAGAAAAAATGCAAAACTAATTATTTATACTGAAAACATAGGTAAAACAGACATTGGCTTTTCCTTTGTAAAATGAGAACTGTTTGCCAAGTTTTACTTCCGCCATCCTTACCCATTATATTTCTCCCACCATTTAAACATAGCATAGTCATATTAAAAAGAAACCATAGTCATATTAAAAATAAACCATTGACTTTAGCTCTAGATGTTTATGGCTTTTAAACAAAATGTCTTTTACTTACTCATGTCCCAAATGAATCCATTTCTACTTAATATAATAATAAATATTATATTATTATATGGTTTGCAACAGTGTCACTAGTAATGATGTTAAATATGTGTATAATTGGTTTTATTTTTCATAGCTTTTTCTAACATATTGCATGCTATACTTTGATATCAAACTGATAAATTTTATCTTATGAACTTTCCTTATTTGCTAGTGTGTATTGATAAGTTTTGTTAGTGTATCCACTGGTACTGTGCTTTTTGAGATTTTACATTGTACCATACAGTAACTTGTTCCTATACTGTTAATTTTTTAACTGTGCTGGTTTAAAAAAAATTGGCTAGTTTTCTAGATAGAACTTTGATTGTATTTCTGTGTGCACTTTGAAATAATCTTGTTAAATCATACCTCTGAAAGATATTGCTTTTTATTGCATCATGTTAAATTTATTAGTTATCATAGGGAGAGTTCATATTTGTGTATTTACTCATAATCTGTATCCTGTGTTATTTGTGTTCATATTAGCATTCATATTTTTAAATGTATGCCTAGCTAATTAACTTTTTCTTGTACTTATTGTTTGCTGTTTTTGTACTTATAAGCTTGTATTGTTTTTCTCAACGTGTTGGCAGAATTGTAGTTATTCTTTCCTGGCCAGTACCACTGCCCTTCCTTTTAATCCATTTTAAGATATTGTTACCTTTGCTCCACCAGCTATTCAAATACAAATCCTTGGACATTGGGATAGGAATGTGTTGTGCAGTCTCTGATACCTGGGCTACTTTTCTAAGTCTTTAAGATATGAAGATTTAAGAAGTTCAACTCCCCTTCATTCCTCTTTCCCCATGTACTTCACCTTCCAACATCAAATTAAGATTGTCCATAGGTCGTGGTCACTGTTCCTATTATACACATGGGCTTTTTCTTCAAGCAGCAAGTCATGGATGCTGCCCTTAACCCAGTCTAACCTGCAGTGAAAAATGTCTTAGGTTTATGGTATCCTGTGCTAGAATTCATTTCTACTCATTATTATATTTCTTTGGAAAAGTCATTTAGGATTGATCTATGGGCTCAAATCATAGTCTCCATTCTCCCTCAAGTCTATTTATTCTTCTAAATCTTTTAAGAAAAAAGATTAGAGAGCTTTATTAGAGTGAAATATAAAGCTATAGAGAGTAGAATTTATATAACAAATGTATGTGTACTGAGATGTCACATAATTCAATGCCTATTATTCATGCCTGATTCTTAGAGTATGTACACAATGTCTAAAGAGATTAGAATGGAGTGTTCCATAACCTTCTGGATTCACTGGTTTTTTTTTATTTTTTTATTTTTTCCAAATGGTTTTTGTGATACTCATTTGAAAGCTTTCATGACAAATAGATATCATCAATTCATAATATAGAGACATAGATGAGGCAGTCAGAATTTTCTTCCAAATACAAATGAAAGTGAAATTGGTATATATTCAACATTATAATATTAAAAATAATTTTCATGATTTTTCACAAACTTTCTGGAAAAAGAAAATGATGATTACAATTTATTGGAGTGAGGTTTTTGAATGAATATCTCAATAAGTCTATGAGATAGGAAGAAATGAGTCTCTCTTTTATTTTTGTAACAAATGAAACAAAAAGAAGTTAAATTAACTATGTAAGTCATACAAATAGTGAGTGAGTGAGACAGGATCCACACCCAGGTCATGAGACTTTATAACTTCATGAGTATTGCTTCTGTGGATACAAAATAGAGAAGAAAGGAGAGAGTAATGGAGAGAAGATGAGAGAGAGAGAGTAGGCCAGTGGAATTCCATATATTTGCCATGTGGTTTATTCTGCCACATACGATTATTCTCCATTCTTGAAAGATAGTTCTCCTGGAACTTAAAATTACACTCAGATCAGGGTCTTATCATTGCTCTCTGTGGCTGTGAAAGCTATAATTCTTAAGTTTTACAAGAGATTATGGTAGTCTAGCAAGTTTCTGAGCAAATTCTTTTTATATATTTAAATTGCTTCTGATGTGTTTTCTGATGCTAACTTCCTATTCTTTGATGGACAATAGCAAATATAATCTTTTAATCAATGTTAATAAACTGTCTTGTTTTCTTTTGCTCCTTACTTTCAAATAATAGTAATTTTACTCAGTTCTCCACTATGTCTTTGGAAAACTTTTAAAATTTTGTTATAACTTTATGCAACATATTCAGATGTTTCTGAAAAATGATTTTGCTCATCGGTTAAGTTTTACTTTTGTTTCTCTAAACAACCAAGAAACTAGCAATTTAAAAGAATTCACTGTCTAAGACTAAGGTCAAAATACTTTTCATTTTGACTGCATTGAGACCAGGATCCTGGATATGAGCTGATTATGCTGATAAGAAATCAGTCTTGTCCTACTAATAAAAAGAGTTGGCTCTTATTCTCATTTTTTTTTTTTCTCTCCTCTAGCTGCAGCCCGAATCATCCTTATTAGGACAGTTTTATGGTCTAATTTTTTTAATAGAGTAAAGCCTGACATAAATCAATGGAAAATCGAACTTTAAACCCCTAAACCTTAAATGACTTTACTCTCAACTTAACCACAGAGTCTTTCAGAAATACTGATGAATGACAAGTAATTACTTACTCAATGTAATGCTTGTCAATCAACTGAATGAACAATTATAAAACCTAACATAATATTATTCAGCAAAACCCCGAACAACACACAAGGGGACAAGATAAATGTTTCGAAAACTACTGACTCAGAACATCTGTAACTACATGATTATAACTTTGTTCATTGACTTTTTCTACTTATTTTAGGTGCAATGCCAAATTAGATTTCCTAAAATAGAATGATCCTAGTGCTACTTCTATATTTCAAGAAATGGACTTACTAACATGTTAATTCTGTTTGATGAAATTGTGAATGTTCCAGGCTTGGCATTCAAAGACTTAGGTTTTGTTTCTTCACCACTTGAGGGCTGGGTCATCCATAGGTTTGCTGTAGCACTTTTGTGACATAATTACATTTGTACTATCATCATCACTGAGTTTAAAAGATTTTTTGAATTATGCAAAATCGTTATTTAAAGAATGTTTAAAATAAGATTTAGAAAAGCCAAAATACAATATTTAACAAAGATTAAGTCAATAAATACATAAATCTACCATTCAGCTATCTGCAGACATTTATAAATATTTGAGAGCATGTGGGAAAATTCTCACTCTTGGCGTGAATGAAATTGGCCACATCTTCTTTAAGAGTAGTTTTCTTTTCTTTTTTTTTTTTTTTTTTGTACTGGGGATTGAACTCAGGGATGCTTAACCACAAAGCCACATCCCCAGCCCTTTTTTGTATTTTATTTAGAGACAGGGTCATGCTGAGTTGCTTAGGGCCCTCATTAAGTTCTGAGACTGGGTTTGAACTCTTGATCCTCCTGCCTCAGCTCCCAAGCCACTGGGATTACAGATGTGCACCACTGCGCCCAGCTTTAAGAGGGTTTTTATGATATGGATCCTTTTGCCCCAAATTTTCCCGCAGAATTTGATCTTAAGGAACTGATTAACACTTTGCTGAAAAGTTTAGGTAAAAGAATGTCAATGACAAAATTGGTTTAGAATAATGAAAGGTTAGAAACAATTTATGTACATTATTAAAGGCTACATTAATAATACCATATTCATAACTACATGAGAAAAGACTGCAGTTATTAAATGAAAATATGAAATAATGAAACAGAAAAAAGTTTTAAGATTCATGTATAACATGATTTTACATATAGATATTATTCACTAATTGTTGAAAATCATCAAACCTGAGCTGAATAAGTCTAGATAATTTATACATTTTGTAATGCAGTTTAACCATTTACATAAGAAAGCATTTACTCATTACAATATAGTATTAAGATATAGCAGTTAATAATTGTTGACATCTTTGAGCACTTGTTATGTGCCTGTCACTTCTCCAAGTGCTTTACAAGAATTAACTTACTAGTATGAATGAGTTTATTGTTGAAATAGCAATACACAAGCAAATATAAGCATATGAAAAAGGTCTTTCTCTTTTAGGACTCTCATAGCAGTAAAGCTCTACAAAAGGAATTCTGTTACTTATCATCAACTGCAAATCTTCTGAGGCGTTTTGGAGACTTTTGATAAGTAGGAAGCAAACAAACAAACAAAAAAAGGTATTAAAAGTGTGAGAGTAACAGTGTAGTCAACTGACTTCAGATGATCACAGGGAGTAATTCATGGAGACTACAGCTGAAATTTGTCTAAATGAATCAAGTCCTTAAGAAATCCTTTACTCCCAATGTCACCTGAGTTCTGGGGTGCTTATTTGAAAATGTGGATTCTGTTCTTCAAAATTTTTAGGCAGCAGAGGTCATAGAAAGGATTCTGCAAGGTTTTGGCAAGTTTAATTGAGAATCTCTTCATGGGAATAGCCAGACAGCAGAAAAAAAATGCTTCACTTATATTTAGTAGATCTCTGCACCTTTAGAAATTTTAAAGAGATTGGAGGAAACCTTGAAGCACATCGAAGGTAGAAGTCACTTTGGAAAAAACATAGTGAGAACTGGAAAAGTAACCTGGGGAGCAAATCCATGCAGTTCTTTCTCACATTTTGGACAAAGAAAATGCTTTTGCTTTCTAAGTATAGCCATAAGAAACGATTCTGAGAGACATGATATTGTAGTCCACTTTTTTGTTGCTGTGACTAAAAGTCCTGATAAGAACAATGTTAAGAAGGAAAAGTTTATTTGAGGGCTCATGGTTTCACTGGTCTCCGTCCATACAAGTCCTTACTGGTCTCAGTCTATACAATTTCATTCCTTAGGGTTTGAAGTGAAGTAGAACATCATGGTGGAAGAGTGTGGCGCAGGGAAGCACTTCACATGATGATCAGAAAGCAGAGAGATTCCACTTGCCAGATACCAAATATATACCCCAAAGATATGCACCCAGTTCCCATCTCCTCCAGCCACACCCTACTCACCTTCAGTTACCACTCAGTTAATTCCATCAGGGGAAAAATTCACTGATCGTGTTAAGGCACTCATAACCCAATCATTTATCCTCTAAATTTTCTTGCCTTTGCTTTTGGGGGACACCTCACATTCAAACCATAACACAACCTAAATAATTTTCTATTGTTACTTCAGCATGAATTTAATGTAAATGACTTTCACAGGGATGGGTGGATTAGTGGAATGCCGGAAATATCATAAAACCAATAGATAAAATCAGTCTTCTAAATCCCTCAATTCATAACATAGTAGGCAAACCCACCTATTTTTTAAAACACATTGGTCCTGACAGTCTAACTGCAAATGATCAACATTTTTTCTCCTGCCTTCAGCTTCTTGTTATGGGACCTATTGATTTGATCATTAGCATATGTTCTAGAGGAATTGCAAAGAAAAGAGAAAGAGTTCAAAACCAGATGTAGAAGCATTTGTTTTCCTGTGATGGTTGTTAACCACCAGAGAATTGTGTACATTGTAAGGTCACTGACTTGTCCCTATTTGAGCAGAACTCTCTTAGTTTTAATGTAGAATGTCATGTGCCAAGGGAGCCTTCTCAGTCTCAGGCAAACCAGAAGTACCTTAATTTTGCAATCTGTATATATACCTTAACCAAGGTCAAGGATTATAGCTGGAGTGATGGGTGACAAATGTGAAGAGGCATTGATAAACTGGATAGTTCTCACTAGTCTGGAAATATTAACCTGATAGCTGACTTTAAACATCTGAGAAAAGTTCATATCAAAGAGAGAGAACGCAATATGTCACTAAAACAGAGTACTCAGCGGCAGAACAGTGAGCTTGATTTTTAGCTTAAGGCAATAAATACCATTCAAATCACACCATCTGCCAAGCACCCACTATGCTTAAGCTTGAAGGCTCAGGTAGACAACTTCCTCTTATTAAAGTGAGATTCCCTAGCAGAGGCTAAATATATGTCTGGGAATTATAGAAGATTTTAGAATTGTGAGTCTAAGATCCTTTCTAACTCTGACATTCACATTATGAGGGGATCAGAAAGAAGAAAGTCAAATGGATGCATTCTTTTCCTTCACATTTAAACAGACGAAACTTTGTAATGGCCTATTATTCATTTCTCATTCATTCACCGAATCAGTTTGGAATCTTTAGGATCTGGCAGAAGTAAATGAAATCAGACACCAAGTTCAATTTCAGGTTGTGTAAGTTCAATTGGAACTCTGCCTATTGATCTCTGGATTTATTTATGTGTATTTCCACATTAATCCCTTCACTCTAGCTAATCAAGATTATATCTTCCTTTTTATGGTATTGTCCCTTATTGAAAAACTGGCCTATCACTGACAAGAGATCATATCATACTTTGCTTTATAGAAATTTTTAAGAACCCCAGTACTTGCGAAATCTTGACCAAAATTTATACTGATTTTCATTCATTTGCATTCTCTCTGCCTTTAGAACATTCATTCCCCTCTGCCTTTCATACATTGAACTCTCCTTCATCCAGAGAAAAAAAAGAGTTCAACTTCATATTAATGTTCCGGCTACCTACGATACTGCTTTCTACTCGATCAACTAAAAGGTGTATTGATTGAGCAGCAAATACTTCAAGGAATGCAAAGTCAGAAAAGATGATACATACGTATATTCTGATTCCTCTTTGTTTGAAAGCTCTCCAATTGCTGTCCCTCCCTATAGATCTCTTGGTAAGCAAGATACATGACACATTCATAGATAAAAGTATGTTTAAGTTTCTTCATGCACAAACATATGAAATGGTAATTGTTTTAGTCAACTTTTCACTGCTAAGACTAAAAGATCTGACAAGAACAATTTTAGAGGAAGAAATGTTAATGTGGCTCAAAGGTCTCAGTCTATAGATGGCCAGCTCCATAGCTCTGGGCCCAAGACAAAGCAGAACACTGTGGTGGAAGAGTGTGGAGGAGGAAAGCAGCTCAGGACATGACAATCAGAAAGCAGAGAGAGTTGAAGCTCTGGCTCACCAGAAACAAAATATATACACCAAAGGCTTGTCCCCTGGGACTCCCTCTTCCAGCCACACCCTACCTGCTTATACCCCCAGTTAATCCCTATCAGTGGATTAATCCACTGATTAGTTTAAGGCTCTCATAATCTTTTCACTTCTGAACGTTTTTGCATTGTCTCATATGTATGCCATAACAATACTATTTTCTTTTCTTTTCATAGAAAATTGGATCTGTCTGTTGTGTAATAGAAATGGAGACAGATGAAGGGCAGGGAGGAGGTCAGAGAAGAGGAAATGGTTGATAGGAAATGGTCCATGGCTGAAGATTTAGCAAGGCACTCCAATTGCTGAAGAATATTGCTTATATTACTTAAAAACAAACACTATGGTAGCATTATATTTCTTCAAGAACACTGTTCTCATCTCTTTTCAAACCCTATTGTGTTGCACAAGTATGAAAGATGTGAAGTGTAGAACTAGTTTGTAGAATATGTTTTAACCAGGCATTGAAAATACCCAAGCATCTTCTTTACTCTAGAAAACAACTGTCTAATATAATGTCACTTATGGCCCTTTTTTATTTTTCTTTCTTTTCAGCTTAAATAGTGAATTTTCATTAAATACTCAAGTCTATTCTTAAGGTTTTGTGATATTTTTACCAAATTTATTCAGAAGACTTTACATTTGTTAAATTACTTATCTCAGATAAACTTTAATAAGAAGAAAATAGGACATCAAATAAATGATCAATTGGTCTTATTTCTTGGGCAATTTTTGAGAATTTGAAATATCTTAGTACATTGTTTCTGCAAAAACTTTGAGGAAATAACTCAAGTGGCAATGTTTGCAATTTTACTTAATAATCATGGGGAGAGAGAAAGGAAAATAAATCATGTATTAAGAGAGCAGAAGAGCAGAGAAGCTTAATCATATTGTAACACCTATCAGCAAAAAAATGTATGTAGGCTCATAAGCATAATCTTGATTTTGAATAGAATAGCTGAAAGTAACATAATAAAATTACGAAAATACACATGATAACAAATTACATTAGGTAGAAACATCTAATGTACCTTTTGTTTTACTGCCTTGATTATATAACTTGCAAAACCCTAATTTCTATCATCTGTTACTATGGTAAACATCACTGCCATCATGGATATCTGGCTCCCTCATACATTTGAGAATATCTAAACATCAGATTCCCCAACCCTTGGAATTAGGCATTGCAATGTGGCTTTTGATCTGGCCAATGAAGTACGGAGAGAAGTGACTTATTAAATCAGAGGTAGTGCACACCTGTAATCCCAGGGACTCCAGAGGCTGGAGTTCAAAGCGAGCCTTAGTAAAGATGTAAGTTCCTAAGCAAATTAGTGAGACCCTGTCTCAAAATAAAAAATAAAAAGGGCTGGGTATGTGGCTCTTGTGATTAAGTGCCCTGAGTTCATTCCTTTGGGCAAAACAAATAAACAAACGACAACAAAAACCAATTATAAGCCAGAAGTACCATTTCCATTTTTCTGTATCCATTCTTTATTTTCTTTTCCTTTCTGTTGTCCAGATTGTTAATGTTCTAGAAAATGAAATAGTCTCTGTCAGCCTGGTTCCCAAAGTGAGGAAAACATGGTTCAGAAAACTTCTTCTAATGCATATGAAAATAAACTGACTTAGAAATAAATCTTTCTTATTTTTGAGCTGCTGTGTTGGGGGTTTATTTGTTACTGAACCATAATCCTACATATCTTCACTGATTCATCATAGGGGGATCATGACTGAGCTAGTATAGAAAAAATATCAGAGAGATCACTTCTGAGAATTTTTCTGTCTACATTTTTGGGAGAAAGTAAGCATATTTTTGTTGGGTAATAGATAGTTACATCAAATTCAGTGAAAGAATACTATTATTTGTTGCAGTTTAGATATTTCAAAGGCAGAAGGTGTACATCCATACTGCATGAGCCCTTCTGAATGACACACTTGTAGCTGTGACTTTGACTTTGAGGTGCTCTAGCCCTTACAATGGTTATACCGTTCTATAATTTTCTATATTAAAACCTTCCTACTTGGAATAACTACAGTGGTCTTTATTTTCCTGACTTAATTATATTAAGACCAATGACCTTTATACTTTTTCTTTCTTTAAAAAAATATTGCAATGGCTTATTTTAAAAACACAGAAAAATGGAAATGGTACTTAACTTCTTCACCCAAACTTAATAAATATTAGTGCATTTTTTCATCTTTGTGTATGTTTTAACTCAAAAAAGAAATAAAAATATAATATATAGGAAAAATGTGTTGGAAATGAACAATGTAGGAGATGATTTATTGCTATAAATTTTCCTATTATAAAATTTCTGAAAATACTCACTAAAACATGCATATGTTTATCAAATATTTATATGCATAACTAAGCTATCAAAAATGTACAGGAAATGCTCGGATTCATAAACATGATTCTGACCAAGCAAGCCACCTTGCTAAATCTAGTTGCTTTGCTTTTGATAGGGGGGCCAAGCTTTGTTCTATGCAAGATAGTTTGGTAGATAAAGTGTTTTATAGGTAATATCTCAGTTTTAGACAGATCACTTGAATTCAATTAGAATTAAAGCACACACATGTCTTGCAAGCACACACACAGTGAAGATAATTGCAAAAGCTAATGAATACAGAATTATTTTTAAATCAGCCAAAGAGAGAAAACAAAAACAAACAAAAAAACAGAAACAGAGTACTCACAAAGAAACAATGTTTTACTGGTAGTTGATAACTGTTTTCTGAAATACTTAGCAAATGTCAACAGAGAATTAATTAAATTCAAAGAATTTTTACCATCAGACTTGATTACTCCATGAAATAATATTTTAACAAAGAAAAAAATTGCTAGTCATTTCAGAGAAAAAGTAAATAAACCCTGAGAATTTACTACCTGTGGAAACTCTCTAAAATATTAATGCAGGTTATACTTCTAAAGAAGAAATCTAATTCTACAAGAAAATATTTGGATCACAAAAATGAGTAGTTTACATATAAAATAATAAAGTGTTGTTAAATTTGACATAATGATTATGAAAATAATAGTATAAAGTTTTATTTAGTGTTTAAAATATAAATTGTATTATGGAGAAGCAAGTATATAAATAAACAAGAGTTAGAGAAGAAAGTATTGTGAAATGTTTGTATTTTGCAAAAGGCAGGTGATAATTCATTTTATATATAATTAGCTAATTTAAAGTCAAATATTTATGCTAAATTTTTCTATGTTTTACAAGAATAGAAATAGAATGTGTACTTTTTGCACTTTTAATAGGCTAAATAGAAAGGAGATGAAGAAAAAAATTCCTTCCATTGAAAAGCAAGAAGGGGAGAAAAATAGTAGGAAAAACAGAAAACACAAAATAAGAGCAGATGCGAATTCAAACATACCCCAAACTATAGTAATAATGAATGGACTAAATGCTTACCTTAAAAGGAAAAATTACCAGAATGTGGGAAAATTCAGTCTAATATTTGATTTCTAATGCATATCTGAAACTTGAGAAAACACAAATGTTGTAATAAAAAGATAAGAGGTAAGACATACCAATGAAATGTGTTAAGAAACAACTGCTGCCCCTATTCAATATGATGCAAAATAAGGTTTGAAATGATTTTGAAACATTCAGGATATAATTATAAGGTGTTTATTTCACCAAGAAGATAAAATAATTAAAAAAAAAATAACATAGTTTTAAAGTCAGTAATATAAAGTTTATTATATTTCTAAGGAGAAATTGAGACATCCTTTCTCTAGGTGTGAGATTAAAGCATACATCTATTTTACAAACATTTTGTAGTAAACTAAGAGAAACAGAAAGTTATACAGAAGAAGCATACAACTAAGTTAATTATTATAAGGTGAATAGCATTTGAACCGCCACCTGGGTCTTGAAATTGAACAATGAGAAGTCCCCAATGTCCTCTCTTTGTGCTGCCTCCCATGGACAGCCCCTCCCTCCCTCTTTCTAAAGGCAATCAATATTTTGACTTTATAGAAAATTCCCTTGTGTTTCTTTATGGCTGATTCACCCAGTGCACATCCCTGGACACTATTGTTTACTATTGTTTAGTGTTTCTTTTTTTTTTTTTTATAAACAAGATATCTTTTAAGTCTCTTTTACTTCCTCTCTCCATTCCTCTCTTTTTCGTGTTATTTATCTGTTGAAAAAACCAACCCATCTGACCTGTAGAGTATCCCAGTCTGAATTTTGCTGAAGGCATATGCATAGCACAGATCTCCATAATTTTTTGTCTGCTCAGACTCATATCAATCCTTTAGCAAGACACCAGGTGGTGGGGGTTCTTCCTTCAGGAGCACAAAAACCAATCTTCTAATGATAGATAGAGGAAGTAGACAAAAATTCCATAAGAAGCAGAGGAATTTTATATCTTAGATATATCTCTAGTCAGATATAGAATGTTATTTTCACTCTCTTACTACAAATATGTCAAGCTATATATCAGTATCAAAAGATAACTATTCTTACACATTTGGAAAAAGATTATCTTTTAAAAATCTATCAAACATCATATACTCTGATGGGATAGAAACATGAATTCTAAAGTTGAGAGCAAGATTTTAAAAAGCCAAAAAATCATGATTTATAAACAAAATGAAATGTCCATGTGCTGTTACTTTTTAAAAATTATGTTGTTGTTTTTTCCTTCTGCATTTTTATTCATGCATTATGGTTGCGCATAATGATGGGATTTGTTATTATACGTACACACCTGTACACAATACAATAGAACAATACAATTTAGCCAATATCACTCCCTAGCAATTTCCCCTCCTTCCCCACCTCCCACCCTTTGATCTCTTTCCTTTACTTATCTCCCTTTGATTTTCATGGGAATCTTCTTGGTCTTCAGAAAACATCCATGTACTTTTTAAAAATTTTTAATTTTTTAAATTTTTTAGGTTTTATAGACTGCATTTTGATTAATTGTACACAAATGGGGTATATCATTTAGTTTCTATGGTTGTGCACTCCACAATAGATTATTATCCATTTACTTTTGAGTATGTACTAGCATGGTTCTTTGCCCGGTTCTAGACATATTATTTAGATGACACTTTCCATAATTAGCTTCTTTTTAATTCTACCTCCCACAAATACCTATGAAGATTTTACTATGTAAAAGTTTAGACCTTGTTATGAAACTGGGAACATGATAAACATTGCCTGTAAGTAGGCATTGAATCATTTTTATTTTAATGAAATAATGTGTTGAACTTATATTGCTAGATATGTCAATGTTAAGTAATCCCCTCTTGGATATATCCTTTTGGCTATTGAAATTATATTTTGAAAATACTAAATTGTTGTTTAGCCTTGCATAATAACTTTTAAAAAGTTATGGGGAGTACTTCAAAATTAGGAAAAACAAAAATAAAATATTAGGCCAGATGCAGAGGTGCATGCCTGTAACTACAGTGACTCAGGAGTTAAGGCAGGATAATTGCAAATTCAAGGCCAACCTCAGCAATTGAGTGAAACTCTTTTTCAAAATAAAAATAAATAAATAAATAAAAAATAAAGAAGACTGGGGATGTGGCTCAGTGGTAGAGTTCCCTCAGGTTCAATGCCTAGTACCAAAATAATTATTACTACTACTACTACTAATAATAATAATAAGTTAAAGAGTAATTTGAGAGGAAACAGAAAGCATTAGTATGAAGTTAAAGGTTTCATTGTATATCGCCCTTCAAATCATATCTTATCTCTAACTGAATTTCATGTTTAAATTTATTTCTTTGCACTGATACTGCATGTTTCTAAATTATATATAACGTAGTTATGCATGTTTTTTAATCTTATTGGTGTAGTTCTGTATATGTCTTTTGTATCATTTTAGTTGTCTTTTAAACTAAATGCCCATTTGAAACTGTAAACTCTTCTTCATCTTTCAATTCTATCCAAATTTCCATGTTTGAATATGTTATAGTTTATTAACTATTTTCTTCTGGTTGATTCCTGATTTCAGAGACTTAGTTTTCCAGCTTATTTATATAAATTATCTTTTCAATTCTGTTTTCTCTTTTGTGTGGTGTCTTTTCTCTCTCTCTTTGACATTTCTTTAATTATTTTAAATTCTTATAGCTTTTGTTCTATTATTTTGTAATCATGTTCCTATTTCCTACCCTTCTCTCTTGTGGTACATTGTTTTGTTTTTATGTTGTTAATAAATTACAATTGTTTTTAAGTGAGTGCTCTTATTTAATGTAGCTCTCCCCAGTTTTCTACATAAAGCACCTTTGGGAGTCCTTGATGCCATAAGGAGGTATCCTGGGGTTCCTTTTCTTAAGAAGTTAAGATTCTTATAGCTAATAGGAACAGTGTTCTTCTATTCCATTTTTCAAAGATGGATCTGCCCATTGAAACTTTGGGCTTCACAAGAGGGGTTCAATTCCAGCTCCCACCTTCCCTCGTGGGAGTCTCCAACCAGGGCACGTGAGCCAAGGGCAAATAGAGCACCTTAGTTTCAGGGCCCACATTTGTACTCCCTTTGAGTTATTTTTCTATTCCTAGCACTTGAGAAGGTCTTTTTCCCCCATAATAGTAATATATTTATAGTTATGTATGTATATATAAATGTGTATATATTATATATACAGAAATATATCTAGTAGTATTCAAATTTTATATGTTCATAGCAGAATTTGGAATCTCTTTGATTCATCACAATACCTGTGTTGTCCAAAAACTTTACAAATATTTTATCATTTATTAGACTCTATTCCAAGTCATTTCTCATATCATTTAACTGCAGTCAGATTAAGAGTTATATACTTTATCTTTTAGTTATTTCAGTATAATTTGGCACAATTAAAGATTCTATTTTTCTTTAAAATCCAATGACTTCTACCTTTGGCATTATATATGAATTAACGTAGACTAATATTATTCTTTTTTAGCTGTAAAAATTAAAGAGTTGTGTGTGATTGTGGAAAAGTTGTAATGTAAAAATACAATATAAAGTGAACATGAAGGATTTTTCATTCCATTTCACTATTTATATTTAAAATAAGATTGTACTTACATAGGTCTTTGCTGCCATGTAGATGTTCAATTTTGTTAGATGTAGCAACTTACGAATTATGGCCTATATCATTTGACATAGTTTTGCCTGATCATTATTATTCCTTGTGTAGAAAAGTGTAGTTAGACTTTGAAAGTTAATAGTGCCAGCTCCAACACAAATCATATCTTCTTTAGTTCTCAGAATAACCCTCTGATGAAGATACCACTATTATTCCTACTTCAAAGGGTCAAAAACAGTTTCAGAATGGTTTAGGAAGTTCCACAATTAAATAGTACTAGAGAATTTCAAAGTCAGAAAATAAAACAGACTCTCTGACTCCAAAACCCGTACATCCTCTGTCATTATCTTGTGCAGAGCCTCATTCAACATCCATATAAATAATCTCCTATTCTTTAATATGTGTATTTTCATGTTTTGCATTTTATTTTTGCCATCATAAACAATGATATACTTAATATTCTTAAGTACAAATGTAAATTGCTTTGATAAATATATCCGATATCTCAGTATAAATTCTGCTATGTGGAAGCGTTGGATTGATGGGTATTCTTATTGCTTTTCATTCGTTTTGTCAACCTTCTATATTTTACCTCTGTACATATGTCTGTGCCTGTACTAGTTATGATCACCCTTTTTCCTCTTTGTCAATTGTCAAGTGCATAGTCAAAATCCAGAAACCAGTACATGTTTTCTTCAAATGTTTAATTGCATTTTATGAATAATTTTCTTTTCATGAAGGGATACACAGAAAATTGAGTAGGTAAAGAAAGAAATTTTAAGATGGACTATAAGATATATTTAATTGAAGTCTAAAGTTGTTAGACATGGAATGAGACAAAGAAGAAACTAAATGGCTTTCCCAATGTCATGACTTTCATAGGAATGCGTCTACAACCCAATTTTCACAAAGTCAAACCAGGACATTTTGTGCTATACTACAACTTCTCTGTATCTGGGCTTGATTGATAATGATCATGTTTAGTAACTGAAGAATACTGAGAACAATAAAAATTTATTCTACTTTCCTGTGAAATAATTCTTAAAGTTGCAAGGTAGTTTAAACATAGTGTCTTACAACATATTTAGTGATTAAATAAATTAGATGGTAACTGTGGACCACTATAAACTTCTAGTAATTAAATGCTTCCTTTGTCACTTGGGACAAAAATGCACTCTTTAAATCAAGAGGATAATTATTTTTCCTGACAAGATTTCACAGTGCTTGATTGAGATTTTCAGATGCATACATATGAGTTGACAGTTTACATTTGCTATTTTCCCTTAGGTAAATTCTAAAAGCATTCATGGGGTTTAGAATTAATGTGAATAGAGCCCGTTAACCCTAAAATGCCTTTCTGCTCAAAGGAGTAATCCACCTGGAAAGTTATATAAAATATTTCTTATCATGATAAGCAAACCTGGCTTTTTGAATAAGCCATGGGGCTCTTTAAGTTGAGAAATAATAAAAGAAAGCAATTCTGCATCCCTGTTCATGGTGTTGACTGTATTTATCTTGCCTTTTAAAGAGAAAAAATGACACATTTTAATTTTTACATTAAATTGACATGTGTTAGTATGTCTTGTAATTTTCAAATTGGGATATGTGGGAAAGACTCAGAGAGCTAATTTCATTAAAGGTTTGATGTACCTGGGAAGCAAGGCAGCCTTACCTGTAAGCACATGACCAACTATAACAGAAAAGGTGGGCAGGGAGGCATTCCCCCCATTCCCAGGAAACCTAGATGAAACATACCAGTGGCCATGAAACCTCATGTACATGTATGACTGCATGATGAATGTGTTCCTGCAATATGTATAATCAGAAAAATGAGAGAATACAATATTTTTGTATGATCTGTCAAGGTGTATAAATGCATTCTACTGCATGTATAACTAATTAGAACAAATAAAATTTAAAAATTAAAAAAAAAGAGTATAGCACTAATTTGCCACACCTCAGCACTTATTTCTCTGGAAGTTTCAGCATTGGTTTTGAATGGAGAGTAAGTCACTTGACAGCATTAAAGGTTCTAATGAATTGGTGCAAAATGGAAGGCAGAAGAAATATTGCCATAGATATCAATAAAGAAGGTTGAAATGTGAATACAAGAAAAATAATAAGTAGTAACTACTGAGTGATTATACACCTTACATGTGCTTCCTATGTACTAACTCCATTAGTTTACATAGGAAACCCTTGAATGATGATTTTTCTCTACTTTAAGAATGAATGAATTAAGATACAGAAATTTGAAGCAGTATATCCAAATTGTCATGTCAAGTGTGTGTTGTACCTTAGTAATGTAGCTCCAGCTCTTACTGCCATTCTCCCTGCCCTCTGGTGGGGTTAAATGGCAGGTCCAATATGATTTGTATGAGGACACTTGTTGGGGTCATTTGGCCAAAATTAGACAACTTTTGCAAATTTCTTTGGCAAGTCCCAGAAGAAATTATGTGAAAAAGTGACCAAAAGTCAGGCCAATTAATTAAGGAATTTAAGTAGAGAAACCTGAACTACATCAAATTTCTATTTTTCTTCTCTGCGTTTTTATAAATGTTGGTTAAACTTTCCATCTGTCATGTCTTGTGACATGTTTATCCACTGAGACACAAATCGGTAGCATTTCATTAAAAGCAAGTGCATTCTTGATATAAAACTCTTCACATTTAAAAAAATTAAAAGGTGTATAAAAGAAAACATGAATATAAGAAAAACAGTAAGTGGAATACAGGATTTTTAAAAAATTTATTTCATCTGTATAATAATGAACAAAGAAAGTTCTCTTTGTTCTCTAAATTTACTTACAATGCACAAATGCATTCCAATGTGTTTTTCATTAAAGCATATTTTTCAAAGTTTATGAATGCTATATTTGTCCTGCTTTGATTGAGTTAATTACTGAGCATGTTTTCCTTGGTTTATTCATATCACAAATAACAGGATTTCCCTCTTCTAGTTAAGGCCAAGTAATATTCTATTGCATATTTATACCATATTTTCCATCCACATATTTAATGATGAACCCTTGCATTACTTTCATGTCCTCAATACTATGACTAATGCAGAAAACAACAGAAATGTAGAGACATGTCTTTGAGGATCCTTATTTCAATTATTTTGACCTGTAGCCAGATGCAGAATTGCTGAATAACATTGCAATAAATTCACCTATATGAGGAAGCATCATAGTCAAACATATAGAAATATGGAATACAATAGTGATTTTTCTGGGGCTTCAGGGTAGGGTAAAAATGGTATAAAGTTTCAGAAATCCTAGATAAATATATTCTAAGGATTAACTGTATTACTTAGTACTCATAGTTAATATTGAACACAATATTGTACACTCTCAAACTTAAGAGGGTAGATAACATGTTAAGTATTTCTAACATAGGCACATACACATGCAGACATATGGAGCACAAGGAAATTTTGGAAGATGTCAGATATATCTATTACCTTGATTATTGTGATGGTATCATGGGTGCCTATGACCAAACATTAAACTATGCATACTAAAAGCATGTGTTTTTGTGTATCAATTATGCTTCAATAAAACTTTTTAAAAGGTGCTTGAATGTGTTTAGCCTGAGGAATAAGTGAAAATGAGAGAGAAAGAAAAATAACTTTGAGAAAATGAAGAAAGACTCCCAGAAATAACGATTATGGTGAAGGAGGATGATGAAATAATTGTGGTGGTGGCAGGGAAGACTGACACAGTGGTTCAACTTTGAAAATGAAATTGTATTTTCTAATAACAAAAGCACATTGTACACAGTGAAAATTGACAATAAGCAATTCATCTATCTCTGGGCATACAGGCTTTTTTTTTTTTTAACAGATGAACAGATGATCACTATAGTTAGTTCCTCAATTATACAGAAAAAACATATGTGACATATATGATACATATGTTTCAACATATATATGGTAGTTATGTAATGAAAAAGCATAGTTCATTTAAATGAGGTCTTAAAAAGCATTGGGGGCTTCTGGATCATTCTCATACATACAGCTGCTCAGTAAGAAAGTCAATCTGTCTGTCTCTCCCCAATTAAGTTCCCATTATAAAACAGATTTAACAGGATTGAAGATTCATTATTTCATTATGAATTTATTTTTTAAATCTTCATTTTTTTGAAAACAATTCTGTTCATTTAGGAAATAAAAAGTTGAAAAGAGGGGAAGTCTAAAATGGTAGAGACCATGTTTGTGTGATAGCACTGTGGAAGACTGGAATTTTTGCACCTTATTTTGAAGGGTAGAAACCCATGCAAAAAGAAAAGTGAATTCTATTGCTTTATTATTTCTCTAACTCTGTCCTAGTATTCCTATTTCCTAGCCTAATGTACTCCCATCAGGAGAATTTTTCTTCCAATTTTTCAAAAGGTTTACCAAAAATGAGACCTCCAATGCATTATTTAAGCTTCAGATTCTCTAAAAGCTCTTACTCCTCTACTTTCTACTTAACAGATGATGTCTAAGAAGCAGAAAGGAAAAGTATTAATGTTAATATCATTGTGGAAAACATACAAATTTCACCCTGTTTTACACACACAAAAAAAATCCTTAGAACATCATATCAATTGTCTTCAAGTCTGCAATACACATAAGTGAAGCTAGTGGACTCCTGAATGGATGCAAGGAGAGAGCACCCTCAAAGCAGGAAGGAAAGTGAGAGGCAGAAAATGACTTGCATGGTCGCCTTGAAGTCCAAGATCAAGGAGGTGTGAGAACCTGGCAAGTGGACACTAGATGCCCACCAAGGAGGCATGCAGCTCTAATGAGTATGTGTCCCCACCAAGTCACATTCAGAAGTTCTCATATGCCTCTTCCTTCTCACAGAGATTTTCCCTGAAAAGTGCAAATTCTCTCAGAAAAGTCTGACATATTAGAAACCCATCTTAAGTCTTTGACAAAAATTCACACAGATTTTTAAAACCCTGACAAAGTGGTTTACACATTTTTCACAGATTTGATATGCTCAGCATGTACTTTTTTAAAAAAACTTAAGTACTTTGGTTTTGTATCCATGATAGCACATACCTCTAGAAGAACTATTTCTTCACATTAAGAAACCCTATGAGTTTCTGGTTCCTGTTCTGTAATAGACCGTGGCATCTGTGAAATAAATGAAAATTCTAGATGACAGTTGTCCAATAGAAGTATAATGGGAGACAAATGTGAGTTGTGTATAGAATTTAAAATTTTTTGTCCATCACAATGAAAAATAAAATAGAATAAAATTTAGAGCTGGTCGTGGAGGGGCACACCAGTAATCCTAGCAGCTCTGGAGGCTGAGGCAGGTGGATTGAGAGTTCAAAGCCAGCCTCAGCAAAAGTGAGGCATTAAGCAACTCAGTGAGACAGAGTCTCTAAATAAAATACAAAATAGTAGTGGGGATGTGACTCAGTGGCCAAGTGTCCCTGAGTCTGATCCCTGGGACCAAAAAAAATTAGTATTTTATTTGGCCCAATGTATCTTAAATATGGTATTTTATCATGTAATCAGTAAAAAGGTATTACTATAATATCTTTATGTTCAGTTTTTAAAATCCAGTATTCTTTCACTTATATCGCCATTCAGACAAGTCATAGTCCACATGTTCACTAGATACAGTATTTTCTAATATAAATCTTGACTTGGTCAGAGAAACATGATGTGACTAAATACAAAGGCAATTTTGCATAACATTTCAGGGTGTCTTGGACTCTAAGATTTCCTACGTGTATAATTAGGATTTCTTTTAAAAACATGTTTATGCTAGGGATTAAAGAAATACCTTTAAGGGATAATAGATAAAAATTTGTGAAATATAGGCACTCTATAGGCCTATAAAAAATAAAGGCAAGCAGTATTAGGAATTCCTGTTATAAATCTACCATCTTTTATTTCCTAATTTTTGTTTCTTCATTGGATTATGAATATACTCAATATTTCCAAACAGCTTGTGAATCAGTATAATTACCCAAATAAACCTGCTTCTTCAACTATTGATTGTAGGTATTTTCTACACACTTTTTCCCTCTTCCCTTCTCTTCTCTGTCACACTTGTGTCTGTATTCGCCTAACTTGTGTGACAGCAGGTGCATTTCCACGGTTCAGATACAATAGAACTATCATTCATAAAAGTCAATCAGCTGGTGGGGTGGGGGTTGTGTTTTGGACAATGCTAACTCATTATATATCTAGCCTTAGGAAAAAAGAGAGTGACAGATAAAGTAGAAGTTAAACTCCTCCCTTCCTTAGCATAACAGTTTAGATAAAATTCTCTGACTCAATTGAGGCCTCACAATAGTTCTCCTATTTATCTCCCCATTCATTTCCCACTAAAATTTCATAGTATGCCAAGATGATTTTCATTTTGCAAGGCATCCAAGGCATTCACAGAGTACATTTGCCAGACTGAAATGAATAGCAACCCAAGAAATAGCTAATTACACATGTTCGTGAGATACAAGTTAGAAAGGAAGTCACTGAAAAGTAAGTGGTAGCATGCCAAGAGGTGGAGGTATAGATTTGGATGCCAAGATATGTTAGCCATATTGTAAAAATGGCTAATAAAAACCACTTACACTGATTACAGAAAATATTGAAATAATATAAAGTAGGTGGAATCTTCCATCATCACAACATTTGCAAATCTTATTCTATTGCTACTAAAACTTGAATTATTTATCATGTATTTAAGAGCTGAATGAGATAAACTTCATTTAACTAATATTGAAAACCCCTCAATGTTTAAAAACATTAAAAGTTCAATAACCTTTATATCTGTAAAGCAGATTAATCTTCTTACTTTATTTATATATTAGGCATAATGTCTAGTCTATACTTCTTTGTGAATCAACCCAATTCATATCACTACTCTTTTTTAAATAATTTACCTCCTCAGATTATATTTTTGTTAGTTTTCAATTAAGTCAAGAGGGATAATTAACTAAAAATGTCAAAGCTTTCAAATATCTTTGTGTGTGTGTGTGTGTGTGTGTGTGTGTGTAATATTTTTAGCAGTACAATAGAGTAATTAGCTAGAATTTAGGGGGAAAAACAATTTCAGTTTTAGATGAGAAAATATAAAAGTCAGGAAATAAAACCTTCTTTATGGATAGGAATGGGAACATAAGTTTTTTTAAAAGTGTCTTGGTAAAAGGACAGAAATGTGATGGCATAGTATATACTATACTCAAGTAATATTCGCTTGAGGAAGACACTGAAGTAGAGTCAAGGCTCCAAGTGGAATTTCCCATTCCTAAGTGATGGCGTCATGAGTACATCAAATCTAAGGACACTGTTCAGGTAATGAAACAGATTCCATAACATATGCATGTCATGTTTGGATGTTTAAAGTCACCCCAAAAGTGCATGTGTTAGGTAATGAATGAATGTTCAGAGGTGAAAAGATTAGATTATGAAAACTATAATCTCATCAATTGATCAATACACTTGATGGATTGAAAAATTCACTACTAGGTGGTCTTACTGTAAGCAGGTGGGGTGTGCTTGGGGAATTCAGTCACTGGGAACATGCCCATGAGGACTGTATCTAGTCCCTGGGTCCTCTCTGCTTCCTGGCTGTCATGAACTCTGAGAGGCTCTCTTACTCCCATTATTCCACCATGGTGTTTGCCTCACCTCACACTCGGATCAGTAGAGTCAGAACCTCTGAAACCATGAACTCAAATAATCTTTTTCTTTTCTAGCTTGTTCTTGTCAGGCATTTGGTCACAATGTTAAAAAGTTGACTAAGATATCATGATAGACCTTTTCTAATCACATGAAGCCCACTCCTTGAAGCTCACACAAAAACACTGTGCTGCTAATTTTGTTCTGCTATTGTGTGCACCAAGAGTTCCTGTCCTAATTAAATGTGCTCCTGGAACATATGCTTTATTGTCTGAGCTGTGTCATTAGACTTAATATACTCATGACTCCTGTCACTAGGAATGGAAAATCCCTCTTGGAGGTCGATATCTGTTTGGGTGTCTCCTTCAAGTAAAGTAAAGAGCAGATCTAAATAAAAAAAAAAAATTGAAATTATGCTTTTGAACTTAGACTATTTATAGGTTTTGTGGAAAATAAATGTATATAAAGGAAATAAATCAGCTTTAGTCCACTCATCCTTAACTTTATGAAGTACTCCTATTTTTCTTTGGGAAAGTCATATCATTTTAAAATTTAAAATGCTATTAAAATTTTGAAATCAGATCTTGCCAGTTAAAGATGACTGTTCTTATTCTAAATTAGTTTGAATTCGTGAAACAAATTAGATTCCTCTAAATTCCTTTTCTGTATCAAAAAATACTGTTTAAGTAATTTTTGATAAGAAAGGAGAATGACAGAAAGAGGAGAAATTTTTAATCCTTTACATTATCTGAACAAGTTGTTTTTCTCAGTAAATAATAATATTTAAAATTGATTAAATGCTTGGGATTTGATTTATTCCCCCATACATTAAATGTAATGTTTCCATAAGGAAGAAATAGAAAAATATTCTGAAGCTTGTTTTTTTTTTTTTTTTTTTTTTTTTTTTCTGGAACCTCTCAATTCTAACTCATAGAAATCTCTGACTTGTAAAGAAAATAAAAAGTCATGTGGCAGCAATGGAAACAAGTTTCAATTCTTGTTACCTATGGTCTAAAATATCAAAGCTTTCATTGTTTTCTAATTTTCAAAGACCCTCAGTTGAAACAGCACCCTTTATTTCATAGATTTACTTATACTGCAATACTTAACCTTAGTACAACTTTTCAGTTCTAAAGGCTAAAATAGGATGAGCCCAGGATGAAATACCTTTTAGTAATGTTGGCAATAGCACAAGAGAATAGTAACTAGACAGAATTTGTGAAAAAAAATCAAAAGAGCTTCAATGGTAGATGGAAAAGCATAGAAGTCATGATAACACCTTTTCGTGTGCATGAAACTACACACCCAAGTTAAGAGTGTCCTGGTAACAAGACAGATATTTTCCGTATACTTCTTATGTGTTATGTTTCCACATAATTAATGGTAGGCTAACTAACTGATCTTGAAAAAATTTACAGTCAGGGTTGAAATTAAGAATGTGGAAAACACCTGGCATTAAGAGTTTTGTAAATAATCTTGCTATAATTACCCACAATACCCTTAGCTACCATAATTCTGCTCTCAGACCTTAGATTCTCAAATTGGTATGGAATAATATGAAGAACAAGACCTTACTCCTCCAGGGACGAGAATGTTCAGTATTACAGTGTATGAACATTAATTCTAAAAGTAGGGTCTAAAAGAAAATACAAATAAATGTACACTGAAACAAGAAGTTAAATATATGTCATCATCAGAGAGGGTCTGAATATAGATTTTAAAAGGCCAAAATTTTAATGTTGTTTACACAATTTCAAGCAGATGGAGGACTATAGATTAAAGGTGACATATTGAATGAACTATTCCAGCAATGGGATTTGAAAACTGTGATCTTAAATTTTCTTGACAGAAGAATAATCTTTGAAACACAATGCTAAGAATGTATAAAATGCCCTCAAGCAATACTGCTTTCTTTCACTCAAGTACACAGGTGAATCTTTATAAGAAAAACTCTGATTAAATCTAAGATTTTAATTCCTTCAAATATTTTCTCTGTGTAGCATTTGCTATTTTTGCCATGAAATTAACACATGTATCAGTATCAAAATTATAATAAAAATATAGAATAGGGAAACAAAGTCCAAGCTTCTTCGTGTCAACTTTTATTTTTATTCTTAGTATTTCTTTAATTAATGTTTCTCTCATTAGCTCCATTCTATATTTTCAGAGTTTCAATTCCATGAATGTGGTATTTGTCCTACCTTATTTCGTGTGTTGTCTTCCTGTTAAAATTCTTTCATGCTGAATTTAATACATTTGAAGTTGCTTTTAAGTCCATAAATTGGTTTTCTATGTTTCCCATTATTTAGCATTATTTTACTGTTAAAATTTTCTCTGCATATTTATATATATATATACACATATACATTTCAAATCTCACTCTCTCCTTAGTTTATAAACGCAATATCCTCTCAGATCTTGTGAAAAGTACGAACTCTCAAGTGTTCCTCACATCAACTCAGTTGTGTTGTGATGCATTAGTTCTTTTTCTTCAAATACGTTCTTTTATTTGAAATCACTGAATTTCTTCACATGATTGTTTAATTTCTTTTCTCTTTGATTATCATTCCACAGGATAGTCACACAATTAGAGAGCTAAGAGAAATTCTAACACATTTTTTACTCCCTCCTCTAATAGATCATATTTGCATAAAAAGGGATAGGAACAATTTAGCTCTTTTGGAGTTTTATTTTTCTAACACTGAGGTGGTGTGGTCTCTGTCAATCAGCACAGTAGAGTAGAGCTACAGATGGAGGCAGCGGTGGCAGAAGCTTCATCTCCAGGCCTGTGAGTCTTTCTTCCAAGGCGATCACAGCTGATTCTACATTCCCTTGTGTATTCAGTAGGACTATTGTCATCAGAAAATGGTTTTATTTTGGTTCCCACTAAATATAGTAATTTTGTCGTGGCCTGAGTCACTGTGAACACTGTGAAGTATTTACAGATCTCCCTTCATGGAAGGATCTGTAGCTTTTTTTGTTGGGAATGTGGTCAGCAGACAGCCTTCAGATATCAGTCCTTTTAGAAATGACCTTAATTATGAAGAGTGATGAGGAACAAAGCCACAGGTCTTCCAGGAACACCCACATTCAGTGACTAATTGCCATGTGATCGAAAAGGCCTGGCCATCTTGACTTACCATGGGACAACTCACGGATTTCAGTCACAGAGCTTCCTATAGGTTTGAGCCAATCTATAACCCGGTCTTCATTCTGGCACAACTTCTCCCTCTGCAGAAATTGCTGTCCTTCTCATTCCTTCCCCAGAAGTTTTCCTCAAATAGCATTTCCTAATAAATATCCTACACATTAGGCTGTCTCTGAATTTGCTTCCAGGGGATCTGACCCTGCAGTAGTAACTTATGTGCAATGTCACAGGGTATTTCATCTGTGTGTGAACTCATTAACTTAGTGAATTTACAGAAGACACATGCAGTATCTAGAAGTGGCCCCAAATAATTGACCCAAGTCTCTCTTGCCAGCAGTTGGCACTGATAACTCCTTAGTGATCTTGCCATTCATTTGACTGTTGAACTTTTACTATATTGTAAATAATGAATAGATAGGCCTTTCTTCAATCTAACCTCTCCTTTACGCACATCTTGCAGAAATTCTCACATGCTTTTGGTTGGGGATGATACAATTTTCCTAGTTTCTCACATTTTTACTACTCTCTTTATTTTTTGTATACCATTGAGCATTTTCACAAAAATTCTGGAGAAACAAGGAAATCTGTAAGGATGGGCACAAGGATGGAAATTTATAAAGATGTATCACAATCTTGAAGCTTAAAACCCTGACACATTCTTGATATTAAAATAAATATTTTAAACAATACCAAGAAAGAAAGTAAAATGGAACACTGAAATTCATTTTTAAACAAATGAAAAAATATTGGAGTGTTTTTTCTTACAACATTTGAAGGTGAAATAAAAATAAAATTATTATCTTAAAATGACTTTTAATATAAAGATCTTTTAGTTAAAATAAGAGAAAATTTGTCCCAGATTTTCTAAGTAAGGTTACTCAAATCAGAATAGTTATAATTGGAATTAAAAGTCCAGATTTAAAGATCATTCCTTCTGAATTTGAATCCTGAATCCCTCACATACTTGTCTTAATATTTACATCTGTAAACTGGAGAGTAGAGTAAACTTATGGGATTATAATAAAGGTTATAGGGGAAAAATGCAAGTAAAGCTTTTAACCCAGCCTGTGATACAAGTATTTGATAAATGATGTGTGTTGCTAATGTTATTAATGTGTTATTATTGTTGGTGTTGCTTTTGTTTAAGTGTAGGGACATAAAACTGAAATATAGGGAGAAGGTAATCTTTTATTGCAACATAATTCCCTGACTGAAAACTTAGACTCATGTGTGGCTTTTTCACAAGAGGAGTGACCTTGAGACATGTTATTAACAGTTCTGTTGCTCAGTTTTCTTATCTTTAAGTGCAAATTAGAAACAGACAAACAAACTGGTGTAATACAATGTTCAGACACTATATGTTAGGGGAATCAAATTAAAGATAAAGGTGAAACTGTCTTGAAAACATTTTAGTTTTGTAAACAGATAAGAGATCATCTCTATCATTCTCTTTCTCAGTGTCCTCTCTTAAAGATGGTAGAAGGTTTTCACCATGCGAATGGTCTTGTTATCATATTGATTTTCCTGGATTATTTATCAGTGGGAGACATATGTAATGTGATAGAAACTAATTTGGATTCAAGGGTTAATTATGAACCTATTTGGAATACTAAATTAAAATATCTTATGTTCATCTAATCAATAGAACTGTCAATTTTTCCCCTAATCAGTGAAACTTAGAGATGTGTGTGTGTGTGTGTGTGTGTGTGTGTGTGTGTGTGTGTAGATGGTAACAAGCAGCAATAAAAAAGAGAATGGCTCATTAGGTTTTCAATCTAGTCTAGTCCTTGGACTGAGCCTCCCAGGAAACCATGGAAACAAGAACAAGAACTCAGTCACAGGGAATGAGAGGATTTTCGATCTGCTAAAAAATGTTCTTAAATTATACTTTTTTGTGGTGAACAAAATGCAAAACAATTTGATATTGCAAATGTCCTAATACATTTTCAAGGATATTAATTCCAAATGTTTGAATTATGAGGACTTCTAGAATCCACTTTTCAGAAATGATGAACCTGTGGCCAACTATAAAATCTAAAATCTATAATCTTTGATTGAGGCACTCTTACTCCCTGTGTTCTGCCTGTATTTCAATGTCTTTGTAGCTGGAGGTTTTTCAGTCTACTTTAGCCTCTGGCTCTAGTACAGCTTGTAAACATGATTTTGAGAGGTAAATGTAATAATCCAAAAGGAAAAGAATTGCGATGAAGGTGTGAGACTCTGGAGTTGAAACCCTGGGCTAATACTGACCCTATTTATTACCAACTTGTAGTGTGATTTCTGTAAACTTCAATATCCTCAACTCTCTGGTGATGCTTATTATATCCTTATGATTTTTATGCCATAATGTAAATAACTTGGTGACATATATAGTGGTCAAAAATAAAGGTTTGTAATAATAATGAAAGCAATATTGGCATTCAGTAGCAAATATCAGATTAGTTTGGCAACTCATTCTAGAAAATAAAATTTCTGGAGGTCTCTTCCTAGACTGATTTTATAACAGTTTGATATGTTAAAATTTTTTAAATAATTTTCCAAGTTCTGTATTATGGTATTAATGTTTAAGACTATTTTGATAATAGTTTATAAAGCAATATTTTGAATATTTTAAATTATGAATAGAACTATAAAATAGAAGGAAATAAACATTTATGTACTCATTTTTCTACTTTAATACTTTTTCAGTTGGTTTGCTATTTATTTCCTTGTAGTTTTCACATTTGTAGTGATTATTTTCAAAAGCCTACCTTCTAAATTATTTTTATAGCCTTCAAAAGTAATGTTGCAAATAAAATTCAACAATATCACAATAGTAGACCTCCTTATAATCAATTTTTTATTGAGAATTTTCAGACAATCTCAGTAGTGTTTGGTTTCATGAGGGATATGTGGTAAGTTTTAAGATGATATGATGCATAGTACTTAGAATGAGTCATTACTGTAAATATAGAATTTGTTTGCTAGATCAAGTTCTTCCATCACATTATGTATTTATACACATCTGTATTTATGTGTATACATTCAAATATACACATTCATATATCAAATACACACACATACACACATATATGTATTTATCACTGTTACTGATTATATTATTTTCTAATCCAGAAACTGCAAGTGTCTTTGTGATCCCAGGACATCCTAAGTAACTCTGGAAAGAATTGATTCTCTTTAGAATAAATAGATTGGAGACTCTTCACTGATGACTTTGAACCCTGATAATAATGAGGACAAAAATGAGAAGACTTGTGCCTTTTAATGTAACAAGCAGGGAATGCCTCATTTTACATATGAAATGCCACATGCAAGAAAACTCTGAGTCATTTAACACCATCACACTGTGGTTAGTGATCTAAGTTCCACATCCTGGGCAGTGCCTGGAGGCATCTGATTCTATTGAGGGAATTCTGATCTGATGCACAGTTTTCAAAATTTGGGTTGGATGTGTTTACCATTCCGTTTGTAATGATGAAAGAAAGGCATTGGTTGTGTTATGTCAGAGGAAGTGTTATCAATATTTACCTCATTTACTGCTGAGCTGGCCTGTCTCTCTCTTAGATATTTGTAAAGCTGCCAACACTAGCTTAACTGCATTTCTAAACAAACAAAACACAATGAAGACATAATTTAAATCCAAAATTCTTACTGTGGCCTAGGCTATGCTCAATAACTTGAAGTCGATTTTCTGTGAAGCTGCAACATTTACTCTAGGATTGGTTGAGTTGTGACAGATGTTTTCCAGAGAATAGATGAACACAAGCAGATAAATGGCTGGCAGTAGTATATCAGTGTTGATTCTAAGCTGCATTTAGTCCTTCATCCTCCTTCTTCCTTCTAAACTTCCTCCACCTCCTTTTTTTCTTCCTCTTTTGTCTCCTTTTCTCTTTTCTCTTAAAAATTATGCTTCTGTATCTGCTATGGTCTGAATGTCCCCCAAACGTCACATGTTCAAATTTATTTGTCATCGTGACAGCTTAAAGTGGAGACAATTAAGTCATAAGGGCAAAGCCTTCATGTACAGAATAAAGGCTCTCAGAAAAGAGGCTTCACACAGCCTACAACCCACTTTGTTCTTCTGTCCTTCTCCCATGTGAAGACACCAAGTTCAAGACTCCATCTTGGAAGCAGAAATCATGACTTTGTCAAACACAGGAGTTACCAAGACTTTGATCTTGTAATTCCCATCTCCCAGAAGTGTGAGAAATAAATTTATGTCTATAAATTATCCAATCTACAGTATTTTGTTTTAGCAACACAAATATTCTAAGAGCAAGTCCTTCAGTGATGTTTCCTCCTAAGTATTAACCAGTCAGAAACATTCACAGAAACATCATTGAAAATGTGAGCCTTTTAGATCTTGCTGTTGGAAACATTATTCTTTTCTTTAAGCCTCTGAGTCATCAATATCCTTTAATAGTGTAAAATCCAGATTAGACTGATCTTTGATTAAATTAACTAATAGAGAAGTTGGTGTTTGGTCTTTTCTCACTTCCCTGTGTAATATACCACCCAAATAAATAATAGTCTGACAACATACAACATATTATGAATTAAAATGTTGGTTAAGATCCTAAACACATGTGTTTTAGGAAGTTTTTTATCATGATG
This sequence comes from Sciurus vulgaris, assembly GCF_902686455.1. Classification (NCBI taxonomy): domain Eukaryota; kingdom Metazoa; phylum Chordata; class Mammalia; order Rodentia; family Sciuridae; genus Sciurus; species Sciurus vulgaris. Next base: position 33,539,938 of record NC_136475.1, on the reverse strand, counting down.
ACCAAAACACCTAACAAGAACAACTTAGAAGAGGAAAGGTTTATTTTGGTTCACAGTTTCAAAGGATTCATGGTCTACTTGATCCAAGATGGAAACATCATGTTTGAAGGGCATTGGCAGAGGAGCGTTGCTCGACTCAAAGCATCTGAGGAACAAAGAGAAAGAGAGCAGGGCAAAGGACCAGGAAGAAATAAATCTTTCCAGGGCATGCACCTACTTGACTTCCTCCAACCAAGACCTGCATGCCAGTAGTCCGTCCAGCTATCAATGGGTTAATCCATCAAATGTCTTAATCCACTGTGGGTTAGAGCCCCCATGATCCATCATTACCAAAAAGACTTGTCTTCATAACCTGCCGCATTGGAGACCTTACTTTCAATATATGAACCTTTTTAGGGAACATTACAGATTCAAACTATAACAACATGCATTTATATTACTGAGCAAAAAGCAGGCCAACTCCATCAGTTCTCTTTTATGCATTTAATATACCTGAATATAACAGCCAATTCATCAGTGATAGAAACACTGGTACTTAAAAGGGCTGAAATTTCAGTAGAACTGATTTCTATTCCAGATTTCATATTATATTCTAAATCCTCTTAATTAGTTTAACCTGAGTCCTGATTTCCCTGTTAAAAAAAAAAAAAAATGAGAACAACACTAATACCCACCACAGTTTTCTGTGATGATTAAATATCTGTAAAATCACTGGCTTGACGCTTTATGAACACACATTCAGACCTAAGATTTCTCCCTTTATGTGATACACATGGAAATAAGATAATAAAAAACAAAACATACACACTTATGTACAATATAGTACCTGACACTCAAAATAATAACTGATATTAATTTTACTAAGAAAATGTCTTCAGTACTTTCCACATTATACAGATAATACAGAACATAAAACACAAACAGAACTCTTAGTCTGACACAGTTTTATATAATCTAATTTATGACATGGAATATTAGTAATGTTTTATCATCCTTCAGAAAAGGGTGTTGACCTCCAAACCTGGATCAAGTAAATGATGCCAACTTGTAAATAAAATTGTATTTGCACAGAGTAAAAGATATACTCAATTGTACCTATTTGTGTGTGTGTGTGTGAAATTCAGTTTCTTTCCCTCTAACTTTCATAGTAATAAATCCATTACAAAGCACTGATGCACATTAAAAACACCTATGACAAATAAATCATGTTTTTGGCCCTAAGCCACACACTTCAAACATCTTTGTTCTTCTCCATAGTCTTTGAATAGTAAACAAGAAATAAGTCTAGTATGTCACAGACTGAAAGCTGCATTGAGCAGAATTTCTAGGCATAGAATAAAAGCTACTCAAGAGGGAAAAAAAAAAAAGAAAAAACTGGAAGCTTGTTTTTATTGATGTTTTATAGGCATGTCACTCACACCCAAACACACACACACACCCCACACAATATGCACACAGAAACTCAACACATCTTTCTGAATATGAATGGGTAAACATCTCTCTCATTTTTCTTAACGACTTATTTTCTGCACTTCTGAAGTCATATCTTTTCCAGGGAGAGAGTCAGATTAAATGATAATGAAGTAGCTATGGAGATTGGGAAGCAGAGACTGTTGTTGTTTTTTTTTTTTAATTTTTTTTTTTTTTTTTTTTTTAGTTGTTGACTGACCTTTCTTTAACTTATTTATTTATATGCAATGTTGAGAATTGAATCCAGTGCCTTACACACACTAGGGAAAGCACTCTACCATTGAGCTACAAACCCAGCCCCAGAGATTAAGGGAAATTTTACTGTGAACACATGTTTGGGTCTGAAGTGGATGAGTAGAAAAGTTTCTAGATTTTTTTTTTTAAAAACAAATGTAATTGAAGACCTCTTTATCAAAGCATCTGAGCTATGTTTCTCATTAATATTGTTCTCATTTGTTAACTAGTGGCAACCATCTTGATTACACTGGAAAATAATGTACATTTACTAACAAAAATAACATGTGGCACTTAAACTCACTGATGAGGATAAAATGAAACATTTATGAAAAAAATCTTCTAACTCACCTTTATACAGGAAAAGTGCTTAGTAGATTCAAAGACTTGTAAAAATACTGAAAAACAAGACATATCCTAATGAATAAGAACCTCTAACATGTAATGTGATGTTAATAAATTTATTTTCAAAGACCATATATACATGATAGGTCTATCTAACCCTAATACCTGCAACTTACCTTGGTTGTTAATTTGAATTCTAACCCTAACATTTCAGGAAGTTATTGATGAACACTATGGGTTGTCTTAGTCAGCTATTTTCACTGTTGCTATGAAAAGATCTGGCTGGAACAACTGTAGAAGAGAAAAAGTTTATTTAAGGGCTCATGGTTTCAGAGGTCTCAGTCTATAAGTGGCTGGCTCCACAATAAGCACACAACAGCACAACAGGACATCATGGCGGAGGAGTGTGGCAGAAGGAACCAGCTCACTTAATGATCAAGAAGCAGAGAAAGAACTTCATTCACCAGATAGAAATATATACCCTAAATTCATGCCCCAATTCCCGCTTCCTCCAGCACACCCTACTACTTCAATTACCACCCAGTTAATTCAATCAGGGGGATCAATTCACTGATTAAGACTCTTATAACCCTCTGAACCTTCTTGCATTGTCTCACACATGAGCTTTTGGGGGACACCTCACATCCAAATCATAACAGATTGCTAATAGTTGCTTTGGCAATTCCTTACCCCAGGGAAAACCAGCAGATATATATAGTTGACAGTGATGATTCTGTGGATAACCTAGGGTAGCACAGATGCCGTACCATATAAATAGCTACTTATCTGACACATGTATGGGGCCATGGTGCTGCACACCATATGACTTTCCTAGGAGCTTTATGTAACTAGAATCATGCTTTCTGTGGAGGACAGTACGTTCTTCTTACCTAAGACTGTGTTTGGCAAACCTTGACTCTCATTGCCAAGGAACAACCAGAGCACTTTTTTGAGGTATGGCAAACAAGTGAGAAATTCAATTAAGGTCAAATAGGGTATAGAGCAGACACATTTTATTAGACAGAGCAAAAGCTGGAAACAACTATTTAGATATGAAGAAAAAAAGATGTTAAAATAAAAAAAGAAAAAACGAACAACAATAGAAGCTTGCATCCACTCATTCAGAGGAGCTTCGTGAGGCAAATTGTTTTACATTTTCACAGTCCCAAATCTAATCGATCTGTTTCTTCTTCCTAGTAGGAGTTATTTTGTCCTTTGGAATAGTCATCTGTATTTTAAAAGCACTTATTTTTTTATAGAGGTTATAGAAGTATTGTTCTTCCCTCAAGCTTTGCTGTAAGAGGGTTTGGTATCAGAAATCAGTGGAAAGCCTTGTGGGTCCATGATGAGACCCCTGGGGAATTGAGAGATCAGTCAGTCCTGTGGCTGTAGAAAGGACAGCACTATTCTTTTTTTTTTTTTTTTTTTTCCTGTTTTTTTCACTGCAAGTGTTGTCTCTAGTTGAAATAAATGTTCTCAGGCCATGGCAATGGAGTTGGATCTCTGAAAACATTTCGTAAAAAAGAGAAGCCCAAGAAAATTAAATGCATTCAGAGAAAGAAATAAGTTTTCTTCTGTTGGGAGCCCTTGTTTGCATGGTCACAATGGAAAAATCAAATGACATAAATAAAAATATGAAAAATAAAAATACAATTCAAGATGAAAAATACCTGTGCAATTCTCCTTTCTTTTAACATCCAGCAAAATCTTTCTTTTGACTGTAAGAGGAAAACTTAGAGTTGGCATGGTTTTACCTGATGGAAGTTTTTGGAAAGATTACTTTACTTAGGATTCATTCATTGCTTCTTGTGTCGGATTGTTATAAATACAGAGCCCCAGGTATATCAGTGGGAAAAGATTTAGTCTTAAATTTGAAGGCACTTTTTTTATTATTATTTTGGGTACTAGAGATTGAACTCAGGGGCATTCGGACCATTGAGTCACATCCTCAGCCCTATTTTTTAAAAAATTTTATTTAGAGACAGAGTCTCATTGATTGGCTTAGTGCCTCACTTTAGCTAAGGCTGGCTTTGAACTCTTAATACTCCTGCCTCAGCCTCCAGAGCTGCTGAGATTACAGGCATGTGCCACCGCACCCAGCTTGAAGGCACATTTCTTGACTTGTATCTTTAACTTGTAAAGTTTCAGATTTTAGGCCCTTTCTTGGTTATCTTGTATCTCCTATACTCAAATATAACTGCAGAAGAAGAAAACTTCCAAACATTAGCACTTGCTTAAAAGTGGCATTTATTATACACAGGGACTGTTTGATTTTTGGTTTTCCTCCCAAATATTGAATTTGTATTGTTCCATAACTTAGCAGCTTAAAAAACAAATATTTGCCTCATATATTTTCTGAGAACCAGGAGTGTAGGTGCTTCTGGCTCAATGTCTCTCCCGAAGTAGTCTTTAAACTCTTGGTCAGGAATACCATTGTCTTTGGGAACTCAATGTTGGAGTGTTAGTCCCATGTGAATTTTTTGAAGGAGACTTCTGTTCTTGTCATGTGGGCGATTTCAATGATAGTTTATAATATTTCTTCTTCCACAGTAAGTGGTCAGAGAGAATGATACCCAGAGAGAAAGAATGAACAGTCACCAATAACCTAATCTTAAGTGTGACACACTATCATTTTACAATATTCTAAAGGTCACAAATACCAATTCTGGCAAAGAGAGGAAAAAGAATACAAACATTGTGAATACCAAAAGTCAAAGATCACTATTTTGGAAGTTAGCTACACACAGCATTTATTAGTTTATTGATTCATATGATCTATGCAATTAGATTGAAATACTTTTTATTAATTATTAACTGAGTATCTGTTAAGTACATACCACGAGCCTTATGGAACTTGAAGAGAGTCATGTAACAGGATATTTAAAAGTATTTGAGAAAAATTACAGCTGGGTGGGGCTCAGGATTCTGTGAGACCACCAGAGCACGGATGACCAGGGGAGACAGACATCTGCACCCATAACATCTAAACTGAGGAAGAGGGGAATAAAACAAGCATCTCAGGTGAAGAGACCACAGCATATTGTGTGAGCTTTTCAATATATTTAGAGGACAATAAAAATTAAGGGTAAGAAGGGGGAAGGATGTATTTGTGGATAAAGGAAGTATAGAAACCTTCCAGAAGCCAGTAACGGAATCAAAAATAAATCCAGAACCTCTCACAAATCCTTGGTTTTGCATAATATAATTCTCAGCTGCCCTCAGAGAAGTAGAAAAAAAATATGGGTAAATATCCTCAAACTCAAAGGAGTTCAGTTCTCCATTAGAACAAGTTTGGGATGCAAACACCTTGCAAGGATTTGAATGCCCGATTTTTCTCTTATCATACCGAAAACCTTCATCTACTTTGTTCTTCCAATACTAGGTGTTACTAAATCAGCTCCCTGAGGATCCCCTCGATGGCTCTAAACTTTTCTAGGAATGACCTCACAAGACCCCTATGTCATTTCACATTTCTGTCTACATCCCACATTTCACTTGTAGGATAAGAGAAATCCATATAAAGTGAGTTTGGAGAATTGATTTCCCATGAAAAGAATCTATCTTTCTTACTTAAATAGCCTCTCTTGTAATGGAATCACCATTTTACCTACCTTTAGGACACTGGATGCAGAACCTTTTTCCTTTCATTGCCACAGGGAGAAATATAGCACACTAGAGGCGAGGGGAAGATACAATAAATGATACCAAAACCTAGAACATCAAACCTTTTCTCTGCTTCTCTTCATTTTATACCCTATAGTCCCAATATAAAATCTCTATATTTATTTCCTCATTAACCTGTCACTGTTAAGGATATTTATGTATTTGTCTTTTTCTCCAACTTTTATTTTATCTTTAGAATTCTATTCCCTAATACATTCCTTTATTAGATTATATCACCAAATATAAAAATAAATATAATAAATTAATAAAGTGTAATCAAGGAATGTTAACTTTAAAACATAAAAGTATAATTTGTTTTAGAAAAAAAAACAATTGAATAGAGATAAACAACTAAGAAGTTCACAAACTGATTTTCTTGAGACTTTAGCATAGTTATTTTATCCCTTAATGCAGATAATTCATCCATTCATTTTTTATCCAGGACAGACATATTATGTGTATGTATACATAACCCAGAACATATGTATGTGTGTGTATAGTGTATCTAATACACAAATATGAACACAGACATACACACACATATTTACACATATGCCCACACACAAGCACAAATGTGTGTATTTGATATGTAATTCTCTACTCACTGGATTTAGAGCTGTGTTGCTAATTTCAAAAGAAATTTCTATTATGCACAAATCATATAAGCTAGTGATGGTGATCTAAATTTCTTAGTGTGGAGGTTAATAACTTCCTATCTTTATCCTTTTTTAATCACACATAACTACACATTCAGACACATGCACACACCCATTAGGAGCATGAAAGAATGTACTTAAATTTTATTTGTTGGGCAAATAAAAAATAATAGTAGATATCAAAGAATGGATATTCTACAAAACATTTAAAGGTGACAAACTCATTAGCTCAGGACAGGGCAGTCCTAATTCAAATCTGTTGCCTCAGTACCCCTCAGCCTAATGTTATAGGAAGTTTGACTTGGGTTTTTGGATAGGAATGAATAGCAAAATGGAAGCAAAACCTGCTGATCTCTCACTATCCAAGGAGACTGATGAGAAAGTTCCTCTGGGGGGATCTGTACTTGCATGCTCCTCTGTCTCTTATGAAACCATTTCCAAAATATCTTCTTCATCAGATGTTATGTAAACATACAGAAAGAGAAACTGTAAACAGCATCTTAGGACCCAGGACTACTGTTTCACAGACAACATACAAAATATGGTTTTCTTTTGTGTAGAAAAAAATCTTGTGATACACCAAGACAGCCGCCAAAACTTCAGCAGACTTATGTGACCAGAAATTTTGGGAAAATATCCTACAAATGTCAATCCAACTATTTTATATCATTTTTAAATAGTTTCATATGTTAATAAAAGTAGTCATTTATTTTTGAGTTTTATGGAACTCTGACTAGGAAAATAAAGAAAGAAGCAACCAGCAGGGTATTACAGTTCATTCAAAATGTATCTTGTCCAACCAGGCTCAGGACACAACCAAAAGCTACACATCTTTTTTTGCTGATCGCCATTCCCTGAGGACACATCTGTAAGACATGCAGGACAATAGACATGCTTTTGAAAAGTCAGCACAATGTTATGTATCGACCTGAAGAAGATGGATGTCATGAACTACATCACATCCCCAAACACTACCGTCAGCAGAATATCTTGCTGCCATGTTCTATTGCCTGGAAAACATGCTACATAAATCTGGGCTGATGGCTAGAGGAGTATAAAACTGAATAAAAAAAATATTAGCATTTCCTTCAGGGATCTAGAAACTTGGAGAATGACTCCAATATTTTCAATTGAATGGAGGTTGACAAGGATTTACACAGGTAGTACAGATCTTCTAGTTGTTTTGTGACATGGATACAAAAGCAGCAGCTACCCTACCTTGTTGGTGGCTTTCACTGTAAAAAGTGTCTCATTGACACCGTTTTTAAAAATCTCCTGAACTAGTGTTTCTTCCTGACAAAATGTATGAAAAGTCTTGCCTTGAAGAAGGGGGACTTCAAACACTAACCTTCATGTGTCTTCAATGTCATAACCTAAAGAGCCACAGCCTCATTCTGCTTTGACACAGTCTTGAATATGTTTAACTCGCTCCTATTTTCATAGTTCTGTATAAGCCCTAGGCCACACACAAGTCCCATCTCTTTCATTACTCCTTTCTTCCTTCTTGCTATGATGTTCTGATTCTCTTTGCCTTATCCCAGATTTTCCAAATATCAGACACTGATTTGAATTAGACTATTCATCCTTAGGGCAAGTCCTGCCCCTGAGCTCTGCCTGTGACTTTATTTTCTTAGATGTCAGACATACCTGGGACTATATCCTAGACTGTTGGGTAAATCCTTAGTGCAAATGCTAATAGCATTCCTGGTGCACACTCTACATTAGCCCATGGTGTTGACTCACCGACTTCAGCATATCCTTAATTCCCATTGTCATACAGCTTGAAATGCCACATAAAATGTGCTATCTTCTTATTGCCACACAATAGTGCTGAATGACACACTTAGCGTACTGTTACTCACTGTTGAGGCCCAGGATAAAGAGTTAAGTTCCATGTTAGTACAGTTTTCTCTTTGGGGTTTAACGGAAATACTGGTGTGTATGCCATAAGTATCATTTGTAGTGCTACTCAACATGCATTAATGTAGTTCATAGCATCTACTGATGTGAAAACAAAATTTTAAAAACTGTAATTTGTGTTAAGCAGAAAATGGTTTCTGTCATCATTCTTTTAGGAAACAAAAAATAAAATGAGAGGAAATCAGGAACATCCAAAACAGACCAAAATAAATAAAAGTTTCCTTACACAAATGTCACTCTAAAAGTATTTTTAATTTTCATTATGTTTTTCTTTGAAAACATGATATTTAAGGTCAAAGAATAGATAGTAGATTGGTAAATCTGTGTGATTACGGATACTTTTTGCCCTCATGTTTTTCTCAATATCATTGTTGTTTAAAAAGGCATAGTCCCACAAGAAATGCAGATAAATTAATGAACGTGGTGGAAATACTTTAACGATCCCATTTAGTTTCTACATAGTTCAATTAGGTTTTTTTTTTTTTTTTCCCTCAGTTACTTGAGTCTGTAAGCCAGCAAAGAGAAAAGCAAAAAAGGATTATGAAACAGAGTTCAACAGGAAAGTTAATTTACTTTAGTGTGAGGATATGAAAAACATGCCAAAACAGCAAGTTAAAAGATTAATTATGAAAACATTCACCTCTCCCCATGTGTGAGATTGGACTGGCACATAAGAAGGATGTTTTGGAGGGAGGGTGTTGCTTATGTTTTATTTTATCCCCTTCACTCATCATTTGTTTCCATGATGATTTCCACTGTGAAAATCAGTTTGAATTTTCAATGTTGGAAAAATAAGGAAACATTTTTTCACATACAGAAACTGATTCAAATCCATTTTTCTTTGTTCTCAACACATTGAGCAATGCCAGTGGATTTTTTTGTATAGGGTCTCATCATTTTTTGACTCTTGGAGTAGATGTGTATGAAACTTGACATACTCTAAATAAATAAAAGCCTCAAGGTACTAGGAGGGGCTGCTGAATCACTTGGAGTGATAAACTAATACTGTTAATACATTAAAGTTAAATTATTTCTCACTCATCACGGATGGCTGGATTTTCTGAGTTATACCTCTCCTGAGCTTATTGTCCCTTACATTTTGACAGAAACTTTTTATTTGAATGATTGTCATATATTCTGATAACTTGGTGAACAGGCAGTCTCAAGGGGAAACGTACATTTATGGTGAGTGGCAGAGCTTCACAATGTTAACATCCAATATTGAACTTTCTGAGCCATGTTTGCAGATTCTAAGAATGGTATGTAGCAGTCCAAAATATGTACTTTCCAAAATTATGTGTTTGTGTCTATGTATATGTGTATGTGATGTAAATCTACTAGATTCAACATGATGGTGTTCTTGATCTTAAGTAAGATCCTTAAAAAGGAAACAAAACACACAATGTACCATATAACTCATTATACTTATTTTCACTCTTCCAAAATAGTTTTCAGGTACTTGATGTTGAACGAAGGTTCATGATCTGATTCATGCATAGTACTGGACTAAAATAGTTCTCATGAACTGAATTTAGTAATTTTATAAATTGTTCAGTTTTCTTGCATGACAATTATCTGTAGCTGCTAGTATAAACTTTGTTAAAGCAAATCTCTTTCATGTTTACTGATATATAAAATAATATGTATTTTATGGAGTATATGCTTATCTATAAATATTGTATATGTCTGTCCTTTCTAAAACAACAGTAGCAGTGTCAACATGTTAAGTAATTACTGATAATGATACTACAAATCTTTACCAAGTTACACAACAATTTTCAGAATTCTGTATTATTCCAAAACAGAAATTTTAATCAGATTGTTACATCCGAAGATTCCATATTTCAAAGAGAAAGGAAACCTAGAGAAGTGGTAGGCCAATGTCATCTACTCAGGAAAACTGGCCTAAAACCAACACTCGGATTAAGGGGAAAACCCTCAGTCATCTTGGATCCCTGCTTAGTAGATAACACCTTGGTCATGTTTGTGGAAGTTCATTTGCACACAAATCTTTCATCTTCTGAAATTCAACATACTTACTTATGGTATAAAAATCATCAATATCGGTAAGCAGTAACTGTCCATCTTGTAAACTCAATTTTTTTTGCAGTTTCTTGTAGCAAGCAGGTTCATTTGATAATCTCACATATGTGATTTTTCAATGTGAAGCATTAAAAAAAAGAGTGTGAGCACTTTTCTTTTTTGCTTTATATTGGGGACAGTTCATTTATTGTGCTATGTTCTTGTCTAAGTAAAGTTCAAATTTAAGAGAATAGGACTGGGGATATAGTTCAATTGGTAAAGCGTTTGCTTTGTATGCACAAGGCCCTGGGTTCAATCCAGCGCCAAAAAAAAAGAAAGAAAAAAAATTAAGAGAATATTGATATTGATGTTATTTTATACAGAAGGAGCTGATGATTAAAATTATTATATATAGTTTAGTTTCTAAAATTAAGGTATTTTCTCTCATGTAAAATAAAATTTAGACAAATACAGTGCTTAGAAACATTAGATGAAGTGGCAAGTTTCTAATTTGCCTATCACTTTTTTCTCCTACTTTCAAAAAACCAAGTTTTTCATTCAGATTTAAGTGTTTGACACTGAAACTTCATTTCTTGTCTTATTTATCCTCCCTGTCATTATCTTCCAAAAAGTATACCTGCCCCTACCCACCCACACACAAACACCCCCACGTAAATCTCCTGTTATTTTTTTTCTTTTTGAAATCGCTTTAAAATTATTCTGAACACTTGAGGTTCTGCACTGAAGAACTGTAGACTGCTGTTACAAAGCCAAATTAAATTACATGTTCTCAGATTGTCAGAGAACAAGAAATGTTGATAGGAAAAAGTTTTCCTCCACTGACACAAATATCATGCATCAGTGAAGTGAGTGTGCTGTTTGGCTGTATTAGAGATGCCAAAGATATTCTTTGAATGTGCAGATTTTGTTTTCCTACCAAGATAAATATTGTCCTTTATATAAAAAAACAAAAACAAAAACAAAAACATTTTTTTAGGCACTTTCAAGGCATTTCTCAGTGGACTTAAGTCTAAGAAAGTGAACGTATAAAAGAAAGAAGCTTCAGTCTGGCTTTGAAAATGAAGCACAGGAAGCATGAAATTATTTTATTGACCTAGAAAATTAGTGATGTATTTGAAATCCCTATTTATCTGAATCCCTTAAAATAGCCCATTCTAATATCATTCCGTTTATATTTTTGAGCTAATATTGGGGAAGAGCTCTTCCTTAAGTAATTTAATAACTTTCCTTCTGAAACCCTGTTTCTTCATTCTTGAAGGAAGCATATCTTTGGAAATTCACCACACTTCACCTCAGTTTCGACTTAAGTCCTAGGAATTTAACTAATAGTATATCTCCTTGTGGCCAACATCCAGTGACAATGTCCTAAATATCTTGCAAAATCATTGTAGAAAATTCTAGACTCATGGGGATGAAACATCTTCTATTTCTTGTATAACTATATGGTTGTCTATGTATTTCAACCCTCTTAAAAAATGCCCTGGATCAATGGTGTTTTAGTGCTTTTTCACTGCTGTGACTAAAAGATCTGACCAAAACAACTGTAAAGGAGGAAAAGTTTATTTGAGGGCTTATAGTTTTAGAGGTCTTAGTTCATAGAAGGCCAGCTCCAATCCTTGGGACTTAAGGAGAGGAAGGACTTCATGGTGGAGTATGTGGCAGAGTAAAGTAGCTCACATGAGATCAGGAAGAAGAGAGACTCCCCTGACCAGATCCAAATATATTCCCATAACCACTCCTCAATTCCCACCTCCTCCAATCACACCCTAACACTTCAGTTACCACTCAGTTAATCCCTTTCAGAGGATTAAATCACTGATTGGGTTAAGACTCTTACAACTCAATCATTTCTCCTCTGAACCTCCTTGTACTGTCTCACATATGAACTTTTGGGGGACACCTTACATCCAAACCATAACAAATGAGTTATATGCAGAAAAGATGTGAATCCTATACACCTTACATCCAAACCATAACAAATGAGTTATATGCAGAAAAGATGTGAATCCTACCTGGACTAACATTCAAAACCCATTTTTCAATCTTCTGGAACCTCTCTTCTTTTTTGGTGATCATTATGTAGTAATGGTTTGTTTTGTTGATAGAAATATCCGGGATCACCCAATCACTATTTTGAAGCAATTATAGAAAAGTACTCAGTACATGTAGTACCAGTAGGTGTCCATGAGCAAAAAGAGGGCACTTATTTGTTAAGCACTGAGATTTAGTTTGGGTAGTTGGTTATGTATTATTTCATCATAAATGTGGTTTATCCATACTAATATAATTAGGTTCCACTTCTTCATATGTACTAGGTCTTAGACCAAGGAATCCAGAATTTCTTTATACTTCAATTCCAGTCATGATACAAAGAGCAGGAAATAAACACAAGAAATAAGAATAAATACAAGAAATAAGTTACCCAGAGGAATAATATTTAAAACTCTGTTTAAGTCAAGCTTCATGTGAAACTTTTGCAACAGAAGCAAACCTTTGTCATCAATATTTTCTGAGCAATTCTGTTTCTACTTGAGTATAGTTTTTAGGAAGTAAACTACAAGAAGGAGGAATGATCTCTTCATTGCTCTATCTATGACATTTGCCCCAGTGCTTGGAGTACAGAAGGCACAAAAGGTAATTTGCTAGCTATGTATGCCTATGAGTAAAGTCCTTGGGACCATGGTTGGATTGAATTTTATCTTGGTTGCTTTTAGATACTTGGACACAGCCAACTTCCTTAATATCTAAAGAATAGATATCTGCTCCCAAAATTTAATGTGAAGAAACTTACTCAAGTAGAAGAAATTGTTAAGGAACAATTTCTTGGAGAAAGTTCAACACTCTTTTAAGTCTCATAAATCTACAACTTGATTAAGAAGTGTCTATGGATGAAAAAGAAACAGACAGGAAAAGGAAGAAATTAGACTGAAGGAGAGACTGACAAAGGAAGTGGGAGGCAAAGTGGAGATATGGTGTAGATGGTTGATGGTAAGTAGTCACTAACTAAAGGGAGAATGTATTGTATAGACAGCAGGATCAGTGAGTTCATTGAAATGATGAGTTCTTCATGAGAGATTAGAAGGGGAATAGAACTTCAAAAAAAAGAGGATATGTAAAAATTTGTAAAAACAGGATGCGTATCCCTTATCTAAAAGACTCAGGACTGAAAATGCTTTGGATTCCATAATTTTTTAAATTTTCAAATATTTTCATAATACATAATTATATATCTTGGGAATAGGACTCAAGTCTAAACACTAAATTCACTTATGTTTTATACACAGTATATACACACAGGATGAAAATCATTTTAAACAATGATTTTAACAATTTTGTGTGTGAAACAAAGTTTCGTGGTGTAAAATCTTCCTCTGTGTCATGTTGGTGCTTAAAAAGTTGTGATTTTGAAGAATTTGAGATTTTGAATTTTCAGATTCATGAAGTTCCACTGTAACACTAATCTCTTACACTGATTCACACTTACTAGGTGGCAAGTATGGTGCTAAGTTTGTTTTACAGAGTAATAATTTGGCAGGCTTGTTTAGTCCATCTTGATTTTTGTATGTTATCCCAGTATGATTCCTAATACCTCCCTTTCTTCAAGTGTCCAAATGAGTAGAGACAGTTATATGTGATCTATTTGGTCCATCTATCCTTATGATATTTTCTCATTTGATCTTCAAAGAATTTGTAGCTGCTGATATTCCTATTACTTGAAAGGAGAGAAAACTGATGGCTAAAAATTTGACTAACCTATCCCTACCTCTCAGATTATTAATAAATAATGGATCAGGTAGTATGGCTCCGTAATGCATCCTCTTAACCACAAACTCTTACCATTTTCCTTTTTCCAGGAACATGTCAATTGCCTTCTGGGATGAACATTCATTTTCTTTGATTCAACTTTACTAGATTCAAAAATTACACATTATCAAAAGCTGAAGAGTCTCAGAAAAAACCCAATGTCATGATGCTTCTGCAATGATGCATGTTCTATCCACATGGAAGATCTTGAACTTTAAGAATGAGCAAGCATGATAGAAGAAAACTATGCATCTGTTTACAGGACATAGCTAATAAATGAGGAGCTAGTAACTTTTCAGCTGCAGCAATATCACTAAGGACTATATAGCCTTCCTTCATGAAAATAGTAGAACTACTCTGACTGACCTGCACTTTTTTCTGACCATAGCAATATTAGCATTCAATATTCCTAAGCCAATGCTATGACTTAATAAAAATGGGAAGTATACTTTTCACGTTAGTTTTAAAGGCTATCTTATCAGTGTGTGTTTGTGTGTGTGTGTTTGGGTATATGTGTCTGTGTTCCTTTGCCAAGAAGGTGGCATAAAAGGAGCTTACCTCCCAGTGGCAGCCTGTCTACAAAATCTACCAGTTTCTAGCAGTGACAGGGTTTGACAAAACCTCTGACCTTACGTAAGTAAATCAGGTCAGTGTGATGAGGAGGGAGATTTCCTGAGGACAACAAATTTACTCCTTGTTACAGTATGCATTTCCAAATTCAATGAATGCAGGAAATGATGATTTACTTGTGAAATAAACTATAGATTCCAGCTGTCAGCAGTTTGCTGTGTAGCTCCACTGTGAGGACTGCATTCTGAGAATGGAGGCCAAGTTCCTCTAATGTGCTGGAATTGCATCTCCTCTCACAGCACACAGATAAATACCGCCAATTAACTCTTGAAATCTTAAAGCTGAAATAAGCTCCAGCATCTAGAGCAATCAAGTCTCTATGAATGTTTTTAGGATGTTTGAATAAATTAAGCCTTTTATGGGGTTTTTAAAATTAAAATGTATGGGTCTTTGTGTGTGTCTGTGTGTGGATACAATATGAATTTCCCACACGATTAAAACTTTTTTATAACTTGGATTAGCTGGGCTTATTTTTTGCACCGATTTAATTGCATAAATAAGTGTTGGTTTGCAGTGTTATTTATTTATTTGGTCATTGCTGACATACAGAAAAATTATTTTTTTTACAGAATTACCATGGCTATATGGAGCAGTTTATCATTAAAAGGGAGGAAAAAAATGACATAGGAAATTATGATTGCTTATTATACATAAAGTATTCCTCAATTCTCATGAAGAAAAGCAGACACATATATTATTACAACGTGTTAGAGATGATATGTAATTAACTTTTTCAAGTTTTACAATGAAAAGAACATTTTTATTTTTTGCCCTCATTTGATTCATCCTAAATTTCCTATTTCCGTGTTTTTTTTTTCTCTTATTTTTCATTAATTAAAACTACACAGATATTAGCAAACATGCATCATAATTGCTAATAGATAAATAAATCCCTTGGTATTCAGAGGTAAAGTATAGAATAAAATACAGTCATTGATTTAATGGAATGAGATTTGCATGCAAGGTGTTACAAGGGTGAACCTTGAAAACAGTGCGCTTACTAAAGGAAGACAGAGATAAAAGATCATGTATTATTGACCTCCTTTATAGGATTTACCAGAAAAAGCAAATCTAAGATGACCAAAGACTGCTGCCTGAGGCATGTATGTTTACATATACTATGGGCCTATTCATAGTTACTGCCTATGAGGAATTTTACAGGGGTGATGAAAATATGCTAAAATTCACAGGGATTGTTGCACAACTTGGTACATTTATTAAAACATCATTGAGCTGCACTTGTGAGTTGGAATGGGTAGCTTACATGGTACGTAGACATTGATTGTTTTGAAAGGGAGATTGTTTGATTACGTAGGGGAGCGGAAAAAAAGCCTTTACCTTCACAATAAGAAAGAAATTTCTTGTTAGGCTTTGAAGGACTGTTCTTAACCAGTGAATTTCTCCCAATAATCTGAAATAAAGTTAGCTTGTCATGCTGTGCTATATAATGGCTAAAAAAAATAAAGCATAGATGACTATTTTTCTCATGGTTAGAAAATAACTGGATAGCAATGCTAAATGCAAAATATTAGTTGGCTAAAAATAACCTTTAAGCTTTTAGTAGCTCTCCCTCAACTGCAATAATTATATACATGCAGTAATTACACATTCAATAAATCCTTAGGTTGCCTTTTCTTTTATGTTTCTCTACAAGAAATGTTTTGGTATTAATTTTGAGTTTATTCTTATTCTTCTGCTGTTGGAAATACTGCAGGATAAATCCAGCATTCTATGTTGACTATGTTACCTGAGATTCTTTTGAATTTCCTAAATTCATTGCCCTCCATGATTTAAAGACTGACATCTTCCAATCTGTGGAAGAACTCATATTTCTTCTGATTCTCACTGTGTAGTGGGACTTTTACTTTTTTGCAAAGTACCTTCACAGGATATCAAAGTCATCTGAGTTCTCAGACCCATATCATGTTGTCGAGTAGAAATTTCCTCAGAAAAATTTTGCTAGAACTGCTTCTTTTAGGTTTCTTTCTGTGTTAAAAACCTTCACAAGAAATTCTCAAATGTTGTACTTTAAAATCAATAAAATCATTTGTATAACATTGAACATCTATTACAGATTCATTAATTGAAAATGCCATATAAGAGAGGAAATAGCTGTTTATTTCCAAGCACAACTTTTCAATATGTTATTTATGCCTAGAGTTGCATTAATATGTAGTGTCATTTAAAGTAAATATCATAATAAGAAACCACATTTTTTTTGCCACTTATAGTTCCAGTAGAAACTCGTTCCTGACTTTCTTTCTTGGTCTCTCAAGAAAATAAATAGCAAGCTACAAATTTCATTTGAAAGGAAAACATAAATAAAAATTAAATAGTAGTAATCATCTAAGATATCACCAAAAGGCAATTTTTATAAATTATTTTATAGACCTCTGGATATTTTATCATATGTTGAGAATAGACAGAATGTACCTGTTGCCTTAGAAACTGCCATGGATTCCCAGGGGCTTCTCTTCCCTTTTCCAACCTCCTGTTTCACACATTTTTTAAAATTAAAATTGTGAGTCTAGAAGTAGAGGTTCAACATAGAAGTCTTTTCTGTAGTACCTTTCACTCATGAGCTAACCAAATCAGGTCTTTCATGCTGTTTTCTGAATTCTGTTTTTTCCTTCCAACTTTCAAAAACTTAGTCACATTCATGTCTAAAGATAACATTTATTTATTTATTTAGGGTACCAGGAATTGAAGTCAAGGACACTTAACCACTGAGCCACATTCCCAGCCCTACTTTGTGTTTTATTCAAAGACAGGGTTTTACTGAGTTGTTTAGCATCTCTCTTTTGCTGAGGCTGGCATTGAACTCTCTATCCTCCTGCCTCAGCCTCCTGAGTCACTGGGATTACAGGTGTGTGCCACTGTAGCTGGCTAGCATTTATTTTTAATAATCTGTAATGCAAAGCAAAATCTTTTTGTAGAAACATTCTAAAAGTACTGTCAAGCACAAAAGGAAGTTTTAAAGGATTTTAAACTGCTAGAGATAACTGATCTTAATGTTTTGGGGGTGTATCTCCAGTACAATTTCAATAAAATTATAATCAAGATTTATATAAGCATGAATTGCTTTTGAAATTAATATAACTTAGAAAACTATCCATGTTTTTAGACAGAAGTTTTTATATACTAATATTCACTATGGCATGTTTTAACATTTTATGGTATGTTTAGCACTTCATTTTTGTGTGGGGTCAAAAATATTTTTTATTTTAATGTCATAAAAGTAAATAAATAGATATTATGATAAAATATTTGCAAATATAAAAAATGTTAGGATAAGAATTGTAGTTAAAGAATTCCTGACACACAGAGAAGGCACACTTTTAAAAATTATAAGATATAGAAGCCAATTTCTGTTTTTATCAATTCAAACTTCCATTGACAGTCTTTACCAACGAAATATGTTTCTTTTCCTACATAAATAACATCTTATAATTAAGCAATATTGTCAAAATGTTTTGATTTTTATCTGTTTGAAGATTGCTTTTAATTTATATTGTTATTTCATTGGTTTTCATACAATAGTTGAGTTGGTTATAAATTCTGAGTTGCCAGCTATTTTCTTCCATTCCAACTGCAAGGCTTCTTGCCTTTTCTTTAGAAGTGCTTAGTTTTTTCCCCCCTAATTAAGCCACTCATGGTTTAGATGTGCTGGAGACCCACTCCAAGGAAATTAAGTGTGGAGTTCACTGTATCTTGCTTAGATTTTCCTGTGATGTTTATATTTGAGCAATTGTGATTTTTATCAAGTATGAGAAATGTGAAGCCATAATTCTTCTCATTTATCTATTTCATATTTTCTGTACTGCTTTTTTCTTAAATTAGAAATATATATTTCCCTTTCTTTTATAATTTTAATTTCATAGCTGTTTCTGATACACAGAGGGCAATTTCTTCATATTTATCTTTCAGCTCCCTAATTCTTTAGGTCTTTAAGACATTTGTTTTTATTTTTAGTACAACGGTTTTCATTTATAAAAGTTAATAGCATCGTATTTTCAAATTGTCATAATCTTCTTTTATGCTTTCATTTTTGAGTCTTCTTTCCTGTCTTCAAACATTCTATACTTTAACATTTTATGCTCAGTTTATATTCTCTATCTGATAATCTGCTTATCTGAAGTTTCCCTGTTCTATTCTGCTTTTCTGTTGACCACCTTGTCTTATATTCACAATGATTGATTTTCTTATTTGTTTTTATATTTTTTACTCTAAGTGGATACTTCATCTGACATTGTTAGAACGTGTCTCATAAGATAGAATTTCCTTTCGATTTTGTGACATATCTGGAATGCTCTCAGTCGATAACTGCTTTGTCAATTGTGAGATTGGGAATTCTTTTTCTGTGTAGTTTACACAAATTCAAACACTAAATCAACATACACGAGGTCCAAGGCTATTATCTCGCAGGCGTCTTGCACATGTCCTCTGTGGGCAAGAGAAAGGGTTCCCATAGTGGGCAGGCTGTGAAATAAAAGCTTATATATATATATATATATATCAGAAATAAAGACAAAAAGGCAAGACTTTTTTTAAAGCAGGGGCATGGATTGAGCCATCCAGAAGGGTCTGACTATAACAAAAGAAGAAGCCCGGGCTTGCTTTATTTATAGCGGTGCAGATCAAAGGCAATTGGTAGGAACTTCTTTGAGAAAAACAGGATGCTGGGGTGGAGGTAAGCAGGTCAATTGACTCTAGTGGTTCACTCCCATATCCCATGTTTGTATCTGAACTTGAGCTGTGAGCTAATGCAGGATACCATGTAACTGTGAGTTCCTGAGGTCAGATATTCCTGGTCAATGGCCCCAACTGCACTTGATTCTCATAGGAGTCATGGATGGCTTCCCACACAGGAGAAACTTTTAATATTACCAAGAATCTAGAAGAAGGCAATACTTTTTCCCTTTAAATTCTTTATACCCTTACAGATTATTTTCTAATTCAAAGTTCAATTTAAGAGGGGTCCTAGTCTTGTAATTGCTTTTTATTAAAAATTTGCAGTACTCTACCTGATGTAGTTTAAGGCCTTGTCTCTCAAACTTGCAGTTATTAAAGTCAAAAAATTTTAAGTACTTTGTTTACCATTATGGCTAAAAAAACCACCCCAAACACATGTCCAATAATATATCCATGTACATTATGACTTTGATTTGTTATTTGAAAAATTCTCTTTTATTTTTCAGTGGTTGCTTCAGCATTACCTATAAAAATTTCAATTTATTTTAATGCACATATTTTTGCATAAATTATTTTTATATTTAAGGTAACTAATATAAATTATCTTTTGCATTAAGATCTGCCATAGTACATTAATTAAAATGTTAACTGGTTTTACTTTGGGTGTTTTCCAGTATTATGAAGTCTGTGGAGAGATTTTTGTCCTTTTATATTTTATTATATAGTGTGTTCATGTTCCTTTAAAAATTAAATAGCTCTTTCCTAAAATAGTCTAGAACCATGTGCCTGTACTTAACCAGTTCTTTGAGAAATGAAAAAATATATAAATTCTATAATCATTGCAGTTCATTTTTAATTGACTATTCAAATATTCATAAAGCACTGTCCATTGCATTAATATTCTAAATTTTTAAACAGTAATGGGAACATTTCTTATAAAATAATGTATTATTTTTGAAGAGTGATAAAACTCCTACTCTTTCTTCTCCTCCTTCCCTGTCTCCTCCCTAACCTCCTCTTTCTTCTTTTCCTTCTTTCCTTTTCTCTCTCCTTCTTGAATTTCTTTTTCTTATCCTTTGCCAATAGGGAACACATATGAATTATATTTTGCCTCTTTAGTATCTCAGTAATGGTATTTTTGTTGTTGCTGTTCTTTGCAGTGAACTTGTCTCTTCAGGTTCCTGTTCAGTTGCTCTTTCTCTTTTCCCATTTCCCTCTGATTTAGTATTTTTTCCCCCAATCCTTCCTTCTACCTTCTTCCACTGGATGTACTTTCTGTGTTGTTTTTCACTGTATTTAATGTGCAATAAATTTGATTTCCTTTATTAATTTTGAGACCTATCTCCATACCCACGAAGAGTTTTCTGAGAAAAATATCATCATATCTAACATTTAGTGGAGAATTCCCCCCTGTTATTTCCTAAACAATTTGTAATTGCAGGTTCTTTGCTTTTGAACCAAGAGCAATTTGGAATAGTTTTAAGTCCCCCGTTACATTTTAATCTCCTGCTATTTATGTTCAGTATGGTCATAGAATATGGGCTATTGCTTTTCTATATTTTGGAACATATTGTGGTTTTATTTTTGTCATGTCTAGAAAAAAGTATGTAGATATATTTGAAAAATATATTCTCCTTTTTTAAACAAAAAGAATTCTTTCACATTCTCCCTAAATATATATTTCTTAACACCTACACATAGCTTAATCAAGCAATTTTTGTAATGTATAAAAACGCTGGTTTATTGTTCTTTTTCTTATTGTGCCAAAACCAAAGGAGAGTTTTTAAAATATCTATTTATAAATGTAATCTATATAGAGATACAACTCACATTCAAAGGAGAGTTATTAAATGTGGTTTCCTTTTTTAAATTGTAGGTTTCTTCTCATAATTGTTTTCTTTATTTGAATGAATGCAAATTGGATACATTTTTCTTTTTTTCCTTTTATGATTTATTTTTAACTGACACCTAAAAACATTAAAATTATACATATTTGTGAGACAACCATGGGGTGTTTTGGTACACATATACATTGTGCGATATTTCAATCAGGTTAAACACATCTAAGTCCTCACTTTTTATTTTTTTCTGATGAAAGCATTCAGAACTCTTTCTTCTAGCTTTTGAAACATATATATATATACTATAATTTTACTGTTTCACTTTGGTTAATTATATAATATCTTCACACAGTCTATTAGTCTGGATATTTAAATTTCTAAACAATGTTACCACATTAGTGTCCTTTAGAAGTAAGAAATTTACTAGCTAGAGTTCTCTCTTACTCACTTTTTAAAAATTCAGTTGCTCGTGAAATGATACTAATATTTATATCTAAGTTATTATTCTTGAAAATATTTTATTTATCTTTCAAGATTTGATGCAGTATCCAGCAGACAGTGTAGAAGGAAGCTACTAAGGAAACTGAGGCAGGAGGATCACAAGTTTGGGGACAGTCTTGGCAACCTCGTGAGACTGTGTCAAAATTCAAAAAATAAATAAATAAATAAATAAAAGGTCAGGGAATGTAGCACAGTGGTAGAACAGCTCTGGGTTCAATCCCCAGTACCAAAAAAAAAAAAAAAAAAAAAAAATAGATCTGATGCACTGCTTTATGACTATACTGCAATATCACAAAAGTCATTAGAAAAATCTACATTGTATTGCTTGTATCTCTCACAAATATTAATTTTCACACATCTTTCTTTTCTATTTGTTATCAGATAGATACACATATCTTTTGTTATCAGATAGATACATACACATCTACTTCTGAGTCTGTACATATCTATGAATCTCTTTCTGCTACCCAGACTAACATAGCTGTGTTTAGAATTTTAGGGGAAAAATGGTGTATTTTTCAAATTCTTCAGGTATTTTAGACTTGCTTTCTGTGGCCACTGCTTCTGCTATTGTTGTTGTTGTTGTTGTTATTGTTATTATCATTATTATTATTTTTGAGGCTTAGAAGATTTTTGACAACTTGTTTTGGCATCTACCTCCTTTACAGATTATGTATTTTGTTTTATTTTTTAGTGCTTTACAATTCTAAATAAATTATTTAAAGTTAGATATTTCCTGGCCTTATAACTCTAATATATCAACTACTTTGTCACATCTACCTTTAACATCTAAGTCCCCATGCCTTTCTTATCTTCATAAAGTTTTTTTATCTTCATTAAGTGTGTTTCTTTTCTCTATGTTATTTTTCCCCAGTAGTTCTCTGGCTCAATGATATACTAGTCAAACCAACAAGAAAAAAGATGAGGAGGCAATGTGAAAGAACACAGAAATCATAGAAGATTTTAAACAAGTAAAATAAGTGATTCGTGTTCATTAAGTGGAGTCCACAAGGACTATGTAGCAAATGTTATTCTTGGTTCTAGAAATGCCACTTCAATGGGACCCACAGATCTCTTTTCTAACTATGAGGAGAAAGACTAAAAACCAATCCATATATTTCAAGGAGATAGTTGCACAGAACAGAGATATTCATGTGAAAATAATTTAGATTATCATGATGAGAATGTTTACAAATGTAATTTAAATTAAGAGGTCAAGGAAAACCTCTTTAAGAGATGTTTAAGGTGAAATATTAATTACAAAAAAGAGTCCTTTGCTACAGAGACTAGGAAATCACTGAGAGAAACAGAAAGCCAATGTGAAGGTCTTGTGATTGAATCAAGACAAAGAATACAAAGGAGGTGAGTGTGGTTGGAGACGGGACTACATGGAAAGTGATTCAGAGTTATTGGAAAGCATGAGAGGGACAAAGAGTGAGAAATTATAAACTAAGGATTGTTTTCCATTTTGATATTCTTAAAAAATAATTTATCATGTAGGATATCAAAATTATACATAGAATAGTGTAATGAATTCTCATGCACCATTATCTACTTTAAAGAATTATCAAAATATGGACATTTTTATTACATCTGTGCTCATCCACAATTCCTCTTTTTAGTTTACTTTGAAGGAAATCACAGGTTTTTTTTTTTTTTCATTATTTCTGTAAATATTTTTAGTATCTGTTTCTATAAGGTCTGGATTCTTCTTTAATAACTAAAATCACACATAAAATCATCACACATAAAAACCAAGAATGCCTCAATATCCACAAATACCCAGTCAGTGCTATCTACAACTATAATTTTTTTTAAGGATGTGTTGTTTATTTTTAAAGTCAGCATACAAATAAGATCCACCTCTTGTGATCTATTAACTGGTGACATATTTCACTTTTTTCTTAATCTAAAGATTTCCCCCTCCACACCTTGCCCCTGGAGCTGTCTTCCATTTTTTTTTTTTTTTTAGCTCATTTAAAATTTCCCTAACTTTTCGGAGGACAGGATGGCTCAGAGTTTCTCTTCTTCAACTCTCCCTCTTGTCACTTTTTGAAATGTTTAATAATGCTGTAGGTTGAATCAGTCTGGCTTCCCTCTCTGCTTTTATTTACCTCATTTTCTCTCCACGGGTCCAGCCCATGTTTGCATTCTGGGTCCTTCAGCGTCACTCAGTGTGGGCCTGTCTGAAGGAACAGCAGCTGGTAGAGACCTTCCCTTTTACACGGGTACTCAGGTCTGAATCAGAGTGCATGAAGAAAACATCTTTTTTTGGCTGGTGTCCTCAAATTGGCTTGACCCTGCTTTCCAGGGTCAACTTCTTGATAATTTGGGTTTTCTCTCTTCAGGTGTCACAGATCCTGTGGTTTCCTCTATAGAAACACTAGTATACCTGTTTCTGTAGCTCCTCTTAGTGATCATTCATCATCTGGTCAACTTTTTTTCATCATAGATATTGCACATGGGTGTAAGGTTTTGCTCTCTTAGTCCTGTTTTTTCTAAAGTGTTTTTAATTGGAGCATTATAATTATACATCCTAGTGGGATTTATTATACTGTATTTGTACATCCACATAACATGATCAGATTGATCTCATTCCTGGTACCTTCCCTTCCCCTCTCTTCCTCCCTCCACTTATCTGCTTTCTCTATTCATCTCCCTTCTATAATCGTTATTATTCTTATTTCAATTAGTGCATCATGGTTTTATATAGGAGCAGAATTCATTGTAGTATATTAAAACACAGGCCTAGTATGATTTGGAATATTTGAGAGTATCTCTGAAAATTAAAATCTGTATCACTACTGCCTTCAAAGTCCTGCATTGAATTGTAAACTAAGGGAAGCCATTTGAAGACTCTAGTGGGAGAGCGGCATTATCTGATTCATATTTGGAAAGATCACTCTGATGTCCCTGTGGAGAGTGGGGACAGCAGTGGGGGCCAGGAGACTGACAATGAGTTTTTCACCTCTGTTCAGGTGAGAGACAATGCTAACCAGAACCACTGAGCCACAGGCAGAGTCAACAACAGAAGATGAGGGAGGCTTAGAGGTAAATGAAGGCAAGATGGGCTGAGGACTTCTCACTGAGTTCAAGGGAATAAAAAAGTCAATGCCTCTTAGATTTTGGCTTTGAGTATCTGAAGGAAGGTGATGGTAACTACATGAGAAGACTGTATGTGGGGGAGGTTTTAGAAACAGAAATAAAGAATTTTATCTGCATCCTGTTAAGTTCATAATGCCTATTATATTTAAGTGCAATTGACAAATGAGCAGTTGGATATTTGTGTCTAA
The DNA here is from genome assembly GCF_902686455.1 of Sciurus vulgaris. Lineage (NCBI taxonomy): Eukaryota > Metazoa > Chordata > Mammalia > Rodentia > Sciuridae > Sciurus > Sciurus vulgaris. The sequence goes on along the minus strand of NC_136475.1, from coordinate 33,514,846 downwards.
GTTCCAGGGACAAATAAGGACTGAAATCTATCTGAATGTCTTCTCTCTGTCCTCTTAGAGTACTTTTTTTTCTAAATTCTGGAATTACTTAAATCAATTCATTAAGTTTCCCATAGTTTGTGATCTGCTGTTTACTGCCTCCACTGTATTTTTAAACAAGACAATGTTTCCATATAAATCAAATTTCTTTGTCTTAGACTATCTCCTTTTCCAAACTGCCTCTTCTGTTATTTTATATATGTATATATTTATTCTACTGTTACATTGACAGTACCAATTAAAAATGCCATAAAATTTTAGCTTTTCACAACATAAATTTATTTCTAAGAGAACACTCATACAGAGAGTTTAATGATTGGTCCCCTTTTCCAACTGCTAAATCTATTCACATGCCCAGTGAACAAGTACTTTCTTACTCTTACAGAGTGATGGCTATTTTTTGCACTATAGGGAATTCTCTTAGAGATTGTGTTGAGTTGTTTAAATCTTTCATGACAAGAGAGATGGAAAAAAGTTTAGATTCACTTTGCCAATTTAAATCTTCAATTGCCTGTGCAATCTCTCTCATATCTATTGTATCTCGAGAGGCCAAAGTGTTTCCTCTGTTTTCTGTGGTAACTGAATATTTTTTCTTTCTCTTTTTCTAGTGTTATTTTTCTTCTCCAAATTTCCTGACCTCCCTTGTGGTCAGCTTCTTATGTCTAATGCCTCAATCTCTACCATGTAGCCATAAACAAAGACTAGAGTGAATGTTATGATGCAATGTCTTAACTGTGTGAATTTTTGCACCTAGCATAATATTGCAAATTAATATTGAGTTTAACGCTTGTTTAGTACAAAAGGTATCATATTTACCCTTCCATCTAGTATTTTTTATAAACTCCCAGCTAGTAAATGATTTAGGTTTTTCATGCAACTTGTTCTCTCTCACTGTTATTCACTTGTCCTTATGGTACAAAAGCAGCTATGGATAATGCGTTTTAAAAAGTGGGTGTGACTATGTTTCAATAAAACTTTATTTTCAAAGCAAACATCAACCTCATTTATCGCACCAGTTTTAGTTTATGGACCCCTGTGGTGTAAGTATACTGAGATTCCACTGGAAGCATTTCTTTAAATACAGGGTTTCCTGAATTAACCTGAGAAGTACAGATTTTCTTGTTCTTATCCTTTCCTTTAGTCTTTTTCTTCCACTTAAAATCTTGCAGAAGAGTTTTTGTTGTTAGGGAATTATAGTATTTCCCACCTACCCCATTCCAGTATTAAATTCCTTTTACCATTCTAAAAACAATTTCACCTAATAGGAGATTTAAATATGTGCGAAGATCCTCATTTTGAAACATTTTTCACTCAGGTCTAGTCAGATGAACAGTTGAAATGTTTCCAACAAAGAGAATTTGATATTGGATGTTTGAAAAAGACAGAAAAAAGGAACTTTGAAGGAACCTGGAGAGTCCTCACTAGAGGAAACAGAAATCATCTCTAGAGTCTATAAAAGAAGTGGGAAAAGATGGGATTGATAAAACTCAGGAGCAGCAAGATGGGCAACCATAAGTACAGTGCTTTGATGTGGAAGCAGGCACAGGGTCAATGAGTAAGAGGTGCTTGGGCTTCTGAGGAGGGAGTAGGGCCTGACTGGTACCTGGGCACGGTAGGTGCCAAAGCCTAGTGTGTGGCAGACTGCAGTGTGACTGATACTCTATTTATTGAGAAAATGTGGTTAGAGAAAATGTGGTTAACCAGGGGTTCAAGTGCCGAAAAGAGCTATGAGCAGGACCCAGTTGTCTTCTGATGCTGGAAGAACAGACAGAAACTAGGAAGCAGGAAGAAAGATCCTTTGCTTGTTCCATAATCTCCACTCAACTCCTGCCATTAGATAAAGGCATGGAATACCAAATGTGGGAAATGGAATTTGCAGAATTGCATAAAAAGGAAATCTTAAAGTAGATAGGCTTTGAACTATAAGACAACAGGTAAAGGATCAGCACAGCCTGAATGTAGATCTCTTTACCTTTATTTTTAGTGGCTAACTATAGTGTTAACTTTTGGAGTACAGAAATAGGGAACATGTCTATTTAGAAATATTGCTATCGAAATACAAGCAGAATCTTAAAAGTTTACTATTGGGCTACCTTCATTATTCAGTTTTGATGGTACTTTCTGGATCTCTTTATTTTCTATGTATTGTGTTTTGGGAAAATCCCTAGTTTTATATACAGGGTGTTTCTGATATTAAGAATGTCTTTATTCCCTGGTCTTTAAGAAGATATGTATGTATATATGTGTGTATACATAAAAGAGCTATCAAGATAATTTCCTCCATTAGTTTATTTGAATATTTTTCAGGGTCATCTGTGTACATACCATTGTGCTCAAACCTAAAGAGATCTAAAAAATTTTATACTTGCGATGAACAAATAAAGTTTCTAGATGATAACATTATCTAAAAGAAGCAGAGTTAATTTGGTAGAAGCTTATAGCAAATCCCAAATTTGCATATATTTCAGTATTATCTGTTAGTTCTAACAATACTTTTGAGAAATTCCGTGCCATTATTTCATTTGACAAAACAAAAAAATCTTACTGTCATTTAAAGCTAATCCTTATTGTCCTTTTCCGATTGCCTCTATGATTTTTTTTCTAACACTTGATTTATTCTAAGCCAATTGAAACATGCAGCGTATTTCATTGTTAAATTTGTTAAGAAGTTAAGAAATCTCACCATTTGGATTGGGGGTAACAGTGGTAGAGTGTTTGTCTAACATGCACAAAGTCCTGCCTTCAGTCACCAGTAGGATAAGAAAATACTTCACTGTTTATTTTTTGCAATAATTATTGTTGAAAAACTAGGTCATGTGTCCTGTAGAACTTCCATCATTCTGAGTTTGTCAATTGCTTTTATGTGGTGAGGTGTCACTTGGTCTTCTATCCTGCTATTAGATAGAGCTAAAGGTATGACTTGACTCACAATGGTTTGGTATCAAGAATACTACAGCTTCTCGGAGGAAGGCTGCCCAGTGAGATGCTTCAGCACAGGGTGAGGCCTGGCCTAGGAGTTAGGTCCAGACCCCTGGGAACATTGCAGAGGAGGACTGCCCAGCCCAGGCGGTAGTTCTTGACCAAAGGGAACTACTAGGAGGGGAGCTGACCAGCCAGATTTCCCTGCCAGGCGAGGCTTTCCCACCAGGGTGGTAGAATCAGAGACACAGGCCCAGACCAGCTATGCCCCAGCCTGCAGTCTAGTCCCCCTTTGGCTGACCATCGGTCAACAAGTTGAGGTGCCTCTGCCCACTAGCAGGGAATATACCCCACCTGAAGGCAACCACCCATAGAGGGACGGCTTTCTTCTGGAGCACTGCATTATCAAGTTCCTCCAAAATTTCAGGCTACTGAAGGATAGGAGGTGAAATATTAGAAATCTACAGGAACACTATAAGTCAATAGAGGAAATCTGCAATATCTCAGAGTTTCACTGATACCTGACCAATATGAGAAAACAAGGGAAGAAAATGTCCCAAAAAACCTAGATGCTACATCAATAAAATCCAATGACAGCATGGCAGAAAAAATGTCAGAAAGGGAGTTCAGAGTGTACATAATTAAAATGATCAGAGAAACAAATGATGAGATGAAAGAGCAAATGCAGGCTTTGAATGATCGCACCAATCAACAGTTAAAAGAGAAAATGCGGGAAGCAAAAGATCATTTCAATAAAGAGTCAGAGATACTGAAAGAAAAAAAACAGAAATCCTTGAAATGAAGGAAACAATAAACTAAATTAAAAACTCCATAGAAAGCATAACCAATAGGATAGAACACCTGGAAGACAGAACCTCAGACACTGAAGACAAAATATTTAATCTTGAAAACAAAATTAACCAAACAGAGAAGATGGTAAGAAATCATGAACAGAATCTACAAGAATTATGGGATATCATGAAAAGGCCAAATTTAAGAATTATTGGGATTGAGGAAGGCACAGAGAAACAAACCAAAGGAATGAAAAATCTATTCAATGAAATAATATCAGAAAATTTCCCAAATCTGAAGAATGAAAAGGAAAATCAAGTACAAGAGGCTTATACGACTCCAAATATACAAAATTACAACAGACCCACACCAAGGCACATTATAATGAAAATACCTAACATACAAAATAAAGACAGAATTTTAAAGACTGTGAGCAAAACAAATCAAATTACATTCAGGGGGAAACCAATATGGATAACAACAGATTTTTCAACCCAGACCCTAAAAGCTAAAATGGCCTCGGACAACATTTTTCAAGCTCTGAAAGAAAATAGATGCCAATCAAGAATCTTATACCCAGCAAAGCTTACCTTCAGATTTGATGACAAAATAAAATCCTTCCACGATAAACAAAAGCTAAAAGAATTTACAAAAAGAAAGCTGGCACTACAGAACATTCTCAACAAAATATTCCATGAGGAAGAGATGAAAAAAAAAAAAACAATGTAAATCAGCAAATGGATGAACTATTCTAAAGGAATAGCCAAACAAAGGAGAAACCAAGTGGTGTGAAAAAAAAAAAAAAAATGAGCCAAATGACTGGGAATACAAATCATATCTCAATAATAACCTTGAATGTTAATGGCCTGATCTCATCAATCAAAAGACATAGACTGGCAGATTGGATTAAAAAGAAAGATCCAAAAATATGCTTCCTGAAAGAGACTCATCTCATAGAAAGAGATACCCACAGATTCAAGGTGAAAGGATGGGAAAAAACATACCATGCACATGGACACAGCTAAAAAGCTGGAGTATCCACCCTCATATCAGATAATGTGGACTTCAAGCCAAAGTTAGTCAGAAGGGATAAAGAAGGACATTTCATACTGCTTAAGGGAAGCATCAATCAGCAAGACATAACAATCATAAATATCTATGCCCCAAACAGTGGTTCATCCATGTACCTCAAACAAATCCATCTCAATTCCAGGGATCAAATAGACCACAACACAATAATACTAGGTGAATTTAACACACCTCTCTCCCCACTGGATAGACCTTCCAAAAAAATTAAACAAGGAAACCATAGATCTCAATAATACAATCAATAATTTAGACTTAACAGACAATTATAGAACATACCATCCAACAAAGAGCGAATACACTTTCTTTTTAGCAGCACATGGATTCTTCTCTAAAATAGACCATATATTATGCCACAAAGCTACTGTTAGCAAATACAAGAAGATAGAGATACTACCTTGTATTCTATCAGATCATAATGATTTGAAATTAGAAATGAATAACAGAATAAAAACCAGAAACTACTCCAATACCTGAAGACTAAATAATACGCTATTGAATGATGAATGGATAAAAGAAGACATCAGAGGGCTGGGGACATAACTTAGCTGTTACAGTGCTTGTCTTGCAAGCACAAGGCCCTGGGTTCAGTCTCCAGCATTGAAAAAAAAAAAAAAAAAAAAAAAAAGAAGACATCAAGAGGGAAATAAAAAATTCTTACAGGTAAATGAGAACAAAGATACATCATATCAAAATCTCTGGGACACTACGAAAGCAGTTCTTAGAGGAAAATTTATTTCGTGGAGCTCATTCAATAAAAGAAGAAAAAATTAACAAATAAACGACCAAACACTACAGCTCAAAGCCCTAGAAAAAGAAGAATAGAGCAACACCAAAAGTAGTAGAAGACAGGAAATAGCTAAAATCAGAGCTGAAATCAATGAAAATGAAACGAAAGAAACAATCAAAAAATATGACAAAATAAAAAGTTGGTTCTTTAAAAAAATAAACAAAATTGACAAACCCTTAGCCGCAATAAAGAGGAGAGAGAAAACTCAAATTACTGAAATTCAGAATGAACAAGGAAATATCACAACAGACACGATTGAAATACAAAACATAATTAGAAACTATTTTGAAAATCTATATTCCAACAAAATAGAAAATCTGAACCACAAAGATATACACAATTTAAAAGATCATTTTCAAACAATGTACTTGAAGAAGTCATCAAAAACCTACCAACAAAGAAAAGTCCAGGACCAGATTTTGAGTTCTACAAAATCTTTAAAGAAGAGCTCATTCCAATACTCCTCAAAGTTTTCCATGAAATGGAAGAGGAAGGAACCCTTCCAAACTCATTCTATGAAGCCAGTATCACCCTGATACCTAAACCACACAGAGACACATAGAGGAAAGAAAATTTCAGGCCAATATCCTTAATGAACATTGATGCAAAAATTCTCAACAAAATTATAAAGGCTATCTATGCTAAGCCCATGGCCAATATCATTCTAAATGGTGAAAAACTGAAAGCATTCCCCCTAAAAACTGGAACAAGACAGGGATGCCCTCTTTCACCACTTCTATTCAACATTGTCCTTGAAACTCTAGCCAGAGCAATTAGACAGATCAAAGAAATTAAAGGGATATGAATAGAAAAAGAAGAACTCAAACTATCCCTATTTGCTGATGACATGATTATATATAGAGAGGAACCAGGAAATTCCACTAGAAAACTTTTAGAACTCATAAATAATTTCAGTAAAGTAGCAGAATATAAGATCAATGCTCATAAATCTAATGCATTTTGATACATAAGTGATGAATTCTCAGAAAGAGAAAACTACCCCATTCACAATAACCTCAAAAAAAATAAAATACTTCGGAATCAATCTAACAAAAGAGGTGAAAGACCTCCACAGTGACAACTACAGAACACTAAACAAAGAGATTAAAGAAAACCTTAGAAGATGGAAAGATCTCCTATGTTCTTGGATAGGCAGAATTAATATTATCAAAATGACCATACTACCAAAAGTGATATACAGATTCAATGCAATTCCAGTTAAAATCCCAATGATGTTCCTCACAGAAATAGAGCAAGCAATCATTAAATTCATCTGGAAGAATGAGAAACCCAGAATAGCTAAAGCAATCCTTAGCAGGAAGAGTGAAGCAGAGGGTATGGCAATACCAGAACTTCAACTATACTACAAAGCAATAGTAACAAAAATGATATGGTATTGGCACCAAAATAGACAGGTGGATCAATGGTACAGAATAGAGGACATGGTGACAAACCCAAATAAATACAATTTTCTCATACTATACAAAGATGTCAAAGATACACAATGGAGAAAAGATAACCTCTTCAACAAATTGTGCTGGGAAAACTGGAAATCCATATGGAGCAGAATGAAACTAAATCCCAATCTCTCACCCTGCACAAAACTCAACTCAAAATGGATCCAGTACCTTGAAATCAGACCAGAGACCCTGCATCTTATAGAAGAAAAAGTAGGTCCAAATCTTCAACATGTCAACTTAGGATCAGACTTCCTTAACAGGACTCTGATAGCATAAGAAATAAAAGCAAGAATCAATAACTGGGATAGATTCAAACTAAAAAGCTTTCTCACAGCAAAGGAAACTATCAGCAATGTGAAAAGAGAGCCTACAGAGTGAGAGAAAATCTTTGCCACACATATTTCAGATAGGGCAATAATTTCCAGAATATATAAAGAACTCAAAAAACTGTACACCAAGAATACAAATAGCCCAATCAACAAATGGGCTAACGAAATGAACAGATACTTCACAGAAGATCTACAAGCAATCAACAGATATATGAAAAAAATGTTTGACATCTCTAGTAATAAGAGAAATGCAAATCAAAACTACCCTAAGATTCCATCTATCCCCAGTTAGAATGGCGATTATCAAGAATACAAGCAACAATAGGTGTTGGCGAGGATGTGGGTAAAAAGTACATTCACACATTGCTGGTGGGGTTGCAAATTAGTGCAGCCACTCTGGAAAGCAGTGTGGAGATTCCTCAGAAAACTTGGAATGGAACCACCATTTGACCTAGCTATCCCACTCCTTGGCCTATACCCAAAGGACTTAAAATCAGCATACTGCAGTGATGCAGCCACATCAATGTTCATAGCTGCTCAATTCACAATAGCCAGATTGTGGAACCAACCTAGATGCCCCTTGATTGATGAATGGATAAAGAAACTGTGAGATATATAACCTAGATGCCCTTGATTGATGAATGGATAAAGAAACTGTGAGATATATATATATATATATATATATATATATATATATATATATATATAAAATGAAATATTACTCAACCATAAAGAATAATAAAATTATGACATTTGCAGGCAAATGAATGATTTTGGAGAATATCATGTTAAATGAGACAAACCAATCTCAAAAAACCAAAGGATGAATGATCTCCCTGGTAAGTGTATGATGCTACATAATGGGAGCTGGGAGGGAGGCAAGAATGGAGGAAGGAGGGACTTTATAGAGGGAAAAGAGGGGTGGGGGGAGAGGAAAAAAACAACAGAATGAATCAAACACCATTCCCCTATGTAAATGTGTGATTACATAAATGGTATGCTTCTACTTCATATACAAACAGAGAAACAAGATGTACCCCATTTGTTTATAATAAAAATAAATTTAAAAATAGAATACTACAATAGTGCTATAAATTTCCTATTATGATATATAAAATTTTTGCAATATTTTGTGGAAATTCAGCATGAAATTTAAATTTTGGAGAGGTATGTCTTGGTATTTTACTGTATGTTCTGATGAAATGCCTAATGATACAAAATAAATTTCTCAGCCTAAGATGACTCAAATTCTTGAAAAAGCGATGGTTATTCCCTCTTCTATCAACAGTCAATATTATTAATGCAAATGTGTCAAAATAATGAATTGAGGCTGTCAAGAAGGTTAATGTGTAAATGATGCTGAAATGACAGAAAGCATGTAGCATAGTTGTAAAGAACCAAAAGGACATCCAAGAAGAGAAAAATTTATCAGCTGCTTAGAGAAATAAAGGAATAATCTGAAGAAAAAGAATCAGCTATTATAAAATGATTGTTATTTTTACAATTTTTTATGAACTGCAGAAAGTTTGCATCTGCATTCTGTAATTCACATTCATGAAAACCACATAAGAGACAGTAACTACTTATTATTTCAATTGATGTCAAAAATTAAGTAAAGATCATTAAATTTAAGTGAATTTTTATAACCACCAGCATGTAAGGGATTTTTTTTCAACTATTTGCCATCATTTGACATTATCTAACCATTGTATTATCTCTAACTTAGTAGGCATGACAAAAATGTCTCATTGTGGTTTTAATGCTAATTTCCCTATCAGTTTGATTTAAAAGTTTCTCCTTTATTTGGTTCTTTCAGTTTTCTCCTCATGAATAACCCCTTTAGACTTTTTGATTATTTCCTACTGATCTGCTGTTATTTTATGATTCGTAAGTCATCTTGACCTCTATTGGAAACTCGTTTTTTTATGTGTAATATATTATATACATAGAGCATTTAGTTAGCAATTTATATTTTCATTTATTATATAGTCATTTGAGTTATATGTTTATAACTTCAGCATGGCTAATTTTATCAATCTTTCTTATTTGTGGTTTGTATTCTTTTTTGTCTTATTCAAGTGAAATTTCATTACTAAAGAAGTCTTATGAATAAGCTCTTATATTTATTTCTACCCACTTTAAAGTTTTATTTTTTATATTTAGATCTTCAAACTGTAACTGTAAATTATGTCTCTGGTAAGAATTAGATAACTTTATTTTTTTCCCAGGTGAATATTCTTTTCCCTGTCATTTTTAAATAACCCATCTTATACTGAGTGATATTAAATGTCATCTAGGTTACATATTAAGCTTCTGTACCTCAAGATTATTCTTTTTTCTGAACTCTCAATTACTCTCCTCTACTCTATTTGTCTATCTCAATATCAAAACCACATAAATAATTACTATACGGTCATAGTTATATCTGATGAGGTTGTTCTCCCAAGCCATTCTTTAAATTTATCTTAGATAATAGTGACTGTTCCTCCACAAATATTTTAGACTTCTGTTCTAGATGTTCAATCAAGTTTCTACTTTTTAGTAACAAATTTTTTTAATTTATTTTATTTTTAGACACTTATTTCTTAAGTGTCCACTTTGAGTCTTCAAATATATTTTCACAATAATAAATAGTCCCTATTTAAGTAGAATTTTTCTCTTGGGTCTGTAATTTTTTTACCTTTTTATACTTATCTTCTTCATTTGTTTTTTCTTTAACATACAAATAACCTTGAGTGCTTGTAGGTATTAATAATCTTTGTAAATAATCACTGTCTTTAATGATCCTCTGTCTTGTATCTTATTTTCTATTTCATTGATTACTTCTTCTATCTTCATTATTTTTAAAAGTATTTTTGGATCACACTGTTCTTTTTAATCCCTTTACTCACATGCTTGGATAATTAGTTTTCACACTTTGCTTTTTCCAAAAAGAAATTTTTATGAGTTGAAAATTTCCTCACAATACCACATTCACTTAACTTATGAATTTTTATTATACTTGTTATTATATTTTAGTTTCACTTCCTAATTCTCAATACAATTTTTCTTTCAATCCATAACTTTAGAAACATGATCAATTGTTCTACTGTTTTCAATGATCTTTTTATTAATTTCTATGTGTTATAGCTTAGTCCATGAACTAACTCTATGACATGAAATCTTGAAATTTGTTGAACAATGCTTTTTCGCTTTGTACACACACAAAAACAACATATAATTTTGGAAGAATAGATGCAAAGTTCTGTAAATGTCCCAGAACAAATTGTCATCATCAGATTATTCAAGATTTTATTAGACTTAAAAATTATTTGAATCTCATATGCTTGATTTTAAATTTATTTTTAGCCAATACACCAAAAACATAAAAATCATACATATTTATGGGGTACCAGACAAGTTTTGATACACATATACATTATGTTTAAATCATTAAATATTTGTGTGCATCACATACACACACATCATCATCATCATCATCATCATCAAAGAGTTGTCATTTCTTTATGGTAATAACATTGAAAATCCTTTCTTCTAGCTTTGTAAAAAATATATTATCTGCCTACATTATCATTTTCTATAGCCACCCTCTATGCAGACCCTTACTAGTATCCATTGTCTAATGTCTCCTCATTCTTTCCTATCTCTTCCTCTCCTCACCCTCTGTCAACCAATGACATTTTAGATTCCACATATGTAGGAAATCATATGGTACTTGTCTTTCTGTTATTTCATTTAGCAAAATAATCTCTAGTTCCATCTCTGACATCACAAACATCAGGATTTCATCCTTTTTATAGCTGCATAGTGTTTCATCGTGTATATGTACCTTATTTTCTTTATTTGTTCTCTGGTAGATGGACCTTTAGGCCCTTTCCATTTCTTGGTTATTGTGAAAAGTGTTGTCGTAAACATGGTAGTGCACATATCTCTTCAAGCATCTAAGTTCATTTTCTTTGGATCTCGAACAATAACGGGATTTGCGGATCACAGGTATTTCTCTTTTTATTTTTTTATTTTTTGAGGAAACCCCGTACTATTTTCCATAATGGCTGTACTAATTTATATTCCCCAAGTGTGCAAGAGTTTCCTTTCCTTCACATCCTCACTCAGACTTGGTTATCATTGGTCTTTTTGATAACAGACATTCTAATACAAGGGAAGTTATATCCATTGTTCTCTAAATCTGCACTACCTGCATGAGTAGAAACATCAGGAATGTTTTCATACCTATGATTGTCATTTACATTTCTTTTCTTTGAAAAAAGGTCTATTTAGTTTCTTCATCCATTTCTTTTAACTGAGTTACTTCTTTTCTTGCTCTTGAGTTGTTAGAGTTCCTTAAATACATTTTGGAGTCATATCAAAAAAAAAAACAAAAACAAAAATAACAAACAAATCATTCCCCAGACCAAAATGTCATGGTACTTACCCCTGGTGTTTTCTGCTAATTTATACTTAACAGTTCTAACATTTAGTTTTTATTCATTTTTGTGGTTCAAGATATAAGTCCAGTTTCATTGTTCAGCATGCAAATATCCAGTCTTTCCAGAACTACTTATTAAAGGATTGTCCTTAACCCATTGTGTGTTCAGAATTAATTGTTCAAATTTAATGACCATGAATATTTGAGTTTACTTCTAGATTTTCTATCCTGTTTCATTGGTCAGTGTGTCTGTTTCTATACCTGTGCCATACTATCTTGATTATAAAATTCAAATTTTCAAGATTACGAACTCAGGAGTGTCATGTCCCCACCTTTATTCTTTTTGCTCAGGATTGTTTTACTTATTCAGAGTCCTTCCTGGTTCCATAGAAATTTTAGGACTTTATATCTCTTTCTGTGAAAAATGACATTAGAATTTTGACAGGAACTGCATTGAATCTTTAGATCACTTTGAGTAGTCTAGATATTCTAACAATTCTTCCAGTCAATGAACCTAGGATAGCTTTCAATTTATTTGTAACATCCGTAATTTATTTCATTCATGTTGTATAGGCTTCAGTGTATATAACTATCACCATCTTGGTTAAATTTCTTCCATAGTATTTCATTGTATCTGATACAATGTTATAATGGAATTTTTGTTATAATGGAATTTTTTCTTAACTTTTTCAGATGGATGGTTATTAGTATATAGAAGCAGTACTAGTTTTTGTGTATCAGTTTTAAAGCCTACAATTTCATTGCATATTTGTCATTTCTAGCAGTTTTTTGGTAGAGTTAGGCTACTTTCTATATATAATATGTCACTATCCAATGGAAACAATTTCACTTATTTCCTTTCCTATGTGAATGCTAAATAGATACTATATTGTCTCATACCTCAAAAGCAACTAGAAGCTCTTGGTCAAAGGCAAGAGGCATATAGTGCAGGCCTATAGTTAATGCAATGGGTTAATTCATTTGGTTGCAAGAGGGCCTAGAAGCAGAGGTCCCAGAAGACACCTTGGCCTAATGGTGGTTACAGGGGCCCAAACTCTATCAACAGTTCTACTCTGCCATCCTAGAGCCTGGCTGATCTACTTGATTTCACCCAGACAGTCTCTAAATATAGGAAGATAAACACTTAGAGTGTAAATTTTGACCAACGGGAGAAGAAATGCAGTAATGAAGATCAAGTCTCATCTCTGTTCTGGCAAGATCATTCTCTCTGACGTGAAGCTGTGTACTAGCTAACTCGGCAGCACATTCAGCACCCTCTCTTTGTGTTTGTCGTCTCCACTTCCCTGCTTACTTCCTTTCTCTATCCCCTCATGTTTCTGAGGCATTGCACTCCCCAATAGAGTGCTGGTATACGATCTTTTCTTTCTGGAGAAAGGAAACCTTGGCAAAGAGATATATTTTCATTACGTCATTTTCTGCACATTTATCTCTCCATTCATTGGATCTCTCTCCTGGATTACCTGCTTTAGCACATCAACTGAGGTTACTTCCTCAATTCAGTAATACATTATTCCTTTGTAAATGTTCTATTTATTTTTCTTATCTCCCAATTCTCTTTTATTACTACTATATACTTTTCTGTTGTTTTCAATGGCATTTTAAACATGTTAATTTTAATATTCCTGCAATTTAGCACCTGTTTTTTTAATCTGATATTTATTTTCTTTATGCTGCTGGATTTAAGTTCTAGTACTTTTGTTTCTGATGATTCTCACTTATTGTGACTTGTTCTTATGTACCGGATAATTTTAAATGGTGAGCTCAAGCTTTGCGAGATTTAATCTGTAAGACCTGTATGAAGATGAGTTGAATGTCTGTACCTCAAGAGTATATTTGGGCTTAGTTCAGCCAGGCATTGTAAGTTACTGTCAACCTGGGAAAATTTTAAGTGAACTTATTGCTGGGCATTTTCTCCTAGACCACATAGAAATTGCAAAATAAAATTCCTAACTGCTGAGAACAGACTATGCTTTGTACTTTTTATGGAAGTGATTTTTTTTTTTTTCCTGACCAGGTTCTAGGCCAAAGGTAGGCAAATTTGCTTGGTTCTTAAATTTTCCAGATGGAAGAATTTTTTTGGTCCGACAAATCAGTCAGGAATGTAGGCTTTTGACAGCATTCAACTTGAGGGGTATATGTGTGTGTGTGTGTGTGTGTGTGTGTGTGTGTGTGTGTGTGTGTGTGTGTGTGTGGGTGGGTGTGTGTGTATCCACCTCCTTGATCCTGTGTGCTGGTTTCTAATATTCTGATTTATAATTCTGTTTTCTTTTGTGCCTCTGGTAATTCTACTGTTATGATGGGAGCTCTGCTACAACATTTAAAAGGTTGTATTTTTATATTTAACCCAGAATGTCTAGATGTGCTTTGTCAGTTGTTTCTTCAGGTTATTTAGATAATATTACTGCCAGAAACTGAAGTCTGTTCTCTGACATTGAATTGTGGTGTTAATTCACTGTTCTTGGGTTTAATAGCTTTGTACCTACTTGTATTTTAAATTATTACATATGGCCTCAAAACATAATTTCTTAAAAACAAACAAACATGAAAAATATTTTAAAAATGACAAAAACAGCAACATTTAAGAGGCCATAGTATGTTGGTGGAAAGCATAAACTTTGGAGGCAGGCAGCCTGAGCTTGTTTTCTGGATGTATTTCTCCTGTGATGTTAGACTCTGGGCCAGTGGCCAGCCTCCTTGACTTTCTTTTATCATCTAGAAATGTATGTGTAAATTACAGCATCTACTTCATTGGATGTGGCTAGATGGCTAAGTGAAATAGCATAAAGAGTACATGTAGAACTGCCCCCTCATGTTAAAATAGTCTGTTTTTTTTTTTTTTTTCCAATTATTCTTAAGGTTCTATACAGTTCACCTTTATCCCAATTCTGAATTACTTAATATGATTGAGGCAGTCTTCCACGGGATACTTTTCTGAACCAAATTTAAATCACCTGCTCTCTCCCTATCCCCATCTCAAAAATCAACTTATTTTATAGTGTAATAACAATAACATTTGTTCTTTTCGACTCCTCATTATTCACATAAGTTCTGTAAGGATAGGAATACTCATGCAAACAGGAAATCTTGAAAAGCTTTAGGAACTGAGAACATTTAGAAACCACTTTAGCTCCATATATTTTACCTTGGGTAATCAGTTTGTGATAACAAGTCATATTTAAATTAGCAGAAAAATCACTAGATGATGTAGCAAATGCCAAAAATAGAATAAGATATCACTTTTGAAATAGAAAACTCTTTGAGTGTTCTGTTAGGTTGAGCATATTTTTTCCTGATAAAAATTAAAGGAATTGTGTCAGACAGAAATTTGTATTTCATATACAATTTGCTGAAAATGAATAAATGGCATACAGGCAGTTAGTTTTTCCTTAGAATGCAAGGTCACACTATTATTCTTTCTAAATATATCTTCTGTCTCAAAGGGAATAAGGAATTAAATTTTTAATAATTTTTGGTTTGTTAATCTACCTTTTACTTGGAGATATACTATCAGACTAAAAAGCCTCCAAAAATATACAAATCATATTCTTAGACAGGTAGAGAGAGTAGTAAGAAAACCTCGGAAGGGTATTTTCATTAAAATCTTAAAACAGTGTATTTTAAGCAATTGTTAGCACATCACTTGTAGGTAAATAATTGTCCACAAAGAAAAGATTGTCTGTGAAAATATTTTTCTGCATAACTGAAAAAATGATGTATTTAGGATATATATATATACACACACACTTATGTATATAGAAATTGGTATTAAAATAGTCTTATAAAATATTTCTTTATAAGATTCTCAAACATAGCTGAACTAGCAACACAAAAACATGTATTTTCCAACTATAGAAAGATTTGTATTTAAAATATCCTATTGAAAGGATATCAGATTCACTTGATATATAGACATTCTTTATTATATTATAAACATTTGAAATTTTTTTCTTTATAACAAAGATAACACCTTTGACTTTTCCAGTATTTATTGTGGAATTTAAAATTTATTTTATGTATGTATGTGTATATAAATTATCATAATAATTTAAAATATTAACCTATGTAATCTTCAAGTTCCTTTTACCCACTCATAACTGGAAAAATGTAAGTGTAATTTTGTGTATGCCTGTATACCTATAAATTTTTAGTTCTTACAGTATGTTCTAAACTATATTATGTCCTGTATACAATATCTAAATATTTTCTCAAGCTAATGATATGAGATAATAGGTACTATTATAATAACTTTTTTGATTAAATCAATTGATACTTAGAAAGTTTAAATAATTTAAAAAGCTTTCACATCTAAGAAGTAGAAGGCTAAAGTCTGTCAAACTCCAGAGCCAATCCCCTTAACCATTATTAGAGGTGCACAATAGAGAGTGGTTACATTTTTTATTACAATTGGTTAAACAACCATGATATTAAAAATTGGAACTAAGTGACTCTCCAAGAATAATATCAGGATAAGTCTGGAAATGCTGAATATGGTAGAATTACATGGGACTCTGAGAGAGAACAGCATATTACATACCACTAAACAAGAGAGGCACTCTTATCCCTCATAGCATTCTGGAGGCTTATAGGAAAACTGTTCACAAAGCCCTGAGATGTAGGCTGATTTCATCTCACTACCCTCCAGTCGCAGGGTACAATCTCTATCTTCAGAGTTCCAAATTGTTAGTAACCTAGCCATCGCATCCCAATTTACAAGTGTCAGAACTTAGGACTAACAAAAGATGGGAAAAGGCAAAGTCAATTATCTTAAATAATGTTCTTGAGAAGCTCCCCAAGACATTCCTTTGTCTGTATATCATTGTTAAGATCTTAGTCACATTTCTTATTCAAAATGAAAAAGGATTCTGTGTACAGTTAAAAATTGAGGAGTTCTGTTTCTATGGAAGAAAGGGAGAGTAGCTACTAAGGTATTACAAAAGCTCTTGTCAGACTAATAAGGAATTAGAGTCATTGTTCTTTACTAAATGGTCATTAGGCAGTAGAAATAGGAAAGCAACCTACTTTTTTTTGATATTTGAATATCATATATTTGCCAGGACTATCCTCCAATTCCATGTGGCTACTTTATTCTTTTTGGCTAGCTTAATGATTTCCAATGCTAATATGAATGGTTGATGGAATATATGGATGAATTTCTACTGGCTACAGCTTCTGAACTAAATTCTTTGAAACTTCTTATGTTGTTTCAATGCTTTTGCAGGCAAAACCTTCAGAGTCCCTTAGGATGCGGAATCTCAGCAAGTATAAAGAGTCTTCAAGGCCCCTTGCATGTAGCATATTCCACAGCCTCTGATTGAAAAGGTTCTGTGCTCCATGGGACTGCTCATTTGGATTT
Organism: Sciurus vulgaris; assembly: GCF_902686455.1. NCBI lineage: Eukaryota > Metazoa > Chordata > Mammalia > Rodentia > Sciuridae > Sciurus > Sciurus vulgaris. The sequence continues at coordinate 33,497,631 of NC_136475.1, read as the reverse complement.
GGGAAACTGAGCCATTACCCTATGTGTGTGTTAGCTTTTCATCACTGAGACCAAAATACCTGATGTTTTAGTCTGACAAGAATTACATAGGGTAGGAAAAGATTTCAGAGGTTCAGTCCATTGTTAATGAACTTCATAGTCCTGGGCTCAAGGTGAAGCAAAACATCATAGGGGAACAACACGGTGGAGAAAAGCAGCTCAGGATATGGCAAGTAGGAAGGAAAAAGAGAGTTCTGCTCATGGGGGACAAAATATAAGCCCTAAAGGCACACTCCTTGTGGCCTACTTCATCCTTCCACATCCTACCTGCCTATAGTTATCACTCAGTTAACCATCTCAGTGGATTAATCCACTGATTAGATTAAAGCTCTCCCAATGTATATATCTGATCTCTGAGCATTCTTGCATTCCCATACATTGAGTTTTGGGGAGACACCTCATAGTTAAACTATAACATCTCTTTTAGTCACCTTTTTTCACTGGTGTGACTAAAAGACCCAACCAGAACAATTGTAGAGGAGGAAAAGTTTATTTGAAGCTCACGGATTCAGAGGTCTTAGTCCACAGAAGGCAGGCTCCATTCCCCAGGGCTTGAGATGAGGCAGAACATTGTAGTGGAAGAGTGTGGCAGAGGAAAGCACCTTATATGATGATCAGGAAGCAGAGACAGAGAGACTCCACTCTCCAGCTACAAAATATATACCCCATAGCCACACCCTTAATAAACTACTTCTTCCAGCCACATCCTGCCTGCCTCCAGTTACCACTCAGTTAATCCCATCAGTGATTAATTCATTGATTAAGTTAAGGCTATAACCCAATCATTGCTCCTCCACAACACCTTGCACTGTCTCACACATGAGCTTTTGGTGACACCTCACATCCAAACCATAACAGCAACTAAAAATAATAACTTAGAGGAAAGTTTTTTTTTGATTCAGTTTCAGGGTCTCCCAAGGTCTGTTCTCCAAGGCAGAAATATCATGGCAGAAGGACATGGCAGAGGGAAATTATCAGCTTATGGCAGTTGGGAAGCAAAGAGAGAGGAGAAGGGAAGGGGCCATGACAGATAAAATCTCTAAGGCCACACACCCAGTGACCTCCTTCCTCTAGCCACACCCTACCTACCTTTAGTTACTACCCAGTAGTTCATTCAAATTAATGATTCATGAAGTGGATTAACCCACTGATGAGCTTACAGTCCTCATAAGATCCTTAAAGCCCTACATCTGAAACTTGATATATTATGTGCCATGATTTCAATACATGAATTTTCTGGGGGATTTTTCAGATCTAAACCATAATTCTCTGCTACATTTTGTGGGCTTCTGTGTTCCATGGAATTTACACCATGCTGACTTTCAACTTATGGAAAATTAAAGACTTGGCATTTTCCAAGTCTTCCCAATAATGAAGAAATTTGGAAATATTAACTCCAAAACTCAGTGACTGTCACTAATGGAATATTGCTTCCAGGGATGAGTGTATCTGATTGGTCTGGGAGGATGTTTAGTCGACTCAGCAATCACCCAAGGCAAGAAAGTTGAACCACTTTTCAATGTACAGTATTATCAGAAAATTATGTCTAGAACATTTTAAAAACTTATCCAGGAGGTGTTTCTAAACTGATAAACTGTCACTGAAATGTCAGATTTGGAAAAAATATACCAGATCCCGAACTTGAAAATATATTTGCCATTTATTGAAGAGAAACATTTCTCTACAGTAAAACTTCTGAAAGTGATGAACACCGGATTTCTTCTAGTGTGAACAAGAGGTAGACATCTTTGTCTGTATGTGCACATGTATATGTTTCTTTCTTATGAATATATGTTTACATATACATACATTTACATATACACATATATACTATTGTGAGGTAATATTTGAGGTACCCATGGAAAAAGATGAAGATTATTCTCTTTATGAGGTTGATCAATCAGAAAGACAAATAATACAAAAAAAAATCACAAAGCAGATTCTAGACTATAACAGCAGATACCAAATGCAATGATCAGTACCAAATACAAAGTAGGATGAGGAAGATCAGTTAAAAGAGCAGTGTGAAAGTTATTGAGAAGCAAAGAAACATTTGAGGGATTCACCAAGCATGAACCTGAGGATGCAGGCATTTATTGGTCAGTAGGGATGCGGGCAGAGAAAAAAGCAAGCAGGAAAGCCCCAGTGCTGAATAAATCTTCCTGTTATGGTAGAACTTTGCACAGGTGGTGTGGTTGAGAGGAGCAAAACAGGAGCAAAGTTATACTAGACTGAGGGTTAACAGGGGCTGTCACATAAGGTGTTACAGGCATTATAAGTACCTTGAGAGCAAGAGGGGAAGATGGTGCAACACTAGTTATTTTGCTTGTAAAGTTTGTTATGCTTAAGTTTTGTACACAAATTGAAGATAGAGTTATTACGGTTTGTTAAAATGAAGTGTTAGACAATGAGGAGTCAAGGATGACTTCAGAGATTCACTTACACAACTGGAAACATAGTTTCCACTGTTGACCTTGAATGAATGCTGGAAGAGTCAATCTGGAATAGAGGAATGGTCAGCAGTTCAATTTGATAGGCAGGTTAAATTTCAGATGTCCATTAGACTCCCAAGTAGAGACGTCCAAAAGGAAATAAATATAGGACTGGTATTCCAGAATGACCTAAGGATATGGTAAGACAGGTATGAGGTGTGCACAAGTGAGTGTAGATTAAGAATAGTTTAGTGAAACAGACATTATTACCTCATGTACATATGTGACTGCATGACAGATGTGATCCTGCAATATGTACAATCAGAAAAATGAGAAATCACACTCCATTTGTGTATGATTTATCAAAATGTATAAATACATTCTACTATCATGTACAACTAATTAGAACAAGTGAAAAAACTTAAAAAAAAAAAAAAAAAGAAATGATATCAAGGAGAGAGTCCAAAGGCAATTGGCTATTCATAGGAGGTTGGGAAGTCAAGGAAAAGTCAGCAGAAGAGATTAAAACAAGCATCTAGTTATGTAGGAGGAAAATCGATGTGGATGGAATCCTAGAAGGCAAATGTCAAAAAAATTTCAAGGAGAGAGGAGTGATCAACCCTTTCAAATGTTGCTAAGAGTTCAGGTGAAAGAAGTGAGAATTAAATATTGAAATGAACAATGCAGGTGCATGGAAGACTTTTATGAGAAAGATTTTAACATTTCTGTGATGGTGAAATCCTGAAAACATTCAAAAAGAATGAGAATTAAAGAATTAGAGACAAGTGAACATAAATAACTCTTTCAAGGAATATTTTTATATGTTTATTAGTACATTGTAGATATACCAAATATGTACAGAATCATACATGCATGGAATATAGTTTGCTCCACTTCAGTTCCCAGTATATGCTCCTTCTGTAACCTCCCCATGTCCCCTGTTCCCTTGCTTCTACTTCACTGGTCTTCCTTCTATTTATTTAGAGTTTTTTTTTTTTTTTTTTTTTTAATCAGTGCTTTAGAGCTATACATGAAGATGAAATTCACTATGGTATAGTCATATATTTACACAGGATAATTTGATCAACTTAATTCCACATTTTCTCACTTTCCTTTCTCTCCTTCCTCTTCCTCAATCCTCTTTCTCTACTCCACTAATAGCCCTTCTGTTTTCATGGGATTTCCTCCCCAGTCTTTTCCCTTATTTTGGTCTAACTTCCACATATGAGAGAAAACATTCTACTCTTTACTGTCTTGGTCTGGTTTGTTTCATTTAGCATGATGTTCTCTAGTTCCATTTATCCATTAGCTAATGACAAAATTTCATTCTTCTTTATAGCTGAGAAAAACTCCACACTTCCTTTATTCATTCATCTGTTGATAGGCTTCTGGGCTAGTTCCATAACTTTGATATTATAAATTGTTCTGTTATAAACATTGACGTGCCTATATCACCATAGTATGCTGATTTATTTTTTATTCTTAAGTTTTTTTAAGTTTTCATTGAATTTGTTATTTATTTATTTATTTATTTATTTATTTATTTATTTATTTATTTATTTATACTGCGGATTGAACCCAGAGACACTGAGCCACATTCTGGGTCCTTTTAATTGTTTATTTTGAGACAGGGTCTCACTGAATTGCTTATGGCCTCACTAAATTGCTGAGGCTGACTTTAAACTTGCAATTCTCCTGCTTCAGCCTCCCAAATTGCTGGGATTATAGGTGTGTACCACAATGCCCAGCTAGTATGGAGATTTTAGTTTTTCAGGATACCAAGGAGTGGTACAGCTGGGTCATATGCTGGTTACATTGATCTAACAGGAATCCCTCTTCAATTCCTTCCAGAGAGATTACTGAGACAATCCATTTCTGAGGTATTCTCTCTGATTTTATTTGTTGCTTTCTGAAAGTGAGGAGAAGCTGTGTTGATCTCATTTATTTGAGGCAGGCTGGCTTGTTGAGGGCTCTACAAAATGACTGCCCTACCCAGCACAAATTTCAGTCCACAATTTGGGTTTAATTGTTTGATCTCCTCCGCTGTCTTTGCTCTTCTGGTTGTTCAAACCTGCTCTGTTTTTCTTTTCCACTGTCGCTAAGGAAGTAAGCTGTGGGTTTTTTCTCTTCCTCTTTCTCTGTTTGTAACACCTCCTCCCTGACCACAGGTTAGCTGCTTCCTTTCTGGGGTGTGGAATGATTGAGAGTTGCTGCCTAGATCGGCTCTACCATTTTGAAAAATCTTTTATGAGGTATTTTGTTAAAAAAGAGAGCAAAAAAACTGGAGATGGTGGCATATGCCTGCAATTCCAGTAACTCAGGAAGTTGAGAAAAATAAAAAGGGCTGAGGATTTACTCAGTAGTAGAAGATCCAGTACTGGGGGGTGGGGGAGTGGGGGGAGGGAAGTAAGCAAACAGATATAATTTTAAAATGCTTTTAAAAATATATTCCTATTATGAAATAAATATTTAAAATGAAACTAAATTAAAACTATATTGTCTATGATATGAATTATATGTGAACATTTCAAAGAATTAGAATACACAGAAAACTAGAAAGAAGAAAAGGGAAGAACAGAAATTAAAATCACCATTATGCTATCATTTAATGAATAGTACTTGCCTAACTTTTAATTAATATTTATCTTGCTTTATGAAACAGCAAGACCCAAATTCAGAATACCTTTTCAAATAAGGAGCACATAGTAAATCCTTTAGGCTTGAAAATCGTAAGATCTCTGTCCTAACTGTTCAACATGGCAATTGTATAGTGATAGCAGCCACTCAGTATGTAAATCAATAGGCAAAGGTGTGTTTCAATAAAATTGCATATACAAAGACAGACACTGATCCCAATTTTTCCTGTAGCCCATAGCTCACTGATCTCCATGCAAAGATATGGCATTCAAGATTCCTTAAATTTAACTCTATAAAATTTTTTGAAAATGTTTGGTATGCATAAATCTCAAATCCATTACTGATAGAAAAGACAGATTTCAATGATTTTATATTTACTCAGAATATATTTGCTATGATCTGAATATCTGTATCTCCAAAACTCATATTTTGAAGTCTTCACTCTTGGTGCAGTGGTATTAGGATGCAATTAGGTCATGAGGACTGAATTTTCAAAAATGGTTTTAAGACATTTATAAAACATTCCCAATGGAGCTCGCCTCACCTTACCACCAAGTGAGACAATGTCAAGAAGGCACCATCTATGAGATAGGAAGAGGGCACTCAGGGAAATCAGAATCTGCTAGAGCCTGGATCTTGGACTTCCCAGCCTCCAGAACTTTGAGAAATCAATTTTTATTATGAATAAGCTATTCATTCTGTGCTCTGTTACATCAGCTTGAATGGCTGAAAATCATTTTGATAAGTTTTTCTCCAATGAAAAGGCAATTTTACAGAAGCCTTTACTTATTTTCCACAGTCTTTTGCTTATTATACAAGGTTTGTATGTGGTATGGTATGTGTTATCTGATAATCAGAGTTTTGCCAAAGTCCCTAAAAGTCAGCCTATCTACAACATCATGGCAGTTGTTCTACATAAATGATTCAAGTTTAAGCATAGAAAGACGTTTTGTGTTAATAAAATATTGCTTTAAAATATGTAGTCTATATTCAATAAAAATCAAGGTCACGTCAGTTACATTGCTATATTTTTAATTCTTTGCTTATAACTCTCCTGTCATTGACTGGATTACAGAATAGGTTACCAGAATATGTGTGTGTGCGCGTGCGTGCGTGTGTGTGTGTGCGTGTGTGTGTGCATGCATGTGTCTTTGTATGTATTTCAATAGTAGCATATCCCTGAATGTGTTATTGTTTTAGGAAATAAAAGAATGGGTATGAAAAGAAAATGATGACAAGAGAAACTAACAGAACCAAATTCAACACTTCTAGTCCTTACAGAATTTTTTATAGCATATATTTAGATGCAAAATGACAGAATTCTGTTTTTAGAGCTATACCACTTCTTGACATTAATCCTAAAGAATTAAAGTCCTCATACTGTAGTGATACATTCATACCCATATCTATAGTAGCACTACTCACAATAGCCAGACTATGGAACCAGCTTAGATATACTATTCAATAGATAATGGATAAAGAAAATGTGTATATATATATATACAATGGAGTTTTAGTCAGCCACAGAGATGACAGAATTCTTAATGAAATCTCAGGTTACTCATGGGAAGGATATATAAAAAGTTAATGGCAATGTTACTTATTGCCTCAGATAAAAACACAAAAACAAAATAGTCACAAAGAATGTTTTGCTTGCAGAGATAAAAGACTAGTTAAGTATTTCAGAAAGAAAGAGAAGTCTGGAGTTCACTGCCAAGAAGTATTGGGAAACTGAAATTAGAAAAGATTCTGATGGAAATTCAAGGAAGCACATTATTTTGCTTCATTGTGTCTGTCTTTCTTCCCTTAAAAATATAATGCTCCCTTTGTTGCAGGGGCCTATGAAGATTAATTGTCTGACATGTACCAAGTACAATGGATGTGTTCCATGTAACTTTCTCATTAATCAAAATGTAAACTCCTTCAATCTTGATCAATGTATTGTTTTTAGAAGTTGCTGCTAAGTAAGTATATTCTACACATGCGAAAAGCAACCATGTAAGGTTTGTGGTGTTTTGGGGGTTTTTCCCATCCAGTTCCTATAACCTCATAAGACCCCTGTTTTTGCTACTAGACATCCTTGCAGGTCTTGTGAACTGGAATTGTCTCAGCAGTTACTAAACTGCAACTGGGGAACCCTGCTGAGAATCGTAGAGGACAGCCCTACTTAACTTGGTTTTCCACTGTGGTCCACAGGTAGCTCTGGAGAGTTAACAAAATTTATAAATGCTTGCAGGTGATATATTCACATCAGAATTTTCTAAAATTTCTTACCTAATTCTAAATGGTTTCTGGAAAAACTAAAAAATATCTCTGACATGCCTGATGCATAGGTCTCTTAGGATGCAGTAAGACTTAGATTCCTAGATGGAAGTAAGTAATACTGGTCCTGCTGTAAGATTAAGTTTCCTTATCTTATATCTTCTGATTGATAATAGTTATTCAAGAGATATACAGATAAGATACTTAGTGAAATCTTTGGCACAATTTATTGATACTTCTGTTATAAGTGATAAGATAACTTGATACATGAAAAGAAGTTCCTATATCATGATCATGAATCAATATGTAAGTTATTTGCTGTTCCATTTCTATGCAAATTTTTCATGTGGTGAGATACTATATCTACATACTAATGCAAAGGGAGGAAAATGTGTTGAATATGAGACCATCTATGTACTGCCCAACAAATAAGCTATCGAAGAAGATAGGTTACAAAGGTTGCAATTTCTGTCCTAGAATCTGTGCTTTTCTTTGTTTAATGTAATTATTGTTAGCATAAGCAGAGAAGAGAAGGGGGAAATTTTTGATAAAGGGATAAACTGATGCAGATTTGGGTACTTATAAATCCAGCACAGATGAAGTAATAAAGTTCTCACATTTTTTTGTTGTTTTGAAGACTGCTTTTGCAAATAAACTGACATCCATGGGTAGTTTGGACAATGAAGGAGTTATCTTATTATCATGCAATGTGAAACTAAAGAATGTGGGGGACATAAGTATCTTGTTCATTTGCATGACTTTTATCCCATCATTTCTACTAATGTAATATTTTAGGGTCATTTAGACACACATTCAATGACATTACCCATGCTTCATTTCAATGTAGCAAAAGGAATTAATCCTATTCCCCAAAGAAACACAAGAAGATGGTTATGCTCATTTGTTATAAATAAGCAAAAAACGGTGCAGTGTATCCTTTTTATAATCATGGCAGTTGTTACTGTAATATCTGTTTTTATGCACTGCTTATTTTATTCTCCAGCTATACTTTCAGCATGAGGAGAGTGACAGGGACTGAAACTGTTATCCCATTTTTCAACCTGTGAACTAAATTACATTACATAAGGGATTCATTTGGTGTAATATTCTTTAAAGTATTTAAAATATGCAAATACATTGCAGCCTGTGCATAATATGTATCCCTACAAATTAGAGTAGTTAACTTCTCAAGTTAAACCCAAGCACTGAAGGAATTTTTCTATCTTCCAAGGACAGCATAAGTTCTGCTAAGTATTGTAACTCAGTGACAAGCCATTTATGTTAGATGTGCTTCTAATTAATGTTTTCCCTAGCTGCAGCATCTTTCTCTTCGAAGAATAGCTCCAAGAGAATGAAAATGCCTTTTTGCTTTATGTAAATGTCAAAAGCCGCACTGATCAACATAGTGCTAGAAAAAAGTACTGAAATAAATGGAAACAGTTTTGGGAAGCAAGTCTGTATCAAACTTTAGAATGGCCCTATAACAAACCAGTTTAACTCTTCATCCCACTTTATTTAAAATAAAATTGAAAATTAGTTTTGAGTTTTGATCCTGATTATTGATGATTATCACATTTGGATACTATTTGTGTGCGTGAAGTATATAGAACTTATTTCTATGGCAACTTTATAAGGGTATCTTAAGTAGTAATGTTATTGTCACCCCCACTTTTCCTCCAAATTACAGTGAAGCAATTTGCAAATTTTTGTGACATATAAAGCTAAGGCACTACTTAGTTGGGAGCAATTTAAAACAATTTAATTTCTGATTTCCTTCCCAGTAAGGAAACAGACACAAAATTCCACTTAATTAGTGATTAAGTCTAAGTTTTCCAATTAAAGAAATGACAATCAAAAAATTAGCCCTTAAAAAACGAAATTATTCCTTCAAAAATCCACTTTCAATATATGAAAATACTCAGTCTATATTCTATGTTAATCTATTTCAACTTTATGTTTTACAGGTATTAACAGAAGCATCTCACTTACTAAATACTATGTATAAAAACATCATTATGCTAATAAAATACAATAAAATAAATCTTTAATTTTGATGCAGCAATGTTGGTCTGCTTCCATGATTCAGGAGTATTTTGGGGTTTGATTGGCAAATAGGTATGAAACTGGATATGTTAACAACATCTCCCTTGAAATTCATACTAAAATAAAAGAGCAAAATCTCATTAGACGCTGAAAAACAAAAGTAAAATTTAAGACAAATCTTTGCCAATGTATCTAATTTCCTTCAAGTCATAACTTATTGGAATTTATTTGATTACCTAAAATTCTGGCCCACCTTTGCAGTTCTAACTGCATTCTCAGCGTTCTCTGTCTGTTAGTTTGGGAAGTCCAGATCTGCAACCGTTGATCTGCCGTTATTCTAGATGTTTAGAACTAATTTGCAAAGCAGCTCTCCTTCCCTGTTCCAAATCGGCACCTTTCTTTCTACTTACAGTTGATAATGTAACCCACAATGATAAATCCAATCAGCAAGGGGTGTGTGTGTGTGTGTGTGTGTGTGTGTGTGTGTGTGTGTGTGTGAATAAATCTGGGTAGGAAAAATTCAGGATTGTGAAACCTGGAAATGTAGTCATCAGAAAGATGAACATAAATTTAGTAATAGCGGCAAATCAAGAGCAGCGAATACTTAACCTTGAGCTTCCATAATTCCAAGCAGTAGAGGAAAAAAAAGATGTTATCTTATTACTGCTAATTCCCAAACGATAAAGTCTATGTCAACAGTGGGAACTCTTCAGGGGATTAAGGGCAAAAATGTACTTTCTGCCTGCAGATATGAACATGTTTATCAGCTGGTCCCAAGAAGAAAGGTTGAATGAACCAAGGTAACCACATACCTGTACTATCACAAAGGTTGATTAATATCTATGTTCAATGAACTATTTCTATGCTTGAGGACAAGTATACAAATTTAGATAAGACAATAGAACAAAATTAAAGGGGAACTATTTAAAGATGAACTCAGGCAGTTACAATAAATACCATTAGAAACTGTAAAATTGCATAAAGTAAGGTTGTGCAATACTAAATCACTGACATAAAAGGCAGACTTCTAAAGGCTTTCAGAAGGCAGACAAAAAAGTACAAATGTGCATAATGATAATGATATTCATAAGAAAACAATGTAAAGCATTAGGAATGCATTCATCACAAGTACAAACAGTAAAGATCATATATCTTGAATAAAATGCCCTCAGCTAAATTAAGACAGGAATATACAAATCAAAAAAAGAGTTTACCACATTCCTAGAAAAATGTTTGTAGATCACCTATTTAGCCGTGGTGAATTTTTAATTATTGTTAAAAGAAATACATATATTTGTTTGTGTGTGTGTGTAAATATCCAGACAGAAAAATGCTCTATCTACAATAGGAGAATCAGACCATACCTTTATAATATACAACTAGACTCTGGCCTATATTTTCCATAATACTTATTCCTCAGATTCAACTTTTTCCCTCATACTCATCTTTTAAAATATATTTACCATAAATTTATAAAATAAATGTACTATAAATACATTATGGTATAAAATGGTTATAAAGGAAATTTAAATAGACTTTCTGTAATCTATTTTTTTATTATCTTCTCTCTGACTATTAGGGTTGAAATCAGCACAAATATTTTTGTCATAACAATCTATCAGTTTCCAAACCTTCTATAGTGATCTGATATAAGCAGTTAGATTACTGAGAAAATCTTAAATTTAATGATTGCAGGAAGGATTGAAAAGGCAGTCTGGGATGAGTCAGGGTGATATGATAAAATCTTAATTAATCATATGTTCAAAATTTGAATTCATCTATTTTTAAATCAAATATATATATAAAATATATATATGTGTGTGCGTGTGTATTTACACCATCATTTTTTCATCAATTCTGATGAAAAACTTGTTGAATAGTTAGTTTATAATTACACACACATGAGTTAGCTAAGTAGGTAGCTAAAGACCATCAATTTTGTAGAGATTAACCTATAATTTTATACATAGTTAGCATTGTAATTAGTTGACTTATTTTTTCCCATTGTTATGCTGTTCACAGAAGCCATTAGTTCTCAATCTGGTGTTTATAAACTGACAGCAGGAAATGCAAAAGTTTGAATATTTAATAATATTTTTATAACCGTGTTTTCCGGATTGATGTCATTTTAATGTTTCTATATAGATATGTCATTAATAATGCATATTTCCCTATAAGGTAATATCAATGAGAATTTTTAGGGTTAGGAAGAGTAGTAAAATAAATTTTATAGTTCATGGCTATAAACTAACATGAGAGCAGCTAATCAAGTCAAAAAATTTCAGTTTTCATAATTTATACTACCAATTGCCTGATGTTATCTAAGCTTTTCTGTAGGTGGTAGTTAGTTAAAACTTGCACACTTTGTTCTCAACATTCTTTTACAAATGTTGGATTTTGGATTTTATTTGAAAAATTCATCAACAACAGATACTGTATGTTTTTCATGAATTTTACTATTTGTAAAAGACTAGAGCATGCTTCCCCAGAGATAGGAACAGGTTCTATAGTTGATTGATATTAAACATAACAAAACAACTAATTTTGGATTTTTTGTTACATATTCATAATTGCATATGGTTAGAACTTCAGATTTTAACAGATTCATGTTCTGTCAGCTTGTGTTTAGAAGGGTAACTCTCTGCTCTTTTCTTGCCACTGCAGGTCACAATTGATTGCTTCTTGTTCGTCTTCTTGTCTTGGGGAGAGATCAGGAAGAACATTTTAGCTTATTAAACTTCATCACACTTAAAATATTGAGGGTTTGGGCATGGTGGTTCAAAAGTATTTAAAATACAAGAGCAATATTCTTGTCATATATGAATATTAAATTTTCATTGAATTTCATTAAAATAATGCATATTGCAAATTTAATAATAATATGTAGATTCCTGGAAAATTGCAACAATATATAGATATATCAGCAACAGTTTGAGTTTGGGAACTTCTTATGGTTGGAACATTCTTATCCACACACAAAAAGAAGTTCAAGATATGCAATTACTGTATACAAAGCAAAATTCATAGTAGTATTTTATGTGTCATGTTTACATGCTTTGTAAAGATTTGGATGATTTGTTTTTTGGCCTTCGAAGTGTGGATTTCAAAACTTTTTAAAAAATATTCCTTATTTTCCTGTGTTTATCTGTGTGTACTTCTCCCAAAGGATATGTGATGTCTGGGGTTAAAAAAGAGAGTAAATTTTTGGGAAGGAACAGAAAGTAATGTTGAACATAGAATTAAAACTCCAAGATTCTAAAGAAACACAGTCATTGAATTTTAAAATGATAATTTCAAAACTCATTTCCAACTAATACAATAAAAAGATGTAATTTTATTATTTTCTAGACTATCCAGAAAGAAAAACAGAAAGATGAAAAGAAATAAAAACTGTTAACCAATTTTTTACTGTTAAAGAGTAGTATTGTTTTAGCTTGCTATTCTGCATAGTAGTGAACATTTTTAATGGGTAATTTTGTAATTTACATTTTATATTTAAAACATTCTCTGGAGAGTGACACCAATGAAAATGGAAGAGAAAGGATCTACAGAAAGTTATCCCTCTCTAAAATCCACTCAGAAACTGGCAAAAGTTTTCAGAAGCAAGTTTTCCTGACTGTTGAAACTAGCCAAAGGTCAGAAGCCACCTGTGGAACATTTATTCAAGAAAAATAGTTGAGTTTCCGTAGGAACCATAACTTTCATGGCATTTTATTTTATCTATCCTGGTCCCTCTCCAAGTTCCCTGCCCTGTCCTCAAGCCCATCACTATCCTTGGTAAAAAGTAGCTTGCATTTTAGGTACTAGAAGGAGCAGAACAGAGGAAGAGCCTTTCATAACCTCTTTTCCAAGAATTGCCCTTATCTGATCTGTCAGGTCATTACCTGGAAGTCTCTCCTAAAAAGCTTGCTTTTATTTGATCTGACGGAAGCTTGCCAGATCTAAAAGCTTCTCAAAGGGTTGTTTTTCAAATCATTCAGCAGCATCTTTTTTAAAATTTTCAACTTCCCAAGGCAACGGACACAATAGACAAGCCAAAAATTGGGCAAAGAATAGACTAACCAAAAGGTTTAAAAGAAAAGCTGAAGAATGTGACTTCCTAAGTTCTCTGAAAAACTTCTGATATATTCCTGGTACTCTAGAAAGAAACTTGTATGTGTAAGGCTGATAACATGCTCAAGAAAGTATTAAGAAGGCTCTAGTCCCTCACAACTGGATACAAAACTTTACAAAAACCAGGAAGAGGAAGCTAAAGCAGATTTAAAAATAGCTGGCTGAGTGTTGAGGTCAGGTGAGGAAACACAAGAACCCATTCTCACAGATTGGGAAACGGATTGGTTATAGGCATTTGGGAAAACTGTAACCTATCATTAACTAATGAATACACTAAGACAGAGAAGTTAATGGTTTCACATGATGTGTAAATGCAGATTTTACAGAATTAGTGTTTAATTCATTAAACAAAAAACACCACCAAGTAATAACAACAATAATTCATGTCATATTTAAAAGAAAATAATAATGAATACATAGTCACTTACTCCCAAAGCCCCAAAATATTGGAAGCAAAAGCTCAGAACTGATATAAGGAAATAAATGATTAAACAATATGGTTGGAGACTTCATTAGTTCACTCTCAACAATGAAAAGTACTTCTAGATTGAAAATTAACAGGAAAAGAGAAAACTTCACCAATATGGTAGACCAACTGAACTTGATAAACATATATAGAACACTTAAAGTCAATAAAAGCAGAATGTGCAATCTTCTCAAGAAAAAATGGTACATACTCCAAGGTTTGTTTATCCATAAAGCAAACTTCAATAAATTTGAAAAGACTGAAACCATACAAAGTATGTCCTCTAAACACAATGAAATAAAATTAGAAATCAATAACTTAAGGATACTTGGAAAATTCACAGAAATACGAGACAAGTAAACACAAAGCAAGTTAATAAATAGGTCAAAAAATAATCAGAAAAAGAATTAGAAAATAATTTGAAGTAAATGAAAATGGAAAACAAAATTTTAGAGGCTGCACAATTGTATTACTTAGTATAAAATTTATAAGTGCTTACTTTCCAAAAGTTTCTCCCTAAAAAAATTGAAAATTGATAACTTAATCTTTCAGCTTAAGAAGCTTGAAAAATAATGGCACCTGCCCCCTGCAAGATAAGCAAGCACCAAAGAAAAGAAGAAAGAAGAAAGAAAGAAAGAAAGAAAGAAAGAAGAACGAAAGAAGAAGAAAGAAAGAAAGAAAGAAAGAAAGAAAGAGAGGAAGGAAGGGAGGGAGGGAGGGAGGAAGGGAGGGAGGAAGGGAGGGAAGAAGGGAGGAAGGAAGAAAGAAAGAAAAGAAGGAAGAAGGAAGAAATGTTAGAAACACACTCACACACACACACACACTCATATGGAAGAGAGAAATATTATTGAGAATCAGCAAACCCTAAAATTTGCTTCTTTGAAAATATCAATCTAATTTACAAAACTTCGGCTGGACTAACAAAAAAAGAGAGGTAAGTTTCTAATTACTAAAAAAGGATAAGAGGATATAACTATAATCTTAGAGAAATACTACAGTATAAAAAATACTATGAACATCTGGATACTAACAAACTAGGTAGCCTGGTCAAAAAGAAAAATCCTCTAGAAGTCATGGACCACTATTGCCACTACATGAAATAATAGAAAAAATAAGTAGACAAGGAAATGGAAGAAGTTAGTAATTAGAAGACTTCCCAAAATTAAAGGTTCAGAGTCAGATGGCCTTACTGGAATATTCTACAGTAAGTTTAAAGAACTGCCACCCTGACATCAATCCTTCTCAACCTCCTCTTAGGAAAAAAAAAAATGATGATGTTGATGATAAGAGGAACACTTTCTAACTTAACTTTCAAACTCATTCTATAAGCTCCACATTGCCCTTAAACCCAAACCAGAAAAGGAAATCATGAAAAATACAGACCAATATCTTTTATGAGCGTAAGTGTAAAATTCACAAATTCATAAAAGTGCACTAGCAGACCAAATCCAGTAGCAGAAAAGAAAGGCTCATATAGCATGACCAAGTGAGATTTATCCCACGAAAGCAAAATTTGTTGCATGCAAAAACTAAACCATGTAATATACCATATTAATAGAATACAGAACAAAAGCACATGATCATCACAACAGACTCAAGAAAATTACTTAACAAAATCCAATAACCTCTCTATTTTTGTTTTATTTTTAAATACTCAAAAACCTAGGAATGGATCTTAACCTGATAAAGTACACTTTCAAAAACAGCCAGTTTTACACTTAATGGTAAAAAGATAGGATGTTTTCCCCCGAGATCAGTTGGCATAACAACAATGTCAAATTTTGCCACTTCTAATTTGTGGTGGAGTTCCTAGCCAGGTAATTAGGTAAGAAAATAAAATAGAAATCCAGCTTGGAATGTAAGAGATAAAACTCTATGTGGAGATAATATGATCTCATATAGAAGAAAACCGGAAGAATTCACAAACATACAAAAACACACGTACAATCATTAAATCAAATAAATATGTCCAAGAAAACTGTAGATTGTAAGAACAGTATGCAAAAATAATTTGTATTTATATACAACTGACAATGAATAATCTGAAAATGAATTGAATTAATGATGTAATTTACGGTAGCATCTGAAGAGTTGTAATAGTAAATAAAATCAAACAAGTACAAGACTTGCTCATTGAGAAAAAAATCATGTTGAAATAAAGACTTATATACATGGAAAGACATCTATGTTCATAGACTTAATAACTATAAAGTAAAACACTCCCTAAAATTATCTACAAATTCAATGTAATAACTAACAAAACTCCCACTGCTTTGTGAATAGTCAATATGGTCCTACAATTTACATGGAAATATAAGAGTATAGTATAACAAAAGCAATGTTGAAACATATGAACAACTTTGGAGGTCTCACCCTTCCTGATATCATTATCTGGTGCAAAATTACGGTAATCAAGAAAGGAAAATATTTGCTGATCATGTATTTAATAAATGCCTAATATTCAAAATATTTTGAGAACAACTAAAATGCAATGATAATAATAAAGGATAAACGATAGAAAAATGGGCAAACAATTTGAAAATATGTTTATATAAAGAAGAAATGCAAATGTCCAATAAACATATGAAAACCTGGTTAACATCATTAACAATTAGAGAAGGATATCAACACTGCAAATTGGTAATATATCACCTGTCACATAAAGGGGTGAGCAAACTTTTATAGTCTTAACTATTGACCTGGATGTTTTTCCTTTACCCCAATTCATTCCTTACATGTAGGCTCAATCCTTGCAGTATTTGGATAACTTATTTAATATAAGCCAGGAAAATAACTTTGTACTAATCACATTGTTACCCAAGAGTATATTGTTTGCTTTATTGCAAATACTGGTGAACAGAGATCAAAAAATGTTTTAAATTCCTAAGGGGGAAAAGAAACAAAACAAAACAAACAAAAACACCTCTGAACCAAGTTGGGCGTGGGAGCACATGCCTGTAATCCCAAGCTACTCAGGAGTATGAGGCAGGAGGATCATTCCTTCAAAGCCAGCCTCAGCAAAAGAAAGGGGCTAAGCAACTCAGTGAGACCCTGTCTCTAAATAAAATACAAAATAGGAATGGGAGTATGTCTCAGGGGCCATGTGCCCCTGAGTTCAATCCCCAGTACTCCCTCCCCACCCCCACAAAAAATCCGCTCAGTAGTAAAACTTACTTCTGGTTCACAAATGTTTCCCTCTTTTTGATTCTGTAGGTCATTTTTAATTTCTTTAGAAAACATGAAGTTATATTTTTAAATAATTGTAATACATGGTTTTTATTTTCATAACAGATTATACCCTAATAAACCAGTCTTTATATTTCTAAAATATAAACAATTCTACATAGATCTTTTTTATATTTTACCTCTAGTGTTTATATATTTGTATTAATGAAAATGTGTTAATCTGTAAAAAATTTTTATATTGAAGATCACATATTACAGTGTCATCTTCTTTTCAATTTTTATTCTTTAAAATGCATAAGTTTATTATTACTTTCCCTTTTTGTTTTCAATGCACATCAATATTAGTATATATTTATATTTATAGTTGTGTATTAATTTTGACTGCACTCAGTAAGAAATTTTCTCTTTAAAGTCAGCTTCTCTTTTGACTTTGTGTGTTAGTTTTTAGTTAGTGTGAAAAGATCCCTGAGATAATCAATATATAAAAAGGAAATGCTAATTTGGACTCATGGTTTCAGAGGTTTCAGTCCATGGTCACTTGATCTTGTTGCTCCAGGCCTGTGGTGGCTCAGTATGTCACGGTGGGAGTTTTTGTAGAGGAGACCTGTTTACCTCACAGTGACCAGGGAACAAAGACAGAAAAAGGAAAGTGATAGGTCCCAATATCCCCTTGAAGAGCATGCCCTCATGACCTGGCCCCTTCCACCAGGTCCCCCTCCTAGGGCTCCCACTACCTACCAATACTGCTTCACAGGTGGGGAAACCGCCTCCTGCACATGGGCCTTTGGAGGATGTTCAAGATGCAAATGGGAGCACTCAGAGAAGATGTCTCTTATTCTATAGTAGATTATTGCTTCCCCAACTTGTTTTCTTCATTCTTTCTGAAATTGCTATTCCACATTTATGTATCTTTGAAAGTCAAACATCCTACTTATTTTTCTGTGATTTTTCATAATACTTATCTCCTCTCCTATTTTCCCTGAGTTCTGGAGAAATTCTTGTTCTTATCTTACCATCATTGACCTGTTTTGTATAGTATTCTGTCTCACCTTCCAAATATGCTTTTAAATTTTGTTACTTGTATCAAGATTTTAGGCCATTTCCTCCTTAGATTCTCCTCACCCTCCCATGGTCTGCACTGAGGGTCTCCTTTTCAGTTAGTACCCAGTGATCCTAATCAGAAATTGGTGGTGAACTTAGTGCTAGGTTTTATTATCTGGGAATACTTTCCTTTAATTTGCAATATATTGTGAGACTTTCAGTCCTTTCTGCCTTCCTGTCTCATCTGTATTTTCTCTGATATAATTTTCTCCAGTTTTCAGAATTTTATCCTAAAATCTGAAAATTATTTATAAGTTCACTATTATTATGGTTTAGATATTAGGTGTCCCACAAAAGCTCCTGTATGAAACAATTCAAGAAAGTTTAGAGGTGAAATGATTGGACTGTGAGAATTTTTACCTAATCAGTGCATTAATCGCCTGATAAGGACTGAGTGGTGGCAGGAGGCAGGTAGGGTGTGGCTGGACAAGCTAGATCTCTGGGGGTGTGCCTTTGGGGTATATATTTTGTCTGTGATCAGGAAATACTCTCTCTCTCTCTCTCCCTCTCTCTCTCTCCTTCCTGGTGCCATGTTCCCAACTACTTTCCTCTGCCCCACTTCCGCCACGAAGTTCTGTCTAACCTCAGCCCCCAAAGTGAAGTCGGCCATATTTGGACTAAGACCTCTGAAACTGTGAGCCCCCAAATTAACTTTTCCTCCTATAATTGTTCTTGCTTTGGTCACAGCAGTGAGAAAGCTGACTAAGACAACTATCGTTGCTTCTTTCACTTCAAGAGGAATTAGGAAAAAATAGTGCTAAGTTCAAATTGTCTCCTGTAAGACATCAACTTGGCTTATCCCACATTGGGCTGTAATAGATGGTATAAAGCAACTAGAATTAAAAATACTTCCAGTTCTATTAACAGGAAATATGGTAAATTTCAATTATAATGGGGAATCAGAATGTCTCCCCTTCTGATCCACTTATTTTTCTTTGAATAATTGGAGTTTGGTACACCCCTCACCTCAGTAACACAGAGGTAAGATTCATGGATTTGTGATCAGCTGAAATTCAGTCGCCACTTGCCCTGTCCTGCATATGGCAATGGTCATACATGTACAACATTATAGGCACTGAGAAAATGTCTAGTGGTGCTTCCAGATTCATACTAAAGGTTTAATTCACTTTTTATAAAATGACGATCTTCATTATTTTCATATTTTCTCATTTTTGAATCACTTTTATATGTAACTATACATTTATGTATGTATACATGGGTGCTTGTCTCCCTAGCAACCCCCTATGACATGAATGGCCTACTAGTTTTTTCCTCATGTTGGCTTTGAATCACACTAGATGCTCAAATAAAGGGAAACTCTTGAACTTTCACATGACATTCCTCAAATCCCATCTATTAATATACCTCAATGTGCATTAGAGACTGCTGCAGAGTGGCTTGAACTTTAAAAAAATGAATCAAGTTAGAGAACTTGAACTTCAAAGGATGATTCTGTTACCACAGATGGCAGTGTCTGCAAAGATAATACCCATTAGTTTTCTGTTTTCCTGGAGTTTACCACATGCAATGAAAATTCTGAGTCCTTCTCTTATTTTATATATACTTAGCAGGTCCAGAATTACTACTATTAACCCAGTTTGTTAGGCAGAAGAACGGAGACATATAAAAACTTAAATAACATGTGGAAGGTCACAAAATAGTGATTGATAAAGCCTGGGATTGGAAAAAGCAATCTAGCTCAGCATCTGAACCCTTAACCAGTACATTGTCTTGTCTCTTAGGAAGACAAACTCTTGATTTTTGCTATGTGGAATTTGAGAGAAAAAAGTAAAATAAACCTTTATTATTATGCTTTGAGAAAGTATAGCTTCTTTTTTTATGGCATCCTAGATTTATCCTATAGAAATTATCAGGGCATAGACAAAGGTTAGTTTTTAAATCTCACTTTAAAAGAACATGTATTAAGCACCAATTGTGTTCTTAGTCTCATTAAACACCAAATGGGTTCAATAGTCAACTATTGCACACATACTACCTCATTTAATATGATCTTCTTTAATATCATACATCCACTAGCCTCATTCTTTTTTATATCAATTTAAAAATTGAATCTTAGTGCTTGAATCAACCATACAAATGTTTGACTGGTAAATTAGAAATAAATCCCATTCTATTACCTAATGGGAAGAAAATCAAATGATATGATTAACAGAGGTTTCTGGCTTGGAACAGGAATGCACTGAGCCTCAGCCAAAAATATTTTGTTCCTGGTATATGCCCATGCTTAATATAAAGAATATTTCTCCAGAAACACAGTGCAAGGTTTTTCAGTGTTACAAGAAATTTCATTTCATATAATCCAGAATGTTACTCTGTCAGACTATGTTGTTAAAAAGTGTGATTTAGTAGCATATGGTAGTATTTATCCACTCTTTGAGTAAACATGCATTAGCATCCTCTATGAGAAAATTGAGAAGCTGAATAAAAGAAGACCCAATAACAAAAGGTCAAAAAGAGAAGGACTTAAATCAATTTTCCATTGTATTCTAAATACATTTTTCATAAGTGATCTCTATTATTGCAATGTGAGTTTTCTGAGGTTAATGACTGTCTTTGATCTGCATTGCTTCTAACTCTATTGGTGAGAATCTGCTCAAATACTGGAAAAATTTCATCACTCTGGTCTGACAAATCTGAGTGAAATAACTGTTCTGCCACTTAATTAGCAGTAGGCATATTAAATTCCTCATTTATCAAAGTAGTAGTACTTGAATGGATTTTGATGAGAATTAAATGAAATAATACTTACGAATTGTCAATCATATACTTGGCACATAATAGTTTTTCAATAAAACATTAATATTAATTATTAGAATTTTGGATTAATATGTGTTGAACAATCCCATAGTGGAGTGCAATAGGTCCTATAATCAACAAAACACAATTAATTACAAAATTTTATCAAATCATATATCATCTAGAAACCAGTTGTGCCAAATTGGACAGGTTACAGGGCAGAAGGAAAGGAATATCCAAAAAGCTCAACCCAGACAGATTATTCCAAAATCCCCCTGTCCGTGACAATTTCTTTCCTAAGATGCTGGATAACTTCATGAGCTTAAGTTCTTAATATAACTTCATATTATATTCTTCATAAGAAAAGGTGTCATGCAAATCTAAGTTGCTTTTTATCTTAAGGGAGAAATGGGAATTTGATGCAGTTCTGGACTGCATGACAGATGTTACCTTACCTGAAGATAAATCGGGGCCCCTCTAAGATGTGCACACATCTCCCGAGCCTGAAGAATGTAGCTGTTGACTGTGCTGTGAAAGTATTTTTGACAGGTGCCTTTTAATGCATTTTTATGTATGTCTTCTATAACAATTTGCCTGAAATGCTCAATGAGACTATCTTGTCAACTTCAAAATCTACATTTAAATTAAATTATTGAGATATCATTTCTTCCTCTGTAACTCTCAGTACTTTATCTCTACTGTATGTACTGTGGTAAATGAGGTAATTATCAGGTGGTCCACTGCAGTTCTATTTTAAGTGATGCATAATCATAATGCTGCAACACATCATTTTATAGTTATAACTCCCTTAATCTTTAAGTAATATTATCTAAGTTGGGTACTGAAAGATAAAATTAGAATTCCTTCCCCTCCCCCCGTGTTTTTCAACCAATACTGAATCAATTTTGAAATAAAAAATGTTAACTTTTCCCCCAACATATTTCTTTTAAACTATGTTTCTACACTGCATGAATATATTAAGAAAAGTAATGAACAACTTGTAAAAGTTTTTTGGTTTTTAAAATTCAGGCTATAAGTATGCACGCAGGCATAACCCAATTTAATATTTACTCCCACATATGTATTTCCTTTTGAATCTATTTTTCTAATTATCCTTTGTCTCTTAAAAGAAGTATAGGCCATCAGTATTTTTTATTTTAGTTATGTGCTAGACTTCCAAAAAAGGTAGAGCACTGATTGATTGAATTAGAGGAAAACACGAAGAAAAAGGCATTATTATAATGAAGAATTTTTAGTTTATTATAGTTTTTTAGTTTATTATAATAAGCATTTGGCATTATGAGTAGTATTTAAAAGGAAGTGTTTTTAAACTGGTAAATTTAATTTTGACTGACAATAGCCAATTTTTAATGTTATTGAATTTAGGGAGTTATAAAATGAGTTTATGTGATTTTGAACTTGAATCACTTTGCCTTTTATGTATTCTATCAAATTTTAGACTCTGGAAAAGAACACATAATTTGTAAAATACCACACACATCTTCTGTTGACAAACAATTGTTACCACAAATAGAAGCTCTATTTTCCTGTTTTATATATTTTTTCTTCCCAAGACAATAATTGTATATATAATTTAGTGGAAACAGAGACATATGATATAATGGCCGTGATTAGGAAATGCACAAGGCTAAGGAGGCAGCATTACATTATTGTAAATAGAATTATCTCAACAGATGTAAAACAAGTCTTTAGAGATCTAACTATGATATAAAATCTGAACACACAATGATGACCAGTAGGTTATGATTCCATAAAAGGACAAGGGAAACTAAACACAGAAGTAAAATACCAAAAGAAGGTCTGAGTCCTGCAATTTGCACTGACAAGAGTTAAGACCCACCTCTGCTTTTCTGCATCCCTACTGCAGGATGCTGTATCCTGTGCCAACATCACAGAATGCTGAGGAGTGATTAAGCTTTGGAGATCCATAAGCCACCTGTCTCAGCTGCACTTTACTGAAGACAAGAATAAGACATCTTGAAAGATATTAGGTTTTCTGAGGAAAGAGAAAGACAGAGCATAGAATACCTGCATTACCACCTGAGTTTTGCCTCTACTGTTGGGATTTAAAGTATCAGCACAAAAACATATGCACACTGAGAAGTCGGAAGTACTGGTTTGTTTCCCAGATAAGCTTTTCCTGAGTTGGAAAACCTGCCACAAATACCAGATCAAAATACTCATCTGTTTAAACTCTGCTTGAAATTATTATTAACCTCAAATTTATCACATAACATTATGTTAGTTACTATCCCAAGTCCTTAATTTTATCATTTTCCTACAGGGACTGTTATGTAGGCATCTATCATTTTAAATGAATCGCATTTTCACTTAACATTCCACTTTTCTCCCTGCCATGTGCTCTTTGATTAATCTAGTTTATGAGCTAAAATAAACTACAAATACTGGTGTTTCCATCTTATTTAGATCTTAGAGTTAATGTTGGTGCAAGAGGGAATTAACAGTCTGAAGGCAAGTCCAGTAACACAAATTTGCAGAGACTAATTCAGGGAAAAAAAAAAAAAAAAAAGATTATTTTTTTCCAAGGGTTAATTCAAGTCAAAGGTTTTAAATGAAGCAACTGTTTTGGCCATCCTGTTAACCTCTCCATGCCCCTCATACACCTGCCACAGGCATATACTGGAACACTAGTTATTTTCATTGTGCTATGCTTTATAGGATCAATTGTGCTTTACACACCCTCAAGGAGACTGCATAAAATATTTTGTTTAATTGGCTCATTAAAAGCTATCAACTATTAAGAGTGTGTAGATGACTTTGAAAGTCATCTTGGGTTCAATTTTTCATCAGACAATGATAATACAGTGGCTAGTTCTTTGTGTTTGTGTGTGTGTGTATGTGTGTGTGTGTGTGTGTGTATGTGTGTAGAGGAAGAGAGAGAATGAGAGGGGAGAGAAGAGAGATGGTTCTAGTAACTCACAATTGTTCACACAAATGAATCATAGTTTCACAGAAATTAATGAATAGCAATTGTGTAGTAACATATATACATAGAATTTTCTACTAACCTGAAAATTAATGGTGTTACAAACAAAGCAGTGCTGATCATTCCCATCTAGCCACCATGCTCTATGCTGAACTTTCTTCCCGAGATCTGAATAATTTGTAATAAACCCTAAGGCTGATGTACTAGACCAGCCTAAAGAGGGACTGATCTCATTTTAAAAGCTTCTGCATCAAATTGAGTGCAGAAGTAATTAATGTGCGGGCTCTCAGTATCTCAGCAGATTTAGGAAGTATTTTGATTTTTGAAGACTACTTTTTTCAGGTTCTGGTGGACTAGAGTAAATTAAGAAACTGTTAAGGGCAGCCTTAAAATAAAAATTTGAATTACTGGCATTAGTGACATAAGTGAACTTTTCAGATCTGCCAAATATACTCATGATAATAAAAATTAGTACCACTATTTATAATAAAGAATATGCCATTATTTAATTGACTTCTTACAATATCATTGTGAAAAAAGGACACCTAATAGGTATTCATTTTATACATGTAAAGAAATCAAGTTTTTGAAAATATTTGAATGTTTTCTCAATGTTATAAATCAAGGATATGGCAAAATTAGGTCTTGAAACATTTTTTTAACACCAAATGCATTTAGTAGTACTTTAGTAAAATAGTTTTTATTTTTTACTGGTAAAATTTCCTATCATTTTAATTTATACTTAAATTCAAAAAGAAGTTATACATGTTCATAGAATAAATTCACATAAATTGTGATCAAGTAGTAATTAAACACTCATGGTCCAATATTGTGTTAAAATCTTTCCATGCATTTTCCCATGTAGTCCTTGAAATGCTCTGATTAAGAAATACTATATTTTTCTTCATTTTGGAAAAAAAAACTAATGTGCCTTAGATAAATCATACTTACAGAAGTTAAGGACTATAAAGTAGGAGAAGCCACATTTTGAATTATAAACAAACTCCAGATCTAGAGCTATTTGGCACAACACAACAGTGTGTTTTTCATATGTACATATTCCCTTGTCTTAATATTAGATTTTCTGTATTTTTCAATTAATTCAAAATAATTGTTAAGTCTTCCAATTTAATCATGTTTCATTCTTAACTTTCCCAAATGATTTGAATTCTTTTAATAAAAATAAGTAATTTTACAACTAAATTTCCTTTGATTAATATTGTTCAATTTCCAAAACATAAATAAGAACCTAAATTTCCTTTCTCACACATGCTAATTCATTCTTCACAGAGGTATTTATTCTGAATTGTGCCAATATTTACTATTTAATTTGAAGAACACCTTTACAATACAGAGAGAGAGAGAGAGAGAGAGAGAGAGAGAGAGAGAGAGAGAGAGAGAAAGTTTGTTTATGCTCACTCAAAAAAAATCCCATAGAAAAAGGAAAAGGTTATAATTTTTCTACCCTATATTATCTATTGTTAACATTTAGGCGTACGCCTTTATGAATTTTTTGGTACAAATTATAAGGAACGTACAGTATAGAAATTGTGTATAATTGGCTCAAGGTCATTTAGTAAAACAAAAATGGAATCCAAACACACTGATGCCAATTGTTCCCCACCATCAGACTGATTGCAAAATTTTATCCATAGAAAACACAGCTGGCTGGTGACACACAACTAGATGGTCATATTGAGCCTGCAGGTTATAGTTTATCAGTCCCTGTTATTGACTGCTCCTCTACCCTGCCTCTAAAAACATACACACAAAACAAAAACAAACAAAAATCCAATCAAACAAGCAAAAGAACTAAGTGTTTTATTTTGACTGTGTTGTTTCTCATGGTAGAAGTCTGCATGTCAACCAATGGGAGCTAAGTCTGGTGCTCTGGAGAGGAATTAGAAATATTATTTGGGATATAACAGACTAATGAATCAAGCAAAGTACACTTAATAGAAAAAGTGGATTCAAATGTTGGTGAACTACCTTTTGCTTTACCCTTCAATCCTCCTTAAAGTGGCCAAGCAAAGATCATGAAGCAAATATATTTTTTTTTCTTTTATGATTGCCCACTGTCCTGCCACTCTGTGTGGGGTAATTACTTGTTACAGAGCAGGCCCAGAAGAGAGGGTTGTTCAAGTCTAAGGGATCCCCTGCAACTCATTTGAAAAGAAAACAAAATTATCAAGTATCTTGCCAGGGACGTAATTCTAAACAAATTATTCTGGTCAGGTATATGGAATGTATTCCAAATGATGATTGAGAAGGAACTGGCACCTCACTTTCAGAGCTTGCATTGCTGATTCTAGGCCAAAACATAAGCCATTATGCTTAGTTTCTTGCTATTTCATTTCAATATTTAAGTGCTAAAGCAACCTAAGTGAATCAAGTAAAAAAAAGAAAAAGAAAAAAGAAAGGAAAAGACTTGGGAATTTTTAGACAACTCTACTGAAGTGTTATCCACTATGACAAGATAATAGTTTATTACTGAAAGACAAATGGTCTTCCAAATCCAAAGATATTTGTCAAGAAATAAATAAATAAAAAAAAAAAGAATGAAGCAAACACTATTTATTTTGAAGTACATTCTTTTAGGTTGATAGTCTGGTTTCCTTTATTCGAGTATGCTAAATAACCAAGTATAAAAGAATAAATTTAGCTGCAGATTCTGAAAACCATTGCCAAGTTTAGCAATAAAAAAACCAGACTAAAAAGTTAAGAGAGAGAAGAAAAAGTCTTTGTTTTGGAAATGACTTTTTGACTATTCTAAGTAATAAAGAAGTTTACAAAAGTTTCTTAAAAATGCTGATTGTAATAATTATTAAATTTTCATTCCTAAATTTATTTATAGGTATTCAATGAAAATAGTCAAGTAGTAAAGCTGCAACTGTACAACTGACCAACTGAGATTCAAAGGAACCAATTATTCAATATTACCCTTATTGAACTGATAATGAGAATCCTATTTAAAATGATTATCTAAATAAGTAAGATTAATTGGGTCTTTTGACTAATGTTGAGATGCAGAAAACAAAAATCTAACTTTGGTGTTTTATACTATATCTTCATAGTGTGTTTTAACTTTTTAAAATTTCATTGTTTAATAACATGGTTTCTGGTTTTAATCAGGAAAACTATATATTGAAATATATTAGAAACACAAAGATGACTACTGAGTATTTAAGTTTCTTGCAAGAGAACAAAATAGTAAAAGAGATGAAATTAGAGAAAGAGAAAATAATGAGTGAAGAAGAAAAGAAACAAGAAAGAAGACCTGATGATGCTAGAAATAGGGGAGATTGGGACTATAGGTTGAAATGGGATGATAAAGATTCGTATCACAGTGACTTTGTGAGGGGCCTGCCTCTCCTGCTTGTCCCCTGCAGAAAGCTGACTCACCCACAGACTTGGCCTTCATGGTCAGGAGTTATCACTGACATTAACTGGCCTTGCTCCAGCCCTAGTACTATTTATTCTTTTTCAACTAGAAGCACTTGCTATATAACCAAAGACAGGTGACTTAAAAAATGACCACTCACTAATGACTTCTGCTCTGTTACATACAAAATGCCATCAAATATGTACAACATACTCAAACAGATGTGTTTTTCCTTGTGGTTTTATTTTTTATTTATTTATTTTTTTTTTGCTTTTTTTTTTTCTGGTTACATTGTTTAAACCAGGAAACCAAAGGACTTAGAGATGGAATAATTAAAAAGTTACCACAACATGTCATCATAAGGTGGAATGAATGCCAAAAGTCCATAAAAAATTCAAATTATTGCCAAAAACTTACGAAGGAACAGAAGAAACCAGCAGAAGTCAGTTGATAACAGGCTATGGAAAAGTTGAGTCAGTGAATGAGGTTGAGTCACATTTGTACGTACATATTCTTTTGCTGAACTTTCCTCAGTTCTAGGTTCCATGAATTCTGGGTTACTATGAATTACATTTATAGCTTTCCAATGAAATTCATCTCCCCACTTTATGCCCATCCTTAATATAGGTCTCCACTTGTGTATACGTCTGTGTGTGTGTGTGTGTGTGTGTGTGTGTGTGTGTGTGTGTATGTATATATTTATTCATTTATTTTAATAGCCCAGTTTTTTCTTGACCCTGGCTGCCCATTAGAAGTGTTTGGGGAGCTAATTGCCAAGAAGTTCACATTTAGTGGGTCTGGAAAGTGGTAAGGAGGCTGGCATTTGGTTTGCAAGCAAGCTCCTCCAGTGATTCTCATTGCAATAAAAGGATGTAGAACTACTGGACTAGTGTAGCTGTTCTCATTTCCTTGAAATGCAGAAAGTCAGGCTAAAAACTATGTTATTAATAGTAAGAAAAGGTAAAATTAACCACTGCTGCACTGTGATTTAACAAGTAAATTATATGTTACTCTATTGTGAACTAATTATTCCTTTAATTAATGGTCTTGTGGCTAATGATAATTCAGTTAATTTTCATCGCTTGTTCCAGGTCTCAGAGCATTTTCATACATATTTTGCAATTTCTTTTAATTGAAAATACCAATTATATTGTTATCCTACTCTTTTCCACAAATTTTTGACATATATATACATATATATATACACATATGTATATATGTACACATGTATACATATATATACATATGTATATACATATATAGGTTTCATAATAATATATCACAGTGTATAGACTTTATCAACTATTTTATAGGATAGCCTCCCAAAATTATTTCATATCTTTATAGGAAGCATAAATATGTTATCATTTTTCTGAATCATTACATATCTTTTGGATCAAGATCAGGGGTCTTGATAATCAGGGGTAATCAGGGGTCAGCAAAGTTTTTCTACAAAAAGTTAAGTAACAAATATTTAAAGCTTTGTAGACCACACAGTCTCTGTTGCAATTATGCCATCATTGTAGTGTAAAAGTAGCCATCCAAATACAGCATGCAAAATGTGGACATGGCTGTGGCACAAGAAAACTTTATTCACCAGAACAGGAAGTGAATCTAATTTGGCACATCAGCTGTAATTTGCCATTCCCTGTACTGCGTGAACTGTAAGTTAGTTATATAAACAATTCTTGTGCTCTAATCATTATCTTTTAAAACTGTGCAGATGTTGGATCTTGTATTTAGACATTTAAGGTATGAAGGGCAATTAGATAAATGGAATTTTCCCTCAAATAAGCAATCTTTTTAGGGAGGAGGACATTATGATGCATCATTAATTTTCTCTCCTATAGTTTTAAAATTAAAACCTGAGCCAAGAATACATGTAGGTATAGATAATTTTACCTGTTAGAAGTAATGTTAAATCTTAAACATTTCTTTGGCACATTACATCTTATGTACAAATTTCCTTAACAGTGTTTTCACTGTTTTAATCCTTTTTTTTCTAATCACTTTCATTTCTTCGTTCTTTTCCATTGACCATGAGCTTTGATTTCCCATTTATTCTGTTCTCTGCTGTAGGGAATCTGCTCCCTGTTGCCGCATTTGTATATTAGATTTATGTTAGTCTTATTCTTGCTATTGTCCTTGATGGCAGACCATGATCATTTCATTTCTACCAGTTTTTGATATATGGAGATGCTCCACTTTTGAAAATAGTGGGAAATATAAGTAAGACTTTACAAAGATGTCTAATTTCTTTATTGTCTTCCTGTCTTCTTGCCTTCTTTCTTATTTATTTATTTATTTATTTATTATCTATCTATCTATCTATCTATCTATCTATCTATCTATCTATCTATCTATTACTGTGCTAAGGACCAATCCTAGAGCCTCACAGATGCTAATATTCTACCATTGAGCTACATCTCTAGTCTTCCATTTTCTAGAACAGAGTTTATTTCTTAGATTCTTAGTACATTTTCTTCACTGTGAAAAAATATCTGAGGATGCAAAAATCTTAAAGGAAAAAAGGTTTATTTGTGGTTCACAGTTTCTGAAATTTCAGTCTATGATCATTTGATTCCATTGTTTTAGGGCCTGTGGTGAAGCTGAACATCATGGTGGGGTGTGTGTGGTGGAGCAAAGCTGCTCCCTTCATGGCAGTTAAGCAGTGTGTGGGGTGGACAAGTGCCAGAGGCAAAACGTACCCTTGAAACACATGCTCCCAGTGATTTACATCCTTCAACTTGTTTTGACCCTTAAAGTTTTCATCACTTCTCACTAGACTATGAAACTATGAATTCATCAATGGACTAATCCATTGTTGATATTAGAGCCCTTGATAATCCAGTCACCTCCTTCCTCTGAAGGCTGTTGCATAGGAGACCAAGACTTCAACACACAAGCTTTTGGCGGATATTTTAGATACTAACCATAACACATATGAGAGTTCATATGCTTTGACTGGTTTTCTTCTCTTGAATTTCTTCATCTTTTCATATAACACATGGTTATTCTCAGGTTGGGATTATACCTAAGAGATGGATGTATGCCCAGAAAGGGCAAGGCTAATTTCTACCAGCACCTGGCTGTGTTTTCCCTTGAGTGTCAAAAATTCAGTCACAGAGAAAAGGAGTAATTTAAATGTTGTGTTTTTTTAATGTTGTTCCCTCTGGTATTCAGTAGCCTAGGGAAGACAGGGGGAGAAGTCAGTAGGAGGTAAGGGTAGCCCCTTCTTTCTGGATAGCTCCTTTTCTGGTTGTCCTGGAAAGTCTAAGCTAACTGATTCAGTACCTCAGCCTCTGCTAGCATTCTTTCTTCGATGGGAGCCAGCTGTCACAAGGTGTGGCTTTTGGACCAGGTTTGCCATTGCATTGCAGCAAGAATAAATGCAGTCGTGGAATTCTTGCTCTGTGGGAAGCAGACGATCTGGTTATAAATAAATTGTTTGAGGAAAAAGGTTGCAAATGAGTAAGTCAAAAACAAACTTGTTGAAATGATAAATTGGTCAAAAATGAATTTTTCCAGTCACTGATTTTGCAATTTTTCCAGTCACTGATGCCTGCTTTATTTTTAAAAACAGCAATTACTCAAACTAAAGAAAGAGTAGTATGACTGTTTCTACTTTTAAAAACAGTGGTCAGCCACTGGCAAGCCCTTCAGTTTCGTAAACCACTATTCTTCATACTAAGCATGTAGCCCTTTCTAATTAGAAATGTGTGCAATTAAGGCAAAGGTTGTAATAATGCCTACACTTATTAGTGCTGTCAAATTAATGAGAAATAATCTAGATTAGGAATTTTTCTCTAAATAGCACCTACTTTAGCTATTTAACTGTATTTATTCCATTTACTCTACATGGTTTTTTAGTTCTCTAATTAACTAATTAGCTTTGATAAAGTCTTTCTCATAAAATGCCACTTGAAGCAAAAAGAATGGCTACTATTTTTATTGTGAGAAATATCTGTCTAGCATCCCCTTCATTGATCATACTAGGAGACAGCCTCTATCACTTTGACCAATTATTTACAAAGCAAGAGTGAATGCCTCCGTAAAAGTGTTTTAAAATTAGTAATTGAACATATTCACATTCCATTCATTTGTTATAGGGACAAGGTACATTTTTTCCAACCATTATGTAGTCAGGAGTTTACTGGGGATTCTTCCTTGTAGCTCCTAACCACTTAACAATTTGGATAGAAACTTAAAGCTATGTAGGCATCTTTTACCCATGCCCACCATTCCTGTAGCTGGCCTGCTTATGGATGCCTCAGAAAGAAACCAGTATCTTAGGTAGATATGGCCTTCTCCTCATGTTTTAGATGGGAAAACTGAGGCAAAGTTTCTCAGCTAACCACTAGGCAAAGCCAGTTTCCATTTTAGGCATGCTGACTCAGGGACAGAACTCTTATTATTCTCTAACAATACTTACCAAGGAAGATGTCTTTAAAATGTTACAAAGTGCATTCCTAACTCATAATCATTTACTATTTTATTTATCTACCATTCATATAAACACTGATTGTTTGAAGATTCTCCAGTAAATTTTACTGATTTTCTTTGGCTGTTGTTTTGGTATCATGTCTATTTAACAGACAAGTTACATGAAAGTAATATTATTGAAATTTACTTTATCTCAAAATTTTAATTTAGTTTTCCCTTAGTTTTTTTTTTTTTTTCACTTTCATATTGTGACCTAATTGTGTACTCAGTGTTCCTGTTATGTTTGGCAATGATACTCATTAATTCTATTACTTCTAGCAGGATAAAAGGGGAATTTTGAAATGGCTAGCAGCTACAGATCAATACCTTAACTCAATAGAGATAATTATTGGAATCACTAGGAGACTAGCAAGCTGTCAGCTGAAAGCAATCATCTTAGGCCTGGGATAAATCTGCAGAAAACACAAAGCAAATTTTAAGCATGTTATTTTGAAATTGAGAGTATTAACCTACGAATATTTCTCTGTTATTTATTTCTACAGATCTGTTATCATTAGATCCTGATGATATATATTGATTTTTAAATACTTTGGTCTACTAAGTTTCATACTGAAACTTAATTGGGATATTTACTTTATTTCCCACCTACTATTCCTGCTTTTTTGTCTTATTAAACTATAACATTTTCTTATTTACTTGATATTTTTAAACATATGCAAGTTATTTGGATTCAGCAATAAACACATATGGAAAAGTAAGAGAAAGAGTATTCATCTATTGACAAATGGAGGCAAAATTTTCCATAAGCACAGTGTTTCTGCCATATCTGTATTTTGTTTTAGTGATGAATTTTAATTTGTCTCCCAATTATGGGTTTTGGAACCAGTGAGATTATAGTTATGATCAAAGATTTATTTCTTTCTAAGATTTGACAAAGCTTTGTTTATTCTTAAAGTGTGATAATAAAAAATCCTTTTCTCTTCATTTGAAAGTCTTTTATTTTTTAACTTATATCCTGGGATTCCTAGCTCCCTTTTGGAAAATTATTGACTGGAGCCTGAAAACCTATTATATTCGTGAATTCAGATGGAAAGCTATTCTATTGTACATCCCCTGAAGAAAATCAATGAAGCTAAGCTTTACATCAAGCACATATTTCACTTTTGATTTGAATTTCTGTGTCAGCACCCTTGGTATAGTAAGAAAATAATTAAATGGAAAATTAACAGAATCATTTACAAGGATTTTACACACACACACACACACACACACACACACACACTTCCCTAATATAGAGTAGTAAATGCAATGTTATGAAAGTGCTAGAACAAAGCTTTTTGTGATGATTCTAACATGTTATCATTATAAAACATTATATGGCATGACTTTGTCATTCTGATCTATAAGAAATAGATGAGGTAAAAGGATTAGATGAGTAATCTATAAATAAATAATACCTTCTATAAGTTTGATTATTTTCCATGCTAAGGAAGATGAAATCTTGTCTTTGTTTCTTCCTGAATTCCATTCCTCAGATTGTGAGTTCTCTTTCTTTTCCCAATCTTCAAAATCTTCTTCTTCGAAGTTAAAAATGTCTCCAAACCCAACCTCTCACTTACAAAATATATATTTCTTAAAAGTTACATATAAACAAGGCCTTGAGAGACAAATGGAAATGAAAGCCTTTAAGACCCAAAAACCAAACATGTTTCTTAAAACCATAGCATACTGGAGGAAAACGGATGGTTGATTTCCAAAGATGCTTCCGTGGTCAAGAAAACCAACAACTATTTTTATAGTGTCCTATTTGACAAGGTGAGATGAAGAGTTGAAGCAATGGGGGAAAAAAAAAAGAAAGAAAAGAAAAGAAGTATATATCCAGGTGCTCAGGTTGCAAATTTGATTATCAATTTAGTCTTTAAGTAAATAGTTAATGCTAACAGATGATGATTTTACACAAAATCTGGTTTTATAGACATCTATGGACCTTTAAAAGTTTGGTGTATTATCTATCCCAGAGGAAAAGTGTGAAAAGTAGTTTCAAACTATGACATTCCATGTATTAATTTTAGAAGTAGACTTGTACACATGGCTAGTGATCCACTGGAAGAATTCATTTATTTTGGTTTCAACTGTTTAGTCTTAGGTATTAAAATGATGGATTTATCCTGACCCTAGAAGCTTTCCTTTGAAAGTCAAACTTTTGTTTTCCAAAGGAGAGCCCTTAATTCATCTGACAATGAGAACTACTTCTTTAAGAAGTATGTAGTGAAAATGGAAACAGTTCTCTCATTCTCAGTCTTCTTGTAGACATAAATTTTCCCACCTTCAGAATAGTATTTCTTTAATTTATGGTAATAAATATCTCTATTGGTTTAGACTGAACACTTTTCTTTTTTTGGTAAGGAGCTGTTCTTTACATTGTAGAATGTTCAGCAGGATGCCTGGTTTTTACCCACTAGGTGACAATTGCATCCATCTCTAGTCCTGACAATCAGAAATGTCTGTAGATTTTACCAAATGGGGGAAAAACACTCAGAGTTAAGAACCATTGCTCTAACATTTAGTATTGTCTATTATTTGATTTCCAGGATCTGGTTGACCTAGATACACAAAGCTGAAGTTAACTACCAATGTGTTTCAGTCATTTGAAAATATAAAACATTGGCATGATTATTTAAAGAATAGATGTTTGGAATATAAACCTATTTGTTAAGAGAAAATATTTCAAAAGTATTTACTCCAGCAAACATGATTCTAGGCACTTAATGTGTATTTATTTATCTAATGCTCACTTAAGCCTATGAAATAAACACAATTACTTTTTTGTCTTACAGAAGTGGGAAGTGTGGTTTGGAGAGTTAAGTAATGTCAAGATTACATAGCTAGCAAAAGAAGTAGGTGTGCATATAAATAGCTTTGCAACACTCAACATAGAAGTTTAGATCACAAACTACTTTGTTTCCAATGGCACCAAGTAGATGCAATAACCTTTGTCAAAGGTGTGAATAAATAGATTTTTGCAGGTGCAGGTCTTTGATGTTCTACTTTATTGTTTAATTCCTTACAGAAGTTTCCAATAATTTCCAATAATTTCAAACCTAGTTTCCAATAATGTCAGTTTTAAGTCAAGATGATGAACCCATAAGCTGTTTACAGGTCATGAAATTGAAGGGATTGGAACTAATTTAAAACAAACAAAAACCCACACAAACATAAATACCATTTATAGAGAGTATAAAGCAGTGGTTGGGCCAGTAGCCAACTGCAGAAGACCTGCTAAGCCAAAAGAGTGGCAATATTTTAGCATTGGCAGATGGTTGTCATGCAGAAATATGAAGCCAGGGATTCTGGATCTGTTGATTTCAAAACATAAGTAGGAATCCTACCTTCTTGCATAAAATCTTCTGATTTTATTACTTGTAAGATTTAAAACAAAGAAAAGAACAAAAGTCATCTACAGAAAAGTATAGTTCATTTGGAATTGGTTTGGATGTCTGCTTCAAATGGTAAGAATCAATGTGTTAGGGCATATCATGGAGTTCATTCTTTTTTATGATACACGAACAAACAAGAAAGAAATTCTATTTTTACACCAGTTCGATTCCTGGCCATTTTTGGCCATTAAACTGCTTCTTTGATCACATTGAGAAGAATCAAAATTCTACCAAACACTTCTTTTATAATGTTATCACATTAAATTTTCAGAATACTTTTGCAAACTGAGAGAATATTATGCTTATTTTAAAGAAAAGAAACCTACAGAGTTAAAAGCTTTATTCAACTCATATAAATATGTTATGTTCCTGAGAGGAGAACTGCTTGGATAACAAATACTGAGACAATTGTCAAAACAATGTCTATATATATTCTTTTTGTTTTTTGTATCTTCTCAGGGCAAACTAGGAATATTATACTTCTGCCATCAAAATTTACTAAGATATGTCCTTAAAAAGACTTTAAAAACAAATGTATATGGAGGTTTTCTTTTCTTTCAAATCAGTGTTCATTTAGATCTGTCATTCAAAACAGTTTTAATCCTGTACATAAAGACATTTTTTAATTATAAGTTTATTTTTAGATGATTATATTAAGATGCTCTAACACAAGTTAATTTTGTTGCCTACTTATAAAAAGTGGTCTATCTATAATGGCAGTTGAAGCATTTTTAATAAAATGATGTATGCTAAAATATAGTCACAATACACAGATACATATATCATTCCACTTCTCTTGATTCACTTGGTATAAATGCCAGTTTCTTGCCAGTATTTTAGCAGGACCATGTGAATACACCCTTATGCTCATAGAGAAACATGTATATATATCTGTATAAAATCATTATTATTTTGTGCATAAACAGAAGCATCTATTGATTTGTTCCTCTCTTCTTAACACAGTATCTTCTATTGCTAAACCTGACTTTATTTTCAATTCATTTTTATGAAAGATTAAAATAAAAATTCAGAGGGATGCTAGATAATACAATCATAAGTTGTGTTTTGAATCAAAATATGTGTATCTAAAAATGAAAATAATGACCTTATTTAACAAAACCGCAAATGTGGTACATTGAAAAAGTTAATTCCCTGCTATTGCCAAAAGAAATAGCTTATGTTTTCCAATTCTGGTGGATATATAAAAATAACTAGAAAGCTGTCTAATAATTCAGTGACTCTGCACTGGTGGTATACTTTCACCTACACCCATCCCCAAGGTAAAATTTTGCAAAGGGGATATTTGTATACAACATACACACATCAGAGGACATTATGTAAGGATGATAGCAGAGATCTGGGTGATGTTTCTACAAGTCAATGAACACTTAGTATTATCAGAAAACCTTAAGAAGTAAGGGAGTAGTCATGGCCAGTTTCTTCCAGATTCTTCCTCTCATTCTTTAGAAGGAACCAGTCCTACTAGATCCACCTTGATCTAGCCTCTGCAACTCTAGGACAATAAACATTTGTGGTTGAAGCCACTGAGTTTGTGATTCTTTATCTTAGCAGCCCTAGCAAACATATACACTGTTTTTAAAATTTCTCTACTATGTATTCAGGCTACTTAGGGATTCTACTCAGGAACAGATGTGGAAAAATAATAATAATAACAATAAACCATTCTGGAGATGACTAAGGCTCAGTTCATTTAGCACTGCACTCATCTAATTAAATTCAATGTTTTGTTTGAAACCAAGACAAAGACAAACAAATACTTTGCCTAAGGTGTGCCAAGATGCATTACAGATGCCAAGAACAAGCACTTCTTGTAAAGTTTCCTCCCTGGCTGAGATAGAACATATTTCTGACCACTAACCACATTTTTGTTCCCAAATCATGAGAAAATGTGGTTTGATTCTTGGACATTTTCTCCAAGATAGGAGCAGGATATTCTCCTGCAGAACAAAGTAGCAATCAAAATAGTTGCATTTCTAAATATCAGGGTTCTGCTTCCCCTTCTCTAAGGCAGTCGAAGTTTCCTGGTTTTGGTTCGTTAATTGCACTGTGAATGCTTCAATTTCTTAAGTCACCTTGTCATTGTGCATGTGTGTGTGTTTGTGTGTGTGTGTGTGTGTGTGTGTGTGTGTGTGTGCTAGCACTCACAGATATACACATGTATATTGTATACTGTAAACACATGTACTGGGAGCAGACTTACTTCTGCTTTTTCCCCTCATGTGTTGTTTTTATCTTATATCTTACCATTTTTTCTCAGTGTGAATATGGTAAATATTTCCTGGGAAGAAAATGGATTGTTCAGCACTGCCACATCAAGGGTGCATGTGCCAGAACATCAGTGTCTCCCTCCTGAGCAGTATCCACTCTAACCACTTTGCTGAAGGCTTCTCCAGGGATAGCATCACTGAGACTGTCAGCCAGGACTCCTTGTCATTCAAATATCAGATTATTTTCAATAGTACTATTTTGTGGGGTGATGGAACATAATAGTTGCTGGCATCAAAACTCCTTTTGCCAAAGATTTGTACTTATTTTCCTGAAAAAAAGAAAAATCTACCCTTTGCAAATCTTGTAGATTGGTTGACTTAGTGCCTTAGTTTGTTAAAAATTGTTCCCAGGAATAGAATTTACAGTCTAGTGTAAAAAAGGATAATGGATCTTGAGGTAAAGAGCATGAGTTTTGGAATCAGATAACCTTTCTTCTATGCTTCTTGGTCTGAAGTTAGAGTAATGCATGGAAAATAGGACCAACTTTGAAGCATATTTTCCTAAACAGTTTATCACAATCAAGTCTGTTCAGGTGATGCATCACCTGAACAAGAAACTAACTTCCTTCCTTCCTTCCTTCCTTCCTTCCTTCCTTCCCTCTTTCTTTCCTTCCTTCCTTCCCTCTTTCTTTCCTTCCTTCCTTCCCTCTTTCTTTCCTTCCTTCCTTCCTTCCATTCCCTCTCTCTCTCTCTCTCTCTCTCTCTGTCTGTCTCTCTCTCTCTCTCTCTTTTTGGAACCAAGGATTGAACCCAAGTGTGCTTAACAACTGAGCCACAACCCCAGACTGTTTTTTTGTTTGTTTGTTTAATTTCAAGACTGGGTCATGCCGAGTTGTTTAGGGCCTCTTTAAGTTGCCAAGGTTTGCTGTGAACTTGTGTTTCTCCTGCCTCAGCCTCTGGAACCACTGGGATCACAGGCGTGCACCAACATGCCTGGTCAGAGACATGTTCTTATATGTCAGTAAAAGAAATCAAGCATCCAAATCCAGAATGTGGAACATTCTACAGGACAACTAATCTGGTTTCTATAACAAGTCAATGAAGCACTAAAAGAAATAAGAAGGAAATCATACTATATTACATAGATTTAAGAGACATAAATAAAAATGCACCACATCAATTACATCTGTATTCAAATCAAGGATGAAAAAATATTTCTAAAGCTGTCAGGAAATTTTGATATATATAAAATTTGACTTTTACATATGAATCAAATATATAATATGAATACTCACATATGTATATGTAAACACTATACATACACACAATGTGTATGCATATTGTATGTTTTGATATGAGTTTACATGTGTAAACATGTAAACATGTGTGTATCGTTCATACATTTGTGTGTATATATATCAGCAGGTGTGTGCATATATGTACATATATTCAAAAGAGCATTATGCAGGAAAAGATTAAATCATTTTCACTCCCATCAAATCCATACTTTCCACAAATAAGTGTGTGCATACACTCAACATACATTTAATATTACCATTTGTTTAGCAAAACACATTACCATTAGTAGCATTTTGAATGTCAACTTAAATAGCATGGTTTTTTTCTTTTTTATAGTAGCTCCCTTTTCAAAGAAATAAGATCAAGGTGAGCATTTTTGAACTTTCCATAGGCAGTAATGTTTAGACTCTTTGATGTAATTTTTAGAATTTTGAATAAACATAAGCACCATATTTATGCAGATAATTTTAGCTGAATTGTTTTATTTAAGTAGTATATGTTTAATTCCATTAAATAACATTTGTGTATTTTATATTCAATTGGGTTCCTGGAACACAATTATAAAATGACAATATGATCTTTAAAATGTATTCCCATATTGTGAGGCTTGAGTTATACTAATGCATGTAAAAGTCATTGAAAATACCTACTGGACCCTCCCTAGAAGTTGTAATACATTTATGATTTCTGTCTTCATCTTTTAATCTGGGAACATCTTCCCAAGAGCACACAAAAATGAAGGAGAAACTGAGGAAATCCTCCTTATACAAATAAGTGGGAGGAGTCCCCTTAGTTGGGATACACAATAACATTGTGCCTCAGATACGTGCTGAAAACTGTTTTTGCCTGTTTTCAGGCTGCAGAATTGACCATTTTGCTATTTTAATTGCAAATAAATTATAATTGATTTCTTTCTTACCTGATGTATAGAGCTTAACACCCATTAGTTATTATTCCTGTAGAAATCCTTCATCACTTTAAGATGAAGGATGTTTGCAAGAGAAATGCTGCCAGATTATAGGATCATTAGACTGGTCCTGATTCATCATCCTTCATAAAGTTTGGCTGTAATCTGCACATTTATATGATAATATCCCAGTTATGATTAAATGTTCCCATATTATACTTTTTGAGTAAGACTGTACTTCCTTAACTCTTTCTGTTTCTTCTCTCATGCAGTGCCACTGTTGATTATGACTCGAATTTTATTTCAGTCAACTACATAAATTGAACTCAGTGATATTCATTTAGGCATCTTAAAAACCCTTGTGTAAGCATTACAGGAATGCCCTCCAGGGAATTAGAAATTTCTCAGAAGTGTTTCTTGTTGCAATATTATATGCTGTGTTAGAGAATGATAACAGTTGTTGGGAAGCCAATGCCTGAATCTTCATTTTCTACCATCCTGTAGACAACACTTCTGCCAGGTAGTGGGAAAAATTTAAGCACACAGAAGAGCAGGGATCAATTACAACATATCCTAGACCTGAACACCTAGATCAGAGGCAGGCTCTGATCCACAATCAAAATTGAAACAGTGGCCTCTTTTTCTCCCAGAACTGCATCTACTTATGTGCAACTAATGATGAAATTAGAAATTTGGATTTAACAAGAGTATTTCTAATGATGGAAGGGTAAAGACATGATAATGACCCCCGTGATCTCAAGGAATGGTGTTTCTTTCCACCCACTCCCATATTTGAATGGGCTGCAGTGGTTGTGGACAGTACAAGAGACAAATCAGCAAAGATGAGAAAGCAAAACATTCTTCCTAAGTACAAGGGCAGAGCTGACAAGACAAAACCACAAAGGAATATGCCTATTGCCTCAATAACTCAAGAGACCCAGGACTTCTCCTGGGAGAAAAGACAGAGCCCCAAGAAGACACCAGAGCTTGCGTCCCCCCATTTCCCAGACCAACAACACCAGATAGTTTTAATCTCCTGATTGCTTGGCACAGGGAAGTCCTTTCCACCATCACTGTAGCGCATTGAAATATGGGGGTGGGTGGAGAAGATCACCATTCCTTGAGGTCACAGGAGTCACTAGAAATACTCTCTATAAATCCAAGTTTCTAAACATTCCATTAGTAATAATAATTCATAATAATAGCCACATGAATCATTTACATTTCTTTATGGAGATTATAAAAAGTTAGATATTTTATTAAAATACTTTATGATGAAAAGATCTATTTTATTCCCATATAATAAAATCTCCATAATTATATTCTGGATGCTATTTATACACATAAATTACAGTTCTACTATAATTCTTATTTGGTTTAATACCTTTAATAAGTATGTTACTTAATTTTTTATTACTATTTATTTTGATATATAATAAAATGTCTTTCTAATAAAGACATTATACATCAAATTAAATTTCATAAAGACAGATAATCTCATTAATAACTTTAGTACTTTTTAACTTTTTATGTTGATGTAATTTGAGTTGCACAAAACATCCAATGATGAACATAGACATTGCATAGATCCTTCACCCTTATGTTCATCAAATGTTAACATTTTGTCATATTTCTTTATTGTTTTCCTTTTTACTATTTTCTTAAAACTACCTGAAAGTAGTTGCATGAATAATGTTCCTTCATCCCTAAATATGTCAGCATGTATTTCCTAGAAAACAAAGTTACTCTCTCACATACTGACAGCATAACTGTTAACATTAGGAAATTAGAAGTGATGCAGTACTATTATCTAAACCACAAACCTTACTCAGAATTTTTCACTTGTTCCAATAACAGCCCTGTCATGGAAAATTAGTTAATTAACTGAAGGTTTAAAAATCTCTGGTTACAAATTACATTTTTAAGTTTCTTTGATCCTTTAAATATTTTGAAACATTTCTCAATTTGAATATGCAAGTAAAGAAAATGGACTCACACCATTTGTCTTTTCTATGATGTTAAAATTGAGTGATGGGTTAGCTTCCTAATCTTTGCTCCTTTGGCTTCATAAGTTCATTCTTGGTCCAACATAATACGTCCCCTATCCTGCCATGTGTACTCAAAAATGTATTTGAGCATTTAACTTCTGCAGCTGCCATAATGAGGATTCACAGCATTTTGCTCCACTGATTAGTCCACCATTATTAGCACTTCTACGTAGGTCTACCAAGTCATAGGTATGATGACTTTTTTGCTCACTTTACTGAGTTTACTGAGAATGAGTTGAAATTTGTCAATTTGACAATTTATTTCAGCTTCAGATGATACAACCTTATTCAAGCTTCATTTAGAGATTCAGTAGATTAAACAAGACCTGTTTATTTTTAGTTATTCCGTGTGTAGCATTTATCAAAATCTCTTCAAGCATTTAGCAAATGAAGACTTATGCTTGCACACATCACCATTATACATGAGGTAAAGAATATAAGGGAGATTCAAGATAGGTCTTGTTTTAACAATATTTTAGTAATTTATGAAAACATGGAAAATCTCTATAGTTTCTTAAGGTCTCATAGATGTAGAATACAATGAAATTTATAGCAGTATCCATCAGACTATGGTTTTGTTTCATTCTACCTGCAAACTTGTTCTGTAATGTTAAGACTTGCATCAAGATAATCTGATTTAGTCAACAACATATGACAAAATTACTACTACTTTTCTTCATAAAGAGAGTTTACTATAATTTTAAATAATCAATACCTAAGGGATAATAATTTTAAAAGTTTTTATTGACAATTTCTGCCAAAAATTATTTGAGTCTTGCTCCTTCTGCAGTATTATTCTATATTAAAATAAAGAAAACCTTTCCTTTTGAGAGCTCAATGCCATTCTTTTTTTTTTATTGTAAATAAATGGGATGCATGTTGTTTCTCAGTTTGTACATGGAGTAAAGGCATACCATTTGTGTAATCATAAATTTACATAGGGTAATGTTGTTTGATTCATTCTGTTATTTTTCCCCTTCCCCCCACCCCTCCCACCCTTCTTTTCTCTCTATACAGTCCTTCCTTCCTCCATTCTTGCCCACTCCCACCCCCCATTATGTGTCTTCAACCGCTTATCTGTGAGATCATTCGTCCTTTGGTTTTTTGAGATCGGCTTATCTCACTTAGCATATTCTCCAACTGCATCCATTTGCCTGCAAACGCCATAATTTTATCATTCTTTATGGCTGAGTAATATTCCACTGTGTATATATGTGTGTGTGTGTGTGTGTATATATATATATATATATATATATATATATATATATCTCACAGTTACTTTATCCATTCATCAATTGAAGGACATCTAGGTTGGTTCCACAATCTGGCTATTGTGAATTGAGCAGCTATGAACATTGTTGTGGCTATATTTCTGTAGTATGCTGATTTTAAGTCCTTCGGGTATAGGCCAAGGAGTGGGATAGCTGGGTCAAATAGTGGTTCCATTCCAAGCTTTCTGAGGAATCTCCATACTGCTTTCCAGAGTGGATGCACTAATTTGCAACCCCACCAGCAATATATGAGTGTACCTTTTTCCCCACATCCTTGCCAACAACTATTGTTGCTTGTGTTCTTGATAATCGCCATTCTAATTGGGGTGAGATGGAATCTTAGGGTAGTTTTGATTTGCATTTCTCTTATTACTAGAGATGTTGAACATTTTTTCATATATCTGTTGATTGCTTGTAGATCTTCTTCTGTGAAGTGTCTGTTCATCTCCTTAGCCCATTTGTTGATTGGATTATTTGTATTCTTGGTATAGAGTTTTTTGAGTTCTTTATAGATTCTGGAAATTAGTGCTCTATCTGAAGTATGAGTGGCAAAGATATTCTCCCACTCTGTAGGCTCTCTCTTCACATTGCTGATAGTTTCCTTTGCTGAGAGAAAGCTTTTTGGTTTGAATCTGTCTTTTCTCAATTCCATTCTATTTATGTCATACTAGTGTTTTACTTTCTGAGAAGACCAAGGGGGGAAAAAGAATCAGTATTTCTTAGAAATGACTGACCTGGAAAAGAGGGAATATTCTAATATAAGAACCTAATCTTTCATGTAAACGAACACAAGACAGCATTAAATATTCATATTTACATGTTACAAAAAATTGATTTTTTCATTATTTTATAATAGTATAATTTTATAACACGTAGAAGATTGTTTGGTGGGGGGTTGCTCTATAACCTAACTTCAAAATTGTTTCTCAATGTTAATTCTGTGTCTTCCAAATTTAAATAGAATTACTCAGGATGATGGTGATGACAGAATGTGAAGACAGATATACACCATTGATCCTGAAGAAACTGACATTAATCAAAATATACACAACTCACTGGGTTCACTGGTGCATACCTGTAATCTCAGCTATTCAGGAGGCTGAGGCAGGAAGATTGCAAGTTCCAGACCAGCCTAAACAACTTATCAAGGCCCTAAATAATGTAGTGAGATCCTGTCTCAAAATAAAAGATTAAAAAAAATAGGAGCTATAGCTCAGTGATTAAACGTCCCTGTGTTCAATCCCTTGTACCAAAATAATACTAATCATCATCATCATCATCATCATCCAGAGCTTGATTGAATCAAGCATACCTAAATGTCACTTCATATTATCCTCTAACTTTCCTTAATTAAAAAAGGAATTATAAAAATTTGATACAGGTTTTGGATTCATTTCACTGTATGTTTCCTGATTCAGATTTACATTCTACATCAAAGAGTAAACGTAGCCACCCCCAGTTTCTCACCTTCAGAAGCTGTTCTGTGTTCCCCTTGTTCTAAGAGGACAGAAGTATTCAGTCTTAAATATGCCATTTCTTAGATTTCTTTACCCTTTTATAAATTAATTACTTCCTTTGTTCTATTTGAGCAAGAAAAGATTTTGATTGATTTTTTCCCATTAATTC
This sequence comes from Sciurus vulgaris, assembly GCF_902686455.1. Classification (NCBI taxonomy): domain Eukaryota; kingdom Metazoa; phylum Chordata; class Mammalia; order Rodentia; family Sciuridae; genus Sciurus; species Sciurus vulgaris. The sequence goes on along the minus strand of NC_136475.1, from coordinate 33,452,986 downwards.
TACTCATTGTTAGACAGGAATATATAGCCTTGTTCTGTTTTCTTATGAACAAATGGGGGTTTTAGGAATCTATGGATCTTTACTGGACCTCTAAAATTGAAACTTCTATGTTATTCATTGTATACATATTTTTAAAACTACCTCATGATAGGGGCACTATCACATGTATAATATAGTTCCCAAGCTTGATTACATGTAGGCTGATATGGGAGTCAGCTATATGATAAAATAAAATTCAGCATGCATTGGAAAGAATTGTATACAGTAGTTTAAGAAAGAGGAAAATGATTTCTTATTAGCATTATGTTGCATAACAAGTTGAATCAACAAGAAAACAATTGATTGCATTTCAAAGATAATTTCTTGAGATCTGGCTTTGTAAAGAAAAAAGGACACTAAAACTAAGAAACCGGTAAGAAACCGTTGTGATACAGCTCACTTCTCTTAGTGGCATGAATTTTATAAACACGCAGGTGCTGGTAGGCATAAAGAAAGAAATTAAATTGAACAGAAACCAGAATTCGCATCTTTTCGATATTTGGCATATGAAATTTATAATGCTAAATTACTACTTCATAGAGTCTGAATGATACTTCATATTTTTTTCTAAAATAAAAATTCAGGCATTAAAATACAAAAGGAAACTTATGAAAAACAAACCAGGTCAAACCAAACCCAAACAAAAGCAGATGCTATTTTAGGACAGAAGTTAGCTTAACATGCCTAAGGTCAAGTGAATCCTAATCACAAAGCTGTGCCTGACTCTGTAAGCCAAATAATAATCTATTAGGCAAATTTCAAATGCTGAATTTTTAATGCAATATGGTGATTCAAATAGTCTTCATTTTCCTTTTTCTAAAGTACTTGTAAAGAATCATTGAAAATCACACTAAAAAGTATTTGATTAGTTCTTGCAGTTTTAATAGTCAAAGGTCCATAGAGATTTTCTGTGAAAATGTAGTAGATATTCATTAATAAATATAAGTGGTCTTAAAAAAAAAAAAAAACAAAAAAAACAAAAAACAGTACTTCCCTGGGGAGAAAAATCTGCTTATTTAATATTATATGAATACTTTGAGGACCACTAATTCTGTTCGACTTCCACAAAGAGTATGAGCATGTGGGTTCTACTGGTCACTGTCCTCTTCTCAGGCATATTTCACTCCAAGAGAGTGGACCAGATAAATGTGTACTTTCTACCAAGTGATTTAATAAGAAACCAATTGGATTGTGAAATTAACATTACAGGAGCACTTGCAATCTATAATTATTTGATTATGTATAAAAAAAATCTAGTTGTAGATGTTACAAGCCGAAAACAAACAAAACCAATATAGAGAGTTAAGCAAATCGTATGCTTTAAACACGTTTAAAATAATCCTTCTCATGATTAGAGTTTCCACATTTTAAAAAATGGAGATCTGTGTATCTTATTTGCATGAGATATTTTAAATGTATGTGAGACTTTGGCTGATTTAGTCATAAAGAAAAGACTGGCAAGAGACTTTTTGGACTTTTTTACATGTGCAAGCTAAATGCTTTAATCATTGAGACAAACAGAGCACTTAGAGTTGTATAATGCTAGACATTTCATGAAAGGAAGAATTGAACAATCATCATTGAGGGAAATATTATGGACCTCTGAGATTTTGGTGATTTAGTTTCTTATAAATTGAATCACACATACACACACACGCATGCACACACGCACAACCACAAGACACCCAAAGATTAGAGGAAGCCATACTCTTTAATAGCCAATATGAACTTTATCTCTAACATGGTTTGTAAAAATTATATTAATGCTCATTGAAATGGATGAAGACTTTTATTGGGAAATCATGATCTGTGAAGCCCACATTCTTTCTCTTTATGTAGTGGAGATAATAAGAGTGAATTTACACCCCTGGCTGCTTAGATAATTATAGTCTATCAAAGAAATTCTATCCCATTGCCTCAGTGACATGGTTTGGGTGAGAGGCAAATGGTGAAATTGTTTCCCTCAGTTCTATTCCCTCAGTTCTATTGAGGGGCCACCCAGAGCAATATCAAGTGATCAGTAGGGGGCCTTTAGAATACTAATCATCTGAGTAAGCTCTAATTGCTGCAGAAATAACTAGGAACTCAATCACTTGTGGACACTTTTAGAGTATTGCCCTACAACCTAAGATTTGTAAGGAATTTTTATGCCGTGCATGAGCAATAGAAGATTTATTTAGAAATTACTACGTTGTCATGAGAGACAACTGGATAAAACTTCTCTCACCACCTTCTTACTCCAGTCACTATTACCCAGTTGGTTAGAGAAGACATCCTTCTCCCAGACACTCAGCAATATCTGGTTGACAAGTCAAGAGCCACTTCTTTTCGATACAAAATATATACTCTTTGAAAGTCTTTTTACTTGATGTTTAGAAGAGTATAAATAAACAGAATCAATGTTTCATAGAATATATGACAATTAAAAAATAATACATTTTAAGGTGAAAAAACATTAAAAGAGAATGCTGAGAAGTAAATAAATAGCTAGAATTGCAGAAACCTACAAATTGGTAGAAAATTAATTTATCTGGACTGGTCAGGAGTACCTCTACTGAGAATGAGATACCTAGGCAGGATTCTGAAAATTTAATCTCTAAGAGTCAGAGTTTTATTTGCTGGAAAAATTCAGGATGTTCCAGGGATTGAAAACCATACCAAGACAATGATGCTCGGTCCATGACATGGTGAAATCTCTAAATAGAATTGTGGGGAAAGTCAGAAATGCTACTTCCCATAAGATGAACTCTATTTTGCAATTGTTTTACTTTTCTATATTTTCTGACATCCACAAGTTTCCCTCACTTTTTTTTTTTCACACACCAACATAAATGTTTTTCTCTGACATTTCTGTTTTATGGTCTACAGTATTTCTTTAAGCAGGTGATCTATTGCCACTCATGCATATGAATAAACTATCAATTTGTAGTCTTTTGCTTTTATGTGGCAACATCCATATCACTGTGGGAATCATATGTCTTAATTAATTACAGGTCCAAACTAATTCTTGGAGAGTGAGGCACTCTAGCACCCTAGAGAGACAGTTAAAGTCTGGAATTCAAAAACCATTAGGCTGCTCCTCAGAGCTTAATCAGATCTAATTCTAAAGGGACAGAGACTTAAAAAACCCCTGATAATGATTAAATGCCATTACTTATTAAATTTGTAGAACTGTCAATAGCAGTCAAAATTTTTGCAAAGTGTAAAACACTTATATAATTCCATAGCTAAAGCATTTCAGAGAGTATTGTGTTATACTTTGCTGCAAAAATAGCACTGGACTGTGGATACGGTAAGCTAGAATTTAGCTTCTTTTCTGCTACACTATCTAGTAGTGTCTCTCTTATGAGAAGGAAAGATATTATCTGGTCTATTTAATTCAAAAAGGTTTCTTGAGGATTAGAGGACTACAAGTATAAAGTTGGACCTTCTAAGTTATATTATTTTTTAAATCCCATATTTTCAATCCTTCAATCACTCTTCAATTCATTCCATATTTAGCTTCTAAAAAAAAAAAAAAAAAAAGTCCACCATTGGTATAGAATAAAATGTCCTTTAAAACTAATAAAATAGATTGAAAATAATGTTCTCCCTGTCTCACAAAATTGCTCTTCCAAGGTCATCAGTAATCTCCACGTGGCTAAATCCAACTGACATTTGTCTGTTTACATCTTACCCCGCGTGGCCTTCAACAAAATTGACATTTCCTTCTTTGGAACACCTTCTTTCTTGTTGATCCCAGGACATCCCAAGATTCTGGATGTTCTCTTGTATACTGGAAATCAATTCTGAACTTCTTTTGCTATTCCATCTACCCTATGGACTAACTTCAAATGGACTTCTAACTTATCAGGAGAAGAGATGCCTTCTCAAATTTCATTCTTTTTCTCTTTCTTATCCCTATTTCTTTTAAATTTATTTTTATTATAAACAAATGGGATACATGTTGTTTCAGTTTGTACATGGAGTAACAGCATACCATTTGCATATTCATATATTTACATAGAGTAATGATGTTTGATCCCTATTTTTTTGATCAATCACATTTTAAAATATTGGGTGATTTATTAACATACTAATGTTTCTAAATAACTAGAAACATCTTTTTTAAAAATTTCTTTTGTAGTTGTAAATGAGCAGCATGCCCTTATTTGTTTGTTTCTTTTTCTTCAATGTGGTGCTAAGAATCAAACCTAGTGCCTCACACATGCTAGGCAAGTGCTCTGCCACTGAGCTACAACCCCAGTACTAAAATCTTCTCATTGATTCATCAAATTATATACATATTTACTGAAACTCTTTTGTGGGCCAGCCTCATGGTAGAATGTGGGAAATGAAATGGTGGAAGAAGCAGGTTATATTTGGGTCTCAAGGTGACATCCAGGATGGACACATTCAATCATCTTTTTTTGTGTGTGTGAGATTGTGAATTCCCTCCATTGACTGATGCAGTGCAGATATAAACCTGATTAGTGTTAGACATCTAAACAGAAGCTAGGCAAGGTAACAAATAAGTCTAATGCTTTTTCAAGTATTTCCATATATTTCCAAGTATTTCTTTTATATTATTATCTTAATTTATATAACTATACATATGATTTATATATATAAATATATTTATATATACATATAAATTTTTACATGCTAGCGTGCTATTCCTTCATGTACTGAGCTCTGATTTCCTTTTTAGTGCATTTCTTTTATCCATCCAATATGCAAACAATATTCCATTCTGAAAAATACATGAGCAACATGAAAATTGAAATTTTCTGCTCAGTCTCAGCCTTTTGTTAATGTCAACCCATATCGACCATGAAGCAGCTCCTATTCCTTCTCTGACTTGCTCTTAGATGAACCCTCATTTCCTTCTCTTTAGTTCACAATAACTCTTAACTGTGTATAATGTGTTTGTTGTCTTTTGTTTTTCGTGACACATTGAAGAAATAAAGTTCTTGGTTCATAGTTAAATGTATTTTTACTTCCTTCAGTTCAATTTCAGATGTTTCAAAATATTTTTAAATTATCTTGAGAAATATCCTTATTTCAAGATTACTTTTTTTATTTCCTGAAATTTATAGGGTAGTATACCAATGATGGTAAATCATAAATTTCCCCCACTTCCCCACGCTCTGAAACCCTACCCTTCATCTGTCTCTCCCTCACAGGCGAGTACCCTTTCTGGAAATCACATGTCAAGATGCATATAATTCTTGTACTTTTCTTTTTCTTCCTGGAGAAATTATGTGAGAAAGAGTTAGCTAAAGAAGAAAGGTTGCTTATTTTCCGTGGAGAAATGAAGGGCAATTTTAGGGTAGTATGGAAGGCATGTTAAAATTTAATTATCTTGGTTATTTTGAGGAATGTGGTAATAAGTATTTTAAGATACTGAAGTTTGATTTAAAATCCAGAAATAATATTTATTAGAAGACTAGGTGACATGACAATCCTCATGCATGAACACCCAAATTCAATTAGTTAGAGAAATAAAATCTTCAGGCTTCAGTATAGACTTTTTAGAAGATGATTAGGCATCAGAATCCCAAAGAGTTAATAAATGTTTCCTGCAAAGCATACGTGGGCCAGTTTTTGAATTGATACTGAACCTGAAAACATTTCACGTGACCTTATCGTCTGGGATAATTTGATAGCAAATGGTCTGGAATCAGGTCTATAGGCTTTGGAAGAGCATAATATTAATAAGTTCTCAACATTAATCAACCTGCTCTTTTTCTAGAATTTTTTTTTTTAGTGGAGGAGAAACTGTTTGAAATAGAACCAAAATTGAGTAGGACAAGGGGAATGGAAGTGGAGAAAAAATAAAAGTCAGAAAAGGGAAAAGCCAGAAGACCTAAGAAATTAAGATACACTTGCAAACACTGCAGAAAAATACTAGGAAAAGGAGCAATACCAGGTCAGAATAATTATCCTGAATAACTCCTTATTAAGGTTGAGAAAAATTTCAAAATCCCCACAAGATACATTTACCGTAATGATTATAGAAAACTGATTCAAATTAAGATAATACACATTAAGATTAAAATGTACAATGTGAAAGAACAAAATAAACAAGAATTAGAAAACCTTAGAGCAATTAGATGAGCTCAGAAAAGAATTAAAATTTGACACAAAAACTCATTTGAGAAATGAAATGAAACTAGAAGAAACACAAATTATAAACCATACAAATATTGTCTTAAGAGAAATGTAAGATAAAGAACAATGATTTAACATTCCAGAAAAGATAAAGAGAAGTTTAAAATGATCAAGACAACATGAAAAATAGTTATGAGGTAAAAAGATGAATACAGCATGTGGAGAATAGCATTCAAAATCAAAAACCATGCCACATACTTGAGAGTAGTGACCCCAAACTACCGATAACCAGAGATTTCCAATGAAATTACTGGACTTTGAAAAAGAATGGAGAGTGCTTGCGGGTGGTGGCATGCCTATAATTCCAGGGGCTCCAGAAACCGAGGCAAGACAATCTTGAGTTCAAAGCCAGCTTCAGCAAAAGTGTGGTGCTAAGCAACTCAGTGAGACCCTGTCTCTAAATAAAATACCAAATAGAGCTGGGGATGTGGCTCAGTGGTTGGTGCCCCTGAGTTCAATCCCTGGTACAAAAACAAAAACAAACAAAAAAGAATGGGGAGGAGGAGGAAGAGAAATAGAAGAGGAAGGAAGAAGAAAGAAAAGAGAAAAAAAAAAACATTTGTGTATGCAGGCATTATGAAAATGATTTTATGAAAAAGGAAGAGATTATTAACAAATTTTCAAAATCAATGATTTATCCTATGATAAACCCAATTTACCTGAGTGTGGTGGCCCACGCATGTAATTCCAGCAAATCAGGAGGCAGAAACAGGAGAATTACAAGTTTGAGGCCAGCTTCAGCAATTTTGCAAGAACTTTTGTAAAAATAAATTATGAAAAGGGCTGGGGATATATCTCAGTAGTGAAGCATGCCTGGGTTGAATCCCTAGTACCAAAAAGGCGGGGGGGGGGGGGGGGGGTAATACATGTTTAAAACAATGAAGAAATCTGAGCAAAGAATTTTATAGCTACCTACTTCAACATTCAAATATAAAGAGTACAAATAATTCAAATATAAAGAGTACAAATACGTAATCAATGCCAGAACTCAGAAAATATTATTCCATGAAGAATTTATGAAGAATTCACTACAGAACAAGCATCAGCTGGCTATAATTATTATAGAGAAAATGCAAACATGAGAAAAACAGTGACTTACAGACTTAAGACTAAATGAGAGAATATTAAATAACACTGAATCCAGCAGACTATTAGTCATGTCAAAATAAGCCAGTACACAAGAGGGCCTCTAATGATGAAAACTGCAGGGCTTAGAATTTCATTATAAAGATAATAATTGATTCAAGTCCTTTAATACAATTAAATCAATTATAATATTTTTTAAAAGTTGAATTGTCTTTTTTTTGAGAAGACTGCCTAGACCTATTTTAACCCGTTCTTTCCACTAATTGCAACAAAAATACATGGAAATTATATATAAAACAAATGTAAGAAATAATTCAAAAGTGGAAAAAAGGACAGTAGAGTGAAACAGACATTATTACCTCATGTACATATATGTCTGCATGACCAATGTGATCCTACAATATGTACAATCAGAAAAATGAGAAATTATACTCCATTTATGATTTATCAAAATGCATAAATGCATTCTACTGTAATGTATTATTAATCAGAACAAATAAAAAAATTTTAAAAAGGTGGAAAAAAGAAGGCTCACAAGCTTGAGGTCTTGGGACTTGAACAACATGATGGTGAGTCCTCTGAATTTGGTTTTGGACTTTTTGATAGATGTATCCCAGAATTGAAAATAAAAAAGCCAGTAACCCATAAATGCCAAAATGCACAAAGAAAAGAAATATCCAAAAAAGTCAGTTCTCTCAATACAAAGCAAAATTCAATAAGATGAAAATTATTTACATAAAAACAGTTCTGCATCCAAACTTCAATTGTAGGGGGAAAAATCATAGCCCCACTACCACCCACTTCAGCAACAACTGAGTGGATAGAATATACTTCCATCCTTTTGAGGATGTAACAAGGCATTCCAATCCTCCCATAAAGGTAGTGATCAGAGAAAGCAGAAGATGAGTCCAACTTCACTGTTAGCATGAACAAGATGCTCTACATCACATTGGCAGTGGAAACCAAATAGGCATTCTAAACTTTTACCTTCACCAAGCATAATTAGGGCCCCTTCACCCTCCTTACTTGATAATATTAGTGAAGACCAATGTAGAGTCATGAGTTTTACCAAACTCAGTAGTCATGACCAGGGTATCAGTAGAGACCACAGGAGAAGCTGGAACATTCACCTCCAACTGGCAATAAGGTAGAGCCACATTCCTTTAGGTATCAGTAGAGACAAAAAAGGAAATCTTAGAGTATAATATCCTTCCGAAGAAGAGGTATCTTACTCCTCTTCCTTTGCTGTAAAGGTGTCATAATAAGTCAGTTAAAATGGAAAATTCAAATAAGGTCCAGGATTTCATAACATAATATAAAAGTTCATGTTTTGATTGAAAACCACTTACCTCCCAAGAACACAAAAGATATCGGACTAAATGAAAAAATGACAGAAGACACCACAATGAGATGACAGAATTATTATAACTGTCTGACATAGATTGTAGATAAGTCATGATAAAAATGATTTAATAAACAGTCATGTGTGTACTTGAAATAGATGATAAACTAGAAAGCCTCAATAAAGAAATATATATATATATATATCCTAAAGAAAATACTTAGCATTAAAAACAACTGAGCAAATAGGTTCAGTAGACATAGGTTGGTTGGGAACAGAGGAAATAATCAGTGAGTGGGAAGATACAATAACATAAACAATCCAGTCCCAATACATGGATAAATACAATGAAAATCAAAATTAATAAAGACTCAGCTACCTGAAGTATTATAATAAATGTTCCCATATTATTGGATTCTTGGACAAACAAAGAGGATGAGTTGAAAAAGTACTCAAAGAAATAATGATTGCAAACTTTCCAAATTAGGTCTAAAATATAAAATTACATATTAAAGAATATAACTAAATTCCAAATAGAATAAACTCAATAAAAACATGACAAGAAGCATTACATTTCAATGTTACATATCAAAGAAAAACTCCTGAAAGCATTCAGAGGAAAATAACAGAATTCCTGTCAGGAAAAATTGACTTGAATTATAGTGGATTTTTCCTCGGAATTTGTACAATATCTTTCAAGTGCTGAAAGAAAAGAGATTAACCCAGGATTCTATACCCACTGAAAATATCCTTCAGAAATGTAGAGGACATAAAGATAGTCTCAGATAAAGGGACAAAGAATTCTTCAACAGTAGATCTACAGTAAATGAATTACCAGAGGAAATCCCATGAACAGAAAGTTAACAATGAAGGAAAAAGGTTTGAATATCAGGAAAGAAAAAAAAATTACTTCGTAAGCAAAAATATGGGTCAATGCAATCAGCTTTCCTTCTCTTGAGCTTTCTCAATTAAACTTGATGGTTGAAACAAAAAATATATATAGTATAATATGGTTCTAACCATATGTAGAAAAATATATTGCATTATTACATTAGAAATGGGGAAAGGTTAAGTTAACATTAAGTGAAGCAAGATTTGTATACTTCACTCAAACTGGTAAAATAATAACATCAATAGACTGATTTTTATGTATATACATATATGCATACATATCTATCTATCTGCATACATACATTTATTTGTATAAATAAAATGCAATTCTTTAAAATTCACTAAAATATATATACTCAAAAACATTTTATAAGTCATTGAAAATGAAATCCTAAAATTGTTTAAACCGAAGGGAGGCACAGAAAAGATAAAAAGGAAAAACAGAAAACTCAAAACTAAAAACTAAAATGAAAGACTTAATCATTAACATACAAATAATTACATAAATGTAAATGTTCTAAATACTCCAATTAAAAGGTTGAAAGTAAAAAGATGAAAAAAGATATATTATGCAAATGTTTTTGAGGTGAATCAGGAGTAGGTACATTAATATGAAAAAATTAACTTCAGATACATAAAATAAGCAGAAACAGAAATGAAAATTTTAACAAAATAATCATTTTTACCAAAAACATGGCAATTCTAAATATGCAGACAGTAAACAATGGATCTGTAAGATTTACAATATAAAGACATTATATATTTAAAAAAGAAAAAGAGAAAACTCCAATTATAATTTGATCATCAATACCTGCTCTCAATAACTGATTCAATAAACAGAAAGTCAGCTAAGACAAACAAAACTCAACAACAAGACTGATAAATGGGCTCTAATTGGCATTTATAAAACATTAAACTCATAATACATAATGCACATTTAATTAAGTGCACATTGAACATTTAAGAAGGTAGATCATTAAACAAATCTCAAAAGATTCAAAAGAAAGTCACTAACAGCGTGATCTATAACACAATGAAATTAAAACTTAATAACAGCTAACAGGAAAACAACATGATTTTGAAAAATTATTGTATGAAAAACAATGTCTCAAGAGAAATCATAAAGTGTGTTTAACTGAAAATGAAAATAGTGGAAGTTTTATGGGACATAGAGAAAGCAGTGTTAAAGTGGAAATTTATAACACTGAATGCATACATAAGAAAAAATCTCAAATTGTTAATCTAATCTTGGTCCTTGAACTTAGAAACTAGAAGAAAAAAGAAAGCAAAGAGAAGGAATTAGTAAAAATAGGATAAGAAATCAATAAAACTAAAGACAAAGCAATAAAGAAACTTGATGAAACAAAAAAGTAGTTCTTTGATCTCTGGACAGAGTTCTCAAATTTGACACAGAAAACATGAACCATAAAAGGATTAAAAATAATAGACTTCATTGAAATTAAACACTTTTTGACCTGTAAAATTTATTATTGAAGTGAAAACAGGAAGAATTATGGAGTAAGAGAAAACATTTACAAATCATTCATTGAAAAGGACTAGTGTATAGAATATATAGAGAATTCCCCAAACTCAACAGAAAACAAAACAAAACAAAAAAAAACAAAACAAAAAAACAAAGGACAATTTAGTCAGTGGCCAATTGAATCCATGGACAAACATAAAGAGGCATGTCACTGCAGTAGATATATAGATTACAAAAAACCCAGGGAAAGATGTTTAATGCTATTAGCTATTATAGAAACTCAAATTAAAACTTCAATGAAATATCATTTCACATCTATCAGAATGGCTTCCACTAATATTAATGAAAACCCCAAATGTTGGAGAAGACATAGAGAAACTGGAACACTGGTATATTACTAGTGAGAATGTAAAATGATACAGCCACATTAGAAAAAAGATTGTCAGTTTCTTAAAAAATATACAACTCTCATACAAACCATCCATTTCACTCCTAACATTTTATCCCAAGTAAATGAAGATGCCTATTCATATCAAACCCGTGCACATTGCAAGTCCTTATTCATACAATTTGGATGAGCTGGGCAAGAGTTATACACTGGATGTCTATTTTTGTTGTAAATGTTTATGAATCTACAATTATGTAAAAATAAAAATTAAGAGATTAAACTTAAAAAATCATATTATACTGTTCTTTCACCATAAACATGATTTTTAATTCCTAATGTTCTTTAAAATTCTAGAATGATATAAAACTACACTTTGATGTTGCCAAACTAACTTAGACATACTTGGTAGATGCAGAATGACTTTTAAGGTAACTACTTCATTTATAATAACTAAAAACAAGAATCAACTCAGAAGTCCTTCGACTGGTGACTTATTAAAGAAGTTGTAGGACATCATAACTACTCAGAAATAAGAAGGACTGTTGATAAGTGCAACAACCTAGGTGTCCAGAGAATTATGTTAAATTTTAAAAAAATTAATTCTAAAAAGTTTCTTATTGAGTAATTCCATTTAAATGAAATTCTTGAAACAACAACATTATAAAAATTGTAAACAGATTAGTGTTGCTTGACATTATGAAGGGGCTGGGAGTGTGAAAGAAATAACTGTGGACTTAAAAAGAAGTATTTTGTAATGATGGAAATGTTCTGTGTGTTTTCTTTACCAGACAATAACAAGTTTTCTTTATCAAACAATAACAAGTTTGTAATATTACCTTCAGTTTTTCAAGATATTGCCTTTAAGGAAAACTGAGCCAAGAATTCATGAGATTCGTTTTTATTATTTGTTATCATTGTGTGTGTATTTACAAGGAAATTAAAATAATGTTTTATGTCTACTTAACTTCAGAATGGTAGCAAACAAATACATTTCCTTGAAAAGTCACCAATAATGGGCAAAGCAACCCACTTTTACTCTGTGTAACACTATGTAAACTAGTGACAGATGAGTGAAAGTCTGCTTTTATAGAATTATTCTTGCTAACAAATGAAAAATAAAATTACAAGTAGAATCTCACCATTTTATTTATTTTTTAAAACTTTTGTCATTGCTTGACTTTTTATTTTTTTCTTTTTTTTAAATTAAAAATCATAAATTTACATAGGGCAATATTGTTTGATTCATTCTGTTATGTTTTTTCCCTTCCCCCCACCCCTCCCACCCCTCTTTTCCCTCTATACAGTCCTTCCTTCCTCCATTCTTACCACCCTCCTTATCCCTAACCCTAAACCTAACCCTAACCCTAACGCTAACCCCTCCTACCCCCATTATATGTCCTCATATGCTTATCAGCGAGATCATTCATCCTTTAGTTTTTTGAGATTGGTTTATCTGACTTAGCATGATATTCTCCAATTTCATCTATTTACCTACAAATGCCATAATTTTATCATTCTTCATGGCGGAGTAATATTCTGTTGTATATATATATATATATATATGCCACAGTTTCTTTATCCATTCATCAACTGAAGGGCATCTAGGTTGGTTCCACAATCTGGCTATAGTGAATTGAGCAGCTATGAACATTGATGTGCCTGTATCTCTGTAGTATGCTGATTTTAAGTCATTTGGGTATAGGCCAAGGAGTGGGATAGATGGGTCAAATGGTGGTTCCATTCCAAGCTTTCTGAGGAATCTCCATACTGCTTTCCAGAGTGGATGCACTAATTTGCAACCCCACCAGCAATACATGAGTGTACCTTTTTCCCCACATCCTCCCAACACCTATTTTTGCTTGTGTTCTTGATAATCGCCATTCTAATTGGGGTGAGATGGAATCTTAGGGTGGTTTTGATTTGCATTTCTCTTATTACTAGAGATGTTGAACATTTTTTCATATATCTGTTGATTGCTTGTAGATCTTCTTCTGTGAAGTGTCTGTTCATTTCCTTAGCCCATTTGTTGATTGGATTATTTGTATTCTGGGTGTAGAGTTTTTTGAGTTCTTTATAGATTCTGGAAATTAGCGCTCTATCGGAAGTATGAGTGGCAAAGATATTCTCCCACTCTGTAGGCTCTCTCTTCACATTACTGATAGTTTCCTTTGCTGAGAGAAAGCTATTTAGTTTGAATCTATCCCAGTGGTTGATTCTAGCTTTTATTTCTTGTGCTATGGGAGTCCTGTTAAGGAAGTCTGATCCTAAGCCAACAAGTTGAAGGTTTGGACCTACTTTTTCTTCTATAAGATGCAGGGTCTCTGGTCTGATTCCGAGGTCCTTGATCCATTTTGAGTTGAGTTTTGTGCAGGGTGAGAGATAGGGATTTAGTTTCATAGAATCTCACCATTTTATAATCCTCACAAAAATAACAAACACAGGTGCTGTATTTCAGTGGTTGCAGCCTCACCACAATACATACAAGCAGACCTGATATGCTTTGGGATGAAAAACAGCAAATGGAGACTTTACAAAATGATCAAGGCTGAAGACTGAGCTGCCTATTGTCAGGACACACCAGAAACAGAGGGACACGTACAACTGCACCATGATTATGAAATCAACATAATCCAGTCTGTGAGTTCCTCAAAGGCATTTATATGAAATGGTAAGAGAACAAAACATAGAAAGATCTGCAGATTGAAAAGAGACTTGAAAGACATTACATTTTCAAAAAAAAATGAGTAAGATTAAACTATCATGTCTAGGAATGTACACTTTGATATTAAAACTAGGAAAACTGACAAGAAAGATATTGCTATGTGAGTCAGAAAGTAGTTTAATTTTTCAGGAAAGGTGTGGGTTGTGATTGAGCTGAGACACTTATGCAATAAGACTTATAGAGGTCTAGCCAAGTTCTGTTTCCTCACTTGGATGTTCACCTTATAATTCTTTAAACTCTGAATGTATTTTCTGTTTTTATTAATTAAAGAGTTAATAAATAATCTTATAATGAAAAATTTCCAAATTTGATAAATGCTTTGAAATCTTTATTTAAAAGTTTTATTATATACTGATGGTCTCTAATAGGCTGGTTTCATTTAATTTTTCAAATTTTCTGACTTTACAATGGTGCAAAAGCAGTATGCGTTCAATAAGAACTGGATTTCTGGTTTTGATTTCTGGCATATTCCTGGGCTAGTGACAGGGGTAGGATAGTTTCATGTGCTGCTGAGCAGTGACAATAGAGGTATAACTCCCAGGCAGCCATGAGATCAAGAGAATGAGCAACTAATACTCCATAATGTACCATGTTGCTGGGCTCTGATATTTGATAGGTCCAGTGTGCTAAAGGTACATTCAACTCACTGTATTTTCAACTTGGTTTGGCTTTCTTTAGAGGTAATCCTACCTTTAGATGAGGAACATCTCTAACATTTCAAGATAAACAAAATTTATGTATAATGATTTGTGATAGGATTGTTGATACAGCTAGTTTTTAGTTATCAAGAATGGTAAGACTACTTTCTATTGAGAGATATGGAAATTTGTTTGTATTATGGTTTCAGCTCCAGGTATTCTGCTTCTCTGCCTTTATATTTCCCAAATTAAGGGAAATAAAAGACTGTGACAGCCTGAACAATTTCAGTGTGTCCTTAACACTTAAATAATTGATCTTCTTCTTTATAAATTTGTTATTTTTTGGCAATAGCCCTCTGCTTTAGTGAGCTCTTTCATGGCTGTGATTGAAAAATTGACAGAAGCAATTTCGTTTTATTTATTCTTTTACTTTTTATTTGTTCTTTTAGTTATACATTACAGTAGAATGTATTTTGATGCATTATACATACATGGAGTATAACTTCCCATTCTTGTGGTTGTACATGATATGAAGATGCACTAGTCATGTATTCATATATGAAAATAGGAAAGTAATGTCTGACTTATTCTACTCTCTTTTCTATCTCCCTCCCTTCCCTTCACTCCCCTTTGTCTAATGTAAAGTACTTCTATTCTTCCCTACCCACCTCCCACTATTGTGTGTTAGCAGCTGGATATCAGAAAAAAACATTTGACCTTTGATTTTTTGAGATGGGTTTTTTTCACTTAGCATGGTAGTATTCAGTTCTATTCATATATCAGCAAATGCCATAATTTCATTCTTCTTTACGGCTGAGTAATATTCTATTGTGTATATATACCACAATTTTTTTATCCATTTATCTGTTGAAAGGCACCTATTGGTTCCATAATCAAGCTATTGTGAATTGAACTGTAATAAATGTTGATGTGGCTGTGTCACTGTAGCATGCTGATTTTGAATCCTTTGGGTATAAACTGAGGAGTGAGATAGCTGGGTCAAATGGTGGTTCCATTCCAAGTTTTCTGAGGAATCTCCATAGTGTTTTCCAAAATGGTTGCACCAATTTGAAGTCTCACCAGCAACATGTGAGTGTACCTATTTCCCCACATCCTTGCCAACATTTATTGTTGCTTTTATTCTTGATGATTGACATTCTGGAGTGAGATGAAATCTTTGTTTTGATTTACAGTTCTCTAATTGCTACCAATGTTGAACATGTTTTTCATGTATTTGTTGATCGATCATATTTCTTCTGTGAAATGTCTGTTCAGTTCCTTTTCCTATTTATTCATTGGAGTTTTTTTTGTGTGTGTGTGTGTGTGTGTGTGTGTGTGTGTTAAGTTTTTTGTGTTCTTTATATATTCTGGAGATTAATGTTCCATCTGAGGTGCACGTGGTAGAGATTTTCTCCCAGTCTATAGGCTCTTACAAGAGCAATTTTATTGGAGGAAAATTTTATTTGAGGATCATGGTTTCATAGGTCTTAACCTGCAGAAGGCTGACTGCATTGCTCAGAACCCAAGATGAAGCAGAAAATTATGGCAGAAATGTGTAGTGGAGGAAAGCAGGTATGGATTTGGCCACCAGGAAGCAGAGAGAATGGGAAAGATTCCCTCATCACAGAGAAAATATAAACTCCTAAGGCACACCCGCAATGGCCCACCTCCTCCAGACACCACCTACCTGCCTACAGTTATCAGTCAGTTATTCCCTATCAGGGAATTAATTCACTGATCAGTTTGAGGCTCTCAAGACCCAATCATTTCACCTCTAAACTTTCTTACATTTTCTCATACATGAACTTTAGGGGGATACTTCATATCTAAACCATAACACTCCCTTAATAAATCATTTAACTTTGGGGAGTTAGGAAAGCAAATATGTATTATAAAAGTAATTAACTTTATTAAATTTTAAAAACAAAGTACAAATGAAAAGAGTAAGTTCTATCTCTACTGATAACTTTTGCATAGCTTGGATTGTTATCATTCCTTCAAACCAAGTGTGAAGAATTATTGTCTACTCTCAGATCCCAAAAGAGAGGCACTTGTGGATTGCTGGTGGAAGAATCCTTAGAATATTCTGTTTTAGAAATATCTCTTTCTTCAATGAAATTGATATTCAGTACACAGGGAAATGACGATTTAATTTGTCAATATTATTAACAGCTCCATGACCAATATTATATACAATATTAATATTATAAGAATAAGAAAACCAATTATGCATTTATTACTTACATAATTATGAACTAATTACACTACTAATGGAAAATGTCTTCCGTCGCTGTTAGACTTCAATGAAGATATTTTTTATAATCTTTACTTGGCATTTAGTGTGCAATAAATGTCTTCATAAATATAAAGTCAATGCTTTCTTGAGAGAGCCCATTTAAAATAATAAATGCATGTGACAATGATCTTGTTTAGAAAATATGAGTTTTAAATACTGAATAGATTACAGCCCATGTTGGTTCCCAGGAATTATTGTTCTTTGTAGCTAAGTTTAAAAGCAATCTCTCCTGGAGATATTATTTCTGCAGTAGCTTTTCAGCTACTTTTTCAACTTAAAAATACCAGGTAAACATGGGTCGTATTTTTTCAAAAGATCTTTCATCTTTTCATCGGCGTGCTATTCTTTTGAGAATTCAAACATAATTATTAAGGATGAAATGTGCCATAAGTGGATAGCTCTAATTTAGTAAAATCAGTAGAACCGTGTTCTATGATATAATAGGCAATTAAAAACCAGCAAGAAAGAAAGCTTGCACATTGCAAAGTCCCATAAAATCAATATGACAAAAAATGGTGGTAAATACAAATGAGCAATTACAAACATCGTTATTGAAACATAATTACTATAAATAAGTGCTATTTATACATTAGAGAAATTTAAAGTAGAATTGAACAAGTAAAACTTAAGTTTCTAATGCAACACTTTGGAACATATTAGGTAATAACACACAGACACATAACTATAAAACACATATTAATGATCAATTTCTCCCCTTTCCCTAAATTCACACCTTTAGGGAAAAAGTTGATTAAAACAGTACCACACAGATTTTAATGAGTTAAGCCTTCTTTCATTTATTCAATTATTTATTTATTCATTCAGCAAATATATTATACTCATACTACATGCCAAATTCTATCCTGACATATGGCGATTGAACAAAACTAATTATGTGCAATCATGAAATTTATAATCTAATAGAAAAAGAAAGACAATAATAATGAAACAGATCTAGAATAATTCCATGGTAAATGTTGCAAAGAAAACTGGTTAAGTAATAGGACTGGATGGAGTACTATTTTATATGAGATTATTAGACCAACCTCTCTGACATGGAAAAAATCAAACAGGAACTTGATGTAAATGAAGGAGTTATCTGTGGGGCAATTTCAGGGAACTTTTTCAGAAACAAGGAAATGTTAAGTATGGAATGTTTTTTAGTACTGAAGAACTGGAGGTCAAATGCAGCTGCAGTAGTGGCTGACAAGGCTAGAGAAGGATGGTTCATACAGAGCATATTAGGATATGCTAAGGAAGTTGGATTTCACTCATCAAGATCAGCTGGGTGCATTGCGCACACCTGTAATGCCAGTGACCAGGGCAGCTGAGGCAGGAGGATAACAAGTTTCAGGCCACACTCATCAAAAAGTGAGACCCTGTCTTAGAGTAAAAAGGGCTGTGGATGTAACTCAGTGGTAAAATACCCTGGGCTCAATCCCCAGTATATATTAAAAAAAAAAAAAAAAAAAGAGGAAACTACAAGAAATTTTGGAAGAGAAAGTACAAATTAAAATTTCATTCTGGCTTCTAGGTGGCAAAATAAATGGAATCGGTGATCAAATGTAGGGGTGAAGGCGGAGG
This sequence comes from Sciurus vulgaris, assembly GCF_902686455.1. Taxonomy (NCBI): domain Eukaryota; kingdom Metazoa; phylum Chordata; class Mammalia; order Rodentia; family Sciuridae; genus Sciurus; species Sciurus vulgaris. The sequence continues at coordinate 33,434,364 of NC_136475.1, read as the reverse complement.
AGATACTTTTGAGAAGCCAAATAAAATATTCCAGATCCAAAGTGATGGTGGTTTTCATAACATCTGTTGTAGAGGAGGCAAAAAGACATTATATTCTTGGTATCTTTTTATTTTAAAAGTATTTTGATTTGCTAAGGTTTGAGATGTGGTGATTAGAAGAAAGAGGATTTGATAGTCATGCTAAGATTCGGGACTTGAGCAATCAGAAGATTAGAGATGCTGTAGAGATATGGACAAGAAGGAAAGGAAGATAGATGTTCAGGTAAGGATTTCAGATAGGCAGATAAACATCTTTAAATTTAATTCTTATTAAAAATGTATTAATCGAACATATCTCTCTCTCTCACACACAAGCACATTGCAGATACTAAGAAATAAGATAGTGTTTGTTATTATTAGACATAGGTGATATTTAAAACCATGTTCCTGCATAAAATCACTGACATAAACATGACCTGAAAAAAGATTTGGGAACTAAACCTTAAGACTCTAAAATGTATTCTGCATTCTGAGAAACCTATGATTCATAAACATTCATAATTTTTCCAGAGCCTTTACTTTAACAAAACTTAGTTGTAACCATATGCAAAAATATTTTTTCAAACTTGGCCTTAAGACATTGGTGATTCACATGGAAAAGGATGTTAAAGCTCTGCCTCAGATTTTACAACAAACTACATTTTGTATAGATTAAATTATTATATGAAAATGTAAAGCCATAGGACAGCTATAGAAAAATACTTGATCTCAAAAGTGGTGAAAAAATTTGAAAGTCTACTTTAACAGAAAAAAAATGATAAATTAAGGCCTGGTAGACTTAGCCACCTTTTTGATCAAAGCAGCAAATATTTGGTATGTCAAGAAACATTAAAAACAAGAAATAATAAAAACAAATGGCTAATTTAGAAATGTAAAAAATGTATGCTTTATAATATGAGTACTAACTTCTACATGTATGTGGTATATAACATAACTATAAATTGCAGTTGCAACACTAGAACAAAACATAATTTAATAGAAATATGAGAAAAGAGCATTAATAATTTATTCACAAAGAGAGAAATACCTATTACAACCCATTAAATATCTTTAAATATGTACATCATTAATTATCAAGACATTGCAAATGAACAGATACTCAACTAAAAAAGTAAGAATATTAGAACCTGCATAGAATCTAAACTTTGATAGGATAGGAAAAACAGTTTCGTTTAAACTGTGGGAAGAGGAAGGTCGGTGTAATTTTCTGATAGATAATTTGTTGGTACTTGTCAAAACTTTGAACAAAACCAATAATTTTAGCCTAGAAATCACCTTTGCGGACCCTACTACAAGGAAATAGTGACTTGCTTTTCATGTTGGCATTTGCCTCATCTAATTTTGTTTTTATAATATAATTTTTCATTATCAAGTAGTTATCTTGTTTGGTTGTTATTCTTTGTCACACTTTAAAAATGTTTTAATATATAGACTCAGGGTTTCATTTTTAAATTTTTTATTTAGTTTTTTAAATTTTACTTATTTATTTTTTTCTTTAGGTACTCAGCATTGAACTCAGAGCTGCTTTACTACTGAGTCATATCCACTGTCTTTTTTTTTTTTATCATTTTGATTTTTGAGACAGGTCTTACTAAGTTATGTAGTGCCTCACTAAATTGCTGAGGCTGACCTCAAAACTGTAATCCTTCAGTCACAGCCTCCTGTGACTCTTGGATTATAGGTATACGCCATTGGGCCCAGCTAGACTCAGTCTTTTTCTCATCCTCTACAAACTGGAAAGTATAAATTCTGTTTAAAATATTCACATTCCTCATCTTTAAAGTTTCATAAATTTAGAATTAAATTCTAAAATGTGTATTAAAGATTCCTTTTTACTTTTTTTAAAAAAAAATTTAGTTGCCCATGGACCTTTATTTTATTTATTTATGTGCAGTGCTGAGACTCCAACCCAGTGCTTCACCTGTGCTAGACAAGTGTTCTGTCACTGAGCGACAACCACAGCCCTGCTTCTTTTATTATTTACAATTTTATTGCTTTGCTTTTGTTGTTAAATATGTGATATTTGACCCTGTGTAGGAGTGCTTATTGTTTCACATTTCATTTTTAATGAATCAAATAAAAAGACTAAAGTAAAAATAAAATTTAAGTTTAGGATCGAATTATGAATATACTTACAAATTCCTCATGCTATATCCTATGATATTTTACATGAGATTATTAGAGTAACCTCTCTGATATAAAGAGAATGTACTAATTGCTGCAATGCCCAATTAGATGTTTTATTATATAGTGCTACACTATATTGCTACCACTCTTGAGTTCATTTTAGTCTTCTGATTTTTTTTGTATGCATTTTCCTCCTGAGTCTGTGGGATTCTTGGTCAACATGGACACCTGTTTTATCTTGTGGTCTGTTGTTCATTGCACTGGGTTTTATTTCTAATATCTCAAGGATGATGATGATTCCTTTTATTCAGAAACAAATAAATCTTTCTTCTACTCAAAAGTGCTTCATATTACTTATATCTTTTATTATTTCTTATTTACCTTTTATTTACTTTCTTCTTTGGAATCTCTAATAATTATATGTAAGATTTCTGTTTTCTCTTCTCTTTATCAAATGATCTCTTTTTTGAGTTTTTGTCTCTGAGTCACCTCTAAATATCTGGCTTGTCAAACATGTGCAAAGATAGATTCTTCTTCAGTAGATTGTATGGTTTATGAGTATTTCAGTTCTCTGTGGCTTGCTTTTAGTCTTTCTTGATATCATCTTCATCTTCCTATGGTGTTCATTTCTTTGCTTTCTTTTAACCAACATTAGAGTCATTTTTGTTCTATCTTTGATACTTTGCTTTGTTCTCAAAACTTATATTTCCTCCTTGTCATTGAAATCACAGAAATGATAAGTTGACTGTATGCTTCTTCTAACTTTTTTCAGTAAGGTCCCATAGAACCTAATACTCGAGTGAAATTTTTGAGACTTCAGTCATTCAGACAATCCTTTTTCATATCTTTATATTCCTGTGGGCTTTTCCAGAAGGATTTTAATGGATTGGGGGAAGGTTAGAAAGTTGATCTTAACGCAACATTTTTCCTGGAAATTCTCTGATTAATGTTTTTAAGTGCTTTCTGACACTTGATTTCCATTCATGCTTTTGGCTCCTAATGTTCTACTTCTATATCATTGAACACTCTCCAACTTTCTTAATCTATGTACCTTTCATTTCTCAGTGAGTCATCTGCTAACTTCTGGTACCTCTTCTTTCCTCCGATCTTACTTTTGAATTTAGAAACCAGTGTACTTGCCTTTCCTTTTCCTGCTGAATTCTAAACAGAGCTAACATTCTTTTTATCCATGAGGAGTGTAATAAAAGGTAGCATCATGAATAATTGTTATGCATTTTTAATATGAGCAAAGGCTTATCAAACTAATATGAATATGGAGTGAAAAGTACTTAATTTTTCATATTTTACATTATGATAAGAATGTGTTTCTTTTTAAAAATTTGGAGACAGTTATTAAAACATGAGCAAATGAAAAAATCTTTTAAATTATTTTACCATTAATTGTATTGATAATTTTTATTCCGTCTATGAGCAACATCAATGCTTCTCAAATAATATTTTAGTGAATGAATCCTTTTTTTTAATTTTAGTTAAGAATCATAAATTTACACAGGCCAATGTTGTTTGATTCATTCTGTTATTTTTTCCCTTCCTCCCCACCCCTCCCACCCCTCTGTTATCTCTATACAGTCTTTCTTTCCTCCTTTCTTACCACCCTTCTTATCCCTAACCCTAAACCTAACCCTAACCCTAACGCTAACCCCTCCTACCCCCATTATATGTCCTCATCTGCTTATCAACGAGATCATTCGTCCTTTAGTTTTTTGAGATTGGCTTATCTCACTTAGCATGATATCCTCCAATTTCATCCATTTGCCTGCAAATGCCATAACTTTATCATTCTTCTTGGCGGAGTAATATACCATTGTATATATATATGCCACAGTTTCTTTATCCATTCCTCAATTGAAGGGCATCTAGGTTGGTTCCACAATCTGGCTATAGTGAATTGAGCAGCTAGGAACATTGATGTGGCTGTATCTCTGTAGTATGCTGATATTAAGTCCTTTGGGTATAGGCCAAGGAGTGGGATAGTTGGGTCAAATGGTGGTTCCATTCCAAGCTTTCTGAGGAATCTCCATACTGCTTTCCAGAGTGGATGCACTAATTTGCAACCCCACCAGCAATATATGAGTGTACCTTTTTCCCCACATCCTCCCAACACCTATTGTTGCTTGTGTTCTTGATAATCGCCATTCTAATTGGGGTGAGATGAAATCTTAGGGTGGTTTTGATTTGCATTTCTCTTATTACTAGAGATGTTGAACATTTTTTCATATATCTGTTGATTGCTTGTAGATCTTCTTCTGTGAAGTGTCTGTTCATTTCCTTAGCCCATTTGTTGATTGGATTATTTGTATTCTTGGTGTAGAGTTTTTTGAGTTCTTTATAGATTCTGGAAATTAGCGCTCTATCGGAAGTATGAGTGGCAAAGATATTCTCCTGCCCTGTAGGCTCTCTCTTCACATTACTGATAGTTTCCTTTGCTGAGAGAAAGCTTTTTAGTTTGAATCTAACCCAGTGGTTGATTCTAGCTTTTATTTCTTGTGCTATGGGAGTCCTGTTAAGGAAGTCTGATCCTAAGCCAACAAGTTGAAGGTTTGGACCTACTTTTTCTTCTATAAGATGCAGGGTCTCTGATCTGATTCCGAGGACCTTGATCCATTTTGTGTTGAGTTTTGTGCAGGGTGATGGATAGGGATTTAGTTTCATTCTGTTGCATATGGATTTCCAGTTTTCCCAGCACCATTTGTTGAAGAGGCTATCTTTTCTCCATTGCATATTTTTGGCCCCTTTGTCTAGTATGAGAAAATTGTATTTATTTGGGTTTGTGTCCGTGTCCTCTATTCTGCCTTTCTATTTTGGTACCAATACCATGTCATTTTTGTTACTATTGCTTTGTAGTAGAGTTGAAGATCTGGTATTGCAATACCCCCTGTTTCACTCTTCCTGCTAAGGATTTGGGTTTGTGTCTGTACCATTGATCCACCTGTCTATTTTGGTGCCAATACCATGCCATTTTTGTTACTATTGCTTTGTAGTAGAGTTGAAGATCTGGTATTGCGATACCCCCTGCTTCGCTCTTTCTGCTGAGGATTGCTTTAGCGATTCTGGGTTTCTTATTCTTCCAGATGAACTTCATAATTGCTTGCTCTATTTCTGTAAGGTACACCTTTGGGATTTTAATTGGAATTGCATTGAATTTGTATAGCACTTTTGGTAGTATGGCCATTTTGACAATATTAATTCTGCCTATCCAAGAACATGGGAGATCTTTCCATCTTCAAAGGTTTTCTTTTTTTCTTCTTTTTTAATTTATTTTTATTGTTAACAAATGGGATACATGTTGTTTCTCTGTTTGTACATGGCGTAAAGGCATACCATTTGTGTAATCATAAATTTACCTAGAACAATGTTGTTTGATTCATTCTATTATTTTTTCCCTTCCCCCCACCCTCCCACCCCTCTTTTCCCTCTATACAGTAATTCCTTCCTCCATACTTGCCCCCCTCCCTAACCCTAACTCTAACCCTAACACTAACACTTCCCTCCCCCCCATTATGTGTCATCATCCACTTATTAGTGATATCATTCGTCCTTTGGCTTTTTGAGATTGGCTTATCTCACTTAGCATGATATTCTCCAATTTCATCCATTTGCCTGCAAATGCCATAATTTTATCATTCTTTATGGCTGAGTAATATTCCAATGTATATATATACCACAGCTTCTTTATCCACTCATCAATTGAAGGGCATCTAGGTTGGTTCCACAGTCTGGCTATTGTGAATTGAGCAGCTGTGAACATTGATGTGGCTGTATCTCTGTAGTATGCAGATTTTAAGTCCTTTGGGTATAGGCCAAGGAGTGGGATAGCTGGGTCAAATGGAGGGTCCATTCCAAGTTTTCTAAGGAATCTCCACACTGCTTTCCAGAGTGGCTGCACTAATTTGCAGCCCCACCAGCAATGTATGAGTGTACCTTTCTCCCCACATCCTCGCCAACACCTGTTGTTGCTCGTATTCTTGATAATCGCCATTCTAATTGGGGTGAGATGGAATCTTAGGGTGGTTTTGATTTGCATTTCTCTAATTACTAGAGATGTTGAACATTTTTCCATATGTTTGTTGATTGCTTGTAGATCTTCTTCTGTGAAGCGTCTATTCATTTCCTTAGCCCATTTGTCGACTGGATTATTTGAATTCTTGGAGTAGAGTTTTTTGAGTTCTTTATAGATTCTGGAGATTAGTGCTCTGTCTGAAGTATGATTGGCAAAGATATTCTCCCACTCTGTAGGCTCTTTCTTCACATTGCTGATACTTTCCTTTGTTGAGAGAAAGCTTTTTAGTTTGAATCTATCCAAGTTATTGATTCTTGCTTTTATTTCTTGTGCTATGGGAGTCCTGTTAAGGAAGTCTGGTCCTAAGCCGACATGTTGAAGATCTGGACCTACTTTTTCTTCTATAATATGCAGGGTCTCTGGTCTGATTCCGAGGTCCTTAATCCATTTTGAGTTTAGTTTCGTGCATGGTGAGAGAAATGGGTTTAGTTTCATTCTGTTGCATATGGATTTCCAATTCTCCCAGCACCATTTGTTGAAGAGGCTATCTTTTCTCCATTGCATATTTTTGGCCCCTTTGTCTAGTATGAGAAAATTGTATTTTTATGGGTTTGTGTCCGTGTCCTCTATTCTGCCTTTCTATTTTGGTACCAATACCATGTCATTTTTGTTACTATTGCTTTGTAGTAGAGTTGAAGATCTGGTATTGCAATACCCCCTGTTTCACTCTTCCTGCTAAGGATTGCTTTAGCTATTCTGGGTTTCTTATTCTTCCAGATGAATTTCATAATTGCTTGCTCTATTTCTGTAAGGTACGTCATTGGGATTTTAATTGGAATTGCATTGAATTTGTATAGCACTTTAGGTAGTATGGCCATTTTGACAATATTAATTCTTCCTATCCAAGAACATGGAAATCTTTCCATCTTCTAAGGTGTTCTTTAATTTCTTTCTTTAGTGTTGTATAGTTCTCATTGTAGAGGTCTTTCACCTCTTTTGTGAGATTGATTCCCAAGTATTTTATTTTTTTCGATGCTATTGTGAATGGGGTAGTTTTCCTAATTTCTCTTTCTGAAGATTCATCACTTTTGTATAAAAATGCGTTGGATTTATGGGCATTGATCTTGTAACCTGGTACTTTACTGAATTCACTTACGAGTTCTAAGAGTTTTCTGATGGAATTTCCAGGTTCCTCTAAATATATAATCATGTCATCAGCGAACAGGGATAGTTTGAGTTCTTCTTTTCCAATTCGTATCTCTTTAATGTCTTTGGTTTACTCTGACCAGAGTCTCAAGAACGATGTTGAATAGAAGTGGTGAAAGAGGGCATCCCTGCCTTGTTCCAGTTTTTAGGGAGAATGCTTTCAGTTTTTTACCATTTAGAATGATATTAGCCATGGGCTTAGCATAAATGGCCTTTACAATGTTAAGGAATGTTCCCACTATCCCTATTTTTTCTAGTGTTTTGAGCATGAAGGGGTGCTGTATTTTATCAAATGCTTTTTCTGCATCTATTGAAATAATCATGTGATTCTTGACTTTAAGTCTATTGATATGGTGAATTATATTTATTGATTTCCTGATGTTGAACCAACCTTGCATCCCTGGGATGAAACCCACTTGATCATGGTGCACTATCTTTTTAATATGTTTTTGTATGCGATTTGCTAAAATTTTGTTGAGAATTTTTGCGTCGATGTTCATTAAGGATACTGGTCTGAAATTTTCTTTCCTTGATGAGTCTCTGTCTGGTTTAGGTATCAGTGTGATAATGGCTTCATAGAATGAGTTTGGGAGGGTTCCATCCTCTTCTATTTTATGGAATACTTTGAGAATTATTGGAATGAGCTCTTCTTTAAAGGTTTTGTAGAACTCAGCTGAGAACCCATCTGGTCCCGGACTTTTCTTTGTTGGTAGGCTTTTGATGACTTCTTCTATTTCAGTACTTGAAATTGGTCTATTTAAATTGTGTATGTCCTCCTCGTTCAGTTTAGGCAATTCATATGTCTCTAGAAACCTGTTGATGTCTTCGAAATTTTCTATTTTGTTGTAGTATAGATTTTCAAAATAGCTTCTAATTATGTATTGTATTTCACTCGTGTCTGTTGTGATATTTCCTTGTTCATTCCGAATTTTAGTGATTTGGGTTTTCTCTCGTCTTCTCTTTGTTAGTGTGGCTAAAGGTTTATCAATTTTGTTTATTTTTTCGAAGAACCAACTATTTATTTTGTCAATTTTTTGTATTGTTTCCTTTGTTTCAATTTCATTGATTTCAGCTCTGAGTTTAACTATTTCCTGTCTTCTACTACTTTTGGTGCTGGTCTGTTCTTCTTTTTCTAGGGCTTTGAGCTGTAGTGTTGGGTCGTTTATTTGTTGAGTTTTACTTCTTTTATTAAATGAGCTCCATGAAATAAATTTCCCTCTAAGTACTGCTTTCATAGTGTCCCAGAGATTTTGATATGATATTTCTTTGTTCTCATTTACCTCTAAGAATTTTTTAATTTCCTTCCTAATATCTTCTGTTATCCATTCATCATATAATAGCATATTGTTTAATCTCCAGATGTTGGAATAGTTTCTGTGTTTTACTCTTTCATTTATTTCTAACTTCAATCCATTATGATCTGATAGAATACATGGTAGTGTCTCTATCTTCTTGTATTTGCTAACATAAGCTTTGTGGCATAATATGTGGTCAATTTTAGAGAAGGATCCATGTGCTGCTGAGAAGAAAGTGTATTCGCTCTTGGTTGAATGGTATATTCTACAAATGTCCGTTAAGTCTAAATTATTGATTGTGTTATTGAGATCTATGGTTTCTTTGTTCAATTTTTTTCTGGAAGATCTGTCCAGTGGTGAGAGAGGCGTGTTAAAATCACCTAGTATTATTGTGTTATGGTCTATTTGGTTTCTGAAATTGAGAAGGATTTGTTTGATGTACATGGATGAGCCACTGTTTGGGGCATAGATGTTTATGATTGTTATGTCTTGCTGATTTATGCTTCCCTTAAGCAGTATGAAATGACCTTCTTTATCCCTTCTGACTAACTTTGGCTTGAAGTCCACATTATCTGAAATGAGGATGGATACTCCAGCTTTTTTGCTGAGTCCATGTGCATGGTATGTTTTTCCCCATCCTTTCACCTTTAGACTATGGGTATCTTTTTCTATGAGGTGAGTCTCTTGTAGGCAACATATTGTTGGATCTTTCTTTTTAATCCAATCTGCCAGTCTATGTCTTTTGATTGATGAATTCAGGCCATTAACATTCAGGGTTATTATTGAGATATGATTTGGTTTCCCGGTCATTTGGTTCATTTTTAAATTTTATTTATTTATTTGTTTGACACAACTTGTTTCCTCCTTTATTTGACAATTCCTTTAGGATGATTCCTCCCTTTGCTGATTTGCTTCTTTGTTTTTCATCTCTTCCTCATGGAATATTTTGCTGAGAATGTTCTGTAATGCTAGCTTTCTTTTTGTAAATTCTTTTAGCTTTTGTGTTTCATGGAAGGATTTTATTTCATCGTCAAATTTGAAGGTAAGTTTTGCTGGGTATAAGATTCTTGGTTGGCATCCATTTTCTTTCAGGGCTTGAAAAATGTTGTTCCAGGCCCTTCTAGCTTTTAGGGTCTGGATTGAAAAATCTGCTGATATCTGTATTGGTTTCCCCCTGAATGTAATTTGGTTCTTTTCTCTCACAGCCTTTAAAATTCTGTCTTTATTTTGTATGTTAGGTATTTTCATTATAATGTGCCTTAGTGTGGGTCTGTTGTAATTTTGTGTATTTGGAGTCCTATAAGCCTCTTGAACTTGATTTTCCATTTCATTCTTCAGATTTGGGAAATTTTCTGATATTATTTCATTGAATAGATTGTTCATTCCTTTGTTTTGTTTCTCTAAGCCTTCCTCAATCCCAATAATTCTTAAATTTGGCCTTTTCATGATATCCCATAATTCTTGTAGATTCTGTTCATGATTTCTTACCATCTTTTCTGTTTGGTCAACTTTGTTTTCAAGGTTAAATATTTTGTCTTCAGTGTCTGAGGTTCTGTCTTCCAGGTGTTCTATCCTATTGGTTATGCTTTCTATGGAGTTTTTAACTTGGTTTATTGTTTCCTTCATTTCAAGGATTTCTGTTTGTTTGTTTTTTTTCAATATCTCTAACTCTTTATTGAAATGATCTCTTGCTTTCCGTATTTGCTCCTTTAACTGTTGATTGGTGTGATCATTTAATGCCTGCTTTTGCTCTTTCATCTCCTCCTTCAATGCCTGCATTTGCTCTTTCATCTCCTCATTTGCTTCCCTGATTGTTTTAATTATGTACATTCTGAACTCCCTTTCTGACATTTCTTCTGCTGTAATGTCATTGGGTTTTATTGATATAGTATCTAGGTTTGTTTGGGACATTTTCTTCCCTTGTTTTCTCATATTGGTCAGATGTCAGTGGAACTTTGTGATATTGCAGCATTCTTCTATTGGTTTATAGTGTCCCTGTAGATTTCCAGTGTATCACCTTCCTGCCTTCAGTAGCCTGAAGTCTTGGAGTAACTTGTTAATGCAGTGCTTCCAAGGAAAGCTCCCCCTAGTCCTTTACTGGTTCCAGGACTTGGAGCTGGCTCTGTGTGGAAAGGCTCTCACTGGGGGGTCTGCTCTGAGAAGCTAGCCTGAAAAGGCGCTTCCCGCCGGATGGGGCCGGGCTGCAGGCTGCTTGGGGAAGTCCCTGGTTGCCCTGTCCTGGTCCTTGAAGCAACCTGTGGGCAGGAACTCGTCGCCCTGGTTCAGGGACTTGAAGCTTGGTTCTGAGCAGAATGGCTCTCACTGGGGGACCTGCTCTGAGATGCGGGAGAATCTGGCCCTGTGGGAGGAGCGCACCGCTGGAGTGCGCAGGGCCGCCTGGGGAGGACTCTAGCTGCTCTGCCCTACTCTAATAAGCCACCCGAATCTGGGCTTGCCGCCCTGGCAGCGCTTCACCGGGTGGGGGGGACTCACCCCGAGGCTCTATTTTAGTCCGAGTTTCTCAATGCCTCCCCTTCTTGAATCCTGGTTTCTGGAGCAACTGGAGATGCAGTCACCATCTAGTCCGCCATCTTGGATCGCCCCATGGAAAAAGCCTTCGGCTGGGGGGCCGGGGGGTGGGGCGCAGGTCCACCTGGAGAGGTCTCTGGCTTCCTTGCCCTGGTCCCAGAGGCTGCTTGTGGGCCGGAGGTCACCGCTGGCTTGGGGACTTGTGACTGGCTCTGTGTGGAAAGGCTCTCACTGGGTGGTCTGCTCTGAGAAGCTAGCCTGGAAAGGCGCTTCCTGCTGGAGGGGGCCGGGCTGTGGGCTGCTTGGGGAAGTCCCTGGCTTCCCTGTGCTGGTCCTGAAGCAACCTGCGGGTAGGAACTTGCTGCCCTGATTCAGGGCAGAACGGCTTTCCTGCTCTGAGATGCTGGAGAATCTGGCTCTGTGGGAGGAGCCCACTGCCAGAATGTGCAGGGCCGCCTGGGGAGGACTCTAGCTGCTCTGCCTTACTCTAATAAGCCACCGGAATCCGGGTCTGCTGCCTGGGCAGCGCTTCACCGGATAGGGGAGACTCACCCTGATGCTCTATTTTAGTTCAAGTCTCTCAATGCCTCCCCTTCTTGAATCCTGGGTTCTGGAGCGACTGGAGATGCAGTCACCCTCTAGTCCGCCGTCTTGGATCCACCGAATGAATCCTTTTGTACATTGAAAATAATCACAGAATGAATTGCATGAACATGTTAAAATAAAGGCAATGCACCTTATATTCAAATATCTTAAAATTTGCAATATTTATCTTAAGATGTTATTATAAAAGACATACAGTTGGGCTGAGAATGTGACTCAGTAGTACAACACTTGCCCAATATGCACAAGGGCCTGGGTTCAATCCCCAATACTACAGACAATAAATGATTAAGCAAGAGGAATGACTGTTGACAAGTTATGACTGACTATAATCTTAGTGATTCAGAAGCATGTGCACTGATGTTCCACTGGTAGGGTTGGTACTGTCATGCCATTTGTTAAAATAATAAAATACTTCTGCACTGTTGGTAAGTAGTTTTTACCATGAGCCCCCTGGGTGCATACCCATCTATTCTATCCTAGCCACCTGGCTACTAAGATTAGAAGCACTTCATTGCTCCTAAACCCTTCAAATCATTGAAGCATGCATGCACTGCAAATTAATTTCAGCATGCTGTGACTATTCAGTCTACCGCATAGGCTATTTTTAAAAGCATTTATTATTTCCTTCCTATATTTATCTCTTCAAATTTTATAACCTTAAAATAAAAAAAAATCACACCTCAGGTTAAAGAGTATTTCCCTATTAAAACTTGAATCTTGCTCTTACATAGTACTTTTTTGGTTTGAGTTTGCATGAGACTAAAAAGGGAAGGCTTTACATCACCTGTGTCAGAAAAGGAACATCACATCTAGTGGTGAAGGTAATGCATAAATAATTTACAGGAGAAAGTGAGGAAGATGTGAACTGGGAGGTATGCTGTAATCTCAATGAGCAGTAGGGCAGGAATCAGAAGACCAATGTGGTAGATGGAAAAACTCACATTCTGTTCCAGAACTGTAACAAATATAGCAAATACATTTCTTTGCCTACCTTGTATTTAGTTCCTATGTTTTCCTTCAAAGAAACATGTTCTAGAATATTCTGCTAAAAATTCAGACACATTTAACATTTATTTGCATTGAATTTCTAGATATTGAAGTCCTCTTTTGAATACACCTGTATGCCTGAAGTTCAATATTATAGGTTTCTTCAAAAGCATAGCTTTATTCCAGAAAGAAGATACTAAAACAAATTTAGGTTAATATGTGTGTGTGTGTGTGTGTGTGTGTGTGTGTGTGTGTATGTGTGTTATGTGCAAACAAAATACAAATTATTCTTTTTTATTTATATATGACAATAAACTGCTTTTTAGATTTATTTGTATATTGTATAATAGTTTAAAATATAGTCTGGTATCAAAATTTTAAAAAATATACAGGTTATTCACTTATGATTACTTTGGCTATAATTATGCAATATAATTTAAAGACAATACAAATTTACTTTCAGTTATTTTGATACTTCAATTTTTTGTTAACATATGTGAGACAACTACTCTCATGATCATTATATTGGTCAAGGACTAATTATTTAGGATCTGACAGCTATGTAGTTGATTCTTAGCTCCACCTTCCAAATTGCAAAAGACTTAATTTCTCTGAGCCTCATTTCCCTTATCTACAAAATCAGGGAAATATAACATCTACACCCTGGGGTTTTAGTGATGATTGATGGAGATGATGCATGTTATATACTCAAACAACCCTCGGAATCTAGATGCTATTATTATCCTAGTTGTAATAAATCAAAAGATTATTTTTCCTGTGGTGCTAATTACAAGAGAACATTTCCTGGAGTATGCTCTGGTATCATTTAATCCCCAGTAAAATTACTTATCCAAGGCAAAGAAAATGTCATTTTAGTTTAGTCGATGTTTATAATGCATGACTTTTAGAGCCATGAACTCACTGCTGGCCTTTTGCATATTCTATATTTTGATTCAAAAAGGAGGCATATGCAGTCATTTCCATGGCTTGTTTATTTAACAGCATAATTTTTCAATATTTGAAAGAAGTAGCCATTGATTTCGATGTGCTTGGAACACTGAAATGATTAGGAAATTTTGCTGAACATATGTGGGAAGATCTCTCCATAAATTGACGTCCAAAACAAGGAATAAGAGTCATGAACCTTGTTCGTGAGGTGGAAGTGGTTAAGATTTCATATTATGTTTCTCCCTTGGTCAATATTCTCTGGAGGCTCCATCCCTAGCCTATCTAGTTTTGTCATCACCCCCCTTCACCTTGATCCTTTTCATTTAGTCACTCACCAAATTACTACATAACAGAGAGGAGGGAACAGATCCCAGTCTCTTGGCATCCAATAACGATCATATTATGAAAAATATAATACTTTGAAATATTGGTGCTATTCATTTGCATTCATATCGGTGAGCAAAAAGAAACACATTTTAGAACGTTAATAAGAGGAAAGAGGAGGAAGAGGGGCAGGAGAATAAAAATCTCCCATTTCTATCAACTGCATTGTTATAAATGAAGAAGAGATTAATACTCACCAATCAGGAAATTGGGACAAGTACTGTGTTTCCTACATCTCATCATAGGGAAGACCTCTTCCAGAATTTTTCCTGCGTTTATTAAAGATAGAAAGACCTAGCGACATTCAGGTAGGAAAGATTGGCTATTGTAAATAGCAGAGAAGGGGAATTGGATCTGGTACTCATGTCAATAAAAAAGATCCCTACTTCATTCATTTATCAGCAAACTATCAAATTTGTAAATCTTAACATTGAACATAAAATGTTCAAAATATAAAACATTTTTTCAGAGTCATTCATAGTTATCACCTCATTTAATCCTCAAGAGGGAAAAATGTTATGTGACTGAAACAGGTTTTATTATTCTCTGAAAGAGAAAAAACATAAAAACAAAACCAGAAGACGTTGTATGACTTTCTTGCAGGCATCCCATTAATTAGGAACAAAAACATTGCTTTTTCCACTTTTTCATTTTCTTTTCTTCTTTCTGTATATAGGACTTGGATTTTCTCAATCTTTTTATTATTTTTGTAGCCAGTGGCATGCATTTGTGAGGTAGGGTGCTGGAATGTTATTCCACTGGAAAAAAACAAAACAAACAAAAAAAAGGAAGTCCTGCCCTTTTTAACAACATGGATAAATGATTCTGGAGGACATTATGCTAAGTGCAATAAACCAGACACACAAGGACAAATAATATATGACCCAAATTATATGTAGAATCTCAAAAAAACAAACTCAGAGAAACAAAGTAAAAAAATGGTGACCAGGGTCTTGTGGGTAGGGGAACTGAGGAGATGCTGGCCATAGAGGACAAAACTAGAGCTTTAAGATGAGAATGGATCTAAGGTCCTTCATGGGTGGTGATGGATATATTAATTAATTGGATTTTGAACATTATTATGCAATGTGTATGTATATTGTCATCACAGTATATATCATAAATATATGCTTTAAAAGTTTAAAGTTTCGGTATTTTCATTGATTATCTATTGTTGTGCAATCACTACCAAAATTTAGATGCCTGAAAAAAAAAACTGAAAAATATATATATTTTTTGTTTTTGTTTTTAGCTTAGTGAGTTGGAAGAAATTTTCTTCTGATAATCCCACCTGGATTAGCAGAAGAACTTATAAAACTATATTTATCAGGCAGTTTGGTTACAAACTGGGCTTTGTTGGAGTGACTGGAATAACTAAGGACTCTTGCAAAAAGTGTGATCTTTTCTTAGCACAGTGACAATTGGCAAGCCCGATTATATTATGTAAAACTTATATTTTTCTTTGTGGCATGTGTGCTAATGCCCCTTCTGTCCAGATGTTAACATGAAAAGGCAACCTCAATGCATGTATGCCAGATGGAGTGATTGATTGGGGATTACAAAAAAATAATGTTATCCTGGAGCTTTTTGACTCCAGTTATTAATATTTCCCCTGTCTATACAATACCCTCACAATCTCTCAACACACCCAATATCTTCATCAAGACTTTGCACTAGTCTTAAAATTCACAATGTTTTTACCCTCTGTCAGTTCTAGATAGATAAGGTCTCTTGCCTGTGTTTTCTTGATTGTGTACTTAAGGTTCTAGGAACTACTCACATACTAAAAAGACAAGTCATACACCTTATATAATGATGAGTCAGGTAGAGGATAGCTACAATAGAAACTCCCATTATATGGTGGGGAGTCAGCCATTGGTCTTATAGTAATTGCAAAATCATTTTGTATGTGCTCTCAGGACTCCCAACTCCAATGACAGGGAATGTTGTTCGATTCTCAAATTCTTTGTTTGTGTGGACTTGTGACTCTGCCCTGTGAAATGTCTTTCCTTTTCTATAAGAAATGGCTACTGTTTGAAGCTGTGCCTTCTCAATCTTTTTAGGTTGTTTCATGATCATAGACACTTATGTGCAAAAAAGGTTATTTTTTCAGTCTGAATGTCCTGCCCCTTATAAACACTGTGGGCTCCACATGCATGTAATTGGTGTTTACTCCATGCCCCAAAGCCATGTCTACTATTATTTCTGAAATATATTTCTCTCTAAATTGGGTAGAGAATTAGGAAGAAAAACTTTAGGATTCTTTGAAACCATTTTGTATAGTAGGTGGGATCTTTTAGGTAGCTCCATCCATCTTTCTAGAGTATTAACAGAATCTTACAACCACATGAGGTTAAATCCTTACGGTGAGGCCTTTTCTTACTTGGAAATTGTGTTGCTGGATAGAAAGACTGGGGAAAATGGTTTTCTTTTTGGTTCAAATGAGTTCTACATCATTTATATCTTACTTAATACTATCTGTAAACTGAAATTTTCTGTCTTTGTACATCTTTCTCTCTGTATATAACTTATTATATACAACAGAAAAAGCAAATTTGCACTAAGGACCTAGAAATCCCCTTTGATTCATAGTTAAATAACTTTTATGTTTCCCAAGTAACTCAGGAGAGAGATTGTCCGTTGTTTCACTACCAAAGTACACACAGATCGCCATTCTATTCAACCTGCAGTAATGAGGAATTCACTTGTTTTCCAGCCTCACTCCTCTCTTTCTATCATCCTTCAACCTTCAGCAGCAGTCTTCTTGCCACTTTCTAGCCTTTCCCACCATGTATTTCCAAACCTTGTGCTCCTTGTTTTTCAGTGTTTGCATTCAAGCCTCATTTCTAATAAAAATTTCTGGCCTAATTATCTATTACTGTATAATGAGTACCATTGATATGATAATCTGTTATTGTAGAAAGTTTATTTCTCTTGATATCAATGTAGATATATCATAACAAGAATTTGACTTTATCCCCAACTGATGTAAATTTTATCCCTCACCTGACAGTGTATACACATGCTAACCCTTCTGGACAATTACTGTGTCCCTGACATTGTGCTAAGGGTTCAAATCTATTTCCTCTTTATATCTTCATGGTAGCTCTTACAATGAGATTGACAGTATTATGTAACCTTCACAAGGTCACAGAAAAAGTAAGAAATTTAGGATTACTATTCTGACTTCAGAGACAGTATTTGCTCTTAAATACTCCACAACAGTGTCTGTAATGTTGCACAGCTGGCATTAAGGCCTTTGGAGACTTCATATTGACAAAGGATATCAATAGGCAGGGTCAATACACTCTGTCTCCTTTAGTTGTAGAACAGGAACAACCTTTGTATCCAATAGTATGTTCTTGAATAAATCCCATTTTGTAAAATTCAATACTATCTATTTGTTAAAGAAGCTACATTCTGACTCCCTATAACAAGCCTAAAAATTGAGTTCCATATTCCATTCATTAAGTTTTTCACATAGCACTGTAAAGTGAGCAGCAGGTTGGAGCCTTCCAAGGCGTGAGATGGGAGATTGGAACTGTGAATTCACTAAAATTCTGTTGCAAGGTATTTCTTTTTTTTCATTTATTTATTTATTTATTTATTTTTTTGAGACTGAGATGGTGAACTAAATGAAAATGATCAAAATTTGGAATATTTAAAACATTACGTTGCAGAACATGCCAATGCAAACCAACTTTAAAACTGGACACAATTTTCACTACACCTTAGAAGTCCTTGAGAACTTGTTTTCATGAAAGAAAGATAATTATAACGAACATGTCACTTTAAAAATATAGACGTTATATATTTTTAATTTCATCAGACGACATAAATATTTTAAAAGTCTTTAAATTTTGCTCTAACAATCATATTTAGTATATTTAGTTAGCAATTTTTTGGGGGGTAGGGTCAACCTTCAGCCTAACTTCTGAACTATTAGCAATTTAGAATTTAACTCAAAGAAAGAAAAGTCCATTTATCATTTATCCTAACAAAATCTAATGACACCAGAAATTGGCCGGGGTGCTGTTGTTATCACAAGGAATGGAAGAGATTGAATTCTGCCTCTGCTCAAAAGAATGCTGTAAGAAGTCTGAGTCAATAGCCACAGCCATCCTGAGGTAATCCATACACAGCAGTCAAGCCAGCAAGGCTATCCAAACACTGATATGATATGGCAGCTACACGGTTTGTTCTCTGAAAGGATGTAAATGAGAAAATTCCAGCCATCAACAAATGAAAGAAGCCTTAGGGGTCCTTCTGGTATCAAAGAGGGCTTTACACCCCTCCTGTTCTCCTGTCACCTGCTCACAGTCGGAAAAAGAGCAAAGACAAAAAAACAAAAGCAACTGAGAGCTTGGAACTCTATGCTAAGTGAAATGCACTTTTGAACAAAGGAAACAGAAGTGTTTTTCTTTAGGGAACCTATTTTTCATCTTATAACACAAATTAAACGTTTGAAATGGAAACTAGATTTCAAAAACATCAAAAGGCAAATAGTTCTTTCAACTGTTTCCTACACTAAACAATTTTTGTAGCGTATTTACAAATAAGTCAAATACATATTGATCTAAACATGCATATAGATGAACCAGATATTTAGATTAATTATACATAAACTGTATTTATGTAGTAACATGTCCTTACGATCATTTGTGTACATCTTATCTCTTTCAAACCCCCAAATTTCTTGTTTTAAATAAAAACATTCCCGATACATACTGTTCTGATAATGCATACTTGCTAAATATAAGTGCATGAGATCCTCATATTCTAAAAACTTGTAAAAAGCTAATTAATTAATGAGGAAACTATTCATAATTGTTCTGAAAATTATCTTTGAAATCCTGTTCCCAATTATCTTTCTTTTTAGATATTTTAGTAACTACCCTGGGTAGTGAGGAGAGGAGCAGGAGGAGAAGAGTTATTTATATGGTTGATGTGTTTGGTTTAAGTCCATGATTTTATCTAGGTCTGACAAAACCCTCCTTACAGGTAGGTTATTTCTTCTCACACATGAGTGTGTGGGATAAGTACACCACTTTCATTTAGCTTTAGCTTACCTGTATTTACGGATCTTACGAAACATAGGTAATGGAGAGGATATATTATGAAGAACAGATTCTTTTATACTTCCTCAAAATTAGAAAAAAAAGGATCAGTAAAAGCAGTAAAGGCAATAAAGTATCAGTTCTATAAAAAGAGCTTCTAATATCATTATTTTTAGTAGGTAATTCCCAAGTAGTTTTACAAGTGAAATGGGGAATAATTTATAAGTGACTTTAGAGAATACATGAATTATCCAATGGGGCAGCGTGGCTGAGCACAAGGAAAGCAAGCCTTGGTTAATACTCTCATTTCTGCTTGGGATAAGACACTTCATTTCTGGGGCTTCAGAGTCCTCATCTTTGATGATCCTTGTCCTGGAAGAATTCATTTTGTTGACATTTAGGGGATATCAAACTAAGGGCAGAGTGCCTACAACCTATTGTTGCTTCTCTTCCCTCAGGCCTTTAAAATGAGTAACACCCAATATATTTTAGCTGAGTGTAATTGAAAAGAAACCTTGGAGTATTCCTGGTCCCTTACTATGAAATAACAAAAACAAGATACGACCCTAACTACAGTCGAATAGAAAGCTCTACTACGCATTTCTCTGCTGGCTATGTGTCCTTTATTTAAAAAAAAAAAAAAAAAAAGTCAATACAGTATCATTTCAAATCTCCAATTGGCCTTGCTTCCTAATCAGTTTCTGCAGCCAGAGGCAGCAAATGGTGAACAAGGCAATAGGTGAGAATGTGAAGTTCCCAGAAATAGCAAGTGTAATTCTAATATGTGATTCACTAGAGGAAACACTTCAAGGCCTCCATTTATCATTTTTGATCAGGGGGCCTCCGTGGGGGGAGGTTTATTTGCATTTCCAGGGGCAAAATGTTCTGCCTTTTTTTCAGAAATAGCACAAAAGGAGAGAGGCCAGTGGTGAATGGATGTGGAGCGCTCCCCAGCCGCAGTGACGCATCAGCAGAATGGCCGCGCTCCAGACTCGTGCCACGAGGAAAATCTCACTCCTGTTATGCTGACCCTCTGCACTTGACAAATTTGCTCTATTCGTCCATCAGAGCTTATTTCCTTTTCCCATCTCCCTCACTCTTCTATCCTCGCTCCCAAAGGCAAGGCTGGTTATCAGGGGTAGCAGTCATCTCGCTCTTTATATTTCTCTTGACATTTTAGATCTAGTATTTACATATATTTCCTGAGAAACTTCAATTTCCAAGCTTTTTTTTAAGAAAGATTTCTGTTTTCGTTGTTTGTTTTCTTCTTCAGGCACTTCATGCATTCTCTAGTCAGATGAGCTTTTTGTGGTTATTTGATTCCCATACTGTGTGGTAAGTTTATTTCTAAAATGTAAACCTTCCTCTCTGTGTGGGTCAGGGAAGCAGAATCAGTAGATGGAGAGTAAGGGATTTAGTGTGAGGAACTGGCTTATTGAAGGGACTAGCCAGGAAAGACTGAAATTTGTCAAGTTGGTTGCTGGAAGGGCAGACTGGAACTTCAGACACAAGAGGAGCTGCTGCCCACAGGGAAAGTTTTCATCGGGGAAGCCTCTGCTCTGCTCTTTAGGTCTTCCAGTTTCAATCACATTAGATCCACCCAGATTATCCAGGATACTCTCCTGCCAACTGATTATAGTGATGTTTAATCACATCCACAAAATACCTTCACAGCAACAGCTGGGTGACTGCTGATTGAATAACTAGAGATGGACCAAAAAATCATCATACTCTAATACAAAGCCGATCCCCCGCCCTTTCAGGAGCAGCCATTTTCCCCGCCTCCCAACTACTTGTCAATCTGTGATAAAGTTGCTTCAGCCGCCTTTTACTTTGCAGGAATCTCCGGCCTACTCTACAGCCATTTCCTGCTTCCCATGTTACATCCTAGATTGTCAGTCTGAACATGCTAGCTATGGATTCATCAGTCAGCTTGCAAGTATTCTCCGCCACTATTGGTTCCTTCCAGCTTGGGAGATTCCTATATCTGGGAGAAGCATCCACGCCATCTTTCTCTTTCCCTTCTTTTCCAATCCCAGAGCAGATGCGCTAGTCATCCGCATAATAAAGTCTCTTCCGTGATGCCCTGTGTCCATCATGGATTCCTGAGACCAGGCATAAGGAGCACCAGTTCCGTTGGAGGGGCTGGAGCTACTGTGAGTCCTGAGCAGAGCTGCATTTTTTCTTACACTCTCAATAAAAATGCTGTTTGAAACAAATGAAAAAATCAATTATGTTACCATATCTGTTCAGATATTATATGATCACTGTCACATAGTTTCTAGAAGTAAGGTTTGTAGAAGTTTTAAGGAAAAGGTACATGTGCTTCTTCTGCATTGATATTGATAGAAGGGATAGTTAATTAGATGTGTTTAACTATCTAGAAGATCTTGGTAGGGAATGAAACTATCTAGAAGATCTCGGTAGATAATGAATCACTTTATGGGAGGAATAGAGACCAAAGTATGATAATATTGGAGGTGAATATAACTGCTTCAAATTTTCATTTTCTGAGCTGTTTCTCACTTTCTATTTGTTTCTCATTCAGTTCTTCTGTCAGGGAGGATATATAAATTTATTGAGAAAAATGTAGTGACCAGCTTTCAGGTTGGGCATTGATCTCTTGCCCATGTTGCCACCACTAGTAACAAGTGAGAGGATGACGTACTTAATTCTGTTTTTTCAGCACAGGCTGTAAATGTAATTTGGAAGGTCTGAGCTATCTACCCATCCACATTATATCCTATCCAGTTCATCTTTTATAACTCTTTGAGTCCTCTCAGTTCTGGACGCAGCTTTCATTTTTTTCCAGCTGACCCTGCCATGCTCACTACAAAGACACTTTCTCTTCATGGTGGATCTCACAGGCAAGCTGGATAGAGATTCCTCTTCCATAGTGCCGGGAAGTTTCAGGGAAATGGCAAGCACTTTCTGTGGCTCTGCCTGTGACAAAACATGGCACAACACCATATCTGCTCTGTGCAGTCAACTGGTAAGAGCAGAAGAGATAAACTGAAATCAAGGCATAAATCTCCTGCTCTCTGCTTCTACCTCAAGTGTTCTGAATGGTTCTCTTCCGATTGAGATGATTTCCAAAGATGAGTGTAGTGATAATTTTCATTGAGAAAACTTAGAGAAAAAAAGACAAACAGCAAGAATGCTGGAAAATGTGAAGAAGATAATGCATTCATTCATGTGTAATATCATTCATGCTATATCCTATATAATTTTGTTTGAATTAAGGAAGTACCTCTTGCATAGTTACCTTTTCCTTGCTGGTATGTGCCATAAACCTACCAGTTACCTAATATGTCACATGCCCATGATATAGAAATTTATTAAGAGCATTGTGGAAGTAATTATAAGTAGATATTACATAGCTTTTGGTGAGTTAGCAATCTTTGTTTATTTTTTAGTAATCTTATCTAATTTTTTTTTTATAGTACTGGGAATTGAATCTAGAGTCCTGCATATGCTAAACAAGTGTTCTACCACATCCCCAGCTCTTCTTATTTGATTTTCTTATTTTATTATGGTTGTATTATTTCAGATCTCTGAAAAGCAGAGTCCTGCTTTTGCTGAACTGCTGCATGCTTTGGGTGTCACTCAATTCATGTTTCTGGGTCTCAGTTCCTTTTCCGGAGATTCAACTTGATAATATGAAAAATGATTTCCAGTTCTAAAAGCCAATGATACTCTTACTCTGAACATTCCATTAGAACTTTGACTTCAAATGCAATTAACATTAATCAATCCCGCCCGGACTTTGCAGGTGTGATTCTTTATATTCGTTGATATCTCTGCAGTTAAATGATTTTGTTTGGTGCTTATACTTTGAATTAAAAAAAAAAAGAGAAGAACCAGAGTAAGGGGAAATATACCCATATAAACTGTATAGGCATTAATTTATCAATGCAAAAGCTGATTTCTAACTACAAGAGACTTTGTTAGAACATCTGACAGTACTTATAATTACCTGAGCATCTCCTCTATCTATTTATGGTGTATTTATACTTTATCAGTTTAGAAAAGCTGAAGTGGAATTTCCCAGAATTCAGTCCTTGTGTGGTTTAGAATTTATACTGGACACAACATTTTGCAAGAGTTATGGAAGGCAGAAGTAAATCAACAGTCACGCTATTATGCTTTCAACTTTGAGGCAAAGCTTCAAGGCTGCATGCTGTCATTGATCTGTTCGCTCACCTTGTAGATGTGGGATAGCATCTGAACTTGTACCTTCCACACCTCTCAACAGTTCTCTTTCTTTGGCAACTCCTGAGGGTGGACCATGGCAGAAGCACCAACTTCTCCTGTAAGTCATTATATCTAGCTAGAGACAGTGAGAAATTTAGATGTGTTACAGTTTTCCCTGTGCCTTCCACGTGTTCTTTATTCTTGTCCATAAAAAACATTTTCTCCACATTTGTAAGTCTGACCTATAGAGTTATTAGGCTGAACACCCAACACAGAACTTAAACCTTGCATAGCCTCTTCCGTAAATCTGTAATAAGTATTGGCGTGGATGTGGGGGAAAAGGCACACTCATACATTGCTCGTAATTATGTAAGTTCTAACTTCGAAAATGCATCTCTCACTCTAGGTCCTTTCTGTCCAATGTGATAACTACTAGCACATGTGGCTGGTTACTTTAGTGCAACCAGTCTAAATTCAGATGTGTTAACCTAGATGTCAAAACTATAATGTGATTACAAAAAGAATGTAAGTTATCTGATGATATTGATGTGAGTATATGTTGAAACATTATTTTTTAAAATACTAGGCTATATAAAATGAAATTAAATTATTTTCAGGGTTGGGAGCAAACAATCTTAGTGGCAAAGTATAAGGCCCTGAGTTTAATCTCTAGTACCATAAAATAATTAATTTCACACCTTTCTTTGTATTTTTTAAAAACAGAACTATTAGAAAAAAGTATAAATCCACATATGGCTCCCATTGATGGCTCACATTATGTTCTTGCTAGTCTAGAACATTCATAGTAGTTTTATCACTTATCAATAATAATTCAGGCTAGGCACAGTGGTACATACCTATAATCCCAGTGACTCTGGAGGCTGAGGCAGGAGGATCCCATATTCAAAGCCAGGCTCAATCTAGTGAGGCCCTAAGCAACTTATCAAGAACATGTCTCAAAATTTTACAAGATAATAAAAAAAATATGGGACTGGGGATGTAGCTCAGTGGCAAAGCACCCCTGAGTTCAATCCCCAATTTAAAAAACATTCTAATCTTCATCCACTTTTAGAGCTTCTGCCCCTTCATGGAAGAGTACTATTAGAGAAAATCCTGAAAATAACATTTGATGTCCAGCTCATTAATTTTGTTTCAGTGTTTCTTTTCACATGGTTGTGCAGTGAGAAGGGTGAAGTATCTTTAGCTTCCATGTCCTCAAAACACAGCCAGTCTCAATTTTAAAAATTGTCTGTACATAAGACTTAAGTTAACTAATCTCTTTCCAGTCAATAGGTTCATTCATTTGTTCATTCATTCAACAAATATTATTTTTCATGTACCACTTTAAGTATCTTTCACTTTTCTAGGTCCTGGGTGTATGGAGGGAAGGCAGGTATAACTTTAAACAAGAGACAAAAGAGTCCTACTGTACATGAAATCAGTATGTCAAAGAGACATCTGTACTTTCATGATCATGGAAGGATTATTCAGAGTAAGCAAGATACAGAATCAACATGTGTGCATCAACAGATAATGGATAAAGACAATGATGGGTATATGCACAGTGGAATTATATTTAGCCTTTAAAACGAAGGAAATCCTGTCATTTTTGACATTGTAGATCAACTCGAAAGATATTATATTAAGTAAAATAAGCCAGGCATAGAAAGACAAATATTACATAATCTTACTATATGTGGAGTTAAAAAGTTGAGCTAATAGAACAAAATGCTGATTGTCAGAGACAGGAGAGGAGAGAGTTGGAAAATGTTAGTTTCAAAGAACACCAAGCTTAAGTTAGAAAGAAGGAAAAATTCAAGAGATTTTTGAACCTCATACTGACCACAATTTCTAACACACAGTGTATTTGGAGAATTGCTAAGAGTAGATTTTAAGAGTTCTTACCACAAAAGAATGATAAATATGTGAGGAAATACACATATTATATAGCTTGATTTAGTCATTCAACAGTTTATTCACTCATAAAAGTATCATGTTGTACACCATAAATTTATACAATTTTTACTTTTGAATTTAAAACAAAAGAAATGAATTTCTTTTTAAAAGAGGTCTGGCCCTGAAGAGTTTTGAGCTTAATGAAGGGAGAAAGATGATAAACTGTTTTGAACAAAATAAGAAAGAGAAGTATGATAGCAAGTGGAACAAAATAAAATAGCATAGAAAAGAATTTTTTTCCCATGTTATGAAGAGATAGCAATTTATATTGTTATAGAAGACACAAGTTTATTGATAAAAAAAAGTTTATTTAGTGTAATAAATTATTTCAATTTTGTATATTTGAAGCAACAAAGGGGAAAATTATAGAAAACTATGAATATGGAAATAGAGTTGACAGCTGTTGATAAGGAAGATGTGCCTGCTGAGCTGTTAGACCTGGCACATTCAAGTTTAATGCTACAATTGCAAGGCTTACCAGAATCCTAGATGTATTTTGAATTGTAGGCAGGAAGAAGGGGATCAATTACAGTTTTATTGGCAAGCATGAAAGAGTCATACCTCTTGGAACTTTTAAATGTGTTTATTAATATTTAATGTGTCCATAGGATGCTTTGAAGGATATAGTTTATACAAGTAGAACATTTAAGAGGGATGAGTCATAGTACATAAATCATGTTTATAATCTCTTGAAATTCAATATCACTAGCAGAATTCCAAAATGCATGCTCAAGTTCTAAGGAAAAGTGCAAGAGGAAAAACTTCCCAGGATAAAGAAAATAATGCCACAGAACACACTTCAGAGGAAAAGAGCATTCTATTTTTCTTGTAGACTTCAGTGTTGAAATCATACAGTAACTGCACAGAAAGAATTCACTGGATCCGACGTTTTTACTTTGGGTTGGTCCAAGAGTTGTCAATGAATTGTGTCAGCTTTCTACTCGTGCTGAAAATGTACAGTGGTTCAGTTTTGACAAACTTTTTCAGTGTTGTCTATTCTCATGATGGTGGGCTCTCAGCATTTGTCTTTGAATTTCAAATGATAGTAAAACTCCAGGGGTTCACACTCTGTGAATGAAAGAAGACAACAAGATGTCAGCAAAACTGTTTAACTGCATTTTGTCACTTTTTTTTTTTCCTTCTTGGCTGGACCCTGGCTTAAAACCGGGCATACTGTATAACAACAGTAAAGTGTTAGACAGAAAGTGCTAACCCAGTCAGAAACAGTGAATCCTACTAGGAGAAAGTAATAAGCCACAGGAAAGGCAACACAGATGCCCTGTCATGCCTTCAGGCTTAAAAAACAATTATAAAAATGGTATACTTGGAATTCACTGTGTCCTAGGCAGAAGGAATAAATTGAGTAAGTTAATGGACATGATTTGACTACTGATAGCAGCATAAGCTGTATGGCAAACACACCTCAGCAAGAAGGACAAACGTTAGTCTGATCTCCAGATGTATTTCTAATATACAGCTGTTAGGCCTTGGATTCCCAAAATTTAGTGAATTTACTTCTTCCCGCCCCTACATTATGTGTTCATGATGACAAAAGTGGCAATGCTATTCATAAAGCTTAACCAATATCACATCAGAGCTGAAGTCAAACTGTCCACATATATGGGATCTTTTGAGTAGAGCTGCATTGTTTTGGAACATAGGGATCTGAACCTTGTATTCTATGATACTTCTGTGATTCTGCTTTTAGGAATGATTGAGTTTTTGAAAAATGCAATGTAGAAAATATTGGACATTTATAAGGGAAACAAAAGTTAGAGGTTTTACATATTAGCTCTCACTTAGTGTGCTGGGATAAACATAAATGTGGATATGACCAATGCATGTAGATTTGCTTTAGTCATTCAGATTTCAAAGTAAAGAATGCCATTGAGTACTACATTAACTTACATTAACAGCACACCACATTTGAGGTTTTCATTTTTTCATTGGTTTTTTTTTTTTTCATTTTCTCCCTCATCAGGACATATGACCAAACATGCTAAATGGTCAGCTAAACAACAGGATTCCACAATTATTCATGTGGATGTGGTTTACATTTAACTTCTATATTTCAGTTTTGTGAAGTGGAGATTAATACTTCAGATAATATATCTGGTACACAGAAAAAGTGTGTATTTTTAGTGAATGACTTGATTCACTGAAGGAACAATGAAGCTATAGGAACATTATCTTGGATGTAGGACAAAATCACTTAACCTCTGCCATGTCTTTTGCAGGAGGGTGTATGTTATGGATTCGCACCCAGGAGCTGATTTCCAGGAGAGTAATTAGGAAAAGAGCCAATTTTCTATTCACAGAACTCCCTCTGAAACAGCATAAAAGAAATGCAAGCTTTCTTTTCCACTGACCCGTTGCAAAAGCACTCTAAATAACTTGTTTTATTCTGTCCTTTTAAGGGAGATTTACTTGGTAAGATAAAGTTGCAGTAATATTCACTAATAATATGCTTGTGTTTCCTACACGTTCACCCAGCAGAATAAAATTTTCTAGAGGTTTTACACTTAGAATGATAATATTCTAAGGTAATGCTTTTCAACTTTCTTTGCATTTACCCATATATGTTTGGTTCTAGATCTACAACAGGGAAGGGACTATGGCAGACCAATACTGTCTCAGACCTCAGAATCAGTTTTTCCTTCTACAGATGAAAATGACTATTTCTATTTATAGATGTCCCTTCTTTCTAAATATATTCTTTCACATGGGAATGGAATTTTATATTATAGCAGTATATTGTAGCAGATTTTACATGCATGCCTGCTATCTCCCAATTGATCTTTTTAAATTGCTATAATATTTTGCACAGTGTCTACAGGTGTTCAGTGTTTCTTTTAATATAATACACAAGGGAGAATAGATATTCACCTTCTCTTTTCACACACAATCCTCTGCATTTCCTAATCTTCTCTTAGATAATAGAATTGAAAATATGCACACATTTCATCTTGTATGTGAAAAAATTTAATATGTTACTCTTTATTTCTTATTTTTTAAAGAAGCTTGAATTTTCTTGAGTTTTTTTTTTTTTTTTTCAACCTTCCTCAGTCTGAATTGGATCTCTCTGTTTAACTCAAACTTCTCCTAATTAAAGGTAATCAAAAGTTTAAAAAATATACTTGAATAATCTTAGTGGGAGAATATATAATTTAACTTTTGCCCTTTGTGAACTTGGATGCAAGGGAGGGGTTTGCATTGAGGGTGTTTGACTAGAAACACATTTAATATACTTCTGTCTTTAGGAGATTTACCTGGTTTGAAAGGATTCAGATCTACCCTGGTGTCTTCCTTGATGTCAAGGTCTGGTGTCCATCCAAGGTTTGGCAAGTCCTATCTGTTCCTTCTAAGTGGCCTGTTGCCATCTGCCATAGACCAGGGTCAAAAAAGTCCAACTTTGTAATCCATATATTCTGACCCCACACATTTCTAATCTTTCAGTGCTCATCAGGTATTCTATGATATTCTTGCAGATTTCAGTGTATTTTTCTGCATCATGTTGGTGCCCTTACTCTGAGTGGGGTGGGGTGCTCTGCACTTAATTAACTCAGATATCTTCCTTAGTTGGTAAATGTTTCTATGGCTCAGAATACTATGACCAATAAAAAAACCTTGAAGGTGCAATCATTGTTGGTCTTAGTGTTCTAATTTTTTTCTCTTTTCTACCTCTTCATACAGCAATATAAAATTTTCTGAAAGCTTTACTTTAGGAAGGATATTTCAGGTACTATTTTTCAAATATTTCTTTGTCATTGCCCAGTGACTATTTCTTTGTTTCTAAATGTAGAAAAAAATGAGCTTTGGAATTCAGAAAAATCATTTTCTCAGCAAGGTCTAGGTTTAAAGTTACTGTAATTCATGGATTCAAAAAATGTTAAGTTTAAGATAAAAAAAGATCAGTAACGTTTTTATTCAAGGTCATATTATCTCCCCTGGAGGAATAGATGCCCTTTGTATAGAAGCTAGAAATTCTTGGAAGGATCTATATGATAAAATATTTAAAATATATATATATATAAACATACAACATATTTAAATATTATGTTATATATTGTTCATATACATATACTTAAAATGTATATGTTCAAAATGACTATATATTTACATATATTATTATATTCATAATACAATAACGTATTGTCAGTATACTTATATAGAGATATTTATTAAATATAATCATATTTATTTATATATATTTCATATGTATTTAAATACATATTCATATGTGTGTGCATATATATGTATATATAAATAAAATATATGTATATAAAAATCTTGTATATATAATACACACATATATATGTGTATATATATATATATATATATATATATATAAAATCTTTGTTCTATATTTATTTAAGTGCTTGGATTCTGGATTCCTAACTATGCAGATCTGAACTTAAATCTTGGCTTCTATATTTACTGTCTACATGATTATGAGTCTTACTTATACTTTTGTCCTTTTATATCACTATATTTAAAATAAGAATAATAGTAATAGCTATGTAAACAAGCACAAGGATATTAGTAGTTGGATTAATATATGGCAAGTAATAGAATATTTCTTTGCATATTATAGGTTCTATATAAATATTATAAAATAATGATATTGCCAATGATAATAGGAAAAAATAATGAACTATACTACAATTCCAAAAACACTAATTGAAGTTGTAACTTAAGGGACTCTCAGAAAAGAGAAATTTGATACCATCTTATTGCTAAGTAAAGGTTCAATATTTTACAAATTTAAGTGAACAAAAGTTATAGTGAGTACCCACTATGTGCCCAATCTTGTTCCAGGCATTGGGGTTACCACTACAAACAAGACAGGCTATTTTCTTGCTCTAAGTAGAATATATTTTTGTTGTGAGTGAAAAAGCTGTCAAACAAATAAAACTGAATGGAATAGACTAAAATATTGATTTAAAAAACCTAAATGAATAGAAAAGATTGAAGTGATAAAGAGCATGCAGGAAGAGGGAGCATTTGGATGGAGTGCTCCAGGGCACCTCTGAAAAGGGACCTTTATAGAAAGACCTACATGATGGGAAGAAGCCAATCTTGGGAGGGTGTGAGAGTTGTGTGAACCAGGACACCAAGGGATCAGCAAAGGCCAGTGAAAGAATGAGCTTTGTGTTTCCAGGAAGTTTAAAGGGCACTGTGAAGTGAAGCCTTGGGAGTTTGAGCAGAAGAGTGGCATACTGTGCTTACATTTTAAAATAATGGTCCGCTGCAATGAAAGGAATGGGGGCTCGTATGGAAGCACCAATGCGAATTAGGAGTAAATAGTAATAGTTCAAACGAGTGATGCATTCAGGCTGGACAGTCAACAATGGCTATTATGGGAAAAAAGGCTTAGGTATTATGAATTTAAAAATTTGGAATTTGTCATTTGTCAAATATCTTCTTGCAGGAAAAAATCATCTCTCCTGCTAAGGGTTGGGCCTCCACACTTCTCTCATTAACACACCATTTTTCTAAATTCTTTTTTATACATGGGTGGCACTCTGACTCTGGAGAGACTTTGGAATACCTAGTTTGTGGATATGAAAAGAGGCCAAGTGTGCATTTGAGAACAAGGGGAAATAAAATATATACTTAAGAAGAACACCGAGTTTGACATTGAAGACCTACAAAGACATCATGATGTTGATTCTAAGAGAACGAAATATTAGCGTGTATTTTTACATTGTGTGGAAGAAAATCAATCAAGTTTAAATAAGCTTTTATTGAAAATGCCAGTCATGAGAAGGCCTCCAAGCAGCACTATTTTTTTCTAGAATAAAGCAATTTAATTGTGGAGAAGATTTAAAATAGCCACGGTTAAAGATCTGATGACTATTCACAATTGATAAGGAAATTTTGTTATTTTTCTAGCCTATAATATTTTAACATTAAAATTATCATGGCTAACATACCAGAACATACCTGATTTCTAGGAATGACATACAATTTTAGAACACATATTAATAATGCATTTAATAAGTATGTGTCTTGAGTTTCCAGGGGCCATCAGGAAATCCTAAATTTAGTAGTAGAACAAAAGGATTTAATTTTAGAATTACATTTAGTGAAGTTTGTCAAGAATATCAAAAGGTTGAAATAATTAAAAAGGATAATTAGGAAGTATAACTGAGATGAAAAAAACTTTTTTAAGTAAAAACCTTTCACAATGTCCTATTCAGAGCAGGTCAGTGCTCCAAGAAAACTGTCATTTTAACACTGGGGATATTTTGTATCAATGCTCAATCTCCAGAAAACATGTTTTTTTCTAATTTGATCACACATAAAATCTTCCACAAGATCCACTCTTTCCTAAAACACTTTTACAACTTCCTTTGCTTTCAACATCTTGCTCAAACCTTTCTTTGTACTATACTACTTTTTCCTGTCTGGGAAAAACTACAATTGTTTTAGGGACATAAAATTATTTTGCACTCCTCAACGTATCCTCATATTCTATAACTTCCTTATAAAATACCTAATTTTCCTCACACTTAAAGTTTCCTTATTTTTTTAGTTTTGATTATTACTACTGGGTAATTATGAAATAGCATTCCATAAGCTGAAACTAGTATTTTCTTAGAAAATAGATGCTTTCTCAACACAATTTTTGAAGGTAGAAACAGATTCATATATAATATATTAGCTTTAAACTTATGCTTAATGATTGATGTTCTGGTGTTTTAAACTTATTTAGATACAATGTAGACATATAATGAACATATTATTCACTTAGTATAATATAATCTTATAATTTAAGAACACTAAGAGATTTCATGTACAAATGCTTATTCCATTTACATGTATATAATTTGTTTATTAAAAATTATGTGTGAGTTGTTCATGGAAATTTTAAGAGGTATTGACCAAAACTAGCTAGTCACCATCTCAAATTATTACCCTGGTAACCTTTTTCACAGCATGTGGATCTTCCATAGTATTTGCCCAAGCAAATATTTTAAAGTTAAAAACATGGGTATTATGTTCAACTGATGATACGGCTGCTTTCTTACTAAATCAACAATATTAAACTCATCTTATTTACTTAAGATTTTCCTAAGTTATATAATTTTGAAAAGCATTTGTATGCATGCTATTTAATTTATGAACATTAATTTATTTTTAATTCAATTTGGTACCATTTGGGCAATATATAAATATGTGTATAAATGTAAGTATACATGTAGACATAATATAGAATACACATGTACACATATATACATAAGAATTCAGACAGAAACAAGGATATTAGAGCTTTCAGATTCTTGATTTTCTAGATTTTAAATAGTTTACTTGTTTTAGACTATCAATTTTTTGATTATTTGTTCTATCGTCTCAAAGTTTCCATAGCAAGTAAACCCTAAATTTGTATTTACAAAGGTATGTCTACTTAGATGAAACAAAGAAGAACATTTACATTTCAAAGAAGCAAAACAGCATTATTTATTGAAACAAAGAAGGGTATAGGTTAAGGCCCAGCTCAGATAAAATGGTCAAGGTCGAGACTTGTTATTAAAATCTAAGCTCTTTCTTCATTGCTCAATTGGCCATTCCCTGATATAAGAAAGATTCCTTTACGGATGTAAATGTCTTTTACAGGAGTTTCAAAATAGCTCAGAAATTATGTTTTGGGGACTTAGGTGGTTGATAGACTTACGTCCTTCTAATCTAATTTTTTCCCTAATCAGACCACTGACTTTGGGCATAGACCTTCAGTGGACAGGTCAAAGAGCATTTTATATGCTCACCCTGCCTTCAAGAGTACCTGGAAGAGCTTCCTCAAAGTGTTCTAAATTAGCTTTAGCTTCCTGTTTTAATTTCTTACAGTGTGGAGAGCAGGATGTGCCCTCTCTGCGTGCAGTTTTCAGGTTATGCCCAACCCTGAGTTATTCCATTCTATAAACTGAAGTTTGTACTGAGATCCCTCACTTTAAGTACCAGTGGTAAAGTAGAATTGCTTAGAAACTTGTCTAGGCAATAGATAACCATGAGATTTTGAATAAACAGAACTTACTGAAAAGAATAACTCCTACTTATATAGCAAAATCATAAGGCACAAACTGATAAATTAATCTTGCTAATAAAAAGTTAACCACCTGTGAACTTTATCAAATTGGAGGTCCAGGGACACATGGGCATATTAAACCCATATTGGAGAAACCAGGACTGTAAACTTATTGAACACACCACGTCAAAGAATGAAGAAACTGCTTTTTACCTAAAACACATAAATGAAGGGACATCTACCTGGTATGGTGTCACATGCTCACCTGCATGTGTATATATGATCTCAGCAACTCAAGAGACTGAAACAGGAGAATTGCAAGTTCAAGTTCAGCCTCAACAACTTAGAACAGTTTCAGTGGTTCAGTACATGGTTAGCTGAGGTGAGGCAAAAGGGCATGTTGGAGGAAAACTGCTCAGCTCATGGCAGCCAGAAAGCAGAGAGCAGAACTTTCTTAATTGGCGAAGGAGGGGGAGATATTTTGCAAGGAGCTTTAGGAGAAGGGGTGAGCTGAATGAAGTCTGGCTAGTTTCAGAACTAATTGGAAAGGAAGGAATTGTTAGTGAAGATCACCAGCTAGTGTTTGGGAAATATGGTTTTGTCAAGAATAGTTGGACTAGAGCAGTTAGGAGGTGAGATCATGTACAAGAGATGGAGGGAGAAGCAGCGGTCAGGGCAAATAAATGGAAAGCACTTTGGAAAATGATTTTGTCCTTCAGTGTCTCTTGTAATTGAATTTTAGTTTGTAGGACACATTATATGGTCTGACTTGGGTATAGAGAGGCCAATTTTGGAGTAAGTATAGGCATAGGGAAGTGACTATGAGGGTAAAAGAAAGAAGGCTCAAAGTCAGTGCCTTAAATTTGTGGCTATGCATTGAGGCTCTTCTTAGCTCCTATCCACAAAATATTTATGGGATTTCAATGGGGGATGTTTGATCCAGTAAACTCCATGCTGCATGAAACAATTGGCTTAGGAGTACTGAAGTGCATTTTGATAAGGTTGTCCTGTGAGGCTGCAGGGAAAATCACATTCCTGGAATTGGGACCCAGACTCAATGAATTTACCTGTAATTCCAGATCCCCTGTCGATTACTCAAGAAAAAGTAAAACCAACTCAGAACTCTTAAGGTATGCCTAAATTATGCTGAAGAAGAGGTATCCTCTCTCTTTGGGTCTCACTCCTTAGAAGGCTGATATAACACCTATGACAGACCAGGAAATCAGTC
Source organism: Sciurus vulgaris (assembly GCF_902686455.1). NCBI lineage: Eukaryota > Metazoa > Chordata > Mammalia > Rodentia > Sciuridae > Sciurus > Sciurus vulgaris. The sequence continues at coordinate 33,399,761 of NC_136475.1, read as the reverse complement.
CTTTGATGGAGCTGTGCCTATTGGTTCAGAGAACAAGGCAGAACAACATTTGCTAGCTAATTTATATATACTGGGCAGATCTTTTTGTTATCATTTGGGCTTGGGAAGAGCATGTTGTTTTGTGACTTTGATTTTTTATTGCTTTAATGTCTCAGGCTTTTATGCTCTTAGATATAAGGTGGCTTCTCTCAGAATAAAGTGTTAAAGAGGCACCATGCCATTTCAATGGCAAAGAGATTTCTAGTGAATAATAATTAGGATGCCTCTATGTCAAACTTCCTTCCACTGCCCCATGGAAGGACAAGTGATTGACTAAGAGGGGGAAAAAAATCAATGTTTTCAGAGATAGGAACAGAACCTAAATAATGACTGTGAAAAAAACAAAAACAAAAACAAAAACAACAACAACAACAAAAAAAAACCAGGAAGATGCAAGAATTGCCAAAGCAATGTTAGTTATTCTACTAAGATATTCTACCAAGTTTCTAGGACAACTCAAAACATGTGCTTCTCTTTTGCCTCCTATTCCAACAATTTACAAAATAATGGGACAGCAAAGTGCTGGCTTCTACCTCTTCTCATTAAGGTCATCTACTTCTGCTCCTTTACAGCTCACTGTTCCTTGGAATCATTAATAATGCTAAAAGTTACAGGTTGCTTAGTGGTCCTTCTTTCTTCCATGTCAGATATGGAGACCCAAAGCAGAGCAATCCTCAACCTTTCCGTGAGCAGATTTGCATAGTAAACCTGAATCTCCCAAGCTATCATTTAGTATAACCTTTGAAACTTGTAATGTCAGCATCTTTGTTGTGGAAAAGACCACACAATTAGTATTACTTTATTTCTCCTGGAAATCCTTTAAGGCTGAAAAAGAGATAGACTGTACAGTCCTAAAGAGGAAATTGCTCCTTAATGGGGGTAAATCATGCTCTTGTGCTGCAGCTGCCCCTGCAGGCTCATTCACAGTTTTGATTCAGGGTCATGCCTGTCCACCTGTGGATGTACTTTCCCAGTCTTCCTCTATTCAGCCATTATCAGAAGCTTTTGTCAATTCATCAAGTTAAATGAGGCTAAGAAACGAAAAACTCGTGTGGTTATATTTTTCAGTCTACCTTCAGTAAAGTGTAGAGAAGAATGATCCATTGTACGATTTTCTGGCTGAAAGAAACTATTATCATTGTCCATTTGCTTCTCTCTATAGTATATAGGGCTGTCACACCGTCCTGGACACTTTTAAATCGTAACAACTTAGTTTTAAAGTACAATAGAAGCAATCTAAAAATGGCATGTTGAAGCATTTTTATAAAAGTTTGGAATCTATATTATATAATTCTTCAAAATGATTTCTTATGGGAGATCGTAAGACAAATGGAAAATAGGTACAGGTATGGAAATTCTAGAGGGTGTGTTATGGAAGACAAACTTCATCCAGTATTAGCTGAATGAAGAAAACTTGATGATCCAGATATATGCAGATTGTTTCTATTGTACTCACAGCTCAAATGATTGAAGTTCTAAATCCTGAAAGGCAGAAAGAGTAGGGAAACTTAAATGTCCTTCTGTTGTTCTCATGACTCAAAACAGGATAGCTGTATTTTATCCTGCCTTGCCTAAATTCCTGTTGATTTTAGAAAATTGAGAGAAACTGTTTATGTAGCACACATTACCACTTGCAGACTCCTCACCAGCCATCTCACCCCCCAACCTCCTTTCTTGCTTTGTGTTTTCTTTCTTGGATTTAAGTATATTTTATGGCTGTCTGATTGGTCCCCCAAGACCCGTAAGTCATAGCCATTTCTACTGTGCACCAGTTGCTCAAGTACATCTTAGATTCTATCAAGATATTTTCTGAAACAGTTCACTGGAGAATTGTATGTACTCCCAGGATAGGAAATAGAAAGAAACACATGTTAGGGCAAGTCTTTACAGTTCTTATCCTGTTGAGTAATATTCTTTATGATAGTGATTTAATTACATTGATTTATTGATTTTGCTGCAGTTGTTTGAAAGTGCTTGGGATGAGTCACAACCACAAAGGGACTATAAGTCATGACTGACTGAACGAAACTTTAACTTTCGCCTGATGGTAAGAACAAAATGAGGAAAAACAAAGAAAAAACTGAGAAAAGGATAAGCAGGGACTGTGGCAATGACTTTCTTTTTCACATTTTTTTTTCCTCCAAAGGGACACCCATATATTTTATAACTGTGGATGTCAGACTGCAATGTGTACAAAAATCACCAGGGACTTCTTACTAATTGTGCAGACCCCACAATCTCCACCTAAGGAATGTAATGCAGCTGAATGTTAGAGCACTTGCTTAGCATGTGGGAGGCCCTGGGTTGGATCTCCAGGATAGCAAATAAATAAATAAATGAGTAATAAAGTCTTCTGACTACACAGTTTGTGGTTATTGCTTTTATTGTGTGTGCATGTGTGTGTGCTCATGTGATGAATCTATAGGCTGAATTCACACTCAAATTGATTCTGATATAGATAATAGAGGAAACTCACATTAACATTAACCTCACCCATAGGAGCCCAGGAATATACAGGGTACCAGTTGTTAAAATGATCCAGGTCCCTCTGCTCTATTGTTGGACTGAGGATAAAGCCTTCTAAACCTATGCCGAAAATAGAAAAAGATTAGTCCGGACAATCTACATAAGATTCCAAGCATAGGTAACTGTGTGGAGTAGATATTCCACAAAATATGAGTTCAATTTCTTCTAGCCATGTGACAAGCCACATATCCTTAAATATGACTCATGGGTTCTTCCTTGGTTAGACAGACATTGTTTAAATTAGTGGAGGAAGTCAACAAATGGGCAACTCCTGGTCTCAAGGAAGTCTGATTTGGACTCTGCTGAATCTCATGAGGTAGTACTTTAATTTGGCCCCATCATCACAGGATCTCAGATACATATTGTATCAGTGTTCCAAGGTGATGAGGTTTGAACTGGAGGAACAAATCAGGTAAAGAAAACATCCAAGAAAAGCTAAGGTAATTAAGTTTGTTAAATCTTCAAATACAGTGAGAAATGAAATACACTGGCAGATACACCAAGGTACTTAGGATCAATGAACTCTCCCCATATTCAAACGGAATGGGAACCAATGGGGAAAAATTTTCAGGACTGCAAGTAATAATTCATTGCTAGAAATCACTGTCAAAGATATCATAAATATTTGAGTTCCATTTGATTGAGCTTGATAGAGTGATAGTTGCTTTGGGAGCATGGAATCAGAAGGAGGGAAATTAGGTTAATTAAAATTTTACTGGCTTCAGAATAAGACATTCTGAGAAAGCCATCAAAAAAAAAAAAAAAAAAACCCACAAAAACAGTCCAGTTCTTTATAAATACTCAAAATAACTTGATATCTCTTTGTCCTTTAGCTTTGGTTCCTTTTCTGTTGAAAAGTTGCCAAGTTTGATATGTGGTCTTGATTGTTTTCTGAGTAGAGTTAAACACTGACAAGTCCCAGCAAATTATCTGTAGAAGTGTCTCTAAGAAAATTATTGCAATAGGTGTGGCTCTTAAAACAATAACTCAGTTATGATATACATGTATATATATATATAATTTTACTTTGTATAGCTGTACTTAATTTTATTTCTACATGAAATAAAATTGGGCAGGTTGTCAAGAAAGACAAAAGATTGTCAAGATTGTCATTAGTGATTAGCATCCTTGCACATTTACTCCTAAAGAAAATTACCAGAGCTATTTTCCTCTTAACCCCTATTGTGGTCATAAGTACTTAGGATGTTTTTCCACTTTGTCAGGCAAGAAATCATTTCTAATAAGATGGAACTTAAGACTTAGTAAAGCTTTATAGTCATCCTTGTTTTCTTCCTCTTAATTTTCAGTGACATATGTTATTAAGTGAAATTTTACTTTATCTTATGCAATCATTAAGATTTGGCTTCTCTCTATAATTCGAGGAAGTAGCTTCACTTTATTATTTTCCTTTGAAATGGTTCTTTTCTGTTTTGGGAAACTGGAAAAAAGGACACATTACACTAAGCAAAATTATGCAGGTTAACACAACTTAGACTTGTAGGGCACTGAAAATTTCTCATGATTAGTTATTTCTTTTGTGATTGACCAATGGGAGGGTTGGTGAGGTTTGATTCAGATCCATGAGTTTTCAAAACCATGCTCATCTGAATCAACAAAATGTCTCTAAGCAACTTAGTTTTTGTTCTGATGGTATACTGATATTATAGAAATGTTGCACTGAAGAAAAACTCAGTCTCAAGGTCTGCATTCTGTCAGGAACCATGAAGGAAATATTATTGAAGATGTTGAGTCAACTATTAATAAAGTATCAAGTCCACACAGAATGTCTTTAATGACACATCTTCACTTAATTGTGAAATTTCCATGCCTGGCCCTGTAGCCCCTCTCCCACCTCACTCTTGCCTAAGACCATGGATGATGAAATAAATAGAGTCTGAATTTGACAATATGTGAATACATTTAAGCTGTTAATAATAAATATTTACAAGATACAATCCATACCATCTTTTATTAATAGGGTTCTTAGAAATGAAAATAATCACTATCTCACCCTTGAACAGGCCACATCTTAGAAGATATGCAGAATTCATGACTTCAAGTGCCTCCCCCAACTCTTCTCTAGGAGGGAGCTAAAGAACTACTAAGTTCCAATAAATTCTCTTTCTTTTTTCTTCTTCCTATCTGTGCCACCATACCTTTGTAGCTTTGAGTTAAGGCCATCCTAAACATCTCCATAGAAATATCTATAATGGAATTCGTTACCAGTCTCCATGCTCAAGTACAACCCAAACCTCAGAAGTACACATTACACATGCCCTATTTTTCCCTTCCTGGGGTTCAGAATTCTCTTACATGAACCCTAATAGCTCCTGTTACATCCACACTATATATAACTCATGAGCATTTGTAAGTGAAGTACCAGCCACTGTTCCCTAGAAAGCATCCCACATCTTTGCAAATGGCATTTTAGGAGCCCCTCTCACTGTACTCACTTGACTTTGTAGAGAAATGGAATAATATTCCTCATGAATTCTCAACAATGAAGAATTTCTCAACTTCAGTACTTTAGAGGTTCACTGGCAGGCAGCAGTTTAGCACAGGGGACCAAATTTGATCTGAAAACTTGCTGGGTGTTGCTGTCTCTCAGTTACTGTAAATAGTTTAAGAATGCCCAGCATGGTAGCACATGCCTGGAATCCCAGCAGCTTGGGAGGCTGAGGCAGGAGGATGTCCAGATCAAAGTCAGTCTTAGCAATGGTGAGGTGCTAAATAACTCAGTGAGACCTATCTCTAAATAAAACAGCAAAATAGGGCTGGGGATGTGGCTCAGTGGTTCAGTGCCCCTGAGTTCAATCCCTGGGTGGTGGGGGGAGGTTTAAGAATAATTGACACTTTACCTTTTCTTCATCTCAGGACATTGGCTAACGACTCTCAGCACCTAGCACCCTGCTTGGCATTTATTTAGCACTAACTAGATATATATTAAATAAATCACTAAATCTCACTCAATGCCTTTTTATACATGCTTAATTTTGTATTTTTCTATAAATGTCTGAGGTGATTTATGGTATCTATTGATCTTTTTCTTGAACAAGACAATGGCCTTTTCATGCATTAATCTCTAAGCTCCCCATCCACAGTCCATGTTATCGTTATTTAGCATTTTGAATCTATCTTGTAAAAACACACACAAATGCATTTTTCATTGTTTTAGGTTCCCTCGGCTCCTAGCCCCACAGCACTCCATGTGGAGTCACATTTCTTAAGAATTAACTATGTCTTTATTAGTTAGCTTGTGAGCATTTGTTCACACCAAAAACTTCTAATATTTGAAGTCAGAAGTTTAAAGCAGATGTACAAACAGTGGTTTATGTCAGTGTAAAATTACAAGGCTATTATTATTTTCTCTCAGACTTTTGAAAAAAAGGCTTGGTGGTCTTTGGCAGTTATAGTTGAAAGGATATTGGACTCCTTTAGTTATTGTGATCACTGTCTAGGTATTTGTCTTTAAATAATTGCTTTTACCCTGGTTTATTGGCAGTCTTCCTGTGTTTAGGTGGGTGCTAATTCTTTAAAAACCCGTCCTCTTCAATGCTCATATCTGCTGTTTCGTGTCTTTTCATTGATACACAAAACAACTTAGTCATTCTTCATTTAAAGATTGCCTCTCTACCACTTTCTCTTTTATTCTTTAGAGTATTCCTTTATTTATGAGTCAAAAAATTTGAAACTACCTTTTATTTCTCTTATTTCTTTTTTTCTGTTTCATTCTTACTATTTCCTCATCATCACATTATAGTTTAATAATTTTCTCTATTTCTGAAGCCCATCTGAAATTTATCTCAATTATTTATTTTTCATGATAACATTTTTAATTTCCAGGATTTCTAACTAGTACTTTTATGTCTCAACTAATTCCTGATTTATATCTAAATATGTATTGTTCCATAATTTCCTGCTTATGATTTATGATTGTTATTTCTTCCTTTATGATTCTGAATATTTGAAGGAGATTTATCTATAATGTTTTTCACAAAACTATGTCAAAACTATGCCAATTCTCTCTTTTTTCTTGAAAAGTTTGTTTTTTCATGTGAATAGATCTTGGGGATTGTTGTTGACAGTAAGAGGAAATAAGTTTCACATGTTCATTGACATAGAAGATGATACACTTGTATATAGTCCTTTGCTGAAGAGCCATGTTTATAACATAAAGAATTCGATCTTCCATCTATCAATTGAAAATTATTTAAAAATTTCCTTTAGCTTTGGTGTTTCTTTTGAGACTAATATTTCATAACACTTTTAAGTTAAAAGGTTTTCTTTGTGCTTTAGACCTTAATACTTAGACCAATTTATCTTGAATAGGTTGTGTGTACATGAGCACATATTTACTTTCTACTTCCTGTGCTCACCTATCTTTGTCTAGTGGTGTTCATCCTGAAAACTAGCATTTATATTGGAGTTTCAAGGTTCTAATCCCATGGAGATACCAAAATTGTAGTTCCTGAATTGATGGTTTACCCTAGTCTTAGCCCTAGTCCCCCATGCTTATTCTTGAGTAGAAAGTGCTGACAGTGATCGTAGCTTTTCACATCTACTTTTGTGAGAGAGCCAAGATTTCAGCATGCCCCTTGCTAGCTGCCACAGCCTGGATAGTTTGGTACCTCTTGCTTTGATGAAGTCAACCCCCAACTGCCTCCACCAGCTTTTGATTCAAGAACTTTTGTTATCAGCTCTCATTTATTCTTGTGGGTTCCAGTTGCATTTTTATTTCATTGGGATGATCATACATTATAAGAAAACTTTAACTAAAATGCAAAGTTTTGGGGAAGAAGGCGGGGAGTGATTCCCTCATAAAGTCACAGCAATATCTTGACCAGAATTCACAAGCATAAACATTCTGCATTCACAGTTCTTGTGATACCAATTCAAAGGCAGAAACAAAGAAATAAACAAAAGATAAATATATGATATATTTCAGTAAATTGTGCTATCTTTCAAGTATGAGTGAACTTAACTCATGAGAAATATTAAAATAAGGAATTATCTATGTAGCCATTTCAATTCAAAATTATTCTATGCCTTTCTTTCTGTCTCTTTTATGTATTTTTGAGCTGTATATCCATATAGCAAACTCTAAAATTGAAAAAAGTTTAGTTTACTAGGTTATATATTTCCTTACAGTCACAGGTCTTATAGTAAGAAAGACTTGTCAGCTATCAGATTCAACTCTGAGCTCTACCCTTAGAAACTTCCTCTTGATTTAGACCAGAATGTCAGGAGGAGATTGAGTACATATTTTATTTTCTTAGTTGGAGAAGGTAATCATTTAACTCGGATGAAATGCCATAAAATAGTTTCCTAACTTGTTCTGAATATAAGTTTTTTTCATTGTTGTTGATAGGAGGAGGAAATCAATTTTACATGTTCATCAATATAGCAGGGAACACACTTTCAACAACATGGCAGATAATATACATTTATGTATCGCTTTGTTAGTTTTCTTTCATTATGAGTGCAATGCTCATAAAATAATGAATCAAATCTTCAGTGTGTCAAAATTTAAAATTATTAAAAAAATTCTTTAGCTTTAGTGTTTCTTAGGAAACTGATATTTTACAGTATCTTTTTTGGAATTAAACTATGTCCAGAACTGTGCAGCCTCTGAAATTCTACTTACAAGCAAATATGTTAGCCCACCACAGTTTTAAGGATGTTGGCAAAGATTGTGAGATTCCTGGGTCAAAGACAAATGATCATATTACTCATGGCAACAGCAGTAAACAGAGCTTCCTGTGGGTTTCATCAGTTCTCTAGGACTCCCTGCAACTCATTCCTACAAGGGAAATGGAAAGGTCCCTTCTTAGATGCTTAAACATGAAATTGGTTATGTTATAGAATAGGAACTCTGCTTTGACGAGTCACCACTTTTTTAAAAAGGAAAAGTAAGCCTGCAATTTGTCTCATTGAAACAGCAGATGGTAAAGGGGGATGGGGTATTATCAAATCTATCAAGGTTGTACTACAAATGCAACCCTGATAAATGGCCCTTGTAATGAGCTATTAGGGCATTGGTTTCTAGGTTTGTCCAGAAAGAACTTGCAGGGCTGTATAGGAAGTGTCTCTCCTCAAAAGAAATAGGAACAATAATTGTATTTCATTTACTAACCAATGATTATTAATTATTGTGTTAGATACTTTATCTACTTTATCAAAATTAGATTTCATCATTACCCCCTTGTACTTTAATCACTCCTTTCTGAAAAAATAAAATAAAATAAAATAAAGTCTTAGATATTTTAAGCCTGCCCAAGAGAAGTACAGGCCGATAAAAGGGAAAGTTAGAGGCATCTTCAGAATGATTTTTACAAAATAAACATAAGAGAATATACTTGAATCATTATAATGTAAGCTCTTACATGGCAGATCTAGGTGATTTTTAAATTGAATCCTCCATTATTCCCATTTTGTAATTCAGGATACTGAGACCTAGGAAGGTTAAGTACTGTGAAAGAAATCTGAAAATTGTCAGAATTAATTAAATGTATTGTTAATGTCAACCCTAATCAAAAAAAAAAAAAAAAAAAAAGCAAAGCTGGAAGGTTATAAAATAAGGATCCCTTACATAAATTTCCTGACAGTAACTGTCACAAAACCACAAAACATGCACAGAGGCCATCATAACCTTATACCCAAAACATTTCTACAAGAACATCTGTCCAGCAACTGTCTATTCCACCTCTGACTGACATCATTCTTATCATTAGTCATTATGGCCAAGGATTGTAGTTTCAAATAATTTCATATAATCCTCATTCTTTTCTTGAAAAGCTTCTCCTTGTCACAATCTGGGTATACCACAGTTTATGGCATTTGTCTTCACATTGCCATGTTCTGCTATTCCCAAATAATTGTCACTATTTTTTGAAGAATCTCTTTCCCTGATAGTTTTTATTTAAATTGACAAAGCTAAAGTTTTTATTTACCTTGTCTAAGCTAAATAGCAACTATAAAGACAAGGAAAGATTGCTCCTAAACATTCATTCTTAAGCCATTTGTTTCACTGTCTCTCAAAAGATAACTGCAGCTTCCTATTAACTAACATATTCTTTTTTCTACTATACCCAAAATGTCAATCTCATTTTTTGTGGTACTGGGGATTGAACTCAGGGGTACTTGACTTCTGAACCACATACTCAGCCCTGTTTTCTATTTTACTTAGAGACAGGGTCTCACTAAGTTGCTTAGTGCCTCACTTTTTTTGAGGATGGCTTTGAACTTGCAATCCTCCTGCCTTAGCCTCCCAAACTGAGCTGCTGGGATTACAGGCATGCGTCCTTGAGCCCAGCTTCAATCTTTTTTTATGCTATTCTTACGTAGCTGCAGATCCAAAAATTTCATTAATTTCTCTATACTGGAGCACAGATACACTGTTCTGTTTCAAATTATGAGGTAATTAATAAGAAAATCTCTTTGTTAGGGAGTCCATCTCTGACCACCAATGCTTGTTTTGGAAAGATCTTTCTTGGTAACATATCAAATAAATTATTATATTTTGAATCTAATCTTCTACTCTGCTACTTAATCACTTTTTTTCAGGGATAGGGAGGTGTAGGTCCAAGATTGGTAATAACAAAAGTATTTCAGAAGTGAAGAGAAAAATGAAAATGGAAACTTAACTGTGTATGTAATACTACATAAAAATTACATTACATTTGCCATGCTGACTTTAGTTGCCTATGATAAAAAGCAATATCAAATTAGCCAAAGGAAAAGAAGAAATGTATCGCTCTTTATAGCTGCAAAGTTCAAGGAGTAAAACTTGTTCCAAGTGTGGCTGGATCCTGGAGTGCAAACAACATCATGAGAGATATACTGTCTTTTCTCCATCTTTTGACTCTGTTTTTCTCTCTGTTAGTTTCATTTTCAAGCAAACTTTTTTTATATGCCAGAAAAGCTGTGTCAGTTAGTTCTGGCTTTCAGGATCTTCAACTACTGAGATTTCAAAACCAAGAGATAAGTTTCATATTTCCACCCATCAAGGTTATTCAGATTGGCCACATCAGATTATGCATCTTCTCCTGTGACATACAGCACACAAAAAAACACAGATACCAAAAGACTGTTTTCTTTGTAGAAGGAGCAACCTTCCAAGAGGAAAAGACACAAGTTACAGGGGATGCTATGAGTGTCACAGGATGAGATCCATCCTCTGAACTGAAGCACCATGTCTATGACCACTGGTTCTTGCATTATTTCCTGAAGAAATTCAAGTGAGTTGCACATAGTAGCAGGCATAATTTATTAGAAGGGAAAGGAAAATGGAAAATGACCCTCTTAAGGGAGAAACGGAGAGAGTCCTTTCAGAGAGAAGGAGAGCATGTCCCTTTTCCTCTTCAGTGTTATTGGGAGTATTGACTTTAAACCAGGCAGGGCCAGAGTGGTCATTGGTAAATTGCTTTTTAAAAGAAGGCATGTGGGGATCAGCACATTGGGATGAGTCTATAGAATTATCCTCTTAACCTCATGTTCCCACTGCTTGTTTCTGTCTACTTCCTACAATAAGAACTTTTGATTGTGTGACATTAAAAACAATCTGAGTGGAATGAGCAGGAATATACTGGTGAAACTTTAACTAACAAAAGAAAAAGGGGTAGAGGGGCTTCACCTTCAGATGGAGGGCACATCCATGACTAATAGAGAAGTCAAAACTGCTCAGGAGCCAGGTGTGGTGGTACATGCCTGTAATCCCAGCAGTTCAGGAGGCTGAAGCAGGAGGATCACCAGTTGAAAGCCAGCATCAGCAGCATCAGCAACTTATCCAGGCCCCAAGCAACTCAGTGAGAACTTGTCTCTGAATAAAATATTTAAAAAGGGGGATGTGGCTCAGTGGTAAGCTACCTCTGGGTTCAATCCCTAGTACGAAAAGAAGAAGAAAAAAAAAAAAAAAAAAACTACCTAGGAATAAAAGAATGATCCAACCCTTTTATTGGGTTTAGTAGAGTGTGGTACTTTTATGATTATTTCTTTAAAGGGGGTCTCTTGGCACTGGGTTACACCTGGCTTTTATGTTTGATCTGATTAAGAATAAGAGGAAGGAAAAGCAAGCTTCATACATTGTAAGAATGAGAGAGTAGAAAGAGAATTTTAGTAACACATGACAAATTAAGGTCTGAGAGTTTATCTGCCCTTTTTCCCTGTAGTGGTCCCCGGCAGTCTCACAAGTTGGCTAGAAATGGAAGAATCTGCCACATGTATAGACTGTCTCTGATCTAGGTCTTGCATCCCATCTTAGTGATACCGGGGCACAAACCAGGGGCTTAAATCTTGGATCCTGAATGTTTGAATTCAATCTTATGCCCCTATCAGGAATTTAAAAAACAATATAACAAGAAAAAATGAATTTAAATGCAGTTTGATCAAAACTGAGAAGACAACAAATCCACCTTCCCCCTAACCCACAGAAGCAGTATCGATTATAGAAGAGACAATTCATGAAGAACTAACTAAAGCTAAGAAATATTCAGCCAGGCTGTTGGTCCACAAATCTACTGGAGAGGTATGTTGCAATTCTGACTTTCTGGGTTCTGTTGCACCCTACTAGTTTTGGAGCCCAAGGCTTTGGGGCCAGTTTCGGCTACTGTTTTCAACATGAGCTGACTACACATAGGAAGCTGGGGTGGGAAAAATAGCATAAAGAACAAGTTAGTAGTAAAATGACTGGAACTAAAAACAAGAAAAAACAATTTGAGACTTCTTTGAAAATTCCTTATTTTGTAGGAGCCCATTACTCTAGGGCCACCGAAGTGACGGATTGTAAATTGAGAGTTCAGAGGTTCAGAGGGTGAATTATTATTATTTTTTTTTTTCAGCTCTTTGGAATTTCTAGGTGAGTGTGTGAGTGCAGGGTGGGGGAGAAGAGAGGATTCATTCTTTCTTGTGCGTTTATTAATGGTCCATACTGTCTTTCATAATTTTTCTTTGTCATTAAAAATGATGAGCATGTGGTCTGTTAATAGAGCTGCTGATACAAACTAAGACGATGCCATTTAAAGAAGTTAGTTTTTGATTAAAAATAATAATAAAAGGCATTTGATTTCATTCGTTTTCTGATCGCCTCTCACATGTAACTCAGAAGCTTCCAGCTTCCTTAATAAAAACTTCAATTCATGCGGCAAGACTTTTGACATAACAGAACTTTCACTAACATCCTTTCAGCAGTTGGCAACTTTTGTCTCAGGAGGAAATATTTCATCGTGTGTTGGGTTATTAAAGCTAATTAAAGTGATGACCCTGGTTGCCTTACTGTCACTCAAGGTCTCTGGAAGGGGCATCCTATTCCTTATTGTTTCTGCCTTCCTTTCCTGTGATATTGGCAGAAGAAAGAAAGAAACTGCAATCCCACTGGGGCTCTAAGCTGAATGCAAGATCTGTGAATAGTTATTTTTCTACAGAGAAATGAATTTCTCAATTTGCTCTTCAGGAAACATTATCCCCCCAATTAATTCACAGCTGGGGGCTTGTTTAACTATACAAAACTTTTACAAGTTTTCAATACAAACTCTCTGATCAAATTTTCTAATGGAGAAGGCTTTTTTTTTTTTCTTTTAGACAAAATAACTTTAAACAAAAATTTAAAGGTTTTCCTCAGGAGCACCAATGTTTTGAGAAAAGGTGAAGAAATCCTTTTATCAAAAGAGAAAAGATATAAGAGGAATCAACTGGATTTATGGAATTTTAAGATTCAAGGACAACTCATGCTTTAGAAAGACTTTCTCTGTGTGTTGATTATAATAGTGAAATTTTAATCCCTGCTTCCTACAAGTTCCAGAAAATAACCTATACAATACTTTGTCCAATCTCCCTTTTACTATCTACTGATGCATATCTGAATACATTATGTTCATTTCAATCCTATAATCATGGTAACCTGAGAGCGAATGGTCTAGTTAGGAATGCTTGAGTTTATACGAGTAGGAGGTTTCCCCCATAACAACAAATCCTGACATGAGCAGTTTGATATAGTCAGTGGCCCCACCAAGTCCCCAACATGTCAGACTTCTGCTGATTTTCTGACTCAGCAGTCTCAGGGTGTCCCTTGGCCTCAGGTTGTCAGCAGCCTTTGCCAACTTCAGCATCATACTCCAGCTTAGAGCAGGAAGACAAGAGTAGTACAAAAGGCCTGTGCCCTGCAGCCACTTTCTTCTTCAGGTTTATAGGCCAAAATTTTTCCATATGATCACTCACACACATCAGTAAACTCAGAGAAAGTTTGATTCTGGGTGTAAAACAATGAAACCATTCAACAATATGTGCCTTCAAGTCTGCTCTTGTACTTTGAGATAAATGTGAAAATTTCAAATGTGTGTTTTTAAAGTTTTAAAAGCTTTTGTGGTACTATTAAATAGTGAGGTTCTACCACTGAGCTACATACCCAGGCATTTTTATTTATTTATTTGCATTTTTGAGACAGGGTCTCCCTAAAGTGCTAAGACTGACCTCAAACTTGTGATCCTCCTGCCTCAACCTCCAGAGTAGCTGGGATGACAGCTATGCACCACAAGCACAGCATTTTTCAATTCTGTCAGGGAATATTCCACACATTTTTTAAAAATATCGAAACATGCCTGAATTTAAAAGTAAATCTCAATGTATACTGATATTAAATATATACTCAAAGTAGTTGTTATAAAAATTGTAGTATTTCTCAGGGATATGAAAAGATGACTTGAATCAGGTGTATATATTCTTGGTCATATGATCCTTTCATGTTACGTGTGTGTATTTTCTAAAATAAGATAACTAATACTGTAAAATGCAAGTTTCACTAAACTTTTAAATAATTCATAACCCTTTAGGTAACCACATAGTGAATATTAATTCAGAGAATGATGGCAAATATCCTGTACCTAGATAGTCACACTGGGAATTGCCCCGTTTGCTTTCAAATGGGTATTTGTTCAAATTTTGATAGGCTTGGTCTCAAAAAAAGTGTACCAAAAAAAAAAAAAAAAAAAAAAAATGTCTCTGAGAGCACAGCTCTCTTGTGGCCTGATATCACTTATTCATTTGGAGTTTTTTTCCATGTGTTTGATCATTATGAAGGTAAATGAAATTCAAAATATTTTAAGTCCTTATCTTTTTTCATCTCACTAAAATGATTTGCAGAGTTGAAGTATAAGATGATTGGAAATGATCCCCAGATCATTTCCTTTCCAATCTAGTATATGATTGTGAAGGACAGAGTCAAATTAAGAAACATTTCTGTTTAATAATGTGTGACTTACTGCCCAGGAAAAAAGATGTGGAACTTAAGATCAGTTGAGACCCTTGCACCTTATTCTAATTATATCATTACCTTGCATATATACATTTATTAAAATATTACTGAATAGTGCTATGAATTTATACCAATAGAAGTGAACAGTATTTATCAATTTTACAATATACTGGAACTAAAACACTATTTAACATGTGCGTGTAAACAATACAACAAATTTATAGTGAAAGCAATTAAATGTGTGTCCTTATTCCATGTAAGACCTTGAGTAAACCATATTATGACCAGAGCTGCAAATTTCTTATCTGTCATCTGGACATAAGAAAAAGTGTTTTAAGAGATGCTTTTCTGCCAGGTACAGTGGTGCATGCCTGTAACTCTAATGATTCAGGAGGCTGAGGCAAGAGAATTGAAATTTGAGACCAGCCTCAGCAACTTAGTGAGGCCCTAAGCAACTTAATAAGACCCTATCTCAAAATAAAAAATAAAATGGGCTGGGGATATGGCTCAGTGGTTCAGTATCCCTGAGTTGGATCCCATGTACCAAAATAAATAAATAAATAAATAAATAAATAAATAAATAAATAAATAAATAAATAAAATGCTTTTCTGCTGGAGTGCTTGCCTAGTATGTACAAGACCAAGAGTTCAATTCTCATGTCACCACTCCCCACGCACACACAGAAAAAGCTTTTCTGCTTGTGACAAAAGAGTCATAGCTGGAGAATAATTTTAAATAAAAACAAAAATGGTAACTTTTCTCCTTATTCCTTTTAATTTGCATGTTTACATGTAAATCTTATTTTCTGCAAATCTATTGAAATGCAGCCATTTATATTTTCATTGCTGTTTGTTTTACACCTGACATCCTTTCATCCTTTAGTACTTTCAGACTCTCTCTATGACTCTAGAGTTGACCCAGGTCACCATCTGTGTCTTTGGAACTGCTTTTGGTCCCAACATCAGGATAAGTCACATTCAACTCCTGAGTTCTCTACTCCAGGCACAAGTTCTTTCACCTCCAGTATCCACTGATCTCACCCATAGGGAATCATCATGCTTGGAAAAATATAAAGAATCATGAAAATTTACCTTTTTATTTTTATTCTTAAAATGAGGGTAACATAGTTCAAATACTTCTTTTCTTTCCACTTAATTTGTGCCCCAAGAAAGAGCCTGTTTGCTTGAGGTCAATTCTGTACAACGTTCTAAGATATTTTCCACTTCACATCACTGGGATTGTTAGAGTGACATTGTATAATATTTTTGGTATGGTTTTGAAACTTCCTGGGAATTTGTTTTATTTTGATGAATTTCATACTCGGTTTGTTACTTTTTGTGTTCAAATGCAAGAAGACTGAATAAATAAATCTAAGTTAATGGCAGATGTACTTTTCAAGAAATAACTAGAGAAGTAGAAGAAATATAATAATTGGCAAATGAAACTATATTCATGGCCATATACTGGAGCAAGACATTGGACAGTTGAAGTCATAAAAGAAAATAGAGATTCATGGAGCACAATGCCCTTGTTAAGAAATATGTTTCCATTGTTTTAAACAATTGCTCTTCTACCAAGGAGTTAATAAGCCTACTCCAAGGCAGTTTAATTTTAAATCAAGAAAACTTGAGATTCCTCAAACTTATTAAGTTGTATATACATATTTGTCCACTATGACAAAATTCACATCATCAGTCCCATTGCTCTACATAGAAGCCTAAATCTTTTCTTAGTAGCTATTGTTGTTTATACATTTCCAAACACATATTTTGCTTATTATATTTCCAAATAGTGCTAATATTAAATTTCTACAATAAAATAGTTTTAAATTTGCAAAGCCCAGCTGGTTGCACCATGGCAGAATGATTTCTGTTGATGGTGCCTAATTGCTGTTCCAAACTATGAACTTCTGAGTGAGAGGTAGTCAAGAAATTATTTCCTTTCTGTTTCACTACTTCCTGCATTTCTCTTTAAAGACAAAGGAGATGAATTTTACAATTTCACATCTCCATATTTCTCACATATAACCAGAAAGTGTTGTCTAAAATAATGTTAGTAAGTACTGACTAGCAAGTGAATTGGCATTATCATTGTTAATATCAACAGGATAAACAATGATTATATTTATTCATTGCATATGAATATTTTTATAATTATGCATTATGTGTCCAGGAATTGCAATTGAGCTAAACACCATTTAATAACTATATTGACCTGTTTTTCCTAATTTTGCCCCAAAGAAATTGAAGGCCAATGTTAAAGAACTGGTCATCTGTATTCACTAGATTTATAAGAATATGTACCTAGCAATGTGCACCTAACTATATAGGACACTTAATGCTCCAATTTCCATTGAATTTTCAAGATTTATAAGAAATAAAATGTAATACAGAAATATTCATCAATTTCTTCCAATCCTCTCATAGTGTATTTATTCAATCGCTATCTCTGGCATTGGTTTAGAGCTAATCTGCAAACTTTAAGATCTTCTCTCATGGTCAGAAAAGGTTGGCTGTGCTCACTTTTGGAGGCATTACTCTGGAGGCTCAACAAGGTGCTTCCTTAAGAAGTGCCTCCTGGTTTTCATTAGCTTGCCAACAAATCAGGTAGGAATTTAATATCTTATTCTCCCTTATGCCAACAGCAAGTCTTCTAAGAGAGAAGAGGTGGCTTCTTTCCATCCGGGTCTGTACTCTCTTTTATTGAATCTTTCTGCAATCAGCACATAGGTCAATAGCAGTATTTCATCTTTTTCCTCTGCCATGCATGATTTTCTTAAAAACATAATATACTGGAAAAAATTTCAACAACCCAGCTTTATTGTTTAGGACCATTTTGTTTTGCGAATATAAGATGCTACACTCCAATTAGCTTGAACCTGAGGTATGATCTGATATTAAGCTATAGAAGATGCTCATGAAAATCAAGGATATGGTGTCTAGACCTAAAATAACTCATCCACCTAGGATCTACACTGTCATTAGGATATTTTCCCCATGTGCCATTGGTGCTACTCTCTGGATATATATGATACTAGTCTTCCTTGCTGAAAACTGGCTTTCTGTAATCTTCAGTCTACATAGCAGGGCATGGTTACCCTGTTTTATGTGGGTTCACATACTATAATTTGAGTTACTGTGTTAGTCTGTTTTCTGTTGCTGGGACAAAATACCTACACATACACTGATAAAATACCTATAAAAATAGCTACAACTTAGAGGAGGGAAGATTTATTTTGGCTCATGATTTGAGGCTTCTCAATCTATGGTCTTCTGGTTCCATTGCTTTGGGCCTGAGAACCCCAAAGAAATAAAATGTGTTATGAAAAAAGACCAGAGGTAAGCTGATGGCCTTATGTTATGGCAGCTAGGAAGGAGAGAGAGAGAGAGAGAGAGAGAGAGAGAGAGAGAGAGAGAGAGATCAGAGATAAGATATAATCTTCCAAAGTCATGCCCTCAGTGAGAGAGAGAGAGAGAGAGAGAGAGGAGATCAGAGATAAGATATAATCTTCCAAAGTCATGCCCTCAGTGACCTGCTTTAGCATGCTAGGTCTGACAATCCATAGTCTTGCCCACCTTCCAATAATGCCATTTAGTCATGGAACTCTCAATGAATTAAACTACGAGATTAGAAACCTCATAATCCAATCACTTCCCCAAAGTTCCACTTGAACATTGCTGCATTGGGAATCAAGTCTTCAACACATGAACTTTTGAAGAACATTTCAGATCTAAACCATTACTGTTACCTAGAGAGAACCTGTTCTCACTCTCTGTCATCTGAAAGCCAGAGAAAGACATGAAGGGCTTAACAAAGATCAGAAGGTTCCCTCCCACTATGAATCAATCATCTGTGGCCAGGGACTCTGAAGGTAGCTGTCTGGATAGTATGGAGTTATTTGAATCAGACAGTTTCTTCCCAGCAGAAAGGGTGAGAAGGGAAGGAAGTTAGCATAATAAGTAAAATAAGTGGCAGGTAATGAGACAGGAACCTAGACTCTGCTTCATGAATCCACTATTTTCATGTATTGCCATGTTGTTGTATAAGCTGAAATATCTTCAGTCATCTCTTCAAGAACTTTCCATGTCTCATATATTGTTTGTGCCCTAATTGAAAGCTGTGCTACAAATAGAATGAAACTCTTTGAAGTCCATGAATATAGAATGTCTTGCTATGCTCCTTACTGTAGTGCCTTTTATGCTTCACCTATTTTTATTTCCCCCACTTTATCTATCAAAATGTCATCTTTCCATTTGGGATTCACTACCTATCCTCTGTACTCCCACATAACCCAACCTGAGTTATCTCTCACAGCCTCTTACACTAGGTTGTACTTACTTCTTTATCTGTCTAGCATATGAGCAACATGGACTCATTTAATTCAAACACCTCCTTTACACGCCAAGTACCTAAAATCCAAATTATCCCTTGAGAGGAGATCTGTTTTCCTAGACTTCAATAGTATGTAAGTAAAAGTGAGGTCAAATTAATAACAGTAGCTGAAATTTCGCTTGTTCTTGCTTGCAGCTACTCATACAGAATCTAAAAGTGGCCTCCAAGGAGTCCCTAAAGGATGCCGGATGTGTGGCCCTATGCATATCTAATAATACTGCAATTTGATATTACTCACTAAATACAGACTAGGTATCATCACTGACCATGACACATTCTGTTCTCTCTGACCCTTTTCT
Organism: Sciurus vulgaris; assembly: GCF_902686455.1. Classification (NCBI taxonomy): domain Eukaryota; kingdom Metazoa; phylum Chordata; class Mammalia; order Rodentia; family Sciuridae; genus Sciurus; species Sciurus vulgaris. Next base: position 33,380,260 of record NC_136475.1, on the reverse strand, counting down.
GATTGATGAAGGGGACATAAAGACTCTCTGTGTCATTTCCTACTGTCTAGAGATGTAAGGATTTCAGGGTGTTATATTAGGCTAGATGAAAATAGCTTCTGCAGTTTTCCTTCATTTCTGTCACCTCAGACCCCAGCCCCAATTCATGCTGCATGATAAGAGAGGATACTATATTTTCCTGCACCATCCCCCATCCCAGTCTCAATCTCCTGATGCCAACATTCCTCAATTTCTCCTTCACCTTCTTCCAAAATAAATAAGTTTTCATGCAAACCACTTACTTGAGGATAGGATTATCAGTTCTCTAGGCACATCCAGGAAAGTCTGAACCTCAATTTCTGTTGAAAGTGGCAAATCTTAGAGATAGGCCTTTTATAAATATATGTTGATTGAATAAATGACAAAATGAATGAAAGAATGATTAAGAGCACAGCGGTATCTACCCAGTTTTATTTTTATTCTGTATCTCTCTATCTCAACTATTGCTTAGAAAGCAAGTGCCTTAAGCTAGAGGCAATATAGTTAGAGAGCATTTGGATTGCAGAAAATAAATGTGAAAGCAGAACACTGAAAAAAAAAAACAACATACTTTTATGTTATACAACAAAAAAAATGACTACAGCCATTACCATTCATCACACCAACATAACAAAGCAATAAAATCCTCCAACTTAAGCCAAGCTTGTTCCTTCTTCTTCTTCTTCTTCTTTTTTTTTTTTTTTCTCATTTCTAAATATCAAATAGCCAAATGATTTCGAAGGCAACATCTTAGGAAAGCATCACTTTTCTGTAGTTGATGGAAAGAAACTTGCCTTCTGAGTCATTCATGCTGAACTGGTTGTTGGAGGAGTGAATCTGTTTGTAGGCCAAGGGGGAGAATAGTTTGGGAAGGCTCATAAAAGAAAGAAAACTATGAGAAGGCTAATGGTTGCCATCAGAATATAATTTGTGTGAGAAGAGCCAGATAAAGTATTAACCTTCCCCATAGACCCATAAGCCATAGGTTTGACCATATGGAAGCTCACATTCACACTGAGTGAATGTAAATAAAGGTTTTCAACTCCAGTGCTATCAAAGCCATTTATGTTTCTGGCTCAGCAAGCCTTTCAATTCTTTTCTCTACATAGTTAGCATAAAAGGGCATCCCACTGTTTCCACTACATTTGGATGAAAAAAAAAAGTTTATGCCCTAATCCTTATTTGTTTTCTTCTAATAGGTTTTTGAAAGAGAAAACACATTTCCTATGCTTTATATTGCTCCTTCGTGACTGAAATATAATAAAGAATCACCAATTGACAACCATTACGCCCAGGAGAATGAAATGTCGCATTTTCTTAGTCTAACCATTATCAATATTCTAAAAGAAATAAAGCCTTACTGTGGGTTGTGTCTGTGGGGACCTAGAACTCCAGTAACAGTCTGTGATCATTACTGCATTAACGCCTTGGGCATTGAGAGGCAGACTCCTGCACTGCAGAAATCAACAGGCTACCGGTTCACGTATGAATGACTGAAGTGGCGTAATGCTCTACCAGCCATCTGAAATTTTAGTTTCACATTTTGAAGAAGTCAACACTTGTAGTTTCTAAGAGTTTGCTTGCAATGAAATATCGTCATGCTGTCTGTACTCTGCAAGAATTATAATTTCTGCCAGATGGATAAGTTTTGGGATGTTTGCACTTCAATAGGTAAAATATTAAGGGTCACATATTATTCCTAGGAGAAGATCTGAGCAAGAGCTAGCAATTGGGAAGGGGTACAAAAATTCAGTATAACATCTAGGTGTTTTGTTAAAAAAAATAATGGAATTAGTTGCTGGTGTGATGAAGTAGATTAGGGCATATGGAGTCAAGGGTTTATTTAATTTTGGATATATTAATATGGATTACAAAAACCCAAAGGAATGGATGATGTTGCTAGATGAAAGGAAAATTTTCCATCGAAGTTAAGGAGAAATGACACGTGAACATACATTGTCATGGGTACAACAAGGACACACAGTGTGATATACATCAACATTCTGAAGCCTTTTCATGCCATAGAAATGAATGCTTGATAAGGGGTGTGGAGAAGTAAAGAAATGAAATTCTTTGAGTCTGAGCCACATTAGCATTTGGAGGACTAGTACAGAAGAAGAAATCCTAAGAGGACCTAACAAGTGAGACTAGGGAGCTGTCTAGGAACCAAGGGAGCAAGTAACTACTGATAAATAATCTAATTATTTTTTATAATTAATATTTACCTTAGTCAGCCTTATTATTCATGTGTTTTTGTATGATTTCCCCCCTAAGTCAATGTTTTCATTATATAAAATAGTCCTCATCTAAATACAGGATTTTTTGTATCAAGCCCAATATGTTCTGCTTTCCATAGATGGTGGGTATACATAGAACATATTATTATTTTATTTATTCTCTTGATATTACTATCCTCAGTGTATTTCAGTATGAACACATTGTGTTATTACTGATGGGCTCTTTAAATTGTTAGTGGCATGATAAGAAAGCAAATGTAAAAATTCGACCCCATCACTTATGCATGCAAAGCCAGTCACAGGATTATAGTGTGTGCTTGTAAATAGGTTGGAAACTATCCTATATAAAATGTGTACAAACCAGTTTTCAAAAGAAGGACCATATTTGTTATAAGGAAAGCTGTAATTCGATGGAAAGAAATACTATTTCCCCAAAGAATTAGAAGTAAAGAATAAAATGCACACGCATCCCATGACTGACCAAGAATGAAATCTACTTATTTCGTTAGAAAGAAAAGAGAAATAAGAAGTCAGCTCTTCTCAAAATGATTTACTAGAATGCTTCTAATTACTTTTCTAAACTATTAAAACAATTACTTGATTAGCAACAAATTAAGCAAATAAATGAAAGAGAGAGATCCACTTGACTTGCTACCTATGAAGTTGGCCAGTTGTTGTGACATCATGAACAGCTCAGGGCTTTTGATAAAGGACTCTGCCCCAATGGTCCAATGACAAGCCTTCACAGCTGTTTAAGGTTTTCTGCTTAGCAACTTTCTTCCACCACATGCTTCACAACCATCTTTTTGATTTTTAGTGGAGGTCTGGTTCTATTTTCAACCTATGAAAACTAAGATGAAGGTATGGTACATAAAGTGTTCCAAATATTAAGAAATATGAGGGATGACAGGAATATAGCAGAGAAGTGATTTCTTTAACATCAGTGTTTGTCTCTTCTGTGAAAAACCTCCTTCTACTCCAAGATTCTCCCTAGAAAAAAAGAGAATGAACTTTATGTATTATGTTGTGTCCTCAAATCCCTAATGAGCAAGTGGAAGTGGATCCTTCTTGCCTATATTTGGTATTAAGCACTAATGTATTTGGTTTCTCCCTATATGTGGTGGCAAAGAAGAGTCCTATTATGGAAATCACCCTGTGCTAATCAGCCATTGTTGTTATTAAACATTTATTAGTATATCACGCTACCTTTCTAATGTGATATTTAAAAATAGCCAGCCACACTTCCAAGAGTCATGTAATTTACCAAATTTTGATTGTCTGAAAACAGGGAAAACATAGAAATGTTTAAAAAAGAGAAAAAATCATTTTAAAAGATACATGCCAGGATGAATATTATTGTGCCTATTTATGCATGTCTATCATGAGTTCCTTAGATTAAAGAAAAAAGAGTGCCATGGTTTGAAAAGAGAAAAAGAAGATAAGCAAGAATGTAAATTTTAAAAAGTTTTGAAATGTATTGTTGATTCTTCTCCAGAAAAATTTTTTGGAGAATTAAATTGATAATACTAGTATATTAGAACATTAATTTGACTTGATTCTCCCAAATATAACTAGTTTTCCCCAAATCCAAGCACAATTTACTGAAAAATATATCCTTTGTACTGACTTGAAATTTCACTTTTGAGACTAAACTGGATGCATGTGCTTGGATAATTTCTCGGATTTTCTTCATTTCTTATTACCATCATAATTGTAAGAACATGATTTTTATTTACTACAAGTTTACAGTTATAATAAGGTTTTAATTAATACTTTACAATACACCATATATTGTAATAATAATGTAATCATTATTTTGAACCTTTCTAATATTCTCAAGATAAATATTATCAAATAAAAAACATTGCTTTTATAATTTTGGTATTGATAAATCCAAATATGTTTAAAATTGTTATTAGTATTGATGAATCAGGTATCAAAAAATCACATACCCACACACTCATATACATATATGTGAGTGTGTGCATACACAAGTATATATAGGTATATTTTGAAGTATATAACATTTGCTATATTAGAGCAAGTGTATTATAATTATATGATGCAGCATTAGGAACTGTGCATTTATCTGAACAGGTGGTGAAACCTTTCTCTAAGGAAGGGGAAATTATTATCCTTAAGTACTATGTTCCTGGCAGTACTACTTTTTCAAAAAGGAGATGGACAGGACATTTTCCTCCATCTTGAAAATGTGAAAAATGACAAGCAATACCAGTTCCATTTTTTTCTGAACATGCATTTCATCGATCCTTTATTTAAAGAAAGGTGAGAAGTAACTTTCCATCATATTTATCCCATGACACATAATTTCAACTTCGAGAATTAGTAAGAGAATGAATGACAAATGATGGAGAAGAATTGACAGATGCAAGTAATTGTATGCGCTACCTTGGTTATTCTGTTCTGTCCAGACTTATGTATTTCATTTTTTCATCCTTTATACATTAAGCTCACTCATCCATCTTCTAGAAAGATGGAAAATTGCATAAATGGGTTATTCCGTTGTATTAGCACTGATAGAATAGAAATGAGCATTATCGTCAAAAGTATGTATTAGAGCTCATCAGAAGTGATACGGTTTGCAATACCCCTTATCATAGGAAAGGCAGTATTTTCTTGGGCAGAATGCTCCAAAGACTGAGAAAGTGTTCTGTCCTTCTGAAAACTTAACAGGGAACCGAGACAGCATGTCTGCCTTCAGAATATATATGCCAAATGTAATACAACAGTTGGTTGAAATGCTCTTGTTTAGTAATATTAAAAAAATAAATAAAAATTCAGTAATTTAATTCACATAGAAGCTTGAACTCTAAAATTTTATAAACATAATAAAATGATAGAAAATTACTTTATAGTGTGACATAGAACTCTGTGTAACTACTGCTGTTAAGACATTTGAAGAACACAGAAATCACATTGGAATCATTCTAATTCAGTGTCAGTGATCTTGCAACACTTTATTGTCAGTCATCAAAGTCTTCTTGCAACTACCATCAAATATAGCCCTTTTGTGCCATAAAATTAGTTAATATCTCATAAATAATGATTTCCATTCACTTCAAGGAGTCAAAGCCTGATTTTATTGTATAGTAGAATACACTTTCCTTGAATAAAACACAGTATAATCTTTTGAAATGTTTGTAGGAAAAAAAAAAAAAACTTTATACAATACTCTGGCCTGCCTTTAAAATAAAATACAGGAATAGGAAACACAGAATTAATTCCAGCAAATTTTTTCCATTATACTTAATCCATGATTTCACTTGGCTAATATTCTGCATGGGAAATAATATGAAGAATGACAGTCTGCTCCCATGAATTTCAAATGCCATGAGGGTAAGGACATCAACAATTTTATTTAGGGATATGCCCAGGCCACCACATGGCAAAAAGAGGAGTCAAAAAAGTGTTCCATGAATGAATAACCCATGATGTATATACAAGGCAGAGCATAAAAAGTGGTGCTAGAGGTGTCCCCTAAAAGCTTATGTGTGAGACAATGCAAGAATATTCAAAGTTGAGTGAGCTGGAACACTGGATTTGGGTTTTCTGCAGGTGTTAGGGGAACTATCACCTAATCAGTGGATTAATTCACTGATATGAATTAACTGGGTGGTAACTGTAGGCATGTAGGGTGTGACTGGAGGAGGTGGGTCACTGGGGCGCATGACTTTGGGGTTTATATTTTGTCCTTTGTGAGGTGAGCTCTCTCTCTCTCTCTCTCTCTGATACCTGTTTGCCATGTCCTTAGCTACTTTCTTAAGCATGCCATTCTGCCATGATGTTCTGCCTCACCTTCACCCAGAGCTAAGGAGTCTGCTAACCATGGACTGAACTTCTGAACTGGGTGGTAACTGTAGGCAGTAGGGTTTGGTTGGAACCAAAATAAACTTTTCCTCCTGTAAGATTTTCTTGTTGGGTATTTTGGTCACAGCAACACAGAGATAACTAAAACAGGTGGCTTCAAAGTACTGTTAGTTAGCAGCTTGCATACATTTGAGGAAGAAAAGATTTTGTTCTCTGCCGGGAGGCTCACTATGTTTGCCATACAAACATGCCTAGTGACTTCCTCTCATCTCATCCTCCTCAGTCCTCTCACTTCTAATTAGAAGAGCAGATTTGACCAGGATTTCTTAGAGAAGTACTGTGGGGTTCCTTCTTTTCACTAAGAACGATTTTTCTGTGGAGACATCAGTTGAGAATGACTAAGTTTTTACAAGAGTAGATGTGATCTGCTAAAGTGCTAGAATGATACCCAGATTCTAGTGCTGCATTTTAACTGAAGCCCATAAAAAGAAGAATAACAATGGCACCACATAAAAGTTTCTGTTCCCCTACAATTCAATGAAACAGCATGATTTGTGGGATAAAATATAACAGTATCAACAGGATCATCAATCTTCATTTTATAGAAAAGTAAATAACCATTAAAAGTTTCCTTTATAATTTAAATTCTATTGATTTTTTTTTCAGTTTTGTCCATATATTTTAGGAAGGAGTCAGGAGAGGCTATTGTTTTCTGTTTTTCTCTTTTACTGTTTTTCAATGGAATTTTGAAAAAAATAAAACATAACAGTTACTAATTAAATTTATTAATACAATTAAATAAAATTACTACAACCCTGTCTCTGTGTTTCGATTCCAAGCTGATTCCTTATTCCCTTTTATCATTCAGGCTGTTTCCAACATTATTCCAACAAGGGGCCAGACGTAGATCTATTCTGGAATTGAAGCTTAGCCCAAACCTGAGGTTTGAGCCTTGTCACCCTTGGTTTCACAGACACCCCAAATGTGATCTCTCCTAATGTCCCTGATGACCCTCCCAATGCAAATGACCTCCTTTTGGGGATCTAGAGCCTCCTACTTATCTGCTTGCCTCTCACAAACTGTCTGACTCCAAACTTCAGAGGTAGACAATTATCAAACTTGAATGTGCATTAAGAATTCCCTAGGAGCTAGTCAGAGGTATATTCTTCCAGGAACCTAACTAAATGCTTCCTGATGTGGGTAGGTTTGACTAAGCAATGAACATTTTTAACAAACACAGAGGCTGATGCAGACACAAATGATTCCCAGAACAGACTTTCTTATGTCCTATTTTAAAGATCTGCTTTACCTGTCCAGGAAGATTTTGCTCACCACAGGCAGATGTGCCCTGCTCTGCAGAGCATCCAACCTGCCACAACTAGTATCACTGAAGTATCAGTCTCAGGAATCGGAATGTTTCCGATTACCTACTCAATTTACCTCTGCTGTATACTGTCATCACGTTTTCTTTCCTGTAAGTTCTAGAGATTGTTTGAGTAGAAAAGCAGGAATGGAAGAGCAAATAAACCCATGCCCTCATGACCTTTGGATGTCACTTCCATCTCAATGGCAATTCCTTCACACTGTTCTTATCTCCAAGTCATTCCCTGAAACTGTGAAATTAATTGTAACTCAACTTTTCCAACCTCTAACCAGGACATTTTAGCATAATGAGCAAAACATATCACAGAACACCTTCCAATGAAATCAGTATATTCAGTTGTAAAATAGAAATCTAATTACATTGCTATAGCTCTAGGCTGTGAGGTTCAGCTTTATATAACTTCTAGCAGAACATATGTAAAGATGGTGTGAAATTGCTTCAGGGTATTTTCCTTTTATGAGAAATTACAAGTTTCATAATGCAAACCGATTATTTTTCTGGGGTTATTAAGCTAAGGGTAATAGTTATTCTATAACATTTATAATATTCATATGATATGCAACAAATATTGCTGAACTTACATAACTTCTCATGAACCAATAATATACTTGTAGAGTTAAGTACCCAAACCAATATGCTTAGCACTTTAATAGGAAAGAAACCAACAAGGGGCTTCACGAGAATTTTCAATGAAGTAAAAATGATTTCTCACTATTTACAGTAGTATTAGTTGTCTTGAGCACCTGGAGAAGAAAAGATTGAGTATTCTGTAAGATGCTTCATTTCCTCTATCAACAAAATTGGCACCTGATGTACTATGTTGATTGTATAGTTCGGACTCAGAGATTTTAAATATTCTCTGCTTTTCACCTTACATGCTTATTCACAGTTGTTCAAACTGTAAGTCCTAATTTTTTGGAGCTATTTTAGATGTCATGGAAGGAAGACTGTATTTTGTGTCTGGAGATTCAATTTTGAAGTCTGCTTCAAAGCATACCTGTTGAGTGAGGATGGACATATCATTTAACTCTGTGGGTTTCAATTTGTTTCCTCTAAAATAAATGATCAGGACCATGTTGTCGCTAAAATCATTTTGACTTGAAGTTACATGAAAATTTCCAGAATTCTCAGCAAAATAAAGGTTTTTAGAAGGTTTGAGACTTTGGATCATTACTAACTTTTTTTTTTTTTTTTTTTTTTTTTTTTTTTTCAGTGCTAGGGATTGAGCACAGGACCTTGTGCTTGCGAGGAAAGCACTCTACTAACTGAACTATATTCCCAGCCCCATTACTAATTATTTTCAATTCTCATTTTCTTATTTGTTATCTTTTGTCCTAGAAAGGAAGACATATGGATTCCTGCTTTTGTGATCTTTGTGAGGCTTCATGAAGATAGCATAAGTAGAGCAAATGGCAAGGAGTTCATGATGTATTTTAAATGTAGTAGAAACTCAAACTCATTACGAATATCATCATTGTCACAACCATCAATGTTACTGACATTTTAAAAATTATTTTGTTGGAATTTTTTTACTATTAGAAAGTCTTTATGGAAATGCAAAACTTGGTTCAGCATGTAAATCTTCTTTGTCTATCTGGATAAGTACTCGAATGACCTAACTTTCTTTATCTTTCAAGCTGCACTCAAAGCTTTTCCACATCTGTCTTTCTTAGAGAAATTCAAGGATATGTATATCTGGAGGAAAATATTAAAATCAGAATCCTTTGCATTTTTGCATCTCTATATCTGGTACCAGCTAGAAACAGGAAGGGCAGAAAATGAAAAATTAAATAGATGAAATGTTACTAGAAAGTCTTCAAGTCAGAATAACATTTAGTTTGCAGAATGACTAGGCAAATGACAAAGTCTATGCTACTGTTCCTTTGGTGCATGACTTATGCTGAGAAGAGGCTAATTACCTGGGTAGTGGAATGCTAACATGAAAATAATTTATTTTTAAGAAGGACCAAACTGGGCATGGTGGCACATACCTGTAATCTAAGCAGCTGGGGTGGCCGAGGCAGTAGGACCACAGGTTTGACGCCAGCCTCAGCAACTTAGCGAGACCCTAAACAATTTAATGCAACCCTGTGTCAAGATAAAAAATGAAAAGGACTGGGGATGTGGTTCAGTGGTTAAGTGCCCCTGGTTTCAAAAAAAAGGACTGAAAGTTGCTACTTAAACATTTTTTTTTTCCTGAGTTCCAAAAGATTAGATTTCTTCAATTTTACAAAGTGAAATAGACAGTAATAAAACCTTGGATGTACTACATAGATGAAGGCAAAGCCCTTTGGGGGAGTCATAAGAGCAGTGGTCTCCTTATTTTACTTATTTTATAATTAGCAAAAACTAAATGATACAAGATAATTGTCAGCTCCTAAGCACTGACTGAAGCAGCAAAGTTTTCACTTAATACATTGACAGCAACGTTCTGGGATTGTGAAGTCTTTAAAGGAAGCCACAAATCAATGAGAATAGGGATCCACTTTAAATGCTTTGCTGAGCAGAAGTCTTTGAACTCTGAAAGACTGGCCTGGAGCCTGGACGGAGAGAAGGACAGTTTCACAAGGCGAGGATTCATACCAGGCAGTGTGGATTTGCCAGACATCTTGTGCACATTTATCTTTTATCCCTTAATTGTTCCTATTTTTCTTCTACCATACTCTCTTATGCCTTTCTTCCTCTGACAAACCTAAAATAGAAGAGTTAGCTAAAAGGAAAATTAGGTAAGGGTTAAAAGAAAAGCTACCAAGGAAGACTAGGTTGGATGTAGATGAATAAATATTTTTGAAAGTTTCACCTGGGTATATCTCTGTCAAGTATTAGAATTCAAATAGGTAGATGAATGTAAGCATGCATAGATAGATAGACAGATAGATAAATAGATAGAGAGATAGATAGATAGATAGATAGATAGATAAGACAAAAGGGAGAATACAAAATTAAGAGATTAAATTACTTTGATTTTGTATACTTTATAGACTTTTACATTTTTAGCAGCCCTATGTATCATGAGATCCTGGGTTCCTTGAAAGATTTGTTTTTCCTTTTAAAAGAGTTCCCAATATTGTTTTGATTAACAATAATTTGTTTATGATTACTGAATTAACCATTTTTATATATGTATTGTGAGCTGCTTTTATTCTTGTGCAGGTTTGCATAAATGAATGCCTAAGGTACATCAAAACTTTAGTAACATACAGATCTGAGTGGTGCAATCATAGTCTGATTTTTTTCATTTTTGCTAACTTTCATCTTTAATCTTTTAATCATCCATCCTTGTGTTAAATCAGATAAATACATGAACAAAGATGTGTGAGTCCTCAGTCAACATTCATTTGTCTTTGTATTTGTTAAACTACTTTAATGCAACAGACTCTGAGCCAGTTGCTGAGAATAGAGATACAGCAAGATAGTGTCCCTTTCGCTTGGAGACCCTTGGCCAAGGAGAGAGTGCAATCTGTGTTGTAACATCGGTGTTCAGAGGTGTTATTAAAAAAGACAGAAAAAGAATTGTGAGCTTCAAAGGATTTATAGGATTTTGACAAAACAATATAAGCAGTTGAGGAAAAAGAGGCATTCCAACAAGAGGAATCATCATGGTCAAAGGTATAAGGTTTTATGAATGTGGACAATTTGATGAATTACAATTATTTTGTTTGGTGAAATGGAGCAATAGGTAGAAAGGTTATCTGAAGAGACTTTTAAAAGGGAACATACACAGTTCGTTAAAAGATTGCATGTCCACATTTTAACAATACCCAAAAGATTATAATTGGTTCTATAGTCAAGGGGAGTCCAGTGAACGACTGTACATTAGAAGTGACATTATCAAAGTGCAACACAGAAATACCAAATCAATTGACTTGTGTAAGGTGAATTGGTGGGTGTACCTATATATGGTGTTATTAGAATCTGAATTGATAGTGACTATGCAATTAATAAGGAATGGATTACAGATATATTTAGGAGACAAAAAATCTGTAACATTTTCTGATTAATTGAATTTGGAACATGATAGGGAGGGAGAAATTTGGAAGATTTCTGCTAAGAATAAAAAACAGTGCATGGGTAAACATACATTCTGAGAGAGCGTGTGTGAGGGCATAACAGGTGGCAATAGCTAGAAGACAGTAAAGGTGTAGGTTATCAGATTCACAGATGATATGAGGTAGAAATACTGACTTAGGAGCTAGTAAATAAATTTACAAATTCCTTGGTTTGAATATAGGTGGGTTGGTAGCTACAAAAACTAAAAACATAATGATATCATTATTCATGTAAATACAGGAAGCAAAATTGGAGAGGGCTAAATGAATATCTTGGAGATATATTTAGGGTCCCTGAAGAAACAAAGCACCCAGTGAAGGCAACCTGAAAAGTTGTCAGAGAAATGGAAGGAATACCAGCAGGGAATGCTTTCAAGGATCCCCATAGAGGATTAATTGACAGTCAAACACTGTAAAATGTTGTGCAAGAATGGAAACATAGCATATTAGAATTGGTAATAAAATTGTCATTAAAAGCATGATGCTATTATTTTCTGTAGAGGAAGTTTGATAGACAAGATTGTAATAAGATGTGGAGTTGGGCACAGTGGCGCTCACCTGTAATCCAAGCAACTTGAGAGGGAAGGATGGCAAGTTTGAGGCTAGCCTGGGCAATTGAGCAAGATCCTTTCTCAAAATAAAAAACAAAAAGGGCCAGGAATGATATAGCTGAGTGTTAAAATGCCCCTGACTTCCATCCTTGGTTAAAAAGAAGAAAAGAAAAAGAAAAAAAAAAAAAAAAAGAGAGAGAGAGAAAAATGAAAAGAAAGAATGGAAGGAGAGAAAGTACAAATTTTCTAAGGAAATTAATTTCCAAAGGAAGAAATAAAACAATTTCAAAAGGGGAATACAGAATTTAGGAACTTTTGTTGTGGTGGTTGCTTGTGTTCTTTTGCTTATGTGTTTATTTATTATTTCCTTAGAGGATGAAAAGGCATATGCATGCTTGAAAGCTTATGAGAAGAATCCAGTGATTTTTTTTTTTCCCTGTGTTACCAAGTAAACTATAAACATGAGGGCACAATATGGAAAAAAGACCAAAACAGACACAAAGATGCATGCAAGTCATCCCAATCCAACCCCTTCTTTTTTTGATCTACCACCTCCACCTTCTACTCCACCTCTTTCTTGTCCTCCTGCTCCTCCTCCTTTTCCTCCTTCTATACCTTCTTCTTTTTCACCTGCTGTTTCTATTCTTCTTACCAACCGATTCTTCTCCCCCTTTCTCTTTCCATTTTGTTTGTAACTCAAATTTATGTTGCAAAATTCAAAATATTTATTGCCACTGGTTATAAGCCCTGTAAAGAGAACTTGGTTTTGGAAATATTTCCAGTGCTTTGGGAAAGCTTTGCCTATCTTTACAGAGATTTCAACTTTCTAAAACTATTGTTGTGTACACAGCAGTTACTTGAATCCAAGTCTTACCACCAGAGTAGCTCCTGGGAAATCTCTTTGTACTTTGGTTTTAAAACTGACTTCAACCATCCCCCAAAACACAATATGATGGGCATGTATAAAGGCAATATTAGATACACTATGTTATTTTATTTATGTTCCTATGGGAACATGATAAATGTAAAATAAATACTTTTATTTGCCCAGTTTATTATCATCTTAAATGAGCAAGATTAATTTATGTAACAACATTTAATCAGATATTTTCACTTAAAACAAATTTGTTTTCAAGTACTATGCATTTTACATTTATAATGTTGCAGTATTTATTTGAAATGCTTAATTAAAAAGTTTAATAGGGCCAAGCATTACTCAAATGTGGATGCAACTATAAATGAGCTAACTCAATTCTGAATAATGATTTTCTATTTATGAACTGTGATAATTCTAAGAGTTAAATATGCAAATCTACACTTATTCTGGTCCTAAAACAGGAAATCATCTTTTATTATGTAACCCCAAGATAAATATTTACAAACTAAAGATACTTCTACTCCTACTTTATACCAATTGTTATTAGCCCATGATTTTTCTTCTTTATGCAGTTGATGTGGTAGATGACACTAATTTTTGAAAACTGCATAACAGAATAAATTCACTTGTTCAAGGAGTATAATTCTTTGCATATAAGTAAGTTGTTGAATTTGCTATATTAACTTTTTAGTTTAAATGAGGATTTTTTTTTTTTTTTTTTTTTTTGGTACCAGGTGTTGAACCCAGGGATGCTTAACCACTGAGCTACATTTCCAATCTTTTTATTTTTTAAAAATTTGAGACAGGGTCTTGCTAACTTGCTTACAGCCTTACTAAGTTGCTGAAGCTGGTTTTGAACTTGTAAGCCTCCTGCCTCAGCCTTCTCAGCCCCTGGGATTACAGGTGTGTGCCACTACATCTGGCTAACCTTGAGAACTTTTGTATCTATTTTCATGAGTGATATTGATGTGTTGTTATGTTTTTCTCTTTTTTAATTCCTTAATTTGATTTTGGTGTGAGAGTGATACTTGCCTCAGAATGAATTAAGAAATGTTCCCTTTGCATCTAAATGTATGGTAGAATTTCCCAATGAAACTAGCTGGGTTCAATTCTTCACTTTTTAGAAATTTATTAATTGTAAATTGAATTTTTAAGGGATATAGGTCAATTTAAATAATCTAATTTTCTTTGCTTGGATTTTGGTAGTTTGTGTAGACTCATTTCCTCTAAATTATTGAATTCATAGAAATAGAGTTGCTTATAATATTCCTTTAGAATTTTCTTACTGTCCATAGGATAAGTATAGAAGTTTTTTTTTTTTCCCATTTCTCTTATTGGCAAATTTTGTCTTCACTTTTTCTTTATCTTTTTCCCATTATCACTCATATCTGTTCTAATTTGCTTCCCTTTTTCTGTTTAATTTATGCTTACAATGCTCTGCCTTCTCTTACTTTTTAAAGTGGAAGCTTAGATTACTAAGTTTAGGTCTTTCACTTTCTCCAACAAATTGCCTTACTCATACCATTCTAAAAAATAATGATTTTAGTTTTCAATTTATTAATGTAAATATATGGCAGGTGGTACAGATGCCTGTGGAATTATCTGAATTTTATTTGAGCACAAGAGAAGTTGTTAAATTTCAATACTCTTGTTGGAAGGTGTTGCAGAAGTATCAGAGAGATATTTCAGATGATCTGAGTTTTCATTTGGTTGTTTTCTTTCAGATTCTTCACTAGAAACTATGTATGTGCAGTGATACCAAAGTCCTATTCAAGCTGTTGGCTTAAAAATGTGTTCTTGTTTACACAAACGGTTGTTCCCTCCAACCATAAGCAAAGTTATAGTAGAGACTCCATTAGTAACTATAGGATTTGTGGTTGACATTTGGTTATCATCAATGTATATGAGTTATATTGAGAAGAAAATTCTCAGAGAACCAGAAATATTATACCCAGAGTGTGAAAGGACTTCACTGGGGAGATATGTAATTGCAAAAATGACCCATGTTAAATGGGGGCTATTGTCTTTAATCTTAAGATTTAACAAAAATTTGAGGATTCGTAAAGCAAAAATTTACAATATATTACTGAATTAAAGTTTACCAAGTCACGTACATTTGTATATCATGTATCACCCAGAACTTGAGAGTTAAAATATATTTTTGTCTGTTTTTATTATGACCCCTCACTTTAGAAGTGAAGAAACAGATTTAGGAATGTGATATGACTTCATTAATATAAATTTACCAGTTACACTGCAGCCCTGAGAATCTAACACATTTCCTAAAGATTGTGGGTCTAATCTCCATTCCCCTTATAAGGTTTCTCTGTTGAGATACTTAGATTACCCTGAATGTTTCTTATTTGAACTATTCTAGTGAAAGTAGAAAGAAGAAAATATAAAATGAGTATCTGAAAGTTCATTTAAGGTATCCATTCCAGTAATGTAAGTATTCCTTACCTTGGCAGAGACAAAAGTCTGGAATGACATAGTTCTTTTCTTGATATACAAAAATGTTGGCAAGCTAACAGATTTGTGAAATTCCACCTCTGATATTTCAACTAAGTCATATTGTACCATTTGAGAATTTTAATTCTACAAAAACGAGAGGCATACAAATCTTTCATGTTTGGGCAACATCTCTTCTCAGTGCCCAAAGATTTCCAATTATATTAAACAAATATTTATTCACTTATGACAACTGATAATAAATTCCATTGTCTACAACATTATTGATCAGAAAAGGAAGTACCATCCAATAAGGGGAAATGTTTTTACCCAGCAGTCATAACAAAAATGAAAATAGATAATATGTTAATAGATTTACATCATGGATGCTGATAGGTAACTTAACATAGTATTTTTTGTTTTCTCTCGTCTTTCACAAGCATTGATTACAAAATCACATTGAAAAAAGAAATCTTATAGTATCACTTTTCTATCCCTCACAACCTTAGCACAGTATATTATGAATAGTCATTATTCAATAAAAATGGTGAGCATGTATTGTCTGTTTATAACAACATGCTAAACAGTTCCCTAAACACTCGACATATGTCTTTCATTTAGAACCTCATAAAAATGGTATAAGGTAAGTTAAGATATTTAAGTGATCAGATGAAAAGCCTTAAGGTTTTTATTTAGGAAAAAAAAACATATCACACAAGAAATGACAGGTTTAAAACTTACATCATGTGATTGTAGTGTCCCTTTAATTTTCACATCATATTGATCTTCAGGATAATATTGTTGAATGATTAGTATTGAAAAGGGTATCTGATATATGTGTGCATATATGTGCATGTGTATATACCTGGGGCATGCATTTGTAAGATTCTGTGATTAAAAAAAAAAGAAAAGAAAAGAAAAGAAAATCACATGCACCAGGCAGAGGTCTTGCAGTGGCTTTTTTGTTTCTGCTTTTGTTTCATTCTTTTCTTTTTATTATATAGCTTTGAGAACGCTATGTAATGTTTCTGTAGATGGAAAAATATACACTTTTAAATTTTAAGTTTTCTTATTTTAATGATAATAATACTTGTTTTATGAACTTAAAGACATAAAGCATAATACAGAAAAATGAAAATTACATGTAATCCCCCTCAGGCTTTCTACCCTTTACCAAATATTTTCTAAGCAACAAACAAACAAACCACAAAACAAACAAACAAAAATAAAGCAAAAAAAAAAAACTCCATAATTTAAAAAAGAAACCCAGAGTTTTAAAAATTTGTCCAGTAAGTTACTTACTTAGGCAGTGAATGAGTGGTATGAGTGGAGGATAATTCAAGATTAAAAATCAGAAATATTCCATACTCTACCTTCTTACTATGCCTGTTTTTTTTCTTTTATTTAATATCTGTCATTATCCTATAGGACTACTGGTCCAGAGAACATCATTTCAGAAAGACTATTCAGCTGTTTCAAGTCATGGATTGTATGCTGAACTCTAAATTAGGCTCCATGGGATAAACATGGAGGCAAAAACAATTGAAGGCAATTGTAAGCTCACATTCCAATTGAAGGCAATTTGTTGAAGGCAAACAGGAGGCAAAAGGAAGAGATTGTGTGTGGAGTATCCTTTAAATCATTTTCCAACTTTTTTTTTTTTTTTTTTCTGTATCTATTTGGGATTCTTTGGCTTGCCTCTCTGAGGTCGGTCTTTTCATTGGTCAGAACAGAGAGAGAGAGAGAGATCCTCAGGATGTGTGTGCATGAACTAAATGTCACCCAGACTAAATACCACAAGGGGTATGAGAACTATTTATTTACAGTGACAACTCGGTAGGACATGGTTAGCAGCATCTGTATTACTTCAACAACTTGCATTTGCCTCTGTGTCTGTTTATCACAACAGAATAATCCTTAAGACCTTAGGATCTTTACATGGTCCCAAAGCATATGACATGATTTCTGGCAGTTATGCATACCAAATTGCAATATTAGGGAAGTAGGAGTGTGAGGACTGCAGTTCTAGCAGCATCTCTAGTAATTCTTACACTTGCTAAGGTTTCAGAACCATTGACCTAAATTATCAAAACAGGCTTATGATTTAACTGGTTCTTCAGATCTCGCTTGAGTTTTCCGCCTGAAAGGGATATTTTCACACTACCTTTGCCTTCTGCTTTACTGAAATGAACTGTCAGATCAAGTAGCTTAAGTAAAGATGAAAAAGTGACAGCTATAAAGACCTGGTCAGAAAGAGACAGAATTTTTCAGGGTCAGATTTGAACTCTGAAACCCAGAGAAGAAAAGCAGAAAGGGACTTGACCTATGATTGAGTGGTAAAGTTTCCTCAGCCTCCATTACCTGATCCAGAAAATTAGAACCAGGCCTTTGAGGTCTCAATTTAGGACTCAGAAAACTCTGTCCTGAAGGTTAAATCCATTCCACAGTCTGTTTTAGTAAATATATTTTACTTCAAACACAACCATGCACTTTCATTTTATTTATTGTCTATGGTTGCTTTTACACTACAATGGCAGATGCAAGAATATTTGAGAGAAACCATCAGGTCAGAAAAGAGTAAAATATTTACTGACTGGTTCTACACACACACACCACACACACACACACACACACACACACATTGCCAACCATAATCCAGGACAATTTTGATCTATGGAAAATATCGGTTTAGTGAGTTAGCTTGATCTTATATATTCAGTGAAACATGAAAGTTGTCCAAGATCTATTTGCTTGAACAAAGAACATGAGTGAACTCCAAGAGTTCTGGAAAGTGAACATGGGAGGTGGTATGAGACTACACAGCCTCCTTGTAAGACATAAATATCTTGTCTGAAGTAGATACTAAGTCTACTCTTCCAGAGTACCTAACATTTTGAAACCTATCCAACCCCCTGAACTAAGAGTTCAAAAGGGCTCTTAGTTGGCATATTCAATCATCACACTAAGTTTCTCTGTGTGTCTAAGTGGGTCATAACAGGGGTTTCCCGTTCAGATGATTATGGACTTTCAGATGATTAGGCTGTTCACTTTTTGAGTTGGAAATTCCAACAAAAACCAATAGCAGAGAGTCACAGAAGAGACAACTTTCAGCAATCAAGAGATTCTGTCAAATTTTTTCTTAGATTGCAGTCTAGTTCCTGTAACAGATTGTGGAAGGAAAAGTTGACATTTTGGTGATGACATGGCCCTCTTCCTAGCCACTGTTTGACAAGTGGTTAACTTTTCTGTAAATATTTGATGTCATACTAAAGGAAATGGTGGAGGAGTGTTTCTTCCTACAGAATTTTGTAGAAAATAAAATTTCTGTCTGCAATCTCTGAGTTACGTCAAGGGTTAAAGTGATCTTATTCTTAAAACAATGCCTAAGGCTGATAGCAAAGAAGAGGTGAAATTGAAACCAATTACAGCAGAAAACTTGATCTTAATTAAAATAAAAAAGTATATCTCTTGAGAGACTGCTTGTCTGGTTGAGTTATGTAAGTTGAAACCATGAGTGCGTACCATTGTGAGAAACTTAAGTTATTATTTATCATAGTAATGTCTTATATCCTATTGATAGAAATTAATGTGTGGTTATTTTCTTCCTGAGATTGCTTTCTAATAGGACTCCCTGAGGTACTATTAAATAAATTTAAGATTATCATGAAATTACAGTCAAATATGATAATACAAGTTTGCCAAAGACTGAAAATGAATTTTAGTGTTGAAAATAAAGATTACTCTTGAAATTGTTGAAGTTAAATTCAAAATTTGAATTCAACCCCCTATAAATTTAATACATTTGTATATCATTTTAAAAGGTAAAGCACAGTAAAATAGTATTTCTTACCTTGAAATTTTTTTTTTTAAACTTGGTAAAAGTATCTTAGTCTATGTTCTTAACAAATTTTTATGTGTTCAATAAAAATATTAACTCTATAAGCCATGTTTCAGAGCGTATCTCTAGATCTTGTTCATTTTTACAAGGCTAAAACTTCATACTCACTAAAGAACAGTTTTCCATTCCTCCATCCCTCCATTCCCTGGCAAAAACTCCTCCTCTTCCTGCTTCTAAGAATCTGATTACTTCAGATATCCCCTAGAAATAGGGTCATATCTTATTTACCTTTATGAGACTGGCTTGTTTTGTTTGGTATGATGTCCTTAAGGGCCATTCATATTGTAGCAGATAATAGGATATTTTATTATGGCAGAATAAGATTCCACTGCAGCGTATCCTCATTTTCTTTATCTGTTGAAGAACACTCAGGAAGTTTCTACTTCTTGATTATTGGGAATAATGCTGGAATAGACATGAATTTGTTGTTGTTCTTGCTGTCGGAGTCTTTGATTTATTATTCAGTCACCTTAGTAGTTATAATTCTGTTCAGATTTTATTTTTCTGTATGCTTCAGTCTTGTTAGTTTGAATATTTCTAGGAATTTATCCACTTCCTCTTGATTATCAAATTAGTTGGCATGGAATTGTTCATAGTAGTCTCTTATGACCTTTTCTATTGCTTTCTTCTTCTTCTCCTTCATTTTTTTTTTTTTTTTTTTTTTAATACAGGGAGTAAACCCAGGGTCACTCAACCACTAAACCACATCCCAAGTCCTTTTTATTTTTTATTTAGAGATAGAATCCCGCTAAGTTGCTATCGCTGGCCTGAAACATGTGATCCTCCTGCCTCAGTCTCCTGAGACACTGGGAGTACAGGCATGCAGCAACTAGGCCCAGCCAACCCTTTGTCTGACTGTGTATTGATGGCAATGTCTGCTTTTTCACTTCTTTTTATTTTTATTTTTTTAATATGATTTTGGGTTTTTTTTGGGGGGCGGGTAGTACACTAAAGATTTATCAATTTTGTTGACTTTTTTAAAAAGTTATTCTCAGTTTTATTGGTCTTTTCTATTACTTTATTTTAAATTCTCTATATTTTATTTTCCTATGATTTAGTCTTTTCTTGTTTTCCTCCCTCTGGTAACTTTAGGTTTATCATTTTTTAGTTTCTTGAGATGAAATGTAGATTGTTTATTCAACATATTTATTCTTTCCTAACACAGGCATTTACTGCTATAAACTTTCCTCTCAGTACAACTTTTGCTTTATCTCAATGGTTTTGGTATATTGCTTTTTGTCCCCCCACAAGATATTTTCTAATATCCTGTTTGATTTTTTTTCCTTGTATTATTGGTTGTTCGACTGTGTTGTTTAATTTTCACTGACTTACGAATTTTCCAGTTTACCTTTTCATCCCTAAACTTCACAATTTTCGAACATTATTTCTTTAAATGTGTTTTTGGTCCCTCTTCTCTTGCCTCCACTTTCTGAAATCACATATTGGCTCATTTGATGATGGTCCATGGGTTCCTTAGACTTTCTTCACTCATTTTCTTTTTTTTTTTTTTCTTTTTGCTTATTTTTCTTTTAATTCTGACCCTTTCCTCTGCTTGATCAAATCTTCAGTTAGGCATGTCTAGTGAATTTTTCAATTAAGCTGTTGTGTTCATCTCCAAAATTTTTGTTCAGTTCTTTTAAATTTTTCTTTTTTATTGATATTCTTATTTTGTTCATACATTGTTTTTCTTATATTTAAAAAATCTTTTTGATGTTCATAATTCATATACATAATTCATATGCACGTTACATTATTTATATACATCTGCTTCTTTAGATTCCACTTCTGGAAGTTTATCTTGTTACTTTATTTGGACCATGTTTCCATGTTTCTTTGTGAGACTTGTAACTTTGTGCTAGGACCCACCCAGTTGAAAAATGTCTCATATGTGGAAAGCTAGGAGCTTACTCCATATTGTCCTGAGTGGTATTCAGTAGTATTAGGGTTTTCTGGTGCTGCCATCATCTGTTGAACTTTTCTTTAGTCTCTGGTGACCCCCGGCATTCAAAGTATGCCAGTTCCCTGTCAGCACACCAGATCAGTCCCTTAAAGGAGTGAATGTCAGATGTATGTTCCAGTCTTCCCTTTCCCTCCAAAGGGGCATTCATGAGTTGATTTTTTCTTTCTGTAATGAATATTGTGGCTTGAAGGAGGGGTTAAATTGGTTGCAATAAAAGACCTTTTTTTTTTTAACTCATTTGAAAATGACCATTCATAAAGATTTATCCTACCACATATTGTTGTTAAATCCATGTTCTTGTGGAAGATAAAATGTTCTAGACTTTTCTATTATATTATTTTGCTGACATCACTGTCCTTCTCTTACTTTTACTTTTTTATTAGATTAAAAAAAGATATTAAAAACATCATTTGGAACAAAAATGAGAAGTGTGATTCAGTGACCTGTTTTTTATAATTAACAGAGGAAATATTTTCTTATTATGGAGAGTAGAATTGAAATTATAAGTTAGCAAACTGATCTTTTCCTTTAAGGGAGAAAAATTCTTCTTTTTCTTTTTGAGGTGTGTGTGTTTGTGTGTTACTGGGATTCAACCCCAGAGTTTTGCACATGCTAGGCAAGTCCTCTACTACTGAGCTGAATTTCCAATCCAAGACAGAGAACGTTAGTAATGGAAAGATTGAGAGAACTGAAACAAATGAGTAGAAGAGAGGCTGCACTTAAAAATAACAGACAACATATCCTTATCTTCATACTTCTTACATATTTGCCATTAAATTATGTGCATGTTGATCAGCAGAATCAGGGTCTATTAATCACTTCAGTTTTATTACTTCATGCTTGTAGAATTAATTTTAAAATTTAAAACAAGTGGAAGAATTTCTTTGTGTGCATTTTCATTTACTTATTTTTTCCAACTATTATTCAAAGAACAGATAATCTATCATCTGACTTTTGTCATTTGACTATGCATAAAACTATCATTAAATTAAATGTGATATGCTAATTATATTTATTTCTTCCTTAATATAGAAAATATTAATATGTAGTTCTATTCTTAAATTGCATTGATGTATTCCTCCTCCAAAGTGTTGAAATGAAATTTAACAGGATACACATGAATGCATTTGTCTGGTGTATTTGGGGACATATTGTCAGGAAAACAATGAGGCTTTCCTGACATCTGGGAAACTCAAGTTCATTTTATCTTCATTAATGATGCACATTTAGATATTGGGCAAAACAGTTCCTAAATAACTCAATTATGCTACGTATTCGTGGTCATAGCAGAGTCCTTTCCAGGAAGGCAAAAGAATATGCCATTATTATCCCAGTAATAGCTTGAATTGGAATAGTTTCCATTCAAACAGACTAATGTACTTCCAGAGAGCATTTTATTAATTCCTAATCAATAAACCATTAACAATACAGGGGACATTATTATTAAATAATCCGAACCTTTTATTTCCATGTGAATTTTATTGCTTTTTTCTTGTGATAAACTTTATAATTATCCAGAAATTGAAGAGCTAAACTATATTCTATTTCAGTAAAGATACAAACGTATGATGCAATCAATTAGGAAATAGTCTTTTCCATTCAAACATAAACACCAACCTGTTAGGAAATAGTTTTTTTTTTTTTTTTTTTGCATTCAAACATAAATAAAAATTTTGGAAACAATAAGTTAATGCTTTATGGCTTTCAGTGGTATGAAATCATCATATTGTTTTATCACTAAAAGCTTATTTTATGAAAGACTAACATTAACACATTTAAACTAGTTTGCTTTTCTTATATTTACTTTGATACAAGGCAAGTAATTCTCAGGCACAAATTATGGAATTACAATAAAATTTAGGAGTATAATGGGAGGGGTTTTTTTTAGTATTTTGAAAGGGATGAATGATGCTCAGATGTTTGTTTTTTGGAAATAATTGCAAACTTACTTTGAGTTCAATTTTTCATGTGTGGCTATTCTCAGAATGTTTTGTCTATACTTCAGCAAACACAAAAATTATTGGCCATGAGCAAATGAGAAGTGAAATAAAATTTCCAGTTCCATATGATTTAGAATTTGGTCTTAATATGGCAGAAATGTCTTTTGGAACAAACATCCAACTGCAAGTGCTCTTAAGAATGTTTCATTTTTAGTAAGAGTTTGATCAAATTTCGATTCTTCCTCTTTGTTAACACTAAAAGTACTTTTATAGAAGGACTAACAACAATATAAAGTATTTAGTGTTATGTGAAATTGTTTATAACATATTTTATTTGAACGTTTGAACAGCAATCTGTTCTAGTCAAACATTAAATTAAGCAGATGAGTCAATATTGCATTGATCCACCAGTGACTCAGTCTTTGCAACCTTTTCAATTGAGATACAATAATCACTTTTTTTTTTTTTTTCTTTCTCAAAGTGAATATAATTTTCTTACACAGCTCCCTTTACTTGGCATTCTACAGTTTGGAAACTATAAGCAGAAATGATTTTCTGCCATATGGTTTGTTAGGTTGAGCTTTGTAAGTGTGAGGTTTTATTTTATTTGTGACCAGCTCCACTCCATACCTTAAGTGCCCTCATGCATATGCCTCCAAGGATAGATGAGGTAAAATTCTCTTATACCATAAATAACTTTGAGGTAAAACTCTTATGATTCTAGATTTTTATTCAAAAGTAGGGGCTGCTCTTTCTCTTTCTTGGCAAAGCGGTTCAAGCATTACCAAGTTCCCACACATATGCTCTGAAGTCTGTTTAGGAAGCTTGCTTATCTCTTCTTCCTATGGATTTCCATTACAAGTCTCATTTTCATAATTTGTAAATCCACTTTTCTAGGTTTGTATCATGGTTCTTTCTCTCAATTGCTTGTATCCATACTTACACCTCTTGACCTTTCACTTTTCACCAATTTTATGTTTTTTTTTTCTTCTATCTTATCTCTCATTTTTCCTACATCCTACTTTTTTTGCACAACTCTTAATTTTGGCTATGATGGGTTTAGCCTATGTTCTTGACCCGTCAATGGTAAATGCTGCTTACCTGTTATCTACTAGAACAATCATTGTATTTTCTATATTTTACTATCATTAAAAATATTTGCATACCCACCTCAATTATAATGTCTTTACAATATCACAAGAGATTTTAAACATCTTGATGTGTTTGACAAGGTAGATTCTAGTAGATATGAGCAAATTAACACAATTATTGGGACATTTTACATTTAACAAATTTTTCAGTGAAACAGAGAAACTGAATATCAGAGGAAAATGAAACTTTTCCATGGCACCTTGTGGCCATAGAGCATCACCATTTCTCTTTTAATATTTTTGGCACATTTTCCATGCTACCCTCAGCAACTGAAATTTCTCATATCCATCAAGTCTGGCTGAAAGCTTTGTATCTTTATGAAGCATTCTGTAAAGTGTTCAGGCAGAAGTAATTGTTCCCTCCTGAGGTACTTTATTCTATTCCCTAGTGGAGCCGGTTTTACATTTTATTGTATTGAGTTGTATGTGGACCTGCATCTACTTTATTGGGAATTTCAAGAGAGTGAGCAGCCTGGCTCCTTTATATTTGTTTCCCTAGTGTTTAATACTGAGCCTAAAACAAAATAACTATTCATTTATCTGAACACTTTTTTTTTTTATAAATTTCACCCAGATTCAATATTGAGAATGTTTCCAATAACTGAAGTTGTTAAGCAGTAGAGAATTGGATATTAATCTACTTTTGTTAGCTAAAGCACTGTTTATTTCCCTCAAAGCACTCCATTACTCTTAATTGTATGAAGTGGTTGGGTACAAATATGAAATATTCACCAGGGGGAATTAAACCTGTCAATCACAACAAAATGGTTTATGTAAAGACATAATCACCAAAGTCTCCAAATATCACACATGCAGCATAATCAAAATATGTAAAATATTTTAAATCAAATCCACTAAATATCATAAATTTCTTACCATAAAATGAACAAATCTAGTCATGATTAATAGTATTATTATAAGTTCCAAATCTCATTATCAAGTACTGCTGAATTTACTTACAGTTCAATGTTTAAATGTAGTAAGATTAAAACTATTCAATGAGTTCTTATAACTTGTGGCAAATCATTATTACTTCTTTCAATTGCTATTGTAATATTATTAATCATAATGAATTCCTTTGAAATTCAGTGGAGCAGCAATATATTATTCCATATGCATTTCCCCTCTAAATTAGCTCCAGTGACTTAACTGTCTAAGAACTATTATTAAGTTAGCATATAACACCTGCAGAATCATAATCAGACCAAGGCATTGATTGCAAATGAAATTACTCTGACCAGTTCTACTGGAAATGGAAATCAGATAAATGCAAAAAGACGAGACATCCTAAAATAAAGTATTTCTAAATAGTGTAAGATTATTAAATTTCCTTTGCAAATAGGTCCAATAGATTTCAATGAGAAAAAATTAAAATGCAAAGACATTTGTCTTCACTTGACAAAATTCAAGTGAATTCAGTTATGTAGGTAACACACATCTTCAGTCTAATTAAATGAAGAACAGGATTTATGGGGACAATAAAATCTTGGCTCCAATGTATATTTATCATTGCCTCTATCAGTGAAGTTTCCTGCTCACAACAATAACAGTGATAACTTCAGGAAGAAATAAATACAATCTTGTCCCCTCTTGTCAGTGAATGAATTTGTGATGTTGAATACTTCTGTCATGCATCTTGCAACACTCACAGTATTTGGGAATCTCTATCTTGAACTAAAACTTCATTTCTATACTCTTATAAATAAATAAATTGAGGAATTGTGGAGAGAGAAAACTGTAGAAACAAGGTGATAATGTACAATTTTAAAAAAGATTCTCCAGTATGATGCATAAAGCAGAAGATGGGAGTATCTGGGCAGTTTCTAATTTTGATTTGAAGAGTCATCTTGCAATTTCCTTCCTTTGTATGGTATCTGTTAAGAATCTGGTGTAAATGTGCCTCTTCCTTCAAATATAAGAAGAAATATTTTTTTTCAAAGTCAAGCATAAATGACATTGTGGTTAATGGTGTATTGTATTACCTATACTGCTACCTACTTCTAAAGAGTAGCAGTCTTCTAGAGCAGTTTATCAAGAGTAACATGCATGTTGTAGCTATGTGTATTTGTCCATATCTGCATCACATGTATGTAAAAATGTCTATTCATCTGTGTCTGTGTAAAAAAAAGTCTTATTTGAAGTTCTATCTATTAATTGGTTTCTTGAACATACAAAAATTAGATAAATTTGGATATACAGACACACACGTATATAAATGAGTACCAAGACTAAGTTACCTTAATATTTCATAATTAATATGATATTGATAATTAGAGCTTCACAAAACAATTAAAAATTTCTCCAATATTGTATTCAGTTTATAATGACTACTGTTTAGAAGAATCTGGTTTCAAACTCAAGTCTGTTCACTATTGGCTTTATTATTCTGGGCATGTTACATAGCCTATCTAATCTAGTTCTTAACTTTCTCATCTCTATAATGGAGAGAGAATTAGTAATAGGCTATTATGAGACTCAAATGAGAAAAGGTCTGTACCATCCCAGTGTAGCCTCAGGATTATTGAGTACATTCAAATAAATATTAGTTCTACTTCTCTTGATGCTTATTATTACCAACTTATCGCTTCATTATTCCTTCTGTTGATTTGCAATTGACAAGGGCACTTAGCATTTTAATAGTTTCTTCTTTCTATCTCAAACCTCAATACTTCCTAGAAATTCCAAGAGCAGAAAGGTTTTAAAATCTCTCCTTCTGCATCCAAAACTGGTGCTTGCATTATATTCATGAATTAGGCTTTGTTTATTATTCAATAATTGTCCTCTTCTTTCAGGCCTTCCTTGTTAACACTGAAATCCTTTTAAAGAAAGGGACTTGATCTTTTGTTTTCTTCGCCACCTGTGTGTGGCAGGTGTACCTCATTTGCCAGAGAAGACGTAATGTGAATAATGGTGCATAAATAAATTCATGTGTTTTGAATGATGTTTTTCGAATAATATTTAAAAGTTCAATAAAACTTTACAGGAAAAAATAACTTCCCCTTTTTATGTTGGGAAATTTGAAAGATTATAGAGCAAATTCTTACCCTAAGTGTGAGGTGGGAAAACACTTAACAGTTTTCACATGCCTACAAGGTTGTTGAACCTGGCCAGGTTTTGCATGTTCAGTTCCACTTATTCCTTTAATGAAGCTAGGAATGCAAAAATGATTGTATCAATGTTAAAGGTGAAAAATCAAAGTTCAAAAACAATAAGTTCATTCAGTATTTGGAGGTGACTGAATGGCCCAATGTGCATGACCTGTTAGCATTTCTTTTTAACTGCTTCACTACTTTAAGTTTTCATCAAACTCCAAGTCTTGATTTTACATCAAGTTGATAACCTAATTTTATGGCACAAAAAGCACTGTACATCTTCTTTCCAAGCAAGCAGGAATATTCATATTTATTATATATTTTTTCTTGCTTGAATTTGACTTTGTAGATATAAATTAGTATAAAGAGGGATGTCAGTAACATGTTGAGATAGGAAGATTATGATTTTGTATGTGTGTGTGTGTGTGTGTGTGTGTTTGTGTGTGTTCATGTGTGTGTGACCACACTCATTTAGAACAATTAAGGATGTTATTTCTTTGGAATATTTTCTCCCCAGAAGACCTTCTACCATCTTTCAGGAAATCATTCATGTTGAGGAAAAATATTTACTTCTAAGTCATTTATTATCCCTAGAGATAAGACACAATGTCCTGTACTTAAAACCTTGACAAAATGCTGTACTTTAATGATGCTACATTGGAAATTTCAGGTAGAACTTTAAAAGGATAAAATACCCTACTGTTATAACAGAAACCCCCTTTTCTTAAAGAGAAATTGAGTGGACAACAAGCTTAAGAATGGATACACAGATTTCTTACTGGAATTTCTTAATCATAGATATGATTTTGTAGTTAAATAAATTCAAGTTTCAGAAGCCAATTTCACTGTTGTGATTACAAGAATCTACTTTTCTTAAATGCCTTTTTGCAAAACAGTTACATATGTACACATACACATGCATGTATATGGCTGTATATCTTTACTCACTCAAACTGTGATTGCTTGATGTATTTCATTTTCCTTCTCAAATTGTTTTCCACCTGCACTTTCCAACATTTTTCTATTCTCTTTGTTTTTGAGTTCCAGTACAAAACCTTTAAAAATAATTTTATTGTAGATATGCAGATCTTTTCTCAGTGTCTAATAGATATTTAGATTAAAAATGTCTTTTTAATCAAAACGCTGCTTCGTATTTCAGACTCTCAATGTTACCACCAAATCTTTCTGCCACCAACTGCATTCCACATTTGCTGTAGTTACTCTTCCCCTTCATCAATATTGCCCCATGCCTTATAGAGCCATTTTCAATCTGCTAAAATAAACATGACACATTTTATGGTGGTGGCATTTTCACAGCAAATGTTTCTATGCTGAAAAAAGTTGTTTACTCTGAGACCAATAAATATACATTAAAGTGAATCTCTTTCTCCTCAGGAAAATATAAAAAGTGTCATTTAGGTATATTAGTTGCTTTATTTTATGAACGATTTCCCTGGAGTTGAGGTTACTTGAATGGCCTGTCTTCTCTTTACAAAATTAAAAGGAAAACTCTTAAGTGATTACATTGGGCAAGATTCCTGTTAGAGTTCTCATATTTGGTTTGTAATCATCAACATGCTATAATATCCTGGCTTGTGCTATATCCATGACAATGGCTAAAACATGCACCTGTCCCAGTCCTTAATTAAGATTTTCAAATCTTCATTTCTGGGTCAAAACTTCCAGCATTTTCTCCATGTTCAACAAACCAACTAGCATCTTAAAACAGTCCTGGAATCCTAAAAAGAAAACTTACATGCATACTCTGTACAAACTCCATAATTTGTCATTTCCCTTCTTATACCTGAACTGAAGAACACATTAAATATTCATTAGTCAAAAGTTTTCATCTTTACAAAGGGATTATCTTGATTGTTTCTTATTTCATTGTGAGAATCTTTTCATTTGCCTTTGGTCCATTTCCTCGCCATTCCTATAAACTCTGAAGGGAAAATTCTTGGTTTCCCAACTGAATGTCTAGTAATCCAAGTTTTCAGAGAAATGAACATTATTATGCTTTTAGGGCAAAATTGAAGACAAGGACATTATACTTTTGTGATTTTCTTTTGCCTCCTGCCCCTCCCCTCTAATTCCTACTTGGAGATGAATCTCCCCATACCTGCTTCATGGTAAGGTGTTTCCCTTTTTGTCCCCAAACAATATGTTCACCCTCTGCGTATTGATTCACCAAGCTTTTGTGAGTGATTAGTACTTCCCAAGCACTGAGAAATTCACTGGAAAAACAGCTGGGAACAAAGCCAATGTGTCCCACCAGAGAGCTTTCTGTATTTTTGAGTAAATAAGCAAGTAGAGAATTAAATGTGATATTTTAAGTGCTGTGATGAGAGAAACACAGAGGCATAAGAGTCCCTAAGAAGACATTTCTTCCATATTTGAGTGTGGGGAAGACTGTAGGAAGGACAGGGTCTGAGAACATGAGTATGGAGTAGAAGGGAAGGAAATTAGGAAAGTGTGATTTAAAAAGTGGTTCCAACAAAGAGGTAAACAAGAGCATGATGCTGAGAAAGAATGAAATCAGGAAGACCAAGGAGGAAGTTATGGAAATAGTATAGCAAAATGGGAAAATGGCACTAGGGTAGTGGCCCTGAGTATGGAAGGACATGAATAAATGCAGAAGGTGCACAAGGAAGAATGTGGGGCTTTCTGGGATAGAGGATTACTTGTGAAGGAAGAAGACAGACAAGACATTAAGGCCAATGCTCATGTTTCTGGCTTAAACAATACAGTGAATTATAGCACCCTTCATGAAATGCACAATAGAGAAAGTGGATTTTAGGCAAATGTAATAAAGTTACATTGTAGTGTTCTGACAGAGTCAAGCAGAGTACACAATTGAAGTCATTCAGTATGCAGTAGGATATGAGGGTATGGATCTCACAAAAAATGGCAGTCAAGTCGTCATTGACAATGAAATAAATGGTAATGAGAACTATACAAAGTATACAACATAGACGTGGACATCTCTTGATGGCATGTTTACTGTTTCCCAGAGAATCTTTGGATTAAGTGAGGTTCAAACCTGTTTGCATATTAATCATCAAAGGAAATTTTGAGAGCTAATATTCTAGTCCTCTCATCAAAAGATTAAATCACATTTTGATGATTTGGCCATTTCAGGCCTCAAGGAGTGTCATTTTTAACAGCTTTCTGGGAAGGGATGAAAGCTATGGTTATAAAGTCCATCTCCAGATAATCATCTTATGGTATCCAAAATCCCACAGTGTGTCTGTATTTATGAGTCTTACAGCTTATTGGCTCATCTTCTTTTTTATGTAAGGGAAAAAAACAGAAAACATAGTTTATGACTTAATAATATAGAATTACTAATTGCAACATGCAAATCATAATCTTTGCAATATATTATCTACCTTTACAAAAGGTCATGTTATTTCATGGATACTTTTATCTTGGAATTAGAAGCCATAAAATAGGAATTAGCATATATTTAGTACTCTGTATTCCTGAGACTCTTATAGAATTTTATAGAAATTAAATCATACACTAATATATTTGAAACTGATATCTACTCTATAAAGGATAAAACCAAACAAAAAGCTCTGAATCCTAGAAGTCGATTACTTGTACAAAGTGCCATTACAAATCCACTATAGACCTAGTCTTCAAAAAGTTGGGGTTGAACCTATGGACATATCATATTTGTAATAAAAATTTGCACATTTCATTTTTTATCTGGCTAAAACTCTGTTTGAGAATGTTTTTGTTGCAAAGCAAAATTAGCCCAGAGGTTTAAGCATCAGGAATACATATTCTTTTATCTGTTCTCCTCAAGGGACAAAACACCAATTATCTCTAAATCTTAATACTCTATCATCTGACTCTTCCTTGAATGCAGTTAGAGTCTATTTAATACAAATAGCTATATTTTTTAACCTGGGAATTAATCAAATATGACCCAATGTATAAAAGATAATGAGTGTGCATCTTACTAGGAATGCTGCTTATAACATAGTTTTTTCTCTTTGCTTTTTTTCACATTTTTAGGTCTCAGCTCTGAAATAATATGGAAAATGTCATTTTTCATAATACTTTATAATTTACCACAATACTTTTGCTTTTCCTTCATTGGCCCTACCTTCTTTTTCATTCCTTTCTTATCTCCCTTTGACAATCAAATTTCAGTCACAAAATCACAGAAATAAAGCAATCATTTGATTGGCTTTATTGTGAGAATTAACCTCAATTTGAAAGAAAACAAAAGTGGTTCAAAATAAATAAGGTTTGAAGTTCTGTGTAAAGTTCGACTTCTTAGTTCTGCAGAATAGGAAAGAAAGAGGACCCTAAGAGGGTGATTTCTGCTAAAGCTAAAGTAGTGGCCTTAAATTCTGAGGATAGAAGAGAGTTTTGGTAGATGCCCTGTAAGGAGGGTAAGGGGAGACCTAATTGCATACTTCCAGAATTTCTTTCTAAGGTTTAAATAGTGGAGTAGAGAATCTGGGATCTGCCCATCATAAAAAACAAAGAGTATGTGGAGCAAGCCAACCTCTTTCTGACTTATAAGAATCAATAATAATCACTAAAATATTCATTTGAACACAGCACCAAAGTGGTAATAACAGAGAGAACTCTGGGAAATTCTCCAAGACATTTACTTTTCTAAAATTCCTGGAAATGAAAAGCATTTGAGATGATCTGTGGCCAGTTAGAAAACAGCTAATATTGATTACCCAAAATAATTTCACTTAAAAATCAAATCAACTAAGACTATTGGAATTTTCTACAGTAATTTTGGATAAAAATTGTTCTGCTAATTTGGGGTCAGAAGAAAATTTATTATTATCATAGTCAAAAGATGAAACTGGTATTTATCAGAATGATGAGATATTAGTTCTGTTCTTTCAATACCCAGACTGGCAAATAGGTACCAAAATGTGGCTTTACATTCCATAGTATGAATGTATCACTGAGAGGGAGTCCTCCAAGAAAGAGCTCCCTCCCTGGCTTCCTACTTAATCTGGCAAGACTACAGGACTGCTTTCAACAGTGAAATGTGAACAGAAGGATGCATGTCATTTTCCAATTTTATTATGGAACATGCATGCCCTCACTACTGTTTCTCTCACTTGATATTAAATGTAGTGGATTCCAAGCCCTTAGGGAGTAGTGGAGTTACAAGATAAAGGGAATCCAAGTCTGTGCACCTTCCATGCAGAAGAAAGACTCAGGAAATCTGCACTGAGATGTTATTTGAATGAGAAATAAATTCTATTGGGTTAACCACCTAAAGTTTGAGGTTTGCCTGTTATAGGAACAAATATTGCCCTAAAATATAATTAACAAATTTTATTCAATAGCAAGTATTCATTTAAAACACGGAAGTTTTTGGAGTTGAATATTTATCTAAAAATTGGTCCCAGGCAAGGTGGCACCCACCTGTAATCCCAGTGGCTCAGAAAGCTGAGCAAGAGGATTGTGAGTTCATTGTCAGCCTCAGCAACTAGCAGGCACTAAGCAACTCAGTGAGACCCTGTTTCTAAATAAACCATTAAAAAAGGGCTGGGGATATGCCTCAGTAGTTAAGTGCCACTGGGTTCAATCCTGATACAAAAATAAATAAAATAAATAAATAAATAAAATAAAAAGTAGAATATGCGGGTAGTTTCTAGATTCTCCTAATTTCTTCATGAACCAACAACCACAAACCTTATAATAACTTTGCAGACCCGGTATCTTCTTTCTCATTGACATTTCCTGACTTCTGTTCATGGCAGACCACTCCTCTGTTGTCATTTACCCTATCAGTATTGATGTTTTATCGTTTGTGGGTTTTGTTTACTTTTTACCTTTTGAACTTTAACCTCCTTTTGATCAACTTCCAATGCTTCTACACTAATGGAATAAAATATGTAAAAATAATAAAACTCTCCATGAGGATCTGTGAACCATGAGCCTGATGAAAGTTTGATGAGAGTGCCTAGACCTACAATCGCTGAAATCTCCCTTAAGTCTTGGAGCAAATTTCCTCAGGAAGATGTAAATATAGAAACACCAAGGAAGGAAAATTTCATTTTTTGTTTCCATGTGGACCTAACCCTCAGACGCTGGTGAATGAACCTGAACTACCCAGATGCAAAAAATGGAGATGTACATAGATGTGTAAACCCTGTCTTGTATTGAGAAGATAGCCCAAGACCTATATTCTGACAGTATAATGTTTTCCTTATCATTCTTCTCTATATTTGATCTAGAAAATTATCTTACAGTTTAGATGTCAAGAAAATTTAGACAAAATTTTTTAAAAGTACATAATTTTTTAATATTTAGTATAATGTCGGCTGCAGCCCCAGGTGATTTGGTTATCCCATATTCCAACTAGGAAAGAGAAAATGACATAAAATCAAAAAAAAATAAACTATATCTGCACAAGCTCTCCACCTAGTTTGTAATACAGTTTAATGTTTTTGATTTTGACTCAATGTTACCAATGGTTCTACTTTAGTGATAAACAGACTCAGGGAAAGATATGGCTAGGATTAAGGATTTCTACTTTTGGGTGGAGGATGTACCTCAGTGAGAGAGTGATTGCCTAGTATACAGGAGGCCCTGGGTTCAGTCCTCAGCACTGAAATACAAAAACTAAAACAAGAAATATAAGAACCTGGAGTTCTTTATAGAAGTCAACAGGTATCACACAATGATGATAAAATGAATATCATTATTACTGTAATGATGAATAATGTTAACTATAGATTTTATGTATTCCTTTTTATTACATTTTATTTTTTATTTGTTCTAATTAGTTATACATGACAGTAGCATGCATTTTGACACATCAATATAAATGGAATATAACTTCTCATTCTCTGGTTGTACATGATTAGAATCACACCAGTTGTGTAATAATATTTGTATAGAGGGAAATAATGTCTGATTCATTCTACTATCATTCCTACCCCTATATCCCTTCCCCTCCCTTCCCTCATCCCTGCCAAATGCAGAGTACCTCTATTTTCCCTAGCCCCCACCCTTATTGTGAATTAGCATCTACATATCAGAGAAAACATTCAGCATTTAGCTTTTTGGAATTGGCTTATTTCGCTTAACATGATATTCTCCAGCTCCAACCATTTACCTGCAAATGCCATAATTTCATTCTTCTTTAAGACTAAGTAATATCCCATTGTTTATATATACCATGTTTTCTCCATCTGTTCATCCATTGAAAGGCAACTAGGTTGGTTCCATAGTAACTATTCCAACTTAACTATTGTGAGATAAGTTGCTATGAACATCAATGTGTCAGCGTCACTGTAAGTCTGACAATTTTAAGTCTTTTGGGTATAAACCAAGGAATGGGTTAGCTGGGTCAAATCCCTATATGTGGTGGCAAAGAAGTCCTATTATGGAAATCACCCTGTGCTAATCAGCCATTGTTGTTATTAAACATTTATTAGTATATCACGCTACCTTTCTAATGTGATATTAAAAATAGCCAGCCACACTTCCAAGAGTCATGTAATTTACCAAATTTTGATTGTCTGAAAACAGGGAAAACATAGAAATGTTTAAAAAAGAGAAAAAATCATTTTAAAAGATACATGCCAGGATGAATATTATTGTGCCTATTTATGCATGTCTATCATGAGTTCCTTAGATTAAAGAAAAAAGAGTGCCATGGTTTGAAAAGAGAAAAAGAAGATAAGCAAGAATGTAAATTTTAAAAAGTTTTGAAATGTATTGTTGATTCTTCTCCAGAAAAATTTTTTGGAGAATTAAATTGATAATACTAGTATATTAGAACATTAATTTGACTTGATTCTCCCAAATATAACTAGTTTTCCCCAAATCCAAGCACAATTTACTGAAAAATATATCCTTTGTACTGACTTGAAATTTCACTTTTGAGACTAAACTGGATGCATGTGCTTGGATAATTTCTCGGATTTTCTTCATTTCTTATTACCATCATAATGTAAGAACATGATTTTTATTTACTACAAGTTTACAGTTATAATAAGGTTTTAATTAATACTTTACAATACACCATATATTGTAATAATAATGTAATCATTATTTTGAACCTTTCTAATATTCTCAAGATAAATATTATCAAATAAAAAACATTGCTTTTATAATTTTGGTATTGATAAATCCAAATATGTTTAAAATTGTTATTAGTATTGATGAATCAGGTATCAAAAAATCACATACCCACACACTCATATACATATATGTGAGTGTGTGCATACACAAGTATATATAGGTATATTTTGAAGTATATAACATTTGCTATATTAGAGCAAGTGTATTATAATTATATGATGCAGCATTAGGAACTGTGCATTTATCTGAACAGGTGGTGAAACCTTTCTCTAAGGAAGGGGAAATTATTATCCTTAAGTACTATGTTCCTGCCTGGCAGTACTACTTTTTCAAAAAGGAGATGGACAGGACATTTTCCTCCATCTTGAAAATGTGAAAAATGACAAGCAATACCAGTTCCATTTTTTTCTGAACATGCATTTCATCGATCCTTTATTTAAAGAAAGGTGAGAAGTAACTTTCCATCATATTTATCCCATGACACATAATTTCAACTTCGAGAATTAGTAAGAGAATGAATGACAAATGATGGAGAAGAATTGACAGATGCAAGTAATTGTATGCGCTACCTTGGTTATTCTGTTCTGTCCAGACTTATGTATTTCATTTTTTCATCCTTTATACATTAAGCTCACTCATCCATCTTCTAGAAAGATGGAAAATTGCATAAATGGGTTATTCCGTTGTATTAGCACTGATAGAAAGAAATGAGCATTATCGTCAAAAGTATGTATTAGAGCTCATCAGAAGTGATACGGTTTGCAATACCCCTTATCATAGGAAAGGCAGTATTTTCTTGGGCAGAATGCTCCAAAGACTGAGAAAGTGTTCTGTCCTTCTGAAAACTTAACAGGGAACCGAGACAGCATGTCTGCCTTCAGAATATATATGCCAAATGTAATACAACAGTTGGTTGAAATGCTCTTGTTTAGTAATATTAAAAAAATAAATAAAAATTCAGTAATTTAATTCACATAGAAGCTTGAACTCTAAAATTTTATAAACATAATAAAATGATAGAAAATTACTTTATAGTGTGACATAGAACTCTGTGTAACTACTGCTGTTAAGACATTTGAAGAACACAGAAATCACATTGGAATCATTCTAATTCAATGTCAGTGATCTTGCAACACTTTATTGTCAGTCATCAAAGTCTTCTTGCAACTACCATCAAATATAGCCCTTTTGTGCCATAAAATTAGTTAATATCTCATAAATAATGATTTCCATTCACTTCAAGGAGTCAAAGCCTGATTTTATTGTATAGTAGAATACATTTTCCTTGAATAAAACACAGTATAATCTTTTGAAATGTTTGTAGGAAAAAAAAAAAAAACTTTATACAATACTCTGGCCTGCCTTTAAAATAAAATACAGGAATAGGAAACACAGAATTAATTCCAGCAAATTTTTTCCATTATACTTAATCCATGATTCCACTTGGCTAATATTCTGGATGGGAAATAATATGAAGAATGACAGTCTGCTCCCATGAATTTCAAATGCCATGAGGGTAAGGACATCAACAATTTTATTTAGGGATATGCCCAGGCCACCACATGGCAAAAAGAGGAGTCAAAAAAGTGTTCCATGAATGAATAACCCATGATGTATATACAAGGCAGAGCATAAAAAGTGGTGCTAGAGGTGTCCCCTAAAAGCTTATGTGTGAGACAATGCAAGAATATTCAAAGTTGAGTGAGCTGGAACACTGGATTTGGGTTTTCTGCAGGTGTTAGGGGAACTATCACCTAATCAGTGGATTAATTCACTGATATGAATTAACTGGGTGGTAACTGTAGGCATGTAGGGTGTGACTGGAGGAGGTGGGTCACTGGGGCGCATGACTTTGGGGTTTATATTTTGTCCTTTGTGAGGTGAGCTCTCTCTCTCTCTCTCTCTCTCTGATACCTGTTTGCCATGTCCTTAGCTACTTTCTTAAGCATGCCATTCTGCCATGATGTTCTGCCTCACCTTCACCCAGAGCTAAGGAGTCTGCTAACCATGGACTGAACTTCTGAACTGGGTGGTAACTGTAGGCAGTAGGGTGTGGTTGGAACCAAAATAAACTTTTCCTCCTGTAAGATTTTCTTGTTGGGTATTTTGGTCACAGCAACACAGAGATAACTAAAACAGGTGGCTTCAAAGTACTGTTAGTTAGCAGCTTGCATACATTTGAGGAAGAAAAGATTTTGTTCTCTGCCGGGAGGCTCACTATGTTTGCCATACAAACATGCCTAGTGACTTCCTCTCATCTCATCCTCCTCAGTCCTCTCACTTCTAATTAGAAGAGCAGATTTGACCAGGATTTCTTAGAGAAGTACTGTGGGGTTCCTTCTTTTCACTAAGAACGATTTTTCTGTGGAGACATCAGTTGAGAATGACTAAGTTTTTACAAGAGTAGATGTGATCTGCTAAAGTGCTAGAATGATACCCAGATTCTAGTGCTGCATTTTAACTGAAGCCCATAAAAAGAAGAATAACAATGGCACCACATAAAAGTTTCTGTTCCCCTACAATCAATGAAACAGCATGATTTGTGGGATAAAATTAACAGTATCAACAGGATCATCAATCTTCATTTTATAGAAAAGTAAATAACCATTAAAAGTTTCCTTTATAATTTAAATTCTATTGATTTTTTTTTCAGTTTTGTCCATATATTTTAGGAAGGAGTCAGGAGAGGCTATTGTTTTCTGTTTTTCTCTTTTACTGTTTTTCAATGGAATTTTGAAAAAAATAAAACATAACAGTTACTAATTAAATTTATTAATACAATTAAATAAAATTACTACAACCCTGTCTCTGTTTCGATTCCAAGCTGATTCCTTATTCCCTTTTATCATTCAGGCTGTTTCCAACATTATTCCAACAAGGGGCCAGACGTAGATCTATTCTGGAATTGAAGCTTAGCCCAAACCTGAGGTTTGAGCCTTGTCACCCTTGGTTTCACAGACACCCCAAATGTGATCTCTCCTAATGTCCCTGATGACCCTCCCAATGCAAATGACCTCCTTTTGGGGATCTAGAGCCTCCTACTTATCTGCTTGCCTCTCACAAACTGTCTGACTCCAAACTTCAGAGGTAGACAATTATCAAACTTGAATGTGCATTAAGAATTCCCTAGGAGCTAGTCAGAGGTATATTCTTCCAGGAACCTAACTAAATGCTTCCTGATGTGGGTAGGTTTGACTAAGCAATGAACATTTTTAACAAACACAGAGGCTGATGCAGACACAAATGATTCCCAGAACAGACTTTCTTATGTCCTATTTTAAAGATCTGCTTTACCTGTCCAGGAAGATTTTGCTCACCACAGGCAGATGTGCCCTGCTCTGCAGAGCATCCAACCTGCCACAACTAGTATCACTGAAGTATCAGTCTCAGGAATCGGAATGTTTCCGATTACCTACTCAATTTACCTCTGCTGTATACTGTCATCACGTTTTCTTTCCTGTAAGTTCTAGAGATTGTTTGAGTAGAAAAGCAGGAATGGAAGAGCAAATAAACCCATGCCCTCATGACCTTTGGATGTCACTTCCATCTCAATGGCAATTCCTTCACACTGTTCTTATCTCCAAGTCATTCCCTGAAACTGTGAAATTAATTGTAACTCAACTTTTCCAACCTCTAACCAGGACATTTTAGCATAATGAGCAAAACATATCACAGAACACCTTCCAATGAAATCAGTATATTCAGTTGTAAAATAGAAATCTAATTACATTGCTATAGCTCTAGGCTGTGAGGTTCAGCTTTATATAACTTCTAGCAGAACATATGTAAAGATGGTGTGAAATTGCTTCAGGGTATTTTCCTTTTATGAGAAATTACAAGTTTCATAATGCAAACCGATTATTTTTCTGGGGTTATTAAGCTAAGGGTAATAGTTATTCTATAACATTTATAATATTCATATGATATGCAACAAATATTGCTGAACTTACATAACTTCTCATGAACCAATAATATACTTGTAGAGTTAAGTACCCAAACCAATATGCTTAGCACTTTAATAGGAAAGAAACCAACAAGGGGCTTCACGAGAATTTTCAATGAAGTAAAAATGATTTCTCACTATTTACAGTAGTATTAGTTGTCTGAGCACCTGGAGAAGAAAAGATTGAGTATTCTGTAAGATGCTTCATTTCCTCTATCAACAAAATTGGCACCTGATGTACTATGTTGATTGTATAGTTCGGACTCAGAGATTTTAAATATTCTCTGCTTTTCACCTTACATGCTTATTCACAGTTGTTCAAACTGTAAGTCCTAATTTTTTGGAGCTATTTTAGATGTCATGGAAGGAAGACTGTATTTTGTGTCTGGATATTCAATTTTGAAGTCTGCTTCAAAGCATACCTGTTGAGTGAGGATGGACATATCATTTAACTCTGTGGGTTTCAATTTGTTTCCTCTAAAATAAATGATCAGGACCATGTTGTCGCTAAAATCATTTTGACTTGAAGTTACATGAAAATTTCCAGAATTCTCAGCAAAATAAAGGTTTTTAGAAGGTTTGAGACTTTGGATCATTACTAACTTTTTTTTTTTTTTTTTTTTTTTTTTCAGTGCTAGGGATTGAGCACAGGACCTTGTGCTTGCGGAAAAGCACTCTACTAACTGAACTATATTCCCAGCCCCATTACTAATTATTTTCAATTCTCATTTTCTTATTTGTTATCTTTTGTCCTAGAAAGGAAGACATATGGATTCCTGCTTTTGTGATCTTTGTGAGGCTTCATGAAGATAGCATAAGTAGAGCAAATGGCAAGGAGTCATGATGTATTTTAAATGTAGTAGAAACTCAAACTCATTACGAATATCATCATTGTCACAACCATCAATGTTACTGACATTTTAAAAATTATTTTGTTGGAATTTTTTTACTATTAGAAAGTCTTTATGAAATGCAAAACTTGGTTCAGCATGTAAATCTTCTTTGTCTATCTGGATAAGTACTCGAATGACCTAACTTTCTTTATCTTTCAAGCTGCACTCAAAGCTTTTCCACATCTGTCTTTCTTAGAGAAATTCAAGGATATGTATATCTGGAGGAA
The DNA here is from genome assembly GCF_902686455.1 of Sciurus vulgaris. Classification (NCBI taxonomy): domain Eukaryota; kingdom Metazoa; phylum Chordata; class Mammalia; order Rodentia; family Sciuridae; genus Sciurus; species Sciurus vulgaris. Next base: position 33,339,682 of record NC_136475.1, on the reverse strand, counting down.
AATATTAAAATCAGAATCCTTTGCATTTTTGCATCTCTATATCTGGTACCAGCTAGAAACAGGAAGGGCAGAAAATGAAAAATTAAATAGATGAAATGTTACTAGAAAGTCTTCAAGACAGAATAACATTTAGTTTGCAGAATGACTAGGCAAATGACAAAGTCTATGCTACTGTTCCTTTGGTGCATGACTTATGCTGAGAAGAGGCTAATTACCTGGGTAGTGGAATGCTAACATGAAAATAATTTATTTTTAAGAAGGACCAAACTGGGCATGGTGGCACATACCTGTAATCTAAGCAGCTGGGGTGGCCGAGGCAGTAGGACCACAGGTTTGACGCCAGCCTCAGCAACTTAGCGAGACCCTAAACAATTTAATGCAACCCTGTGTCAAGATAAAAAATGAAAAGGACTGGGGATGTGGTTCAGTGGTTAAGTGCCCCTGGTTTCAAAAAAAAAGGACTGAAAGTTGCTACTTAAACATTTTTTTTTCCTGAGTTCCAAAAGATTAGATTTCTTCAATTTTACAAAGTGAAATAGACAGTAATAAAACCTTGGATGTACTACATAGATGAAGGCAAAGCCCTTTGGGGGAGTCATAAGAGCAGTGGTCTCCTTATTTACTTATTTTATAATTAGCAAAAACTAAATGATACAAGATAATTGTCAGCTCCTAAGCACTGACTGAAGCAGCAAAGTTTTCACTTAATACATTGACAGCAACGTTCTGGGATTGTGAAGTCTTTAAAGGAAGCCACAAATCAATGAGAATAGGGATCCACTTTAAATGCTTTGCTGAGCAGAAGTCTTTGAACTCTGAAAGACTGGCCTGGAGCCTGGACGGAGAGAAGGACAGTTTCACAAGGCGAGGATTCATACCAGGCAGTGTGGATTGCCAGACATCTTGTGCACATTTATCTTTTATCCCTTAATTTTCTATTTTTCTTCTACCATACTCTCTTATGCCTTTCTTCCTCTGACAAACCTAAAATAGAAGAGTTAGCTAAAAGGAAAATTAGGTAAGGGTTAAAAGAAAAGCTACCAAGGAAGACTAGGTTGGATGTAGATGAATAAATATTTTTGAAAGTTTCACCTGGGTATATCTCTGTCAAGTATTAGAATTCAAATAGGTAGATGAATGTAAGCATGCATAGATAGATAGATAGATAGATAGATAGATAGATAGATAAGACAAAAGGGAGAATACAAAATAAAGAGATTAAATTACTTTGATTTTGTATACTTTATAGACTTTTACATTTTTACCAGCCCTATGTATCATGAGATCCTGGGTTCCTTGAAAGATTTGTTTTTCCTTTTAAAAGAGTTCCCAATATTGTTTTGATTAACAATAATTTGTTTATGATTACTGAATTAACCATTTTTATATATGTATTGTGAGCTGCTTTTATTCTTGTGCAGGTTTGCATAAATGAATGCTAAGGTACATCAAAACTTTAGTAACATACAGATCTGAGTGGTGCAATCATAGTCTGATTTTTTTCATTTTTGCTAACTTTCATCTTTAATCTTTTAATCATCCATCCTTGTGTTAAATCAGATAAATACATGAACAAAGATGTGTGAGTCCTCAGTCAACATTCATTTGTCTTTGTATTTGTTAAACTACTTTAATGCAACAGACTCTGAGCCAGTTGCTGAGAATAGAGATACAGCAAGATAGTGTCCCTTTCGCTTGGAGACCCTTGGCCAAGGAGAGAGTGCAATCTGTGTTGTAACATCGTGTTCAGAGGTGTTATTAAAAAAGACAGAAAAAGAATTGTGAGCTTCAAAGGATTTATAGGATTTTGACAAAACATATAAGCAGTTGAGGAAAAAGAGGCATTCCAACAAGAGGAATCATCATGGTCAAAGGTATAAGGTTTTATGAATGTGGACAATTTGATGAATTACAATTATTTTGTTTGGTGAAATGGAGCAATAGGTAGAAAGGTTATCTGAAGAGACTTTTAAAAGGGAACATACACAGTTCGTTAAAAGATTGCATGTCCACATTTTAACAATACCCAAAAGATTATAATTGGTTCTATAGTCAAGGGGAGTCCAGTGAACGACTGTACATTAGAAGTGACATTATCAAAGTGCAACACAGAAATACCAAATCAATTGACTTGTGTAAGGTGAATTGGTGGGTGTACCTATATATGGTGTTATTAGAATCTGAATTGATAGTGACTATGCAATTAATAAGGAATGGATTACAGATATATTTAGGAGACAAAAAATCTGTAACATTTTCTGATTAATTGAATTTGGAACATGATAGGGAGGGAGAAATTTGGAAGATTTCTGCTAAGAATAAAAAACAGTGCATGGGTAAACATACATTCTGAGAGAGCGTGTGTGAGGGCATAACAGGTGGCAATAGCTAGAAGACAGTAAAGGTGTAGGTTATCAGATTCACAGATGATATGAGGTAGAAATACTGACTTAGGAGCTAGTAAATAAATTTACAAATTCCTTGGTTTGAATATAGGTGGGTTGGTAGCTACAAAAACTAAAAACATAATGATATCATTATTCATGTAAATACAGGAAGCAAAATTGGAGAGGGCTAAATGAATATCTTGGAGATATATTTAGGGTCCCTGAAGAAACAAAGCAACCCAGTGAAGGCAACCTGAAAAGTTGTCAGAGAAATGGAAGGAATACCAGCAGGGAATGCTTTCAAGGATCCCCATAGAGGATTAATTGACAGTCAAACACTGTAAAATGTTGTGCAAGAATGGAAACATAGCATATTAGAATTGGTAATAAAATTGTCATTAAAAGCATGATGCTATTATTTTCTGTAGAGGAAGTTTGATAGACAAGATTGTAATAAGATGTGGAGTTGGGCACAGTGGCGCTCACCTGTAATCCAAGCAACTTGAGAGGGAAGGATGGCAAGTTTGAGGCTAGCCTGGGCAATTGAGCAAGATCCTTTCTCAAAATAAAAAAAAAAAGGGCCAGGAATGATATAGCTGAGTGTTAAAATGCCCCTGACTTCCATCCTTGGTTAAAAAGAAAGAAAAAGAAAAAAAAAAAAAAAAAAAAGAGAGAGAGAGAAAATGAAAAGAAAGAATGGAAGGAGAGAAAGTACAAATTTTCTAAGGAAATTAATTTCCAAAGGAAGAAATAAAACAATTTCAAAAGGGGAATACAGAATTTAGGAACTTTTGTTGTGGTGGTTGCTTGTGTTCTTTTGCTTATGTGTTTATTTATTATTTCCTTAGAGGATGAAAAGGCATATGCATGCTTGAAAGCTATGAGAAGAATCCAGTGTTTTTTTTTTCCCTGTGTTACCAAGTAAACTATAAACATGAGGGCACAATATGGAAAAAAGACCAAAACAGACACAAAGATGCATGCAAGTCATCCCAATCCAACCCCTTCTTTTTTGATCTACCACCTCCACCTTTACTCCACCTCTTTCTTGTCCTCCTGCTCCTCCTCCTTTCCTCCTTCTATACCTTCTTCTTTTTCACCTGCTGTTTCTATTCTTCTTACCAACCGATTCTTCTCCCCCTTTCTCTTTCCATTTTGTTTGTAACTCAAATTTATGTTGCAAAATTCAAAATATTTATTGCCACTGGTTATAAGCCCTGTAAAGAGAACTTGGTTTTGGAAATATTTCCAGTGCTTTGGGAAAGCTTTGCCTATCTTTACAGAGATTTCAACTTTCTAAAACTATTGTTGTGTACACAGCAGTTACTTGAATCCAAGTCTTACCACCAGAGTAGCTCCTGGGAAATCTCTTTGTACTTTGGTTTTAAAACTGACTTCAACCATCCCCCAAAACACAATATGATGGGCATGTATAAAGGCAATATTAGATACACTATGTTATTTTATTTATGTTCCTATGGGAACATGATAAATGTAAAATAAATACTTTTATTTGCCCAGTTTATTATCAGCTTAATGAGCAAGATTATTTGTAACAACATTTAATCAGATATTTTCACATTAAAACAAATTGTTTTCAGTACTATGCATTTTACATTATAATGTTGCAGTATTTATTTGAAATGCTTAATTAAAAAGTTTAATAGGGCCAAGCATTACTCAATGTGGATGCAACTATAAATGAGCTAACTTCAATTCGAATAATGATTTTCTATTTATGAACTGTGATAATTCTAAGAGTTAAAATATGCAAATCTACACTTATTCTGGTCCTAAAACAGGAAATCCCTCTTTTATTATGTAACCCCAAGATAAATATTACAAACGAAGAATACTTCTACTCCTACTTTATACCAATTGTTATTAGCCCATGATTTTTCTTCTTTATGCAGTTTGATGTGGTAGATGACACTAATTTTTTGAAAACTGCATAACAGAATAAATTACTTGTTCAGGAGTATAATTCTTTGCATATAGTAAGTTGTTGAATTTGCTATATTACTTTTTAGTTAAATGAGGATTTTTTTTTTTTTTTTTTTTTTTGGTACCAGGTGTTGAAACCCAGGGATGCTTAACCACTGAGCTACATTTCCAATCTTTTTATTTTTAAAAATTTGAGACAAGGGTCTTGCTAACTTGCTTACAGCCTTACTAAGTTGCTGAAGCTGTTTTGGAACTTGTAAGCCTCCTGCCTCAGCCTTCTCAGCCCCTGGGATTACAGGTGTGTGCCACTACATCTGGCTAACCTTGAGAACTTTTGTATCTATTTTCATGAGTGATATTGATGTGTTGTTATGTTTTTCTCTTTTTTAATTCCTTAATTTGATTTGGTGTGAGAGGTGATACTTGCCTCAGAATGAATTAGAAATGTTCCCTTTGCATCTAAATGTATGGTAGAATTTCCAATGAAACTAGCTGGGTTCAAATTCTTCACTTTTTAGAAATTTATTAATTGTAATTGAATTTTTAGGGATATAGGTCAATTTAAATAATCTAATTTTCTTTGCTTGGATTTTGTAGTTTGTGTAGACTCATTTCCTCTAAATTATTGAATTCATAGAAATAGAGTTGCTTATAATATTCCTTTAGAATTTTCTTACTGTCCATAGGATAAGTATAGAAGTTTTTTTTTTTTTCCCCATTTCTCTTATTGGCAAATTTTGTCTTCACTTTTTCTTTATCTTTTTCCCATTATCACTCATATCTGTTCTAATTTGCTTCCCTTTTTCTGTTTAATTTATGCTTACATGCTCTGCCTTCGCCTTACTTTTTAAAGTGGAAGCTTGATTACTAAGTTTTAGGTCTTTCACTTTCTCCAACAAATTGCCTTACTCATACCATTCTAAAAAATAATGATTTAGTTTTCAATTTATTAATGTAAATATATGGCAGGTGGTACAGATGCCTGTGGAATTATCTGAATTTTATTTGCGCACAAGAGAAGATTGTTAAATTTCAATACTCTTGTTGGAAGGTGGTTGCAGAAGTATCAGAGAGATTTTCCAGATGATCTGAGTTTTCATTTGGTTGTTTTCTTTCAGATTCTTCACTAGAAACTATGTATGTGCAGTGATACCAAAGTCCTATTCAAGCTGTTGGCTTAAAAATGTGTTCTTGTTTACACAAACGGTTGTTCCCTCCAACCATAAGCAAAGTTATAGAGAGACTCCATTAGTAACTATAGGATTTGTGGTTGACATTTGGTTATCATCAATGTATATGAGTTATATTGAGAAGAAAATTCTCAGAGACCAGAAATATTATACCCAGAGTGTGAAAGGACTTCCACTGGGGAGATATGTAATTGCAAAAATGACCCATGTTAAATGGGGGCTATTGTCTTTAATCTTAAGATTTAACAAAATTTGAGGATTCGTAAAGCAAAAATTTACAATATATTACTGAATTAAAGTTTACCAAGTCACGTACATTTGTATATCATGTATCACCCAGACTTGAGAGGTAAAATATATTTTTGTCTGTTTTTATTATGACCCCTCACTTTAGAAAGTGAAGAAACAGATTTAGGAATGTGATATGACTTCATTAATATAAATTTACCAGTTACACTGCAAGCCCTGAGAATCTAACACATTTCCTAAAGATTGTGGGTCAATCTCCATTCCCCTTATAAGGTTTCTCTGTTGAGATACTTAGATTACCCTGAATGTTTCTTATTTGAACTATTCTAGTGAAAGTAGAAAGAAGAAAATATAAAATGAGTATCTGAAAGTTCATTTAAGGTATCCATTCCAGTAATGTAAGTATTCCTTACCTTGGCAGAGACAAAAGTCTGGAATGACATAGTTCTTTTCTTGATATACAAAAAATGTTGGCAAGCTAACAGATTTGTGAAATTCCACCTCTGATATTTCAACTAAGTCATATTGTACCATTTGAGAATTTTAATTCTACAAAAACGAGAGGCATACATCTTCATGTTTGGGCAACATCTCTTCTCAGTGCCCAAAGATTTCCAATTATATAAACAAATATTTATTCACTTATGACAACTGATAATAAATTCCATTGTCTACAACATTATTGATCAGAAAAGGAAGTACCATCCAATAAGGGGAAATGTTTTTACCCAGCAGTCATAACAAAAATGAAAATAGATTAATATGTTATAGATTTACATCATGGATGCTGATAGGTACTTAACATAGTATTTTTGTTTTCTCTCGTCTTCACAAGCATTGATTACAAAATCACATTGAAAAAGAAATCTTATAGTATCACTTTTCTATCCCTCACAACCTTAGCACAGTATATTATGAATAGTCATTATTCAATAAAAATGGTGAGCATGTATTGTCTGTTTATAACAACATGCTACAACAGTTCCCTAAACACTCGACATATGTCTTTCATTAGAACCTCATAAAATGGTATAAGGTAAGTTAAGATATTGAAGTGATCAGATGAAAGCCTTAAGGTTTTATTTAGGAAAAAAAAACATATCACACAAGAAATGACAGGTTTAAAACTTACATCATGTGATTGTAGTGTCCCTTTAATTTTCACAATCATATTGATCTTCAGGATAATATTGTTGAATGATTAGTATTGAAAAGGGTATCTGATATATGTGTGCATATATGTGCATGTGTATATACCTGGGGCATGCATTTGTAAGATTCTGTGATTAAAAAAAAAAGAAAAGAAAAGAAAAGAAAATCACATGCACCAGGCAGAAGGTCTTGCAGTGGCTTTTTTTGTTTCTGCTTTTGTTTCATTCTTTTCTTTTATTATATAGCTTTGAGAACGCTATGTAATGTTTCTGTAGATGGAAAAATATACACTTTTAAATTTTAAGTTTTCTTATTTTAATGATAATAATACTTGTTTTATGAACTTAAAGACATAAAGCATAATACAGAAAAATGAAATTACATGTAATCCCCCTCAGGCTTTCTACCCTTTACCAAATATTTTCTAAGCAAACAAACAAACAAACCACAAAACAAAACAAACAAAAATAAGCAAAAAAAAAAACTCCATAATTTAAAAAAGAAACCCAGAGTTTAAAAATTTGTCCAGTAAGTTACTTACTTAGGCAGTGAATGAGTGGTATGAGTGGAGGATAATTCAAGATTAAAAATCAGAAATATTCCATACTCTACCTTCTTACTATGCCTGTTTTTTTATCTTTTATTTAATATCTGTCATTATCCTATAGGACTACTGGTCCAGAGACATCATTTCAGAAAGACTATTCAGCTGTTTCAAGTCATGGATTGTATGCTGAACTCTAAATTAGGCTCCATGGGATAAACATGGAGGCAAAAACAATTGAAGGCAATTGTAAGCTCACATTCCAATTGAAGGCAATTTGTTGAAGGCAAACAGGAGGCAAAAGGAAGAGATTGTGTGTGGAGTATCCTTTAAATCATTTTCCAACTTTTTTTTTTTTTTTTTCTGTATCTATTTGGGATTCTTTGGCTTGCCTCTCTGAGGTCGGTCTTTTCATTGCGCAGAACAGAGAGAGAGAGAGAGATCCTCAGGATGTGTGTGCATGAACTAAATGTCACCCAGACTAAATACCACAAGGGGTATGAGAAACTATTTATTTACAGTGACAACTCGGTAGGACATGGTTAGCAGCATCTGTATTACTTCAACAACTTGCATTTTGCCTCTGTGTCTGTTTATCACAACAGAATAATCCTTAAGACCTTAGGATCTTTACATGGTCCCAAAGCATATGACATGATGTCTGGCAGTTATGCATACCAATTGCAATATTAGGGAAGTAGGAGTGTGAGGACTGCAGTTCTAGCAGCATCTCTAGTAATTCTTACACTTGCTAAGGTTTCAGAACCATTGACCTAATTATCAAAACAGGCTTATGATTTAACTGGTTCTTCAGATCTCGCTTGAGTTTTCTCCGCCTGAAAGGGATATTTTCACACTACCTTTGCCTTCTGCTTTACTGAAATGAACTGTCAGATCAAGTAGCTTAAGTAAAGATGAAAAAGTGACAGCTATAAAGACCTGGTCAGAAAGAGACAGAATTTTTCAGGGTCAGATTTGAACTCTGAAACCCAGAGAAGAAAAGCAGAAAGGGACTTGACCTATGATTGAGTGGTAAAGTTTCCTCAGCCTCCATTACCTGATCCAGAAAATTAGAACCAGGCCTTTGAGGTCTCAATTTAGGACTCAGAAAACTCTGTCCTGAAGGTTAAATCCATTCCACAGTCTGTTTTAGTAAATATATTTTACTTCAAACACAACCATGCACTTTCATTTATTTATTGTCTATGGTTGCTTTTACACTACATGGCAGATGCAAGAATATTTGAGAGAAACCATCAGGTCAGAAAAGAGTAAAATATTTACTGACTGGTTCTACACACACACACACCACACACACACACACAACACACACACACATTGCCAACCATAATCCAGGACAATTTGATCTATGGAAAATATCGGTTTAGTGAGTTAGCTTGATCTATATATTCAGTGAAACATGAAAGTTGTCCAAGATCTATTTGCTTGAACAAAGAACATGAGTGAACTCCAAGAGTTCTGGAAAGTGAACATGGGAGGTGGTATGAGACTACACAGCCTCCTTGTAAGACATAAATATCTTGTCTGAAGTAGATACTAAGTCTACTCTTCCAGAGTACCTAACCATTTTGAAACCTATCCAACCCCCTGAACTAAGAGTTCAAAGGGCTCTTAGTTGGCATATTCAATCATCACACTAAGTTTCTCTGTGTGTCTAGAGTGGGTCATAACAGGGGTTTTCCCGTTCAGATGATTATGGACTTTCAGATGATTAGGCTGTTCACTTTTTGAGTTGGAAATTCCAACAAAAACCAATAGCAGAGAGTCACAGAAGAGACAACTTTCAGCAATCAAGAGATTCTGTCAAATTTTTCTTAGATTGCAGTCTAGTTCCTGTAACAGATTGTGGAAGGAAAAGTTGACATTTTGGTGATGACATGGCCCTCTTCCTAGCCACTGTTTGACAAGTGGTTAACTTTTCTGTAAATATTTGATGTCATACTAAAGGAAATGGTGGAGGAGTGTTTCTTCTCCTACAGAATTTTGTAGAAAATAAAATTTCTGTCTGCAATCTCTGAGTTACGTCAAGGGTTAAAGTGATCTTATTCTTAAAACAATGCCTAAGGCTGATAGCAAAGAAGAGGTGGAAATTGAAACCAATTACAGCAGAAAACTTGATCTTAATTAAAATAAAAAAGTATATCTCTTGAGAGACTGCTTGTCTGGTTGAGTTATGTAAGTTGAAACCATGAGTGCGTACCATTGTGAGAAAACTTAAGTTATTATTTATCATAGTAATGTCTTATATCCTATTGATAGAAATTAATGTGTGGTTATTTTCTTCCTGAGATTGCTTCTAATAGGACTCCCTGAGGTACTATTAAATAATTTAAGATTATCATGAAATTACAGTCAAATATGATAATACAAGTTTGCCAAAGACTGAAAATGAATTTTAGTGTTGAAAATAAAGATTACTCTTGAAATTGTTGAAGTTAAATTCAAAATTTGAATTCAACCCCCTATAAATTTAATACATTTGTATATCATTTTAAAAGGTAAAGCACAGTAAAATAGTATTTCTTACCTTGAAATTTTTTTTTTTAAACTTGGTAAAAGTATCTTAGTCTATGTTCTTACAAATTTTTATGTGTTCAATAAAATATTAACTCTATAAGCCATGTTTCAGAGCGTATCTCTAGATCTTGTTCATTTTTACAAGGCTAAAACTTCATACTCACTAAAGAACAGTTTTCCATTCCTCCATCCCTCCATTCCCTGGCAAAAACTCCTCCTCTTCCTGCTTCTAAGATCTGATTACTTCAGATATCCCCTAGAAATAGGGTCATATCTTATTTACCTTTATGAGACTGGCTTGTTTTTGTTTGGTATGATGTCCTTAAGGGCCATTCATATTGTAGCAGATAATAGGATATTTTATTATGGCAGAATAAGATTCCACTGCAGCGTATCCTCATTTTCTTTATCTGTTGAAGAACACTCAGGAAGTTTCTACTTCTTGATTATTGGGAATAATGCTGGAATAGACATGAATTTGTTGTTGTTCTTGCTGTCGGAGTCTTTGATTTATTATTCAGTCACCTTAGTAGTTATAATTCTGTTCAGATTTTATTTTCTGTATGCTTCAGTCTTGTTAGTTTGAATATTTCTAGGAATTTATCCACTTCCTCTTGATTATCAAATTAGTTGGCATGGAATTGTTCATAGTAGTCTCTTATGACCTTTTCTATTGCTTCTTCTTCTTCTCCTTCATTTTTTTTTTTTTTTTTTTTTAATACAGGGAGTAAACCCAGGGTCACTCAACCACTAAACCACATCCCAAGTCCTTTTTATTTTTTATTTAGAGATAGAATCCCGCTAAGTTGCTATCGCTGGCCTGAAACATGTGATCCTCCTGCCTCAGTCTCCTGAGACACTGGGAGTACAGGCATGCAGCAACTAGGCCCAGCCAACCCTTTGTCTGACTGTGTATTGATGGCAATGTCTGCTTTTTCACTTCTTTTTATTTTTATTTTTTTAATATGATTTGGGTTTTTTTTGGGGGGCGGGTAGTACACTAAAGATTTATCAATTTTGTTGACTTTTTTAAAAAGTTATTCTCAGTTTTATTGGTCTTTTCTATTACTTTATTTTAAATTCTCTATATTTTATTTTCCTATGATTTAGTCTTTTCTTGTTTTCCTCCCTCTGGTAACTTTAGGTTTATCATTTTTTAGTTTCTTGAGATGAAATGTAGATTGTTTATTCAACATATTTATTCTTTCCTAACACAGGCATTTACTGCTATAACTTTCCTCTCAGTACAACTTTTGCTTTATCTCAATGGTTTTGGTATATTGCTTTTTGTCCCCCCACAAGATATTTTCTAATATCCTGTTTGATTTTTTTTCCTTGTATTATTGGTTGTTCGACTGTGTTGTTTAATTTTCACTGACTTACGAATTTTCCAGTTTACCTTTTCATCCCTAAACTTCACAATTTTCGAACATTATTTCTTTAAATGTGTTTTTGGTCCCTCTTCTCTTGCCTCCACTTTCTGAAATCACATATTGGCTCATTTGATGATGGTCCATGGGTTCCTTAGACTTTCTTCACTCATTTTCTTTTTTTTTTTTTTCTTTTTGCTTATTTTTCTTTAATTCTGACCCTTTCCTCTGCTTGATCAAATCTTCAGTTAGGCATGTCTAGTGAATTTTTCAATTAAGCTGTTGTGTTCATCTCCAAAAATTTTTGTTCAGTTCTTTTAAATTTTTCTTTTTTATTGATATTCTTATTTTGTTCATACATTGTTTTTCTTATATTTAAAAAATCTTTTTGATGTTCATAATTCATATACATAATTCATATGCACGTTACATTATTATATACATCTGCTTCTTTAGATTCCACTTCTGGAAGTTTATCTTGTTACTTTATTTGGACCATGTTTCCATGTTTCTTTGTGAGACTTGTAACTTTGTGCTAGGACCCACCCAGTTGAAAAATGTCTCATATGTGGAAAGCTAGGAGCTTACTCCATATTGTCCTGAGTGGTATTCAGTAGTATTAGGGTTTTCTGGTGCTGCCATCATCTGTTGAACTTTCTTTAGTCTCTGGTGACCCCCGGCATTCAAAGTATGCCAGTTCCCTGTCAGCACACCAGATCAGTCCCTTAAAGGAGTGAATGTCAGATGTATGTTCCAGTCTTCCCTTTCCCTCCAAAGGGGCATTCATGAGTTGATTTTTTCTTTCTGTAATGAATATTGTGGCTTGAAGGAGGGGTTAAATTGGTTGCAATAAAAGACCTTTTTTTTTTTTAACTCATTTGAAAATGACCATTCATAAAGATTTATCCTACCACATATTGTTGTTAAATCCATGTTCTTGTGGAAGATAAAATGTTCTAGACTTTTCTATTATATTATTTTGCTGACATCACTGTCCTTCTCTTACTTTTACTTTTTTTATTAGATTAAAAAAAGATATTAAAAACATCATTTGGAACAAAAATGAGAAGTGTGATTCAGTGACCTGTTTTTATAATTAACAGAGGAAATATTTTCTTATTATGGAGAGTAGAATTGAAATTATAAGTTAGCAAACTGATCTTTTCCTTTAAGGGAGAAAAATTCTTCTTTTTCTTTTTGAGGTGTGTGTGTTTGTGTGTTACTGGGATTCAACCCCAGAGTTTTGCACATGCTAGGCAAGTCCTCTACTACTGAGCTGAATTTCCAATCCAAGACAGAGAACGTTAGTAATGGAAAGATTGAGAGAACTGAAACAAATGAGTAGAAGAGAGGCTGCACTTAAAAATAACAGACAACATATCCTTATCTTCATACTTCTTACATATTTGCCATTAAATTATGTGCATGTTGATCAGCAGAATCAGGGTCTATTAATCACTTCAGTTTTATTACTTCATGCTTGTAGAATTAATTTTAAAATTTAAAACAAGTGGAAGAATTTCTTTGTGTGCATTTTCATTTACTTATTTTTTCCAACTATTATTCAAAGAACAGATAATCTATCATCTGACTTTTGTCATTTGACTATGCATAAAACTATCATTAAATTAAATGTGATATGCTAATTATATTTATTTCTTCCTTAATATAGAAAATATTAATATGTAGTTCTATTCTTAAATTGCATTGATGTATTCCTCCTCCAAAGTGTTGAAATGAAATTTAACAGGATACACATGAATGCATTTGTCTGGTGTATTTGGGGACATATTGTCAGGAAAACAATGAGGCTTTCCTGACATCTGGGAAACTCAAGTTCATTTTATCTTCATTAATGATGCACATTTAGATATTGGGCAAAACAGTTCCTAAATAACTCAATTATGCTACGTATTCGTGGTCATAGCAGAGTCCTTTCCAGGAAGGCAAAAGAATATGCCATTATTATCCCAGTAATAGCTTGAATTGGAATAGTTTCCATTCAAACAGACTAATGTACTTCCAGAGAGCATTTTATTAATTCCTAATCAATAAACCATTAACAATACAGGGGACATTATTATTAAATAATCCGAACCTTTTATTTCCATGTGAATTTTATTGCTTTTTTCTTGTGATAAACTTATAATTATCCAGAAATTGAAGAGCTAAACTATATTCTATTTCAGTAAAGATACAAACGTATGATGCAATCAATTAGGAAATAGTCTTTTCCATTCAAACATAAACACCAACCTGTTAGGAAATAGTTTTTTTTTTTTTTTTTTTTGCATTCAAACATAAATAAAAATTTTGGAAACAATAAGTTAATGCTTTATGGCTTTCAGTGGTATGAAATCATCATATTGTTTTATCACTAAAAGCTTATTTTATGAAAGACTAACATTAACACATTTAAACTAGTTTGCTTTTCTTATATTTACTTTGATACAAGGCAAGTAATTCTCAGGCACAAATTATGGAATTACAATAAAATTTAGGAGTATAATGGGAGGGGTTTTTTTTAGTATTTGAAAGGGATGAATGATGCTCAGATGTTTGTTTTTTGGAAATAATTGCAAACTTACTTTGAGTTCAATTTTTCATGTGTGGCTATTCTCAGAATGTTTTGTCTATACTTCAGCAAACACAAAAATTATTGGCCATGAGCAAATGAGAAGTGAAATAAAATTTCCAGTTCCATATGATTTAGAATTTGGTCTTAATATGGCAGAAATGTCTTTTGGAACAAACATCCAACTGCAAGTGCTCTTAAGAATGTTTCATTTTTAGTAAGAGTTTGATCAAATTTCGATTCTTCCTCTTTGTTAACACTAAAGTACTTTTATAGAAGGACTAACAACAATATAAAGTATTTAGTGTTATGTGAAATTGTTTATAACATATTTTATTTGAACGTTTGAACAGCAATCTGTTCTAGTCAAACATTAAATTAAGCAGATGAGTCAATATTGCATTGATCCACCAGTGACTCAGTCTTTGCAACCTTTTCAATTGAGATACAATAATCACTTTTTTTTTTTTTTTCTTTCTCAAAGTGAATATAATTTTCTTACACAGCTCCCTTTACTTGGCATTCTACAGTTTGGAAACTATAAGCAGAAATGATTTCTGCCATATGGTTTGTTAGGTTGAGCTTTGTAAGTGTGAGGTTTTATTTTATTTGTGACCAGCTCCACTCCATACCTTAAGTGCCCTCATGCATATGCCTCCAAGGATAGATGAGGTAAAATTCTCTTATACCATAAATAACTTTGAGGTAAAACTCTTATGATTCTAGATTTTTATTCAAAGTAGGGGCTGCTCTTTCTCTTTCTTGGCAAAGCGGTTCAAGCATTACCAAGTTCCCACACATATGCTCTGAAGTCTGTTTAGGAAGCTTGCTTATCTCTTCTTCCTATGGATTTCCATTACAAGTCTCATTTTCATAATTTGTAAATCCACTTTTCTAGGTTTGTATCATGGTTCTTTCTCTCAATTGCTTGTATCCATACTTACACCTCTTGACCTTTCACTTTTCACCAATTTTATGTTTTTTTTTTCTTCTATCTTATCTCTCATTTTTCCTACATCCTACTTTTTTTGCACAACTCTTAATTTTGGCTATGATGGGTTTAGCCTATGTTCTTGACCCGTCAATGGTAAATGCTGCTTACCTGTTATCTACTAGAACAATCATTGTATTTTCTATATTTTACTATCATTAAAAATATTTGCATACCCACCTCAATTATAATGTCTTTACAATATCACAAGAGATTTTAAACATCTTGATGTGTTTGACAAGGTAGATTCTAGTAGATATGAGCAAATTAACACAATTATTGGGACATTTTACATTTAACAAATTTTTCAGTGAAACAGAGAAACTGAATATCAGAGGAAAATGAAACTTTTCCATGGCACCTTGTGGCCATAGAGCATCACCATTTCTCTTTTAATATTTTTGGCACATTTTCCATGCTACCCTCAGCAACTGAAATTTCTCATATCCATCAAGTCTGGCTGAAAGCTTTGTATCTTTATGAAGCATTCTGTAAAGTGTTCAGGCAGAAGTAATTGTTCCCTCCTGAGGTACTTTATTCTATTCCCTAGTGGAGCCGGTTTTACATTTTATTGTATTGAGTTGTATGTGGACCTGCATCTACTTTATTGGGAATTTCAAGAGAGTGAGCAGCCTGGCTCCTTTATATTTGTTTCCCTAGTGTTTAATACTGAGCCTAAAACAAAATAACTATTCATTTATCTGAACACTTTTTTTTTTTTATAAATTTCACCCAGATTCAATATTGAGAATGTTTCCAATAACTGAAGTTGTTAAGCAGTAGAGAATTGGATATTAATCTACTTTTGTTAGCTAAAGCACTGTTTATTTCCCTCAAAGCACTCCATTACTCTTAATTGTATGAAGTGGTTGGGTACAAATATGAAATATTCACCAGGGGGAATTAAACCTGTCAATCACAACAAAATGGTTTATGTAAAGACATAATCACCAAAGTCTCCAAATATCACACATGCAGCATAATCAAAATATGTAAAATATTTTAAATCAAATCCACTAAATATCATAAATTTCTTACCATAAAATGAACAAATCTAGTCATGATTAATAGTATTATTATAAGTTCCAAATCTCATTATCAAGTACTGCTGAATTTACTTACAGTTCAATGTTTAAATGTAGTAAGATTAAAACTATTCAATGAGTTCTTATAACTTGTGGCAAATCATTATTACTTCTTTCAATTGCTATTGTAATATTATTAATCATAATGAATTCCTTTGAAATTCAGTGGAGCAGCAATATATTATTCCATATGCATTTCCCCTCTAAATTAGCTCCAGTGACTTAACTGTCTAAGAACTATTATTAAGTTAGCATATAACACCTGCAGAATCATAATCAGACCAAGGCATTGATTGCAAATGAAATTACTCTGACCAGTTCTACTGGAAATGGAAATCAGATAAATGCAAAAAGACGAGACATCCTAAAATAAAGTATTTCTAAATAGTGTAAGATTATTAAATTTCCTTTGCAAATAGGTCCAATAGATTCAATGAGAAAAAATTAAAATGCAAAGACATTTGTCTTCACTTGACAAAATTCAAGTGAATTCAGTTATGTAGGTAACACACATCTTCAGTCTAATTAAATGAAGAACAGGATTTATGGGGACAATAAAATCTTGGCTCCAATGTATATTTATCATTGCCTCTATCAGTGAAGTTTCCTGCTCACAACAATAACAGTGATAACTTCAGGAAGAAATAAATACAATCTTGTCCCCTCTTGTCAGTGAATGAATTTGTGATGTTGAATACTTCTGTCATGCATCTTGCAACACTCACAGTATTTGGGAATCTCTATCTTGAACTAAAACTTCATTTTCTATACTCTTATAAATAAAATAAATTGAGGAATTGTGGAGAGAGAAAACTGTAGAAACAAGGTGATAATGTACAATTTTAAAAAAGATTCTCCAGTATGATGCATAAAGCAGAAGATGGGAGTATCTGGGCAGTTTCTAATTTTGATTTGAAGAGTCATCTTGCAATTTCCTTCCTTTGTATGGTATCTGTTAAGAATCTGGTGTAAATGTGCCTCTTCCTTCAAATATAAGAAGAAATATTTTTTTTCAAAGTCAAGCATAAATGACATTGTGGTTAATGGTGTATTGTATTACCTATACTGCTACCTACTTCTAAAGAGTAGCAGTCTTCTAGAGCAGTTTATCAAGAGTAACATGCATGTTGTAGCTATGTGTATTTGTCCATATCTGCATCACATGTATGTAAAAATGTCTATTCATCTGTGTCTGTGTAAAAAAAAGTCTTATTTGAAGTTCTATCTATTAATTGGTTTCTTGAACATACAAAAATTAGATAAATTTGGATATACAGACACACACGTATATAAATGAGTACCAAGACTAAGTTACCTTAATATTTCATAATTAATATGATATTGATAATTAGAGCTTCACAAAACAATTAAAAATTTCTCCAATATTGTATTCAGTTTATAATGACTACTGTTTAGAAGAATCTGGTTTCAAACTCAAGTCTGTTCACTATTGGCTTTATTATTCTGGGCATGTTACATAGCCTATCTAATCTAGTTCTTAACTTTCTCATCTCTATAATGGAGAGAGAATTAGTAATAGGCTATTATGAGACTCAAATGAGAAAAGGTCTGTACCATCCCAGTGTAGCCTCAGGATTATTGAGTACATTCAAATAAATATTAGTTCTACTTCTCTTGATGCTTATTATTACCAACTTATCGCTTCATTATTCCTTCTGTTGATTTGCAATTGACAAGGGCACTTAGCATTTTAATAGTTTCTTCTTTCTATCTCAAACCTCAATACTTCCTAGAAATTCCAAGAGCAGAAAGGTTTTAAAATCTCTCCTTCTGCATCCAAAACTGGTGCTTGCATTATATTCATGAATTAGGCTTTGTTTATTATTCAATAATTGTCCTCTTCTTTCAGGCCTTCCTTGTTAACACTGAAATCCTTTTAAAGAAAGGGACTTGATCTTTTGTTTTCTTCGCCACCTGTGTGTGGCAGGTGTACCTCATTTGCCAGAGAAGACGTAATGTGAATAATGGTGCATAAATAAATTCATGTGTTTTGAATGATGTTTTTCGAATAATATTTAAAAGTTCAATAAAACTTTACAGGAAAAAATAACTTCCCCTTTTTATGTTGGGAAATTTGAAAGATTATAGAGCAAATTCTTACCCTAAGTGTGAGGTGGGAAAACACTTAACAGTTTTCACATGCCTACAAGGTTGTTGAACCTGGCCAGGTTTTGCATGTTCAGTTCCACTTATTCCTTTAATGAAGCTAGGAATGCAAAAATGATTGTATCAATGTTAAAGGTGAAAAATCAAAGTTCAAAAACAATAAGTTCATTCAGTATTTGGAGGTGACTGAATGGCCCAATGTGCATGACCTGTTAGCATTTCTTTTTAACTGCTTCACTACTTTAAGTTTTCATCAAACTCCAAGTCTTGATTTTACATCAAGTTGATAACCTAATTTTATGGCACAAAAAGCACTGTACATCTTCTTTCCAAGCAAGCAGGAATATTCATATTTATTATATATTTTTTCTTGCTTGAATTTGACTTTGTAGATATAAATTAGTATAAAGAGGGATGTCAGTAACATGTTGAGATAGGAAGATTATGATTTTGTATGTGTGTGTGTGTGTGTGTGTGTGTTTGTGTGTGTTCATGTGTGTGTGACCACACTCATTTAGAACAATTAAGGATGTTATTTCTTTGGAATATTTTCTCCCCAGAAGACCTTCTACCATCTTTCAGGAAATCATTCATGTTGAGGAAAAATATTTACTTCTAAGTCATTTATTATCCCTAGAGATAAGACACAATGTTCCTGTACTTAAAACCTTGACAAAATGCTGTACTTTAATGATGCTACATTGGAAATTTCAGGTAGAACTTTAAAAGGATAAAATACCCTACTGTTATAACAGAAACCCCCTTTTCTTAAAGAGAAATTGAGTGGACAACAAGCTTAAGAATGGATACACAGATTTCTTACTGGAATTTCTTAATCATAGATATGATTTTGTAGTTAAATAAATTCAAGTTTCAGAAGCCAATTTCACTGTTGTGATTACAAGAATCTACTTTTCTTAAATGCCTTTTTGCAAAACAGTTACATATGTACACATACACATGCATGTATATGGCTGTATATCTTTACTCACTCAAACTGTGATTGCTTGATGTATTTCATTTTCCTTCTCAAATTGTTTTCCACCTGCACTTTCCAACATTTTTCTATTCTCTTTGTTTTTGAGTTCCAGTACAAAACCTTTAAAAAATAATTTTATTGTAGATATGCAGATCTTTTCTCAGTGTCTAATAGATATTTAGATTAAAAATGTCTTTTTAATCAAAACGCTGCTTCGTATTTCAGACTCTCAATGTTACCACCAAATCTTTCTGCCACCAACTGCATTCCACATTTGCTGTAGTTACTCTTCCCCTTCATCAATATTGCCCCATGCCTTATAGAGCCATTTTCAATCTGCTAAAATAAAACATGACACATTTTATGGTGGTGGCATTTTCACAGCAAATGTTTCTATGCTGAAAAAGTTGTTACTCTGAGACCAATAAATATACATTAAAGTGAATCTCTTTCTCCTCAGGAAAATATAAAAAGTGTCATTTAGGTATATTAGTTGCTTTATTTTATGAACGATTTCCCTGGAGTTGAGGTTACTTGAATGGCCTGTCTTCTCTTTACAAAATTAAAAGGAAAACTCTTAAGTGATTACATTGGGCAAGATTCCTGTTAGGTTCTCATATTTGGTTTGTAATCATCAACATGCTATAATATCCTGGCTTGTGCTATATCCATGACAATGGCTAAAACATGCACCTGTCCCAGTCCTTAATTAAGATTTTCAAATCTTCATTTCTGGGTCAAAACTTCCCAGCATTTTCTCCATGTTCAACAAACCAACTAGCATCTTAAAACAGTCCTGGAATCCTAAAAAGAAAACTTTACATGCATACTCTGTACAAACTCCATAATTTGTCATTTCCCTTCTTATACCTGAACTGAAGAACACATTAAATATTCATTAGTCAAAAAGTTTTCATCTTTACAAAGGGATTATCTTGATTGTTTCTTATTTCATTGTGAGAATCTTTTCATTTGCCTTTGGTCCATTTCCTCGCCATTCCTATAAACTCTGAAGGGAAAATTCTTGGTTTCCCAACTGAATGTCTAGTAATCCAAGTTTTCAGAGAAATGAACATTATTATGCTTTTAGGGCAAAATTGAAGACAAGGACATTATACTTTTGTGATTTTCTTTTGCCTCCTGCCCCTCCCCTCTAATTCCTACTTGGAGATGAATCTCCCCATACCTGCTTCATGGTAAGGTGTTTCCCTTTTTGTCCCCAAACAATATGTTCACCTCTGCGTATTGATTCACCAAGCTTTTGTGAGTGATTAGTACTTCCCAAGCACTGAGAAATTCACTGGAAAAACAGCTGGGAACAAAGCCAATGTGTCCCACCAGAGAGCTTTCTGTATTTTTGAGTAAATAAGCAAGTAGAGAATTAAATGTGATATTTTAAGTGCTGTGATGAGAGAAACACAGAGGCATAAGAGTCCCTAAGAAGACATTTCTTCCATATTTGAGTGTTGGGGAAGACTGTAGGAAGGACAGGGTCTGAGAACATGAGTCTGGAGTAGAAGGGAAGGAAATTAGGAAAGTGTGATTTAAAAAGTGGTTCCAACAAAGAGGTAAACAAGAGCATGATGCTGAGAAAGAATGAAATCAGGAAGACCAAGGAGGAAGTTATGGAAATAGTATAGCAAAATGGGAAAATGGCACTAGGGTAGTGGCCCTGAGTATGGAAGGACATGAATAAATGCAGAAGGTGCACAAGGAAGAATGTGGGGCTTTCTGGGATAGAGGATTACTTGTGAAGGAAGAAGACAGACAAGACATTAAGGCCAATGCTCATGTTTCTGGCTTAAACAATACAGTGAATTATAGCACCCTTCATTGAAATGCACAATAGAGAAAGTGGATTTTAGGCAAATGTAATAAAGTTACATTGTAGTGTTCTGACAGAGTCAAGCAGAGTACACAATTGAAGTCATTCAGTATGCAGTAGGATATGAGGGTATGGATCTCACAAAAATGGCAGTCAAGTCGTCATTGACAATGAAATAAATGGTAATGAGAACTATACAAAGTATACAACATAGACGTGGACATCTCTTGATGGCATGTTTACTGTTTCCAGAGAATCTTTGGATTAAGTGAGGTTCAAACCTGTTTGCATATTAATCATCAAAGGAAATTTTGAGAGCTAATATTCTAGTCCTCTCATCAAAAGATTAAATCACATTTTGATGATTTGGCCATTTCAGGCCTCAAGGAGTGTCATTTTTAACAGCTTTCTGGGAAGGGATGAAAGCTATGGTTATAAAGTCCATCTCCAGATAATCATCTTATGGTATCCAAAATCCCACAGTGTGTCTGTATTTATGAGTCTTACAGTCTTATTGCTCATCTTCTTTTTTTATGTAAGGGAAAAAAACAGAAAACATAGTTTATGACTTAATAATATATAGAATTACTTAATTGCAACATGCAAATCATAATCTTTGCAAATATATTATCTACCTTTACAAAAGGTCATGTTATTTCATGGATACTTTTATCTTGGAATTAGAAGCCATAAAATAGGAATTAGCATATATTTAGTACTCTGTATTCCTGAGACTCTTATTAGAATTTTATAGAAATTAAATCATACACTAATATATTTGAAACTGATATCTACTCTATAAAGGATAAAAACCAAAACAAAAAGCTCTGAATCCTAGAAGTCGATTACTTGTACAAAGTGCCATTACAAATCCACTAATAGACCTAGTCTTCAAAAAGTTGGGGTTGAACCATATGGACATATCATATTTGTAATAAAAATTTGCACATTTCATTTTTTATCTGGCTAAAACTCTGTTTGAGAATGTTTTTGTTGCAAAGCAAAATTAGCCCAGAGGTTTAAGCATCAGGAATACATATTCTTTTATCTGTTCTCCTCAAGGGACAAAACACCAATTATCTCTAAATCTTAATACTCTATCATCTGACTCTTCCTTGAATGCAGTTAGAGTCTATTTAATACAAATAGCTATATTTTTTAACCTGGGAATTAATCAAATATGACCCAATGTATAAAAGATAATGAGTGTGCATCTTACTAGGAAATGCTGCTTATAACATAGTTTTTCTCTTTGCTTTTTTTCACATTTTTAGGTCTCAGCTCTGAAATAATATGGAAAATGTCATTTTTCATAATACTTTATAATTTACCACAATACTTTTGCTTTTCCTTCATTGTGCCCTACCTTCTTTTTCATTCCTTTCTTATCTCCCTTTGACAATCAAATTTCAGTCACAAAATCACAGAAATAAAGCAATCATTTGATTGGCTTTTATTGTGAGAATTAACCTCAATTTGAAAGAAAACAAAAGTGGTTCAAAATAAATAAGGTTTGAAGTTCTGTGTAAAGTTCGACTTCTTAGTTCTGCAGAATAGGAAAGAAAGAGGACCCTAAGAGGGTGATTTCTGCTAAAGCTAAAGTAGTGGCCTTAAATTCTGAGGATAAGAAGAGAGTTTTGGTAGATGCCCTGTAAGGAGGGTAAGGGGAGACCTAATTTGCATACTTCCAGAACTTTCTTTCTAAGGTTTAAATAGTGAGTAGAATCTGGGATCTGCCCATCATAAAAAACAAAGAGTATGTGAGCAGCCAACCTCTTTCTGACTTATAAGAATCAATAATAATCACTAACATATTCATTTGAACACAGCACAAAGTGGTAATAACAGAGAGAACTCTGGGAAAATTCTCCAAGACATTTACTTTTCTAAAATTCCTGGAAAATGAAAAGCATTTGAGATGATCTGTGGCCAGTTAGAAAACAGCTAATATTGATTACCCAAAATAATTTCACTTAAAAATCAAATCAACTAAGACTATTGGAATTTTCTACAGTAATTTTGGATAAAAATTGTTCTGCTAATTTGGGGTCAGAAGAAAATTTATTATTTATCATAGTCAAAAGATGAAAACTGGTATTTATCAGAATGATGAGATATTAGTTCTGTTCTTTCAATACCCAGACTGGCAAATAGGTACCAAAAATGTGCTTTACATTCCATAGTATGAATGTATCACTGAGAGGGAGTCCTCCAAGAAAGAGCTCCCTCCCTGGCTTCCTCTTAATTCTGGCAAGACTACAGGACTGCTTTCAACAGTGAAATGTGAACAGAAGGATGCATGTCATTTTCCAATTTTTATTATGGAACATGCATGCCCTCACTACTGTTTCTCTCACTTGATATTAAATGTAGTGGATTCCAAGCCCTTAGGGAGTAGTGGAGTTACAAGATAAAGGGAATCCAAGTCTGTGCACCTTCATGCAGAAGAAAGACTCAGGAAATCTGCACTGAGATGTTATTTGAATGAGAAATAAATTCTATTGGGTTAACCACCTAAAGTTTGAGGTTTGCCTGTTATAGGAACAAATATTGCCCTAAAATATAATTAACAAATTTTATTCAATAGCAAGTATTAATTTAAAACACGGAAGTTTTTGGAGTTTGAATATTTATCTAAAAATTGGTCCCAGGCAAGGTGGCACCCACCTGTAATCCCAGTGGCTCAGAAAGCTGAGCAAGAGGATTGTGAGTTCATTGTCAGCCTCAGCAACTTAGCAGGCACTAAGCAACTCAGTGAGACCCTGTTTCTAAATAAACCATTAAAAAGGGCTGGGGATATGCCTCAGTAGTTAAGTGCCACTGGGTTCAATTCCTGATACAAAAATAAAATAAAATAAATAAATAAATAAAATAAAAAGTAGAATATGCGGGTAGTTTTCTAGATTCTCCTAATTTCTTCATGACCAACAACCACAAACCTTATAAATAACTTTGCAGACCCGGTATCTTCTTTCTCATTGACATTTCCTGACTTCTGTTCATGGCAGACCACTCCTCTGTTGTCATTTACCCTATCAAGTATTGATGTTTATCGTTTGTGGGTTTTGTTTTACTTTTTACCTTTTGAACTTTAACCTCCTTTTTGATCAACTTCCAATGACTTCTACACTAATGGAATAAAATATGTAAAATAATAAAAACTCTCCATGAGGATCTGTGAACCATGAGCCTGATGAAAAGTTTGATGAGAGTGCCTAGACCTACAATCGCTGAAATCTCCCTTAAGTCTTGGAGCAAATTTCCTCAGGAAGATGTAAATATAGAAACACCAAGGAAGGAAAATTTCATTTTTTGTTTCCATGTGGACCTAACCCTCAGACGCTGGTGAATGAACCTGAACTACCCAGATGCAAAAAATGGAGATGTACATAGATGTGTAAACCCTGTCTTGTATTGAGAAGATAGCCCAAGACCTATATTCTGACAAGTATAATGTTTTCCTTATCATTCTTCTCTATATTTGATCTAGAAAATTATCTTACAGTTTAGATGTCAAGAAAATTTAGACAAAATTTTTTAAAAGTACATAATTTTTTAATATTTAGTATAATGTCGGCTGCAGCCCCAGGTGATTTGGTTATCCCATATTCCAACTAGGAAAGAGAAAATGACATAAAATCAAAAAAAAAATAAACTATATCTGCACAAGCTCTCCACCTAGTTTTGTAATACAGTTTAATGTTTTTGATTTTGACTCAATGTTACCAATGGTTCTACTTTAGTGATAAACAGACTCAGGGAAAGATATGGCTAGGATTAAGGATTTCTACTTTTGGGTGGAGGATGTACCTCAGTGAGAGAGTGATTGCCTAGTATACAGGAGGCCCTGGGTTCAGTCCTCAGCACTGAAATACAAAAACTAAAACAAGAAATATAAGAACCTGGAGTTCTTTATAGAAGTCAACAGGTATCACACAATGATGATAAAATGAGTATCATTATTACTGTAATGATGAATAATGTTAACTATAGATTTTATGTATTCCTTTTTTATTACATTTTATTTTTTATTTGTTCTAATTAGTTATACATGACAGTAGCATGCATTTTGACACATCATATATAAATGGAATATAACTTCTCATTCTCTGGTTGTACATGATTAGAATCACACCAGTTGTGTAATAATATTTGTATAGAGGGAAATAATGTCTGATTCATTCTACTATCATTCCTACCCCTATATCCCTTCCCCTCCCTTCCCTCATCCCTGCCAAATGCAGAGTACCTCTATTTTCCCTAGCCCCCCACCCTTATTGTGAATTAGCATCTACATATCAGAGAAAACATTCAGCATTTAGCTTTTTGGAATTGGCTTATTTCGCTTAACATGATATTCTCCAGCTCCAACCATTTACCTGCAAATGCCATAATTTCATTCTTCTTTAAGACTAAGTAATATCCCATTGTTTATATATACCATGTTTTCTCCATCTGTTCATCCATTGAAAGGCAACTAGGTTGGTTCCATAGTAACTATTCCAACTTAACTATTGTGAGATAAGTTGCTATGAACATCAATGTGTCAGCGTCACTGTAAGTCTGACAATTTTAAGTCTTTTGGGTATAAACCAAGGAATGGGTTAGCTGGGTCAAATGGTGGTTCCATTCCAAGTTTTCTGAGGAATCTCCATACTGCTTTCCATAATGGTTGCACTAATTTGCAATCCCACCAGCAATGTATGAGTGTACTTTTCCCCCCACATCCTCACCAATATTTATTGTTGCTTGCATTCTTCATACTTGCCATTCTGACTGGAGTGAGATGAAATCTTAGGGTAGTTTTGATTTGAATTTCTCTAATTGCTAGAGATGTTGAGCATTTTTTCATATACTTGATGATTAATTGTACATCTTCTTCTATGAGGTATCCATTTAGTTCCTTAGTTCATTTATTGATCAGGCTATTTGTTTTTATGGTTTTTTAAAGTTCTTTATGTATCCTAGAGATTAATGATTTATCTGAGGTGAATGTAGTAAAGATTTTCTTCCATTCTGCAGGTTCTCTCTTCATGTTACTGATTGTTTCCTTTGCTGAGAAAAAATTTTTTTAGTTTGAATCCATTCTGTTTATTGATTCTTGATTTTACCTCCTAGCACTCTAGGAGTCTTGTTAAGGAAGTCAGTTCCTTTGGGCCTACTTTTTCTTCTACTAGATGTGGGGTCTTTGTTTTAGGTCTAAGTCTTTGATCAACTTTGAGTTGAGTCTTGTGCAAAGTGAGAAGGGTTTGATTTCCTTTCGTTACATGGGGCTTTCCATTTTTCCCAGTACCATTTGTTGAAGAGGCTATCTTTTCTCAAGTGAATATTTCTGGAGCCTTTGTCTACTATAACATAACTGTATTTATGTGGGTTTGTCTCTGTGTCTTCTATTCTGTACCATTGGTCTACATGTCTGTTTTGGTGTCAATACCATGCTTTTTTTGTTACTGTAGCTCTGTACTATAGTTTAAGGTCTGGTATTATGATGCCTCCTGCTTCACTCTTCTCGCTAAGGATTGCTTTATCTATCCTAAGGCTCTTATTTTATGTTCTCTTTATGAAGTAGACACTATACTTAAAGATAAAAGTACATTACTGCTAGTGAAGAACGTGTGTACAATGAAGCCAGAAGTATTCTGTGCTCAATGCCTGCAATATTTGCATTTGTAACTATTATAAATTTTAATATGTAGAAGGTATTATACATTTCACAATTCTCCAAGGTTCATGCCTATTTAGGTAGAATTCCAAAAAATACAAAACAAGTAAAAATATTACTTCATCTATGTATGTCTTTCTATGTATTATTATGTGTACATTTGCATAGACACCCTCACATGTAGAGTATAATGTAAACTAATTTTCAAATATTTAATCCTAGAGTTAAAATAAATACATGAAACACAAATTATGGTTGAATATTAGTATTTTTCAAGTCAATGTTAGCATGACTTTAAATACATTCCTCAATGAACCTCCAGAAGATTCAATATTGCATGAAACTCATAAGTGAAAATGATTTTCCATATTGTGTACTATATGATTTATACATAAATAAACTGAGGACAAGAGGTTAATGTATACACAAAAACATACATACAGAAAAAGACACCAATCTCAATATTCCCAGCCAAGTGCTTTTTCAAGAACACTTAAATATAAAATAGATATATTAGGTAACCCAATTATTCCATGAAGAAAAGTGGAACATGAATCTTCCAAGTATTTTGGTCTTTTGTGAATAATTTGATTTTTATAATATCAAAAATGTGGTTTTAGGCATACTCTTTTCTTTCTTAAAAACAAAACATATTATATCCTCATTAATATAAGATTTACTTAGGAAGTATTTTTCTTTTCTTTCTTTCTTTTTTTTTTTTTTTTTTAACTTCAAGATGCCTTAGAAAGCCCTTTACCTCAGAACTTACATGCCAATTCCATACTGACATAAGGCAGCAATTCATCAATTCTATGGGTATTCTGGAAATATGTGAACAGTCATCAGTAGAAACCCTGTAGTACTCTCAGACTATCATCAATGTTCTTGATGATGCAAGAGTAACACCCATACTTCAGTGCTCCTCTGGTGATGTATTTAACTTTAGTAGAGTTAGCCTGCCTAACAGAAACAGATTTCCTTGTCTTTGTCTGTGGTCCACATGTCCTATTCACACCAGCTCTTGGCTTCACACTCTCATCCCATTACCCTCTTATTCTATTTCATACTGTTACTCTTTGAATTTTAAGTTCTGACTCAGTACCTCAAAACTTCAAGTTTCCTTTCATACTAGCTCTATATTCTTTAGCCTGGATGCATATTTAGGACAGATAGTCTCTTGCTAATGTGGCTCATGTAGCTAAATTTTAGTGAATTATTTTGCTCAGAAGACTCCATTCCCACTAGAAGTGAGGATGAAAAGGCACCATGGGAATGAATGAAGTGCAAAACCAGCCATCATTTCTTTCTTTGTTAAAGATCATGTAGGTTAATTCCAAGTTTTCATTATGATACTCTGTTGTTTTAAAGCTCATGTAGGTTAATTCCAAGTTTTCATCATGATACTCTGTTGTTTCCGTTCTTAGAATAATAGACAAGTGTCATCTTCATGGTGTCTCTTATACAAATAACATTTTATAGCAAGTGTGTCAAAGGTGTACTTTAAGAACAGTTAATGTGAAGAGAAGCCCTGACCCTACTCTATAGGCACAGAAGGATCTACAGAAAATAACTTTGCTACAGAGAATAATTTTGCCACATATACATAGAATAAAAAAACTATTGAATACTAAATCCAGTGTTGTACCATCTTTTTCCCTAGGCGTTTTCCTGCTGGGATACCCTGAAAGACAGACTTGATTCATAATATTGTAAGACTGGTTTATAAGTGTATATACACAATGTAAATTTAGCAGGAACACCTGATGAAAATAGGACTTTTAAAATGTGAACAATCTAAACATTTTTCTCTTTTGCTTTTCCTATTCAGTATATTTTTTCAGATATGCTATGAAGAACAGTATCGTAAAAAATAGTCTTCCATAGTATAGTTCCTGCTTGCATATAATTATGACCAAACAATTACAGAACATCATGCCAGGACCTCTTTCTGAAAAAAAATTGCTTAGTTTTTAAATGTAAAGTTTTTTAACAATATGAGAGAAAATTGGTCTCTCAAAATGTAATATCTCAGCTGGTCATGCTGGTGCACACTGGCTTGTAATTCAGCTGCTCAGAAGACTGAGGCAGGAGGATTGAAAGTTTGAGGCCAACCTCAGTAACTAGTGAGGCCCTAAGCAAGTTAGCAAACTCCTGTCTCAAAATAAAAAAGTAAAAAGGGTGGGGATCTGGCTCAGTGGTTAAGCATACTTGGGATAAAAAAAATAAAAAGCAATATTTCATTTTGTTCAATGGAGCTCATTATAATACAGTTCATTAGTCTACATAGGCAAGCACACTAAATGTCAAATTACATCTTCCAAAACATGGCTACAGTGGCTCCCAAGAAGGAGAAGCAACATGAAGAAGCCCTTTCTAATAAGATTATGGAATACATCATTGGTAAAACTGGTAGGAAAATATCATAATAGTTTGAGATAGAAATTTTATAATAATTTATATTCTTTTGTTTGGGAAATTAAGGTATCTCATAGTGGTTTTATCATAACTTCTAAAATATGATCAGTATGATACTCTTGACTGGATGCTTAACTTTATAAGACAGTTAGGGCCAAATGAAGCATGTTTCATTAGTCTGAGACATCAAGACTAATCTTCATAATCTAACTCTTTCTGCACTTGTCAATTAGATGGGCTTGGAACTGAGAAATGTGAGGCAAAAAAGAAAAACTGTTGAACTGATATCATGTAACTACCAGTAGATATAAAAACATTTTATCAAAGACTATTTTATCAAATAATACAAAGAGGAAGGAAAAGTTCATTATTGGATATTTGTAAAATATTGAGGAGGAAAAAATCTTGGGAGAATATTAAAGAAGTAAAGTCAATAAAACAAAAGCCTTCACATTTTAAATAAAATTAACATGTTTTCTTTAGCTTCTTTTTACTCATAAGTGATAATTTTATTGAAGAATATACTATTTAAGTGTATTATTAAGGCGATGTATTTCAAAAATATGTAGGATTTAATAATGACCAATATCCTCTTATATAATATCATCTTATAAAATAACATCCTTTTATATATATATATATAAAATACTCTCTTATGTAATAAATTTTTGTTTTGTTAAAACACAAGTATGATTTGCTGCATAAGCAAATTTGAGTTTAAAATTACTAGAAAGTTTCATCTAAGATTCAAAAATGATTGATCTCATATGGATTCTGTTGCACATTTTTTTTCACAGCATGATAGAGAAAAGAGCTGTCAAAACATTGCACTGACTTGTAGAACTATGTACAACCCCATTTTCCTCTTAGTATTATTATGGAAAAAACTCAGATTTGGGTTTACATCTGATAATAATCTTCATGAATAATTTTGCCCTGTATACTGAATTGACAGCTAAAGGCTTTGGGGTTAAATTTTGATTTATAAGCAAGGAGGCACCATTTGCAATGTGTGCTGAGTAAAATTTTCACGTGGGGTTGGGCAATGAAATGACCATGCTGAACACTATGTGTTTGGGTTTCTGTCAGCCTTTATTCTCACACCACACTTACTGAGGCCTGACTATAACTTCCTTGTGTCATTGATATCAAGGATCTATTGACAAAATATGTTTTCATATGTAATTAATTGAATCTTTGAATTGGAAATTCACCAGTGAATATACAGTAGACAACTTGACCTGAAAAAAATAGTTCCCATTACTTCTATTTGGATTGTAGCTACTAGATGCCATTTTTTATCTTTTATCTTTCATGTTCTTGAATGCTGATGAGTTTGTACAGAGACCATTACATTAATTTTATTATTCTTACTTTCATTTTTTAAAAATTTTTGTTGAAATAATACTAAATTGAGACTGTTCAATAGCCAGCATATATAAGTAAATGTCTCATCTTAGTCATCTCCTTTTTCTTTTCACCTAAGAATATAGAATTGAGAAGGAAAAATCTCTATTTTCCAGAATGTTATTTTGACCACAAATTAGCTTTAGAGTTTTCTGTTTCTATTAAGCTGATAAACTAATAAATACATTCTTCATTTTTGCAATCCTTGAAAAATGTCCAAAGAATTCTTTCACATATAAATTCATTCCATAATGATTTAGTGAGTATTTGCTATGTGTGAGCTACACTACAGAGTATTACCACTTGTGTTTTCCAGAGGGGGCAGCACTATGCTTGAAGCAACTTGTGCCAGTTTATGCAAACTGATTCTGCACCTATTCCCAATTTCATATTCATTGACATTACATTGATCCCTTAAAATTGGCCATGGTGGGAATATGAATCACTGCGGATTGACCACTATGATCAGGGCATGTTCTTACCTGGAGAAATGGTCGTTACATGTTTACTAGCACATTCATAAATGGAAAGCCTTGTAAAACCTATCTAAGAAAAGGTAATTTGTGTTTACAACTTATAGTTGATCTGAAATACAGTAATCCAAAATTTTCAAATAAGACATACAAGATTCCAAAAATTATAATTGCCAGGTCCCTATTCACATAACTGTCATAAATACAATTGGATCTAAATGCAGGTCAGGAGCCTCTAATTCAATTACGTTTTCACCCTTTAATGTAGTTATACCATGTCACTGAAAATTTGTCTTCCATTCTAGTTCATATCTCTAATAATGTTATACATATGGGCATATACTCAATTTTGTTATTGTACTTAACATTATAATTAAGTTGTAGTGAAATTTCTGAAGAAATCTTGTAGGTGACAAGGACAGATATCCAGGTTTATTTACATCCTTGGGAGATGTTCTGCAGAGGAGAGTTCTTCATTTACATTTCATGCAGACTCCTGCCATGAGAACTGGAGCCCCAGTGGAAAGTGGACACTGCTAAATCAATGTGAATGCTATCGACATCTTAGCCACTCACTTGAAGATGTTATTTCTCAGCATGGAAGTGTCTGCATAAGGCAGACCACTCTTAATACATTTTAAATCTCTACCTTTAATGCTTGAGTCAAATAAGAAAAGAAAGCATGTAAGTTTGGGGTGAAGGTAAATTTTTCATCAACTTTCCCACAAATGTCATGGATGCCTCTGAAGCTAGTGTTTGTAGGTGCTAATAAATGCCCAGCAGGAATAATTCATTGATTCTGACACTAATGCTGTGCTCAGAAATTTCTCCCTCTTTATTTATTTAAACCATCACTCTCTGATTCAGTCGACACCTTGTAACTGAGGAGATTTATCTGGGCAGCTTTCAATCAATGTAATAGGTACTGCTAGTACACCAATGGATCAAAAACCCTGCATACTATTATTTCAAAACATGATCTTCTGGAAGGAAGGCAATTAGTAATAAACGAGGCTAATTTTAGTAATACATTCTAAAAATTAATAAGTACTCCTTCACATTTTCACACCTCAATTCTATTTATCATCCATTAATTACTCCACACAGTTAAGTTTGTAAAATTTGATTCTTACACCAGTGTTCAATAATGATCCACCTCTTTGAGCAAGTAGCTATCACTATGGCCACATGAGCATAAAAAGATTGCCTATTATGAGGCACAGGAAAAACATATTTGTTTAAAATTGGTGCGTATTAATGATACAGAATAGTGAGGTTTTGTGGCATATGAATACATGCATATAACATTATGTGATCAATTTCCCTACATAATACTTCCCCTCCCTTCCCCTCCCCTCCTCTTTCCTCATGATGTCCTTCTTCTACCCTAGAGGTATCTTTTCTATTTTCATGAGATCTTTTTTTTTTTCCCCTGGTTTTCCCCCTTCATCTTCCATATGTGAAATCAAACATATGACATTTGTCTTTCTGAGTTTGACTTATTATGTTCTCCAATTCCATTCATTTTCCTGCATATGACATAATTTCATTCTTCTTTATGACTAAATAAACTTCTATTGTATGTGTATCACATTTTATTTATCCATTCATCAGTAGACACCTAGGCTGATTTCATAGCTACTGTGAATTGTGCTTCAATAAATATGGGTATGCTGTATCTCTATATTATGCTGACTTTAATTCTTCTGAATAAATGCCAAGAAGTGGTATAGCTAAATCATATGGTAGTTTGATATCCACAGTGACTGTGCCAATTTACATGCCACTAATATTGTATAAGTGTTCCTTTTTTTCAGCATCTTTCTTAGCATTTATTGTTATATGTATTCTTGATGATTGTCATTTTGACTACAGTGTGATAGAATCTCAATGTATTCTGATTTGCATTTGCCCATGGCCAAAAATGTTAAGCTTTTTTTTTTTCATTTAATTGACTGTTTGTACTTCTTCTTCCAGAAGTGTCTGTTAGCTTATTCTTCCATTTATTGAATAGGTTATGTTTTTAAGTGCCGATTTTTTTTAGTTCTTTATATATTCTGCATATTAATCCCCTGTGAGAGAATAACTGGCAAAGAAATTCTCTCAATCTGTAGGTTTTCTCTTCCCTTTGCTAATTGTTTCTTTTGCTGTGCAGAAGCTTTTAAATTTGATACCATCCTATCTATCTGTTCTTAGAATTATTTCCTGAGCTATGAGATTCTTATCGAGGAAATTGTTGCCTGTGCCTATAATGGGGAAGGGTTTCTCCTGTTTTCTTCTGGAAGTTTCTATATTTGCAGTCTTATATCTAGGTCTTCACTCTATTTTGAGCTGACTTTTGGGCAGACTGAGAGGTGGGGATTTAGCTTTGTTCTTCTACATACGGATATCCAGTTTGGAAAAAAGGTTCAATATGTAGTAATTGGCAGCTCATATAGTAGAATGGGATAACTATACATATGTTGTTTGAGATAGCATATTTCTCTTACTAATTATCTACTGATTACTTTGATGAGATTCGGATGAAACGAATTGATGGTATATCATGAAGTTTTGAAGTATGAAAAGTCGGTATTTTTATTTTCATTGTAAGTGTAATTAGTGTTGCATTCGAGGCTCAAAGTCCAGTCACTTGGGATGTGCTCACCTCTGAATGTGACAGCCCAGTGCTCATAATGCCTATTTCTGCCTCAGCCACTATGCCCTATGAAATAGAAGTATGGTAAATGCAGAAGTCAATGTGATTATAGTGATCATTTCCCAGGTCAAAGTCCTAAAGTCTGAGATGCATTTTTGAGGCTTAAGACACTAACTTTTACCCACTAACCTCTCTGCTCTGTCCATCCTCTTTTCTTCTCAATTTAATGAAAACTACCTTGATATTGAAGTTGTCGGAATTTTCAGGGTGCTAAATGATCAGACCTCTCCTCCTTAGTGGTTCTTAATATTCTGAAAAGTAAAACAAGAGTAAGATAGGTATCAAATATATAATTTCTATTTGGCAAACCTGGATAGAGGGAAGTGCAGTATCTTCTGATCATGTGCGGTTTTATAAGGCATTAGGTGATGAGTACCGAGATGGAGAGAGAATAATCAGGCTCCTTGTGGGCATAGCAGGGAACCTGGTCCCACACTCATCAATCAGTGCAGACATAACAAGAAAAATCAAGGATAGGCATACAATAAGAACCAAGCCAAGGAATAATGTGGAGAATAAGGAAATGTGTTCCCTTCCCTATTTCCTTTATTTTATGACAGTGATTTTAACATAATGTCAATATCCATGGACATTATTTTTTTATTTTTATCTCTCATTTCTCCCTCTCTTTCCTCTTCTCTCTCAGCCCCAGTCTTTCTCTCCCATTACTTTTATTTCATGATCTTATAGCTGTTTACTTACATGGGTAAGATACTACTACAAAATAAATTTCAAACAAGTCTAATACCTCAAAAATCATATCAGATCAATAAGTGTCAATCAGTGACAAAAGGGATGTAAATATCACTAGATAAAGGGTCAAAGAGATTCCTTTGGATGATAAAAAATGATTCAGATATCATTAATAAAAGTGTGAGGAAAATAAAATTATTGTGATTTATTTTTACATATTGCTTCATTGTTTTTGAGTTTTTTAATGTTTTCTCATTCATTGAAGCACCTGTTAGGCATCTTTGATAATAATTTATCATTATTTTATAGAGACTGAGGTTAGGAAGAATGCTTGACTCTTTCTAGTGAGGAAACCTAGCCAGACTTCTAAATCTGGCACTCTGATTCCACATCTCTTGCTCTTTCCACTACAGCATGCTGAAGTCACTAGTGAAAAAGCACTCCATATGTCACACAACATGCCATAAGATTGTCCAACTATTTTGAAGAAAATCTCCCAGAGAAATCAATGACCAGGAGAGAATTGCAGAAAGCAGATGGTGTCATCAGCACACTTCTGGTGCGGCATCTGCGGTTACTTCTGTGCCTCTAGATTGGATTGTACTTACAC
Organism: Sciurus vulgaris; assembly: GCF_902686455.1. NCBI lineage: Eukaryota > Metazoa > Chordata > Mammalia > Rodentia > Sciuridae > Sciurus > Sciurus vulgaris. Next base: position 33,304,768 of record NC_136475.1, on the reverse strand, counting down.
CGAAAAAGCCAATATGTGCAAAAGAAAAAAAGTAATGATAAAATCAGGAAAAAAAAAAAAAAACGCATAGTACAGACACATTTGGTAACTACAGAATTGCTGATGGATAATTACTATGCTGCATTTGTGAATGTGTGTGCACACGTGTGTGTGTAAACACACACTTGAGCATTTTCTGATGCTTCTCTAATGCTCAGTGAATGCCGCGGAGCTTGGAGACCCAGAGGCCAAAGGGGCCCTGAGAGACTCACCTAGACATCACAGTAATAGAGTTGCAGTGGAAACCCCCTACCTAATTACAGATGGTGCTCAAGGCAAATCCCATTAAGACAAGTTTTATGGGTTTGTTGCGGATTGGCTGTTAGAAATTACACCATTAGTACCCAGAGCCTGAAGTCAAACTGTACTGATCTCCAGACTTTCTGCAGAGAGGTAATAAATGAAAGCAAAACAAAACAAAACAAAAAACAAAATACCAAAACCACCAAACATAATTTTTCAACTCACACTGGATTCCATTCTAAGAAAATTTCCTAGAACACAAATTAAAACAAACACACACACACAAACACACACACACAAACACACACACACACCCTAATTGTATCCAACAACTCTTTAGAGCTTTACTACAAGACACATTCACCTACTTTGTTTGTCCTATTTGATTTTGAAAACAAGCTATAAAGGCAGAATATGTGAGATGGCTTTGTTTTCTCCTCAAAGCAATGTTCCTTGCCAGTCACATGACTGATGAGGACATGTGGTGTTGATCTTGAGCCCTCCACCTAACTTTCTCTTAGGGATGGATGTGGTTCATATACCCTAGTTTATGGAACATTTGGGTGCACACTACCTCTACCAAATGAATAAACAAAACAAAACCTCATCCTTCATTCCAATAATATATCAGATCCTCAAATTCATGGCCTTATTTGGTTTCATTTTCTTGAAACATTCCAGAGCTCCTCCAAAGAGGTTGAGCTAGTAAGTTTGAACTTGAGATTAAAATATATAGTCCTCAGAGCCAAGGGCATAGCTCAGCAGTGGAACACATGCTTATTACATATGAGGCTTTTGGGTTCAATCCCTAGATCATAGATAATATGTAGTTACCAGTTATCATTCAGAGTTGTCTACTAATAGAAAACAAATCCTATATTTTGTTCATTTGCTTACCTTTGTATGTACAAGTGTTCATAAAAATCATATTTAATTCACTTTAAAGTAAGAGCTGTAATGTTCATGTAGAAGTCAATACGGTAACAAATAACCAATCAAAGGAAACATATTTGGTATGTTTTAGTATTACAAATGACTTACCACATGCTTACCTTTTATACTCCTTGTTTAATTTTACGTGGTATAAATTAAGGAACAGATGAAAGAAAATGATCACAAATAACGCAGCAATTTTGACAATTGTTTTATTCCTTGAGTTGATCAATGGAACCTCAGTTAGGCTGAAAAGACTCAGAAGTCGCTTTTATGGGCCATTGTGTTCCCATTCATCTAAAGAGAAGGTATGTTGGATTCCTTACCATATTGAGATGGAAAGGAATCCCAGCTCCCTAGCACCAGCAGCTTCATCCCGTGCCCTGAAATTATTTAAGGCATGACTGCCTTTAAAATGCATGAACCCATATTTGCCCTCAATGTTCCAGCCTTTGATCTTTCACCACTGATTGTTCCACATCATCAAAAATCCTCAAAGCTCCTCTGTGAACAGTGGTCAGGCCCATAGGCACACTGCAGAATTTAATCTAGAAACCACAAAATTGAAAGTCTTTACATCTCAGCCTCTAGTCCTGCACTTGTTTAAACATATTCATAACACTTCAGAATGGCTTTTGCTGTTATTCAGTCAATTATACATGATACCCGTTTTAATGTTTTAAACGAGAGAACTGACAGTCAAAATAGAGAATTCCAATTAACACTGAATTTTTATTTTATCAATATTTTAAAGGATTTTAAGCATCAGATATGAAGTGTGATTCTAAAGTGTGACTTTCATCACAAACCCAAATTTCCACATCCACATGGCTCCTGTCCTTCTTTTCAACTCAACAAACATTTATTATGTGACTATTACATGTCTGATGGAAAGCCATAGAAATATTGGAAAAGGACATTCTCTGTCTTACAAGAGCAGGAAATTTAAAATGACAATTGGGACATGTATTTCACAAAATTAGTAAGTTTATTTGAATCATTTCTGTTTAATTTCTCTTTAAGAACAAGGTCTCTGAAATAAGCTGCATGAGAAAATAAATCATATTTCTTTCTGGTTAGAGGAAAGTTGGACCCTGGACATAGCATCATTTTTACCTTCCTTTACCTCATGGTCTCCTGTCCCAAATGTTGAGAACCCTACAGAGAGACACCAGTGCTTTTAAATAGAGATATCACTATGAAATCAAAACTTTACTAAATTTATTAATTGAGGAAGGGTAAAGCAGAACTTAAGAAGCTCAATAATATGTTTATTTATCTGAAACCTCTCAGCTTAATAATCAGGATCCCATTGCTTATAAGTGACAGAAACCCATGTAAATTAGTGGAAAGGAACAGAGGAAAACATTGATTCTTGAAATATGTGACAATTGGAAAACCAAACTATGGGAAAGGCAGACACTCCAAGAACTCTGCCATGAAGCTTTTTCCAGTTACTCTGCTATCTCCATTTCTCTCTGGCATTTGCTTCATTATTTCTCATTCTTGACCTGTAGGAATCATGACTATCCAATAGCACAAAGGCCTACCTTTTAGTATTTTTATATTAACAAGAACTTTATTTATTTCTTAATCACCTCATGTTCTAAATCCCAGGGAAGAAATTGAATGCCTCATCTTGGGTCTTATCCCTATTTCAAAGTAAGTCAACTATGCAAATAATTCCAAAGGCGGTTTTGTAGGATCTGGTATTTCCTATGGTGATATACTATGTGGGTGTAGCAAAGGGAGGCTCCTCCAAGAGGGTTAGATGATCATTGACAAAGCCCTCTGTAGGGACCTTCTGCAAAAACATGAGCATAAGTTTTCCAAATGTCCTAAACTCATCATAAACTATTACTTATTTGTAACTTGAATGAAGAAATAAATTAAGCAGATGTAATATAGTCTGTTCCCATTTATCTCTTTATACATTTTTCTATGACTTTTACTTGTAGTGTAACCAGAAATTTTGTATTTATGTGAGTTTTGCTAACACAAGTTTCAGGGAATTTTGGAATAAGAAATGGATGCAGGTTTTATAACAGAATTATAGAGACTGAGTGAGTTACAATGAGGAGAAATTCATTAATTCATAGTTCTGAAGTTTGGAAATTCCAACATCAAGAGGTAAGCATCTGACAAGGGCACTCTTACTGTATCATCCCATGGCAGAAGGGAGAAGAAAGGATAAAAGAGAGAAAGCAAGAAGGAGCTAAACTCAATATTTTATAAAGACCCCATTCCTGTCATAATGACCCCACTGCAAGTATTATGGTATTAATCTTTTTATGAGTGCTGAGCCCTCTTGACCTAATCACCTCTCATTAGGCCCACTTCCTAATATTGTTGCATTGGTAATTACGTTTCCAACACATGCTTTTGGGGGGACACATTCAAACCATCAGCATTCCAACCCTGGTACCCAAAATGTATGTCTTTTTCATATGGGAAGTATATTCCATTCCAATATTCACAGTCTTATTCCAGCACCCAAATTCAAAAGAACTGAAACTCATTTAAATCAGGTACAAGTAACTCTCAAAGTAGTACTCATCTTCCAGCAAGTTTCCTTCAGCTGCGAACCTATGAAATCAAAACAAATTTTCTACTTCTTAAATGCAGTGGTAAAATATGCATAGAATTGACACAGGTAAAGGGCATTTCTTTTCTTGATGAAAACCCATTATTGTAGTAGTTGGAGCAATCTCATATCAACTATAACTTGGTTCTATTTTACTCTTTAATAATAGACAACCAATGTCTTTCATTAGAAAGCAGGAATCAAAGAAGTAATGTGTTTAAAATTTATTGGATCTAATATAGACTGATTTGGTGCTACTGCTGATTGGTAAATGGTATAGCTTCCTTTAAAGAGTTTTCCTTAGTAAGAATTTTTGTTATAGATTTATTTTATTTGTATTTGAAAAACATTTTTTTGGCAGTCCTGGGGGTTGAACCCAGGGGCTCTCTACTTTGCTACTGACTCACACTCCCAGCCCCTTTTATTTTATTTTGAGACAAGGACTCACTAAGTTGCTAAGGTTGACCTCCATTGAACAATCTTCTTGCTTCATCCTCCCTTGTTGCTAGGATTATAGGTGGGCACCACCATGCACAACTAAAAGGAAGTTCTTCTAAGATCTTGGTTAATCCTATACAAAATTACTGTTTCATACACTCCACATTTAGCTCATTCTTCTAACTACCAAACAAAAAATTATTTAAAGTCAAAGAAGGAAGCAAATTGATTTCTCAAATTATGAAAGGTAGAAATAGAATAAATCCACCTAAGGGTTAACGGTTCCTAAAAGAAGTGTCAGAGTGACCTCCTGTTTATAAGGATAGACATTGGAAAAAAACCCTCTTCACAACCCAGTTTTATCTTCAGAGTCCTTATTAACTATTTATTACTTTAAAATAACATAGATGAGGGTCAACATGACAATTATATTGAATACTATTAGAAAAAGATGCTACTCTTTATAGGATAAAAATACTTGTGCAAGACTTTCTCCACACACCTTCTGTGAATATAGCTGGTTTTATACTACTTACATATGTATTTCTAAAAATCACTTTGCTGTACATAATTGCACAGAAAAATCATCAGGGCCTATGGGGAAAAGAGATTAGATCATAACAATACATTTTTTTTTTATCAGAGACATTTGAGAAAAGATAAGACTCATATACTTCTACACAAAGTGAATGATTAGGAAATACATGAATACTATCAAGGTGGCACTCTGCTTGAGAAAGACTCAAAATTTGTAAATATGGGTAACAGAAAGTCTATTGGTTTTGTTCTTGATACTTCACAAATTACAACAAATTTGGTAGCTTGAAACAACACTCATTTTCTGTCTTGAAGTTCCTTAGGTCATAAGGCAGGTGGAATCCACGTGGCTCTTCTGTTCTCTCAGTCTGCAATCAAGGTGTCAGCTGAGGCTATCATGTCTGATAAAGCTCCAGTCCTCCTCTAAGATCATTCAAGTTATTGGCAGAATAGACTTTGGATTACAGGGTGGAATCCCTCAGCAACTCCCACGATGGACAGTTCATAGCCCAGCTAATGCCTTTTCACAAACAGCAGGAAACCATATAACCTCTTCCATCTCTGACCTCTAGTCCTTCCTTTAAAGGGCTCACCTGATTAGGTGAACATCATTCTGAAGAGCATACCTTTAAAATTAACTGTCTTTGAATTTTCTTCACCTTTGTCATACAATGTGTCTTAAACATAGGTGAGATATTCCATCACCTCTGCCATGTTTCATTGTGTAAAAGCAAGTTACAAATCTCTCAAGAGCAAGGGATAAGGCAAAGCAATGAGTCACTGTAGGTCATCTTAGAATTCTGCTCAAGACAGGAGCTCTCCAACTTTTGAGTTATTGTGAAGAGGTAGAAGTAGAGCTATATGAAATTGGATGGAAAATTTTAACATGAGAGGTAGCTCACTGGGGCTTATAACACATTCTGTGAACTGAGGCAAGTTGTAGATGCTTACCGTGTGTATTTTATATATTCCTATGTGGTAGCTCAATTCAGCTGGGTGCAGTATTCTGAATTCAGCTTGTGTTTTCTCACAGATGAAATCATGCATAAGCAAATGTAAATTTTGTATTATGCTCAAATTGTTCCCTAATAGATCAGTAGCATTGAAACCAATGTGCATTTTTAAAACAATCATTATAGCAGAGTGAACTATATGTATTTATCTTTCTACCATCTTTAATGTATGTTGGCATATAGTGGAAGTTTAGTAATGTCTTTTAAATTGAATAGAATTGAAATAGACTTTTGAATTTGGGATAGATATGTGAATGGGCTTTAGTTAAATCCATCAAGTCATTGCTGAATTGTGTTCATGGCTTCAACGAACCAAACAAAGATAAAGGGATTTTATCTTTGCATATCATTTATCTTTGCAATCACATAGAGCTCATAGGAACAAAAAGAAGAGAGTTGAGGAAAATATGTATTTTAAAGATAGTAGGAGGCAATTTGAATGCCTGAGTTCTAATTTAAAGATTGTCATTATGATTTCTATTATACGCATTTTGCTTTGGTTTTAAAATATGTGATTTTGGACAAGGGAGTTTCAAAAGTAGATGATTTTCTATAATAGAAATAGAAAGTTTGCCTTTATTTATCACTTGAGCTCTTTATGAAATGCTGTCCAGGTAATCAAAGCTCCACTATAATTAGGACATTTCAGCACATATCCTCGGTAGAGTTTCCTCCATTGGAGGGAATCATTAGGAATTTAAATGAAAACAAGCTGAGTATCAAAAAACATTTTAATGCATACAAAAGCAATATTAAGGATGTCTTTTGAGTATATTACCTTTTATGACTGTTTTAAGAATTTGGAAAAGGCAATAGAATATTGTCTTTGAAGACAATGATTTCTGACCACATACTTCATTCAAGTTACCACCTGAATTATAATTGAAATAACTAACAGTACATAAAATAAGCTTTCTTCTTAGCCTTTGTGATGCATAGTAAGAAAATAGCCTCAAGCAAATATAAAATGTGAGAATTTTCTGCAAAATACCAATGCAATGGGATTTGACTAAATTCCCAAACAACCCATAATTCCATAAGGGCACAGAAAAGTTTCTTAAAATATAAGGGTTACACATGAAGCTGAGAATAAAGTCTTGTTTGAAATAGAAAAAAGTAGGAAAAGAAATTAAAGGCAGTGGCTAAAAATACAGGTAAACATGAAAATAAAGTCATGCTCAACAGCTATAGTAATAAAAGTGAATTTTTTAAAATGTTCTCAATGAAAGTCAGTGAATCCCAAACATGCTGTTTTTGAAAGCTTATCTTAAAACAAATGCCACTGAAAGAAAACAACAGAGGTCTGGGTAAAGTTTCAGTAAGCAAATATAAACAAACAAAAAAAAAAGTCAGAGACAATTTAGATAATAACAGACAAAGTCCAATTCTAGTACATGCATGGTTCATTCCACAATGTTAAGTAGGGTCCACTAGAGTCAGAAAGGTTGCTGGGTGTTTCATCTATCAGGTCAGACAATAGACTTTATGATTTTAGCAGTTCCCAGTCAGGCTTTAGCCAGTGGTCTTGTGGCCAGGCTTTATGTCTCCACTAGGCACTCAATGTTTCTGCCCTGTTGGTCATGGAGCTGTACCATAAGAAGAGGAAACTGTAATTAAGGATTCATGTAATGTGCTAATTTAGAAATTTCATTGTTTTCTTTGACAAACGCTGAAGAGGTAAGCCCATGAAAGGATAGTTTAGGCGCCTGACCAGCACCATAATACTCCGCTGGGTCATACTAATGCTACTGTGAAATTTATGGAGTTTTTAAGTTTAGAGGAGAAGAAAAAATAATCAACTTTAAATACAAGATAATTAGTGCTATTTTAATGCTGAGGGTTTATGAAATTATAGGATGATTTTTTTTTTTCAATTTTGATAATGACATTGTGGTTTTGTTAAAGAAATGGTTTCTCTTTTGGAGACTCTACATTTACAATGATAATGTGGTATAGAGAACTTTGAGAGAAGAGCATAGGAGAGTAGATGCAGTGAGATTTTCCTTTGTTGATAATTGTTGAAATGAAGTATAGGAATTTACAGGATTCATTAATTTTTCAACTTTTGTGCATATTTGAATTTCTCCATGAAGCAAATAAAATGAATCCAGTAGCAGTGGGCACATCCAACATCCAAATCTTAGTTTCCTCTTATCATTAGCATTTATCATGTTTTCAACATAATTACTTAATTGTAAATTTATGTACTTTTAAACAATGGTTTTGTTTAATAACCAGCTTAAAAACTTTCTAGAAATTTAACAACTGGTTCCAGCAAGCTTATACAAGCTAGCTCTAGGACACCACTGGATACAAAAGGGTTCATAAACTGAATAAAAGTTCAACATAATACTATTGCATTTCCTCCAAGTAAAGTCAGTTAATAGGTAAATGAATGGTATCAGGAACTTGTTAATATTTTTCAAAAATTTTGTTTTTCAGTCTTTATAATATTTCAAGATTTTCAAAAACTTTTTTCTAACTAGGGTAAGAAGATTGTTCTAGCTTTGTCTCAGTCTTGCTTTCCTTCCAGCTTCCATTATCATTATATCCTCACATCATGGCTGTAGTATATGTTGGTGTCAGACAACCCATCAAAAGAAAATGTTCCTGAACAAGATCCTAAGATTTGTTCTGATTGGAGAGATTTAAACCACATGGTCACCTCTGAAGCTAAGAGTGAAGTATTTCTTCCAAGTTTACTGAGATGTCATTGACAAAGATTGTGAATATTTAAGGTATATAGCATGATGTTTTGATATACTCCTGCATTGTGAAATCATTAGCATAATACTTAACACTGCCTCCTCAAAACTGAAAGTCAACAAAAATAAAGTACGAGATACTATCAGAGTGAAGAAAGAGGCATAATGACTAAATTTAATGTTATATCCTGAATAGGATCCAGGACTAGAGAAAAATGGACATTAGATGAAAACTGAGGATATCTGATCCAATTATGGAGTTAAGTTGTTAAAAATGTACCAAGACTGGTTTCTTAGTTTGGATAAATGAAACAAAGTAATGTAATATCTTAAAAATGGGGGAAAGAAGGTGGGGGCATTTGGGAACTATTTATTGTCACTGCAACTTGTCTACAAATCCAAAACTATTTTAAAAGATTTTAGACAGATTTATCTAACTAGAAAAAAATAGAAATGAGGAGAAATATTTTTTAAATTATTTAAATAGAACGTGGTAGAGGACTGGGGTTGTAGCTCAGTGGTATAGTGCTTGCCTAGCATATGTGAGGCACTGGGTTCAATTCTCAGCACCACATAAAAATAAATAAAATAAAGGCAACTAAAAATATTTACAAAAAAACATGGTAAAGGTTAGGCCTAGAACAATGTTGTGCTAGCAAATGAAGTATAAGACAGAAGACCATTTGTTGAGAGGCTGTAACGGGTGATTCCTCTCACATACTATACTTCATTTATTGCTGTCTCGTTATTCTACATTTAGAAATACAAGAAAACACCCCTAAACTAACAAACTACCTGCAAATGTCTACAAGCCAAATTTCACAAATAGAAATATTTCAAATTAACAACTTTTGAATGCCATTACAACCAATGCAACATCCAATGTGATGAGTATGAAAATGAGGTCCACTTCAGGTTCTAAAATAAATTATCAAATTCTCAATGTCATTTTTTCAAAACCAAAATATTTGGGCCTAGAGATTATAACAGAGACCTAAAATCTAAAATTATGCTGAAGAACACAGGTATGCAGAAGACAAGATTTTGGAACATTAGGTTCTAAAGTAGCACATCTAAATTACCAGAGGTTTATGTCAAAGTTTATCCTTTTGGGGTAAAATATTTTTATTTCTATTAAAATAGAAAAAAGAAAAGAAAAATGAACAATGGTTATAAATTAACTACTTTCCTTAAGGTTACAATGACATGAATATCTTCTTCAGAGTAATTTTTATCACCTGTAAGTTGCAAAAAAAAGTCCCCCCACTGTTTGTTGAAAGAATTACATTGCACAATCTCTTTGGAAACTGTTCTAACTAGAATCCAGATTGAACATACAATATATGTTTTGAATGTTCACTCTGCAAAATACTGAACTAAGTTAGTGGAAGTAAAAATAGTCTTCAAGAACACATAAATGAGCCAGGTGCAGAGGTGCATACCTGAAAGCAAATGAAAGAGAATACAAAAAGAAAAAGTTGGGGAGTAAGATCCCAAAGATCATCAATGCTTTATTAAGCATCAAAGGGGCACATTTTCAAGAGGGATAATGGTGACAGGCTACAACCAGGGTCTGAGTTTTATAGGGTTTAGAAGAGCCAGGTCATGGGATGAGTTGGTCAATTACTTTTGAAGGGCTTACTTTCAGTATGATTGTGAGCTCCCTTTTTCCTTGAGGGTTTTGTATGTCTCCATTTCCTTCATTCCAGACATTTAAAAGAGGTATAATGAGTTGGGACTACATCATCATATCTGGCTACTTCCTGATAAGAAGGGGAGTCACTGGGACATCTTCTAGAGTCTGAAAGAGGAACAAAGCTTTCACATGTTCTTGGGTGGCAGCCCTGGAGATGGCAGAGGCAAGTTCTGTTAGAAACCTCTGGAAAAGTTTTTTAACATGCAAGAAGGGAGAGAAATAAGATAATCAGGAGAAATGGGATCATAATTGGTCAAATTCCAAGGAAGAGGCAGAGACTACCTTGTGCAGTAAGAAGATCCAGGCCCAAAAGATTTTGCAGGACACCAGATGCCAAGGATTCCTATTGATTTGATAAAGTTAGTACCAAATTGGCAAGCTGGTGGATATCTTCAATAACCTGTACTGGCAGTTTTTTATACGAGTGAATACAGGTTCCCAATATCACTGTCCTGTGCCAATCCTGGCAGATATTTCTAGCCCTATGAGTAAGGGAATAAACTGGAGGGCCCTCTTGTGTCTGGTGTGTGCCATTATCAGGATAGGCAAACTTTGGTTTTTAGGTATAATGTCAATTTGAGGAGTAAGGAATATGAAGGTGCAGAGGCCAGTCCAATTTTTGGTAGGCAAGTGTAAATATGAGCCTCTCAAAGAAAAAAAAATCCTTCAGAATTTGTGGGGCACCAGGACTGTGGGGCTGACACAAATGTACTTCTTAACTCTTCCATTACAAGAACTATTGTCTTTTCTATTAAATGTTCAGGTATGTCTGTACTTTGTTTATAACTGTTTGTGCTAGATGTTTAAGACTAAGCTGGTCAAATTGACCTTGTTCCTATCTATTGTTAAGAGTCAGTTAAGTTCCCCCAGGGGTTCACTCTTGGGAAATTATTAAAAGCCTTTTAGCTTCATAAGTATAATCTGCCAGGATGGGTCAGGGTCTCCTTGACATGTAGCTTCCCTTGGAAACATTAGGGATGATTCATTCTCCAGTACAACATGTGCACTGGTTGGTTTTCTGTTCTCCAGGGTCTCATTAATCTGCCTGATCAGGAGGTCATGAGGCCCAGAGTCACACAGGCCTTAGAGAAGTCCCCTTATTTCCTGGGTTCAAGTTGACCTCGGAGGGAAGGAGTCATATATTGGCAATTTACCTTTTGGCCCTTTTCCCCCCTTAAGTTTAGTCTCCAAGTTTTGGTCTTAAACATCCAACAAGCCACTTTCACCAGTCTTAAAGTAACAGCACTGGGTTTTACTTTTAATGTCTACAACTTAACAGTTATTTACCCCTCCTGTATATTTAGGGTCAATGTTAGTGCTGTAAGCTATCCTTATATACTGTCTGACCTATAGATGATGGACTATTATCTCAAATAAGCTTACGTGTTATATTAGGGGTTGTATTTTGTAAGGTCCTAACAGGTAATAAAGTTTATAAGAAAAGTACAAAATGAAATTAACAAGTGTAAAAACTTTCAGTTTATATAATAGCCATGAACTAGTAAATGTAATTTTTATAATTCCAAATCCTTAACAATTCTTTATCCAGAGTTCTACGAACCTTAATTTCATTAAGACTAATTTCTGTAAATAATAAAACTTAACAGACACAAGAAATTATCTTGATAGATAAAAGCAGATTAATGTTTTAAGAAATTCTTGTTACTTGAACCTATAAAGGATTAAACTTTGGTGTACATCAGTACATTACTATTTGACCTTAGCAAAAAGCCCTAAATAATTTTAATTGATTATGCTAATTATATATAACCAATTTAGTTACTTGCAAACTTTTTGTGATTTACCCTCCACAAATCTTCTGCTAATTACTTAGACACTCTACAATTTTTTACTTTAGCATACAAAAGCCAGAAAACCAGAAACATTTATTTTTCCTTCTACTTTCATACTAAAACATATTTCTATACCTAGGACCTTCTTATATCTGTTTCCTAGTTGTTGATCCCTTTTTAAAATCACACTCTGAAAGAATCCTTATGGAATTTCTGATTTTTTTCAAATTACTCCTCTTAAAAAGATTAATACTTTATGCTATTTACAGTACTTTAATTGAAACACAGCTAAAACTTTTCAGACTCTTTGCATATTGAATTATGCCTGTTAGAACTTTAACTCTTAGCTTGCTTTAGTGAAGACCCAGAAACAAAGTAACCTTAAACTCTTTTTCTCCACTTATAAAAACAGATTTAATGTTTAAATATATTTCCTTGTAGAATGTAACAAGTCAAAAGTACTTGATTTTATATTTAGCAGTTGATGTTTTAGTACTTTAACTTAATAAATTAATCATGTCTTCTGTAACGAACACATTTATGATTAATCACATTGAAGTTGATGTTAAATTTAATTTATTAATTTTTAACTATAAAAGCCAAGATATCAGACAAGTGTAGTTAACAGTACTAGCTGTCTCTTCCCAACTGGAGAAAAATCCTAGAAATGATGGATATTACTTTCTGAAAGCCATCACTCTATTAATTGTCTGACCACCTAGAAAAATATGTGTTAGTAATTTTAAGACGTCTTTACTCTCTTCTGTTTACCTAATTTAAAATGAACTTTTTAAGTCTCATCAACTGAAAGATATTTGGATCCATTTCTCTTTTAATTTATGAGCACTCATTTATCTATATGCCAATTTGTGACCATGGACATGATATACGAACAGAGCATATATATAGACACAGCACCACAATACACAGGTGTGCACATATATGTAATATAGACAGGAAACAGAGGTCTTGCTGCTGTTTCTATATAGACAGCAATGCTACAGATGTTTATTAAAGCATCTATTAGATTTAGGATGTTAGAAATCAAAGTAGGCTTATTGGACTTTCCTATTACGGATTTATGATGTATTTCCTTAAACAACAGAGACCTGTGCAGCTGGAAATGCTAGGTTTAAAGTATAACAGCCATGGAGGACACTGAGATCAAAGTCTCAGGTGCCACTTGTCCTCAATGAACTATCAGATCTATTCCCAACATCACTATGTCTATGCCCTTTTTCAAGTTTTTATAAAAGGAGACTCCAGTGTATTTGAGAGCTTAACCTTGAAAATTTGTCCTCTGAACAAAGACAAAGTGTAAAATTCTCTACAGAGTGATATAATAAGTCTTCCCAGGAAATATTTTAATTTAGGCATCCTGGATCAAATACGAATTCACCAAAAAACTATGAGCTCAAAAATACAGAATTTTAAAAAACAGGAGTTCTAAAAATAAATAACACTACCATAATTAGTAAAGGAGAATGCAGAACATATTTATCAGATCAGACTGCACTTTTTTTATCAGGTTAGAGTCAGTTCAGATATTGAAAGCATGGGAGAGCCCTGAAATCTTTAGTAAAGATTCTCATGGTAAAGAAGATTTATATATATGAGAACATTTCATCTTCCCTCCTTGTGCTGTAGTGTTTAGGAAGGACCTTGTTAAGAAAGCAGTATGATAGACTGCTAAGAAAAGATAATATGGGCAACCATTTAGGTCCCACAAGGGGCTTGGATTTAAAAGTGCCACTTTCTTTTCTTTGGTCTCAACCAGTTCTCTTGCAAGCCTTGTAAATCTTGAAAGCTCTGCAGGTTCTGTAAGCCTTGGAGTAAGAAAAGCTGCTGTTTGGAGCAGAACCTAATGAATAGGGCATTTTAACCAGTTTTCATTTCCCCAGTTAGTAATCTGGCCAGGTTTGGATGCAGAAAATTATTAGGCATCTCCTTAATCTCAACTGTGGTTTGGTCTTTCCCTACCATTAAATTTGAGATTGAGGATCCACTCTGAACAACAAATAACAACAAAATGAAAGAGAGCAGAACGTGGGCTCCTGTATCAAAAAAATTGTGTCTTTAGCTAGAAGACACAACCCCAACCACAGAGCCTCTAGGGGTCAGCAGTTTGTTCCTTTCCTTCCATGACTCTGGATGGGGCCTCATTCAGAATGGAGGGAACTAATTTTTTAATAATTATTTTCAATTAAGGGAGGATATTGCTAGTTAGTTGTGCTCTTTAAATTTCTTACATGTTCCCTTTGTCCTTTAGGAATCTCATACTCACAGGGCCATGATTTCATATTTTGCTTCTCAATTTGAGGCAAGCCTATTACTGTTCTGGGTGTTATCTCCACTACAGAAAATAAATAATGTGGATTCCTGAACTAGGACAGATGAGAGGTAGTTTTACTCTAATTAAATGAGACAGATTATCTGGTCTTTTCCCTGCCAGATGAGGGTGGTACAGAAGACAATGTGTCTTATGAGAGTCTAGAGAAGTTACTCTAATTTTAAAAGTAGGGGAGCTCTATCTTAATCTCTCATAATGGGTCCCTGTTTAAGAGGAAGTCAGTGTGGACAGATGGAGAGATTGCTTGGCTCATACTCTGGGAATTAATGGGTCACCTCTTTCCCAAAGACCTCAGATCAGACTGAGATTTCATCTCAGGATCCAAGATTCATTGGGTGAGGGTGCTTTCCACCATCAGGCCAAGTCAATCAGAAAGACAAATAGTGGTAGATACTTGGTACCCCAGAGGGCTGTCAGGGTCAGCATTGGGACATAAGACATTCATGAAGCACCAGGGAGTGGCCCAGGCCTGCTGCCTTCAGTGGTCTCAAGCCTTCTTCTGTCCCTCTGTCCCGTGCACCAAATTTCTCCCACAGAAAAGAAACCAAAGCAAGCCAGAACTGACATTCCCAAGGGTGAGGGGGATCCAACACACCTCTTGACTTCTGACTACAGCAGGGTGACTTCAGACTTTCAAGTTCCCACTATCATGGTGATTCTAGGTCATCTTGGTCCATGTTGACCAGTTCTAATTGGATTCCTAACCATACATTCTTACAGATTGATGGCTAGCAGGAACTACCCTTATCTCCCAGTTTCAAGATCTGCTCACAAAAGCCTCCAAATTCAGGGTACCTCGTGTTCCTCTTATCAACATTATTTTAGGCCTGAATTTCTCTTGCAGTGAACAGGTAGTTTGCTAGGAATGTGACATATCCTGTCTACAGAGGCCAGGCAGGGCCACAGGTAAATTGCTTCTTGTACAATGAAGCAGGTGGGGGTCAGCAAAGTGGGCCCATTTGATAGAATTATTATACACAATATTTTGTAATATTGTAGATGTCCTCATGAGCTGTAGTTAAGATGTCTAATGACTTTTGATTTTTGCAAAATACCTTTCTTCTGGCATTGCCTCTATGTTTAGTAGAGATCTCTTTATCTCTGTCAATTATGGCTTTTATGTGCCGCATTACCTCTTTTAGACCAATATAAGGGATCAATATTGGGGCTTGATAATCATACTAGCAAACACAGAAACAGATCAAGCCTGCCTATGGAGGATGTTAGGACGATTTGTACATCTCAAATTGATTTAGAAAAAAGCCTGTGACTCTGACAGTCTCTTATGATAGGTATTAGGCACTCCCATCTGTAAAACTTTGCTTTATGACCTCCAGTTTTACTTACTTTGTGTAGAGGTTCATCTACTATTTCAGGGGCAGTAACAAAGAGGTGGGCAGGTGGTTAGGATATGACCTAAGGGGCTTATGGAGCAGGGCGTCAGTGAGAATTGACTGTGGAACAGAGAAAGGTTGGTATAATGAGGACCTTGAGCTAAAGTAAAAGAAAGTTTGGAGGTAAGGAATCTCAGGCCATTTGTCATTTCATTGTAAGAAATTGTGTATGTTTTGGAGGATTTGGGGGTCAAAGGTCCTGCATTTCAAATTTGGGCCATTGACTGAGGTTGCCTAATTTACACTGTGGCCAGATCTGTGTACTCAGCCTAATAAGGCATTTGCTTTTGAGATCAGATTGGAGGTAGGGGATTTTGAAATTTTTAATGAGACAACCTAAGGGGGAGCCCATGGAATGGACTGCTGAGCCCCCATTTTGGAGAGGTTTGACTGGGGTAGTGGTCACGATCAAATCATCCCTTGATGTTTCCCATAACCAGACAGAGTTCCACAGGAGAATGAGAAAGTGTTGCCTACTTCAATCCCAATGGTGGAGGACCCTGGGGGTCTGGATGAGCCAAAAAGAGAGGTCTCAGGCAGGGCACCTCTGTGAGAGACCAGAAAATATTACCTCTCTGAAGAATGAGACGACCAATGTTTTATGTGGGAACAAAATGGCAGACTTCAATCTGGAAGTCTGAATATGTAAGAGAAGGAAGGAATTCAAGAGGATAGGGTTAGAAGGAGCATGCCTCCAATACCAATAAAGGACACAATACGTGTCCTTGCTCCATCCAAGAGGCAATAAGGCAGCAAAAGTCTAGCTCAGATTTGGGGTTGATCTCTGGTTGCATACTAGCTACCCTTGAACTATCGTGGTCTTGGAGGGTGTGAAGGGCCTCTTTCTATAAGGAGAAAAGAAGTAAAGAAATGAAAGGGAGATGAAAAAAGACAGTAGAGGTTAATTAGGATGGGGAGGGATAGAGCCCCAAACCCCACCATGGGTTTTGGCAGGAAAACAACTGAAAGAGAATACAAAAAGAAAAAAGATCAGTGATGCTTTATTAAACAGCAGGGGGGCACATTTTCAAGACAGAAAGGGTGACTGGCTACAAGAAGTGTCTGAATTTTATAGGATTTAGCAGGACCTGGTCAGGGGACAAGTTCTTCAGTTACTTTTGGCAAGCTGGCTTTTAGGAGGCAGGGGGATTTGGGAAGATAAGGGAGATTGTGACAGGTCAGATTCCTGAGTTTCCTTTTGACCTGACAGTTTTGTATGTCTCCATTGCCTTCAATGACCATTATCCCAAAAACTGGGGAGACTGAGTCAGAAAAATTGCAAGTTCAAGATCAGCTTCAGCAATGTAGTGAGACATCAACAACTTAGCAATATGCTATCTCAAAAAAAAAAAAGAATATAAAGGGCTGAGGTGTAGCTCAGTGGAAGAGCAACCCTGGGTTCAATCTCAAGTATCAGGGGAAAAAAAGAATACATAATATTATCAGAATTTTATACTTGTTAGAAATAGCAATTGGGATATGATAGCTACTTAATGTTGGAAATAAGACAGGGAAATGACAGGAAAAGAAGACAACCTTTGTCCTATCTATAATTCATTCTAAGATCCAATTTTATCAGAATCTATATATTTTTAACCTTCTAAATTTTGTTATATGTCACGCTGTGCATTACATACTAGAATGCTTAATATTCGTTTCACCAAACAAAAGAGAAAAACCAAATAAAATGGATTAAATAATAAAACTTCTTAATATATTTCACATACAGAGTTCTCAACTAGGTAGTTCAGAAGCAATAAATCAAGTTTAAAAATGTCTAGGCCAGCTTCTTCCATCTCTCAACTTTCCCCTTATAATCATAGGAAGCAGAGTACAGCCCCAAACATCCTGCCCTCTCAGATGTGTGCAGGAAAGGTTTAAGGCAGAAGGTCTGCATTGTTTTAGCCCTGCACATCCCCAAGAAGGGTTTGTCTTTAGGGATGGCCCTTGGCTGGCTCCTGGGAGATCATCTGAGCTCTTAGAATATTCTGCCTGTTTTTTTTCTTTTTAATTTTGTAACTTTGTTTTATATTTCTAAAGTAGTTGTTGACTATGAGGTAGCAGTTTGGCAGTGCGTTTATGGTAGCAGTGTGATTTTTGGTGAATGCCTGTTTGTGCTTTGTGGAATGGGAGTCTGAAGAGCTGAGCTGTGTAGCAGAAGTGCTGCATACCTACATGACTATCCCCCCCACCCCACCCACAGACACTGAACTTGAAGACTCTAGTGAGCTGCCCTGGTTGGTAACACTTGCATGTGTGAACACACTGCTGCCAGGAGCATTTAACAGGTCCATGCTACTCCACTGCAGGGGTATGTGTGTCACCCAGAAACTTGCATCTGGTCTCTCCTGAAGTTAATCCAATCTACTTGTTCCATTCCTGATTTTAATCTATATCTACTGCTGTAATAAAACATAACAATGAGAGTATCAATTATTCTGGATGCTATGAGTCTTTCAGAGAGTGAGCCTAAGGGAGATGGGGTCCCTGGCAAACATAGTCAGAAGTAGGAAGCAATGAGGCCATCATTAGTACTTACATCTTCTTAGCACAGAGGGAACACTTTCCCAGAATTGCCACCAAAGACTTCTTAATTTTTATTGGCCACCCCCACATCACAGGGACATCTAGTAAGATGTAACTGAGGCTAAATTGAGAATGTAGCAGATTTTAGCTTCTATTATAAGAGGTAGGCTATTATTAAGGAAAATAGGGCAAGGAAATGGGTGATTTTTATGCCATCAAGAATGGTGACAGATGATTTCTGTCTTCTCCATATTTTCATAGTCTTTTTCTTCCCATTTGTGTCTCACCTATTGTTTTTTTACACTTTTGCATGGGAAAAAGTCTCATATTCCACATTTCTATGGCTTATATGGTAAGTTAAATATATTCCGAGAAAAGAGTTAAAACTAATGGGCAAATGGGACTTAATGGTAAAACTTAACTTCCCAACCAAATAATTCATATGACTACACAATTATACATTGAAGATTTAATCTAAATCTGAATTGATAGATAATATTGTTTGTACCTTCCATACAAACCCTTGCACATTAAATTAAATTTTAAAACTTAACTTTTTATTTTCTGTAAGTTATTTGCTAAACTGTGATTTGAATCCTTGCTCAAGCTACATGAGGAAATTTCATAAATGGATTAGGAGAGTAGACATTTTTCATAAAAGTGAATTTCTTGTATGCTGCTACATTGTTATATTTTTTAATATTCACTCTTTTGTTAACATACAATTATTATAGTTCTGCAAAAAAATGATATATGAAGAATTAACACTGAAAACTATCTAGTACCTTGAGATAACAAATGATGTGTTCATCCCTATTTCTTGACTTAATGGGGGAAAAATACCAGATTTTTGCCTGTTATAGTAAAGACTGATGAAAAGCAATACACAGAAATGATTTCAAAGCATGTTTTACTTCCTGGAACATGATTAGCATAAAAAAATCCAAGGAGTGGGGAACACTAGTTAAAAGAAATGTTTAAAAGAAGAATAAAAATAGAGGAAGAAGAGGGAATAAAAAGGAATGCATAGTTTATTGACATCCTGCCCTACCAGAAACACAAGGGTATCTTATGTCAGGGACACAGGACTGGACAGGACTGTTAGGGGCATGATTAAAAATGACCATGCATTGGAAAGGAGAGCAAATGTGGAGCTCAATCATTTTGATTGATAGTACTCTATAGCCTTGTAAGAATGGGCACCTGTAGATGTATGTACAATTAAGAACCCCAAACATCTTCCTGAGTTTTCTATATAGGCAAACGGTCTGGAAGAAGATCCCATGCTTTTTCATGATTCTGAAAGAAACAGAGCGCTTAAGAAAAAGAGTGAACTCAGTGGAGATGAGGATGCATGTACCTCTGTTCAGAAAACAAGCCACTCTTTAAGAACAACAGTGCTCAAGATATTTGTGTACTCTTCCAAAACAAGAGCAACAAACAAAACCAAAATGGTGCTAGGAAACCGATTGTAAAGGTAATTTTAAATCATGTATAATTTAGGAAGAGTTCTGGGAACTTTGTGTACCACTGTTCAGCAAACTACAATTCATGAATGAAATGAGGCCTACTCTCTGTTTTTGTAAATCAGGACTTAATAGAATATAGCTATGTTTATAAAATTTGCATATCTTCCATGGCTACTTTCATATTTTGGTGACAAAGTCCTGAGTTGCAACAAGAGTATTGGCTCATGCAGTCTAAAATACTTACTCTCTGGCCCTTTTAAGAAAATCTTGGCCAAAGCCTGGTCTACACAAAAAGAACATGTTAACAAAAAGCACATATATATGACACACTCTGATAAGAAGGATCAGGGGCACCAACTCTTAGATGCTATAAATATCTTACTGTGATTTTAGAGTCAATGAAGTGAACAAAAGAACTCAAGTATGGGCTTTTATTTGAAACATGGGTTTATAGATATCTTCACTGGAATTAGCAGGACTTAAATTAACTAGAAATAACTAGATGAGTTTTCCTGCTAAGAAGCAGGTTGGGCTTCCCAGTGAGATATTAAAGATAGTTCTAGAAACATAATTGTATTCTTGCACATTTGAGTTTTGTGGATTTAAAATTTTTAGGTCATGATATTTTTACCTCAAAAACTGTAGCTTTGAAATTAGTGAAGGCATAGTTACTTTTAACATTTAAATTGCCCATTTGATTGTTTTACCTTACACCAGGCCTTCCAAATATATTTTGGATTCCAACTAAAGAGTTTGTTTTATTTTTAAAAAACATTGTTGTGATCAGATGCTAGTAATTTTTCACTGTTCTTTTACAACTTGTGATCACATTATTCTACCACCACTATTGTTAAATTACCATAATCCCTCTCTGTTTTATTATTCCTCCTGAAATTCATATTATACATCCACTTTATCTCCTACATCTGCTTTACATGCCATCTCCCCCCAGTATTACTGCCTTGTCATTTTTAACCTTTGATTGCTTCATTTGTCTTCAGTTATATTCACTGGGCTTTTTCAGTAATTAATCTATGTCTGCTATCAGAGTGCCTTTAAATATGCAAAGATTACTTTTTTTTCCCCCAATAAGCATTTCCTCAGTAAAGTTCATTGCTCATTATTTAAAATACTCTACTTGTGTGGAAACAGTGTTATTGAACCTTGATAAGGATATTAGAGAAATATTTTATAGTTTTTTTCCCTTTCTTATAATAGCTTTTTATTATACAAAGAGAAAATATATTTTTGATGATTGCATGACACTTATCCCCCAGATCCATACCAGTTCACATTTCTTGCTATATTTTCTTAAGAATTTGGAAGGTATACAATGAATCATAAGTCAAGGTATATAATGGACTTCATCATCAATGAAAAGGGATGTTATTCAATTTTTATTTCATGTGCATAACTAAAATTTCCTTTTTGCTTTTCCTAAACTCAAATTGCTCTGCAATTTATAATCTTTGCTCTTTATTAATAGTGCATCTGTATCACAGAAATAAGTCATATGATGGTAAGAAAATTAGTTAAACTTGGAAATAAATCTGTTTTGTGATTAAATGAATATGCTTAGATTAAATAAATTAAAAGAGAGAATTAAATAAAATTAAACACACTAAGAATTCAATTGAGCATTTTAAAAACAAAAATTAAAATTTTGGGTATCAGAGCACAGTTTCATATATTAAAACGTAATTATCTGCCTTTCATCTTAATGTACCGTTCAGTTTGTTTGAAGTTGACACATAAATGATATAAAATTTTCAGTAAGAGTTTAATAATCAGTAAGAGTTTACATAATAAAGATAAAATTTACCATAAAATTTACAGTGTTGCAAATACAAAGAAAAGTGGAAGGAATTCTGTATACATTCTTTATTCACAATACAATTTAGTACAAAAATAATAGAAGATTAAAGAAATAAAAAGAAATCAATCCTCTTGCAAAGGAAACAAATGAAAAATGACATAACTAGAAGGAAATTAATTAAATATGAAGAAAAATTAATGAAGGAAATTAATTAAATAATCATATATTGTATATATATAATTCTGTACTAATACTAGAAATCACTGATATAATGAATGGCATATTATGCAAATGTTAATTAAACTCAACAACCAAACCACCACCAGTACCACAAATAAAATAGAATAGAATAGAAATTTCAGGGAAAATAGGCTGTTGAAGTATAATTGCAAGGAAGGATAATTTTATGAATGAATATTTTCGAACTTGACTCTGAAAAAATTTGTTACTACACTTTTCAGATATATTTTGAAAATTTAATTTTTCATTTAGTTTTTTTTAATATTAAAGATGTATGTATTTCTAAACAATTTTGAAGCTTAGTTGCTCCGTTAGTTTTTCATCACTGCAACAACACATCTGATATAGTCAACTTATATGTGGAAACGATTTATTTTGACTCATGGTTGCAGAGGTTTCTGCTCAT
This sequence comes from Sciurus vulgaris, assembly GCF_902686455.1. Classification (NCBI taxonomy): domain Eukaryota; kingdom Metazoa; phylum Chordata; class Mammalia; order Rodentia; family Sciuridae; genus Sciurus; species Sciurus vulgaris. The sequence continues at coordinate 33,282,586 of NC_136475.1, read as the reverse complement.
GGTTGTATGGTGCTATTGCTTTGGGCCTCTGGTGAACCACAATATCATGGTGGAAGTGTGTGATCAAGTCCTGTTTACATATGGTGTCTGGAAAGCCTAAGAGAGAGAAGGGTAGGATTCCAGTATCTCCTTCAAGGGCAACCTCTAATGTCCTAGATTCCTTCCACTGGGCCTCACCTCTTAAAGTTTCCACCATTTATTTCCCAGTAGCACCACAGACTGGTGTCCAAGTCTTTTGGCATATGAGCTTTGGGGAACATTTAAGATTCAAACCATAATAAAGGCAAAAGGCTAGAGTGTACCCTGAAGTTAATACTTTAATATATTATTTAATATATATTTAATATATATTAATACTTTAATATGACTATCAGTTTACACATTTTTAGTACTTCTAGTCAATACATTGAAAATAATTGATGTAGGACCTATGAGGACTGGTGAGTAGATAGAAAAGTTGTCCTCACTTATAAATATGAAAATTGTCTAACTGAAAAAAATCATATTCAGTTTAAAGGATTTTGATTAACCAGAGGACTTGGTAAGATATTCAATTAAATAAATTAACAAACACTAATGATTCTGTATCATAATAGCCCTACAGTCACAATCATTAAAAAAAAAATAGCATTCACTTTAGAAAAAATATATATAACAAACCAACTAATATTATTTAAATGAAACACTACACAAAGGGAAAATGCATTGCTAAATTTTCTTGTTTCAAACATACCTAGACCTATTACAAAATCAATAAATAGAACAAATATTCAAAAGAAAAAAATGTGCCCAGATCATCAATAAGCAAAGCATGTAAGACATAAATGTAAAGACATGTTCAATATGAATAGCAATATTGCTGACAAAGTAAATTATTATTTTTAATTTGCAAAGATTAGACCATATCATGAATATCAGTGTTTCCCAAGGTAAGAAAATGGAGCTTTATGATATCAAAGACTTTTTTAGTCAAATATAAATTAGCATAAGCTTTCTTAATGATACTGTCCCTGTTTTAGTTATTTTGGAATTATGCAGTACCAACTGCTTGTAATTTTGCTCATAGGAATTAATCCTAAGAAAATAATTAAGAATAGATGAAATTTTTATACCCTCAAGAGATTCATCATAGCATTATTTATAATGGCTAAATGATGAGAAGAAATCTAATGGAAAAAAAGTTTTTTTATACCATTTTTGCAGAAGTATATTTATTGACATGAAATAAGAGTTCTCATAAAGTAAATGAAAAAATCTTATAAAATTTTGCAAATAATATGTTTTCTTTTATTATATGCACATTCCTAATTTAAAAGTCCTATATTACTGACTTTCTAGTTCATAGTTGTAGAGTTATGGACAATTTCAAGCTACACATACATAAACACACATATCCTTTATCTCCTTTTCCTCCTCCTCTACCTGGTTATTTTCTCATTTTCTCTCTGGTCTTCACTTAGTGTGAATATTATGTGTTATCAGAAAAAGTGATAAGCTCTTTCCACTTTTACTGCCTTTCCTTTCTCTTTTTATCCTACCTTTTAATCTTTTTCTCTCTTTCTTCCTCATTACCTCTCCTCCCTGACTTTCTGATCTGTCTCCTATATTCAGTTTCTCCTCTTTGAATGCGTATACCAAAGTCTCATAATGATCCATTCAAGGACACAAGTGATTCACAGCCCACTGCCATTAACTTGAACCACAGGAAAGCTGTCGGTCTTAAGTACAGATTTAAAATTTTTAAAACTCTTGATAAGATTACAAAAATGGAGAGATGTTCACAGGTTTGATGTAATCATTTCTTGAATTATAATCTGTCATAGCATTTGCTCTTTGTCTCAAGGAAACATTTTTTTATTTTTATTTTCAAGAAAACTTTAGTGAACTTAAAATAATTGCAAAAATTCTACTAATTGTGATTTAATTAGCAAAAGTTGTGATGAAATGATCACTTTTTTCTTCACTGGTTTCTCAGTATATTTATCTATAAAAATTCCTACCAAAAGATTCATTTGCAAATTTAAGACCAGAATGACCAATACTCCACGATTTCAGAAAAATTAGTTCTTCCTAAATGATTTATTATTAAGTAATAGATACATTTTAAGACATTTCTTTTCCACTTTATTCTCTAAATAAAATGTACAAATACTATAGATCAAAATGAAACATCTTGTATTCAACAGTTTTGCTTTCTTTGGATTATTTCTTTGCATTATAGCAATTCACATCTTCCTTTGAATAAAGGCATTTTATGTAGATGAATTAATTACTCAGTATCATCAAGATAATTAGCATCCTAGTACTTTTTAGCCTTTATGTAGAATTCACAAGAATGATCAGAAAAGACTGAATGTGCCTAATGGGAGAAGCAAAGTATATTCTGATGTAGGGAGACAACTGACATAAAAGGGAAGGAGAAAATAAAAAGAGACCAATTAGCATTTTACACCACAGATGTTTTCACATTAAAAGTGTTTTTGTGAATTAAGCCACCCTCCAGCATCTTGGTAGTTATTTCATTGCAAAGACCTCTTCATATAACCATAGAGTTGTTATGAACAGTGGTAAGTAAAGAATTTAATACTAGTTCTATTCTTGGTTGAGTACATATATTCTTCAAGAGGAGCATTCCATCAAACCATGACATACGAGAAATTGAGAAATATTTATTCCTAATAATAGTGCTCCAAGAATGAAGTCTCTTCGCCACACTTTTGACAAGTGTGTGGCTCATGTGATTTTCACCATAACATTTCCTGGTGGGTAATTTTACATCTTATTGAAATTTTTTTCAAGTATTTGATATTTGATGTTGCCTTTGGTCACAATACTTGCTGAGAGTGTATGGAGTTCAAGAATAAATTTTCTAATTTCAAAGTCAATGTTCTTTCCATTGTGCCAACAACCTTCTAAGATACTGATGCAGATTCCTTATGTCTCAGACATAAGACCTATGATCCTTTAAGGGTACTCAAGGTCTTCAATATTCTCACAAATATTTACATTAACACTATTGAAATATGCATAATGTTCCAATAGCTACATCATCATTATTAACATTCTGAGCCTTATATATTATTACTTGTAATTCCATGATTGGTAAAAAAAAAAAAAAAAAAAAAAATGAATGTTCTAATTACAATAACAATATAATCATTATGGTTTTGAGAAAAGATGAGTGATTTGTCTTGTTTTCATTTCACAATCAATACTTTGATATTATTTGACAGAATGCTAAATGCTGAATTGTTGACAATGTATAGTCTTAGAGGCAGATACCTGTGTTCCTCTCAATTTTATTTGTTTCTATCAAATATATTTGGGCTTGCATTTTAAACTATGAGTCTTAAGTTGTTTCCATATGCAACATATGGCTTATATAAACAATCTTGTGGTGTGAACATAAAGATCTAAAATACATGAAAATGCTTGATATTTGCTAGGTATAAAATAAAAGCTCATTTGTCTTTTGCTGTGTTCTCCTTTCATAAAGATGGAATGCCAGGTTATCCCAAATCAACTCAATTTTGCCATTTGTTGTTCTGTTCTGTTCTCTTTCTTTTTTTTTGCCATAAATAATCTTTCATTTCATATTCTCTATAGGCAAATAGTTCTTCCTCTCTCTTACGTTCTTCCCCAAATGAGTTTCCCAAGAAAACTAATTTTGTTCTCAATAAAATATCAAAATGCCATTAGACAAATAGTTAACACAGCTTAACTGAGAGACAGGAAGGTCTGCTAACATTGTCCAATCATTCAATAAAAGATAACCCATGGCTTCAAGCTGCATGCTGCTCTCCTCAAGGCACTGTAATGGAGTAGGAGTATGGACTTGAAGGGTTGTGTTTGAATTCTGATTTTATCAGTCTGTGTCAACCCAGCAAAGGAATTCCATGCCTCTTCCTTCCAGTTCTTCTAAGTAGGTAGGAAACAGACCTACCACCACTATTGCTGCAAAGATTACTTTAGATGGAACGTGCAGCACTCAGCATTCAACATTTTTGTTAAGTTGGATTCATGTACTGAAGAATAGTCATAATCTTGATGCTGACACATTTGACAGATATCATTTACATTTTAAAACATTTGAATTATCAGTGAACAGACTTTTTTCCCAGTATAATGGGAAAAATTACATAATTAAGAAAAGAAGTATACCCCATCTCCTGGCCTAAGCTTTCTGTAATTAGCTTGTTAGTAAGCACTCGAAATATAGGAAAGGTACCATTTCTGTTATTTATTTGTAATGAAAATTGTTTACAGATGTTTCTCTATTTATCCTACTTACAAGAATATCAGCTTATTTAAGTAGTGTGACTCAAAGTTCTAATTTCTCTAGGCAACAATGTCATCAACAAACATTATCAAATTTAGATAAAGTAAGCTTTTGTAGTTTTAAAGAAATATTTATGAAAGATAAGCAAAATAATTCAACATATTAATGAGCTAAAAACTGTGGAATATGATTTTCAGTTAACAATTACATTTACCCTTGACCCACTCAGTGTATTAGTTTATTATTGAAAAAGTCAGTTGGGGTTCCTGGAAATAGAGCTAATTAAGAGATACCAAAAAATGGTAAGAACTCAAATGAACATGATAATATTTTCAAAAACTCCCTTTGAATGCACCAGGGAGATCTATCAATTTGGGTCTATCTGATGAACAATTCAATAGACTATTTTAAAATTAGGACAGTTTGATTCTAGATAAGTATGCAGTGAAAAATAAAGCAGTGGTATATAACAGAACTTAATACAGAGAACAAGTCCAAGTCAAACTGAAAAAAAGGCAGTTTCTTAAATGAACCAAAATCTCAGCCAGGTATGCCCTCTTGTGTTATCCTTAGGGACCTAATTTTAGCCCTTGGTCTTAATAAGCTGTTACTCATACCTGTTATCTTTTAGCTCCACTTTGATATTCCAAACTTTCAAGTTTTCTCTCTGTCATCAATCCACATGTCTCATGTTGTTTTCTTCAAAAGCCCCTGGTTAATGAAAAGTAACTCAATATACAAATTCTTGCTAAACCATGAATGTGGATTATTGCTAAAAATACATTACATTGTTTCAAACATGATTGAATAGGGGATAGATAATTAATCAAAAACAAGCCTGGTTATTTAATTTTATGCAAGGTTGATTAATAAGGGAGAAATATAATTTACTTCTGGCCTATTTATAATGCAGCAGGTAGGAACAGAAATACTTGAGTGTAGCCAAAGTGGCCTGGAAACTCTAGAAGTTAGAGACTATGTATTTTTTTAAAGACTCGGAGATTGACCTTTAATTTTTTTTAGTCAGGTTATTTTCTCATAGATAAATTCACATTTTTGCTACTTTTCCTTGTACCTTGGCTGTAAAGAGTCAGCAATTAAAAAAACCTTTGCCATCTGGGAATATTTTCTATAAATCTTCTTGCTTTTTCTCATGGGCAGAATACAGAGACACATATCTTAACCTTGAAACCTGTAATCTTTTAGGCTATATGGTCAAGGAATAAAGATTACATGTGGAATTCAGGTTATTAATCAACTGTAATAGAGAGATAATTCTAGATTTTTCAAGTGGACCCACAAGGGTCCTTCTAAATGGAAGAAGCAGGAAAAAGAAAAACAGTAATATGTGACTATAGAAGAATGGTTAGAGAGAGACAGTGCTGACTTTGAAAATGAATGAGCCATTAGCCAAAAATGCAAGAAATGCAGGCAGCGCCTGAAAGACAGAGGAGCCAAGAAAATGCATTCTACCCTAGAACTTCCAGAAGGGAGCACAGCACTGCTGACATCTTAATTTTAGCCTGTTAAGAAGATCCATGCCTAATTCTTGAACCACAGCTCTGCAAGATAATAAATTTTTGTTTTTATAAGCTGCCAAGTTTTTGACAATTTGTTACAAGAACAATCAAAAGAGAGAATCTTCACATACTCAGTGCATACCTTTTTCTCCATCCATATGGTACCTAATTATCAGCTAAATTATCTATAGGGTACCTACTCCTATGAGCTGTTACTACCACAAGTAGAGTATTGTGTGTGTGTGTGTGTGTGTGTGTGTGTGTGTGTGTGTGTGTATGAATTTTTATGGATGGATTAGTAAATTTTGAAGAATCCAGGGTCCTCACTGAATAAATAAAAGAGATAGTTAAAAAGTATTAACCTAAAGTCAAAGGTATTGTTTTTCTGACCCCAGATTTTTTTTTTTTTTTTTTTTTTTTTTTTTAAGTCACATCCAGAGTGATATGACACTCTGGGCTTTGAGAGTTTCTTCCAGATTACAAACCAGAAAAATCTCTTAAATGTTGGTTTGTTTTGTTTCTTTCTTTTCTTTTCTTTTTTTTTTTTTTTTCCATCCTACTCAGAGATATCCTAAAGAGATATCCTCCTAAAGGGTTTTCCACAGGCCTTCCATGGTGGCAACGTGGGAATGAGCATGAGGGTTCAGGAATGAGGACTCTGTGCCTCTGGTGTGCTCTCCTCTCACTGTCCCCCCTGCAACTCATACACCTCCATTTAAAGTATATGTATGCACGTCGGCTTCTGATGAAACATTTGCTTTAGTAAAAGAATTTGTTTCCAAAAGAAAAAAGAAAGAAAATAAAGATTCAAAATTGTGGGGATTTGTGTAGATTTATGTCTCCCACAATACTAAAATCTAGTATTTCTATTCAATATGATTGGATTCAACAAGTGTCAATTGAATGTCAGAGGATTTGGCATTGTACTATTTTTATGTAGCAAGCTGCAGGACCATTTTCTCATAATGGTAAATATCAAATGTTCTCTGTACAGATAATTCTTGTGATATTCTCTCAAACAGATGTCACAATTGTTAACCATTACTTTGATTTTATAAACGTAAGGTTATCTGGATTTTTTACATTTTATTTACAAGAATGATCATTTCAGTAATCCTTGTAAATAAATCTTTGACCACATTCCTTATTTCAAATGGATTATTCGGTAGAGGATAAATTATTCATTTTTAAAGAAATATGTATAGAAGTTTATGACATAATAGTAACTATTTTATGATGCAGTATACAGGAAAGAACCAAACAAAAGCATTGCCCTAGTAGACATAGTGTAAGTAAATAAATGTGTAATTTAATGTCAGGAATGACTATTGTTTTGAAAATAATTAAGGAAGTTTGGAGGACAAAGATAATCATAAATCAGTATGAAGTTTTAAAATCCATGATATTGTGATCTAATTCTTTAAAAACTCACACTGTGCAGCTACTAAAAATTGTATGTCAATAACTTTCAGTCTGCATTTCTACCAAGATATTTTAAGTCATTAAACAATATTCAAGATGGATTTAGCATAGTCATCATATAAAAAACACTGCCCTAAGAAATGTTGATTTCCCCAATGAGGGAAGTTGTCATAGTGCTTGCTATCTAGTAGATTGTCTTTTGCTATAATTCTTACCAATAGTTAACCTGCTTGGTTTTTTCTCTTTAATTTGTCTTTAATGTTTAATGTTTAATGTTTAATGTTCAGAAGTGGTCAGGCACATGGTAAGAAAATCTATAATATTTTTGATAAGTTCATTCATAGTTTTAATAAATTTTCAATTACTCTCTCTTTCCAGCTACACTAATTTCCTATTTTTTTAAGACATCAAGTATGAGTTTACATTAGTGTCCTTTGCAATTGCTGTATCCTCCACATATGACATTTCCCTCCAGAGATCAGTAGAGTTTATTTCTTGCCTTCTTGTTTTGTTCAAATATCACCTTCTCCATATGGGTTACCATGAGCAGTCTATTTACAATTCTTAAAGCATCTTTTCTCTCAATAATATTTATCATATTCTATCATAAAACATAATTTAGATATAAATGTTAATTAGTCTTTCTCCCCTCCTGACAGAATTCAAGCTTCATAAGGCGGATATTTCTGTGGTTCTTTTCACCTCTTCATCTCAGAATCTCTCTGTGTGTTTGTTGAATAAATTATTGAATTTCTTTTCTATCTTGAGGTATATAAACATACATCTATAGTTCATTTTAATTTTTAGTTTGATCTTTTAATGAGCCCATTATTCACTAGACTGTAAGGAGTAGGGTAAAACTTTCATATTTCTTCAATTGTGCAAATAACTGAGTTTTACAACACTGTAAGCTCATAAAATTTTCACTGCTGATTTCTGAATACAAGTTAATCAAAAAATACATTCTCATATAAATTAAGTTCTGCCTTTGGAAAATTCAACTTTTCAAAATATTTCAACTGCTAAATGAAAAATTAGACAATTTGTCTATAATATAATATGTGAGAGATTATAAGTAAATATATGTATGTATATGTTATATTTCTATTAGCACATGCTAGTTATTTTTCAACCTAGTAACCATCTTCTGTAAGGTTCAATATGTGTAGATTCTGTTTGCTCAGAAAACTCTTCATGGGTGTGAAAAATAAAAATATTAATGCAGATTTGAACAGGAGACATTATTTTGTACCACCACCCACCACTGTACTGACTTTTCAGAATGTTTTCAAATTATCCTGTTATATAGAAGTAAAATGTTGATTTGCAACATGTAAGCAAAATTATTTCAATGGATCTTTAATATATGTGAAATAGTTATATAATCTGCTGATTTCCAAATGTTTTTCAGTCAGAAAAAATGCCAGTTAGAATTGCTAATTGCTAAAATATTAAAACAGTGATTTGGCTGAAGCACACTTACTTATTTTAAAAGAAAATAGTGATTTGGCTGAAGCACACTTACTTATTTTAAAAGAAAATAATAGTCCCCACATAATGAATATTTATTTTATTTTTTACTAATTGAAAAGCAGAAAAAAAATGTATTAAAATGTATGGGTGACTCTCAAGACCATCTTTAAAATACATAGGAATATTATTTATAAGGGAACAGAGTTTTCTTGGAGTTTTTACATTTCTTTTGGGTAAATTTTCTCACACCAGAAGACATCCACTCATGCCCTGTCCTTCATTTCATTCCATTTCTAAAAAGAAATTATGAAGGAGACTATGGACATAGGAATAATCTAGACCATTTTGTTAGGGGCCAGAGTTTACATCTGGCAAAATTAGGCGATTAAAATATTTTTACTATGTCAAATTTCCACTATTTTGAATACTTTCTTGTTTATGGCTTAATTCTTCCCATACAGAAAGTCTGTACAGTTGTTCCTCCCTCTGTGGAGTCAATGGACTGCTGTTATTGATTGAGGTGGGGTTCACGGAACATGGAATTGTATGTGCAAGTTAATATAGGGGGAACAACTGCTTTACTCTATTCAACAAAGATCTCAGGGTTTGAGATTCCATCTCACTCTTTTTTTTTTTTTTTTATTTTTTTATTTTTTGCGGTGCTAGGGATTGAACCCAGGGTCTTGTACTTGCAAGGTAAGCACTCTACCGACTGAGCTATCTCCCAGCCCTCTCTTTCTATTTTCATTCCACACATCTAATATTATGTCTATTTACTACAGATCAATAATAGACAAATCAGTTTTGATGTCACACAAGTCTACAGAGCTTACAATAAGATAAATAGTCTGTAAGAGAATTCAGAACATTAAAATTGATACACTTTTCTTTCCTTTGTGCCTAAGAGAGTACTAATAACAATGACTATTCTTTACACACAGGTCTTATTTTTATTTTAGATAAAAATGAAATATCATAGGTGTTGTGTGATCACATTTCTTTCTTCTATCCTCTCATGAGTATAATTTCCACGAACTACGTTTTCTCTAAATATAGGATGGAAGGTGACTGCATTCTCAGGCAGGGTCTATTCTGCACTGCATAAGCTAAAATTCAGCTCAGAGCTATCCTCCTCATTTCAGGTTCTCAAGTATGTGGGTTGCTTTTAGACTCAGTGGAGCTATGACAGCAGTTGTTAAGCAACCACCTCCTTTCTGAAATTAAAATAACCTAAGAATGTGCATCTTAGTTAAATATGCTGGGCATCCTCATCAAAATACTCTCTTTCCCAAATTCAGTACCATTGACAGTAATTGTTCTGGATTTTTTTCTAATGTCTCTGTTTCAAAAATTTGTAGAATTTCTTTTACTTTGATAGAAAGTTTTTTTTATATAGTTATTTATCATGTTTGTGCATGTGCAGTGTTGCCAAATAATGGGCTTCTGGTACAAGGAACATCCTGTAAATCTGTGCAGCCTTCAGTGAAGATATTTAAAAATCAGACTGACTTAAAAATTTAATTAGATGATAGCTTAATTAATTAATCAAAATTTAAGATCATAATTTTGAGTAAAGTGCCCCTCTTTTGGGAAGACTAAAATGACATGTGACTTGTAACAATCCAAACATATAAACTTTGTCCAATTATAATATTTGTACTGTTTTGAAACTTCTATGCCTCATGAAAATTTGTCTCTGAGAAAAGCCATGTTAATATTTTGGTTTTGTTTTTTGTTTGTTTTGTTTGTTGATAGAATGGCACATAATTTGTAGTACTTTGGACCACTGTGAGGAAGAAATTAAAACATGTGCCTATCTGATGAATAGTCATCTTTGTATTCAAGCTAATCCACATTTCTTCACCCTATTTTGTTCTTTGAACCACTACTACATAGGTTAGAATGTTTATTATCTAAAGTGTTTTTCAAGTAATCGTCTTGATACAATTCATGAAAAAAATGTTTGCTAAAAAATAAAGTGAAGTGTATGAGTGTGTATGCAATGGAAATTCCAAATAGTATAAATATTGACTTTTCAATAACTACTTTTATTTTAAATTTTCCCACGAAGGATAGATAGTTCATGGTGTTCATGTACGAAAGAGACAAGGATGTTAAACATCTATGAGACAAGGCAAAGTGCTTTTCCAAGGACAGAGACTTGACTTGGCACACATTCGCACCTGTATTCACACACACGGCAGCACAGGAGCCTGCTGAGTGCTTTTATTCACCATGTAAACCTAACAGATGTGATCCCAGTGAGGTTCCACCATCTTCCACAGCTGAATGGAGCCCATATGTTATTGAGAAGAGAAAAAGAAAAGAAAGAGATTAATTCAGTTGTCAATGTAAGTAATTGGGGTTGTGTTGCCACCCTCCACAGACTGTGTGGAAGTTAGCCATTTCTCTTAATTATTTATTTATTTTTTTAAAAGAAAAACAGCACTGGGCTCAACACCACTGGTACATTTTTCACTATATATTTACCCCTGTGGCTCTTTACATTCCAATCAGATGGAGTGCTGAAGGCACAAATTATTGTTTTAATCATTCAACATAAAGAGTTTGCTGGATTAATGGATAGATAGTGGACAGAACTAGAGTTTAAAATTAACAGTAAAGAAATACTTAAATCTCTGACAGTCTGTTTGGTTCTTTTTGTCAGAAGTCATGACTGGGAAGGATAAGTCATTCTGAGGTCTATACTTTGAGTACTATGCGCACTGGCTTGGAGGATAAATCAGTTTAGCTTAATTTATCATTCAAGTGTGCTTTTGTTCTGAGAATAACAAATTTAAATACTTGTGCACTTGACTGATAATTGTACAGGCTACACAACTTGATACGAGATATTTTTTTATAATGACCACATTGTATCTTTGATGGCTTAAGTAGTACAGCAATTTGACAGTATACATACTAGTAAAGAATTTAAAGGTGTTCTATCTTTATGAAGCTTATTTAAATATGAAGTATTTTTATCCATAGAAAATCAGTCTACCATCTTCCACAAGTGTTATAGAAATAGATTTGGAAATTAACACAGAATTCTATAAAAAGTAGATAAGTTACAAATAGAAATGCAAATGATGTGCTAAAATTTTATAACAGGAAAATATCTACTTAGGATTGTTCTTTAAGTCTGGCTCTTTTATATTTTAAACAATAGTGTTTTTTGCCAAAGTGTTTTCCTTTGTTTCATTTAAAAATGAAATGTCATTCCCCAATATTTGGAAAATTACTTTTCTAAAGAAGTGAAACATGTAATATTATAATTTATTATTATAATACTTTATAATGACAAATTAATTTATTGAATCATTATTTTTAACTACATATGTAGCTAGGTGCACGAATTTGCAACCTAAATTGTGTATAAACAATGTGTATAGGTGTATACATATATATGTATATATGTGCAAACACACATACATAACATGTATGTGTATCATGTACCCACATTAATGTTTATATATATGGTGATCAGGTTTAGAATCAAGTGATTAAAACTGTTTTGCTGAGTTGAAGAGTCAGTTTATTTTAAAAAGTCACTCAAGCTATTTTCAAAAAATTTTTAACTGATTTTATTTAAAATAAATCACCAAATACAGTTTAGAACCTTACAAATAGTTAATGCTTTGCTCATACTAAAAACTGGAACATTAACATAACTTTCCAAAGTAATATCATATGATTAAAAGCATCATGTAGAAAAATCAGCTCACCTATCTCTAGCTATTAAATCAATCCAACAGTTTAATTTTTTGTTTTGTTTTGTTTTTTGGTGCTGGATATCAAACCCAGGGCCTCACATTCTGAGGTTAGCACTGTACCACTGAGCTACATCACTAGGATATTCTAATCAGTTATAAACAAGATAATTGATAAGATGGATTAAGTGTATTCAAAACTGATCATTTTAGATATGCTAAGTAGACAAAACCTCTCTATTTACATGTAATGAATAATATGACAGTATGTTGTGCAAATAAGAATCAAAGCTTTTTGAAATCCCAGGTCCAGTGAGACCTATAGTAATACTGTCTGATTTCTCACCAGCACTTGAATTCTTGTTAATTCATTATTATTGTTATCACAAATCTTCTAGCATGTGTATGAATGCCTTCAGTAACAGATTGCTTACTGACTTCTGAGGAATCTTATTTCATTGTAAGAGAGATTTAATCTTAGAGAACAGAGATTTTGAATAGCTGAAGTATATCTTCTGTAAATCCCATCTACTGTTTATCTGTGTTTATTTTTAATAAAATATTTTGATAAAGCCCATGATAATATTAAATTACTTATCTGAATTTTTCAGCATGATATGCATATTTGAATGTATCTAATTGGGAGAGTTACTTCTAGATCATTGAACCAGCTATTCTATAAACTTGTTTGAGTAAGGCCATCAAAAATCGATCAAAAATCTCACAGAGGACAAATCTATTCAGATTTGGGAGGGAAAATCTATGGACCCTGGTTCACCTCTAAATAAGGAGAAATCTACAGTTAAAGAGATGAGAATATCCTAAAAAGGTGTGGACTACTGAGATTGTTAGGCTGTATTTACTCCATTAATTTCAATGGGTAATTAATGTATGACTTTATATGGTTGGTTTTTCCTTAAATTTTTTATGATTATATTTTTGTGCTTTGTTTACTTCTGATAGTCATGCCTTCTTCTCTGAGGTTCAGATTAATTAATAGTCCTCTAATTATGGTTCCAAACATCTTTATGTACTTTTAGGTCTTGGAATAATTTAGTAGGAAAGACTTAAAAATCCCAAAACATTCAGTGGAACTGTGTTTCAATGTTTCTTATCACATTTCCTTTTCAGTCAATATTTCCCAAAGAAATTTCTGAGGAACAGCAGTACTTTAAGATGCTCCTTGAAAAATGGTGTGGGATATAAATATGTTTGGGAAATGCTATCGAATTCGTTCCCTTCTTGTAGGGCAATGATGAATATTAAAAATGTTGTGACTTCCCCAGTTTGAAATGAAAATTAATCATCATCTTTTCCTAGATGTATTTCATTTTCAATCTTACTTTGGCCACTATTTTCCCTTTTCAGATTAAACCTATTAACAATCTGTGGCTCCTTGGAACATGTTTTGGGAACTCTCAGTATGCATCGCTGTCCTTAGGTTTGCTGGAAAAAAAGATTGCAGTTTACACTGATAATTTTTCAGAAGACCTAAAATGGAAGAAAACATACATTCAGGCATAAAAGCTTTTCCAAAACTCTGCTCTAGAATCTTCACAAATGAGATGAGTATTAATCACATTTATATCATGGACCTGACAGGAAATTTGGTAGCAGAGTGCAATAGCTAGGGCCTGTGACATGGATTGTCTCTGCTGCCTTTCTTAACCAGACAACTAGGAAGTGCTGTTCAAGATCTAAACATGGAAAAGAAATTTACCAAATGAAATATTTATAAGCAAAATTTATGACCAGTTTATAATTTTGTATCAGAAAGGATAGAGTTAGACTGAGAGAGGTAACCAAAGAAACATTGTACCTGAACAGAGAGGTGAACTAGTGGGTGGGATCCATAGTTAGAGAATTGAACTATTTATCTCTAAGTCTACTGCATCATGAGCTCATAATTCCATACCCTTTCTCTATTGAGAGAGTCAATGATGATATGTCAGAGGTTACAAATATTCTGTGGAAGTCTATTTTTCTTTAGATCTTCCCACAAGTACAATTCTTTAAGATCCACATGAAGTCCTTTAGAGTGGAAAGTTCGGAGACTGACGATTTGTTTTATTTTGGATTGTGTTGGTTAGAATATATATATAATTATGTTATGTATAATGGGCAGCTATGATAGTTAAAATAATTATATTTGACTAGGTTTTGAATGTTACATGCACAAATTTACATAATTTCTTCTTTGTGGTCTTCTCACTGAAAGCAAGTGCCAAAATGGAACTTTCAGAGTCTTCTATATGTTTTCCAATGACCAACCAATATTTAGAAATGAAATGACCTATGGCTTTTGAGAGGATCATGATAAAGGGCTGAGGAAGTATTTTTAAAGTTCATGATGATGACTATATAACACATTTTTTTGAATTGCACACTATCCAGCTAAATATCTGTATACAATTTGTCCATTCATTATTGACTTCCATCTATATTCCAGAATAAGATAGCACTTTTTAATCAATAAAGTACATAAATTTTTCTACTGTCATGTATAACTAATTAGAACAAATTTAAAAATTTTAAAAATGAAGTAGTTAAGTAAGATAAAGATTGTTATTTGAACTAGGGAAAGATTAGAAAAACAAGATACATAGTTTCTAAATCATTTAGAGTTTGGGAAAGAGGTGCTGCATCACCTCTGAACAGCTTCCCTAGATAGAAGAGGGATGCTAGTTAGGCACAGGTGGAAGCCACATGAGATAATTAACTTTCTAAAATGTCCATGAAATGATGAAATAGGATTTGGGAACAGATTTTCCAGACACTAGTGTCTTGACAAAAATGTTGAAATTTGAGATGCTTATGATCATCATAGAGCCAGCTCACTAAAGTCTGACATAAGTCTAGTCTCACCTCAACTCATCATTTCTCTGAATCAGGTGTTCTGATCATCGAAAATTTCTTAAGTACAAAATTCTCAATTGATTTCTGAGGCTGGTACATGGAAAGTGATATTGATGGATAATGATTAGAAGTTGAGATTCCAGGATTGAATCCTGAGAATCATAAAAAGCAATGTGAAGTTGAAGTTACTCAGCAACACCTTTTTTTATTTTTTCAGTTTCCTCATATGTAAAAAAAGATAATGGCTTAGAGAAGGTAATATGAGGAAACTACATAAAACAGTGCTAGCACACATTTAGTTTTCTAAAATAATAACAATTTTATTGTTGTTTATATCATCATCAGTACTATAAGTTTAAAGACATGTAAGTTTTGCATCATTTTGCATAAATATGTATGAGTTAAATTGATGGATAATTGTATATATGCCCAGGGTATGTATATGTTTAGACAATAATAATCAAAGGGCCAAATATGTTGCAGTCTTCCCTAATGGATCTAGTTTCTTACTATTCAAAAATGATCAGCAAGAGATGACACAGGTAATTTAACAGTCCTACAAAAGTGTTAAACTGTTCCATTTTTAAAAATTGTTACCTGAATTCCTCATATAATAACTTAGAATAGATTTAAATTGTTTTTAATTTTTCTAGTGTTTAAAATAACTAAAATCAGGGCAAATTTAGCAATGTAATAGCACCATGAGAGTTACTTATTTTCTAAACTGCACATCAAATGTAGGCTACTCTGCAATTTATTTATTTTTTATTTATCCATCCCCATGTAATATTTTAGTTCTTAATATATTAAATTCTTTTTAAATCTGTGGCATATGATGCAAGTATTTTCTCCTTAATTATCTTTTTTTAATTTTACCTTTGTTAATTGTGGGCTATTTTGGTGAAAATTTTTATCAAATTAATATCTTTTCCTTTATTGCATCTTGATTTTGAAACAGAATTTTAAAAAACCCTCCATTTTCAGTTTATAAATTATCTATATTTTCTTCTATTATAGTTGTCCCTAGGTATCTACAGGATGTTGATTTCATGATCCCAATGGATACCAATAATCTACTGATGCTCAAGTCTCATATAAAAAGTCATGTCACTTGCATGTAACTTACATACATTATCCCGATGTATTTTGAAACATCTCTAGATTATTACAATACCAAATACAATATGAATGCTGTTTAAGAAGTTGTTGTACTACATTGTTCAGGAAATAATGGTAAGAAAAAGAAGTCTGCACAGGTGCAGTACAAGTGCAATCCTCTTTTCAGGTATTTTTGATTTGCAGTTGATTGCATCCACAGATTCAGAATGTGGAGGACATGCTGTATTTGTATACCTTCATATGTTATTTTATATATCTTGTTCAGTTTTTATTCTGATATGAGTTATTAATCCAACTTTATTGTTTTTGACTTTTTAATTGCCTTATACTTTTTATGCAAAACGTCCATATTTTCCCCAGTGATTTGGAAAGACACGTTTATCGTATGATAACGTCCACTTATATTATTTTTCCTCATATCAATTTGAGAACTTTTTATTGGTATTCCATTTTTTTCTGTTATTATAATTTGGATTTAGTTCTCTATTTTTCTAACTAGGTTTTTTTCATATGTAAAGATTATTAAATTTTGCCTTTTCATTTTGTGCTCTGCCACCTTAATGACATGTTACTGATTGTGTTAATCTTATCATAGGGCTGAGGTAATACACTTTTGCTTAAGGAGCTATTGCCAGTCACAAGTCAACTCTGTTGTGTACTGCAAAAGCAGACATAGATAATACACAAATGAATGAACATGGCTATTCTTCAATAAAACTTTATTTATAAAGCAGATGGCCAGTGGAGGAGCTAGAGTTTGCTCACCTCTTCTGTACCATCTGGAAAGATGTGTTTTTAGTTTGTGTTCGATTATTATAACTCTACTTGTTGGGGTTTGTGTGTGTGTGTGTGTGTGTGTTGTGTTTTGTTTTGTTGTCCTCTAAATATATTCGTTAACACCTCCAAGGTAATTCTAAAAGTTAGTGGAGATATTGAGCAACCTAGCCTTTTATATAGTCTTAGTAGGAATGTATCTAGTATTTTCCTATTGAGTGAAAAGCTGGGTCTAGTTCTAAGGTATAAATGTTTTTCTGTGCAAAGCAAGAATCCACCATTTCTACTTTATGAAGTGTTTTTATCAGGGATAAGTGTTGGATTTTTATAAAAACCCTCCTTAGTTTCTGCAGAAATAATCATCATCTTTCTGTTTAGGTCTATGAATATAAATTATATCAAAGGATCAAATATTAACATTCTTAGAATAAATTTCACTTGATCATCATGCATTGTTTTGTCACACTTAAAACATTTTTGATAATATTTTATTTAGAAATTTTACATAATATGTATAAATGATTGATAATTGTGTATGTGTAGAAATGGTGTAGGTAAATGTTTAGACAATAATGTTAACTTTCATTAATCTAAAGAATCTGGGTGTTTTTCTACTTTCTTTATCCTCTGTGAAGATATAAAATAATATTGTATTAATGGTTGTATTTGGTAGAGTTCCCTTGTAAAACCTTAGGGGAGTAGAAATTGTTTGAATAAGTGGATCTGTGAGAATGTTCTCCATTCCAATACCCAACAGATGAAATACATTGATTTTCTTTCTTTTAAAGTAAGTTTGTAAGGGTGTTGCCTGCTCCTTTGTTTACCTTGAGATTCCTTTTTTTTTTTTTTTTTTTTTTTTTTGACCAAAAATAACAGGTGATTCTTTTCAAGCAGGAGTGAGCTACATTTCTTTAAGAGTTTTCCCTTGTTATACTCAAGGGATGATGTCTTTGTTCTTTTTTTTTTTTTTTTTTTTTTTTTTCTTTAGCAAACTTCTTGGAGGGTGATGTTGGGAAAGTATTGGCATGTCTTTTGACTTTGTGATTCTCTTTCCTTTATGCAGAATCTTTAATTTTCTTCTTGTCCATACCGAGCAGCCTTTAAATGATGCCTCCTCTTTTCAGTTCATTCTTCTTTCATGGATGTGGGACTTTGGGACTGTTACTGTCCTTCCCTTGAAATTCCCAAACCTCTGGTTGCCTTGTTAGTAATCATCCTACGACTCCAGTCACAGATCTGTTCCGCCATCAATGTGCCCTTCTTTCTCTCTGGGGTGATCTTCTCTCTTTCTGGGAGTTCTGCCACCATTAGTCCCCTGCAGCCCTCTTTTTTTCCTGTGATGGCTCTGTGTAACCATCTCTTTTGGCACAATAGTCAAAGATGAATGCCAGTTTGAAGTGGTCATTTCCCCATTTCTATATGAACTCAAGGTGTGGCACTCTCTTTCTATAATTATATTTTAGGTATGAATTATGATCAATTCTATTTTCTATTTTGTTAATATATCTGATTTTTGGAAAGTTAGGTTGGTTCACTGCTAAACTGAGGATACTAAAGAAACATGATGTTCTATTTTATTATTTATACCATGGCTTGTAATACAGTTTACATATAAATATATATAAGCATATATAAAGCATATGATGTAGAAACATGTTTATATGTTATATAAACATATATAATGTGTTTACGTTCTTATTTATGTACATATAAACACAAATATGTAATTATATATAAACACATATGTAAATTATACACATACACACACACACATATATATAAAATGATATTGTTATGGTTTGGATGTGAGGTGTTCCCCAAAAGCAAAGGGACAATGTAAGAAGTTTGAGCTGTGAGAGTCTTAACCCAGTCAGTGAATCAACACCTGATGGATTAACTGAGATGGGATTAACTGAGTAGTAACTGGAGGCAGGTGGGGGTGTGGCTGGAGGAAGTAGTCAATTGGGGGTGTGGCTATGGGGTATATATTTTGTATCTGGAGAGTAGGCTCTTTCTCTGTGCTTTCTGATTACCATGTAAGTGCTTTGCTCTGACACACCCACCGTTTTGTTCCTGTCTCACCTGGAGCCCTGAAGAATGGAGCTGGCTTTCTATGGATTAAGACTTCTGAAACTGTGAGCCCTCAAATAAACTTTTCTTCCCTAAAATTGTTCTGGTTAGATCCTTTAGTCACAGCAGTGAAATAGCTGACTAAAACACATATATATGAGATTATATATAAGCAGCCTTTTTTGCTTTTCTTATTTAGTTAAGGTTTAAATTTCAATGTTCACTAACAAAAATTCTTAATTTTTTGAGTCTGAGGAAATATCAATATGAAATAATCTAAAAAACATAATCGACATTGACAAGATCCAATATGATCCCTTAGTCTCTGAGGCAGTTTTTGATAATTACATAAATTATATTTAGCCACGATGATAAAACTTGTAGAGCCAAATATTAAAATGGTCAGGACATAATATCATTTGCTGTGAAGTTCAACACTTTTCTGTTTGGAATTTTTATTTGTGGGGACTAAATATAAAAAGTACTTTTGGATCTAGAATCATGAGACTGGACTCTAATTGTTATTCAGTGCTTGGGAGCTGGCTGGGTGGCCTTTCACAACCATAATCCCATCCTTCTCGGCATAGAATCATTGTGGTGAGATGATGAAATCCAGCTCCAGGACCTAAGATTCCATCTTGCTTTTGATAGCATGTGTGCTACAGGTATTTCTTTTCTTTGACCCTGGATAGGACATTCATTGGCAAATGACCTTAGATCCTTTTTTCTTGACAGAATAGCAGTACCCCCTGAATATCTGTGGAATCATTTATCTAAGACCAGGTCACAGAACAGAATACCTGCAGATGAGCACCGGTTCAATACCTCCAGCTATGGCTTGGGAGTTCTTGAATGTTTGCTCTTGTAATCATTCTATTTCAATCACATTCCCCTGTTTTTCTCTTCTCTCTTCTCTTTCATTTTATCTCCTTCTCTTCTCTTTTGTCTATTTTCCTCTCCTGCATGAAATAAAATACAAAGAAAGATAGAAGCAAGTATAATTTTTCTTCTAGATCACTTACACATTCTCTGAGAATATGCTGGGGCAGTGTTTCAGGTTGAATCACAATCTTTTGCTTGCCTGCCTCTTTGCTAATTGGATCATCAGTTAACTTGATCTTCCATTTGCTTCAATCAGTATCCTTGGATCTTTGGAGCCAAATTATTATTATGTGCATGTTGCCAAGTTTCCGTTCTATTATCATCACCTTCATTACTTAAATTCACATAAATCCAATACTGAACACTAATAATCTTTAAGATTCATGAAAATATCAAAAGAAGTGATGGTTGATTTTTACTTTAATCTCACTGAGAATGAAAGACATAGTTCAAACAAAAGAACTTTTCATTTCTTTCTGTAAGACTATAGAAACAGAAAGCTATATTTTGAAGTATATATAAAAGCATTTATTCCTCACAATCAATACCCGGTTTTTTAAACTGCCTCTAGCTAGGAGGTTTGTGGTATGAAGCATTTTCAAACTAAAATCGAAAATGTAATTTATAAACAGATGAGTACAATGTTGATTAAGATGATGTCATGAATTTTACATTCATTGCAGTTAATCTAAAGACAGAAATGTTCATCATCTTACCTGCCTACAGGAAAAGACTAATAAATTAAATGTTTCAAATTAAATTTTTCCTTTTTTTTTTTATGATATCGCCATTCTAGTTCTGAGTTTAAATAGAAATAGTGCCCTGGCATATTTAGCTACATTGGTTTTATAGACAAAAAAACAAACAAACAAACAAAAAAACACACACAAAAATAAACAAAAAAAAAAAACTATTGAAATATGTCTGTTTTATATAGGTTTTTAGGTTTATGACATGTCTTAACAGAAAAATTTAGTCTTATATTTGTCATAAAAGAGAAAAAATGTATCAACTAAGTTAACTACTTATTAAATATTTTATAGCTACAAACTTGAGTTAATGAACAGTTATAAAAATAAAAGAAATATCCTTCTCCTTGGATATGGTAACAGGTATTAGGTACTGAAAATTGAATACTATGTCTCCATGGTAGAATAAAACAAATTTTAACACACTTCACATGCACACACATGCACGTGCACGCACACGCACACTCAGAGCAGTGGTCCAAACTAGAATTTGGAAAAAAGTCTATTGGATAATTAAAATAAATTCTGAATAGAACTCAATACCAAGGTAATGCTTTTGAATGAGAAGAATAATTCAGGATCCATGTTATCAAATTAATTTTTGCTTAAAGGGAGCTATGTTTTAGTTTTTAATATATTTTATTGATACTAAAAAATATGCCTGGATACTGCATTTAAAAAAAAAAAGTTAACAAGGAAATACATTGCCATCCATCATCCATAGAAAATAACTGTTAAACTTTGGAATATGACTTCTATGATCCTTGTATATTTGTGTAAAACAATATATATACATATATGTATAAAATCTTTATACATATCATTTTGCATTGTATAACTATATGTGTGTGCACATATAAAAACACTTCATGTCAATAAGTATACTTCTATACTACTATAACATAGTTATAATTAACAATGATTATACCATTAGAGAAAATTTCATTGTTCATGTAGTATCTGATATTGAACTTGAAGACTACTTTTTATAATTTATTATTTCAGTGATATAACCAAAGAATATCTTCCTTAAAATCATATATGAATATATATTGACACACAAAAACACATACATACATAAATATTCATGTGTGATTTTACTACGTGCATATACACATATACATGCATATATAGAATGTATGTCTGTATATGTATATATGCATGTACATGTTCATATGTATATATATATGTGCTTGTGTATATATTATCTATGTATAATCTTTAAGGAAGAAGTGCTTCAGTTGTATTTATAACAAAGTATATACATATGTATATTTGTGTATGTGTACACAGACATTAGTAATATATTACATACATAAATATGAAATATTCAAGTCAAATTTCATATACTTCTTTTTTTTATTGTAAACAAATTGGATACATGTTGTTTCTCTGTACATGGCATAAAGGCATACCATTTGTGTAATCATAAATTTACATAGGGTAATGTTGTTTGATACATTCTGTTATTTTTTCCCTTCCCCCAACCCTCCCACCCCCCTTTTCCCTCTAAACAGTCCTTCCTTCCTCCATTCTTGCCCCCCTCCCTAACGCTAACTCTAACTTTAACACTAACCCCTCCCACCCCCCATTATGTGTCATCATCCACTTATTAGCGATATCATTCGTCCTTTGGTTTTTTGAGATTGGCTTATCTCACTTAGCATGATATTCTCCAATTTCATCCATTTGCCTGCAAATGCCATAATTTTATTAGTCTTTATGGCTGAGTAATATTCCATTGTATATATATACCACAGTTTCTTTATCCATTCATCAATTGAAGGACATCTAGGTTGGTTCCACAATCTGGCTATTGTGAATTGAGCAGCTATGAACATTGATGTGGCTGTATCTCTGTAGTATGCTGATTTTAAGTCCTTTGGGTATAGGCCAAGGAGTGGGATAGCTGGGTCAAATGGTGGTTCCATTCCAAGTTTTCTAAGAAATCTCCACACTGCTTTCCAGAGTGGATGCACTAATTTGCAGCCCCACCAGCAATGTATGAGTGTACCTTTCTCCCCACATCCTCGCCAACACCTGTTGTTGCTTGTGTTCTTGATAATCACCATTCTAATTGGGGTGAGATGGAATCTTTGATTTGCATTTCTCTTATTACTAGAGATGTTGAACATTTTCCCATATGTTTGTTGATTGCTTATAGATCTTCTTCTGTGAAGTGTCTATTCATTTCCTTAGCCCATTTGTTGACTGGACTATTTGAATTCTTGGAGTAGAGTTTTTTGAGTTCTTTATAGATACTGGAGATTAGTGCTCTATCTGAAGTATGAGTGGCAAAGATATTCTCCCACTCTGTAGGCTCTTTCTTCGCATTGCTGATAGTTTCCTTTGCTGAGAGAAAGCTTTTTAGTTTGAATCTATCCCACTTGCTGATTCTTGCTTTCATTTCTTGTGTTGAGTCCTGTTGAGGAAGTCTGGTCCTAAGCCGACATGTTGAAGATCTGGACCTACTTTTTCTTCTATAATCTGCAGGGTCTTTGGTCTGATTCTGAGGTCCTTAATCCATTTTGAGTTTAGTTTCGTGCATGGTGAGAGATATGGGTTTAGTTTCATTCTGTTGCATATGGATTTCCAGTTTTCCCAGCACCATTTGTTGAAGAGGCTATGTTTTCTCCATTGCATATTTTTGGCCCCTTTGTCTAGTATGAGAAAATTGTATTTTTATGGGTTTGTGTCCGTGTCCTCTATTCTGTACCATTGATCTACCTTTCTATTTTGGTACCAATACCATGCCGTTTTTGTTACTATTGCTTTGTAGTAGAGTTGAAGATCTGGTATTGTGATACCCCCTGCTTCGCTCTTTCTGCTAAAGATTGCTTTAGCTATTCTGGGTTTCTTATTCTTCCAGATGAATTTCATAATTGCTTGCTCTATTTCTGTAAGGTACATCATTTGGATTTTAATTGCAATTGCATTGAATCTATATAGCACTTCAGGTAGTATGGCCATTTTGACAATGTTAATTCTTCCTATCCAAGAACATGGGAGATCTTTCCATCTTCTAAGGTGTTCTTTAATTTCTTTCTTTAGTGTTCTGTAGTTCTCATTGTAGAGGTCTTTCACCTCTTTTGTGAGATTGATTCCCAAGTGTTTTATTTTTTTCGAGGCTATTGTGAATGGGGTAGTTTTCCTAATTATTCTTTCCAAAGATTCATCACTTATGTATAAAAATGTATTAGATTTATGTGCATTGATCTTATATCCTGCTACTTTACTGAATTCACTTATGAGTTCTAAAAGTTTTCTGGTGGAATTTCCTGGTTCCTCTAAGTATATAATCATGTCATCAGCGAACAGGGCAAGTTTGAGTTCTTCTTTTCCTCCTTGTATCTCTTTAATTTCTTTGGTCTGTCTAATTGCTCTGGCTAGAGTTTCAAGGACGATATTGAATAGAAGTGGTAAAAGAGGGTATCCCTGCCTTGTTCCAGTTTTTAGGGGGAATGCTTTCAGTTTTTCACCATTTAGAATGATATTGGCCATGGGCTTAGCGTAGATGGCCTTTACAATGTTAACGAATGTTCCCACTATCCCTATTTTTTCTAGCGTTTTGAGCATGAAGGGGTGCTGTATTTTATCAAATGCTTTTTCTGCATCTACTGAAATAATCATGTGATTCTTGACTTTAAGTCTATTGATATGGTGAATTACATTTATTGATTTCCTGATGTTGAACCAAACTTGTATCCCTGGGATGAAACCCACTTGATCATGGTGCACTATCTTTTTAATATGTTTTTGTATGCAATTTGCTAAAATTTTATTGAGAATTTTTGCATCGATGTTCATTAAGGATATTGGTCTGAAATTTTCTTTCCTTGATGTGTCTCTGTCTGGTTTAGGTATCAGGGTGATATTGGCTTCATAGAATGAGTTTTGGAGGGTTCTCTCCTCTTCTATTTTATGGAATACTTTGAGAATTATTGGAATGAGCTCTTCTTTAAAGGTTTTGTAGAACTCAGCTGAGAACCCATCTGGTCCCGGACTTTTCTTTGTTGGTAGGCTTTTGATGATTTCTTCTATTTCAGTACTTGAAATTGGTCTATTTAAATTGTGTATGTCCTCCTCGTTCAGTTTAGGCAATTCATATGTCTCTAGAAACCTGTTGATGTCTTTGAAATTTCTATTTTGTTGGAGTATAGATTTTCAAAATAGCTTCTATTTATGTTTTGTATTTCAATCCTGTCTGTTGTGATATTTCCTTTTCATTCTGAAATTTAGTGATTTGGGTTTACTCTCGACTTCTCTTTGTTAGTGTGGCTAAAGGTTTATCAATTTTGTTTATTTTTTCGAAGAACCAACTATTTATTTTGTCAATTTTTTGTATTGTTTCTTTTGTTTCAATTTCATTGATTTCGGCTCTGAGTTAAACTATTTCCTGTCTTCTATTACTTTTGGTGCTGGTCTGTTCTTTTTCTAGGGCTTTGAGCTGTAGTGTTAGGTCGTTTATTTGTTGAGTTTTACTTCTTTTATTAAATGTGCTCCATGAAATAAATTTTCCTCTAAGTACTGCTTTCATAGTGTCCCAGAGATTTTGATATGATGTTTCTTTGTTCTCATTTACCTCTAAGAATTTTTTAATTTCCTTCCTTATATCTTCTGTTATCCATTCATCATATAATAGCATATTGTTTAATCTCCATTTGTTGGAGTAGTTTCTGTTTTTTACTCTTTCATTTATTTCTAACTAACTTCAATCCATTATGATCTGATAGAATACAAGGTAGTGTCTCTATCTTCTTGTTTTTGCTAACATTAACTTTGTGGCATAATATATGGTCTATTTTAGAGAAGGATCCATGTGCTGCTGAGAAGAAAGTGTATTTGCTCTTGGTTGGATGGTATACTCTATAAATGTCTGTTAAGTCTAAATTATTGATTGTGTTATTGAGATCTATGGTTTCTTTCTTCAATTTTTGTTTGGAAGATCAGTCCAGTGGTGAGAGAGGTGTGTTAAAATTACCTAGTATGATTGTGTTATGGTCTATTTGGTTTCTGAAATTGAGAAGGATTTGTTTGACATACGTGGATGAACCACTGTTTGGGGCATAGATGTTTATGATTGTTATATCTTGCTGATTTATGCTTCCCTTAAGCAGTATGAAATGTCCTTCTTTATCCCTTCTGACTAACTTTGGCTTGAAGTCCACATTATCTTAAATGAGGATGGATACTCCAGCTTTTTTGCTGTGTCCATGTGCATGGTATGTTTTTCCCCATCCTTTCATCTTTAGTCTATGGGTATCTTTTTCTATGAGGTGAGTCTCTTGCAGGCAATATATTGTTGAATCTTTCTTTTTAATCTAATCTGCCAGTCTATTTCTTTTGATTGATAAATTCAGGCCATTAACATTCGGGGTTATTATTGAAATATGATTTGTATTCCTGGTCATTTGATTCATTTATTTTATTTTATTTATTTATTTATTTATTTATTTGTCATGACTTGGTTCCTCCTTTATTTGACAATTCCTTTAGGATAATTCCTCCCTTTGCTGATTTGCTTCTTTGTTTTTCATCTCTTCCTCATGGAATATTTTGTTGAGAATGTTCTGTAATGGTGGCTTTCTTGTTGTAAATTCTTTTAGCTTTTGTTTATCATGGAAGTATTTTATTTCATTGTCAAATTTGAACGTAAGTTTTGCTGGGTATAATATTCTTGGTTGGCATCCATTTTCTTTCAGGGCTTGAAAAATGTTGTTCCAGGCCCTTCTAGCTTTTAGGGTCTGGATTAAAAAATCTGCTGATATCCGTATTGGTTTCCCCCAAAAGTAATTTGGTTCTTTTCTCTCACAGCCTTTAAAATTCTATCTTTATTTTGTATGTTAGGTATTTTCATTATAATGCGCCTTGGTGTAGGACTGTTGTAATTTTGTGTATTTGGAGTCCTATAAGTCTCTTGAGCTTGATTTTCCATTTCATTCTTCAGATTTTGGAAATTTTCTGATATTATTTCATTGAATAGATTGTTCATTCCTTTGTTTTGTTTCTCTAAGCCTTCCTCAATCCCAATAATTCTTAAATTTGACCTTTTCATGATATCCCATAGTTCTTGTAGATTGTGTTCATGATTTCTTACCATCTTCTCTGTTTGTTCAACTTTGTTTTCAATATTAAATATTTTGTCTTCAATGTCTGAGGTTCTGTCTTTCAGGTGTTCTATCCTATTGGATATGCTTTCTATGGAGTTCTTAATCTGGTTTATTGTTTCCTTCATTTCAAGGATTTCTGTTTGTTTTTTTTTTTAAATATCTCTATCTCTTTGTTGAAACAATCTTTTGCTTTCGGTATTTGCTTTTTTAACTGTCGATTGGTGCGATCATTCAATACCTGCATTTGCTCTTTCATCTCATCATTCAGTGCCTGCATTTGCTCTTTCCAAAGCTTTTAATAAACATCAGCAAGGTCAGATCCAAGAAAATTGTGCTATTTTATCTACTAAGAAGAATATTAGGACTCCCACTTTATAACTTAAGCATTACCTTCTTTCTCTACAGCATTTTGACAACTGGACAGCCAGAGAAGTAGTAAGTCAATATTTTGGATCACAATCTATTGACTTCTAGGTAATTTAATTGTTTTGTTTTTTCATGCATTCCCCAGTCATTTAGATTTTAAAACTTTTAATAGTGTACATATTTTTTTATTTTAGTCAGCTCTGTGTTTCTCTTTGACATATACACATACATGTACATATATAAAATATATTATGAATACACATGTGTATGCTATATATATATATATATATATATATATATATACACATACATATTTTTTAATTAAGGGCTTTGCATGTTTCAGTTTTTGCCAGTGTTTACTGATTTTGATTGGTGGTTCTATTTTTCTTTTACTTCTAACTTTTTAATATTTTCATTGGCATCAGTGTGAGGTTTAGGAAAAATTCTTGCTGTATACTTGCAGGAAATATCAAATTAAAAATTACTTTAAATTTTTGAACACTTTTTACTCTTCTTTTCATTTTTACCCTCTTGAATTT
Organism: Sciurus vulgaris; assembly: GCF_902686455.1. Classification (NCBI taxonomy): domain Eukaryota; kingdom Metazoa; phylum Chordata; class Mammalia; order Rodentia; family Sciuridae; genus Sciurus; species Sciurus vulgaris. Next base: position 33,254,714 of record NC_136475.1, on the reverse strand, counting down.
ATTTTGGCATAAACTTGACTCATTACTGCTTAAAGAGTTAAGCAGTTAATTTAAAACCAATTTTAAATACTTTATATTTTCCATGTATCACTTTGTTTTTTAATTTATTTTGTAATCTTTCTGTGCATTCTGGCATTAGCATCACAGTTTTAAACATGAACAATTGTGATGCAATGATAAAGTGTTGCAAGTTCTTTTTTATTCTCATTCTTCAATATATTCTGAGCTACACATTTAGATTTATAGATGAATGTGAAAAAAAATCAATGTATTACACTCAAAAAATTTCCCTGAAACTATAGATTAATTTTGATGGAATCAATGCCTTTCTTGTATTGGCTTTTCTGTTTATTATTTCTTGTTGAATAATGACAGAGAATTAATTTTATTATTTTAAATCTATAGAATATGTCTTTGGTTTCATTGTAAATGTTCTACACATATGGTTTTCAATAATTTTCAAGGTATTGAATTTTTGGTCAATTTTTTTAAAACCATCTCATTTCTAAAAGTTTATTTAGAGTTCCTAGGAAAGTTATTTTTATTTTGTAACCCATAATTTAAGCAAATACTTTTATTAAATCTATTGTTTTTTTCAATTTATTTCCTTTGGTTTTTCCAGGTAGTAAAATATGTCATCGTCAAGTAAGAATATATCTTTTTCCTCCATATTCACTCATATTATTGTCTTTGCTGTTTGTATTACATCACATACAAGAAAGTTTTATAAAGGAACTGGTCATGTGAATCCTTATTGATTCTTGGCTTTAAAAGTTAGATTTCTAAAATAGAGGTCATTATCCTCAGTTTGATCAGTATTTAAGAGTGTTAGACAATTATGTACACATGAATATGCCACAATAAACTCCCATTCTGTGTAGCTAATATGCACCCATAAAAGTAAATCCATGTTCTCCAAATATTAAATTAAAATATTATTTGTGCAAGTTTAAACATGTCTAATATCATTAAGGATAAATTCTCCAAAGAGTTGTTAACCAAATAGTCAAAGACTATTGATCATTTTTATATATAACTTTGCTGTTTATTTGGGATATGTATGTTTTATTACATTAAGAAAAAAATACTTAAAAAGTTTTAATGTCATTTCTCCCTAAAATTTCTTAATGTTTGTTTTACTTTGCTTTCCTATTGAGGATGTTAGTTTTTTCAAATACTTGCAGTTTAATCTTTGATATGATAAATAATATTGAAGAATTTTGTATAAATGTTAGAAATGGATTTTTTATAGTTGACAATCCCCTGAGTTGTTATAGTATCTTCTGCATTTAGGGACTATTTTTTATCATGATTTTCTTTTTGAACCATTTCTAGTTTATTCAAATGAATTTAAAAAACCTGTCATTTTAACAATATGGAAATGTTTACATACAAAATCATTATTTATTAGTCTTTATTAGTCATAGGCATATATGGATTTTCCATAAAAATCCCACAGTATGATGACAATTTTTAGTTTCTTTTTTTTTAAGTACATTATTGAAAAGGTTTATTTCCTGTTTAGCTGTCAACTCAAATCTTGTACATCTTTTTATTGGCGATATTCATTCTGCTAGCATTTATGGACCACAGAGTTGTAGGCAATGGGAATTGAAGTATATCTAAAGCAGTGTTCCTCACTATTATAATTTACAATCTAACAGGGAAGTATCTTACTCTGCAAGTCACCATTTAAATATCTTTTAAAATTTATTTATCATTTTTATTAAGGAATGTTTGGAAGTTAGAGCAGTTTATGTTATTTTAAGTAAAAATAATATATGATGATACTAGAAAAAAAATTATAGGATGTAGAAAGTGATAAAGAAGAAAATCATTCATTTTCTTACTCCCCAGGAAGTACTATTAACATGTTGGCATATTTATTTTATGTATGCTCATATTTCATGATAATATCATGCATACAACTTTGTATAATGTAATTCTGCTTTCTGTTATTTTGAAGTACTATTTTGTTGTCATCAAAAACATTTTGAAGGCATACTGAATATATAAAATTATTATCGTATATGTGTAAAATAATTTTCTTGGAAGTACCCACTTGGACATTTAAGTGGTTTACTTTTTTCCATTTTAGTGAATTTTTTTATTCATAAGTATTTATTCACTGATTACTCTTTCATAACGGATTGTAAGAAATGTAACTAAGTTAAAAGTTTCAACATTTTAAAAGCCTTTAGAACATATTGTAAAAGGACAAAACTATTTTACTGGTTCTTGTTCCTTTTACTCCTCCATACCCGACATACTGTTTTTGTTTTAAATCAGATATATAATTGTAATCATAATTTGTATACAATTTTTCATTCTAATTATTTAGTCTAACAAAAAAAATTGGCTTGTATTCACACACTGTGTATAAACCTTAAATACATGCATAAGTCTTTGGATATAATTATAGATTGATTAAACCTTTGCCTATTGTGGGGTTTATTCTTTGTTTCAATTTTCAGCTTTAAACACTATGTGATTTTTGTGCATAAAGTAGACCTTATAGTAGTTATGATACGAGCTTTGAGAGTTGGCTTTGAATTCCCTGCTCAGTTTTAATTAGCTCTATGACTTGGGCAAGATACTTCACTTCCTTAATCCCCTTTCTTCTTTCCAAAAAAAGGTTATAATTTTAGAAATATGTACTTTGTGCGTTGTGAAAATTCAATGAGTTAATATAACAAAGTCTAGCACAATGCCGATTATAAAATGCTCAATAACAATAGAATTCAAAGGCATTTTAAATAATCACATTTCCCTTACTTGGTTTGCTTAATTTAAATCAGTTACCAATAAAACTTCCTAATCTTGATAAGGCTAGGATGAGTGTAACAGACCTTCACAATCACTTAGAGCTCATCTACAGGGATCAACTTCTGTTCTCCCAAACCAGGAGAACTGAGATGACTGATGAAATATTTTTCAACAAGAGTTTTAGTGACTGAACTCTTCTCCAACTTCTGCAGTTCCTGAGGAAAAAAAATCTTCAGGCAAAGTGGGCCTGAAGCAAAGAGTAGGGTATATTGAGATATTTTTAACTTTTGTTTGCTAATAGGGATCTCCTCATCTCCTCTTGTTCCCATCCCCATTCCCCAAACATGCATATCCCATTGGGGTAATTTGATAAGCTTTCTGGTTTGACTCATATGAATCAGCCTCTCAAACCATAGCTTGTCCAGCTACAGAATTTTCCTGTAAGCTTGGCACTGAAGTGCTTTGCTCTTATGTGAATATGTTAGACTGCTACTAAAACGTGGTGATCCTGAAAGGACTGGTTCTATCTGACTCCTCTGTCAAAGTGACTGATTTGTCACCATAGAAGAGAGGCTTGTGGAAAGACTCATAAGAGCTGAGAAGATGGACTTGACAAATGCAGCACAGATCAGGATACAGGGTACACAGCAGTCACAAGGTATCCTGGTTTTCAGTCTCTGTGACCATAATAAAAACATGAGATTTTACTAGGTCAACAAAGGGAGCACCGGATCAAAGAGGGTAATACTGGAAGCCAAGAGACTAGGCTTGGGAAGTAGGTCTATGCAGGAGGAAAGGACAGAGGGGAGTCCTGCCTGGCAGCTCTGTAGTAATAATCCCGCCCTATTTCTGATTTGGGGGACCTGAGAGCTAATAACCTGTTTTAGAGAAAATAAACTTCCTCCTGAAAGGTTTCCAGCAAACTCCCCCAGCCCCATTTTCAACAACTATTGTTTTCCCAATCAGGAGACAAGTTTCCAGTAACTGCACTTCTATTTCTGGCCTCAGCTTTCCGACAACTGGAAACAGCTGGCCACTAATAGTCAAGACCATGGCCTCCTAAGCTCTTTTGGTGGCAGACCTCTTTAAATCCATCTTGCTAATTCACATTATTTTCAAGATAATAATCTCATTCCTATAGAATTAAATTGACTCAGTAAAATGTTATAATATGCCCCTATATTACCATTTTTATTTCCTTTTTTACATTTTTAACTTAAAGTAGGATGATGAGTACTCTCATTTTCTTCATATCATTTTAATATTATAATATATTAATTAGTAAATGAATTTTTCATTAAAATTTAATGGAAATGGTGTAAGAGCCCAGATGACTCCTCCGTATACAGAAATAATAGTCTTCATAACCAAAAAAGCAAACACATACACACAATATGAAAAAGAAATTACTAATATTTTGAGAAATTTGACTTTGTTCAGGCTTCTCAATCTCAAATTCTGAGGCACAGCAATGCATGCCAAGTGCTGTGGAAGAAGGGATTTTTACTAGGAATTCAATTTTAAATCAAGTTGTGATTTATAGAGATGTCTATCAAAAGGTATGTAAGGAATGAATATGGATTTAACTGAGTACCACTTTCACACACAGAGGAACACTAATGGGGTTCATAATATATTTTTAACATAAAAATACAATTGGCAATACTTGTAACCTCTTCCAGTTGGAATTACTTGTAAATAACTAAGCTATATTACGATGAAATATACAATTAAAATATTGTTAAGGTTTTAAAGAAGCATATATAAAAATTAAAATATGCTGGAACAAAAATGAGAGAGCAAAAATTTAAAAATGCCTTATATGAAAGACATGTAGACATGTTTGCTTTTTTTTTTTTTTTTTCATCTTGAATAACAAGGACTAAATGTGTTCCATTCATTTCTGATAATGGATACTAGGGGACAAAGGGAGCGGGGGCAAACTTTGTTTCCTAAGAGTGAATCCAGAAGAATTTAAAACAAAATGTTAAGATTTCTAAAACAGTAAAATTAGCGTCATTAAGTATTTCTGGTGAAAAAAAGAAAAAAAGAAACACAAAGCAAAAAAGACAGCAAGAAAACAATTAAAAGAAAATAATGAAATCAAGTCTCTCATCTCAGAAAACTCATATTCTTAGGAAATAGCTGAAATTGCAAACATGTATTAGAATTATAAAGGTAAATGAAAACAATTCCACCTGAAAAAAGGAAGAAACGGATAGACCACATGCCTGGAGGTGTTTCATTGTGTCTTCACACTTGATTCTAATGAGGCCCTGCAGAATTCTGGGTTCGAACAGGCTGTGCTCAAGATGATAAAGATGTTCTTCCACTCTTCATAGTCACTAATGAAAAATCAAATGCCAATTGGGTTCTCATTCACTTGGGACTAGGCTGTGGCTGCTTGTTCTTCTGGTGTGGCTGTGACTGTTGTTTCTATCTCAGAAAAATTCAGTTCCCTCTCTAGTCATGAACTTGTCACTCTCCAGGTTCCAGCACCCAGGGATCTGACCAATTTGAAGCAATTGACTTCTGTGGCCCCTAGCAGTTCTTTGTCAGTACTCTTTGGATCATTGACTTTCCTCCTTTTCTTTCTTTGTTTAAGTTCTTTTCTGGAATATCTGATAGACAGATGTCGGATTTGCTTCAATGATTCACCATGTCTTTTAAAGGCATTTCCCTTGAATCTTCATCCCTGTAACTTTTCATTCCATCTTACAAAAAGTTATTCTTCGACTCTCAAACAGCAATTTCATTTTCATAAAAGTTAAAATTTACATTGAATTGAATCTTCAGTGACGACAAACATGAGAAAAATAAAATTTCTAAAAGCAACAAATGGACATGCAATTTTTAAAATTTTATATTCTTAAACTCAGAAATAATTATATTCTAATTTAATATTAAAATATAAAGCACAAAGATAAGATATTTTCATTTTAACCATTGTGCATTGATTTAAAATTCCAATTATCATAGGCATTATTTTATACTTCACCCTAAGTGCACTAAATAGCAGGCAATTATGATGTAATGATCTATTAGTTGATTAACCATTGTTCCTAAAAGCAAAATAGTCCTTTTTTCTGAAAAAGGAAAAAGAAAAACTTAGAAATACCAATATCGAGTAATTTAAAAGTAAACTAGTTGTCTATAAAATGCATGTTTTTTTTACTTTTTAAATTACTCTAAGTCACAAAAATATGGATATACTAAGCAATGAAAAATGATTTTTCAATAAATGGTTTTTCAGATTCTATATTTTTTTATTTTAAACAAATGGGGTATAACTCGTTCCTCTGATTGTACATGAAGTAGAAGCATACCATTTGTGTAATTATACATTTACATAGGGGAATGGTGTTTCATTCACTGTTATTTTTTCCTTCCCCCCACCCCTCCTACCCCTTTTTTCCCTCTATAAAGTCCCTCCTTCCTCCATTCTTGCCTCCCTCCCACACCCCATTATGTATCATCATCACTTTTTCAGTGAGATCATTCCTCCTTTAGTTTTTTGAGATTGGCTTATCTCACTTAGCATGATATTCTCCAATTTCATCCATTTGCCTGCAAATGCCGTAATTTTATTATTCTTTGTTCACTCATCAATTGAAGAACATCTAGGTTGGTTCCACAATCTGGTTATTGAGAATAGAGCAGCTATGAACATTCATGTGACTGCATCTCTGTAGTATGCTGATTTTAAGTCCTTTGGGTATAGGCCAAGGAGTGGGATAGCTGGGTCAAATGATGGTTCCATTCCAAGCTTTTTAAGGAATCTCCACACTGCTTTCCAGAGTGGCTGCACTAATTTGCAATCACATCAGCAATGTATGACTGTACCTTTCTCCCCACATCCTTGCCAACACCTGTTGTTGCTTGTATTCTTGATAATCACAATTCTAATTTGGGTGAGATGGAATCTTAGGGTAGTTTTGATTTGCATTTCTCTTATTACTAGAGATGTTGAACATTTTTCATCTATCTGTTGATTGCTTGTAGATCTTCTTCTATGAAGTGTCTGTTCCTTAGCCCATTTGTTGATTGGTTTATTTGTATTCTTGGTGTAAAATTTTTTGTGTTCTTTATATATTCTGGAAATTAGTGCTCTATCTTAAGTATGAGTGGCAAAGATTTTCTCCAACTCTGTAGGCTCTCTTTTCACATTACTGATAGTTTCCTTTGTTGAAAGAAAGCTTTTTAGTTTGAATCTATCCCAGTTGTTGATTCTTGCTTTTATTTCTTGTGCTATGGAAGTCCTGTTAAGGAAGTCTGATCCTAAGCCAACATGATGAACATTTGGACCTACTTTTTCTTCTGTAAGATGCAGGGTCTCTGGTCTTATTTCAAGGTGCTTGATCCATTTGAGTTGAGTTTTGTGCAGGATGAGAGATAAGGGTTTAGTTTCATTATGCTGAATATGGATTTCCAGTTTTCCCAGCACCATTTGTTGAACAGGATGTCTTTTCTTCATTGTATGTTTTTGGCACCTTTTTTCTAGTATGAGAAAACTGTATTTATTTGGGTTTGTCTCTTTGTCCTCTATTCTGTACCATTGATCTACCTGTCTATTTTGGTGCCAATACCATGCTGTTTTTGTTACTATTGCTTTGTAGTATAGTTGAAGTTCTGGTATTGCGATACTCCCTGCTTCACTCTTCCTGCTAAGGATTGCTTTAGCTATTCTGGATTTCTTATTCTTCCAGATGAATTTCATGATTGCTTGCTCTATTTATGTGAGGAACATCATTGGGATTTTAATTGACATTGCATTCAATCTGAATGGCACTTTTGGTAGTATGGTCATTTTGACAATATTAATTCTGCCTATCCAACAACATGAGAGATCTTTCCATCTTCTAAGGTTTTCTTTAAGTTCTTTCTTTAGTGTTCTGTAGTTCTCATTGTAGAGGACTTTCACCTCTTTTGTTATATTGATTCCCAAGTATTTCATTTTTTTCAAGGCTGTTGTGAATGGGGGTAGTTTTCCTAACTTCTCTTTCTGAGGATTCATAACTTATAAATAAAAATGCTTTAGATTTATGAGCATTGATCGTATATCCTGCTTCTTTACTGAATTCACTTATGAGTTCTAAAAGTTTTCTGGTGGAATTTCCTGGTTACTCTAAATATATAATCATGTCATCAGCAAATAGGGCTGTATTTTACCAAATGCTTTTTCTTCATCTATGGAAATAATCATGTGATTCTTGACTAAAAGTCTGTTGATATGGTGATTTATAATTTATTGATTTCCGGATGTTGAACCAACCTTGCATCCCTGGGATAAAACCTACTTGATCATGCCGTACTAACTTTTTAATATATTTTTGTATGCGATTTGCTAAACTTTTGTTGAGAATTTTTGCATCAATGTTCATTAAAGATATTGGTCTGAAATTTTCTTTCCTCAATGTGTCTCTGTCTGGTTTATGTATCAGGGTGATACAGGTTTCATAGAATGAGTTTGGAAGTGTTCCCTCCTCTTCTATTTCATGGAATAGTTTGAAGAGTATTGGAATGAGCTCTTCTTTAAAGGTTTTGTAGAACTCAGCTGAGAATCCATCTGATCCCAGACTTTTCTTTGTTGGTAGGCTTTTGATGACTTCTTCTTTTTCATTACTTGAAATTGATCTGTTTAAATTCTGTATGTCCTCCTAATTCATTTAGGTAAATCATATGTCTCAAGAAAACTGTTGATGTCTTTGTGATTTTCTATTTTGTTGGAGTATAGATTTTCAGAATAGTTTCTAATTATATTTTGTATTTCAATCATGTCTGTTGTGATATTTCCTTGTTCATTCTGAATTTTAGTAATTTGAGTTTCCTCTCTCCTCTTTGTTAGTGTGGCTAAGGGTTTATCCCATTTTGTTTGTTTTTCAAAGAACCACCTTTTATTTGTCAATTTTTTTGATTGTTTATTTTGTTTCAATTTCATTGATTTCAGCTCTGATTTTAACTATTTCCTGTCTTCTATTACTTTTGGTGTTGCTCTGTTCTTATTTTTCTAGGGCTTTGAGCTGTAGTGTTAGGTTGTTTATTCATTGGTTTTTTTCTTCTTTTATTGAATACACTCCATGAAATAAATTTTCCTCTAAGTACTGCTTTCATAATGTCCCAGAGATTCTGATATGTTTGATCTTTGTTCTCCTTTACCTTTAAGAATTTTTAAATTTCCCTCCTGATGTCTTCTGTTATCCATTTATCATTCAATAACGTATTTTTTAATCTACAGGTGTTGAAGTAGTTTTTTTATTTATTCTGTCATTTATTTCTAATTTCAATCCATTACGATCTGATAGAATACAAGGTAGTATCTCTATCTTCTTGTATTTGCTAACAGTAGCTTTGTTTGCATAATATATGGTTTATTTTAGAGAAGGATCCATGTGCTGCTGAGAAGAAAGTTTATTTACTTTTTGTTTGATGGTATATTCTATATATGTTTGTTAAGTCTAAATTGTTGATTGTGTTATTGAGATCTATGATTTCTTTGTTCAATTTCTGTTTGGAAGCTCTGTCCAGTGGGGAGAGAGCTGTGTTAAAGTCACCTAGTATTATTGTTTTGTGGTCTATTTGATTTCTGGAATTGAGAAGGATTTGTTTGATGTACATGAATGAGCTACTGTTTGGGGCATAGATATTTATTATTGTTATGTCTTGCTGATTTATGCTTCCTTAAGCAGTATGAAATATCCTTCTTTATCCCTTCTGACTAACTTTGGCTTGAAGTCCACAATATCTCATATGAGGATGGATACTCTGGGTTTTTGTAGAGTTCATATGCATGGTATGTTTTTTCCTATTCTTTCACCTTTAGTCTGCGGGTATCTGTTTCTATGAGATGAGTCTCTTGCAGGGAGCGTATTGTTGGATCTTTCTTTTTAATCCAATCTGCCAGTCTATGTCTTTTGATTGAAGAGTTCAGGCCATTAACATTTAGGCTTATTATTGAGATATGATTTGTATTTCTGGCCATTTGGCTGATTTTTTTTTACATGACTTGGTTTCTCTTTATTTGCTGTTTCTTTAAGGTATAGCCTCCCTTTGCTGATTTACATCATTGTATTTCATCTCTTCTTCATGGAATATTTTGTTGAGAATATTCTGTAGTGGCCAGATTTCTTTTGTAAATTCTTTTATCTTTTGTTTATCATGGAAGGATTTTATTTCGTCATCATATCTGAAGGTAAGTTTTGCTAGGTATAAGATTCTTGGCTGGCATCCATTTTCTTTCACAGCTTGAAAAATGTTGTTTCAGGCCCTTCTAGCTTTTAGGGTCTGGGTTGAAAAACCTGCTGATATCCATATTGATTTCCCCCTGAATGTAATTTGATTTTTTTCTCTCGCAGCCTTTAAAATTCTGTCTCTATTTTGTATGTTATGTATTTTCATTAAAATGTGCCTTGGTGTGGGTTTGTGGTATATTTGTATATTTGGAGTCCTATAAGCCTCTTGTATTTGATTTTCCATTTCATTCTTCAGATGTGGGAAATTTTCTTTTTTTTAATTATTTATTTATTTTAATTAAAAATAATAAATTTACATAGGGCAATATTGTTTGATTCATTCTGTTATTTTTTCCCTTCCCCCCACCACTCCCACCACTCTTTTCCCTCTATACAGTCCTTCCTTTCTCCATTCTTACCACCCTCCTTATCCCTAAACCTAAACCTAACCCTAACCCTAACGCTAACCCCTCATACCCCCCCTTATATGTCTTCATCTGCTTATCAGCGAGATCATTCGTCCTTTAGTTTTTTGAGATTGGCTTATCTCACTTAGCATGATATCCTCCAATTTCATCCATTTGCCTGCAAAAGCCATAATTTTATCATTCTTCATGGCGGAGTAATATTTCATTGTATATATACGCCACAGTTTCTTTATCCCTCCATCAACTGAAGGGCATCTAGGTTGGTTCCACAATCTGGCTATAGTGAATTGAGCAGCTATGAACATTGATGTGGCTATATCTCTGTAGTATGCTGATTTTAAGTCGTTTGGGTATAGGCCAAGGAGTGGGATAGCTGGGTCAAATGGTTGTTCCATTCCAAGCTTTCTGAGGAATCTCCATACTACTTTCCAGAGTGGCTGCACTAATTTGCAACCCCACCAGCAATGTATGAGTGTACCTTTTTCCCCACATCCTCCCAACACCTATTGTTGCTTGTGTTCTTGATAATCGCCATTCTAATTGGGGTGAGATGAAATCTTAGGGTGGTTTTGATTTGCATTTCTCTTATTACTAGAGATGTTGAACATTTTTTCATATATCTGTTGATTGCTTGTAGATCTTCTTCTGTGAAGTGTCTATTCATTTCCTTAGCCCATTTGTTGATTGGATTATTTGTATTCTTGGTGTAGAGTTTTTTTGAGTTCTTTATAGATTCTGGAAATTAGCGCTCTATCTGAAGTATGAGTGGCAAAGATACTCTTCCACTCTGTAGGCTCTCTCTTCACATTACTGATAGTTTCCTTTGCTGAGAGAAAGCTTTTTAGTTTGAATCTATCTCAGTGGTTGATTCTTGCTTTTATTTCTTGTGCTATGGGAGTTCTGTTAAGGAAGTCTGATCCTAAGCCAACAAGTTGAAGGTTTGGACCTACTTTTTCTTCTATAATCTGCAGGGTCTCTGATCTGATTCTGAGGTCCTTGATCCATTTTGTGTTGAGTTTTGTGCAGGGTGAGGGATAGGGATTTAGTTTCATTCTGTTGCATATGGATTTCCAGTTTTCCCAGCACCATTTGTTGAAGAGGCTATCTTTTCTCCATTGTATATTTCAATATCGTTCTTGAGACTCTAGCCAGAACAATTAGACAAACCAAAGAAATTAAAGGGATACGAATTGGAAAAGAAGAACTCAAACTATCCCTGTTCGCTGATGACATGATTATATATTTAGAGGAACCTGGAAATTCCACCAGAAAACTCTTAGAACTCATAAGTGAATTCAGTAAAGTAGCAGGTTACAAGATCAATGCTCATAAATCCAATGCATTTTTATACATAAGTGATGAATCTTCAGAAAGAGAAATTAGGAAAACTACCCCATTCACAATAGCATCAAAAAAAATAAAATACTTGTGAATCAATCTCACAAAAGAGGTGAAAGACTTCTACAATGAGAACTACAGTACACTAAAGAAAGAAATTAAAGAAAACCTTAGAAGATGGAAAGATCTCCCATGTTCTTGTATAGGCAGAATTAATATTGTCAAAATGGCCATACTCCCAAAAGTGCTATACAGATTCAATGCAATCCCAATTAAAATCCCAATGATGTACCTTACAGAAATAGAGCAAGCAATTATGAAATTCATCTGGAAGAATAAGAAACCCAGAATAGCTAAAGCAATCCTTAGTAGAAAGAGTGAAGCAGGGGGTATCGCAATACCAGATCTTCAACTCTATTACAAAGCAATAGTAACAAAAACGGCATGGTATTGGTACCAAAATAGACAGGTAGATCAATTGTACAGAATAGAGGACATGGACACAAACCCAGATGTGGGAAATTTTCTGATGTTATTTCATTGAATAGATTGTTCATTCCTTTGGCTTTTTTCTCTGTGCCTTCCTCAATCCCAATAATTCTTAAATTTGGCCTTTTCATGATATCCCATGATTCTTGTAGATTCTGTTCATGATTTCTTACCATCTTCTCTGTTAGTTCAACATTTTTTTCAAGATTAAATATTTTGTCTTCAATATCTGAGGTTCTGTCTTCCAGGTTTTCTATCCTATTGGTTATGCTTTCCATGGAGTTTTTAATTTGGTTTATTGTTTCCTTCATTTCAAGGATTTCTGTTTAATTTTTTTCAGTATCTCTACCTCTATTGAAATGGTCTTTTTCTTCCCCATTTTCTCTTTTAACTTGGTCGGTGCGATCATTCAAAGCCTGCATTTGCTCTCTCATCTCATCGTTTGCTTCTCTGATCTTTTTAATTATGTACATTCTGAACTCCCTTTCTGACATTTCTTCTGCCATTCTGTCATTGGATTTTATTGATGTAGTTTCTAAGGTTTGTTTGGGACATTTTCTTCCCTTGTTTTCTCATATTGCTTAGTACTTCCCCTCTAGTAGTGAAACTCTGAGATTTTGCGGATTTCCTCTATTGACTTATAGTGTCCCTATAGATTTCCAATAACTTACCTCCTAGCCTTCAGTACCCTGAAGTCTTGGAGGAACTTGATAATGCAGTGCTCCACAAGAAGCTTCCCCTCTAGGAATGGTGGACTTCAGGTGGTGTATGTTCCCTGCTAGTGGGCAGAGGTGCCTCCACTTGTGGACTGATGGTCAGCCAAAGGGAGACTAGACTGTGGGCTGGGGCATGGCTAATCTGGGCCTGAGTCTCTGGTTCTACTGCCCCAGTGGGAAAGCCTCACATGGATGGGAAGACACCTGGTGGGGAAGTCTCGCTGGGCTGCTCTCTGAGAAGTTCTCTGCATTTCGGAGCTACTGCCTGGGACAGGTAGCCTCGTTCTGCGAGTGAGTGTCTCACTAGGCAGCCCTCCTCTGTGAGGTTTCTTGTGGGCCAGATATACTACCCGGTCCAGGAAGCCTCACTCTGCAGGGAAGTCTCTTGCTGGTCAGCCCTCCTCTGTGACGCTCCCAGCTGTCTGGGTTCATCTCTCCAGTGAGGGAGTCTCACTGGGCAACTCTTCTGCATGAAGTTCCCTGCATTCCGGGACTACCGCCCTGGCTGGGGAGCCTCACCAGCGGGATAGACTCACCTGGCAACTCTGAGTTGGTCCCGAGTTTCTCAATACCTCCTCTTTTTGAATCCTGAGTCCTGGAGCAACATGGAATGCAGTCACCCTCTAGTCTGCCATCTTGTAATTCGCCTCAGATTCTTTAATTCAAAAGAAACGAAAATAATGGAAAAATTTTGCTAATAAAGCAGAGCAAAAAGAAACTGCTCAAAACACAATGAAATGTATTAGTAGTTTACAAAACCTTTCAAAATGCTACCAAAGATCCTTCTACATTAAATATCAAAAAATCTTGATTTTTATTATTATCATCTTTTTCTTTTTTCTTTCTTTTCTTTTTTTTTTTGTTTTTGATGGTACTGGGGATTAAGCCCATATGTCCTCTACATCTTCAGTACTCTGTTTTACTTTGAGACACCATATTGCTAAGTTGTGGAGGCTGGCCTGGAAATTGAATCCTCCTGACTGAGCCTCCACAGTTACTGGGATAAGAGACATGACCATCATACCTAACTGAAAGTCTTGATCCTTCAAATTTCCCTCAATTCACAAAATTTTCTTATTTTAAAGTATACTCTATCAAATGCAAACTTAAAGACACTAACATTTTAATATTTAGAAAACCAGAGATTAAAAGCTCTGCTAAGTGAAATAAGCCAAACCCAAAAAAACCAAAGGCCAAATGTTTTCTCTTATACTCAGAAGCTAACTCACAATAAGTGTGGTGGGGTGCAGCAGGTAGGGAAGAATAGATACTTTATATTAGGTAGAGGGGAGGCAAGTGAACAGAAGAAGTATGGGGGAAGGAATGATAGTAGAGTGAAACAGACATTATTACCTCATATACATGTATGACTGCATGACCTATGTGATCCTGCAATATTTTCAATCAGAAAAATGAGAGATTATCCTCTATTTATGTATGATCTGTCAAAATGTATAAATGCATTCTACTGTCATGTACAACTAATTAGAACAAATAAAATTTAAAAAACCTCTTATTTGGAAAGCTTTAACAATGTGAACTTCATGTACTATTATCTCTTTCCAATCATTTCATTATCAATTTATATTTATTACCATTTATCAAGTTAGAGTAAATTTTCTATTGCTAAGCAACAAGTTTTGTGTCTGTACACCTATGAGCATGTGCACACACACACACACACACACACACACACAATTAGCTAGAGCTAAAGTGCAAGAGGATAAGTAAGAATACTATATCCAATTTTTTAAGGCATGTATAACCAGCTTGTATATAAAAATATGGACCAAAGATAGCCAAAATTCATAATGTAGTGCCTATCACTTAAGAAGAAAGGATCCAGAATATGATAAAGGAAGAAAACAACAGAGCATAAAGGATAATGTTCAATTTTGTGTGTAAGAACTTGTTAACAAACAGTGCCTAAGGCAAATATGAAAAATCATAGACATATATTAATGTGGGCTAGTGGGTTTACAGGTATTCATTATATTATCCTTTGTAGTTTTCTATATTTTTACCTAAGGAACATGAAAATTAAATTTCTCTTATAACACAATGCCTTAACAGAGATACTTCAGTAAAAATAATATTAATTTAAACATATTTGACAAACCTTTAAACTACCAAAAACTCTGTAATAATTTTTTAATCTTAATGAAACAATGCACGTTTCAGGAAGTTTTTGCTTCTTGAACCCAGCATTAAAATTGATACATTGTTCACTTTTTGAGTGTATTTTAAAGTAAGAGATATTGTGAAAGAACATTATTTTTACATAAATTTAAGAGAATTTAATTCAAATTTCAGTGATTTATAAAAAAAATCACTTCCCTTTCCCTCTAAAATCTTTCAGCACACTTAATTCTTTTCTGTGTGTATATAACTCTTACCTCCAGGGAAAACACCAATTAGACTTGATTAGAGAGTAGAATCCTTGGGGACAACTGGAGAAAAGCACATTAAATTCAATTATTGTAAAGATGGCAACAAGTTAAAGGATGATTTCTTCTGTAACTGGCATTTTGAGTCAATAGCTACTCTTACTCAGTCTGTGTTCCCAGGTTCATACCCCTATAAGGAAAGATGCATCTTTAGCCACTCCATAATAAAATTCAGCTGCAGTAAGAGTCATCTGTCCCAACACCCTATCCCAAAATTTGTTGATTTCTTTGGAAGAATAGTTTTAGTTGAGGACATTGAAGCATCCAGACAGATGTGTCAATTAATAGGAAGAAACCAGTCCTTAAATGTATAAATACATCAAATTTTTCACATTAGGAATGATTATTCAATGGTAGTAGATAATTAGGTATTAAAGAATGTTTTAGAAACTAAAGAGAAACAAGCAAAGTTCACAGTCTTTTTCTCCTGTAAGTTTTACCAGTTATTAGAATTCAACTTTCCTATTCCCTCATATCCCCACTCTCCACAATGGCAATGAGGATCTTAAAATCGTAACTGATGTATTTATTCACTCACACTCACACATAACTTACTCCTTTTCCAATAGCCATTGTCAATAAAATATATCAGAAATGGAGTAAACATGAGACTACAAAGGTGACCTCCCGGGAATTTAGAGGATTAAAACCAAATCAGTGTATAATCTAAAAGCAATACAATGAGTACATATGGAGAATGTGCAAATCATGGAGAAGCATTAACAAAGAGGTATTGTTGGGCAGTATTAAAGAGGGAAGTTTCCTGACATTAGAATTTTGTAGGATTTAGCTGATATCTAGTGCAGACACATCCTTTACCTCCTCAAGTTTTACCACAGAAACATTTATCTACCTAAAATAAGTCAAATACAGACTTTTTATCCTTTAATGAGCCCGTGGCTATTTTTACTCATAGGCTCCTTTGCCTCATGCAGAACCTTCTAATTTCTGTCATTGTGGAGTAAAATATATGAACATAAAGACAATTTTAAAATTTAAATACTGCTCCAGTAGTAAAATAGAACAGAGATATTGGCATATAAATCTGGAAATGAGAAATTCCAAAAATGATAAGAGATGAAAATGATTATAATCAATATCTAACATACATAAAAATGGAATGTTCAACCTCCATCAGGCAATTTTAAGAGAAGAGCTGACTTTGTTACCTACAAAGTAAGCAAAATTAAAAAAAAAAAATCTGTTAACAAAAGTAATCTGGCAGTAATAGCAAGAACTTTAAAAGTATTCTATTTCTAGGAATTCATTCTGAGCAAATCATCAGAAATAGAGATTAGGATTCTATTACAAAGTTGACTATTGAATTGTTACGTAAAATAGCAAAGCATTAGATATAATAGCAATGTTCAACAACAAAACCAAACTTTCTAAATAAAAAAAAAAGTTTATTCATGTGATAGGATATCACATACCTATTCGAAATCAAATTTTCATTATTTAACCACTTTAAGTATACTCATAATGTGTATCAATTCATGTCTTTCATTCATCCCTGTCGTTTACCAATATCTAACACTATTTTACCATATAGCTAGTGTCGCACCTGTTTTAGGAGTACAGCGGTAAGTGAGACCTTGTCTTTTCTCTCATTAGAATTAAAGTCTAGCCACAGAAGTATGCAAAGATTCAAGCACATTAAATGTCTTATGCATGTGTACTGAGAGCAAGGTACTTAGGGAATGCATAGAAAGTTTGACAAAGCAATTCTTGTTTCGTCAAAGTCAGTTTGCACTTTCTTAAGTGTTAAGATTAGAAAAGAAGGATGAACAGGATTTAGGTAGCAAACACTGTTTAGAAAAAATTTCAGCTAGAAGGAAAATTACATACAATATTCAGAAGGAAAACAGCAAACCAAATGGAAATTGTCCAATGTGGACTGAGATTTCTGCAAAATACTCCGATTTGACAGTTGCCTGAACTAAGAAGGATGCTCTGAGAGAGGGAGAATTTTGGTTAATATCAACATTTTTTTCTAGATTCTAAAATTTTTATTAAATGTTATTTACAATAAATATGATTTGCTGTTAAGTTAGGAAACATTAACCTTATAAATTTTCAAGAGATTCAAATTATCAGAGGAGACTGACCTTCAAAAGAAGTAATCAATACTTAAATTTATTCTCTACACCATTCATGAGTTCTCTTGTGTTTAAGTACATTAGCATCAGAATTGGGATATCAATCTGTCAACCAGCTTCACGTGATTCACCTATTAAAAATTTTGACTTCCAGGAACAAAGCATGGTTATTAACAATAAGGTCATATGGTAAAATGTTATCCAGAAGCATACACGTTAATCTCATATGTGCTGGGGTTACCAGGCAATCACACAACTCAAACATGATGCAAAACATTAGTCTAATTACCTAGCTGAATGGCAAAAAAGAAATCAATAATTGCTCAGAGGATCTCGCTGTCTTTTATTTCCCCCAGAACTGGTTCACAGTCAGGCTATTTATATAGAGATGACTGACTAAGTGGCAGGAAATGAAGTTGTGCCAGTGAATACGTTAGGCCTGAAAATAAGAGCTGAATTACCTAATTTCGTACTGCTAGACCACAAATGGATTTTCTCATGTCTTGAAAACTTTTGATATTTGAACTATCTTCTTATATAGAAAGTACATAAATGATTTATGTGTCCAAAATTGGCAGCATCCTCAACAAACCCGGTTTACCTTCTCTGTCATATATTATGTTACACTGTTGTTAGAAAATGAGAAAAGGCATTATATATGCCCTTAGGAAATTTGGGACCACTAAGAAAATTCAAGACCATATTAAGAAGACAAGATATGCCTAGGTACATTGTAATACTTAAAGCAGTACCAATACTATATCTTAAGTACCACATAAATGACACGATCAGTTCTTAATAGAGGGCAAATGAAAACAAAACCAAATATGGACCCTGGAGGTCAGAAATGGCTTCCTGGAAGTATCACCCAAGCTTTGATTCAAAGAAGTGGAAGATATAGGCAAATAGTAACATGGAGAGAACAACTTCATTGTGAGCAAAGACATTTTCCCATGTAATAACATTTTTTCCTTAATTAATGTCATTTTCATTATTGCTCTTACAGGTTCACTGTGGTAGTATTGATTTGTGACTTTAAGGGAGATTTCACAATTATGACTTTTATCTATCTTTAAAATTAAGAAAACTTTAATGTTCCTATATGATAGATACATTTTCTTGATTTACTCTGAATACTATGCACTGATATTTCATTCAGAAACAAATTTTGTAATTTCTCTATTGGGGCATAACAAATTATCACAAATTGAGTAACTTAAAACAACACATATTCATACTTCACAGTTTCTGAGTTCAGGCATGGCTTAGTTAAGACTTCTACTTAGGGGTCGCCATAATGTTGCATCAAGGTTCTGCCCTATGTTGATGTTTCATATGAGGAAGAATTCTCTTTTTCATGCTCATTCTATGCAGGACTCAGTTCCTTGCTGTGAGATTGGGGCAATAAGTTCCTTGCTGAGTGTCAAAGGTAGCCCTCCATTTCTTGCCAGGTGGAGTCTCTATAGTGCAGTTCATCGCATGGAAGACAGCTGTCTTCATTAAAGTCAATAAGGAAGATAGTCTATCAGCAAAACCAAAGTTATAACGATCTATAATTTAACCACAGAAAGGAATCTCATCAACTTTGCTCTGTTCTCTTGGTTAGAATCAAGCAACAGCTTTTGATCCTTCAGTGAAAGGGAATTGGACCAGAGTTTGAGACTGGGAGGGAGAGATCTTTGGGGATCATCTCAAAGTCTGTATACACACAAATTAGCTTTGAATACAAAAGTTATGGCAAAAACAAGGTTTTTAATTCAACACCTGTGACAACTTAACATTTCCTTGACCAGAAAATGTGGTAAAGTTACTTAGATTGCTACACTAGTTCCTGGTTAAAGTAGACTGCAGTCTGTTCTCTAGGTGTATAGTAACTACTATGCAATATTGATCAAATCCTCAGTCTCTCCCGGACGCCCAGTTCCATTATCTGTAATATCAGGAGCTTGAACTAGAAATTTTCTAAGGTTAATATTTTATGAATATGCCAGACATAATCATTTGAAGCTTTAAGTTTGGGGAAAGGTTTTATATTGTTTTCTAAGTGGAAGTTTATTTAGTTATTTTTTGTTCTACCTAGGCATCTCTGTGTATGGAAATTGGGACAATGTTTGTTCTCTACCAAACAAAGTATTCCATTTTAATATATGGGTGACCATGCTGATGCTGTATTGATTTTTTTCAAAGATTTTATAATCAACACAGTACTGTGTGTTGCAGCCTAATTGTGTGGTTTGTAAGATGTAGAACTTCTAAGCATAGTTAAAAGCAGTGCCCTGGATTCACTCAGAGAACAAATCTTAGTACAAAGGAGATGTGATTAAAGTGTGGATTATTAGGGATCTAATAACCCCTATGTGTCCAGGCATTTCTATGTGTAGTTTCCTGCCATCTCACCATTTAACAGTCCGCACTCATGTGAGCCTTGGGTGTGGTGATTACATTTACTACATAATAAACATGAGGCCACTTCAGGAGCATCCCATTTCTATGGCATTACAAATAATATTGACAAGCCCTGCTTTCACTGAATCTCATGTCTTGTCCTACCAAAAAAAAAATCACTTGGAAAGGGGAAATATTTAGCATTCCATAAAGTTAAGATGCATAGGGATAGAGGAAAATAAACGCCTACAAGATATTCAGAAAGGAATAGGCCTGGTACTCTGTTTAACACAGGAATCAAAGATAACTATAAAGAGTTAGCTGCAGAGTTCACTCTCCTACCATATGCCTCCACTTGCCAAAAATATCATTTCCTAAAACCTTTATGGTTTTTTTTTTTTTTTCTTTTTCTTTTGGAAGGAAAAATTATTTTTTGTTTTCAAAAGGTTTCAGTTCAACTTTTGGGAAACCCTCAAAGTGGAATTGGAGTTCAGAGTGTTGTGACCCTACCCACAGAATCATTATTCAATAAGATGGGATTTGGAGAGAGATTGCCAGGGAGGGTTGTTTATCACACAACAGGTTCTGTTCATAGAACAGAACCCTGTCAGATTCTCCCAGAAACTCAACAGATCCAAATGCAAACTGTATATTCTTCCTGGAGAAGATACAAATATGAAAAAATGCTGAGCAAACAGGAAAACCCTGTAGAACTCGCATATATCTTTCTGGTGAGAAATAAAGGATCCTATCTACTAGTGAGTAGTAAAGATCCTGGATAATCTACATGAGACAGGACTATTCATCTTTGTGTTTTGACAATATTCCAACTTGGGTAATTGTTTTCTGCCTTCCTAAATTTCTTCCCTTTACATTTATGTTGAAAATGTCTCCTTCTATCCTAATTGAATCATGTTATCATTCACTCAGAAAGGCATATTATAAGAAAGCAAGTATAAAAATTTATTGTACAAAAGGCAAAATATTTTGTGAGTTTATTGTTATCATCACTACCATTTTTGACTTCGTATATTGTTATTTCCTGGAATATTTTCTCGTACTTGGGTATTGTTTTCTTTCTATGGCTTTCTCTCAAGTTCTCATACAATCTTGTAAGTACAAATTCTCAATCCTATTTCCTAGATTAAATAAATTCATTTTGCCTCTGGTTATATTGTATTTCGATTTTAATAGCATAAGTTAACTTCCATTGCACATAATGCCAGCCATGTTTTTAAGTATACATCTAGAGTTGGCAGATATTTTTTAAAGTTCCCCCTAAAGGTCTGACCTTTATAAAAAAAAAAAATCAATCATATACCCTTTCCCACCTCCCATTCATTTTTCAAATCAGCCTCAGAATAAGCCAAGCTGTATCCCCTGAGATTTCTTGGTTTTGCCAGTCTGCATTTTAAATTTAAGGTGAATCTAATGAAAGAAATATTACAAAACTGGTGGCCATTCTGTTATACAACCTGAAAGGCAAAGAGAAAGCTCAGCTATTTCATCATGACACATGAACTTCTTTGCCTCACCTTACTGTTATACTGGATTTTAAAACATAAAACCTCAGGGAGGTAAAGTTGCTAACATTAGAAAAAAATATAGGGTTAAGTAGATTCCATATCCTTTCTTGAAAATAATTTTAATAAGGTGGTTAAGGAAGGTATGAGAACACAGATACTCAAGAAGAGAAAGGCACAAAGGGTAATTTAATGGGGTGTAAAATTTAAAAAGACTGTCCAGAAAAGTTCTCAGAACAATCATAGACCTACTTCATACCCTTTCATCTGAGTCTGACTCAGTTTAAGTTTTTTATACTTCTTTTTATTAAGTGACCAGGCTCCCACCTACATGTCACCCGCTGCAAATCCACTGGATATTTTTTTTTATTATGTTCTTAGCAATATTTCCACATAGATGTAGACAATATAAAAATAACTTGAACTTCCTTAAGTTGAAGGAAGCCTCCACAAGGCTTTTTTATTCTGCTAAATCTTTTCTCTAATATAATCTTAAAATAGCCCCATGAAATTGCTGATATATCCGTGGGAGTTTAACACGGGTATTCAAGGGAAAAATTAACCATGTACAGTGTACAAAGAACATTCTGATTGAAAGGTGCTATATAAACGACAGATATTTTTTCTTTTCCTTTTCACACTCAAAAAAAAAACATTGTTGAAAACTGACCATAACATATGTCTATAGATAGAAGATATGGGAATTTTAATACATGTGATTCAGACTTGTGTAGGAGTATATAGACTGGGACTTAAATTGGGCACCTTCCTGAGCTATTAAATTTATCAGTCAATAATGATAATAATAATAATAATAATAATAAATAAAATCTAACTTTGTTTTGAGAATTTTTTGGTTGAGAATATCTTCAGTATTACTAAGGATGGACTGACTTCAGTTTACAAAATATCCTCAGTTCCATCTGATGACTTTACATTCTTTTCCTGACTCAGCCTTTGATACATTAGCCAGATCCTCATGTCTTGTATGGGAACAGAACATCTGAGTAAACAGGAAATGCCACTATAGTGGAATTGATTCAGTAGGGCTTGCTTGGTTAACGTGGCAATAGTAATCAATAAGTTCTCTAGAAAATTCCAAATGATATCAAAAGTCAATAAAATCTCAGTCTGATGTGTTATAGAATACAAGTGAGTTTCTTTTCCTAATTGGAATGAGAAGAAATATGGATACACAGACGGGCTTTCTCCGAAATATATTCTATTTTAGGAAACATACGGCCCTAAAACTGTGAAGCCACAAGAGTGACCTATTTCACAAGGTGAAGCCAGTGGTTAGACCTTAAAACAGCATTAACAAGTGGGAGGGCCTGTACACAGTGATGGGAATGTATTGTCTGCGGTTTTAGGATCACTGTAGCATCAGTTACACATTAAGCTAACGGCAAATATCTCTTCAACTGAAAGGTCCCTGAAGGATTTATTACAGCAGCTAACTTCCAGCATTCATAAAAAGGAAGAAACAAAAAATTAAAACAAACACATTTAGATTCACATCAATTATACCCAGAGGAAATGAGCAGAAAAGGTATTTCCAGGGTTTTGGCTGTATTCCAGTTATTGTAACTTTATGTCTTTTATATTTGGACTTATCTGTGTTCAATTTGGTTTGCAAACACGATTTGAAGGCTTTCATATTTGTATTCAGTGGAAGAATTTGTTGTAAAGTCTCAAAGAAAGCCATGCAACAAGCCTCACCCTGCATCCTAATGCCTCTTGTTCAGTTCAGTCCATCATTCTCACTTGCTTGTTGACTGGTACAATGCTAGGAGACAGGAGTTACCTAAAGTGATGTGACACAACATGACACATCAATCAAGGATTGTTTGCAAAAGGATACAGTCTAGAGTTTTCAAAGTTTTTGCTTTTTGCAAGGAAAAGGTTTTACATTTGTTTTGGGAAAAAAAAAATGAAAAGCCAATCCAAAACTGAAGGAGGAAAAAATACAGTATCGATCCAAATGCTGCTTGCTGAGTCATAAGGAAATTGAAATTGCTCTAAGGAAAGAAAGGTAACCAGGGATGAAAACCCTGAGGAAAATGTTCAAAATGAGATCACTGCATCATAATCATTTCATCTTGGCGCTCTCTTCAAGATTTGAAAGAGAGAGATGGAGAGAACTGAGGCTGCTGCTCCGTGGCAGAACGTACAGATAGGTTCCAATTAACCTCTGAAATCTTTAGTGGCCCCAAAGAGACTCAGTTCTTTAACGTAGGATGGTTCTGGAAGAGAGGTTAGATAAGGGGAGTTTTCCATGGCCAGAGTACCATCCTACCCTGAAAGGAATATTGCCACATTACTCTATTTTGTTTCCCTTCAGGGATGGGATTTAGAACAGGACCAAGAGTCATCCCTGCCTACTCCTTTCACTCTGGCTAACAAGCGAAATCAGATGTAGGGTTCTGACTGATCGCTCAACTAGTAATATGTCTCTTCTTCATAATACTTTTAATCATGCCAACATGGAAATTTGGTTATTCAAAACATTTGTAAAAATGTGAAGTGATATTCTGGATTTTCTCCTTTATCTTCAAAAAGAGTAGTATTTCTTTCTTAAAATATGCAACATGGCACTCCTAACCCATTCTTCTTCTATATACGAAATAGGGCCATCACATGATAACAATCCTCTCTCCTTTGTTTAGATGTACAGTTTTCAACTTTTATTCCATCAGTATCTATGTTTCAAACAAGTGTATTACTATCTGATTTATTCCTTTGAAGTAGGGAAATCTGGGCTGTGGATTTGCCTAGTGTGCATGAGTCCTTGGATTCAATACTCAGCACCGGCAAAAAAAAGAAAAGAACGGTGTAAGATAGCTCCTTTATTCTAAAATATCACTTAAATCTAAACTTTTAGCAATCGGAGAACTCAAAATCATCTGAGTTCAGATGTTCAATGAGAAGTTAAGTGAATATCTAGAAAAATATAAGTCTTAACTTAGGGATAAACATTGGATGAAAAGATAATACTTTGTCTGATAGAGTGAGAGGTTTGGATAGAAACTGCATAAGAAATTTACAATATTGCCCTAGAAGGAACTTTCTTGAAGTCTATAAACTTAAGATGACCATGGAGGGAGCAGGTCACATAGACCTAATGATGTTGTGGGCCTCAAGTTTACATGGGCCTTTTACTCTATTCTCATTCCCTAGAAACATCCAAAAATGGCTTCTGAATGGAAATTCAAAAAAATCATTGATCAATCAATAAATTGTTTTAGTCAGCTTTTTTGCTGTTGTGACTCATCATCCTGACAAGAACAACATAGAAGAGGAAAAGTTTATTAGGGCCCACATTTCAAAGCTCTTGTCCACAGACTCCTGGCTCCATTCCTCAGGACTCCAGGTGAGGTAGGGCATCCTGGCTCAAAAGTCTGGCAGAGGGAAGCAGCTCACATGATGATCAGAAAACAGGGAGACTGTACTCTCCATGTTCAAAATATGTACTCCAAACACATGCCCCACCTCCCTGCCCACCTCCTCTAACCGCACCCTACCTGCCTTCAGTTACCACTCAATCACATCAGAGAATTTTTTTATTTCTTCTTTATAGATACACATGATAGTAGAGTGTATTTTGACATATTGTATATATATATATATATATATATATATATACACACACACATATATATATATGGAGTATAACTTATTCTAATTAGGACCCCATTCTTGCAGTTGTACATGATGTGGAGTTACACTTGTCATGTATTCATATATAAAGTTAGGAACGTTATCTCGATTTATTCTACTGTCTTTCCTATTCCTATCCCCCTCACTTCTCTTCATTACCCTTTGTCTAGTCCAATGAACTTCTAATCTTCCCCTCCCTACCCTTTCTTGTCGTGGGTTAGCATCCACATATCAGAAAGAACATTCAGACTTTGTTTTTTTGAGATTGGCTTATTTCACTTAGCAGGATATTCTCTAGTTTATCCATTTGCTGGCAAATGCTGTAGTTTCTTTCTTCTTTATGTGAGTAATATTTCATTGTGAATATATACTGCATTTTCTTTATTCATTCATCTGTTGTTGGGCATTTAGATTTGTTCCATAGCTTGGCTATGGACATTGATATGGCTGCTTCTATGTAGTATGCTGATTTTAAGTCCTTTGGGTATAAACCTAGGATTTGAATAACTGGGTCAAATGGTGATTCCATTCCAAGTTTTCTGAGGAATCTCCATATTGCTCTCCAGAGTGGTTGCACCAATTTGCAATCCTATCAACCATGTATGAGTGTACCTTTTTCCCCACATCCTCACCAACGTTTATTGTTGCTTGTATTCTTGATAATTGCCATTCTCATGGGAGATTCAATCTCATTGTAGTTTTCATTTGCATTTCTCTAAATGCTAGAGATTTCAAACGTGTCATCATATAGTTTTGACCATTCATAATTATTCATCTATGAAGTTCCTGTTCAGTTTCTTTACCCATTTAATTAATTGGTTTATTCTTTTTTTGGTATTAAGTTTTTAAAAAATTTTTATATATTCTGGAGATTAATGCTCTATCTGAGGTGCAGGTAGGTGGTAAAGATTTTCTCTAAAGATTTTTCTCCCATTCTGTAGGCTCTTTGTTCACATTCTTGATTGTTTCCTTTGCTGTGAAGAAACATTTTAGTTTGCTACAATCCCATTTATTGATTCTTGATTTTACTTCTTGTGCTTTAGTAGTATTATTGAGGAAGTCAGTTCCCAAGTTGACATGATGGAGAGTTGGGTTTACTTTTTCTTCTAGTAAGTGCAGGGTCTCTGGTCTAATGCTTTGGTCCTTGATCCACTTGATCAAGAATTGAGAGATAGGTGTTTAATTTCATTCTGCTCCATATGTTTTCCAGCTTTCCCAGCACCATTTGTTAAAGAGGCTATCTTTTCTCCAACGTATGTTTATGGCACTTAGTCTACCTAGTATTTGAGATAAATGTATTTATGTGGGTATGTCCTTGGGCCTTCTTTTCTGTTCAATTGGTCTTCGTGTCTATTTTGGTGCCTATACCATGCCATTTTTGTTAATATAGCTCTGTAGTATATTTTAAGGTCTGGTATTTTTATGCCTCCTGCATCACTTTTCTTGGTAAGGATTGCTTTGCCTATTCTGGGTCTCTTATTTTTCCAAATTAATTTCATGACTGCTTTTTCTATTTCTATGAAGAATGTCATTGGAATTTTAGTAGTAATTGCATTAAGTAAGTATTGCACTTTTGATAATCACATCAGGGAATTAATTCACTGATTGGGTTAAGACTCTCATAACCCAATCATTCCTCCTCTGAATGTACTTGCATTTTCTCACACATAGGTTTTTGGGGAAAATATAAGTATTTCTTGATTATCTCCTCCAGGAAGGTGAGTGAAGAGTGGGTATCAAAAGGGGCATAGCCCACCCATGGAGTTCACCGGGAACAAATGAAAAGAATGAACACACAATGCTAAATAAGTTCTTAAAA
Source organism: Sciurus vulgaris (assembly GCF_902686455.1). NCBI lineage: Eukaryota > Metazoa > Chordata > Mammalia > Rodentia > Sciuridae > Sciurus > Sciurus vulgaris. The sequence goes on along the minus strand of NC_136475.1, from coordinate 33,227,818 downwards.
CAATCCATAATTGAAGTTCATTCATTGTGCCATTAGACAGTATAGTGAGGCAACCTAACCTACTCAGAAATGAGAGTATTATAGTGAAAATATTCCTATTTTTAATTCCCAATGATAATTTTATCATAACAATACAAGAAGTAAATAATCGTAATGAAGAAAGGTGATGTGGAAATAAAATCTGCTTGAGGTCATAAGTAAGAATGGAGATTGTAAAGGGATCAAACCTTTCCAGTATTTGATGCTGGAATCAGATCATTCAAATTCTCGACAAATAGCTTTTACATATATGCATAAATAATTCTAGGGTTGAGAAAGTTTCCATCTCCTAAGTATTTCTATTCCATCTTTGGATAACATAGTTTCACATTGAGAGGTAATTAGTCTATTCCATATTCTACCTTTTGACTTGAATTCCACCACTTAAAAGAAAAATACAATCAGTTTAATTCTTGTTCCACATAACTATGTTATCAAATTAAAGATAAATATAGAACCCCCTACCTGAAAAGTATGTTAAAAACAATGTCAAATGTATGTCAAGCAGTTCAGGGTTCATTTCCTATATCTATTACTTAAGCTATGTGATCTTGGGAACATTAATAACCTCTGAATTTAGACTTCCTGACATAGAAAAATACACACATTTAGTTATCCTCTTTTACCAGGACTTCATCACAATAATTGAATTATTATATGGAAGTGTATGGATCTTTGAAGCTAGATGTTCTTTCTCCCCAGAATTTTGGAGATTGGGGAGATAGACGAGTTTGCAAATGCTAGAAAAGTTTCAGTGAAAACCATGGGCATATGTGAGGTAAAAATGTCCAGTGCAGCCAGGTGTGGTGGCACTCACCTGTGATTTGGGAGACTGAGGCAGGAGGATTCAGAGCTTAAAACCAGCCTCAGCAAAAAAGCGAGGTGCTAAGCAACTGACTAAGCAACTGTCTCTAAATAAAATATAAAAATGGGTTGGGGATGTGGTTCAGGGGTTAAGCACCCCTGAGTTCAATCCCTGGTACCAAAAAAATATATTAAAAAAAAGTCCAGTGGAGCATATATATAAGTTGCAGGTAATATGCTTCCAATTTTGATGTGATGGTATGTGATTTTAAATTTTATTCTCACAAAATAACTTAATTAAAGGACATAAAAACAATTTGGAAATAAGACCTGTTTTGTGTTACAAAAATGCTTATACAGGTAGCATTACCCTTAACAAAAGGATGTCCTGTAAATAAGAAAGCATCTTGCCAGCTAGGTGTCTTCATTTATTAAAGATGCACTTTCCTATTTAGTTGTAATTCTCTTTCAAAGTCAATACATATATGTGAATAAGATTCTCATTTTCAGTTCTTAGATTGTTCAAACATGATTCAACAGAGTTCAGTTTAACAGAGAAATTGCATTTATAGAGCATCCCTTGATATTATCATAGATTTATTTTATGCACCTCTCTATATATTTGTATTTATATGTGTGTATTTTCCTCTCCTTCTCAAAGTACAACCTTCTCTATCTCTCTCAGTCAGGAAGGTCATGCTGCTACTATCTATTGTTATCGTATCTAGTCTAGAGTAATGACCTTAGGAATCATCTTCTCAAGACAACAGCATTTCTCAACATTTATCTCTCACCTGAGAAGTGGTAGCTGACTTTTTGACCCTTTCTATACACCTCTCTGAAGGAGGAACAAATCTCATAGCAATTGTAGGTAAAATCAGCAAATGACAGGTGATTGCTAGGTCTTGAAGATAGCATTTTCAATGTGATGCTATGAATTGTCATTTAACCAAGTCTTCCTCATCTCACAAGGACATGTTTTTACCCTGACAGGGACTGTGCTCCAGGAGTACAAGCACCTACTACCTGCAGACCTATTGATAAAAAACAAAGGCACTAAATGATACCAGTGCTGCTGATATGTGCCCATGATAGTCCTTTTTTTCTTGATTTTAATGTAGTTGAAAGAGTGGTGCAAGCATCATTACTTACAGCAATGCAAAAAATTAAAAGCCTGTCTTTTTAAAAAATGCCTAAATGAGCAAGAGTCTATACCTGTGTCTCAAGATGAATATGATTATACTAAGCATAGGGACAGCCCAGAGATTGTCAGAAAGACTATTCTAGCCAATGAGTGCTTTATTTGATATAAGAATACATTAATTGCTTCAGGCTCTAGAAAGGCCCACACTAAAACTCTGGGTTTTATTGATGTATTTCATATTTCATATATGTCTGTTATTTTATATAAATGTCATTATAGGGATAAAGCAGACATTCTTTTATAGCCTGAGAAATTCAAAGCCAGCATCATGCTTCTTAACTCAAATTCTCATCTCATGCTTTTGTCTGAAATTACACATATTAAGAAACTTTATTACCATTGATTAATATAAATCACTATATTATATAAAGATTCCTAAAAAGAGGAAAACGAAGAAATGCTTTTCTCAAACAAGCAAGTGAGTATTCTATCATTCTGGCAGATTGCAATGCTTATGTCAAGATTAAACACCAGTCAAGACTCATGCAAATTTCCTAAGAAAGGACAGAGATTGTGCCTGTTGCAAAGATTGTTGACAACTGAACTGAGAAAGCCAATACACCCAATAGATCATTAGCAAGAAATCAAAACTGTGAATGAATCAGACCACTCTGATGGAGAAGTGAAACAACTCCACTTCTCTTGGAGATTAGTGACATGTAGTTTATACATGGGAAGAAAAATCAAATTTCTCAGTGAAGATACACAGGAGGAATTTTATTCTGGCAATTCCTAACAGCAACAACAAAAAAGAATACAAAATAGGGATGCTTTATGTGTTCATGGGCTTCATAGTCTCCTACAGTCTTGCAATTTAGGATATGAGAATGAATACACAAAACAGAAGTTAAATCATTGAATGGTTAAATTGTTAGAAGTGAAACAAACAATCTAAAAAAAAAAAATACAACTTGTCTAAACTTAGACATAGGAAATCAAACCTAACAGAGGCCAAATAACTTGCCAAAATGCATCTATTATTCAAATACTAAGTACATCTTCCTATTTTAATCTCAAAAACTAGAGGGGAAATTTCTCGAAAAACTAGATCAACTCTGAGCCAGTTGCCTTGATCTATTTCACTTGTGCTCACTGTCAGTGTCTCTATAGTAAAACCAGGAATTTTTTCTTCTTTCCTCCCTCCCTCCCTCCCTCCCTCCCTTCCTCCCTCCCTCCCTTTCTTCCTTCCCTCCTTCCTTCCTTTCTTCCTTCCTTCCTCTCTCCCTGCCTCCCTCCCCTCCTCCTTTTCTTACTTTCTTTCTTTATTTCATACTGGGTATTGAACCCAGGAGCCCTTAACCACTGAGCCACACCCCCAGTTCTTTCCATATTTTATTTTGAGACAGGGTCTTGCAAAGTTACTTAGGGCTGGTTAAGTTGCTGAGACTGCCCTTGAAATTCCAATCCTCCTGCCTGCACCTCCAGAGCTGCTGGGATTACAGGCAGGCGCCACCACACCTGGTGGGGCTTTCTTCTTTTAGCATGCTTTATTTTCCTAATCTTACTGTATATTATACAAATCCTCCATTCCGTCTGTATGTCTGTATTCATTACTCTCTTGATATCTCTTCTTCTAATCCTTAATTCTTTTTTTATCACAATATTCTAAATCTGGGGAAATATATTTATAACTCTGGAGGTTATAGAAAGAAGTATTATATTTAAATCACTATGTAAATCCCTCTTTAATCACTAAAGTCTAGTTGTTTCTCTTTTACAAAAAAAAGGAGTGGACAAATAGAATATGCCTGAAGATTCAGAAAAACATAATTGAGCTCCACTATTATAGGGGCTTCCTAAGCAAAGCTATAGTGACAGACACACACACACACACACACACACACACACACACACACACACACTTACCTTAAGTAAAAGGTAAACTTTTGTCTAACCCACTCTAATTGAGTGTCTGATGTGTACTCAGCAGTATTCAATGTGTCTAACAGGTACATATTTCTCAAAACAACCCTACAATTAGGTGACATCATTAGCTCTGTCTTATAAATGGAGAACTGAGGGAAAGGAAAATAAATGAATTGCAGAACAAAATAGCAAGTGATAGAAGTGGATTCACTCATCTTATTCCAATGTGCTTGCACTCAACCAGTATCCTCCAACCCCCTCGCTAAGCTACAGATACTTGGCTGCCCTCTTGCTTATGACTTAAAAAAATAAATAAATAAAGTACAAGCTTGGCATGTGGCACAAGCCTGTGAAACCAGAAAGCCAGGGCATGAGGCAAAGAGAATCTCAAGTTCAAAGCCAGCCTCAGCAATTTAGTGAGGCACCTAAGCAATTTAACAAGACCCTGTCTCAAAATAAAAAATAAAAATGCTGAGGGTATGACTCAGTGGTTAAGTGCTCTTGGGTTCAATCCCCAGCACACCCTGAAAAATAATTGAAGTACAAATAAGGTAAAAATATGGGAAATTGCTTTGGAAAATATAGCCATGTTTTAAGTGTAAATTCAGTAGCATGTGTTCTTCTATATGTTGGTATGAAGGAACTCTATCATGTGGTCTTTTGCCTGAGAAGAGACAACTGACTCTAAGATATTCTCTTGGAGACTGTATCAGAATTTTGAAGGTACAGCTATCTGAATTATTTAGTGTCTGCTAGGGATTTAGGATCTTAAAAATTGACACATATAAATTCAATTAGCAAGAAACAAAGTTCTAAACAATTCAAGAAATATTCACAAAATTGCAATATTAAATACAATATTTAAGATAATACAGATTCATGTTCTCTGACCAGTAGTACAATCTTCCTATAATTTGAAATTGCCGTGGAAGAACTGCTTGCTATCAAAGAGTAGTTAACAGAGTAAAAATGTCATGAATTACTTGACATATCTATTGTCACTAAAGGAATAAGTCTGCTACAGTGATGAAGCTGTTTACCTTTTGCCAAATAATGGGGAACACTTCAGAATTGGACAGACAGTGTACTAGTCGGCATTCTCCAAAGAAACAAACCTAACAGAGTCAGTAAAATTAGAATTTGGTCTATGCAATTATGGAGGCTGATGCATCTCAAAATCTTCAGGTTGAGTCCAAATACTAGAGCCCCAAGAAAGCTTGTTATATATGGATCCAATCAGAATCCAAAGACAAGAGAAGCAGAAGGAGCAATGCTGTGGTTTCAGCTGGAAGGATGGCAGCTAGACCCATGAAGAAGCAGTGTCTCAGTTTGTACTCAGAATGGAAAAGACTAAGTTCTAGTTTAAAAGCAGTCAAGCAGGAGGAATTCTCCTTTACTTGAGGGAAGATCAGGCTTTTGTTTTATGCAGGCTTTTACTGGGTTGGATGAGGCCCATAAACATTAGGGAGGGCAATCTGCTTTACTATGCTTTCTGAGTCTAGCAAATCAAATATTCATCTGACCCAAAACACCCTCATAGAAACAATCAACATTTATTTAGCCAAAGATGAGGCACCCTTTTGTCCTGTTGACACATAAAATCAATCACCACAATGTCAATGGCCCTTTTAATTTTTCATACAAATGTCATTATCAATTTTCTATTAATGGCTATATAAAACTTTTTACATAATAAAATCATACACATGTTAATAGTCCCAAGAATTACCTGAGGCTGCATTGTGGTACATTATTGGAGAAACCTCCCCAGTTGCTCATTTATATCTTGTTTTTTTCATAATATTCTTCTCAAAAGTCATTTACTTCTTTATTAATGTGGTGTTTTGCTGGTTGATTCCTCTAATATCTAAAGTGTATGCTTGTCTTCCCATTAGAAGAGATCAAACAATATTATTGAATTAAAAGGCATCAATTAAAACATATTTACAAGAGCATATTTTCATAAAAACCAAGGAAAGAGGCAGAACTGCTGACATGAAAAGATGTTGCTAAAAGTGTAATGGTTTCCTTAATCAGTACAGACAAAAATGTAGGACATTTAATTGGTAATTAAAATACAAAAGACTACTTTGCCCAAGCATGTTTTCACTCTTGAATACCAAAATTCCATCTATGATACTTCTAAATAAATGTGTCTCAAATAAAAAGAATTATGAAATCATTTAATATTCATAAAATCCCAAATTTCATAGTTTATAACATATATCTAGATTAATTTATGTAAGAAAAAAGAAATATTTTTGATTTATTTGATATATATATATTGTTTTTCATGGCAACAAATCATTTAATTAATTTTAAGCAGTACTTTAAATGTTAACTTATATTAAGTATTTAGGCTACTTTTTTCCTAGTAAAAGAAACTTTGCAGATAATTTTTTATAACATTATGCAGGATTAAATCCCATAACTGAAATCCCTAGAAAGCAGAGCTGAGATTTGATGCATGTGGGCTACTCTCTCTCTTAGTAACACGTCTATTTCAGTATTTTCATTTACATATACAAAAGGCTGTCTTTACAGATACTTCAATCAAATTGCATATTTTACCTTACATAACATTAACTGGACAATATGAATTGATAACAATAACATCATTTTTTTGCAAATTTATATTTCTTCAGTTGCTGGAGTGATTGATAACCAAAGTGATATGTGTAATTCTTGTATAATTTGCTTATTTCAGTCCTCCACATTAAACACACATCTACATCAGGCTTTATCTAAACGAGTTACACAATGTCTACTTACTCTTCGAATAGTGGCATTCTTATGTGTTCTCCTGCCACCCACCCCAACACAACCCAACCTGGATGAGAGCTGTTATGAACCTCTCCTAGATCTATGCACCAGCACTTACGGAACCAAGCCAACAGGAGGGTGATTTGTCCTCCTCCAAGAGAATGCCCTTAGACCCACTTTCTAGACTCATCTGAATTACTTGCTTTCAGAATATATTTTTACATTTTTGGCATGCTAATGGTCTCACTTGCTAGTTTTTATTCTAATTTTTATTAGAAATCATCTGCCTTTTTATATGCTTTTAGTGGTTTCATTAAAGAGAGGATCAAGGGCAAAGAAGCAGGCTTGTGGAAGTGAAGTGTATTTTCTCCAGCACTAATCTCTTCCCGGAATTTGTTTTATAATTTGGCTTGGTTTTAAAGGAAATTTGATAAAGTATTTGATATGATTCTATTATTTGTCAAACAAGAGAAAAAAAAATCAGAGTTTATGTTTTCTTTTATAGCAAAGTGGGAAATTTATAAAGTTTTGGTAGCTTGGACTCTGTCGGTTAAGAGGGAAAAAAAATTTCTTTTCTGCTGGAATATTTTGAGTCCTAAGGGGAAATTGATCTCATAGAGCAAGAATTAGTGTTAAAGATTGTCAAAAGGGATGAGGCAGGGCATTCATAACTGTCAGTCTTTGTCCTAGATATGAGTCAGTGATTCCCATTAGTTATTTGAGCAATAATGTTCACTGATGACCTTCAAGGGCTCCATGAGCCTATGGTTGATGCCTCTTTTATCCTCTCCCCTTGCTCACTTGGTTCCTGATGGCTCCTGCAGGCCACTGAAGCCCTTGACCAAGAGCATTAGCTTGGCAATTCCCTCTGCTTGTAGTGGTCTTCTTCCAGGCCCAGATGTGGTTAGATATCTCCTCTCTTTCACAATTTTTTTTTCGCATGTACCTGACTCAACATATCATATCTACTCCCATTTAAATTTACTGCAATTTTCCTTCTCAGGTCACTGGACTGTCTTTTATTTACCCTGTTCCTGCTTTTCTTTCTGTGTTTTTAAATAAGGCTTAATAATTTCTAAAAATATAATGTAACATAATGTCTATTATTCTGATTGTTGTTTGTCTTTCTCTTCTGAATTTCAGCTCCAGGAAAGCAGAGATACTCTTTTTTCTAGTTTGCATCCTGACACATCCCAAATGCTTTTAATAGTTTTTAGAGTGTGGTATGTGCTCAATAAATATTTCATTAATAAAGCAATAAATGACATTTTAATATAGATAGTATAGAGAAAGAGCAGCAGGTCATTTTTGTCAAAAGGTACCTGGCAGTGGTGTGCTGGATGACCAGTGATTAGTAGATTTTACTGAGCTTTAAGAAAGTCTTTATACCATCATAACTGGCAAATCATAATGAATCAGGACATTATTTTTTTTTTTCCTCAGAGAGTGATTTCTATGCACATCTAAGGATCCAGGGGTTTTACTCCTTTTGTTTGACTAGTCTTCTCAAACTGCATTTTGGTCACTCTGTTTGGTACTTTAGACTGAAAAAAGACTGCCACTTCAGTGGGTACCTTGCCACCATGTAAAGATTTGTGTGTATGACGAGGGAAAGAGGCAGCAGACTCTCAACATACTAACTCCTTTACCAGACAGTCAAAATCCTCCAAGGGGCCTCCTAAAATATTAATGCTCACCTCTCATTGGTCCATTTTTATCACAGGATCATCTATCAGTTAGTTGCACAAAGAACTTCAAAAGTAAATGTCTAACAATAGAAAATGTTCTTCCACTGTTGGCTGAGAGTAATCATAGCACATCTCTGGGGAATGAAATTGCATTCCTGAAGGAAATCAAGAATTAGTTGCCAGGAGAGAAGGGGAATGTGAAAGCTACAAGATTGCTACTCAGAGTGGCAGCTACTATAGACAGAAACTGCAATGAGAGATCAGACTTTTGTTCAGTATTAGAAACTTCTAAGGAACAAAAACATAAGCATCTACAATTTTGAGGAGAAGCAGATGCATATGAATTTTAAATGGTATCCACAACAGGAAAGAAAAGTCAACTACATTTTTTGACATTGAGAAAACAAAGTCCCTTTGATATTATGTATGGTAGATTAGCATCACGTAAGATCAGAGGTAGTACTGCTATTGCATTTGTTCTTGCAGAAAACCAACACAATTATTTTGCATTTTTTGTTTCTTTGCCCTCTGGAAAATGACTTAATCTGGGATTTAACACTTTTTGTAATGCTTTTTACTCTTCGTATACACTGTGAAAGAGAGTTTAACATTCTGTTTTCAAGATCTTTCTTCTTTAGGATTAACACCTTTTTTCTACGCAGAAATACATGCCACTTAACCTATTTTAAGTAGTACCATGGAGAGGTAATTTAAAATACGTGTCCTGGATCATTTCCTAGTAAATCATCTACAACTTAGCAGTTTTTCATTCAAAAATAATTTTAACCTCTAAAGGGCAAGGACCAATTTCTTTTGTTTAAAAAAGAAAAGAAAAAGAGCAAGAAAGCAATTGAGTTCTATTTAGATGGTGACAGGTGCTCTCAACAATTTGGATGTTGAAATAAAGGCAGACTTGTATTAAAAATAAAAAAAATAGAAAAATAAAACAATCTGGAGAGACCAGAGTCTATCTCAATTCAATTCTGTTTTGCTGATTATATTTCTTGAACGTCTCTTGAATCAATTTTTTAACCTCTCTTTCTTCACCGCATCTGTACTAGTGACAATAGCCTCCTTCCTAATTCATCAGCCACATTGTACTCAGCCTTATCTCTCTAACACCAGATCTGATCGCATCAAACCTCTGCTGTTCCCAAAACAAAACTGAAAAACCTGTAGTGTCTCCTAATATCAGGATAAACTTTTTCAGCAAAGCATAAAACAGCTTACAGCAGACAGGTACCTAGTCAGGAACCCAGTCCTCTCTCTCACTGGAACTTGCTCTGCAACACTGGCCCATATCCTTTTCCCAGAATAATCCATACTTCTGTTTTATATGTGTTGCTTTGTCAACTAGCAAAATTCTCCCCTGTTTAAAAAAAAAGTCACTTTTTCAATGATTTGTAGTTTTTTTCATTGATAGGTATTATAATTTATCATCCTTGCCACAAACCATTTCCATCCACATCTATTCTTTTTTTTTTTTTTTGCCGGGGGCAGGTACCAGGGACTGAACTCAGGGACACTGAATTACTGAGCCACATCCCCAGCCCTATTTTCTGTTTTATTTAGAGGCAAGGTCTCACTGAGTTGCTTAGCACCTCACTTTTGCTAAGGCTGACTTTGAACTCTCGATCCTCCTTCCTCAGCCTTTTAACTGCTGGGATTACAGGTGTGCACCACTGCATCTGGCTCTACAACTATTCTTATAATGACATATAAGCCAACTTTAGTCATTAATTGGATTATAAAGTATTTTAGTTTATTTGTTTTAGGTGTATGTAAACCCTTCTTACACTTTGAGTTCCAAAATGGTTAAGAATGTCTTATCATATTTAAATATTTCAGGATTATGAAAGTCAGATTTTTTTGTTGAATTAACAGCCTAGTAGGAAATTGTTATAAAGTACTAATTGATCAGAAAAAAATAAACTTTTTCAAGAAGAAACTTATAGGCTAATACTAATTTAATAAATAATAACATAAAGGAACAGGAAATTGTCTTAGAGGGATAATAGACGAAAGGCACTATATCAGAAAAGTGAGTAAATAAAATCTGAAATTTTCATTTAAATTTACTGAAGGGTGTTGGAACCTCATTTGTACCTTGACAGTTCTAAATTTTGCACAGCCAGAGGAAGATTGAAAAAAAATGTTTAGGAGTGAAGGACAACAGTGTCAGAAAGCAGGAATGACTTTGAAGGTGTAATGAAGCTGCAGCCTAGTAGAAGCCTAAGTTGAGTGGCACTTCCAGTGTGGGTGATGATGAGGGGTGGAGTCAATAGAAAAGTTGTTATTAAATGATGCTACATTTAGAATTAGAAGACGAGTTGGAATCTAAATCCTCCTTTCTCATCCTGTGACCTTCAGCAGGGCTGTTGTAATAGCATTCAGTAATGCAGTTAAAACTCACCAGCACATTGGAAAGCAGTTAGAAAGTGGTCAAAGTTACTAATTATATCTGAACAAGATTAGAAAAAAAATGAAGTTTCCTCGAGTTTTTAATGTATGTGCAATATGATTCAATTTTATGTAAAAGTGAGCTATATTTAAACTCAAGAATCATAAAAGTAGTTATTTTCCTTCTTCCTTTTCCCTGTAATCACAGGAATTGTTTCCTCTGTGACAAGCAAATAGGGTCAAAATTTTAACATAATTCAGGATCAGAAACTTATGTTTAACTCTGGAGAAGACAGTGTTGCTTTAAGAGACAAGTTTCTTATGGTGACATGGAAAGAGTTTCAAAAACTTAATCAATTAATTAAAAAATCTAAGCATGCCAGTTTCCTTGGAAGAGAACATTTCTGGACTTTGAAGGAACATGAAGATCATCTACTGCAACTCTGTCAAATCATTGTTTAAAAAAGAAAAACTGAATCTGGTTAGATGAAGCAACTATCTAAATGTAGTTAGTCTACCAGATGGCTTCCAGAGTAAATGTCCATGATCTCTAAGCCAGTACTTTCCTCTCATTGGGTCTAGGTGGACATTTGTCTGTAATAGGAAGGTCAGGCCTGTGTCTTTATCTTTAGATCTTTTAGGTAACTCATGTGTGCTCAATGCAAACCCAATTTTAAGGCATGAAGAGATGCCCAGACAAAAACCCAAATTACATTTGCAGCAAACCCCTGCTATTTCAGTACATTAGCTACAGATTCAATAAAGGCAAAGTGGTTGTTAAGCTTTTCAGCTTGAATGGCATCATTTTTTTTATTGCACTTGGAAGAAAAATGTGGTGGCACCCACCCAAAATCATAAAACCAGAGCATCTAACAAAAGATGCTGTGAGCCTTGAGCTCCATTATAATTTCAGATTTGGTGTGCTTCCCACTCTGTAAATCACCTGAAATTTACAGCTGCACCTGCAAACCCAAGCAAGAGGCTGAACTCTTAGATAAATAGAATTGCTCACGGTGTTCCCTGAATGTGCACTGTTAGCAAAACTGGGCCCTCAGCCCAAGTGGGGCTCCAGATACACCCAAACTGGCTGCTTCTATTTAACCAAAATCAATTTGTTCCTTGGGGATTAAATATATTTAGAAATAGTGTCAATCTCTTAGACGTCCTAAAGGAGTCTATAGTAAGACATGTTGGAAATTAAATTGATATGTCATAAATCTTAGTTGTGATATTTGATCCTTTCATAATTTTCTCTGTTTTCCACTTTCCCTATAATTAGCAAGGATTAACCGATTTTAAGAACCAGTCAAGTATGAGCAGAATATTTAGAGAGAAAATACTGTATATAACACTGGACCAGTTTCTATGAAGCATAGGCATGAACACAAGTTTCTAATGTCATTGGGACATTGTCTCTTCAGATGAGCAGAGGAGAGGGATGAGAGTGACATCTGTTAAGTGCCTACTATGTTCATAGTGTTGAATCCATAATGGACAAATATGCATAATAAAATTCATTTTTATATCTCTTATATGTCTTCCTTAAACATAGCACTTAATACCTGAAGTAACTGTAGATGCACAATTATTTTCACACTCAATTATCAAAGTGGAGGATCAGAAGTTTTGTTAGTCTGCACAACATCTCTGAATTATTAATAGAATTAAGATTTGAATCAATTTTCTTAGTTCCAATCCACAATCTTCCTATGTTTCATGTTCTCTTATGTTCACTGCATAACTTTTCCCTCCTTCACTGAGATTCTAGTACATGCATCCCTTACTGGGGAACACTGACCTTTAACTAGGACTTGGAAGGTAGAAAAGATGTGAACAGCTGAAAAGGAGAGAAAAAATGAGGCATGAAAATCTGAAGGGCAGAAAGGGTTTATCCAGGATGGGAAACCTTGTTTGGAGACAGTGGTATGTTTAACTTGAAAACTTGTGAGACAGAAAAAGTTTGAAGAACTGAATCTAAGTTGAAATGGTTCTAAAGGGTTGAGGGTCAAAAAATGAAACATAAATAATGATCTATTGTTACTGAAAGACTGCCACTTGTGGGCAGGAAGAATGGTTCTCCCCACATTCATACCCTTGTCTCAGGACTGTACTCTTTTCTCCATCCACCGCCAATTAACTACTACGTTTTTGTTTGAATAAGATGAAAAAATAGAAATATAAATCAGTTCTTTGTATGAAAGGAAATTAACATTGGCATTCCTTTTTAAAACTTTTTTGTCTTCAACTTTTAAGGGATTAGTTAGTATTCTTTTAAACAGTAGGAAAAAACTTTCAGTTATAAAATACACACCACTCAAGAGATCGCTTTCTCATTATAATCTTTTTTATAATTTTTTTTTTCAGTGCCTGGAATCGAACCCAATGCTGCCTACATGCTAGGAAAGCACTCTTTCACTGGGCTACAGCCCTGGCCATAAAATACAGATTCAAATACAAGAAGATTATGATCTAGTGTCAAGCATTTGTTGTTAAAGTGTTTCAGTTTGATATTAATGTTAGCAAAGTTTGTTTTTTCTTTTGTGCAGTAGGAAGAATTTGACAGAATTTTTTTCTTTGAACAAATAGATTTTCTTTTTAAAGTTCTCTTCTATGGAAGCATAATTGGGGACATAATCATTTTATGTAGTCTTTTTGCCCCATCATTATTATTAGAAATGTGTAGAGTATTTTGGATAATTTTTTTTCCAAGGGACTATATTTTAAGTCAGAGATATTCCAGCTTTGTAGTTTCAGTTTTACACAGTTATCATAGTGGAGAATTTTTCATTTTTTCCAAGAGTAAGGCTGTGCTGTCCCAAGAAAAGGTGGAAGAGAATCATATTGATAATGCTGAATTTCTTGAGCACAAAAGCTGGAAACCTGGAAGAAGAGAAATAATTCTCCAGATGATTGATTTTCCTTGATTCAAACTACTCTCTTCTCTGCACTATCATTCCCACATCACTTTCCAAACAAGCAACTATCGGCCTTTATTGAAACCCTGTGCTGTCATCTAACCCAGAAAAAAATCTTATTTTCATGCTCTTTTGAAGGACAGAAGAACACCTGGGAGGGGATAGAGTGGAGAATATAGATCTATATGAATCTGTATAAATATAGATTTGTATGACCTGCTACCAGTTAATATTTGGAAATAAGGACTCCTCAAAGTGTTTGGCATAGACCATGCCTGTCAATAAGAATTCTCTCATGAAATAAGTTTCCTGAATTCTGTATACGCCACCATTAAAAATAAGGCAACAGGGCTGGGGTTGTGGCTCAGTGATAGAGCGCTTGCCTGTGAGGCCCTGGGTTTGATCTTCAGTGCCGCATATGAATAAATTAATTAAATAAAGGTCCATTGAAAAATAAAAAAAAATTTAAAAAATAAGGCAACAATCAATATGTAAAGTTTCTATTGTTCCACAGATTCTTTAGGGAATTAACTTTATAATTGCTTTAAGCACATTTCCCAAATATTTGTTGAGCTGATAAAACCTTCCTTTTTCTGTAATTGTTTATTAATTCTCACACATCACAACATAGTTAAGAAATGCCTGTCATAAATTAGGCATAGATTATAATAAATTTATTCCAAGTAGAATAAAATGGTAATGACAATACATTTTAAAACAGTTATGAATAAGAAATTTTGAGAAGAAAATTCATAAATTTGCTTAAGAAAAGAAAGATAATTTATATGTGGTAAATGAGGTACTTTTTTCTAGATATTAAACTTGAAATTACAACTTAAGACAAATCAAACAGGAAAAATAATTTGAATTAGTAACAGGTTTTGTATAATGGCAATTTCCAAGATAGAAATGTATAAGTAAATATTGTTATAACATCAACAAACAGTAACAAAGAATCATATCATAGGGAAAAAATACCACTTCTCATGAAAAAGAAAACCTAAGTGGAAAAATTTTCAGAAAGAGAGAGAGAAGGAAGAAAGGACAGAGCATGCATACAGAGCTTTCTGGAAACATAACAACAATAAATTTCTTCTAAGATACATTGAAAATCAATCCTTTTGATCTCTGCTATTCATTTATGGCTGAAAAATAGATCTCACATTTCTTATCCAAGTGTTTCATAGGGAACACACACACACACAAGTCTAGAATGGTTGGGCACCTGGACAGATGAATGTTTTCTAAGTCTTTCATGAATGTTTTACTTGTTTATGAAAACATGAAGATTTAAAATATCAATTTTAACATCAATCAACTCAAAATACTTCTGAAAGTTCATTAAACAGTCAAATGGGATTTTTTTTAAATTTATAAAGGTTAATATACATAATAAAAATTTCTTACAAAGACAACAAAAAATGGGCACACGTAGACTAAATACAAATAAACAACAATATCAGTATACCTGAAAACGTTCACTTTGTAATAATCCATTGACATTTTTCTTCTTCATTTTCAAGGAGAAATTTTCTGATCATAAATAATTCGGTAAATAAGTAAGAAGTAAGTGTTCAGAAGAGCTCAGAATGTTCTGCTGCCCATCTCTTTCTTTTTTTTTTTTTTTTTATTATCATCTTTTTTTTTTTTTATTGTAAACAAATGGGATACATGTTGTTTCTCTGTTTGTACATGGCGTAAAGGCATACCATTTGTGTAATCATAAATTTACATAGAGCAATGTTGTTTGATTCATTCTGTTATTTTTTCCCTTCCCCCCACCCCATCCACCCCTCTTTACCCTCTATACAGTAGTTCCTTCCTCCATACTTGCCCCCCTCCCTAACCCTAACTCTAACCCTTCCCTCCCCCCCATTATGTGTCATCCTCCAATTATCAGCGATATCATTCGTCCTTTGGCTTTTTGAGATCGGCCTATCTCACTTAGCATGATATTCTCCAATTTCATCCATTTGCCTGCAAATGTCATAATTTTATCATTCTTTATGGCTGAGTAATATTCCATTGTATATATATACCACAGTTTCTTTATCCACTCATCAATTGAAGGGCATCTAGGTTGGTTCCACAGTCTGGCTATTGTGAATTGAGCAGCTATGAACATTGATGTGGCTGTATTTCTGTAGTATGCAGATTTGAAGTCATTTGGGTATAGGCCAAGGAGTGGGATAGCTGGGTCAAATGGTGGTTCCATTCCAAGTTTTCTAAGGAATCTCCACACTGCTTTCCAGAGTGGCTGCACTAATTTGCAGCCCCACCAGCAGTGTATGAGTGTACCTTTCTCCCCACATCCTCGCCAACACCTGTTGTTGCTCGTATTCTTGATAATCGCCATTCTAATTGGGGTGAGATGGAATCTTAGGGTGGTTTTGATTTGCATTTCTCTTATTACTAGAGATGTTCAACATTTTTCCATATGTTTGTTGATTGCTTGTAGATCTTCTTCTGTGAAGTGTCTACTCATTTCCTTAGCCCATTTGTTGACTGGACTATTTGAATTCTTGGAGTAGAGTTTTTTGAGTTCTTTATAGATTCTGGAGATTAGTGCTCTATCTGAAGTATGATTGGCAAAGATATTCTCCCACTCTGTAGGCTCTTTCTTCGCATTGCTGATAGTTTCCTTTGCTGAGAGAAAGCTTTTTAGTTTGAATCTATCCCAGTGGTTGATTCTAGCTTTTATTTCTTGTGCTATGGGAGTCCTGTTAAGGAAGTCTGGTCCTAGACCAACAAGGTGAAGATTTGGACCTACTTTTTCTTCTATAATCTGCAGGGTCTCTGGTCTGATTCCGAGGTCCTTAATCCATTTTGAGTTTAGTTTCGTGCATGGTGAGAGATATGGGTTTAGTTTCATTCTGTTGCATATGGATTTCCAATTCTCCCAGCACCATTTGTTGAAGAGGCTATCTTTTCTCCATTGCATATTTTTGGCCCCTTTGTCTAGTATGAGAAAATTGTATTTATTTGGGTTTGTGTCTGTGTCCTCTATTCTGTACCATTGATCTACCTTTCTATTTTGGTACCAATACCATGCCGTTTTTGTTACTATTGCTTTGTAGTAGAGTTGAAGATCTGGTATTGCAATACCCCCTGTTTCACTCTTCCTGCTAAGGATTGCTTTAGCAATTCTGGGTTTCTTATTCTTCCAGATGAATTTCATAATTGCTTGCTCTATTTCTGTAAGGTACACAATTGGGATTTTAATTGGAATTGCATTGAATTTGTATAGCACTTTAGGTAGTATGGCCATTTTGACAATATTAATTCTTCCTATCCAAGAACATGGAAGATCTTTCCATCTTCTAAGGTGTTCTTTAATTTCTTTCTTTAGTGTTGTATAGTTCTCATTGTAGAGGTCTTTCACCTCTTTTGTGAGATTGATTCCCAAGTATTTTATTTTTTTCGAGGCTATTGTGAATGAGGTAGTTTTCCTAATTTCTCTTTCTGAAGATTCATCACTTATGTATAAAAATGCGTTGGATTTATGGGCATTGATCTTGTAACCTGCTACTTTACTGAAATCACTTATGAGTTCTAAGAGTTTTCTGGTGGAATTTCCTGGTTCCTCTAAATATATAATCATGTCATCAGCGAACAGGGATAGTTTGAGTTCTTCTTTTCCAATTCGTATCCCTTTAATTTCTTTGGTTTGTCTAATTGCTCTGGCCAGAGTCTCAAGAACGATGTTGAATAGAAGTGGTGAAAGAGGGCATCCCTGCCTTGTTCCAGTTTTTAGGGGGAATGCTTTCAGTTTTTCACCATTTAGAATGATATTAGCCATGGGCTTAGCATAAATGGCCTTTACAATGTTAAGGAATGTTCCCACTATCCCTATTTTTTCTAGTGTTTTGACCATCTCTTTCTTAATCACAGAATTTACTCTGGTAAACTAATAGGAGAACATCTACATGAAAAAGGGGGCAGAGGAAGAAAAGATAATGACAAGAAGGAAAGGCACTGGTCCATGCAAAGGTTATTAAATGCAAAAAATATTTCTTTTAACTTTTTAAAAATTTCTTCAAAATCTTTCTAGTATTATATTCATAAAAATTGCTGCAGAAAAAATATTTTTTGGTTGAATAGTATGTTCCAAATAAAATATATTCTGTGCAATGCAATTTCCAACACAACCTCTGTGTTTGTGGAAGGATTAAGTATATTGGGAGGGCAGATCATGGAGGAATGGACGGCCAAAAGTATACTATTTTAGAAAACTTGCAACATTCCCTGACCCAGTTGTCCAGAATTAGATAATTGTTTCTTCATACTTTTGAAAGACCACCTGAAAATGGATGGTTCCTAGTTGATTTTTTGGTATCTAATCTACAAGGAGAACATTGGCCTAATAAATAATTACCTGTTTGACTTTCAAAATCTAACTCAAATGTCATTTTCTTCAGAAAATCTTCCCTGAATCCCACCCTCAGAAAGATTGTTTTTATTTCCTTTCAAATCTAAGGGCTATTTATTTGCATTTATCATGAGAACTTTTTATAATACCATTTTTACTTTTATCTTTATCCTACCAGATGGGGGCTATATTCAGGAATATTTCCAGGTAGATTCAACTTTACAGTTCTTAATTACAATAATGTTCTTAGTATATAGTTGTGGAAAGAAATGTGATTGTTTATGAAGATTTGTATGTATGCTGGGAGTGATTGCACACACCTGTAATCCCAGTGACTGGGGAGGCTGAGGCAGGAAGAATCTGAGTTCAAAGCCAGCCTCAGCAACACTGAGGCGCTAATCAACTCAGTGAGACCTTGTCTCTAAATAAAATACAAAATAGGGCTAAGGATATGGCTCAGTGGTTGGGTGCCCCTGAGTTCAATCCCTGGTAAAGCCCCATCAAAAAAAAAAAAAAAAAAAAAGAGAGAGATTTGTACACAATAGTACAAAATAGGAAAACCAATTGAATATGCTAACTATCCCAAAGCATTCGTGATTAAAAGAATCTTTTTTTTGTCTCTCCACGACAAATTCTTTAACATTACTGGATACCTTTTCTGATAGGTAACAGAAATTCCTAGCTAGCAGTTAGATAGATGGATATATGGATAGATATTTGACAAATATTTATATAATGAGTATATAGAAACATGCACATGTATAAAATGATAACCTGATAAATTCTAAAATTGTATCTATTTTAACATTGTGTTTGTGATTATTCAGAACATGTAATATTATTTGTGAGCAATATATCTTCTGTGAAGTTTGCTTAAGGTGCCTGGACCAGGTCAACATGAGGAATCTGAGGTACTTAGGACATGAACAGTAAGCAGGTTCTCAACAGGTTCAAGTACCCGGCAAACCTCTAAGTGTGAGTGCCTCTTTGAAATTTGCACCCTAGGCATCTCATTCACATCATCCTGGTCTCAAAACACACCCCTTCTGGAATCGTTTCCAATTTTATAAACTTATTTGCAGACATCTAGAGCCTTCTCACTATTACTTATGCTTCTAGATAGGGCATTGGTTTAGTTAGCTTTGCATTGCTGTGACCAAAAGATTCAGTGAAAACAATGTAGAGCAGAGAATAACTATTCTTCCTTACGGCTTCAAAGGTCTCAGTCTTTAGACTGCCAATTCCACAGCGCTAAGCCCAATATGAGGAAGAACATCATGACAGAAAGGCATGGTGGAGGAAATAATCAGGAATGACAACCAGGAAGCAGAGAAAGAGCTCCGTTTACAGGAGACGAAATATAAAACATAAAGTCACCCCCAGTGACCTACTCCCTGTAGTCACACCTTACCTGCCTACAATTACTGTCCAGATAATACATCGGTGCATTAATACATTGATTAGGTCATACCTTCCATAATCTTAGCGTTCCATCTCTGAACATTCTTACATTGTCTCACACATGAGCTTTTAGCGAACATCTCAATCTAAACCATAACAGGCACTGAACCAGAATCGTGTTTAGAAGCCTCTCTTTCTTGCTTCCTTCTCAAAGTTCTATCATTTCTGCGCGATTCATATGAAGAACACTCATGCTATAGATGTGTTTATAAATAGCCTTTTCATTTTGAAGTGAAAAAGACTGAAAATATTTCATGTTGGGTTCCCTAGTGGTATCTGCATTTTATTGAAAATGGCTTAGTAGAAAAATATTTATTTTTAGTGTCCTCAATGCTTCCTTCTACCTGCCTGCTTCTGCTTCTAGGTCCTGCCCCCAGGTCCCCTGCAGCCTCTGTTCAGTCATGCCACCTGGGAGAGTCTTTCTGCGGAGGTCCAACAGAGAGCTGCCAATGTATCCCTGGTCTCCACCACACCCTGTTTCGGTTCCGGCTACTCATTTGCATTTTCTTGTTTACTATTACTGTTTAGCAGCAGCGCTATGTACATTGATTTATTGTACTGATTGTCTTAGTTTCTTGAAAGTCAGATTCTGCATTTAGACTTTTTAATAAATCTAAAAGTAATTGTTCTTGGGCCTAAAAGCAGACAAATAGGATAAAGGAAAGTGGGTTTGGGGAGTGATAATTCACTAAAATGAATTCACATTTGCAACTCCGTCACACTTAAGCTTAAAAGAGGCCCAGTGAATGTACTTTTCAATCCTTCTTAATGCCTCCTAATTGGTAATTTAAAAAAAAATCCCACTTTATTTTTCAAAATGAAGAGAACATACTGTGTTTTAAAAGCAATGATTTATCCAACTCTAAGTTGATATCCAAACAATATGTAAGGGTTTGGTGACATTATGCCATAATTCTCTATTAAAAATCTCTAGGCAACAGTGATCCATCATTAAGTAAGACATGTAATAACTTCAGAAGGGGCGATTAAAAGACAAAATTGTCAATATGAAATTTTAGCATGAGCCTCAGTAATTCTAGACTACATTACTTGAAAATGATATATTGTTTATTTGTTTTGTCAAACTTTAGTTTAAAGGAAATAATTATATACTAGCAGTTCAATAAATGTTTCGTTTAACTTTTGCTAACACAGATTTTAAAAAATGTAAGAGAAAATATCAGCTCCCCCTAAAACAGAAATGGTGACTCTTATTCAAGTAAATATTTATAAAGAAATGATTTGAGTGTTTTAAAGCATGAACTTTGGAGAAAGGCCTAGAATCAAAGTTGTTTTAATGTTTTATAAAGAACATACACATAAGCAGTATTATATAATAAATGTGACTACCATCTAGTCTCAGTTACCCTCAACTCTGGCCCACCCTCAATAACTATCTACCCTGCTTCCAAATTATTTGGATTATGTCCCAGAAAACATATTATTTATCTGATTATATTTTAATATGTGATTCCAAAAACAGAAGCTAATTTTGTTAATATAACTACATTATTATCAGATGTCAAAATTTCAAAATGTTTAATTATTATCAAATATTCTGTCAACTTCGAAATTTCTTATATGTGAAAACTAGTATTTGAGTCCTACTTTTTCACTTACTGTGTGGCATCTCCTTCACCTATATAATAAACTTGAAAAACTCAAGTGAAAAGTTTTCTGTGAGAATTAAATCAGATGGGCATCTGTGTATGTACATATACATTTTTATTTATAATAAGCACATATGCCTAAGAATGAATCCAGACTATTATAATTCATTGAAAAATTTTAAAAGGATATTTTCAGAGAACAATTTTAGATGTATTTGGGATATAGATTAAACGTAAATTCTCAGAAAATTTTCAGGTAAAAATAATAAGAATCGACCTTGACACACTACATACTGTACACTCTGACCATCGACTGATTCCTCTCATTTCCTCTTCTCTTCCTGCTCTGTGTCCTATGATGTTCTTCTACAACTAGGGGTGTGGTGTCATCCAGACCCACTACTCTCACTTCTCCTTACTTAAATTTACCTATTTGTGTCAAATAGGAAGCAGGCCATCAACAGTTGTCACTTGGAGACTACATTATAATGTTGTAGTTACTATTTTTAAAAAGAGTCACCATGTGTAACTTTCCATTTACATCAGAACTTAACTTTGGGATTTGGGGACAATTTTTAAGATGAAGAAAATTCTCTAATGTCTCTGAACCCAAAATGGGAATTACTGACTCCAACCATATATTTATAAATAGTTGATCTTCTTTCCTAATACAGATGAATCTCAGCAATATATCCTAATCACTTTGTACTCCTAAGAAAATAGAACAAGCCCCTCCTCTATTTTTATTGGGCACTAATATAGAATATCACTTACTTCGCTGTTACTTCAAATGAAATCCAAGGATGTTAAATATAACAAGTTAAAGTTCAAATAAAATTTTGATGTGCCAGGGATTCAACTCAGGACCCTAAATATGCTAAGCAAGCATTCTACCAACAAGCTAATTCCCTCAGCTACAAATAATTTTTTAATGATAGATATAATGCTCAATTTTCCATAAGGATAGAACGTATTGGAATGTGCTTATTGGGGTTCTTCAAAGAAACAAATAATGAATGGTGTGTGTGTGTGTGTGTTTGTGAAGATTTTGAAACATTGCCTCACTCAGTGTTGAAGCCCTGAGAATCAGAAAGTCAATGGCACAGGCTCCAATCCATGTCTGAAGTTCTAGGAAACAGGTGTCTTAAGGGTAGGAGAAGATGGAATCCTACAAGCTTAGCTAATTAGGCAGAATCAACATTCTTCTATTTTTTGTTCTATCCAGGATTTCACTTGTACAGGGTCATCTGCTTTGCTCAGTCCTCCTAATTCAAATTCTGATCTCTTCTAGAAATGCCCTCACAGACATACCCAGAAATAATGATTGACCTGCTCTCTGAGCATCCTATGTCCCAGTCAAGTAAATATATCAAATTGACATCAGAAAAATTATCTAAATTTTGCCTCCTATGAGTAGCATGTATTTGATCCCTTTGTCTCACAGCCTTGGTAATGTTCCTTATCAAATTTTCCCCATTTGATATGTGAAAATAACACCTTTTTTAAAAAGTTGTACTCCTTTCATTTCTAGTGTATTTTAATATTTGATTATATTTTATTTACCTTTTATTTTATTCCTTTTATATTTTTATATCTTTTCATACTTTTTATAACTTTCCATTGAAAATATAATAAGTATATTCACAGGGTAGATTTCATCATTTTCTCCAAGTTGCCACCTGACTCTTGGCCTTCTATATATTTGATGGACCTCACAATTATATGGCATTGAGCAGTTGAGGATTTCAAAGTATTTCATTGTAATGAATTCCCAACACACCCTAGTGTTACAAATGCCTTTAAAACACAGTAAATTAAAAGTGACATTTTCCTGGATATATGATCAGAGACGGTACATTTATGATTAAAAACAAGAATTCAGTTATCAATACTAACTCCATCAACCATCTTTTTTTTTCTTCTCTATTTTCATGCAAAACTGAGAAACTATACCTACTCAGGGCTTATGTGAAAATACATCTTCTTCTTTTGGCTATCATTTTGGTTTTGTTTACTTTATGATCTTGTTTTCTGTATGTTAGGATTAGCAAGTAGAACTTGTATACTCACTTCTATGGCTCCATGACTTCCTAACTTCCTGACTTCATCAAGGACACATAAGCACCTGTTAGGTGCCTAGGAATGTGTTTTGAAATTACAAAAGAAGGGAAGGAGCAACTTTGTCCTCCAAAAGGCTGGGCTTGTGGATAATTTCTGAAAAAATGCCTTTGCCCAAATGATTAGGAGGTCCTTTTGGAATTACCTTCAGAACCTGTTTGACTTTCATTAGTTTTATTTAAACTATGTTTTTTTTATTTTGTTTTCCTCTAAAACTTTATTCAAAATTAAGTTCTCTTTCCTTGTCATCACCAAATACCACTTTATGAGGAAATTCATTTTTAAAGGAAAAGCAAAGATTTATCATTATCAATGATATTCAAGAGTAAAGTGTGATTAAGACCCTGAAAGCAAAGCTAATGGAGATCTCTTCTGCTGTAGAAGCAATATTTGATCTGTAGATCCTACCTCATTCGTCTCGGTATCTCCAGGTCTGGTTCAGTGCCTAATATGTAGTAGACTCTCAACAACTATTACTAAGCAAGTAGAAGAAAAATTCTAGAACCATTTGGTAAAGCAAGAATTTCCTAATGTAAACTAAACTTGAATGTACTCCTCATGCCAAAGGCACGAATATCACCGTTATGCATTTTTCTGAGATTTAATATTTTAAAATATAATATTTAGAAATTACCCAAATTCTTCAAAAATTGTAGGTAAAATATTATTTTATAAAGAAATATAAGATATATTCAAACATATGCTTATGAATATTATCATCTACTTCATTAGATAGTAAATTTGTGTTGGAATAATAATGTTTCAATAACACTATTTTCATGACGCTTCCAGAATAATTATCTCCACTTAAAAGCATGATAGTTGGAAATGGCAGGATCAAAATGATCTAGCAGGATGACTTGATGTGCAACTAAGGCTTCAATGTTAAAAATAAAATTAATCACTTAATTATAAATAAAAATGGTCATTGTTGGCAAAGTTATTATATAGTATTATTAAGTTATTAGGCAGGAAAAGTAGTCTATTGGTTTCTTATTACTTTAAAATCACCATTTGAGAATTTAAGGGCAATAAAATGCTTTCAGTTGTAAAATTTAAGTGAGCATTTTTTCCACTTTCCCCTGTGAGTCTTGTCTCCTCTGACACCTGACTGGGAATGCTAGTACAATCTAGTGTTCATGCTTTGAGACTTTTCCTTTCAGAAATTGTCATTTGAGGATAAAATGTCTGTATCTCTCTTCCTCATTGACTTCCCATCTGTTGTCAACAATAATTGGAAAGCATTTCTTATTTTTCTCACGTACTCTTTTAATTTCTTTTTCTCTGTTTAACCGTTTTATAGTTAACACTGTATTGTGGTAAATATCCTTGGGAAAATGCTACAGAAATATTTCAATGAAGAATATTTGTGTTACAGAGGACATGGGATAATCTGGCTCCCTTAATGGTAGCCCAAATCCTTTTCTTTCTATTATGGGACGGGGCATTTCATAACAATAATTGTTAGTAAGTACAAAATAATTGCATAAATTAAAACAAGTTAGGAGGAAAATTTGCTTTCTGAACAAGAGAATAAGAATACCTAAATAACTGATTATTAACTTAGTATCACTTTTGAATTTTTGAAATTTTCCTAGATCCATTTCAAAGGTATATTGAGTTTACTTAGCTCTTTAAATTCATCTATGAGTCCTTATTTACACCTTCCATGTTAATTGTCAAACTGAGAATATAATTTCACTCTGATATCACCAATTCTTTAAAATTGCATTTTATGAATTTGCGGATGTTATTCCAGTTGTGATTCAAAGAAGAAACTGTAACATTTCAGAACTCAGTTAAGTGTTAATAGCAGCTTCAAGTAGAGAGTGACATTTTGGCTCCTCTAAGAGTGATACAGAATAGAGGAGGAGTGGAAAAATGGAAAGTGGGTTCTAAACCTAATTTGCAAAGACACTTGAGGTAAGAAAATCAGAATAAGTTGCTGCAAGTTGAAGTCTTTTTGCGCTATCATTAAGGATAGTAGGGTAGCACCTGAAATTTTTCATTAGTTGTCCCTCCTCAATAATTTATCATTCTTATTTTAGGGATAGATATTAAATGTCTTGCAAAAATCTTCTTAAATGAATTAATTATTGTCCTAGAGAGAGAAAAACTACTATTGTACAGAGTAAAAGAGTTCAAATATGCTTTTGGATTACTCAACCAAAATCATTCCCTACAGTGATATAAACTGAATGATCAAGGTGATTAGGTGTCTCTTTTATGTTAATTAGCTGACTCACAAATACAAATAGTACTAAAATAACTTGAACATCTCCAGTATTTTCTTCTGTTTCCATTCCTCAGTACTTTATTTCTTAGAGGCCAAAGATGACAGATCATCCCAAGTTAACTTTCATCTCACCTGTACACAACTTTGAGAAAATCCTCTGATTTCCTGATATTGTGAATTACTTTGATTAATAGTGGTAGTAGAATTTAAAGTGTTCTTGGAACAGAGGGGAAAAGAAAAGAACAGTTCATCTTAGACCTACATAAACAATTCGTAGTCTAAACTAAACCTTAGTACCCATTTGCAGTTTTCTCTCTGCCCCTACTAGGCTTTGGGAAATATATTGAACATTGAGTTGACAAGATCTTAGGAGCAAAACATTTGAATTTGAATCCCAGACCTGCTACTCACTAACTGTGCAACCTTGGAGAAAATACTTAATGCTTCTGAATCTTTTTACTCCTTCACAGTTCTTATTGTATGGAATTGTAATCAGAATTAAATGATATGTACAGAAAGCATTGAACACAGTTTCTCATGAATATTCAATCTTCATTAGTTTAATTTTTATTGATATTGTCTTCACCAATGTCTTTATAACTAAAAATAAATTGAAGGGACAAGAGGAGAAAGAACGGTGGGAAAAATGTGTGGAAATAAATGAAGATTAGAAACAAGACACGGAGGTACACACAATGCCCTGGAGTAGCGACTTACAAACTTTGGCCTGCACACGATCAAAGACAACAAGGAAGCCATTGTATTGACTAAGCAACAGGAGTTCCACTTAGAGCTTTGGAAAATATCCATCTCCACAAGTAATCAGCTCATGAAACCTGATTAGATATTAACACGTCTTTCCATTGATGACAAAATTCAGTCTTAGCAAAGGTTTTTGGTTGAAATCAACGTCACAAAGATAATATAATATCCACAAGGAGAAATTACATTACTTTACATTTTTTTAGTTATACATGACAGTCAAATGTATTTTGCCATATTATACATACATGGAGTATAACTTCCCATCCTTGTGGTTGTACATGATGTCGAGATGCACTGGTCATATATTCATATATGAGCACAGGAAGGTTATGTCCCAGTCATTCTACTGTCCTTCCTATTTGCATTGACCCCTCCCTTCCTTTCAACCCTCTTTGTCTAATCCAATGACTTCTCTTCTCTGCCCAACCTTGTTTTTTATAACTAAAAAAATGTAATGTAATTTCTCCTTGTGGGTATTATATTATCTTTGTGACGTTGATTTCAACCAAAAACCTTTGCTAAGACTGAATTTTATCATCAACGGAAAGACGTGTTAATATCTAATCAGGTTTCATGAGCTGATTACTTGTGGAGATGGATATTTTCCAAAGCTCTAGGTGGAACTCCTGCTGCTTAGTCAATCCAACGGCTTCCTTGTTGTCTTTATGTGCAGGCCAAAGTCTGTGTTATCATCTGCATATCAGAGAGAAGAGTCTTGTTTATTTTTACTATTATTTTTATTATTTTGATTCATTGTACACAAATGGTGGACAACTTTCATTTCTCTGTACATGAAGTAGAGTCACATTTGTGTAATCATACATGTGCATAGGGTAATGATGGTTATCTCATTCTCTTTCCTTCCCCCACCCTCATTTTCCTCTATACAATCCATCCTTCCTCCCTCCATTCTTGCCTCCCCCTGCCCCATTATGTATCATTATCCACTTATCAGAGAAATCATTTGGCCTTTAGTTTTTTGGGGATTGGCTTGTTTCACTTAGCATGATGTTCTCTAACTCCATCCATTTACCTTCAAATGCCATAGTTTTATTCTTCTTTATGGTTGAATAATATTCCATTATGTATATATACCACATTTTCTTTATCCATTCATCTACTGAAAGGCATCTAGGTTGGTACACAATCTAGCTATTGTGAAATGAGCTGCTATAAACATTGATGTAGCTGCATCACTGTAGTATGCTGCTTTTAAGTCCTTTGGATATAGGACAAGGAGTGAGATAGCTGGGTCGAATGGTGGTTCCATTCCAAGTTTTCTAAACAATCTCCATACTGCTTTACAGAGTAGTTGCACCAATTTGCAACTCCACCAGCAATGAATGAGTGTACCTTTTTCTTCACATCCTTGCCAACACCTATTGTTGCTTGTATTCTTAATAATAGACATTCTAATTGGGGTGAGATGGGTGAGACGAAATCTAAGGATAATTTTGATTTGCATTTCTCTTATTACTAGATATGTTGAAAATTTTTTTCATATATCTGTTGATTGCTTGTAGATCTTCTTCAGTGAAGTGTCTACACATATCCTTAGCCCATTTATTGACTGGGTTATTTCTATTCCTGGTGTAAAGTTTTTTGAGTTCTTTATAAATTCTGGAGATTAGTGCACTATCTGAAGTGCATGTGGCAAAGATTTTCCTCCTACTCTGTAGGCTCTCTCTTCACATTGTTGATTGTTTCTTTTGCTGAGAAAAAACTTTTTAGTTTGAATCTATCCTATGTATTGATTCTTGTTTTAATTTCTTGTGCTTTGGGAGTCATGTTAGGGCACTCTGGTCCTAGGCCAACCTGATGAAGATTTGGACTTACTTTTTCTTCTGTTTGGTGCAGTGTCTCTGGTCTAATTCCTAGGTCCTTGATCCATTTTGAGTTGAGTTTTGTGCAGGGTGAGAGATAGGGGTTTAGTTTCATTTTGCAGCATATGGATTTACAGTTTTTCCAGCACCATGTTTTAAAGAAACTATCTTTTCTCCACTGTATGTTTTTGGCACATTTGTCTAGTATGAGATAACTGCATTTATGTGGATTTGTCTCCGTGTCCTCTATTCTGTACCATTGATCTACCTGTCTAATTTGGTACCAATATCATGCCATTTTTGTTACAATGTCCTATAGTAGAGTTTACATTCTGGTATTGTGATACCTCCTGCATCACACTTCCTGTTCAGGATTGCATTGGCTATCCTGGGTCTTTTGTTCTTCCACATGGATTTCATGATTGCTTTCTCTATTTCTATGAGAAATGTCACTGGGATTTTAATTGGAATTGTGTTAAATATATATAATGCCTTTGGAAGTTCTGCCTATTCATGAACACAGGAGATCTTTCCATCTTCTAAGGTTTTCTTTAATTTCTTTCTTCAGTGTTCTGTAGTTTTCATTGTAGAGGTCTTTCACCACTTTTGTTAGATTGATTCCCAAGAATTTTATTTTTTTGAGGCTATTGCAAATGGGACAGTTTTCCTAATTTCTCTTTCAGAGAACTCATCATTTATGAATACAAATGCACTAGATTTAAGAGTGTTGATTTTATATCCTGCTACTTTACTGAATTCATTTATGAGTTCTAGAAGTTTTCTGGTCGAATTTTTTGGATCCTATAAATATATAATCATGTCATTGGCAAATAGTGATAGCTTGAGTTCTTCTTTTCCCATTCATATCCCTTTAATTTGGTCTGTCTGATTGCTCTGGCTAGAGTTTCAAGGATAATATTGAATAGAAGTGTTGAAAGATGGCATCCCTGCCTTGTTCCAACATTTAGAGTGAACGTTTTCAGTTTTTCTCCATTTAGAATGATGTTTGCTGTTGTCTTAGCATAGATAAGTATGAAGCATAGATAAGTACACACAGATGAAGTATGTTCCTACCATCCCTATTTTTTCTAGTGTTTTGAGCATGATGGGGTGCTGTATTTTATCAAAAGCTTTTTCTGCTGAAATAATCATATGATTCTTAATTTTAAGTCTGTCGATGTGGTGAGTTACATTTATTGATTTCCAGATGTTGAGCCAACCTTGCACTTCTGGGATGAAACCCACTTGATCATGGTGCACTATCTTTTTAATATGTATTTGTATGCGATTTGCTCAAATTTTGCTAAGAATTTTTGCATCTATGTTCATTAGGAATATTTGTATGAAGTTTTCTTTCCTCGATGTTTCTTTTTCTGGTTTTGGTATCAGGGTGATACTAGCTTCATAGAATGAGCTTGGAAGGGTCCTCCTTTACCATTTCATGGAATACGTTGAGAAGTATTGGAATGAGTTCTTATTTGAAGGTCTTGTGGGACTCGACTGAGAGTCCATCTGTTCCCGGACTTACCTTGGTATGATTTTGTTGGCTTCTTCTATTTCATTGCTTGAAATTGGTCTATTGAAATTGTGTATGTCCTCTAGATTCAATTTGGGTGGATCATATGTCTCTAGAAGTTTGTCAATGTCTTTGAGATTTTCTATTTTGTTGAGTATATATTTTCAAAATAGCTTCTACTTTTGTATTTCCATAGTGTCTGTCATGATATTTCCTTTTTTATCATAAATTTTAGTAATTTGAGTTTTCTCACTCCTCTTCATTATTGTGGTTAAGGTTTTATCGATTTTTTTTATTTTTTCAAAGAACCAACTTTTTGTTTTGTCAATTTTTTGAATTGTTTCTTTTGTTTCAATTTTATTGATTTCAGCTCTGATTTTAAATATTTCCTGTCTTCTACTACTTTTGGTGTTGAACTGGTCTTCTTTTTCTGGGACTTTGTGCTGTAATATTAGGTCATTTCTTTGTTGGCTTTTTCTTCTTTTATTGAATGCACTCCATGTAATGAATTTTACTCTTAGTACTGCTTTCATAGCATCCCAGAGATTTTGATATATTATATGATTGTTCTCATTTACTTCTAAGAACTTTTTCATCTCCTCCTTGATGTCTTCTGCTATCCATGCATCATTAAATAGCATATTATATAGTCTCCAGGTTTTAGAGTAATTTTTTAAATTTTATAATTGATTTCTAATTCTGTTCCATTTGATCTGATAGAATACAAGGTAGAATCTCTATTTTTTTGTATTTGCTAAGAGTAGATGTGGGCTTTACATTTTAGATGGTCTATTTTAGAGAAGGATCACTGTGCTGCTGAGAAGAAAGTGAATTGGATCCTTGATGAATGGAATATTCTATATATGTCTGTTAAGTCTAAACTATTGATTGTGTAATTGAGTTCTATGGTTTCTTTGTTCAATTTTGTTTGGAAGATCTCTCCAATGGTGAGAGAGGTATGTTAAAGTCACCTGGTATTTTCATGTTGTCATCTATTTGGTTCCTGGAATTGAGAAGGATTTGTTTGATGTGCATGGATGTGCCATTGTTTAGGGCATAAATATTTATTATTGCTATGTCTTACTGATTTATGCTTCCCTTAAGCAGTACAAAATGTCCTCATTTATCCCTTCTGACTAACTTGGGCTTGAAGTCTGCTTTATCTGATATGAGAATGGAAACCCCTGCTTTTTCACTGCCTATGTGTGTGGTATGTTTTTTTCCCATCCTTTCGCCTTTAGTCTGTGAGTATGTTTTTCTATGAGATGAGTCTCTTGAAGGCAGTATATTGTTGGGTCTTTCTTTTTAATCCAACCTGCCAGTCTGTGTCTTTTGATTGATGAGTTTAGACCATTAACATTCAGGGTTATTATTGAGATGACTTGTAGTCACAGTCATTTTGGTTTATTTTTGTTTTTGAACTTGACTTGGTTTCTCCTTTAATTGGTTTTTCCTTTAGGGTCGTTTCTCCCTTTTCTGACATACATTGCTGTTTTTCATTTCTTCCTCATGGAATATTTTACTGAGAATGTTCTATGGTACAAACTTTCTGTTTGTAAACTCTTTTAACTTTTCATTATCATGGAAGTATTTTATTTTATCCTCAAATCTGAAGGTAAGTTTCGCTGGGTATAAGATTCTTGGGTGGCTCCCACTTTCTTTCAGAGCTTGAAATATGTTGTTCCAGGCCCTTATGGCTTTTATGATCTGGGCTGAGAAATCTGCTGATATCTGTATTGGTTTCCCCCTGAATGTAATCTGATTTTTTTCTCTCACAGTCTTTAAAATTTTATCTTTATTTTTTATGTTAGGTATTTTCATTATAATGTGCCTTGGTGTGGATCTGTTACAATTTTGTACATTTGTTTTCTTATAAGCTTTTTGTATTTGATTTTCCATTTCATTTTTCAGATTTTGGAAATTTTCTGATATTATTTCTTTGAATAGATCATTCATTCCTTTGGTTTTTTATCTCTGTTCCTTCCTCAATCCCAATAATTCAAAAATTTGGTCTTTTCATGATATTCCATAATTCTTGGAAGTTCTGTTCATGTTTTCTTACCATCTGTTTTTGTTTTCAAGATTAAATATTTTGTCTTCATTGTCTCAGCTTCTATCTTACAAGTGATCTAGTCTGTTGGTGATGCTTATTATTGAGTTTTTAATTTGGTTTACTGTTTTCTTCATTTCAAGAATTTCTGGGTTTTTTTTCTTTTTTTCAAAATCTCTCTTTATTGAAATGATCGTTTTGCTTCCTGCATTTGCTCCTTTAACTGTTTATTGGTGTGATCATTCATTGCCTGCATTCGTGCTCTTATCTCATCCTTTACTTCTTGGATCATTTTAATTATGTACATTCTGAACTCCTTTTCTGATATTTCTTTTACTATGATCTCATTGGATTCTATTGATATAGCATCTAGGTTTGTTTGGGACACTTTCTTCCCTTGTTTTTTTCATGTTGTTTGTGGATCTTTCCCTCTAGCAGTGCAAATCTGAGATATTGCAGTTTTTCCACTACAGACTTATAGTGTCCTTGCAGGTTTTCAATACCTCACCTTAAAATGGGATGTCAATATTAGCAGCACACAACACAAACAATATGCATCCTTAATCCAAATAGTCCCTATTAAGATATTAACACTATTGTCTTAATAAACAGAGATGATGAGTTCAATTATTATCTACAGCATAAACAATAGGCTTGTAATGCGGTCCACAATTTCTAATGGTGGACAAAGAGGATGGGGAGGGGTGTAGGAAGTAATGTTAATGAGATAAGAAATGAGTCTATAGAGGTACTATATCATTGGAATAGTGAAAGCAGAATCAAGAGAAATTGGTAGTAGCATGAGAAAAGGGAGAGTCTTCAAGGAAATAGATAAGAGGAAAATAGAGTGAGAAAAATAATTTTAAAAAGAAAAGAAGGAATAATAGTAATAACACTATTAATAAGAAAAAATTATACAATAAAACTATACTGTACTGTTTAAACCTCCTAACCTGCAGAAGCCTGATGCCTAAGAGATACTTGATAATGTGGTGTCCCAAGACAGGAGCTTCCCCACTAGGGATGGTGGCTTTCAGGTTGGGAATAATCCATGATAGTGGCAGAGGCAACCACGCGTGATATCCAGTTGCAGCATGGGCACTAGACCATGCAGGGTGGGGGCTTTAGACTGTGGGCTGGGCCTGGGTTTTGCTAGGGACCAGGGGCAGTGGGCCTGGGCTGGGGCACATTGCTGGAGTTGCACACAAGCAGTGGCTCGGTCTTTGCGTTTTGGGGGGATTGGCTTATTTCACTTAGCATGATAGTCTCCAGTCCCATTCATTTACCAGCAAATGTCATAATTTCATTCTTCTTTATAACTGAGTAATATTCCTTATTCCTTGTGTGTGTGTGTGTGTGTGTGTGTGTATAGCACATTTTCTTTATTTGCTCAACTTTTGAAGGTCACTTAGATTAGTTCCATAACTTAGCTATTCTGAATTGAGCTGTTATAAACATCAATGTGGCAATTTGCTATAGTATGCTGATTGTAAGTAATTTGGGTATATACTGAGGAGTGGGCTAACTGGGTCAAATTGTAGTTCTACCCCAAGTTTTCTGAGGAATTTCAAATGCCCTTTATCTGAAATGTTTAGAACCAGAAGTGTTTCAGATGTTGCATTATTTCCATGTGCATCTATAGACTTCATAGAGATAAGATCAAAGGTTAAATAAAAAATCTATTTATAGATGTGTACCATACACACATAGCCTGAAGATAATTTTATATAATATTTTAAATATTTTTTGCATGAAACAAAGTTTCATGTTGTGAAATTTTTTCCATGTAGCATATGTTACCAGTCAGTTTTGAATTTGGGTACATTTTGGATTTCATATTTACAGATTAGGAATTTTCAAAAATCAGATATTTTGAGCAATTTTTCATATTTTTATTTTTTTAACCACATAGCTTTATAATTGAACACTAGAAAATTGCCTTTAAATGTATCTTCAAAAACTAGGACAGGAATAAGTTCATCATTGATATTCTGATCTATTTGTCTTTCCTCAGGTTCTCTCCAACCTTATACAATCTAATTTTCTTGATACTAAGAAAGAAAAACAAATATTCCCTTGCATTTAGGATATTCTGCAGTGATCTAGAAATTCAAAGACATTGCTAAATTATAAGTTGGTCTTGTCCATTTCTGATTGTGTGATTAACCAATCCAAATGTTTTCAACTCCTTTCAAACCCATATTAATCATCTATTTTCTGATGAAATTTATTTCTCTAGTCATGGCTTAGGTTACAGTTATAAATAGAAACTGTCCTTATGTGACCTTATCAAAGATGTTGTGAATGCATAAACAAACATGTACCCACACAGAGGTGCGAATTGCCAGGTTGTATGATAAGCTTTTTACTGCTTTTCTCATTGTGCTTTTTGTCAGGGGAATACCAGAGACTGAGCTCAGGGGCACTCAACCACTGAGCCACATCCCCAGTCATGTTTGTATTTTATTTATAGACAGGGTCTCACTAAGTTGCTTAGCTGCTCACTGTTGCTGAGGCTGGCTTTGAACTTGGAGTCCTCCTACCTCAGCCTCCTGAGCTGCTGGTATTACAGGCATGCTCCATCATGCCCGGCTTCTCATTGTACATTTTGACTACCAGAAAACACTCTCATAATTGAAACCAATCCCATTTTTATTTTCATTTAATATTAGAATACTTCTTTTTTTGTCTTTAATAATTAAAGCTTAGTAATATTAGTACAAGACTAAAAAGAGTATGAGTGAGACTTTTCAGTCAGAAAGTTCACTTCCTTACTATGTTTTTAAACAAGAATTAGAGATCCTCATAAAAAAAGTCATGTCTGTGTTTAACTCTACCATTTATTAAGAATTTAAGAAAATCTAAATTAGTATTTTTAGGTAGACACCAAGTACTTCTCGCTTCATAAACCTATGCACATGTTAGAAAACAACCACCCACATTTTTTTTACATTAACTGCCCCACCAGGGCTATCTTTTTCAGTTTTATTGTAATATAAATGAAGACCAAACACTTAGCATGTGCAATTTGATCAGTTATTTTCATTGTACTTTAAAGAATAAAATCAACCTAAGGATTTACATGGCTTGGCCAATACAGATGAAGTTCTGAATCTATGGATATATTATACAAAGGATAAATTAGACACTAAAGACTTACTCTTTTAAGCTAATTTAGAGTATTATTGGTGTCTTACATACTACTCATCATGTTACCACAGGAATGATTCCTTTGGATAGAATATGTGCTTGAGACTAGCATTAGTCTATGAGTATCTAGAAGTAACTATCTCCTCCAAATCATCTAACTTTCTAAAATTGAAATAACTTAGTAACTTAACAGTTTATTCTTCCTATCGTTAACTTTTTACAAATAAAGGGAAGAACAGAACTTTATGGTCTTCCAAATACCTATTCTTGACCACAATCTACTGTGGAATAAGTGACTTCAGCTTTGTCTGAAATTATTCATTTGGCATTTCTTCAAGTACTGCCATGTAATAAAATATGCACTATTGTTAGCCTACTCTTATTTAGAGCATTTTATGTACAAATCACCTTTCCAAACAGTACACATTTCATATATAGATTTCACATCTCTATCAGAAGTATATAAATGAAAAAACTAGAGATATTGATGTTTATGCAAATTTCTCCAAGAAGGAGAACATTTAAATTGTTATGATTTAAGATAGTCTCTATTTTCAAGTGTTTTGTAATTAACATGTAAACATTTTGTAATCATAAGATTTACTTTAGGAGATAATTATGATGAAGTTAAACAGCTGTGAAGACTAGCAATTTAAAACTACATTAATAATAACTTTTATTATATTTGTTTTATTTCTTAAAAATACATCATATTTATAAATATTGATTTGCAAATGGATATGTCCATATACAGTTAGAAGGAAAAGATCAACCATTGGTTGTTCTCCACTACTTTTAATAATGATCACATCCTCACACATTTGAAAACTGTATTGTACAGAAGGAAAGCTTGTGTATTTTAAGTTTTTTTTAAATACCTTATATCTCCAGATCACAGATAAAATATGTTGAGTATAGACATATTGATGAATTAGACTACTCTGACCCATTTAAAATATCTATACGAAGTAAGAAGAGGTGGCGTATTTACAATCAGAGTTTGTTGCAGGGATGTGGATGGATAAGTCACAGAGAATTCTTTTAAAGGAAAATAGAAGCTTTCAAATAAAACTCCTCACCCTTTGTGATCACTCCCTTGCAGAGTTCATTTACTTTTATGGTTTCAACCATTATTTCTATGTTAAAAAATTCCCAACTTTGTATTTCCAACCATGATCACTCACGCCAATTCTGAATTCACATTTCACATTTAGGTTCATGTAGATATCAGTCATCACAAACTCCAAACAGTCGCGATCATGCCTCCTGAGTAATGGGCATGTTCTAACTTTCCAACATTCCTAATAGTATCACCAAGTGTCTGGAGTACCACATGCACCCTCATCTCTCGACAGGATCCATCTGGTCATGTCTTCATTCCTATGGGTCTTTAGCTCCTGGTTCCATCACTTCATCTTATATTACTGGTTCTTTTTCCCCTAATCCTCCATAACTTTCCATTGAAACCCTAGAGCACAAAACTGGCTTCATCATGTTATATCATATCATAACTATAAATTTTCAGATGTTTTTGTTCTAAGCATAATAGAAGCATCATCTATGGCTTTTAATTATCCTTCCTGCCTCAACCCCAAAACTGTAGTTAGATGAAATGGCAAGACTTTGGAATTAGAATGCTATTTAAATTCAGTCTTCATGCAGTCTTCGTGTGTTCAGTGAATTCAGTCTAACACATCTTTGTATAAGAAACTGGATTTGTAAAATAAATTGGACATGTGTTGAAATAATTTAAACCTTAATAACAAAGGTAAAATATTCCTTCACACTTCAACAAATATTTATCCAGGACCTAAGTGAATCTTAGTCTTCTCTGTCCTATTAAGCAGTGTGGAAAGAAGAATTACTTCAAGGTTGCACTGAAACAGTTAGAAAATGAACTGCAGTAAATCATGAGATGTGGAAACCAGTTGGTGGTCAGGCAAGTGTTTGTGTGTGTGTGTGTGTGTGTGTGTGTGTGTGTGTGTGTGAGATTGCTGCTTTAATCAACTAGAATACATGTGTAAAACACCTGCTTCACATTCACCATAATATAGGCTCAATAAAGAAACATCAAAGTCTAAGATAAACTTCCAAATTACTTATAATCAAATTGGTTATAGGAAATAAAGACATGCTAAACAAAGGCAAATGAAATAAAACAGAATACAGTCATTTCTAAGTGTTAAAATCTAAATTATACCTAGCAGTGTATAATAGAGCAAATTTTCAGAATGTGGGAGCCTGCATACCTTATTGTGAATGGCAAAAAATTCAAGGGTTCCCATGGTAAGCAAACCCCCAGACATATTCCTTGAAATTACTAAAACATTTTTAACCACCCATATAAAATTTTTTCAAGGGTTTCTGAAGAATGTAATGCTTTTAAGACACCACTTATCAAGTTGTGTAATATTTAATGAGCCAAAATTGTTGTGTTTGTGAGCAGAACACAAAGATAACACAAAGATGTTGATTGTGTTTTCTCTCTATACTGCAACAAACAAATATATACTAGTATGCATTTTTTTAAAGAAGAAAAGCAGAGAAAATATCAAAGATTGCCTTTAAATTGAACCCAGTGTGGTAGTGTCCACAGAACTTGTTAGATGCAACACTGAGGCCTATGACAGGCTACGTTCTCAGAAAGGGTGGGGGAGAGTTTAATGACAACAACAGAGGGCTTGAACTGAGATGTTAGCATTCTAATATCCTTTCTCCCAGATGTCAACATGTTCACTGGTGTGTGAACATATTCATTATAGCAGGATTTCAATTTAGATTGTGAATTTTGGATAAACCATTTTGCAAGTCATTATAGTAAATGTTGAAATATTGAATGATCAGGTATCAAGGGATACATCTTTTTATTAGCCACCGGATTATGTGTTTCAGATTATATATGCTACAAAATAAGACAGATGAGAGTTAATGGCAAAACTAGAATAAACAGGAAACATATAAGGAAGAGGTTATTTAAGTAGATACCAAACAAAAGATAAAACCTTCCTAAATATGCATAGAGCAGAAGGGCAGAGATGCAGTGAGGGTGATTATTTTAAGGGACAATTATGTGCTTATGCACACACATCAAATAAAGTACAGAGGAAAAAATTAGTTTAAAAATAGCTTCCGTATTGGCAAACCAATTTCAGAAAGTTGTAACATATATTTACTATATTCACTATATATCTGTGTATGTTTCTCCATTTTATCTATCTATAGCATAATATATATTTTTGACATGTGTAAGATATGTACGTTTATAAATGCATGTACTTAGACCAACACAACTCTCTATGTTGTTAACCATGATTTGCCTAGATATTTGAAATTATGGGTACAATTAAAAAGAAAAACCTTCAGTAGTATCATCACCTTTAAACAAGTTAGGAGGTAAAATGTCATTAACTTTGTAAAAGCAAATTAAAATGTTCCTAAAATTAAGTAATTTGCTAAATATTAAAACTGAGTTATGCTAAATTGTAACTACATGAAATCATTCTATTTTAGAAAGGTGACCATAATTAGAACTATAGTATTGTTTAGATTTTTATATTTTGTTTGTTAGGTCAGAGGTAAATATTCAAAGCAGACTTTGTGACTTAAAAAGAAAACTAGATCAACATTATGTGTACAACTTAGTTCACTGTACTTTAAATATGTTTTTTAAAAACAATGTTACCTACTTTTAAATCAGCACTTTTTTCAATTTTTCTGCAATGTTTGTTGATAATAACATTTTAAAAACATTTTAATAATGTAATGATTAATTTTAAATTTAGAAATAGAATCTAACGTTTATATGGCACAAAATTGAAAACATACAATTTCAGAATCTAAAAGATACAAACATTCTACTTACATTCCATTATTATGTTCCTTGGGGCATTAGAACACTCATGCATAAACACACACACACACATACACACACTCAAAAGCACACACAGTCACATGCTGACAACTTATTTTAAAAGATTTAGAAAAATGCAGGCAGAGATAAAATATATTTACTTTCTTACTCTTTACCACTCCTTGCCAGAATAAAAATAAAATCCCAGAAGTTAGAAAATAAAGGTTCAAAACTAAATAACCCATCAATAAACAAGCAAAAAACACACAGACTCTTAACAAATACTTAACAAAATGTTCAACATTCTAGGGAAATGCAAACCCAAACTACATTGAGATTTGGTCTCACTCCAGTCAGAATGGCAATCATCAAGAATACAAATAATAATAAATGCTGGTGAGGATGTAGCAAAAAACATACACTCATACATTGTTGGTGGGACTGCAAACTAGCACAACCATACTGCTTTTTTTTTTTTTTTTTTTTTTTTTTGAGATTCCTCAAAAAGTCTTTTGAGAAATGAAGGAATGAAACCAACACATGGCTCATTTATCCCACTCCTACGTATTTATACTATGCAGAATATTTATATGTATTTATAATATGCAGAACTAAAATTAGCATATTATAGTGATAGAACCTCTTCCATGTTTATAGTAGTGCAGTTCCCAAGAGCCCACTTAGGGAAGCTGCCCAGTTCCCATGGAATGGATGAAGGAAATATACATACACGATGAAGCTTCATTGTGACACAAAGAAGAATATAGCATCTGCTGGTAAATGGATCCACTGGAGAACATCATGCTAAGAGAAATAAGACACACTCAGACATTCAAAGGTCAAATGTTGTCTGTTATATTCAGAAGCTAAACCAAAATAAGCGGAAAAAAATTGGGGGAAAGAGTAGACAAAAGGAAGAAATATGGAATGAAATTGACTAAATTATGCTATGTACCTATGTAAATATGCACAGTGAATTTCACCTTTATGTGTATCTATAAAGTATCAATCTAAAACAACAAAACTGTAAATGAGTAGAAGGAATACAAGGAGAGTAAAAGAAAGGAAATGGGGAGAAGAAGGGGAGGAAAAGAGGCAATATGGGAACTCAAGTGGGGTAAATTATATTATACACATGTATGATTGTGCCAAAATGGACCTCAGTATTATATATAACTATGACGAAGTAATAAAAACATAAAACCATATTAGTGCCAATTACTGAAATTAAAAAGTTCAAATATTTAAAGGAAAGGTCTACAGTTAAAAGGATAAAAGTAGGATAGAAATATCTGACTTACATGTAAGATTTTATCGTTGTGTAGTATTTGAGGACTTTGGTGATGGTAAGGAAAACATGGCAAATAGCACACTAGATGTGGGAGAATTCAGAGTCACAAGCTTTACCTGTAAAAGCAATAGTTCTCATAATCAGGTTACTGTTACGTACAACATATAACATGATGAGATTTTTTTTTTCTCTTCTGAGAGGTTTATATTATAAATCAGTCATGTTAAAGCTGCTCAGCGTCCTGTAATACATGCTGTTGGAAGTCTAAGGTTAATTGGATGAACAATTAGTCTTTGGTCATCTGTCAAGGATGCTGTGGATTCCTGCCAGAAAAAGGTGGATGAAACTAAATGACAATTCATGATTCTTCATTCCCTGCAATTTTATTATTTTAAAAATAAATTTGGTCAAGATATATAGTGAAAGTTATAAAGTCTCCAATCTCGATCAATTAAAATGCAAGGCTGAGATACAATACTTCGAGAAAGGCAAGAAGCTGTTAAAACACCAGAATACATTGCATTTACTTTCTGAAGGCACATTAATAATATGAACAACTCAAGGAAAAATGAAAGAGAGAAGTAGATTAATATAAATCTTGCTCTCTATATACATTTATCTAACAACAAGGTACTGAGTGAAATTAATCTATGCATAGCAATAGATTTCTAAGCAGTCAAAAAAAAAATCCTAGTTTACATGTTATTACAGTGGGCGGGGGAGCCTAACCAATAGAAGAGCAATGACATAATAGTATCTGATCAAGATCAGATTATGGTGCAGATTTTAAGAACTCCAGGGTGATAAGTGACCAGCTTCTCTGTGAAATGAAATGATCAGTAAAGTTAGTTTTGGTAGGATTAAGCTGAATCTTTTAGCTCCGAATAATCATGGGTTAGGAGTGAAAGACAAATGACTACACCTAGCCTGCATCCTGGTGCTCCTCTTTCCTTATTCTTGGGCTGGGGATATATCTCAAGGACTAGGGATATTGCTCAGTTGGTAGCGTGCTGGCCTAACATGCACAAGGCCCAGGGTTCAATCCCCAGCACCACCCCCCAAAAAAAAGAGAGGGACTTCTTGTTATTCCTGTCCGTGAGAAGCCTATGCACATTTATATGGACCCTCCCAAGGTAGGATTTAGGCTCTTCTTAGGGATATCGCTATGCAACTAGTATTTGTTGGTCAACTATACCTTATGTCTGTATGCCCATCTCCAAGGGAACTACTTTGGGATCATTTCAATAGTAATGTGAGATCTTGGTTTCTAAGAATGTAGGCTTACAAAACTGCATAGGTATTGAATAGGGGCATTCCCCTGTCTCCATAGACCCTTTGGCACACAAGAAGGGTCCCAACTGGAATAAGGGGCAATATAGGCTCTTCCAAGCAGATGGGTCTTGGGAAGAATTCAATAAGCACATTTTATGATATGAAATTGCAGAAGGATCTCAAGGTCTAATCACTGATTAGATATTAGAGACTAGGATTTAAAAGAATAATTTACAGGGTACATCGAAAGTGGGAATCACAAAAGAAGATTGAAAAGGTGAATTGGGGTTATTAATAAGTTTAGTGCTATGCATATTAAATGCGTTTCATTTTTACAGAGCTACAGGGTAAAAAGAAACTGGGAGCTAAAAGACAAATTTACTTTCAGGTATTAGGAAAAGGCAGTAGGCACTGTGCTCTCAGGAGCTCAAATTAGTTAAAGTGTCTTTGGAGAGTAAAGAATCAAGGTCTAATGTTTTTGAAAACACAAAGGAGAATTCAATCATACCTAGCATTTATGTCACCCACAACTTGATAGCTGTAGTAAGAAATTGTTAATTCTCTAATGGATCTGTACACTTCCCTTTTGTCTTCTCTCAACGGGCAGCATTACACTAATATTTGAGAAGAAATTTTTCAGCTTCTTCATAAGTGTCATCATTTCATTCTCTGAACACTTCAAAGCACACAAAGTTAAGTGAACTAGCACTGAATCTCTTTGAAATATGCATTACAATGATATTGCTTCCACTTCATGTTACTAGTGGCTCCATTTTTAGACACTATGCATATAGGATTTGAGCCTAAATAAGAGGCAATTATGAAAGAGTTGAAATGGAGGAGGTCTTTGCTCTTGAACTTCTAAGAGCTTTCCTCATTTACTGCAGTTTTGGAAGGAGCAGCAACCCTTTA
This sequence comes from Sciurus vulgaris, assembly GCF_902686455.1. NCBI lineage: Eukaryota > Metazoa > Chordata > Mammalia > Rodentia > Sciuridae > Sciurus > Sciurus vulgaris. The sequence goes on along the minus strand of NC_136475.1, from coordinate 33,185,716 downwards.
GAAAACTCAATAGTGCCCTAAATGACATGCTTAGGCAGTCAGGTGGTCACTTTCCATCAGGTCGCTTAACGTTAAGGAGAAACACAGGAGATCATGCTAATTCAAAAATTGGTAGTAATGAAAATAATTCTTCTTTTTATTAAATCCAAACACTCAAGCATAAGCAAGACTAGTCTAACATAGGCAACAAATCTTTTACTCACTACTTAATCAATATATGGTACTTTTTTCCTGTATTCTGAAAGTAACATTTAATTTGTCTATTGTCTTCTTCATCTGAACAGTTAATTTTAAAATGAATACCTGTGCAAATGGAAATTATCATTCTTGATAAATAACAACAATAAAACTTATCTTATTATAAGTAAATATCTAGTTCCCACAGAGAGATAGCTTCTAAATCATGCATGATGGGATAGAAAAACAGGCATAGCACCTTCTATATTGATAGGTATTGGGACTGCCTCAAATTAAGCAACAGATTTGCAATATTATTAGTACTCAATATGTTGACCTCAAATACACAATTAAAGAAAAATAGAATAAGTTGACTGATTTTGTTTTAATATAAATATTTTTACATGGATCTGCAAATTGGTCATTTAAGTTGCTCATTTCAAAAATAAATAAAATCTGTTTCAAAGCTATGAAATACATGCAATCAATTCATCAAGGTATACTACTTATAGTGTGCAGTGTACAGTATGGTCCTAACGGTTTAGCCTAAACCATGCAGTACTATGGGGCTTTTGTTTTAATGAAGACTTATAGTCAGTAACCATTAGGACAAAACCACTGGATAACAAGTTAAATAAGTCTGTTTTGCAATTTGTCTACATTTATCCCCTTCAATTCTAAAAATTTTACAAGTGCTTTAACATCATCCAAAATACTAAATTTGAAAATAGTACAACAAATAAATTATAAGCAAAGTACTCAGGAATTTGATCCTTCTCTTTCAAGACTCAAAACTTTTCTCTTTGAGTGTACAAGAATAATTAGGTCCTAAGAGACTAAACCTTGCTAACTAAAATGCTCATATTACTCAGCCACATACCAACTTTTGTGTTTATTATTTCACAATGGAAAAATAGGTCATAAGGACCAGAAACACTGTCAATGTGACCAGCATATTATCTCCTCTATATTTCAACACTCTAGGAAGTCAAATAAAAATCAGAAACCACTTTATTGATTTACCATGAGTAGTAATGGTCTCAGGAGAGAAAATTACTCAAAAGTCCAGTACATCAGTGCATTCTCCTTAAGAGATGAATGTGCACAAGAATCTGAAGGTGGCATAGTGAGTACTGAAGCAAAGCAAGGGAGCTGGCTGAATCAAAGCTGAAAGCTTCCGAGATGGCTGGAAGCCACTTGTGATTGTGATGAGTCTCCCTTCAGACTAGAAATATCCCATCCCGTTGGCTACTAAACTTTCTACTCCACGAATGACTTTTCCTTGAACAGATATTTTGAGGCCATGATTAATGTGCACTCTTTGCTACATGGTACTTGAATCAGTGGGACAAGCATTTTCCCTGGTGACTTTTCTTTTATCTTTGCTCTTATGACTGACTGAACTCTTCTTCTGGATGGTACAACATAATTTTTAAGTATTTTAATGCAGTTTGTTTTAAGTGTTGCTATATCCTTCTGGATTTTTAGTTATTTTATTTCTTATGGGTAAATATCAAAACTCTCAAAAGGTGTGTATATGTGTGTATAGATATAATATAAATACATATACATATATATGTATTTTAAATTTTTTTCTGTATCACAGTTTATATTTTAGAGACAATCCAGTCAGTCACCTTTTATTCCAAAATATTGGGCATACATCCTGCAGGTCTTAATATTGCAAAGTTTATTCTTTTTCCTCTTATACATGATTAGATGATGTTTAAAGGGTTTATGTAACTTATTTAAGATTACACATCTATTGTGAAATGATGCCTAGATTCAAAGCCATCTGTTTCTCATTCCTAATACTAAATTCTTTGCTACTTTATTAAAGTATGTGTTTCTTTCCTTCCATCTTTTCCTTTTGTTTTTCTAAGATCTTTGTGTGATTCACAAATTCATTTTATTATAATCTTGGATATTTAATATTAAGAAAAAAATGTTTCCATGTGGATTCCATGACACTTCTCTGTCCTATTTGTAGTAAACTTTGTAGACAGACATGCTTATATATTCTCTCATCTTAATTCTCATTGTCTCCTCATCTATTCTATGAGGACAACTATCTATTTAACTATAGTGAAACTACTTTTATCAGAGCCATCCATCACTCTTTGGCAGCAAATCCAATATTCATTTCTTTGATTTTGTTTGAACATATTCAGAAAAGTTGAATATGTCTTTTGTAAAAATAACGTCTGCTCTTGGAAGCTGCACACCCGTAATCTTTTGGTTTTCCTATCTTCCTGCCTGGTCCTTCTCATTCTTCTTATTTGGAATTTTCTCTGTGACTTAACCTTTGAATATTTTAATGCTCTGGGCTCTTTTTCAGATGGCTCAGCCTCTACGCTCTCTCCCTATATATCCTCCTTCAGTCTCATGAATTTAAACACAGTGTATATGCTCAAGTTTGTATTTCTAGCTCTGATCTGTCCCTAGCACTTCAGACAATATATTCAAAAGCCTACTTGACAACTCTATTTAGATGTCTATCTATCATCTTATACTTAATGCATACCAAATGGACTTTTTAACTTGCTTCCCTAACCATCACCCAGAGAAACCCTTGCTCTGCACCTTAGTCTCTTCCATGTCAGAAAAGGCACCCATCTGCACAAATACTCAAGTAAATTAGCTAGAAGTCTTTAGTAATATCTTTCACTCTCCACTACATTCAGTCTTTGGTATATTAAGTCACTCTGTTTTTAGAATGTATCTTGAATCAGACTGTTTTCTTATACTTCCACAACTACCCCTTCACTTCTTTAAACCACTACTACTGTCAGAATATTTGAATCAGTCATTGCCCCTTAACTATCCTCTCTGATTTAATGGGTACTCGTGCAATCCAATTCTCTACCCATCAATTAGGATGGCTTTTTAAAAATGTAAAGCAGATTTTTTTTTTCTCCTTAAGTTTTTCCATTTTCTTCCACTCTCCATCATATAACATTTAGCATTAAATAACAAATGTTTTATCCTTTGTTTTACTAGAATTATGACCAATGGAATCACTTGAGCTTATATCACTGTATTGTAGCACCTAGAAAATTGTCTAGCATATTACTATGCTTAGCAAATATGGACAAATAAAGTAAACAATGAATAAAGTGCTTCTTGACTGGAAGAATCAGGTACATTGGAATATTTGAAATCTGTCCTGATTGCTTTTGTTCCCACCACTTCTCTTTTCTGGAAGTAGTCCATCATTTCTTCCACCCACTCAAACTCTGCTCATTCTTGTAAGTCCGTCAAATCCACTCCCAATTCCTACTCTGCCATTAGAAACTTCCTATGACCCATCACCTTTATTAACCTCTGAAATGTCCTGGAATAATGCTAACACTCCTTTGGTACTTTAAAATCAATATTAAATGGTTGTTCTTTCAGCAATTACTCACAAATGCCAAATATGTACAAATAATAATGCACAGTATAAGTCCCCAATAAGAATCTAACATTTTTTTAGGGCTGGTGTCATGTCTTATTATTGTCAGTTTACTTTTGCCTTAGTATGACAATCATAACCAATACTCAAAAAAAGCAGCATACTAATTAATTTCATGAGATGAGAACATAGGTGCTACCTAGAATAAAAAATTATCAAATGGCTTACAATGTGTTGATTGAACAGGAAAATACCCCAAGGAGATTCTGGAAACATTCTATTTATATGTGATCTGTAGCCATCATGCATATAAAAATAAATACATACTCAAAATTATATTATACACACACATTTATAAGGGAAAAAAGCAAGTGTTATAACTACTCAAAAAATGATAATACAAAGAACACACATTTAAAAAACAATAATAATGAATAGAGGCAAATGGAAGTGCCACTTGTTGATTCCACGACAAACAGGTTGTTGGAAAAAGTCAATTGAAACTCTACCAGGGAAGACAAAACTAGCACGTCTAAAGATAAAAATTATTTTTGCATTATTATGAGTTATCTAAAACTCTCAGAGTTTTTGTGACATAGTTCTAAGAAAATGAAATATGAGAATAAGATACCCCATAGGGATGTACTGTAGACCACATATGTTGTAATAATCCATTTTGTGTTATTATAATGAAATATCTGAGGCAGGCTAACTTTATATTTTTTTAAAAAAAGGTTTATCTAGCTCCAAGCTTTGGATATTGAAAGCTACATGATAACATATCCTGGCAAGGGTTCCCCTTGGCTGCATTATCTCACGGTGCATAAAAATTATAGGAGTATATGTGAGGGGAGGAGATTTCCTTTGAAACAGGAAGCCAGAGAGAGTTTGCAGACCCAAAGTCCCTTCTAAGAACACAATACCAAGTTACCTAAGGAAATCCCAATAAGCTCCACCTCTAAAAGATCCCGCCTCCCAACATTACCACACTGTGGACTAACTTTTCAACCCTTGACCCTTTGAAGAATACAAGTAGCCCATATTCAAACCTTAGCACATGGTTTTGCATTGGAGCACACATTTTTCTCTAGTCACTGAATAAAGACCTTTCTATGTAAGTAAAGCTTACTAGTTGATAGAGTATTCACAAAAGCACAAGAAATTCATCATGTATTACATCATATTTAGTAAGTAAAATATATGTGTTTACATGCTTTTGCTGATTTTTCTAAGTAATATTTTATATAAGTTTCAAAGCATACATTTTCCAAATATTCTGTTCTGTTGTTTAATTTTTTATGTGTTTGAGAGATGGAAGTTTTAAGTTTTGTATAATTAATCTCCACACTTATACTTTTATTTTGCTTATTATTAAGCTTTTGAGGTCTCGTTCCTCATGAATGAAGGAATATTTGTCTTTCTTTTTGTTTGCTAAATGTTTTACTCTATAACATATGATGCCACGATTCATTTGGCTCTTATTTTAATGTAAGAAATGATCTAGGGATCAAATTGTATATTTTCTTGGTAGTTAACCATATGTTCTCCAACAAATTACTTAATTCATCCTTTTCACAGGAACAAAAATGAAATGTTGCTTATGCATTTGTAGGAATAGTTCACTGTTTTACTTTGTTCATGTGTGTGTGTGTGTGTGTGTGTTGTGTGGTAGCTATGAATAATGAACAGTGAACTTACTTAATTTTAGACTTTCATAATTTCTATATGAATATGTAATCATAGATGTTTACTTCCATATGAATTCATTTAAATAATTGTTTAAAATAGATCTATATGAATATGTATTTACACCTATTTGGTTTCCACAAATATTTTCATTTTAATAATTATTTAAAATAGAACAAAAGAAGATAAATCTTTATTTTTTATTTTATTTGTTATAAAGAGAGAGTAGAGTTGCATTGTTCTGCAAAATATTTGTTGAGCCAGGCACCATGTCACATACCTCTAATCCCAGCAGCTCTGGAGACTGAGGCAGGAGGATCACAAGTTCAAAGCCAACCTCAGAAATTTAGCAAGGCCCTAAGGCAACTTAGCAAGATTATGTCTCAAAAATAAAAAATAAATAAAAAGTGCTGAGAATGTGGCTCAGTGGTTAATTGCCCCTGGGTTCAGTTCCTGGTAATAATAATAATATTAATAGTAATAATAATAATTGTTGAATTTAATCACATATCCAATTGATATTAATATGTATCTACACCTGCATTTGCTAAGCTCTTATACTGATTTTTTCTGTCCCTTTGTATTAAGATTGATTATTAAAGATAGAATACTGTCATTTTGAAACATATGTTTATAGGTTATAGTGTATTAGTTATACATTGCTACATAACCAATTATTCTAAGATTCAGCATTTCAAATCAGCCGATATCTATCATTGCGTGATTTCTCTGGGTTAGGAATTCACAGCTGCTACGCCGGGTAATCTGACTCAGCTTTCTTCATGATTCCATAAAAGTTACCAGGTGTGGCAGTCACCTAGCTCCACTGGGGTGGGATGCCCCCTGAGAAGAAGTTTCTCTCTGTGGACAGAAGACAGAGTTCATTCCTACATGGCCTCTCCATAGACTGATTTAAGTGCACTTATGACAGGGCACTCATGTTCTGCCAGAGCCAGAGTCCAAGCAAATGCAGGTTATGAGGAAGCACATGACATCCAGGGTTTGTTCTTTTTTTTTTTTTTTTATTGTAAACAAATGGGATACATGTTGTTTCTCTGTTTGTACATGGCGTAAAGGCATACCATTTGTGTAATCATAAATTTACATAGAGTAATGTTTGATTCATTCTGTTATTTTTTCCCTTCCCCCCACCTCTCCCACCCCTCTTTTCCCTCTATACAGTGCTTCCTTCCTCCATACTTGCTCCCCTCCCTAACCCTATCTCTAACCCTAACACTAACCCTTCCCTCCCCCCATTATGTGTCATCATCCACTTATTAGCGATATCATTCTTCCTTTGATTTTTGAGATTGGCTTATCTCACTTAGCATGATATTCTCCAATTTCATCCATTTGCCTGCAAATGCCATAATTTTACATTCTTTATGGCTGAGTAATATTCCATTGTATATATATACCACAGCTTCTTTATCCACTCATCAATTGAAGGGCATCTAGGTTGGTTCCACAGTCTGACTATTGTGAATTGAGCAGCTATGAACATTGATGTGGCTGTATCTCTGTAGTATGCTGATTTTAAGTCCTTTGGGTATAGGCCAAGGAGTGGGATAGCTGGGTCAAATGGAGGGTCCATTCTAAGTTTTCTAAGGAATCTCCACACTGCTTTCCAGAGTGGCTGCACTAATTTGCAGCCCCACCAGCAATGTATGAGTGTACCTTTCTCCCCACATCCTCACCAACACCTGTTGTTGCTCGTATTCTTGATAATCGCCATTCTAATTGGGGTGAGATGGAATCTTAGGGTGGGTGGTTTTGATTTGCATTTCTCTTATTAGTAATAAGAGATGTCGAACATTTTTCCATATGTTTGTTGATTGCTTGTAGATCTTCTTCTGTGAAGTGTCTATTCATTTCCTTAGCCCATTTGTCGACTGGATTATTTGAATTCTTGGAGTAGAGTTTTTTGAGTTCTTTATAGATTCTGGAGATTAGTGCTCTATCTGAAGTATGATTGGCAAAGATATTCTCCCACTCTGTAGGCTCTTTCTTTACATTGCTGATAGTTTCCTTTGCTGAGAGAAAGCTTTTTAGTTTGAATCTATCCCAGTTATTGATTCTTGCTTTTATTTCTTGTGCTATGGGAGTCCTGTTGAGGAAGTGTGGTCCTAAGCCGACATGTTGAAGATCTGGACCTACTTTTTCTTCTATAATCTGCAGGGTCTCTGGTCTGATTCCGAGGTCCTTAATCCATTTTGAGTTTAGTTTCGTGCATGGTGAGAGATATGGGTTTAGTTTCATTCTGTTGCATATGGATTTCCAATTCTCCCAGCACCATTTGTTGAAGAGGCTATCTTTTCTCCATTGCATATTTTTGGCCCCTTTGTCTAGTATGAGAAAATTGTATTTATTTGGGTTTGTGTCTATGTCCTCTATTCTGTACCATTGATCTACCTTTCTATTTTGGTACCAATACCATGCCGTTTTTGTTACTATTGCTTTGTAGTAGAGTTGAAGATCTGGTATTGCAATACCCCCTGTTTCACTCTTCCTGCTAAGGATTGCTTTAGCTATTCTGGGTTTCTTATTCTTCCAGATGAATTTCATAATTGCTTGCTCTATTTCTGTAAGGTACGTCATTGGGATTTTAATTGGAATTGCATTGAATTTGTATAGCACTTTAGGTAGTATGGCCATTTTGACAATATTAATTCTTCCTATCCAAGAACATGGAAGATCTTTCCATCTTCTAAGGTGTTCTTTAATTTCTTTCTTTAGTGTTGTATAGTTCTCATTGTAGAGGTCTTTCACCTCTTTTGTGAGATTGATTCCCAAGTATTTTGTTTTTTTGTTTTTGATGTCACACTGTTACACTGTCTTATTCTAGTAGAGGTGAGTTTTTAAGTCCAGTCAACAACAACAAAAAAAAAAAAAAAAAAAAAAAAAGAGAGAGAGAGAGAGAGAGAGGAACTAGGTTTCACCTTTGGAAAGTGGAATACTAGAGAGTTTGCCAATATATTTTCAAATGGTCACATTTACTGGATTTGATAATCTTTTGTTTTAATTTCAGATATTAGCAAATTTAGTTACTATAGATGTTTCTGCATGTTTTGCTTGCTTCTAATTTTTCATCTTAATTTTTTCTGATGTTTCTTTTTCTGATTTGATATATTTTCCCATCTTTTCATTTAAAAATCTCTAGAGATCGGTATGGTATCCAGCTTATTTTCAGTTCTACCATGGTAAAGTTTTCTTGAATATGTTCATATTGTTTATTTTTAATTTTTTGTAGTTGTAGATAGACAGCATGTCTTGATTTTATTTGTTTATTTATTTTCTTTTTTTTTTTAATGTGGTGCTAAGGATTAAACCCAGTCCCTCACACATACAAGGCAAGCACTCTTCCACAGAGCTATAGCCTCAGCCCCAAACTCATATTCTAATTGTGACATTAAGATACGTACATGGTCTTTTCATTCCATGTAAAAATCAATAAAATAAACTGTTTTAATTTCATCACATTTCTGCTTCTCTCACTTTTGAATTATTGTGGATTTCTCCTGTCATTTTTGAACATGATTTGTAATTTTTAAATGTTATTTTTGAAAGTGTAGTACCTTTAGTGCTTTAGAAATATTTTATGAGTATTGTTTCTCACTGTCTCAGAGATAACTGGAGGAATTTTATTATTTTTATAACAGTGAACTATTGGCTAGAGAAAGCGTTCTGTGGAGTTGAATATTTACTTCAAATACCCTTTGGCCAGTGGCCAGCTGTGTGTTATAAAATCTTCATCTCTGACATGAGTTGGACAGAGGACCATGCTTTCCCTCCCTTCTCCACTTCATAGCTATTATTTGCCTTAACTTCAGAGTTAAGTGATTAGTTTTCATTTCCTGAAGAGTTATGGTTAGTGCTGTTTTATTTTTTCTTCCTTGAGATGTCAAAGGTTTCTGTACCTGTTGGTTTCACTCCCTTGTGGAAGGTAGTGAGCACTCTGCCTCCAAAGGTTCCAGGTGTTCACGTAAAGAAGGTAACGTGTCTCTCTTTCTTCCCTATTACTTATTTTATGATGAGTCACTACACTGTTACTAATCTCTTCTTTTAGGAAACAGTTTTCTCCATTTTTAGTATCTGTCCACTTTTTAATAGCTAATGAGTTCTTAGTTGGATTCAGTATTAGAATTATTCAGTTCAATCTGCTATGTTCATTTCTACTTTTCCTGCCTTAGTGTCATTTTCAATTCTGCTATAACATTGTAGTTTATTTGTAAATGAATAAATATTACAATATATAATTGACTTTTTATTCCTGCCTTTTCTTAGTCATAGTCTCCCCATGAATTCAGGTCTTATCATCCTGTTTTCAGTTCTAATGCCATAAAGTCTATGTTTTATTTCATTTATTTTTGAAAGTTCTAAGCATATGCAATTTAATAAAGAAAAGTATCCTTTAGGGTATTTTTTTCCCTGGGTTATGATCTTTGTTTGACACTACAATATCATATTTTCATACTATCAAAATTTTAGTGAATACTCTTATAAACCAAATTTAGTTTGTTTTACTTTGCTTAGTTATCAAGAATTTATTTAAACTCACTTTATCCCCATAAAATCAGGAATAGATTAGTTTTCTTAGGATTCCCTCAAAAGAAGTCATGAGAGTCTGTGCCAACACTTTCTGGGGAATATTCTATGTTATAGTGTGGCCCAGAAGGCACAAAGGAGTAGGGAGGGTGAAATTATGAGAGAGTTCCTTTGTGCCAGTTTTGATAAACTGGTTGTATTTTCTTCATGGCCAATTTTTATAAGGTGGAGAGAAACTCCACCAATTTATTCTACATACTAGGATTGGTATTTGCTAAGTCCATTGTCTACTAATTAATACCGAAGAGCCAGTGAAGTCACAGGAGGTGTTGCAAGCCATTCACTGCAAAGTAATGTCAATATTTGTGATTTGTTTTTATTATACTCTTTCCTGATTTCCATTGAAATGCATGTTCTCTCTGGGGTTTTGAGTCAATTCAGTTCTGTAAATTTAACATCTAAAAGAATGCCTTTAAATTTTCTCTGGTGTTTCAGAAATGATGATGGTCTTGTCTTTTAAAAATATAGTAATTATGCTAGAATCAAGGAGAAAAGGAGCTAACCATCCATCGTCAGTTGTACCTAAAACCTAGAGAAGTGTGCAATCTTCCTTCTCTTTTGAACATAATCCCTCTTGGAGGGGAGAGGGGCAGACATATGCATTGTCTTACTCACTTTTAATGATTTTATCAAGTTTTCCTTTGCAGTTTCGGTATATATTTAAACATGTGCTGCCATAAAAGTTTTGGCATTATGTTTCTGTGTGATTATATGTGCCATGTTTTGTTGTGGGAGCAATTCATTTTTTCTGAGCCCTGGTCAAAGACTGTTTAAAAGCATTTACTTATTTCTGATTCATTAATATTTATCCATGTATTTTTTATTCCAAGTATCAGGGGAGTATATACTCCTACTCAGTTTACTGACATAACCCGTGATTTTATAGCAAGACCTGTATTTAATCAGGTTATTTTTAGTGCAAATGCTGAATGTGCTAAATGCATTAGGCAATATCCTACCAGTTTGCCCTAATTTTCTCAGTATCCAGAGAACTGAGGAAATGGAGAATTAAGATACTGAAGCTGCTTCCAGTTCCTTTTGTGCCTCAGTGATTTTCAATTTTATTAGTGTAATAACGGCATTCACAGTTTTATATAATATGAAATTATAAATATGTATCATCGATATCACCACTTTGATATTTAAGCTTACTTTTCTATTATTTTTAATCAGAAGAACTTCAGTCTCTTATTAATTTTATGACAATTGATGTGTTGTAAGAAATTCTCTATAGACAAAAAAATCAGTAAAAACAATTATGTGCAGTTGGGTAGTGATATCTGTCTAATTCCTTCAAGAAAAGTACATCTAAAACTGAATCTATTTTTACCACAAAGTTCTTTTAGTGATACAAATTCTCAGGGCTTAAGACTAAAATGAAAACAATGGTTTATTCTAGAATCCTAATTTTTCACTGCTATTTCCATAATAACATGGAGTAAAATTTAACTGTCCATTCATCTACAAACTAGCACTGCTTTATTTCTGGACCTAATCTAGCCCGAGTCTTGTCTTTTCTAATGTGATACGGTGAGGCGTTAGAGAACGTAAAACAGAAGAGAAAATGAGAAGTCCCAAGACAGAAAAATGAGGAGTGCTAATATTAAGAAGCGAAATTTAAAAGATAAATAAATAAATAATTCTCCGAAGGTTGAAAGAGGCCAAGCAAAATGACAACTTATAAAACATCAGTTAAATTTAATAACAATTAAATAACAATTTCATTATAGTGGCATGACCCAAATCTTGGACTGAATAGAATGGGAATTGAGGAAATACAGCACGTTCAATTTCTCTGTAAAATAAAAAAAAAAATTAAAACTTGACAAAGAGTAACGGGCATGTGGAGGGACATGTGGGAGTGGAAAACCTTTCTTGTTATTGTCACTGTCACGAAAAGGGGTTCTGTGAGAAAGGGACAGAGAGGTTAAAGATTCAGATCACCGAGTGCTGTACAGATGAGTTAGAATGCCTGAAAAAGTGAAAAGTTGATGGATTCGATTTTCATGGTAGGACTCTTGAAATCAGAAGAAGGATGGATGAGTGCACATGAAAGCATAATTTTAATATGACTCTGGGATGTGAATCATATATCCCAACAAGATCCGTATGATATCATTTGTTTTCTCACTTAAAATTCTAGTCACAATGATAGTTTGAAAATAACTAAGAAGATTGAAAACAATGCCAAAGTATCACTATTGCTATGATAAAGTCTTTGATTTCTTATTCTACTTGAAATAGTTTTTATTTTTTTTTAAATTACAGAGTGAGAAAGTGTTTTAGTCAGCTTTTGATCGCTATGACCAAATTTCCTAAGAAGAACAATTTACAGAAGGAAAGATTTATTTGGACTCACAGTTTCAGAGGTTTGAATCCAAGGTCATCTGGTCTCATTTTTCTGGGCCTGAAGTGAGGCAAAACCTCACCCAGGGTGACATGGCAGAGGAAGGCAGGTCAGCCCATGATAGCTGAGAGAGCAAGAGCAGCACACAAGAATGAAGGCAAACTCCTTCAGGGCACAGCCCAGTGACCTAATTCTCTCACCTACATTCCAACTCCCAGAATCCATTCAACTACCAAATAGATTAAGCCACTGATGAGGCCAGAACCCTCATGATCCAATCATAGATTAAAAACCCCACCTCTGAACTGTGCCGCATTAGGCACCATGCTTTTAACACATGAGCTTTGGGGGAAACATTCCAGATCCAGACCATACAGAAAGCACCACTATTATTATTTAAGAAATAGCAAAAGGAAAGACTGGTTACCATGCTGCTTTCCACTGACACTATGTTCTCATGTTAACACTCATTTTCTCTAGCAGTGGGGCTTGAGGGATCATTTTAGTTCAGATTTCATGTCCCATAATGTGATGAGTCAGTGGGTTGTCACTATGAGGAAAAGAGTTTCCATGCATTTTATTATTTTTTCTACTTTTATTTCTCTTGAGGAGAGATTTGATATTATGATATTACTTTAGAAGACTATGTCCTATTAAGTTCCTACCTACTAGTCACTCACTAAGTGTACGCATGAAATCAATGACACATTATTTTCAAAATAAATTGAAAGAAAACATTTATGTTAAGCAATGTTTAATTTGTCCTTTGTTGTTTATGAAATAAAAAAGTTGAAGCATAAATATATATTACAAATAATATGCAGTGTAGTTATTTTTCCCTTGGACTGAAAGGCACAAACCACAACATCCAAGCTCAGGTTGCCATCTGCATTCTCATTAGGTTTTAAAAGAACATGCTCTGAATTTTTATTCCCTCAGAGTTTAAGAGAACATGAAACCCCTTAGTGTTTTGTCTAACATAATCATGTTTTATGAATAATAATATTCTCCATGCTAAATACCACACCTCTTCTTCCAAGAGAAGAAAACCAGTCTTTTAATGTGAAAGACTGGCATATCTAAAGCAAGATATGTGGCTCAGATTCATTAACACAAATTTGATAGGATCATTAGAAATATCTCTTGTTCAAAGAGCACTTAAGTACATTCTAAAGCACTTTTCATTTTAAAGTGATACTAAAGGAAGTTTTCCAAGGTAGTTGTAAGGGCATGGCCTTATTTCCTGGTTGCAATTCTGACTGTTCCCAGGACTTTCTAGTGCTAAGCACAGAATTATGGAATGAATCTCACCAATTTACTAGCTATGTGACTTCCAATAAGTTTCTTAACCTTTCCAAGGCTATTATTTATCACTAAAAAAACAGTTGTATTTTTGTGAAAAAAAAAAAAAAAAAAAAAAAAAAAAAAAAGAAGTACTCTTCTCTCAGTTCCCAGGTCACATAACTAGAACATGTTAGCTAATTACTCCATCTCCAACATCCCAACCCTAACTCCACTTTGCACCACTTTGATCCTCCACCTTTTATTTGTATAATAATCATGTCAACTACAATACTAATGAAAGCTTTGGCTCAGCAACAACTGAAATCAAATGCACAGTCTGATCCTGCACTGTGATGACATATCATGAGAATACATTATCCAACTATTGACCCCACTTGCTCATTGATACTAGAAACAACCAGCCCTGCTCTTGGCACAGACCATAGTTTTCAGGCTGTTCCTTCCATATGGAATTTTCTTCCTTTCTCTCTCCTTGGTTTGAGTCTATTAAGTCCTCAGAGAATAAGTCCCACCTCCTTCTTAAGATTTTTTGACCCTTGCAAATAAATCTATTACATATCACAATTTTAGGATTTAATAAAGTAATCTGGCTTAATCTGGATGTAGAGGGCACAATTACATGGCCGTCTCATTGTTTCTATGGACTGCATTTTGATGTGGGGACAATTCCCTCAAACCTGCAAAGTCATTCTGTTTCTTATTTGATTTTTATATGAAAGAGCATAAATGTCCTTAAAGTACTAGAAAACTCGTTACTTCTAAGTAAAAGCAGAGTTCAGATAATCCAATGGCAAATCCGAAGAAAGTCACAAATCCGAAGAAAGGAGAACAGTATATAAAAGGGAGGGCTATAGACTTTCAGATTAATGTCACCAGGTGACTTTCATGAGTTTCCACAGTGTTGACTCAGCTTATGAAATATGGACCTGGCTGGGAAATAATTATTGAAACAGTATACAAGAGTGACTATCATTCAAGTTATATTGGAGTCTTTTTAAAAATATAGATTATTATTTGCTATAATGGTTCCATGTGAATATCTCTTTTCCTTGGCAATGCTTAGATACATCTGATCAGTAGCCAGCTTGAGAACACTGTGTTTGGATAGAGGTCACTAATTTTGTGGCAGATTTCTGCAGATCCACAGTCAAAGCAGTCACTGCAGCACTGGGGGACCATGATCTGAAACCTGCTGTAGCTGATGGGGTAGGGTCTTCTAGTGATTTATGCTGCCATGTGTCTTTTTAATGAACCCCTATACATAAAGTATTTTCTGTCTCCAGTTCTGTCTAATACAAGCAAGGTCACCTTTTCCAGGCAGACAGAAGAAAGTTGTAGGGAGGAGATAGTTGCTGAATTTTGACCTTAATCTCTCCATGTTGTTTTGGTTATTCTGGAAGGTTTTAATAGAGACAGGTGATTAAGAAACTCTACCCCCGAAATCAATAAGAATAGCAACAAATGACAATAAACAAAATGGAATATATTATTATTTTTAGAGAAAAAATAGTATAATTTCAGAAGCTTTCAAAGAGCCCCACTAGTTATTGGCAGAAGCTGAAATAAGCAAAATATAAAAATTCATTTCTTTCTATCAACATTCTATTCTGTTCCACATCTTTCCATTTTATCCCATTCATCTTTGATATATATTACTTTATACATACCTCCAAAATCAGTTTTTACTGTAACCTCTAATGCAGTCCATGATTTTATATAAGTTCTACTTTTTTGGGTTCCTCAAACATTTCATTGTCTTCAAAATAATCCACTCATATAAATGCATTAACAAAAATAACTATATAACTATTTTTTAAAATTACTATTCCTCCTATTACTAACTGCACAGCACTATTTGCCAAATTGTGTTCTATGCCATTACATATATTCAGTCATTTAAACTGAGACATATTAATAAGTTTAACATCTGTTTCAGCTGGCAACAACCATACTCCCAGCCTTGTGGACTTGCAAAGGGCAACATAATTTAGAGACAGATATAGGATATGCTTGTTAAACATTGAGTCCCTGGCTTCTGAAGGCAGGCCCATAACCTAAGCAATGCAGCAGTCCTTTTACCTAAGCTCTTTGAGTTAGATTTCTGTTGATTGCAGACAATAGACTCCTAATTTACAGAACTGATCCAACCTTAAGTGTGACATGGGCATATAGTGGCATTCTTTTTGTTTGAAGACTCATTCAAATATAATTATTTAACTTATGTATTGCTTTATTTATTTTAAATAAATATAACTGTGTGTTTCAAAAGGCAGAAAGTTAACAGGAAATAAACACAATGAACTTATCAACTATTCATGTCCCCATCTCCCTAGCTTCTACCTCTCCACACTTCTCCATCACTCACCATTAGTTTTTTTAAGGGCCTTTCCAGATTACAAGCAAATGCTCTGCATATATTCTTTATTTTTCTAATTTTTTATACAACCAGTAGTGTATTAAAAACCATACTTTGGTACCACAGTCAAATTTTTACCCAATATTTTTACCTTGGATATATTTTCCTCATAGAAATCTTCCTCATTTTAAAAAAACAATTATTGTAGTCCATTTTATAGATATATATGTTTTACTTAGCCCAACTTACCCTGTGAAGATTCAGGCTATTTAACATATTTTACTAATATAAAGCATGTACCATTGATAATAGTTTGCATTTGTTATTTGACACATGAGAATATTTTTATGGAATTAATTCCTAGAAACAAAATTACTGAATCAAAAGGCATATGCATTTTGAGAGTTAGGCAAGTTGTCCTTATTTGTGGGAAGGGCATATGTGAGAAATATCTCTACCTTCCACTCAGTGTTTCTGTGAATTCCAAACTGGTCTAAAAATAAAGTCTATTAAATTTGTTTCAAAATAAAACAAAAACCTACATGAACAAATAATATTTATTGGGTACTTACTTTGTACTGTATTGTCAACATCTGTGCCCAGAGGTAGTTTAAAGATCAATCCCAGGGAACAAACACCATACGTATGATCATTTTTCTATGTTTTAGGTCTAAAATTCTTCAATTAATGATTTCTTTGAAGTAAGCATTTCTTGCTCTGGAGTCTTATTGAAAAACATAAATACCATTGGGAAAAATAAAACCCTAAGGAGTTATACCTACAATGCTGCTCTAATCATACTGGATCACAACTATTTATGTATCTACCTCTCCTAGACTGTGCTGATTTCCATGATGCCCATGACTAACATGGAATTGCCACTCCATAAAAGTTTGCCAAATGGAATTAAGTAATGAATAAAAAAAAAATTGGGTGATTTAGTCAAATGTGTTAAGTAACAAGTTAAACCATGAGGTATTCAGTTCATTGGTTTATAAGATGCTTACCCTAATGACAGGTGAGGCCAAATCAGCATTCAGAACACTGAGTGTCATGGGCTGAGATTTCTGCTGAAATACAAGAAAAAGAAAGCAGGAAAGAAGAAATGCTTTCAAAAACAGATTTGATGCACTTTACAATCCCATCTACCATTAAGTCATAATAATCATTTACCTGGTGCTACCAACACCAGAGATTTCCTACATCTGACTCAGAACTTGGACCTTAGAAATTGCTTATTCCTTGTTTCCATTACTTTTTATTAACAACATAAATATACTATTTTTCAACCTAAAATCTAATCACAGATATGGGAAATGGTTAATATTCCCAAAATTTGCCTGAGAACATTCTCTCACAGTTAGTATTCTCATTATTTGTAACACATATGAAATACTAGGTATTGGGCAAAGATGTTGCCACCTCTCCTCATCAGCAACTGAATAGCTTTCTTTGATGTGAAGAAGCAGGATTTGAGACTCATCCTTCACTAAAATCTGCCCATGACCTTTGATCAGAGGACTTGTGATTATACTGAAAAATATGTATTTCTGGACTGGCGATTTAGCTTACCCAGCACGTGTGAGGCCCTGGGTTGACTCCCCAATACCACAAAAAAAGTTTACAAAAACATTTCTTTGGATTTTGAAGTCTTTTCAGTACTGATGTTGTCATAATGCCAGATAAATATCAAACTATACTGTAAGTCCAAAATTAAATAAATATTGAGTCACACTAATATTATTAAATAAAAAGAAGAAGGAGAATAGAAAAATCTCCAGTGCAAAATAATTCCAGGAAAGTCATATGAATACTAATCCTTCAAAGGGGTGAAACATAAATGCCCTTTCCTTAAGTGACTTCCTTCCAACTACTGCAATGTGGAAAACAGGTGAAAGAAGGGTAATTTTACAATGAATGAAACTAAAACCTTCCAGTTCAAACAGGTGATCAATCAAAATTAGTATCATCAGTGATATACCATGCTGATAATATGCACCACAGATATATTTTATGAAAATGACACCTTACCAAGACTCATAATTTGAGAAGAACCATGACAAAAACATCAGATAAATCCCCGTTTATGACAGGTTACAAAACACCTGAGCAATTTTCAAAATTTCAAAGTCAGTGCTGTAGCCTGGATATGAAATATCCTCCAAAGGTCTATGTATGAAAGGCTTGGTCCCTAGGAAGGACTTTTTGGGAGGGGATAGACCTTTAAGAGGCAGGGCCTAAGGAAAGGTCTTCAGGTTATTGGACGTGTGCCCTGGAATGGAATAGTGGGACTCCAGTCCCTTCCTCTTTCTCTTTAGCATCTCAGCTATAGGATGAGTGGTTTTGCTTCACTACATGCTGCCACCATGATGTACTGCCTTACCACAGGCCCAAAGTAACCAAGCCAATGAATTATGAAATGAAACCTCCAATGTTGTGAACCAAAATATGTTTTTCCCCTTTGTAAGTTGATTCTCAGATACTTGTTAGAGTAATGGAAAGTTGACAAATACAGATATCAGATATAAGGAAAGTATAAGACACTGTCACAACACAGAGCAGGTTAAGGAGACAAAAAAGATCATATGTATGGGGAATACTGAAATAGGAAATCAACATCCAGTAATGACTAAAAAGATCTGAATCAACTTTGGATAATAATAATGTGCTAATTTGGTTCAATGGTGACGACGTAATACTAATGCAATGGTAATATGAGGTCTTAAGAGTAAGCAAAACTGCGTGCAGTATGTGGGAACTCTTCATACTATTTTCAGTTTTTGTATGAATCTAAAACCATGTTTAAAAAGTTCATTAAACAAAAAGAAGACTCCATTCTTCTTATCTACCCTATCCCACCCCCACAGAGGAAATAAACCTAAATCCTGTCAATCAGTCCCAAGCCACAACTCAGGAAAAAAGTATTGTACCAAAAGTTAACTAGTTCTATTTTATATTTTTTTGCTGAGTGAGATAATTTTATTTACAGTTTATATACATTTTATTTTTGTTTAAAATGCATGAATTATATTTTTAATAAAGTTTAAATGAAAATAGAAAGAATATGAGACATAAAGAGCAAAGTAGCAATAGAAAATTTTGTCCCCTGTATCTTCAGGACTTCTTGTCGAGAAGTTATCTGCAGACCTGGGTTTTCATATTTCTCTGACACAAGACAAAATCAAGAAAGCCCAGGGTTGATAAAGGACATCTGATGAGACAATTGATGAGAAATGGTCCTTGTCTGACAGCCACAAGATTATACCATTCATGATGATTTAGGTCAAGAAAAATTGTTCCTATAAACAATTCCCCAGTGGGATGATGTTCTGTATACCTTTCTGTATGAAATATGTATACATATTCCCCCTTTAGGAGGTCTGAGGAATTGTTTAGCAGAAAAAGAAGCAAACTTTCTTTAAATCTGACTTTTGAAACCCCTTTTTTAACATATAAGTTCAGTGTAGCCACCGATCAAGATTAGATATTCCATTTTCAGTCTAGGTACAAAAACACTCCTTTCTTGCAAAACAGCTTCTTTGTAACAGTCTCCTTCATAGAAATGCATTAGGGCTAGAAGAGACCTGTATACACTAAAGCCAATAATAACACTAAATTAAGTGTCTCTTGGTGATATCAGCTCTTATCAAACTCATGCTGAGCCTGTTAAATCTCATTGCAATACTAACAAATATTCCCAATCAATTTAGAGTTTAGCAAGCTCCCACCTTCCCACCTGTGTCTTCATAGTGGAGAATTTACTGTCTAAGCCCTTATACCTATCAGCATTCGTTAACCAGTATTCCTTCCCAGACAGCATTTCATTGGTTAGCAGCCAGGAAAACACTCAATGAACTTTTCATTCTGTCGGTTCTTCCATAGTACCAGGCATATACATAATATAATTAAATGTCAAAGAAGTTTATGTGGTGTTTAAGTGACTAGAATGGATCCTAGATCTGAAAATTGGATTAGATATATGAGATGGGAGGAAATATACATTGTTTCATTCCTCCTTCCAGACCTCAAAGACTTCCACTAGCTATGTTTATTATTCAGTTACACTATAAATTTCTTCTTAGTGCTTTATGAAGTTCAAATAACTCCATTTATCAAAAGAAGTATAAGTTATTTTAATGCTTTATTGCTGCTGGAAAAAAAATAAGCTCAGTATTTGAAATACAATTCTTATGAAACACACTTGGTAAAATAGGAGTGAGGAAAATGGGAGATGAGCATAAAAAAAGTAAATGAGTAAACTTATTATATAATAAAAGCAATGAATGAGACCAAAGAATGCAGAAATGCAGTATTGTGGGTCTTCCCATCCTGTGTTCCTGCAAGTTCCTACTTTACAAATCAATTAATGGTTTATTGTCAACCACTGAGGACTTGGATTCTACTTGGCTGTCTCACTGGTGTTTGGGACGGGTGAAATGAAAATGTGAGGATTTTGTTCAAAGATTATTTAACAGCGCAAGCATGGGGCCTTTCTTGGGATGGGTTTGCACATGATGTCAGTTCTGTTGTTGTGTACAGCTGTCACATATTGGCCTTTCTCAGCTACATAGACCCACTCATCTTTTAGACATAAGCATGACAGAAACAAAGGCAGATGCGCTGACTTAAATGAAAACCAGAAAGTTGAAAGCCAACTTTAGATGGGTGGGTGGCCTTAGGCAAACTTACCATGTAGGGGAGAGTGGCTGAGTGGCTGGTGTACTGTTCCCACTGAGCTCTTGGGTGAAATGCTTTCCTCCCTGCGAGTATTCATTGTCACTTTTGTGCCTTCTAGATGCTCAATAGTCCTTCACAGTGTTGTTTGACCCTCACATGTCTTCGCAATGTCTATTCATCTGTCTTTAAACCTCTGCAAGCAGCTTTGTGTCAAGTACAGATTTGGAAAAAATAGATAGGTGAAGGCAATATGAGGTGCTAATGCTTATTTTCCTCTCATAACATTAATTCATTCATACACAAAACAGTTTGTTGGAGGGCTTACAAGATGTGAAGAACTCTGTATTTAAGTGTGTTAGTGACAGCCTTTTGGAATACAGCCTTTACAGAAAGAAATGACTCTGGAAAAGAAGGGTTCCTGTCTGACACATCAAGATAAAGAGGAAGCAAGGGTGGAGATGGAGTGGAGTGGGAGGACATTGTCTCAATTAAGTGGACTGACCATTTCCATTTTTATTTCAAATCAGTCAAATCCAAATAGCTCCTGATTCATTTTCAGTGGATCTCATTGTTAATCTTTTCAAGATGTTATAATATTATCAGATGTACTACTGAATAGAGAAGTACTTCTAAAAATAACTAGATGGATATGTAAATGGTAAGAGAGTATATAATGTTGATTAACAACTAGGACTAAGTCTCATGGATTTTTTTTTTCTTTCAGAAGACACATTCAAACCTAATCAGCATGTCTTTTATGTTTATCCATTGATCTCAAAGCATAGTTTTCTTTAGAAGTAAGAATGTTAATATTTCAGTGAAAAAATTTGAAAAGGAAACCTAGGAAAGGAAGTTCCTGCAGACTGTAAATACAAGGTGTTTTTTTTTTTTAACATTTAAAATATAATTTTCACATATTTTAAGACTTCTTGGCAAATCAATTTAACATGGGCAGCATTTTTTAAAAAAACTCCTGACCTGTATTGATTGTTCCACTATATAGCAAAATATTTATATAAATGACATTGAAGTAATTTTATAGTACCTAAAATGTGAAAATAAGCACCTAACCTCATAAGCAAGTGCAGAATATAAAAGAAAAAATCAAAAGTCAGGGCAGATAAGATTATAGAAAAAGAATTATTCATTTTTGGTGGAAACGAATTAGAATAATCTGCGATTTATGATAATCATAGAGTGCTCAAAAAATAAAGTATTAATTACTGTTAAGTCATGATACAAATGAGAAACATCATTCATATGGAATTAAAAAATTATTTAAGGAGAATGGTTAAATCAATTGATTTGTGTTACTCACTTTCAGGGTATTAGAAACATAGTGATTAAAAAAAAAAACTGATAATGTATCTTCATTCAGCTTACACCCTGGAGGGAATGGAAGATAAACAAAATGAGTACATCAATAATATGACATAGTATCAGCTGGTGATCAATGCTTGAAGAAACACTAAACAGAATGTGGAAGAAGAAATCACAGGTGATGATTTTCTTAACAGTTTGGTCAAAGAAAAGTCTCTGAGGTGGTGACATTTGGACAGGAACTATATGAAGTGAGAAAAGGTGTATGAAATGAGCCACAGGGAGTTTAGGGAGGTGTCTTAGAGCAGAGCAAACAGAAAGTACAAAGTCCCTCAGAAGCAAGCTTGGCATGCTCAAGGTTCATTAAAATAGCAGCTGGGGCTGGAGCCAAGTGAGAGAGAAGAGAGAATAGGTCAAAGGGCAGCACAGGGCAATCATCTAGGTTCTCATGAGCTAAGGCGCATGGTTTGGGTTTAATTTTCAGTGTATGGGTTCTAAGCAGAGTATTACATGGTCTATCTTACATTTGACCTAAGGTAGGGATGGCAGATTAAAAGAAAGGTTTCCCTCATAAGATCAGAAAAGAGAAAAAAATTGTGATTGCTGGCTAAGGGATTAGCAGTAGAAGGTCCTAGGAATCATGCAGGTTATGAGTATAATTACTATTTTATTATTTTTCTATATCTTTTGTAAAATTCTTAAGATTTTCTGATGTTTGCATGTGGGTTGTGAGAAAGAATTCATGAAAGAGTCTAACGTGAGGCCTTTGCAATTGAAGGATAGAGCTGACATACTGATAAGTGGACACCAGGGAAGGAGCAGGTGGTGGTGAGCTGGTAGCAGTGGACTGCAAACATTGAAATCTGTGCTTTGCAAGCACACTTAATAAAATCGGAAACTATTAAAGCTATGTTACCAGGCATAAAGCTATGAAACAAGACATATGATAAGATTTATTTATGTATACATATATAGGAAACTAACCAGAGCTAAAAAGATGTTAATATTATTTATCACTGGTTGGTGCAATTATAGCCAACTCTGATTTTCTTTGTCATTTCATTCTCTATTTTCTATTTTTTTTTTTTTTTTTTTTTTTTTTTACTATAAACATGTGTATTGAATCAAGGGGAAAATCATTTGAGATAACTTTTAGGATCATGGAGAAAGATAATTGGGGTAAAATATGGTTGAAAAAGCCCCAGCTGTTTGAAAATCACTTGAAACATCTGACAAACACAAAACACAGCTGGCTTGGAGGACAGAGATATTATATAATTTGAATTCTTTATATTTCTGCTAAAATGGAAAAGAAATGGAAGAAAACATCTCCTTACAATAAGAAGATTGCCATCTATTTTCTGAGTTGAACTAAAAAAGTAATCCAGAATAAAATTCTCAGCTATTTATATTGTTTGTGAATTTCCTAACAACAGTGAATGTGGAAAAGGGTGCTGGTCACACAAACTATATTCTACATCAATGAGGCAGGTTAAAGCACATTCCAAAAATAACCTGTGCCAGTTCTAGGAATTTGGAAGCGGACTTCAGGATCCTTTTCAGGAAAATAAAACTGTATACCAAAATAACATCAACAGTATTTATGCATATTTAAAAATAGCATTGGTGGTGGTGGTGGTGGTGGTGTGTGTGTGTGTGTGTGTGTGTGTGTGAGTGCATGTGCATCAAGAGATAAAAGCAAGTGCAAATTCTAAATGTGACTCTTTCTTCAAGGTAATGAGAGTTTGGTAGCATCTTTCTCTTTTCTGTGGCTTTATATATTGTTTGGTGCTTTTTCAAAAGTAATGTACTGGAGCTGGTGAGAAGGTTTAATGATACAACAGTTGCCAAGTACACATGAGACCCTGGGTTTGATTCCCAGAACTGCAAAACAAACAAAAAAATGTACATATATTGTTTATGTTTTGAGAAATATCTTATTAGAAAGCAATAATCTGAACATTATAGATAATTTAGAATGAAAATAAAAGAGTATATGTTGGAATAAATTAAAAACTTTGAAAATAAAAAATCAAAACATGATTATGTCATACAAAAAATATGGTAAAGATTTTATTTTCTAGCTTATATATGTATATCATATATATTTTATAGTGTGAATATACATTGCATATATATGTACATGTGTATGTACTGGCATATCTATATAGGCCACTATGAAGTTTATAATACATATTCTGGGAACATATTTATCTATTCCATATAATTACAGATTCATTTACTATAAAGTATGCAGTATTTGCACAGTGGCAAATGATGTGGTTATACTACAATTCATTTAGTTTTTCCTCGTAGTTGAATTTTGTTGTTCATCAAAGTATTTCAGAGAGCATTTCCATAGATAAACAGTGCACATTATTTCCTTTGACTCAGTGCCTTGAAATAGAATTGCTAGCTGTCTCAGTATGCTTTAATTCCATACTGCAAGTGGATTTGTGTTAGTTTTCACATTCTTATAAAGTGGCAGTTCCTTTGCCAACATTGCAGTACATCTTATGAGTGTGTTTTTATAATTTTTCTCCACTAACACTGGATGTGATGGCACGTGCCTATAATCCCAGCAACTCAAGAAGCTAAGGCAGGAGGATTGAAAGTTTGAGGCCATCCTCAGGCACTTATCAAGGTTTATGCAAATTAGTGAGACCCTGACTCAAAATAATATGTGAAATGGGCTGGTAACTTAACTCAATGGTAAAGCACCGCTGAGTTCAATCCTATTACCAAAAAAATAAAAATAAAAAAATGCAATGAAGCTTTCTCCACTGATATTTCAAGTTTTATTATTTTTAAATTTACATTTCTATGTTTACATTTGTCATTGGTATATCCTCATTTATGAAATACATTCTTTCTTTTTATAAGTGTCTAATTATTTATGAATAAAGTGCTTTCCCACTCATTTGAAGTATACAGCTCATTGAAAACTAAGTTCTTAGGTATATTTAAATATGCATCCTGATTTTTTTTTTTTGTTCTGCTTCCGATCATTTGCTTTGCTCTATATGAACATCTTAATTTTATTTATTCTTACAGTAGCAGGTGTAAGGTGTAAGTAGTACCATATCAGTACTAATTCTTGAAACCTGTAAGTGTCATCTTAGGAAAATGGGTTTTGCATATATGATTACATTAAGGATCTTGAGCTGAAGAGATTATCCTATCTTTTCTGTGTGGGCCCTAAATAAAATTATAAGTACCCCTATGATGGATAAACAAGGGGAGATTTGACCTCACACAGAAGAGAAATTAATGTGAAGACAGAGCAGAGATTTTTTTTGATGTTGGTATTGGAGTATAGAGTGATGTGACCACAAACCAAGAAATGCTGGCAGCTACCAAAATCTAGGAGACACAGAGAATTAATTCTCCCTTTGGGATCCAGAAGAACAAGACTCAGATATCACCTTAATTTCAGCCCAATGAGAATGATTTTCAACTTCTGGCCTGTAGAACTTATGAAAACAGACATGTCTGTTGCCTTAAGCCATTATGTTCATGCTAATTGGTTAAAGTGTTAAAACATTTATTTTCTAATAATCCCAGATAAGTTTTGGATTCATATTGCTATGTTTTCATTCTTATTCATTTCATATCTATTTGTTGATGGCCTTTCCATGACCACAAATGATGCATATTTTTATTTTTACAAGTTCTGGAAAAAAGTTCCTATAGAATTTTTCATATACCCTGTGAAATATTCAAGGTAAGCTATTAGTTAAAGGGGATCATACATATTAAAATATGTTTGCGTATTCAGGAATCTTTATTTTATTTGTAATATTGCATGTTCTCAAGTAAATTTAAATTTTTCTTCTAATAGATTGGGTAATATTTATAACTGAATTTATTTCAATGTTTGAAATAGTTATCATGGATATTATACATAGAAATAGTCAAAAGACTCATTTTTAGTTAAGTAATTTAACCTGTAGTTAAATTACTAAACCTAAATTTGGACACTCTGAACAACAACAACAACAAATATATAAGGTTCTAGGGGCTAAAACCCCAAAAGTAATAAAGATCATATATCTATATGATCATTGGTTCACTTTTTTACTCTTTTATGTAGCAGAAAGAAAGAGGGCTTTGGCCATTTAGGAAAGTAGTCTGGACTTTGAGATGTTACTATTTCCCTACAACTCATTTGGAGGCAATGAAGGATTAATATGATAAAAATGCTACTTAATTTTGTAGATGGTGAACCAGAAATTCATGAAAACCATGACAGGGAAAAGAAAGCTAAGAGTACCACACAGACTATCAACATATCTAAGTAGGAAGCAGAATTAAAAAACACACTTTCAGTACTTAAAATATAATCACAGTCAAAGTTCCTAACTGGGAAGTATCTGTTTATTAATTCTAAAGGAACTTATAGTCTTTTAGATGAAATAGATGTAAACTTACTTTATGTAAATCCAAAAATCAATATTTGAACTGCAAAGGTAATGAAAAAGGTGTGCAAATACCCAGGTGGAGTGTGTGTGGGAGACAAATTTTCTTAGGGTAGAACCAAAACTGAGTTGGCATCAATTTCTCTGCCAAAACCAGTGAAAAACAAGAGATAATGGAAGAAAATCATCTTTTAAAGAAAAGCACTTACCTAAATAAGTTGTTTTCCTACAGAAGAGTGACATAGGATATTCTAAAATAAGGGCTAAGATAATATACATGTAAACATACTGAAATGTATTTAAAGTGATCAAATATTTAGCAAAATCAGAAATAGTTTAGATAGGACAATAAAATATATACGATAGTAAGTTGGCACATGTCTAACTGAATGGGTATTTTAATTAGCATTTCTGGGGATTTTTCTCACAGGTGGATCTTTGTCAGGATATTCTCCATCTATTGAGATTAGAAAGCATTGAACCTCAAAAGGAAAAGTTAGAGCTTTGATTCCTGTTCTTCTATGAGGCTTCTAATCTTGTTTAAAAATTTACCTTACACTTTCAAAAGGTTTTGATAACAGCTTTTCTCAGGCAAAAGAGTCATGGTAAATCCTTTCATTATGACAATGGTTGTCTATTCACTTTTGTTGGCATGAATGACAAACAACTCAAATATTTAGGAAATTTGACAAGTTCTGTTCTTTGTTTATGTCGTGGTTGGCATCGACTTAGATTAACTAGTGGTGGGCTTAAGAAATGTTTCTAACACACCAAACCATAATCACTTTGGCAAAGTGTTTTTCTCTTAAACAATTTTTCATAGCATGATGGTATAGTGTATATGTATGTGCAGCATCTTATATGGATATATTCAGTAGAAATGATCAAATATTTTAACAAGGCATTAAGAAGGGCATAAGTCAATAAAAATAAGTACTACAAAACCAGACATACCTGCAAATCAGAACAGGAATATGGCTGATACCTGGAAGTGTCATGACTTATTTACCTAGTATTGTATTGATGGTCAGTATCCAGTTTTTCATAGTTATGAGTCATATTTCAAAATTGTGTGTTTGTGTGTGCGCTCATGTTATTTTTCTTATGTAAAATTTCAGTCAACACAGTAACTTAATCAAAGGGTATACATATAATAAGTTTTGTTATGTAGTGCCAAATGAGTCTCCAGAAGTAATGAAACAATTAAAATTCTCACAAGAATTTGCCTATTTCTATATTCTGTATTTCATCATATAATCATCACAGATTTTATTCCAATTTTGTTTTTGCAAAAACCAGAGTACAAACATCATGTGAAGCTGTTTTTAAAGGAATATTGTGCCAGTATTATTTAAAAGTCATTCATTACTCAACTGTCTTCTGTGCAAGGTTAGGATAAAAAGAATACTCATGAATATACATTAAAAATGAATAATCCAAATCATCATACATCATTTCTTTGCAATAGTTTAGGGAATATTTTTCCAGTCTAGGAAAAGAAAGTTAACTCATTAGTTCTTACTGATTTGTGCATTATAGTCAAACACAATTATTCTTGAGAAAATTTACTACAGTATTGCAGAGTATGGACTTAACAAAATTTAGTTTGTCCAAAGATTCCACAAAACTGTCATAGGTTTTGTTATCTGATGTGCCGTCCTTAGCACCACTCATAAAAGAAGTGTTTACTGTTAGTACAGCAGCACTCTAAACAAATCATTCAAGTCAGTTTTCAGAAATATACTAGATGCACATGCTAGAATTCTAGGCTCAAGGTTCACAGTTCTTGAGAAGACAAATGTGCATCCATATGCCACTGGTGAATGCATTGCTGCTCTGTTTACCTTTAAAGCATCATGACAGAAAGAATTATACCATGTGAAGACTACAGGATAAAAGGTTATAAACCAGTTTTGGGACTGAAACAACAGGGTGTGAAAAGTATGCTTGGGCAATGATTATATGGTAAAATATGGTAATATGGACAAAATTATCCTTTTATGTTAAAGGTACCTCAGGTCACCTCCTGGTTTAGTAGGAGGACTTCCAGGACTCAGCGTTTGCTTTTAGTCTATGACTTATCACAGCAAAATGATACAAAGCAAAATCAGAAAAGGGAAAGTTTACATGGAGCAAGTTGAAGGAAACAAAGTACAAGCTTGTAAGAATCCTCTCCCAAAGGGATCTCACAGGACTTCCTTAATTCCTCAAGCAGTGCATTATGACAACATGTATGAAATGTCATCTATGAGGAAAGCTCATTAAAGACTCATGATCAACCTTTTCACTGAAAAATAGGAAAACATCCTCTGCTTGGCACATAACAAAATTCTGGGTACCAAGAAGAAAAGCAGGTTTTCAGCATAGAATTTATCTGCACAAATCTTTGAGGCATGGTGAACCACTCTATCAGTTATTTGGTGGAAACATTTCCAATATGCCAGTTATGAGATGCCATCCAAAGTGTCAGAAGTGCAAGCAGGCCTTTCTGAGGGTAGCATTCTTAGGTCTGCTACATTCATTGTTTCCTACAATATACTCTTTGGAAAGCTTTTCCCTGATCTTATTTCCTTTGTATTTACCTAGGTAATGATGCTGCTGGATCACATGGCACACTATCTTCTATAACTACACTACTTTATATTCCCACCAACAGGTGAAAACTGTCCTTTTCTCCACATCCTTTCCAAACTTGTCTTTCCTCCTTCCATGAATAGCCATTAAACAGATGTTAGGTGGTACCTTGGGACTTTTATTTGTATTTCTCTGATGACCAATGACTTGATAATTTTTCATGTACCTGTTAGCCGTTCATATGTCTGCTTTTGAGAAATATCTATTCTGATTCTTTGCCTATTTTCAATCAGATCAGTTGTTTTCTTACTACTGAGTTGTTTGAGCTCCTTACATATTTTGGATATTAACTTTTTATCAGATATATGGTTTTCAAGTTTCTCTAACAATTTGGTAGGTAGTGTCTTCACTATTGATTATTTTCTTGACTGTACATAAGATTTTATTTCTTGGCCCTCTATTCTTTTCCACTGGTCCACTCTTAATTCAGTGCAGAACTGTTTTGACTACTATAGCTTTGTAGTGTTCTCTTGCTCAAGATCATTTTGACTTTTCATGGTCTTTTATACTTCCATAAAAATTTTGTGCTTTTTTTTTTTCTACTTCTATGAAAAACATCACTGAAATTTTGATTTCAGTGGCTATGTAGATTACTTTGGTTGTACGGCCATCTTAAGAGTATTTTTTCCTCCAATCAATAAACATAGGATCTTTTCATTTATTTGCATCTTTCTCAATTTCTTTCATCATTGATTTGTAGTTTTCAGTAAACAAATCTTACCATTTTGGGTTACATTTATACCTTAGGAATTGTCCTTTTTTTTCATTTTCTTGAAATAGTTCATGTTTATTGTATAGAAATTAAAGTAATTTTTGTATGTTGATTTTATATTCTTCAATATTACTGATTTTTCTTTCTTTCTTTCTTTTTTTTTTTTTTTTTTTTTTTTGCTAGCTCAAACAATCTTCCAATCAGACCTTCTGGAATTTCTACATACAGATGCTCTTCCACTTATTTTAGGGTTATATTCTTTTTTTATTATTATTATTTAGAGACAGGGTCTCACTAAGTTACTTAGTGCCTCACTTTTGCTGAGGCTGGATTTGAACTCAAGATCCTCCTGTCTCAGCCACTGGAATTACAGGTGTGTGCCACCACATCTGGCTGATGGGGTTATATTCTCTTATACCATTTATAAGTTGAAAATACCATAGATAAAAATGTGCTTAGCATACCTAACTTACAAAATATCATTACCTAGCAAAACATCATACTACAGAATATTGGTTTCTTAGTCCCTGTGATGGCATAGTGAATAGGAAACTGTGACTTGGCCCCATTGCCCATCATCATAAGACAGACTCATACTGCAATTTCCTAGGGAAGGAAAAGATAAAAACTCAAATTATGATTTCTACTGAATGTGTACCACTTTCACCATTGTATAGACAAAAGATGGTAAGCTGCACCACTGTAAATTGGGGACTGTCTCTATGAGGTCAAATCATATGCAAATAGGTAAATTTAACTTTTTTATATCAATTTCCAGGTAGGACGCCTTCTGTTTCTTTCTCTTGTCTGATTGGTATAGCTTTGACTTTATGTACTATGTTAAGTTAAAGTGATGAGATGGGTATCCCTTCCTTGTTCTTGCTCTTGGAGGAAAATATTTCAGTTTTTCGCAATCAAGTTTGTTGTTAGCTGTGGATTTATCATATAAGGACTTTATTGTGTTGAAGTACATTTCTTCTATGCCTCATTTGTTGAGACTTTTTATCATGAAAATATTTTAAATATCCTCAAATCTCTTTCTGCACGGATTGAGATGATCACATTTTCATCCTTATTCTGCTAATATGGTATATTACATTCAAAGATTTGTATATATTTTATACCTGCAGTGTATTCCACTTGATCTTGCCAAATGAGATTCTATTGTTCTGTTGAATTGGGTTTGCTAATATTGTGTTTAGATCTTTGCATCTATGTTCATCAGGGATATTGGCCTGTAATTTTTTTTTCTTGTTGTGTCCTTCTTTGGCTTTGGTGTCAGAGTGGTGCTGGACTCATAAAATATGTGTTCAAAGGTAATGAAATCAGTATGTCAAAGAAATATCTGTATTCTCTAGTTCACTGCAGCATTATTCATAAATACAGAAATATTCCAAGTGTCTATCAGTGGATGAATGGATCAAAACAATGTAGTTAATGTACACAACTAAATACTATTCAGGTTTGAAAAAGAAGGAAATCCTGTTATTTGTGACCAATGAATGAATGAACCCGAAGGATATTATATTAAATTAAATAAGCCAGGTACAGAAAGACAACTATGGCATGATTTCATTTATACTAAGAATCTGAAAAAGTTTAATTAACACAAATTGAGGCAGAATGCTTTATCAAAGTCTAGGAATGGTGGCTTGGAGAAACATTGATCTAAGGATACAAATTTTCAGTTAAAAGGAATAAGTTCAAGATATATATATATTATATAAATGATGAATATGCACAATTTTTATCTATTAAAAGAATTGTTAAAATGTAAAAAAATTCTTCTTTTAATTTATTTATTAGTGGATGTGAGTACTTTTTCATATGTTTATTTGTCATGGCTTATTAATGTGTTTGTTCAGTTTAATATTACTGTTGTAAGAGTACTGTGTATTGAATATATTATCACTCTATCTGCATGCATGTCAAAACTTTTTTCCTTAGCTATCTTCCATGTAGAAAATACTATATTTTTGAAATAAAATCTGGTGATATCTTCTTTTATGGTTTTTAGTGAAGTCATACCACTCTTAGATTACTAAGACATTCTTCTATAAATCTCTATAACTTTTTATTTAAATTTAACATTGAAATCTGAATTCTTTTGATTCGTGCATTATACTTGTGCATAATAGTAGCATTTGTTGTGCCGTGCTCACACATACACATGGCGCATTTTATCAATCTCTTTCCCTAATTTCTCCACTTTCTCTCCTCCCTCCTGCCCCTTACTCTGCACTATTGGTCTCCCTTCTATTATTATTATTTTTTTAATTCATGCATTATAATTATACAAGTAGGATTCATTGTGGTATACTCAGACATAGCATAACTCTTCTAGTTGTGATTTTCAATTAGGACAATTTTGCCACTCTGGGAGGATATTTGATAATGTCCAGTGACATTTTGGTTGTCACATTCGGAGTATGAATACCATGACATCTAGTTGGTAGAGGTTGTGAGGCTGCTAAACATCCTATAAGGCACAAGAGAGCACCCCATATTTAAGAAAGCCAGTTAAAAATATCAATAGACCAAGTTGAAAAATCTTGTAAAAAAATAAAACTTAAATATAGGGAAAAGAGATAAACAAACAGCATAGGGCCCTGGTTAGCAAAATCAATAAAAATCATCTAGAGTTAATAAATCAATTTAATTAGGCTAAATAAAAGAACTAGGGGGGGCTATTTTATGTCAGTGATAAGCAACTTTAACAAACAAAAACTTTTCATTCAAAATTATAACAAACTAAATAAGATGCCTGGTAAAGCAGACATCTCATATTTTGGTAACATTTAGAGATTTTGGTGTACAATCTATCCTCAGGTGTACAATCTATCCCTGGGGCTCACTTTCTTCCTTTGAGATCTGGCTTCCTTTCAGACTAATGCAGGTATTACTTACGTCTGCTCTAAAGATAGGGCTCTTTCTTCAGACTATAAGAAATATTCAGATAATTTAACAAGGTCAGTCTCAATAAGCTACCCCTTACATAGTGATCTCTGCTTACTTTTAAGTGATATCACCTCTGGTCCTATCAATCACTCTGTAAGACCAGATCTTCTTCACTCCAAGTAGTGTTGCTCAGGAGACAGACAACGGCTTTGCAATTCTTAGTCCCTAAAGGGACTTCTCTAGAACTCAATATAAATCCCAATTTTGGCTCACACAGGTTACTATTTGATAGCAATTTTTAAATCCTCTCCAAAATATAAGTGGAGTATTGCTGCACTAGCATTTTGAGAATTCAGAAACCTTTGCTCTGGACAATACGAAGAATCATCACTCAACTAATATTTTAATGGGACATGTAAATTGAGTCTGTGACTTTTTCACAGGTTTGCAGCAATGCAAATATTTCTCAGAGGACTGTTTTCTTAACCTCAATCAGCACTTTGCCTCCTACATCTCAATCTGCTGTTTATAAGTTTGTATTGGTTGTCAGTGTCCCAGAATATGATGAAATGAAAGATACTCTGTTCAGGCTTGCAATCCCCAAGTCATTGACTCTTCATTTACAACAGTTTATTTTATCTCTCCTGCTTCATCCCCTGAGAGTGCCGTCAAAATTTACCAACAGCACAAGGAGAAGAAGAACACCTACCAGGGACTTCTCGTATCAAAATATGGTATAACTTTTCAATATCTAGGCATTGACCACAAGTAAATCAACAAAATATGATTTGTCTTAGATAAAAATAAAATGGTTAGAGAAAATGATGTCTGAATTTCTTCTTGATTCCTTTTCTCTAGGAATTGCTAAACTATTTATATAGAGAAATAGTAAACAGTTGTCTCTTGGTATTCATGAAAAACTGGTTCCATGACCCCATAACTACCCAAATCTAAGGATGTTTAAGTCCTTTATATAAAATGGTATAGTATCACATATATTCTATACCCAACTTCCTATGCATTTTAAATTATTTCTAGGAGACTTAGAACTCCTAGCATAATGTAGGTTATGTAAATAGTTTTTATACTATATTGTTTAAGGAATAATAACAAGTAAAAAAGGTCTGTACATGTTCAATATGGACATGATTTAATAACAATTATAGATACATGTATGTGTGTATGTATGTATCTGCAATTGGTTGAATTCTTTGTGCAGAAACCTCAAATATAGAGGGCTGATTGAAGTTTAGACTTTAAACTCTAAATAGTCTCTGCCATATCTACTCAAGTGTGTTGTAGTTGAAAAGCAGCCAGAGATAATTGTTGGCCAACCTGTGATCCATGCCTTTGGTATCTAACCGTCTTTGATGGTGAGGAAGAGTCAAAGAACAGTAAACCAGTATGAAGAATACTAACAGAGGAGGGTAAATGGCATAAATAATTCTCCCTATTCAAGGGACCTCTAGATCCCACTTGCCTGGAGACTTAAGTGGGAATACTAACTCATACTTCCAGGTTCTATGAAAAAATTCAAAAAGTTATTCAATACTGCTAAAGCTCCACTTTTAGAACCAGAAAATGGGCTTTTTTATTTATTTATTTATTTTTAGTTTTAAAGTGTCAATAAAGATGTTCACTCTTCATGAGGATGGAACAGCAGGCACAAGATTCATTAAAAAAAAAAAACTCAAAAATTATGAAATAAAGGCTTTTCAGACAATAGACATTAAGCAATGCAAGACACTGATCCAAGATAGACAGGAAGCAAATAAAGTGAGCACTCTGATTGTTCCAGGTTACTTATTTGAATGTGTTTCCCAGCTGCCATGCATGAGGAATTCAGGCAGAGCCAAGTTATCATCCTTATCTGAAGAGGCAAGTCAGAACTGAGAAGTCCATTGATCTGTAGAAGGTACCCACCACATATTTATCCGATGACTGATCATTGGCAGCAGAAGCATTATTATGCATAAGACAGTTTCTGTCATCTGAAATGCTGTTTTTTCCCTAATAGTTACTAGAAATTTAACATAACTTACCCTGTGTCACAGGTATAGGGTTTAATAGGACACCCACACATAAACACACACAAACACACCAAACCTCTGGATATGTCTTTCTGTCTTTAGATTATGCATGGTTCCTAGCAGAGTGTTTTGGAAATGAATATCTGTCATCTTTCCTGGACTGAATATTGGTATTCTATAATTGCATTACTCCATTTCCACATATTCCTGGTCTGTAGGGGTTAATATTTTACTTAATGTTTAATGTAAGAGTTTCTGACTTTC
This sequence comes from Sciurus vulgaris, assembly GCF_902686455.1. Classification (NCBI taxonomy): domain Eukaryota; kingdom Metazoa; phylum Chordata; class Mammalia; order Rodentia; family Sciuridae; genus Sciurus; species Sciurus vulgaris. The sequence continues at coordinate 33,150,893 of NC_136475.1, read as the reverse complement.
TTTTTGTACCATGATTTTAAGTAGATTTAACCTGTATTTTTTATAGTGGTACATAAGAAGGAGTATTGTATAAAAAAGCGTTCATATGATCTTTTCCAACTCTGCAAGCTCTCTCTCTTTCTCTTTATAACTGGGAAACACCATTTCTCTAAATATGGACATTTATAGTTTAGATATTCTGCCTGCCTCCAGGTTTGTATGCTTAGATAAACAAGAGCTAACTTTCTTTCTGAAATAGAATGATATAATAGAGAAAACTGGGAAGTAATGAAATTTATGACCCAGATCTGATACAGAAACATGAGAGGGTGATACACTAAACTACTTAAGAATTCTTTGTTTGGTTTTTGTATTTTGCTCTTCCTCAACAATTCTCCGGGGTTTGCAAGTCCATTTCATATTGAAAACTAGCTTATTACAATGTTTTGACTTGATTTCCTATGACAAATATTGTTGGCAAAATAAATAAGTATAGCTCTGAAGCCTGCAGTGCTTATCTACTGTGTATCTGTGGTCTGTGCAGCTCCACATGCGTGATTCTTTCACCGATTTGCATGATGATACTTTTCTGTATGAGAACATAATAGGCACTGAAATTGTGTCTTTAGTTGGTCCTCTCAACTCTAGAAAGTTGTGCATAAAATTCAGCAGCATTTGCTGTTTTTCTAATACTATTGTGCTTCCCCATATATCTAGTAGATAGGATTCGTTATTCTCTGAGCACTTATGCTCAAGTACAAGCCTCCCATTTCTTCCTGAAACATCTGAGCCCTTTTTCTTCCTTGATGTTTCAATATGCACGTGATACTCTCATTTACCTTTCTGTAAATTCTTTGATGCATCTCTTGCTGTAAGATTGGTATTCCAATTCTGCAGTCAAAAATATTTTCATTGTTTCAAAATTGGCAGTAAGTATCAGTAGGTTTGAATGAGGAATTTTGTTATTGCAAACAGACAAGACTTTGCAGAATTGTTGAAATAATCACAGTAGAGAGTGGGAAAGGGTTCTGCCCCTTTGAAGATTGGCAACTCTTAATATGTCAGGTCTTCTTGGAAGACCAAAAAATAAGGTACCAGAAACAGAAGAACCCAGGAATGCCCTGCAGAGTTGAAAGGCAAGCATCACAATATGGCCAGTAAGGCAGAGCCTTACTCCTGGCCTAAGAAAGGAAGTCTTGTGAACTCAGCTTGACTTTTCAGTTTCTCCTTCCTTCAGTCTGGAAAATCTGCTTTGGTACTTCTAAGAGCAAGTCAAAACGTCTGATGCAACAAAATATCTCCTGCAGTAATGAAAAGATGAACATAGCCATGGAGAATGCATAAGCAAGGGAAAGCACCTGCCCGATTCCCTCCAGCAGGGCCGTCAAAAAAGAGCTCCCAGTACTTTATCCAAGAAGAAGACTCTTGATTCTGGAAACTGAAAAGGAGAACAAGACCATCTGGAAGTGAGATAATGAAGAGCTGAAGATAAGAGAGTTTGCAATTATTCTAAATAAAAGAGTTTCCACTACTACCAGGAAACAGAAAAAAGATAAGAATAGCAAGAGATTATCACTTTGTTCTGCATGAAATGAATTCCATCCCTTCAAAGCATTTATCCATAATAGAGAGCACAGAATGTGACTCTTCTGGCTCAGTCCTGGAGTCTTCTTGATTGTGACTCATATGCAAGGACAAATGGGGCATGGCATGAATGAAGGAGGTACCACAAAGTCCTCCTGAAACAAACACCCTCTTATCATAAGCCACTGGAACTTAGAAACCAAGTCTAATTATCTTCTGAAATTTACCTCTTTATCTATCGATATGGTAAGACAGACCCTCCCAAAGAAGACCTATGTGTCACTCATGCAATTATCCTTTGCAAATTATTTTTTTTCTTGGAAGAGGGAAATGATTATTCTAGAGCTGAGAGCAGAAATGGGTGGTGAGGACAAGAGACTAAGGAGCAACTGTAATGATATAAAACAGGAAGATTAGATTCCTAAAGGCGAATCTCATATACTGGGTCACTTTTTCCTGTGTTCTCTCTGTGGTTGGTATCCCCTTTGATTGCTGCCATTGTTAACACACACGGTGGCTTGTTATGAATATAGACAGTTTGCATTTCTTCTGGATGGTTGCAGCTCAACTCCAGGGTGCTTTCCTGAAGATAGGGAAGGTCAGTGAAATGTGGGCTGGAGTTGAATTATCTCATCTCTATGGCTGGGTGATGTGTAAAGGGCACAACCTGGTACACTTTATGAAGTTGAGGGTCATTGATAAAAAAATTTGTCGATACTCTAGGTATGCAACTTAAAACAACAGCTCATTCTGAATTCAAGGAAAAACTGGAATTTGGGGTCCTATGCAATGAAGACAGTCAAGATCTACGCTTATACTATACAACATTTGGGTGATCATTAACATTATTGAAATTATAGAGTTTCAGCACTGCCCTTATTTACAACTTCACTTTCTGTAGTTTCAGTTAACTATGATTGACCCTGGTCTTAAAAGATCAAATGGAGAATTCTGATAATAATAAACAACACTTTTGTTTTAAAATTGTGTGCTATGCAGAATAGAATGATGTAATCTCATACTATCCCACTTTACCCTGCCCAGAGTGTATCATTTCTTTGTCTGTATCCATACTATATGCTACCTATGGATTAGTCACTTAGTGGCCATTTAGGTTTTCATAGCTACTATAATAGTAGTGTTTACATATATACTAAGATTCTGTATGATCTGTGGTTTCAGGTATCCATTGGGAATCTTGGAATGTATCCTCTATGGATACTACATATGGGGTTGTTTCCTTGAGAATCCTGTGCCATTCATTAAAATTTGCAATAAATATGTCTTAGATGGTAGAAACTAAAGTGAATATAACAGTTTTGGGATAAACCATTAGAATATATATAATTATTTATAATCCTCACATATCATTGTATGGGTGTGGGAAAGGCAGGAGAAAAGCTTGCTTTCTTTCTTGGCCTAATTGGATCCTTGATTATCCACCTTTGTAATTCTCCTGGAATTTAAAGAAAATGAAGATTAATGTCATAGCTCACCCTTCTAATTCTAATTCTCAAACCTATCTTTTTCCTAAATGGGTTCACAGCCCTGAATGTCATGACCCCTTGGATCTCCTAAGTACAGCATAAGGTTATTTCTTTTTTTTTTGTTGCTGTTGGTATCAGAGATTGAACTCAGGGGCACTCAACTACTCAGCCGCCTCCCCCACCATATTTTGTATTTTACTTAGAGACGGGGTCTCACTGAGCTGCTTAGTGTCTCTCTGTTGCTGAGTCCGACTTTGAACTGGCAATTCTCCTGCCTCAGTCTCCCGAGTTGCTGGGATTATAGGCATGTGCCACTGTGCCTGGCAGGTTATTTCTTTATTGAGAAGCAATTGGCAATAGAAAAAAAGGCACAAAATTGCTGAACCAGAAAGGCAGGGTGCCAAGTATTAGTTGTGTAAAAAAACTTTATTTCTCTGAGACTAAAGGTTTTCATCTTTAAAATATGAGAAAATCTCTGTTGCAATTATATTTGGGAAGTAGAGGAAATACTACATGTAGAAACTATTTTGGAAACTATAAGCACAATAGAATAAAAACATTTATCATTATTAAATATTTAAACATGATAAATGATGAAATCATCTATCAATATTATCACAGATTTTGGTATAAACATTTCCTTGTTTTTAAGAGTCCTCAATATAAAACAACATTAGTAGTCCCTTCCCCAAATTCCCTGGCTCTTTTTGTTGAGGTTATATTGATAGTGAAAGTATAAAATGACATTGAACAGAGATCTCAGTAGTACAAAATTGTATTACTACTTTTCTCACTTATGTGATTACCTTTAAAAAGTCAGCATTAAATTTTGATCTGAACTTAACCTTGATTTATAAGCTTCCTTGCACTTATTTTGAAATTATCTCTCTCATTTTTCCTTGGCTATCATTAATCTCAAACACTGCTAAGTCCACATGGGTTAAGTAGAGAACATTACACTTTGTGTCTCTGCCGACTTTCTAGTACTAGTAAATGTGACCTTGTGTTCAAGCTCATTTTCTTTCTGATTGAGTAAAAAAGAGCTTATTCACTCATTGCCTTTATCCTGATTCTGTGTTTAAAACTCTAATATCTGATTATAGTTATTCATCAGGGATATCTGGGGCAAATAATATGATTAGTTAACTCCTTTACTAATCTCTCAAATGTTGCTCCCACTGCACATTTTTTCTCTTGACCGTAAGCCACAGTCAATTGCTGTTCTCTCCACATTTCTACAGGACCTTGTACTTACCTCAATTATGTTTCTTAACACACTGTATTGGAACTACTTATTTACTTGATTCTTTCACTAAACTCTGACCTTCTTTGGTTGTAATCATGCCCATATCCAGGCATTTAGAATCAAGAATGCTTTCTTATAACAATAGCAACAACTGCAAAGTTAATTCATCTTTACCTATACCAGGCAATTCTCAGTGTTTTTACCCATATTAACTCTGTTATAGAAAGCATTTTTAAAATGATAAAATCATGAATCTCTTGGAGATGCAAGCGAACATGTGCTGAGGCTCCCACATAATTCATAATGAAGTTACCAGGAAGATGTTACAATTAGTTCAAAAAAGAAGTCAAAGAAGCACAAATTTATATAGAGAGTAAAAGCCTGGTGATACGAATCTGCAACTAGACAAAAACTGGATTTTTCCATTGAGAGCAAGGGAAAGCAACTGAAGTTCCACCTGACAGAATAGATTTGTTATTTGTAGGTAAGAATAACTTTTTGTGGTTGAAAAATAACTTCCTTGGATCAGAATCAGATGTTCTAGAAAAGTATGCTCTAGACAATGCAGACTTTTCCACTGACACACAAGTATTTCCTACAACTCTTAATCTTCACAAAAAAGAGCAATACTGTTCATTGTGATCCATGCACTATATTTTCCCATTAACTCCATAGACTCTCTCTTTATCTTCCTTTTCCCTGTTTTTAATCCCATTCTCCATTTTTAACAGCACACTTAATTATTAAGTGTTTGATATTTACCTCAATAGACAATGAGCTTCCCATTTGATAATCTTGAGCTCCGGAAGTGTTTGAAACACTAGAAAATAATACATGAGAAGATACAGAGCAGACTATGCCTATTAATACAGAGGGCAAAAGAGACAAAAACAATTATGGACTGGAAATTGCCAGTAAAGGCAGGCTATGTTGTTAATACAAATTTGAACCTTGGGCCAGTTGTGCCCTTGTGTTAGGCAGATTTCTGTTTCTAAAATAAATACCTGGGGTAATCAGTTTATGAAGAGAAACAGATTATTTTGTCCATTTTTGTCCTCATTACTTTGAATTTGTGGCGAGTCAGCACATGAAGGAAAGAAGCTCATGGTGGAGGAACAGAGAGAGAGGGAAAGAGGAAGGGGCTGGGGTCCCTATTACCCTACTGTCCTCTTCAAAGAAACACCCCCAGCAACCTGAAGATCTCTATCTCACTAGGCCCCACTTCTTAAAGGTTACACCACCTCCCAACAGTACCACCCTGGGGAATAGAACTTTATCACAAGGACCGTTGAGGAAAAGTTAAAATCCAAACTATAACGTAACTCTGACTCATCTCTGGAGTAAACTTTCTCCATCCAATCATCATGTTTTCCAGAACTATTTTTCCTTTATTCATATTTGTTCTTTTTAGATAAACATGACAGTAGAATGTATTCTGACATATTATACATACATGGAGTATAACTATTCTAACTAAGATTCCAGTCTTCTTCTTGTACATGATGTGGAGTTTCACTGGTTGTGTGTTCATATAGGAATACAGGAAAGTTATGTCCAATTCATTCTACGGTCTTTCCTATTCCCATTCCTGCTCCCCTCCCTTCATTCCCTTTTATCTAATCCAATGAACTTCTATTCTTATTTTCTACTTTTTCTTTTTTTATAGTAAAGAGTTTCCTTTTCTGTCTGAAAGTTCACTGCTTCCTTTACCACATACTCACTGACCCTCCATTTGCTTTGCCAGGTACTAACTTTCTTCAGATATGGGCACTCCTATAGCCTTCCCTTAGATACGCCTTAGGTTGGTTCCCCAAGTCACTGAGTCAAAAAGTTTGAAAAAAAAAAAAAAAAAAGGCATTTAAATTGTTTTTTCTCCTCAACAACGTTTCATTGTGTTCAGCCAATCGCAGTGTCAGAAATTTGCTGATTGGGGTGGCTTTGACTTTGATGCTATCAACATGAAGAAAAGAAACAGCAAGGGAAGCAATATGAAAATCCATTTGGCTCTGAATTTGTTCAGCAAACTATTTTTGGCTTGTCAACCAAGAAAATGATGTGTTCCTTTGCAACGATCTCATAGCCTGTTGACACCAGATAAAGAAATTGAAAGGGGGCCACTTAAAGAGCCGGAATCAGAGAAGTGGGAATATTGTCTGCATTAATCTGTACCTCCTCCAGATATTTTTAAAACCAAATTACTCCTCTGCTCTTAGTTCTCTTGTTATTTTGCTCCTCTGTAGATTTAAATGCAGAAAAGGTAATGGGAAATTGAATCAGACAACTCCCTCAAGGACTAAAAGAGCTGCATGACATATATTTATAATTTTCATTAGATTCAATGAGAGCTACTTTTAAGTTTAGAGTATTATAATAATGAAATCCACGACTGAATTGAAAATGACTGAATTTGTTGCTAAACAAATGTTGGAAATCTTGGAAAATCAGATAATAGTTTACCTATTCATCATCTGTGTTTTCTCAAATTTCTTCCATGGAAATTTATCAATTTTCTTAACCAAGGAAATCTTTTTGATTCATAATTTAAGAAAAGTTGATTGACTATAAAACATCATTTTATGTGTGGCTTATTTTTAATGGTTCATGATTCGTTTAAGAAGATAGGTTAGAATTATTTTTTTCCCTCTAACAATAGGAAAGAATCATTGTTGTTTCTTCCCCAAACAATTAGGGCAGGTTTCTAGATGCAGTTGAATTTGAGGTGAAAGTTGAAGATGTAACTTTCCAACATACTTTTATTTTCTGGACTCACAAACTATTAAAAAAATAGAAGCAGTGAGGTTTCACTCAGCTGAAGTGCATAATGTTGCAGGATTTGGTCAAGTTTATCACTGATTAACTTATGCTACAGATATTTCTGCCCTGAGCTCATTTTATTCTTGGTTTATCCACAGACAAGACTTTCTCTTCCTCCAGCAACTCTGTAGATTCTTTGTCTTTTAATATCATTCATAAATAAAACCTAGAACATTATGGCGTGAAGCTGAGCTATCGGGTTAAATAAGAATTTGTTAAGCTTCTTGTGCATCAGAATCAATTTCATTTACCACTAGTTATTTACAACCTCTCAATATATAAATATGAGAAAATAATTTTCTTACTTTAATACCTAAACATCTGCCATGTAATAATTTATCCTTTGTATGGTCTTTTGTGAAAAAGTTTATTAAAAACATGTTCAAATGAAATTATTTATAGATAATGTGAACATTATAAATACAATCTAATTAAGTAGACAAAGATCCTTCCTGGATTGTCACACAAAAGGTGATTGTTGCTAAAGTAGTCCAAAGATATCAAAACATCTTCTTTTTCTGTTCTTAACCAAAATTCACTCTCGTGAATTCTCCTGAGCCACTTATATATGGTATTAATACATTTGACCTTATAAATTATATCATTATAAATTGGTGCTATATTTTGATTAATCCTTCTATTAGTGTTATGAGTTTCATATGCTTAATTTGAGAAAGAAAATGGTAGAACCTCCACCATTTGAGGAAAACTTTCATTTAAAATACAGCCAACCTAGATGCCCTTCAACAGATGAATGGATAAAGAATCTGTGGTATATATACACAAAGGAATATTATTCAGCTATAAGGAAGAATGATATTATGGCATTTGCAAATAAATGGATGGAATTGGAGAATATCATGCTAAGTGAAGTAAGCCAATCCTAAAAAACCAAAGGCCGAATGTTTTCCCTGATAAGTGGATGACGATATATAATGGGGTTGGGGGGTTGGGGAGTGAGAAAAGAATAGAGGAACTTAGGATTATGTAGATGGAAATGAGGAGGGGGTATGAAAAATGGTGGCATGAGACAGACATCATTACCCTATGTACATGAATGATTACATGAATAGTATGAATCTACATCGTACACAACCATAGAAACGAAATGATGTACCCCATTTGTGTACAATGAACCAAAATGCAGTCTGTAAAAAATAAATAAATAATTTTTAAAAATAAATAAAAATTAAAATAGAAAAAACAAAACTAAGATAAAATAAAATACAGCACATCAATCATCACAGAAGTTTTCATTCCCAAATTTTATGCTGAGAATTCAAAAAGCAGATGCTGATATCAACAAGATTACGAGTTTCAATCAATTATCCTTCATTCTTTGATAAAGTATGCAGCAAGACATCTTTAAGAACTGACATCTAAATAGTTAATTTTCTAAACTATTAGGAAATTGAGTGTTAATTGCAGACATATTATAAAAGTGACAACTACAGAAAATTGTCTATAGGGAATTTGGATAGGATAAAATAAAACAAAAATCCCTAGTTCTGTGGTGTAAGCTAGATTGCAAACTGGCACTCAGTTCATCATAAGCCTCTATTTAAATTGAATCGCTAAAATACATGATGAGAAAGGAAATACCAAAACAAACACAACTGAAATACAGAAGATAATTAGAAACTATTTTGAAAATTGTTAGTCAAATAAAATAGAAAATATTGAAGATGTTGACAAATTTCTAGAGACATATGACTTACCTAAACTGAATGAGGAAATCATACACAATTTAAACAGAACAATTTCAAATAATGAAACAGAAAATGCCATCAAAAGTCTATCAACCAAGAAAAGACCAGGACCAGATAAATTCTCAGCTGAGTTTTAGAAGACCTTCAAGAAGAATTAACACCAACACTCCTCAAAATATTCCATGAAATAGAAGAGGAGGGAACCCTTTCAAACTCATCAAGGATGCTAATATCACCCTGATACCAAAACCAGACAGAGACACATCAAGGAAAGAAAACTTCAGGCCAATATCCCTGATGAACATAGATGAAAACATTCTCAATAAAATTCTGGCAAATCGAATGCAAAAACATATTAAAACAATAGTACACCATGAGCCAGTGGGTTTCATCCCAGGGATGCAGGGTTAGTTCAACATATGGAAATCAATAAATGTAATTCATCACATCAATATACTTAAAGACAAGAATCATATGATCATCTCGATAGATGCAGAAAAAGCATTTGACAAAATACAGTACTTCTTCATGTTCAAAACAGTAAAAAAAATCTAGGGATAGTAGGAATATACCTCAACATTGTTAAAGCCATATATGTTAAATCCAAGGTCAACATAATTCTAAGCAGAGAAAAATTGAAAGCATTCCCTCTAAAAATTGGAATAAGACAAGGATGCCCTCTTTCACCACTTTTATTCACCATTCTTGAAACTCTAGCCAGAGTAATTAGAAGAAAGAAATTAAATATATACAAATTGGTAAAGAATTCAAACAACCACTATTTGGTGATGACATGGTTCTATATTTAGAAGATTCAAAAAATTATACCAAAAACTTCTAGAATTAATAAATGAATTCATCAAAGTAGCAGGATATAAAATCAATGCCTGTAAATCAAATGCATTTCTATATATCAGTAATGAATTTACTGAAAAATTAAGAAAACTACCCCCTTCACAGTAAACTCAAAAACAAAAATACTTGGGAATCAATGTAACAATAGAGGCAAAAGACTTCTACAATAAAAACTACAGAACACTAGAGAAAGAAATTGAAGAAGATCTTAGAAAATGGAAAGACCTCCCATGCTCCTGGATAGGCAGAATTAATGTTGTCAAAATGACCATACTACCAAAAACTTTATACAATTTAATGCAATTCTTATTGAAATCCCAATGACATTCTTCATAGAACCAGAAAAAGCAATCTTGAAATTCATTTGGAAAAATAAGAGACCCAGAATAGTCAAATTAATCCTTATCAAGAAAAGTGAAGCAGGAGGCATCACAATACCACACCTCAAACTATACTCAGAGATATAGTAATAAAAGCAGCATGGTATCAGCACCAAAACAGACATATAGACCAATGGTACAGAATAGAAGACACAGAGACAAACCCACATAAATACAGTTACCTCATAATAGACAAAGGCAGCAAAAACATTCACTGGAGAAAATAGCCTATTCAACAAATGGTGCTGATAAAATGGAAAGCCACATGTAACAAAATTAAATTAAACCTTTATCTCTCACCCTACACAAAACTCAACTCAAAGTGGATCAAAGACTTAGGCAGACTTAGAACAGAGACCCTACAACTACAAGATAAAAAAGAATGTCCAAATTTTCACCCTGCAGTCCTAGGATCTGACTTCCTTAACAAGACCCCAAAACTCATGAAAATAAATCAAGACTCAATAAATGGGATGGATTCAAATGAAAAGCTTCTTCTCAGCAAAAGAAACAATAATGTGAAGAGAGAGCCTACAGATTGGGAGAAGATCTTTACCACATGCACCTCAGATAAAGCATTAATCTGTAGGATATATAAAGAACTCAAAAACATTGACACCAAAAAATCAAATAACCCAATCAATAAATGGAGTATGGAACTGAACAAACACTTCACAGAAGAAGATATACAATCAATTAACAAATATATGAAAAAATGCTCAACATCTCTAGCAATTAGAGAAATGCAAATCAAAACTAGTCTAAGATTCCATCTCACCCCAACCTGAATGGCAATTATCAAGAACAGAAGCAACAATAAATGTTGGGGAGGATGTGAGGGAAAAGATACACTCATACATTGCTGGTGACCCACAAATTGGAGCAACCATCATGGAAATCAGTATGGAGATTTTTCAGAATACTTGGAATGGAACCACCATTTGACTCAGCTGTCACCCTCCTGGGTTTATAACCAAAGGACTTAAAATCACCGTACTACAGTGATGCAGCCACATCAATATTTATTGCAGCTCAACTCACAATAGCTAAACTATGGAACCAATCTAGGTGTCCTTCAACAGATGAATGGATAAAGAAAATATGTATATATACATATATATATATGTATATATACACACAATGGAATATTACTCAGCCATAAGGAAGAATGAAATTATGGCACCTGCTGGTAAATGGATGAAGTTGGAGAATATCATGCTAAGTGAAATAAGCCAAAACTGAATGTTTTTTCCAAAGTACTAATTCACTATAAGGTGTTGCAGAGTGGCACTAGTGAAGAACAGAGTTACTTTACATTAGGTAGAGGGTAAAGAAGGGAAGGGAGGGGATATGGGGGTAGGAAGGACACTAGAGTGAAACAGACATTAGTACCTCATGTACACATATGACTGCATGACTGATGTGATCCTACAATATGTACAATCAGAAAAATGAGAAATTATACTCCATTTATGTAGGATTTATCAAAATGCATGAAGGCATTCTATTGTCATATATAACTAATTAGAACACATAAAAATTGAATTAGTTTTGTGCAAAATAACTGATTATAGAATCAGCATTCATGATGTTCTGGGGCTAAGCGAATAGTTTTCTTTAAGGCATATTTACTTAACTCTCTTTACAGAATTTAATTTTTGTGAAACTAAGTAAAACAAAATCACACAGATATTCATTCTTAACAAAATAACTGCCCAGCACTCTTGTGATACTTTAAAAGCTGTGTAGTAGAAGGAATAGTAATAGATCACAGGAAGCAATTCATGAATGAAATAAAGAGAATATTACATTCATTATCTGAAAAGCAATACAGTTCAGTAATAAATACTACTTAAGTGAATACAATTAGAGTGAATATCTAATTTTGAAAATAAAGCACTTTAAAATTTTGTATAGTAATACAAGCAGAAGAACCTAAATATCAGTTTTCTCTCATTGCCCAATTAAAAACACAGCATTCACATATCATTCATTTATCTATCTATATATCGGATGCATTTTAATGGGAACTTGGCCTGCAGTTATCATCACACCATACATATGGAAAATTTTTAACGCATTACATATGCTTTTTCATAAGAATTTTCAAAGTTTGCATAGAATTACAACACATGAATTAAAGTGTTATTAGTTTTTTATCTGAATAATGCAATGAACTGGAGAAACTGAATTATTTTTCAAAAGCATTAATCGAGAGATATCTATGCTTCTTTGTTGTGATACAACTATAGCCAGGATTAAATGTCAACTCATATAAATATGAATATATCATGAATTTTGTAGTTGTTTTAGTTCAAAATAGGAAATTTTATTTGGAAATTAATTTCCCAAATTAATCATTTACATTTTCTCACCTTCAAAATTATTTTAAATAGAGACAATTTAAGTAGCAACCTTATTTAAAATTCAAAAATAGCTTGTTAACCCTTCAGTTGTACATTTTTTCCTAATGAACAGTCTAGATATTACTGAGCATTTTTGTTATGTTTTTATACCATAAATTAATTTATAATTAATGAAATGTTCTTAATTGAGGTTTCAGTTAAAATACAGAGTGCCAATGAATTTATTTTCCCTTTATTTGATCTCAGATAAGCAACTGATTTGCAATGTACATCCAAGTAGAGTAATAGGTTTGTATGGGAAATAGTGTTGTCAAATGGTAGTTTGAAATACGCAATGTAGTGGCCAAATTTTTAATCCTGGTTTTACTGCTAATAACACTACAGACAACCTCAGCTAAACCATCTGTAAATGTAATGAAAATACTCACAGTCATTGTAAATTAGAGAAGAAATGGACAGAAGGTCTAATGCGTGTCATACAATTGTCACTCGTAAAAGGTAGTTAATTTTATCATAATTTAATTCCCTAGTGTAGTGTTCCTGAGAGACTTTCACATTAGCATTTTCTTCAAACTCTGCACTACATAGTTGCTTGCCAGGAGCAAGAGGGAGTATAAAAGGGAGCTATCATTTGATGGATACCATGTTTCAATTTGGGGAGAGAAAAAGTTCTGGGGGTGAACTGTGATGTTATTGTGATTGTTCTTAATGTATTGAGTTGTAAGATTTAAAAATGACTAAAAAGGCAGTTTAAAAAATATATATATATATATTTTAACCACAATTTATGAACATTTAAAATACACTAAAATAAGGTAAATAAGATAACTCTTTCAGTGGTTATTTGTCTTAATTTAAATATGTTTGAAAATAACATAGCTTCTTCTGTGCAGTCACCTCCCCGCATATCACCAGCATAGCCTGATGATAATAAGACAAGTCTAAGCCAATTGCTTGCTGTGGAATAGGACTTTGAACAGGAAGGAAACGGGGAGGTAGGTTTATTGAGGAGTCAAAATTTCATTTAATGTGGTATTTCCACACAGAGTCTGTATCAGGCTTGTGTATCACCCCACAACAGTTTAAAATTGGTAGAAAGGGTGAGAGCATTTTCAGGTCAGGGATTCAAAGAATCTTAAGGTGAAAATTGCCTGTTGGTGTCTCCTTTTGAATCAGCAGTTTACTTGACTGATCCAAAGACTCTTGCAGCAGGAGAGCTATGCCAATGAAGCAATGGAATAATAAAGACAGGATGATTTGAGATTAGATTGTGTGTGTGGTAGGAGAGAAGAGGGAGGAAGAGTCAAGTACCTTCAGTCATCAGGGTCCAAATTGTGTTTAGGATAGACAGTTGTGGTTCTCACCCCCTACGTTCCCATGTTCACATGCGCATGGTAGAAAAAGAAATAATTTAAGTTGAAGTCCAAGTCCCTGAACTTTAAAAGTCCTTCTGTATCTCATCCCCTACCTCTACTTAACCCCCAGTCTCTTCCCTGTCTCTGTCTCTCTCCCACACACACAGACACAGAACTGCTTTCACCATGGATGACTTTCAGTACCTCAAAAATGTTTTGTGTTCACCTGCCTCCTACCTTTGCCAGAAAGGTCATCTTTCCCAATTTGACTCCTTTATTTGGTATATAATATCAGAGTTCCAGATTAGGAGTGTCTGTCTGCCTTCTCACGATCCTGCCAGGACTTCTTAGCATAACCAATGTGCTGTCTCTCTTCTCCAACAGACCATGAACTAAGACAGGGACCTTGTCTGTCTTGTCTGCTGTGCATCTCCTAGGGCCTGACTTAGTGACAAGTGAAATTAAATACTGATAAATGAATGTGTCTCAGCAAAAAAAAAAATTATAATATATAAATAAAAAGAAGAAAAATGCATGCATCATATTTTATACATATTTTCAGAGAGTGATTTAAGTGATTCATACAATATTATGACTATTTTTCCTTTTATTCAATCTAATAATTTGTTAAAATCTCTTAAGAAAATCTCTTAAAATCTCCCCTACAAATTTACTTTATTTTCCTGTTTGTTTTATTTTCTTGAAACAATGGTTAGTATACTTATGTGCATTTTTCCTGTCTAAAACTAAAACAAAAAAAAAATCTAGGTTCCAGATTTTCCTCTAAATGACAAAAATGTGATGTATTTCGTTCATTCTATGATGGTAGAACATCTTGTAAATAATGCTTCTCTGAATACTCTCGTACATAAAACTTGCACTTAACCAAGAATATAGTTAAGATACTGCATATATGTTATAAAAGAACAAAAAGAATAAAAGCTAAAGGCCATCTTTAAAGGAATCTATAATCTCTGAATAAAGGTTTAAAATTTTTGCTATATGGTCTATTCTTTTAAGATAACTGTCTGTCCAATTTAGTTTCCCCAAGGAATAATTTACAGTCTCTGAAACCAGTGGTTTAAAGCCAATGTATTGTGCTTCTCTTTATACTACTATTTTTTTCCATTTATCTATAACAACATTAGATTGAAGATATATTTTGTATTAATGGAATTAGGAATTCAATCAATATGTCTAATATATAAAATATATTGAATTCAAGACTAAACTTCCTATATTCTTCTTCATAATTATTCAGGTTTTTTTTTTATTTCCAGTTGTCCATTTTTTTCTAAAATATTTTTGCATTTATATATTTCATTATATGTTCTATATTTGTGTAAAGAACACATCTTTGAGAATTATTTAACTTAAATTTTTAATATTTCATTTGCTTTTAATTATTCCTTTGTTTGGAATCTACTTCATTAGAAATTAATACTTTTTCATTCAAATCAGCTTCTGGAATGAAGCCATATTTTTATGTGAAAGGTGATGAAACATGTCTGATTTGACGTGTCCATGTATATTCTCCACAATATACTAGGTTGCTGTAACAAAGAAGTCCACTGACTGAGTGACTTTAAATTTATTTCTTATTGATCTGGAGTCTGAAAAATCCAATCTCAAGGTAGATCTGGTGTCCTCGGAGGACCCCTTCTTGGTTCACAGATGGCTATATTCACACAGTATCCTTATGTGCTGAGAGAGCAGAGTGAGAGAGTACCTGGGATCACTTCTATAAAACACTAATTCCATCATGACTGATCTACCCTGATGACTGAACTATTCCCATAGGGCCCTCCTCCTAATATCATCTCAGTGGGGGTTAATATCTCAGCATACAAATGGGGTGTGAGAACATGTCATCTATAACTCCATTCCTATATAATCCCCTATAAATATTTGCATTTGTCTTATGCCTGTACCCTATATTTTATTTTGTCCTTTTTACCCTCTTTTTTGATGAGATAAGGGAAATCCTAGGCAGCATCTTTTATCAAAATAACCTGGATGGGTTTTCCTCAAATCTTCTATTGTTCATATGGAGACAGTTAAAGACCTTCTCAGTGTGACAGTAAAGAGCTGCTAATAAAACAGAATTTCAGATTTCAGATCAGGAGGGACAACAGAAGTTACCAGGCTCTGGTGCATCATAAGAGAAAGATATTTGTGTGAAGTTTGGACTTACCTATATGCTTGGTCCACATGAAGCACATTGGAAAGCTGTTCGTAGATTGAACTGTTTTTCAGTTGGCATTGATTCCAGGGACAGCATGCAGCCTTCTTGCTGCTTCAGGAGAGTGTTCTAGACAAAGCTGTTCTAAGTGACAGGCTGGGCCTCAGATCTCCCAGGCAGCTATTTAGGAATGCTGTGGAAGCACAGTGGTTAAAAGGATTCCACGTGGAGACCTTTCTGCTGTCCCACTTCACCTCCATTCTTCATTCTTACAAATAAGGTCATTTTAGTGGGATTTTGCCACATCTCATCTAAATCAGACTGAGTGTTCTGAGTCAGCCATTGTTTTGTTTCTTGTCTGGTTCCTGCTGCATTAAATCTCACAAAGATCCTCTAAGGTCATGGCAAGTGGATGGTACTTTGCACTGTGTCCAAATAGCTGATACAGTGATTCCAACCCCGTATCCCTTCTCCTATTTTTTTTTTTTCTTTCTTTGATCATTTCTGTACATTGGAAGTGAGAGGAGATGAAGGTTAAAAATCAATAATCATAATGCTATATATTTAACAATGTCACTTTAATAAAAATTCTTTTAGGATTAAAACTGGATCAGAAGCCAACCTGGAAGAAGAGGAAATAAATATTAAGGAGCCAAGAATATCATTGTCAATCAGGCCTCTAATAGCTGCATTTGGCAGTCAAATAGTCACATTTTTCTTATGATTTTTTTCCCCTAAAACTGTATAAAGGAATAACTTGTGCAAGCACTCTATTTTGTGAGTGTTACAGAGTCAAGACTATCTTGAACTAACTAGAACATGTAATGTAGCACAGTATGAGTACTTTGTTGACCTAGAAACGCTCTCCAAGGGACCTAGAAGCAATTAGAAATTTAAATGCATGAAAATGGAGACATATTTTATGTTATGTCAAAAGTTTCAATTGTACTACAGGGGGGTAAAAGACCTTCTATGACTTTAAATTTTTTTCTAATGCTTAATATATAAAAGGAGAGGTACTAAATATTGCTTGCTTTGAAACAAAATATCTCAAAACGATCTTACAGACAATGTTTGGTCTTTAAAAAAACAGAATGAACTAGAATAAAACATCGAAGTATAACTCGGCACAAATGGACTTTTCAATCCCAAACAAAAACATTAACATCTAAGCCAACATATATTAGGTATCAATGATGTCACAGATATTGTCTTAGATGCCTGGGAGTTACAAAGATGAAAGACACAATCCCTACTCTCCTACCCCTGATAAAGTAATTCTCCTGTCATACCTGGTGACAATTATTGAAAGTAAAAACCATGACATGGTCAGTACAGATAATGGAAGTGGGTAGTCAAAACAGCAAAAAGGTACCTTATTAGGGAATAGGTTCCCCAAAGGAGATGGTATTTTGTGAGATTTGAAAGACAAGGATTTATGAAGTCGAAGAAAATATAGTAACTGTCATCTAGTCCACATATATTATCAGCAATTTTCACAAGGAAAAAGTCCATTTTCCCTTTCAGTTCCATTTTGGAATGTCTATTTTCTGCTTGTTTGATAACTTCAGATCCCGCTGTGCAACCATGCTCTGTGTGGAGTCATCTTTTGGGCTTATGCAAATATAGATGCCTGGGCCTCAAACTCAGAGATTTGGGATGAGGTGCAATAATTTGTATTTTGAACATATTAATAGTTGATACTATTACTATTTGTATGAAAGAAGCATTTGTCAGTTATAAAAATTTATATCACTTTTGGTTTTAGTGCAGTTCCATCTAGGCATGGTGGTGGAAACTCAGGGATGCAAATCAGTGTAAATACCATTGCCATTCTGGTAGATGATTACTGCCAAATGATTGATCTGTGAAGCCGTGCTTCACAAAGTTTTATAGAAACATGAGTCACCTAGGAGTCTTGTCCAGATGTTGATTCAGATTCAGTGTGTTTGGGGTGAGATCTGAGGTTCTGCATTTCTGTCAAGGTCTGCTCTGTAGGCTACACTTGGAGAAGCAAGGTGCTGGAGGACCTCGGGTATTGCAACCTGAGAACCTTGAGACTGGGGTTTCTTCTCAGTTGCAAATAGGTTTCTTTACAGGGGAATCTCAAATCCCAAGGTCATCTCTTTACTTATACAATTAAGTTAAATTATCATGTCAAGTATCCATAACAGAAAGGATTTTGTATTTACACAAAACGCAGAACACAGAAAGCATCATCATAATTCATTCCTTCATTTTACTTATCAGGATATTTTCCTACTCTTGCATCTGAGTGGGAATAAGAAAAACATGGTTGTAATCATTGGATACCTCATTATCTGTGTGCATTTTTGTGTACGTTTTTTAGGGGTAGACTTAGTCTAACTTAAAGGGGTTCCATGAGTAGCAGTCACAGATTAAGAACCCAAGAAGTAGGATGTCCCTTCTCACTCCATTATAAAGTTAATGACCTTCACCTACCTCTTTTATGGCTATGAAATGAAGTACATACTTTATAGTCCCAAGCTAACTTGGATTAGGAGGAGGTCCTCAAAGAAACATGTACCATTTCTTAAACAGTACCACAAGATTCTTCATTCAATAACTCTAACATTAATTAGAGTGATATACACATCTAGAGAAAATATTTCTACATGTCACTTTCATGAGAATTTCAATATTATGCATCCCCAGTACATTCCATATTCTACAAAGAATGAGCAATATAATTAATTTACTCCCCCAATTTTTAAAACCCTGAAGAGTATTAGGAAGAAGAAATCTAACCCTGATTTCTTTGAAGTTTCTGAAATAACAAGGGAGACTATTCTTGTTCATATCCTACAAGTGAGATATTTCCAGAAAAAAAAAAAATCATCATGAACAAATAGAGTGTTTATTTTCTTAATATTTAAAGGTATCCTTTTACAAATACAGGAAGAGAATGCTGGACTCTGCTCTCAACTATTCATAGAAATTAAAGACATTTTCCCCTGGAAAATGACTCATGTATCTTTAGAAAGTGTATTTAAACTTCCTTAATGAAACTGTCAATTCTAGGTAGTTCTTTTACATGTTACAAAATTTGAACTGACCTAATGAACAGCCAATATTCATTCTAAAACAAAATCTTTTTTCACTTTTCCACCAACGCTTTCATTTATCATAGTGTCAGCCACACTCAGCTTTTGATATTAAGTATTTTAATAGATATTTATTGTGAAAAATGGATGGAAGAATTTGCTGTCTTTAGGTTTGTTGCACGTGAAGCAATAACTGTACTTTTATTGTATGTCATAATTCTTTAGAAAAGAGGAACTATTGCTTTCAAAACTCAACTTTTTATGTTTTCAAACCAAAGCCCTTACATAAATTATATCACTTTGTCTTTTAAAAAGCTTCCTACTGCTCTATAATATGCACATCAATTAAAACCTGTTTTTTCTGTATTGTCTAAATATAGTCTTTATTAATCAATTGATTATATGTTATGAATTTCTTATGAAATCGGCTTATATTGTCATATCAAGTCACTGGCATTTGGAAAACTACTGTTTAAATGATTTTATGTCTAACATTTCATTACATCCCAGGAATAGGCTTAATTAATATTTCATGCATAATGTTATATTGCAAAATTTAATATTCTGTTCCTGATGGTTTGAGTGCTACTCTCAATAAAAACTGAACCTAGGACATTCTAATATTTAGATTCCAGAAGCAAATGTAACTTTTGGAAAAACGGGCAAGGCAAAGAGAGGAAAGAGTAGAAGTACAGAGGCATGCAAGAATAAAGGGAAAGGAGAAGCCAAAAGTAAAAGGGAAGGACAGGAGGTAGGAAGAAGTTAAGGACAGAGAAAAAAGGAAGGTGGGCACAAAACTCTGGTGTGGAATACCATCAAAAGTGGCCCCAGATGCCAGTCTGAAAATTTGCCACTGATTTCTATTTCATTGACTAACTGGAGTCATCTACAGCTCTCTGTATCTGGAGATGTTATAGAGTGCCTATTTGAGGTGATGGCTAAGTCTGATGGTCAAGAGCCAGCTTCAGTATGTGACCTCCTGCACGACATTTCACTCCTATGCCTTAATTTTACCCTTTTTAAGAGGAATCAGATTAGCACCCAAATCACAGAACTCTTGTGAACATTAGGTAAGTTAGTTTTCATCAAGCATATATAAAGATGGGAGGCAGAGAAACGTCCTCAATAAATGCTTGCACTTAGGACTAGTGAAAGACTTTGCCATTCCACCTCTAATTTAAACAATCTGAACATAATGTGAAATGTCAACTACTGTATATGGACCTAAATTTCACATCAGCTAGACTCCCAGAAAGACTGCAGCCTCAAGAGTTTTAACCAAAGAGAGTTCAATGAAGGGAATTTTATAGAAATGAGAGCTGAGTTGAGTAAGGATTTTCAAGGGTTTATAGAAAATCCCAATACAAACAGAAAGAGTTCTTTCCCATCTTCTCCAGCACGACCTGAGGAGCAAAGTGAACATACCATCTTGCTAGATGTAGAAGGAGCTACAGATATGAAGGCTACTGATAATTTTAGAAGATTTATCTAGTAGGAATTATTCTTTACATATCTTTGTAATATAGATGTATGGAGAGAGGAGGAGAGAGAAAGAGGAAGAAGACAGCATGCCCACAGAATTGTTCAACAGTAGTATTTTTGACCTTTTAGACCTGATGATTCTGTGTTGTTGGGTGGGGTATCTCGCACATTGCAGCATGTTTAATAGTATTTCTGGCCTCTACCAACTAGATGCTAGAAAAATCCTCAACTTCACAATCTAAAATGCTTCCCAACATTGCCAAAAGTTCCCTGGGAAGCAAAACTGTCCCATATTGGCAAACACTGCTGTAGCAGAAACCAGACATTCCAGAAACATAGAAAGTCAGTAAATATCTTGACATCTGCCTCCTGTTACTGCTGAGCATATCATATTTAGCAAAGGCAGAGAACAAGGTGGAGGAATCAAGGTAAGAAATGAGTTTCCATGGTACAAGGCAAGGCAGCAGAGAATGGGCAAAGGATCTGAGGAAGCAAAAGGAGAGTAACAAATATACTGCATATTTTTACATGTTTACACTGCATAAACACATGCATTGTGTTACACTACGTGGACACCTTTACACTAGTCATGATCCTTTACAGTGACATAAAAAAGGTAAGGAGCACTGTGGCTTGTAGGACCTTAAGAAACTGTATTAATTTCATAGTACTCGACTGGACAACAAGGGCAACAGAACCTATACAGAGATCTGTAATGTCTCCAGCTTGAATTTTCAATGTTCATTTAAAAAAAAAATAGGCATAAGGAAGAAAATTTTAAAACCCACTCATGTATAACCCCTCACAGCTTCAGCCTCATTTAAAAACTATCAAAAACAGCATTGAGAAGTGGATGATGGGGAAGATGTTTGTTTTAGTCAGCTACTTCACCACTGTGACTAAAAGACCTAACCAGAACAATTGTAGAGGAGATAAAGTTTATTAGAGGGCTCGTGACTTCAGAGGTCTTGGTCCATAGAAGGCTGGCTCCATCCCTTGGGGCTCCAAGTGAGGCAGAACATCATGGTTAAAGAATGTGGCAAAGGGAAGCAGCTCACATGATGGTCAGGAAGCAGAGAGAGAGGTCTCCACTTGCCAGATACAACTATATACCCCATTATAAAGTTACAGGATTTCAATAATCCCTCTTTTAAGAAAGGGTCCCTTGACAACTGCAGAAGTAACAATACTTTCTCACAAAACGTTTTATCAGTTGTAATAACATTTCTTCCACCTTTGTGAAGTCATCCACATGTCTTCACACAAAACTTCAGCACACCATGGTGATGGTGCCCATATACATTTACTTATGCCACCATATCAAAATACTACAGGCTGGGTGACTTAAGCAATAGAAATTGATTTCCGTTATGTGGGCGGAAGTCCAAGATCAAGGTACCAGCAGTGTTGGTACTGTAACACTTAAAAAACAGAGTGCTAACCCAAACTCTTCCTTTATACAGCGAAGGGACCTTCATTCTGAGGTCTCTTCTCTTGGTGTGTAGACTGCAGCCATATTACTGCATGCTCATATAACTTATTCTTTCTTCCTCTTGTGGGTACAAAAAAAAAAAGAGAGACACAAAGACAAAAGTAGATTTGTCTGGTGTCTTTTCTGGTAAAGGACACTAATGTTATTGGTTCAGTGCCCCAAATTTATGGTCTTGCTTAGTTTTAATTTCTTTATTAGAGTCTTTATATCCAAATATAACCATCCTTGTGGTTCAGGTTTCAATATATGAATTTGGGGAGGATACAGCATTCAGTAATTATGTTTTGCTCCTGATCATCCAAAATTCATGTCCTTCCTGCATACAAAATGCCATTTACTCTATTCTCATAGTCTTCAATATCTTAACTTATTCTTGTATCAACTCTAAAATCCAAAGTCTTTCCCAAATATCACTAAATTCATATACAAGAGGAAAATGAAGGTATGATTAATCCTGAGGCAAAATTCTTCTGGAACTCTGAAACTGAGAAATCACAGAAACTATGTGCTTCCATAATACAATGGTGTGACATGCATGGGATGGACATTCCCATTCCAAAAACAAAAGAGAAATTAGAAGGAAGAAAAGGGTAATGAGTCTCAAGCAAGTTCAGGGCCTGGCAAAACATATTCCATTAGATCTTAAGGATCAGGAACAATCTTCCGTCTGATACCCCACCTTACAAGCCCACTGGATTGGCATTCCCTTCCTGACCAGCTGAAGTAGTGCTCTTACCTCCAGGGCCTTAGATGGCAGTTCCACCCACTTAGATCTAGTAGTCAGAGGCCTTTCCCCAAAGCTCCAGGAAGCAATGGTGTGGCATGTGGACATCAATCAGGAATAAGCCTTTGCCTTGGAAGATGTGGAAGAAGTCTCAGTTCTGATAATCCCTAAGTCACCTCAGGCCCATTATTTCCTTTTCTTGAGAGATAACCATGTTTGCTGCTGGATAGTTCTGTTGTCCTCTCCTATAGAATCCCAGAAGTGCAGCAACCTTCCTTCTCTTCCATTTTTTTCTGTCTCCTTTAGTTCAAATTTATACTGTTTCTGCTCATGTAATTCCACAATCTCTTTACCAAATGATTGTTCTGCTATGACTTTCTCAGTTTTTATAATTAAGGACAGGCTGACAATCTTCCAAATATTTAAGTATTGTTTCCTTTCTGCTTAACAATTCTTTCTTCAATTCGTCTCTCTTCTCTCACATTTTACTGTAGGCAGCCAGGAGAACCCAGGATGCATCTCCAATATTTTGCATTAAATCTTTTCACCAACTATAACACAGTTCTTTGTTACCTTTAACAAGGACCCTATCATTTCCAAACACCAGCTCCTCATTTCTATTTGAGACGTCATCAGAATGAAATTTGAAAACCATATGTTTACCAACAATGTCTTCATAGAAACATTGGCTTTTTCTAGCATGTACCTCAAAATTCATCTGGCTTCTATCACCTAGTTCCAATGTTATGGCCACATTTTAAAGTATTAGTTACTCACATCATAGTATGAAAATCTATGTTAGTTTGGGTTGCCATAACAAGTCAGAGCAAGTTGGGTAGCTTAAAAAGCAGAAATGTACTTATTTATTTATTTATTTATTATTTATTTATTTATCTATCTATCTATCTTATAATTCTGGAGTCCAGAAGCCCAAGATTAAGGTAACATCAAGGCTGATTAAATCTGAGGATCCTTCCTTTCTGTGTGTTCATGAGTTCTTTGTGCAATGACAAAAAGATAAGGAGGAAAAAAGAGAGGATAAAAGTCCTCTGTCACCTCTTATAAGGATACTATACCCATCAGATCAGGAGACATTTTTATGACAGCATTTTACCTTAATTACTTCCTTAGAGGTTCCATAATCTCATATAGTCACACTGGGACTTAGGGTTTCAATATATAAATTTTGGGACAATGCAACATTCAATCCATAATAGTGTTCCACCATAAAATTGCCACTAACTAGATCAAGGATATGAGCTCTGCTCTTCTCCAGAAAAAAGGAATAATGTGCTCTTTGGCAAATGTATGAAGTTTTTACACTCAGTGTGTCACAAATCTTTTATGAACCTTTTCATTAACTTCTGATCTACACAGCCCTATGACCAAAGGCAACAGATAGTAAGGGGATGCCTTTCCAGTATCTCTTTTATCCTCATTTTCTCCAGTTCCTTCTTGCACACCTGCATTATCAGTCAGATTATATAAACTTTTTACCAATCAAGGGGGAATAGATGGGAAACAGCATTGTCTACATACTCTGGTAGTTTAATAATGCTTAGGTTAGTTAAATATAAATTTCCATGTTTTTAGTACACAAAATACTAATTGGGCACATGGCCATTTGGAAGGCACAGAAAATTAAATCTATCCAAGATATTTTGAATTCTTTCTTTAGTAATATCCCAATACTAATGTTGGTCCCAAGAGGTGTTCTTTGGGTTTAACTTCATAAAAAAAAATAAACTTATTTGAAATCATTTAATAAAGAATAAAGTTACTTAAATAACTTAAAAGCATTTATAACTTTTTATGATAAATAACACTATTTTTGTCATAAACCAGCAAACCACAATTCAGTTGGCATTGCAAAAAACTAGTTGTTCCATTGAGCATTCTTTTTTTTTTTTTTTTTTTCTTTGCAGTGCTGGGGATTGAATCCAAGGCTTTATGCTTGAGAGGCAAGCACTCTACCAACTAAGCTATATCCCCAGCCCCAGCCCAAGCATTCTTAATAATACATATTAAACCTTGCTGCTGAAAGACTACGGCACATCTGTGTTAAAATACAATTCAGAAATAAGAACTACCAAATCAAAAGAGCAGTAGAAGATAATAACGTAGGCTAGGTACACTGATGGGTTAAATAGCCATAGTTCAGGATCCATAAGAAACATGTAGATCTAGAATATGTCAGATGACAAATGGCCTGCTTCCATGGTCAAAAGTACAGGGTATCTGAATCATGATAAATAGCTGAGGAAGCTATACGTATTCATTGACTTGGTTTGGAATGAAGGGTATTTAGTGATGGAACTAGAGTTTAAGTGGTCAGGAAGGGATTTGGGGTGGGAAAACTAGAAATGTAGAAAGAAGAAGGAAGAGTATAGTAATGGTATAGAGGGGTACAGATGCCCAGAAAAGGTTTTATTTGGGGTGTTGGTCAAGAAAGACAGTGAAATGTAGCATGGTAGAATTTTCCACTTCTCTGGAGTATTGTCAAACAATCTAGCTACTCGATTTAGCTTCATTCTGAAATAAGGGTTAAGGGAGTCTGTAAAGCCAGCTCTGTAATGGTGTGGAACTCTAAGCATGTTGAGATACAAATAAATAAACCCTGTGAACTTGGGAGGACCAGCTGGAACTAGGGGTAGTGGTAGAGGATGGAAAATCAACTCCTTCAAGCTGCTCTCTGTAGTCTTGCACATACAGATAATTCCTTCCTATGATTTATTACCACAGATGGCTAATTTCATCAATTAAGTGTTGACTCTTATTATTGCCAGTGTCAGAGGACATCCTTTTATAGCCCCCTATGTGTATGAGCATCAGGTTGCTTTAAAGCAAAGATGAATTTAATGATCCTTCCCTAAGTTTCTCCTTGTCATTATTGCTTACTTGCTAACACTTTGGAGTTTTAATTCTTTTTCTTTTCTTTTAAATTTATCGCTTGATGGAAATAATTGGAAGGTTTGAATATTTTTCAACAGTGGGAGTCTTTATTAGCTTTTAAGTAGATAAAAATATCCTTTCTTCCCCATAGTGCAAAGTGGAATGGGCTATTACTACCATCCCAGTAAATTAAATTACTTTAAAAAAAATAAAAGGAGTGGATTGTGAAAATGTTTAGCCAAAGGAGTTCTCCAGCTGACTGAACATTTATGGGCACTTCTCTACTAAGGCAAGGTAAATTCACCTACAAGCAGCTATTTAGAAAACAAGTGTATAATGATAGTTGTTCAATTTACCCAGCTGAATTAGCCCAAACTTCAGAAAAAAAAGTAGAGTATATACATAACCAAATTGATGATAACTAAAAAGATGGCAGTATAATCACTGACAAGAATATGAATGGGACCAAGTGAATAAGCCAAATTGGTGAGACAAAATAAAATCAGTAGTGACGAACTGAACTTATGAAAAAGGATAGTTTAATTGGGAAATCAAAAACACACACATGCACACCATGTTTGTTGGCGTCTGATTAGAAAGTAGTCTGCTTTGTTTTAAGTCAAGCAGTCTCCTGGCAGGAATAGGGAATTAGGTAAATCATAGCTGGTGCTCCCTGCTGGGCTTACATCTTTAAGCCACAGCAACCTAAATTTAACAATAACCACTGCTGTCAACCTTGGATGCACATTTGAATCACCAGGGATACTTTATAAAAATAGAATAGCCTAGCCATACCCAACAAATTCTGATTTAATTGATATGAAATAGGGACTAGAAAAAAGTAGTTTTAAGATCACTACAGATGTGTCAAAGTTGCATCTAGGGCTGATAACCGCTGCTTTAAGGGCAGTTTTCATGGTTGAAAAAAAATCCCAAATGGCAAATAAAAGGAAGGTGAAGTATTGCATTTCTCTCTGTTTCTGAATTAGGGGTGGCAGGCAGGAATTGATTGTTTTGAGTTTCAGAAGCAGCAGAGAAAGCAGCTGTAGCAGGGTCTTGCCCTTCCACATTGGGGTAGTGGTCAGTCTCTACTGCTCATTATAACTTAGGAATGATTTTCTTTGCAACAGACTAAGGCCATTTGGAGTTGAGAGTTGAGGATGATATCTGAAAAGATCAAGGGTGTGGAATTCACTTTGTACCAGGGCAACTTGTGGATGAATTGGATGGAGTACTAAGATTTGTAGGAGTAACCTCATGGTATACCCCATGGTACATATGCAGCCATGCCTCAATGACTGACCCAGAGTACTGCCTGTGTTCAGAAGCTTTGTGTTTACCAGACTTTCTCTTGGTGATTTCACAGCAATCTTCAGTAATCATCCCATCCCCTTGGTTTTTCACATTCCTCCAGTGTGGCATTTTATAGCATAAAATTCTGCTCACGTTTGTCTTCTATATCAGGTTATAGGTTTAAAAAAAAAAAAAAAAAAAACTTAAGGTCATGGAGAGCTTTGATAATTCTAATGTCTTTAGCTCTCATGACAATGCCATGCATGTAAGTATTTGTAGATTAAATATGTTTGAGTGTGATCCTAGACCTCCTATTTAAATTCATAGCTGAGAACGCGTGGGAGACAGTAGAAAGGAAAAAGGAGAGGGAGCAGCTTACAGTTTTGGGGGCATTTCTCTTTGAAATGAAACACAGTCCTCTACCAAATACCTCTTATACACTTACACATTCTTTTAGCACATGTTTATTGAAGGGTTTTAGGCAGACAATAGCAGACAAGTCAGAAACTGACATCATGAGGCTAACACTGGGGAAAACAGAGAGTAAAGGAGAAAAGACACACATTGTCAAGAATATTCAACATTTTGATAAATGCTGAGCAGAAAATAAACAGGGAATTGAGACAGGATTGACCTATATATGTAAATGGAGGTGGGATGGCATTTTAGGCAAGGTGGTTAGAGAGGGCCTCTCTGAAACATGACATTTAAGTTGAGACTCAAAAGATTAGCATAAACCCACTGAAGGAAAAAAAAAAAAAAAAAAAAACAAGGAAATCCCATGCAAAGAGAATGGTAAGTACAAAGACCCAGGTGCAGGAATAGGTTTAGTGAGATCAAAAAATAGAAAGGTTTATTTTTAACTTCTCCACAAGAAAAAGCGTGGGTGGGAGGAATCAGTTTATGATTAGATGACCCCTGAACTTAACCTCTTTTACAAAATCACCAAAGTGCTCTTGGGTCCTGATGAGCCATCATATACTTGAGGGCAGGTTCACTGGCTTAAGAGTGTCCTGTAAGATCTTTGCTAAAAGGTCACTGGGCTTTTATCCTGCCAGAGCACATCTGATTTAAATGACCTGAATGGTGACCTCAGACTCCCACCTGGAGGTTCAAGTCTGACTTCCAAGTACCAAGGTTGTGTGAGTTCCACTCTTTGTATGGGAGCCACTGAGAGCTTTATTCTGGAGAAGAATTGGATCTTCAGTGGAAATCTGTAATGCTAGGAGTGCTTTTCTTTCTGTGTTTCACTGATATGGATCATGTGGTCTAAAACACAGGGAAGCATAATCATGTTCATCTCACTCTGTCAGTTGTTAATAAGCGCCAACGTTGATAGTACTTACTCTTCTGTATGTATCTAGAACCTAACACAATGCCTAGCTCACAGATAAATGAACCTTGAGTTAAATGGTTAATGCTTTTTAATGGTTAAAAAAAATTGAAAGATTAATTTTGTAACATAAAAATCTTTAATGAAATTCAAATTTCAGTGTACATAAAGTTTTATTGAAACAGTCATGCTTATTCATTCACATTTTGCCTAAGTTTACTTTCACAGCATAAAAGTAGAGTTAAGTAGTTGTTGCAGAGTTCAGTACTTATAGTAGATACTGCATGGGTCACCAGTCTAAAACACTTAACTGCTGGCTCTTTATAAAAAAAGGTTTTGCCAAGCCCTATGGTAAGTATTTGTCATGTGAATAAATGAATGAACACATAAATACATGAACTATGATGGCAAATTCACTTTGATATAATTACTCCTTAATAGTATAGACCCCATGGCAGAGATCCAGGCATTGACCTAGACCTTTAGACATTTCATAAGAAGTATGAAAGCACTATTATTTATGAATCACTGTTATGCTTTTCTAATATATATTCAATCAGAATAAAAATTTTAATTGCTTTTCCTTAAAGGGCATCTTCTATTTTTATAATTAAACATACATCTCAAGATTTTTTTCCATTGGAAACAGCCAATCTCCCAAGAAATCCCATTTAAATGGTATCAGGGTAGTCATTTCATTCTATCAATTGTGTTAAACCTTCTGGGACTTTCCTCCTTCTGTGTCTATCAATTGGTTTTAAAGCTCTACCCTGGGTTATGCAATTTTGTTTTACAAAGATATATGCCTGGAAGAAACTCAATCATCTCCCTTATATGAGAATTTCATTTCAATTTTATGTTTGTTAAATAATTTCTAACTTTAAATGTGTGCCCACTACATTGTTAGATTAGAGTCACAAAGTGAATATGTCTTCAAAGGGAAAATATATCAGTTACATTCTGGTTTGTCAATAGGCATATTCTTATATAAAACCAATTTATGGCAGATAAACTGTTTAACATGAATCCAAGTAGAATACTATGCAAATTCATATGGAGAATAGAAAAGGCTCCTCTGCACATTGAAGAAAGTGAGAAGGGTCTTGGTTTCAAAGTGTCTCCAATGTTGATAGTACTTCCCTAGTGCAGATATTCCTGCTTTCATTTCCTTTTCCAAATTGCCAGAAGGGATTAAAACAAAATTATCTTAAATTGAATTAATTGCATGTGCTGGTAAATTTTGGTTTTGTTTGTTTACTTTTGTATGCATTTAATTTTCCAGGAAGGAATCTAGATCCACATAAGGATCACCATTTTAGGAAAAAACTTGTGTTTTGTGCATCATCCTTTATTACTGAAACTTCTACATTTGTTTTTCCACAGAGGAGAAAAATAATGTGATCTGAAATGTCATCCTCTTCATTTTTATTTAAATAATTTGTAAGCAAACAATGTAGATATATTTAGATAGGATATTTGCTTCCAATACACTATCGGGAAGATCTTCCTCTTCCTGTTTCAGAGGCCAGGACTATAGCAGGAAAATTTAGAAATTAATACCAGGTAATTAATCCAGCTCATTAGCCCAAAACCTCACTGAATGCTGAGAGGGCTGCTAATGTAATAAGCTTCCCCGTTAATGGAGTCAAAGCTAACTTCAAAGAACAGCTAGTACCTCATTCATTAACTTAATCAACTCTCTGGACACCTCATAGACAACAGATCCTAGTAGGAGAGCAATAAAGATGTAAGTGGATGTTCTTGTTCTGATATCCCACCACTGACTTGAAAGCTAAAATTTGGACAACCGTGAGTGCACAAATAGTACACATTTTCACCCTTGAATAAAAACAGAACAAGTAAAACAAGTTCTACATAGCAACTTTTGTCAGCACTTAAGTTGAAAATGGTCTGAATAGTCCAGGCAAAGTAAAAAGCCAAATCAATCGTATTTAGCATTGTGCATTTCACATGCTAGAGCTCCCATATACATTTTAGCTCATGAACAAAGTAGAAGTAAATCAGTTATCAATTTGTACTTTATCTGTTTTGTTTTCCTTTGAAGATATTTTTTAAACCAAGGTCAATAAATATAATGAATTATTTTTAATTTTTATGATAGTTTTCATATTTATTACTTATGTAATCTTTAAAACAAAATGTCCCAAGAAAGAATAAGACTTTTATGGTTCCTTAACTTGACAAATAAGTGACTACCCATAATATATCAAAGAAATGTTTTAGTTGACAAATTTCAATAATAATGCAATTCACATTACTTCTCTTTTTATTTATTCTTAGTAAATCTTGCCCTTTGCTGTAATCTCTTGGATTTATCATCTTTTAAATTCTTGAATCTTTTTGAATCTTTCTTATTTCTTGAGATTCTTTTCTATTATAGCTACTTCTTGAGGCAGGTCTCCATGTGCATCAAGTATTAAGATGTCAGGAATGGCATAGTACTCTTCTTAAAGAGGTTTCATTCAATATCATTAACTAATTGGTTGTGTGGTTGGCCAAGAGAAAACGAAGAGTTGTTGGTGAAGGCAAGAAATTTGTGAACAGCAAGAAATAAAATGGAAGAGCCATTCACGGTGGCAAATGTCTATAATCCTAGCAGCTAAGGAGGCTACGGCAGGAGAATTGTGAGTACAAAGCAAGTCTCAGCAACTTAGCAAGGCCCTGCCTCAAAATTAAAACATAATAAGAACCATGGATGTGAGTCAGTGGTAAAGTGCCCCTGGGTCCATAAATAAATAAATAAATAAATAAATAAATAAATAAATAAATAAATAAATAAATAGAAATGGCAGATACAGAGATTTTATAAGTGGAAGTTCTAGTATTCTGGTTTGGGCATTGTCCTTCCTTAGTGTTCTGGTGTGAGTTCTAGAAGTGAGACCTAGGTCCTCTTTCTTCTGTACCTCTAATATTCTCCTTGATTTTAATTTGCCAGGAAACACTTCAGTCTTCTTGTCTTTCCTCTCCAGTACAAAAACATCACATGGATGAGGGGTTCATACTTCTGGAAAGGAACTCTCTGCAGCCCAAACCAGCTTTCCCTACAGCCTTATTGAATTATATGATAGTAGTTTTTTAAACACTCTACTCTCTACCTTGTAGAGGTTTCTTGGAGTTCTGACTTAGTGGTGGCAAAAATCAAAAACTAAAAATGAGAAATCCCCTTTAAGTAAAATAACCTTTGTTTATTTGAATGGTAAATTAGAGAGCTAGTACTCAAAGGTCAGGGCTCAAATTTCCATCCAGATATAGAAGAACAGTTACTAACTTTTGAGTTCAAAATAATTTTTCAAAGTAATGTCATAAAATAAGCTTTCTAACAAACATTTTATACATAATGCCATGCTCTTTTGAAAGTTTTACTTTTAAATGAACAGGAACTCATGCTTAGATTGTTGATGTTGTCCAATTGAGAAGCCTGCATTTAAAAAAAAAAAAAATAAGAAGAGTGTTATATGGTAAATGGGATCAAATGATGTGGTATGATAAAATGGTTTGGTATTCATCACTTATCTTGGTTGAATACACAAAAGTTAGGAACTGTGATAGTCTTGAGTTCAGTCAGGTGTAGGAAGTTATTTGGTAATCAGGGTATGAAGACATTAGGCACGTTTGATGGAGAAAAATCTGGTGAAGTCTGTGTTTTTGTTACTCAGTGGTGCCTTTGTTCACCCTTCAAATTAATTATTAAATCCATTCTTGTAGTCTATGAGCCAACTCAGCGTCACTTTTATTCAAATGACTTAATTGAGTTGAGATTCTATCAGCTTCAATCAAAATTCCTAAAAAAAATAAATAAATAAATAAATATCCAAACTTGTTTACATGTACTTATTCCTTTTCCATTCTTGTCACATACTCATTGGAGTAAAGTTTAAGTTATATATTCATTTAGCTATTGCCCTTCATTTTTAATCAATTTTATTTCCAATAAACCAAGTGTCTGTCTTCATTAAGCAATTCAACTGTATTGAATTCTTCATCTGGATTTATATGATGGTACTTTTTAAATGGTCTGAATAGTCAGACACTATCCTTTACTTCTGGAAATTAGAGACCAAATGTCATTTAGGAAATTGAAAATCAACTTTTTATGACTTCAATTGAAAGAACTCATACTGAAATGTGAACAATGTTCATGAAAAGTTAATAAATAAGACTAATGATAGTCCACAGTAATTTAAGAACGATCAGACTCTTAAACTACTTACAACTAATGCTAATACATTTGAGAAAAGAGGTTAACAATGTTGGAATTTCATGCTCATAACAAAACTGAACTTCAAAAGCCTTTGCTCAAATATATCAAGAATCCATTTCATATTTCTCTCACATTTACTACTCATTCATTTCTCGTTTTAAATATAATCATTATAGATGCAAAATTATGGGATCCAAGTCAATTTGCAGATTTTGAAGGTGTACATGAGTATAATTTCAGTCTTCATCCCAGATTTAAAAATATTCCCTTTTCCTGACTTCTCTCTTTAAATCACTAGCAGTATAAGCCCCAGTATTTGAGAGGATTGTGTCAGTTTTTCACTCCCTTCAGTGCATTGGAAGGAAAACATATCCTGGCAAAGGGTAAATGATGCTTTCAGAAAACCAGAACACACATGGAGGTTTCCAGCTTCTTAGTGAACAAAGTAGAACTGAAAGCTCTGGATAATGAGCCACTCTCTGACCCTCATGGCCTGTATCTCTCTGAATGGAAACTTAAGACAAAAGACAGGGCACATTTCCAGAAAAGATACTATCAGTGTTGAATTAAAAAAAAAAATGTAGGAATGTGTCTTTTCGGTGTATTTTTTTTTTTCTTTTTTAAAAGTCAGGAAGGACATTCAGGGTCATCTGAAATTTATTATAGAGGTAAATGAGATATCCTTATTATCCCACTTTTCAGAAGATTCACATGAAACTCGAAATTTGAGCTAAAGTGACTTATAATTAGTCATAATTATGGCTCATCCACTTTGCAACCTATTTCAATGTAGTTATAAAATATGCCTCTGTAGATGTTTAAATGTGATTCATATTAAAGTGCTCATTTACTTCAGATAAGTGAATGACAGAATTACAATATAATATAATATATTCTCTCAATGTGATTCTTTAATTCTGTGGCCCATACCCATTGTCTGTAAGTAAAGTGTAGCTGCCAAGGCAGCCAACGGGTAATCAAGTGTGGGAATTAGGACATCTTTAAATAGCGGTGTTCTGCTGAGCAATTGGGTGGAGCACATCAGAGAACTTATGGAGCACTGGGACCCTTTGGAAAAGCTCTGAGAACACATTTACAAAAATACCAAAACTGCATTCAGGGAAGCTTAAGGATACTTTATTTTGACTACTGGAAAGGAAACAATGATACACAGAGGGACCCAGGTGGTTAATGTACTGTTCATTATTACTGTAAAGTACAAGACCTCCGTCTCTCAGCTGCTCAGAAACCACAAATTCCGTTGATTACAAATGCCCTACAGAATAGACTTTTAGAATAAATGAACAAACATTGTGCTATCTTTTCAAAGCTTGCCATTTCACTTGGCTTTTGAATTTTTGCCATTGGTCAGTTTTGCAGAGGGCAACTTTATAATGGCTTCTAGTCTTGCAAGAGGTTCTAAGCCTGTCTAAAATACAATAAGGAAAATGGAATGAACCCTTGTATATTGCAAAAATAAAATCAACAAAACCAGTCCAACTGTTATAGCAAAATAAATTTCAGGATTATATAATATTCAGAAATTATATAATATATGACCCTAAAAATTCTGTAATTAATGCAGCTCCCTTGACAGTTGAGTCCACTTAATTTGAAGACAAATAGGATTTCTTAGCTATGAAATTGTTAATTCTCGTTTGAAATTTGATGTTGTTCAGCTATGAGCTACTGTTGCACAGAAGGGTCTAGAAGACTGAATTCCTGTCATATTCACTCCTAATACATGTTTGTGATTCAAGTATATGTTCATTGAAATGACTGGAGAAAGACCATTTGCAGTGTTACAAGACCTTGATAGAAGCATGAGTCAGACTCAATGTTAATGTTTTTTTTTTTTTTTTTTAAGTAATTTGGCTAATTTGGATAAAATCAGTATTCCTTTAAGAGAAATTGTGGAACAAATGTCTAACACCTGGTGAATATTTGTGTCATTTGGAAATGATGTGTTGAATTTTTTATGTTTTCAAGCTATGCCTCTCTGCCTATTAATAACAACAAAAAAAAAGAGTGGATTATGTTACTCTTAGGTAGGTCTTCTTCAAAATATTTATCTTGTCTAGAATGCCAGAACAAGGTCTCTGC
The DNA here is from genome assembly GCF_902686455.1 of Sciurus vulgaris. Lineage (NCBI taxonomy): Eukaryota > Metazoa > Chordata > Mammalia > Rodentia > Sciuridae > Sciurus > Sciurus vulgaris. The sequence goes on along the minus strand of NC_136475.1, from coordinate 33,116,330 downwards.
TTCCATTGCTGTGCTTTGTCAGAGTTGTAGTGACCTATGACACCAATTGGGCATATCTCTTCCTATCTGACACACTTCAAAAATCCTATGAGATTTCCCAAGATAGAACTTGCTGACAAACATTTCATGTCTGAACCTGTACAGATACGTAGAGGGAGGTCTAATTAAATAAGAAATAATAATATCAAAATCACAGATTTGTGGTCAGGTAGTTTAGACCTAACTTTATATTTACTATCTAGTAATTTAGACCTGTTACCTTTAAGTCTGTTCTCTGATCTTTCTGTCAGCACAAAAATAAATGTCTAAAGTCTACAATATCTCTATGTCAATCACAATTAACCTAGCATGTATTTTTTTTCAAAACCTCCTGTTTTTGAGAATGGATTTGTATATTCAAGATTACATCAACCATATGATGAGGAATTCTATATTATTTCTGATTTATTACTATTTCTTAAACCTTGCTTAAAATAATGTTTGCTTTCCTTAGAAGTCAATGTGCCTCATCACAAAAGTAAACTATATCTATCTATATGTATAATTTCCCACCTCATCATGAAAAATGTTGAATTATATACATTAAGAAGGAATAGTAAAAGCAGGGTGGGAATTTATCTGAGTTATTGCAATGACTTAAACTGTAATCTGAATATGTGATTTGAACAAGTATTCTTCGGAAACATCTTTAACTGTGATCTCCAGATTTTAAAAATGCACAATGTGACTAGTACACACACAAATTTGCATGCATGTAAATGTGAAACTCTAATGGAACAATATACCCTTACTTTATTCTGATATTTTCTGCTCTAGTTAAACAACATAGTCCAGTTAGGAGCCATATCAGTTATTTTAACAAGTAAGTTTAATTAAGGGCTAACATTATATACAGAGTTATTAACTAATGAAAATACTAGGATACTGCTAAGGTATCACAGAGACAAGTTCAGGAAATAGCCAGCACTCCTTCCTCATGTTGAAAGAACAAAAGGAAAATGTTGAAGCCACTAAACTTAAAAGTTTGGAGAAGGGGCTATGAGGAGATGACCCTCAGACTTCTCTAGTATTGGTATCTGGTGTGTATGATGGGGTGGGAGCAGGAGGGGTGTTATGTATAATAAGACCAAATGTTCATATGCTGCAAATATTAGTAAGACTGAACACAGGCATCACCTGCTATATGGGAATGAACTGAAACAGACAAAATGGAAGTAGTATTGTTGGATGAATCCCTACAGAAGGAAGAGAGACAGCCTACACTGAGAGCAGTTACTCTCTTTCTTTTAAGCCTTGCCATTCTTAAAACAGGTAAAAGGGATGCAGTCTACAAAGCTCCAACTCCAGGATCATAAATACCATGACAAAAGTGGAACTGGAGCTGAGAGACAGGAGTTTAAAATCTGCCACAACTTCTAACTTCACAGGGCAGTGATGCATTTGCACTTCTACCATCTTTGGATCCTTAATCAACAGTGTCAGAATCTAACGGGTTATGACAACTGTTCTAGAAGGAGATCAAGAATTGAGCAATCATCAGATTTCCTTTTCTAACACTGGAATACATTTTTCTTTATCAGAAATTTGTGGTTTAATAAAAAAACTGCAGAGCAAATCAAATCAATAGTACTATAATATTTTCAGGTTCTCCTATTAAAGGAGTTTCTATAGACCATCTTTGTATTTATTAGACTATCAGTAGACACACATTTAGCTTCTCGGCTTGAACATAAATAATAACATTACATGTTATGAACACAAAGATATGTCTTCTTCCATGATTCCAGAGTTCCTTGGAATAATATTTTAAGTAATGAATTATTAGAAATAATTTATGGGATTATCATTTAAGTTTAATTGAAAGTTATACATTCCCATTATAAAGATTTGAAATACATGAAAAAAGTACAAGTGAAAATAAAACCTATTTATAATACATATGTAAGTAAAATATGTACATGCTTAATTTTTTTACAGAAAATGAACCATACTGTACATTCTTTTGCACCTTAATTTCACTGTACTTTTCACTGTCTTGCCATATTAAAACACAAATATCCTCCCCATACTTGTAATGTCTGCTTGTCCGCATTTGAATGCACAGAAGTACCTAATGTTTTAAAATTGCCTGTTGATGGACATTTAGGTTGTTTCTGACCTTCTGTAATGGGGATATGGCAATGGCTACCATGCTAGATGATAGTGCATTGTACATTTTTTGTATATTGTTGTATATGCAAAGCATATATAAATTAGGCTAAATGAAAGAAATCATTTCTTTCCTAAATAATGTTTATTAGTAGTTCCATCCATACTTGATGACTTGAAACAGCAAGGAGAACAAAAATATAATCTTCAGAGTATTGTCTTACCTTTCTGAAGCATTCCTGTGATCAACTGGTCTTTCCATCTCTCACATACAGATTCCACACCACGTGAAGCCCTTGCCCTACTACAGCTATGACCAGCCAGTGATTGGTTACTGCCAGGCTCACCAGCCGCTGCACGTCAACAAGGGCTACGAGACAGTGTCTCCAGAGCAAGACGAAAGCCCCAGCCTGGAGCTCGGGCGAGACCACAGCTTCATCGCCACCATCGCCAGGTCGGCTGCACCTGCCATTTACCTGGAGAGAATAACAAACTAGAGCTGAAGCCAACTCCTCATGGGGGACATCGCCGGGGGGAGGGAGGGCTTTCATCCTAAAGGAGAACGGGTGTCCAAACCCGCTCAATCAAGCAAGCTCATCGTTCCTGTTAAAACAAACAAAAAACAAACAACAACAACAAAAAAAACATAAATGGCATAGAGAAAAGAAAAACCAAAACTGCTTACAGAAGGCAGCGGATGCACCTGCAGCATAACCGGGAGAACTACCAAACTTTCTTTGCTTTAAAATATAAAACAAACAAAAATGCTCCCGGATGTAAATAGTCCAGAGTGTCAAGTTCTTATAAAAATAGATTTCACCCTAGCTATCTATAGGTTTGTTTGTATATTTGATTTTTCTACACTGCATGGTTCCTGGGTTGGAGAACCACAGGGGGCAGGTAAACGGTGGGTGGGAAGTTGGGGAAAGAATATGGTTTTCCTTGTTAGTTGTGTGTAGCGCTCACAGACTTTATTTCAATTGCTTTCTTTTTATTTTTCCTTTAAAAATACTATGTTCTTGTTTGGTTGGTTTAATTTTTTTTCCTGGTCAAGTGATTCTGGTTTTGATTCTAAACATGGGCATTAATGCTTATGTTGTACCAAAAGAAAATTTGCTTTACCATAGACTACTAATAAAGTTGGCCACAAAGTTTGATAAAACCACTGGAATGAAAATTCAATAAATCTAAGTGAATGTTCCTTCAAGACACACATTGTACACAATATTAGGAGTTTTTGTTTTGTTTTGTTTTGTTTTGTTTTCCCATTGGCAGCCCTCACTGTAGGAAGTCTGAAAGAGACTTGTGAAGATCTTGGAATGGGAAGACCAGCAGAATTATTCCCACAGGGACTAAAGGTAGATGCCAACAATGGCCATGTGGTCAATGAGTGAAACTGCCGACCTGACCAATTTCTAAACACAACATGATGTGTAACATTGCTTTTTAAATTGATGATCAATTAGCTTTTGTGTAGTTTTTATCAATAAAAGAAAAATATGTTGAAAAATAAATATATTATTTTGTGGTTGGTATACCACAGTTCACATAAGGTTGAGTGCTTTATATTTGTGTAATGTTTCTAGCCTACGTCAGGGCAATTCATTAAGAATTAGTAGGTATCTACTAAGTGCCTTCTGTATGTTTCATGGCAAGATAGGGAGGTCCTAAAAGGTATAAAACAGAACAAGATGTGGTTCATGAGCTAACATATTTCACAATTCTTTTTATAGACATGTGGCCTTCCTCTAATAAAATCATGTAACATAAGAAAAAATTAAGTATCTATAGAAGTTATAGGTCTGTGATCTTAAAGGAGGGAAAGATCTGTGTAAAATTTACCACTAATTAGATAAAAGAAAAATGCACATTCATATTTCTTTAACAAAGAAGATAATTCTCATGTCAGTTGAATCATTTTCTCTTGACTTCCTTAGCATTGTGATGCTGTTTCATACTTCCGAAACTCACGGTGGACATTCTTTTGATGTACTCACTGCTCTGATTGGCTTACTTTCATTTTTAAACAAAATGAAACAATGAAATTCATGCCATAATTTATTAGAGCAAGTTTTACATTCTAAAGGGTGCTAACATATTGTGGTACTACTGGATGTTCTTAAGAACCAAATTAATAGTTGCTATTAATTTAATTCCAAATTTTATTAAAGCAATAGTCAAAGATGTTTTTAAATACCCTCATATAAAACTATTTAAAATAATTTGCATATGTCAGAACAAGTTTACGCAGAGCTTTGGAAATCTATTGATGATTAAAATGAAAACGCAAAAAAAAAAAAAAAAAAAAATTCAAACAGAGATTTTTACCTGAGTAGGCTTGAGAAAGCCCTGTTTTGAAAAATGCAGGCATGACATTTTATGAGGGGTCATCAGGTTTTCAGAGAAAACAACATTTTTTTAAAAAGTTAGCACTATTTCAATAGAGGACTTAAGAATCTAATATGGGATTATCGATCCTTTAAGCCCAAAAGTCAATCATTTTTATACTGAAAACCTGATGTAACTAAGGAGAATGCAAGGCTTCTGCATTTAGTCACCACTCAAGCTAAATGATTGTCTGGGTCTCTAAACAATAGGAAGCAAACTTTTCTATGCAGGTCACTTTCATTCCATTTCAGGTCTATTCATGTGCTTAGCTGTGCAAAATGATTTCCCCAGAGTTCTTCTTTCTCCCTCATCATGGAAGAATGTTTATAATTCCGAATTGTGACCCTAGCTAATATAAAAACTTTGCACTGTCTTCTAGAAGACAGGAATGATGTTGATTCTATTTATTGTTCATGTTGAAATGTTAAAGAGCCCTCTTAAAGAAAGTTATGCCCTATTTCAATAGTCTCCTAATTAGAAATTTGATTTTATACTATAATGTTTATTGAACCTCTGAAGGATATGCAGGTTCTAATTTCAAAATTGAGGAGACTCATGGAGTATTTATAGAGGAAGGGCATTAAAACCATGCCTAAAAGCAATTATGAATGTGACACAGTACAGATTATATAAGCATTTTGATTAACTTTTTTCATAAATATTCTTAGTAATGCTGAGTTTGCTTTTACTTATTGTATCAAGCCATAAGTAAATATCTGAAGTCAGCAGCTTGATGGATATGTGTATAGGAGTAACTGTGCTTTACATTTTCATACCCTTGTAGCTCTAACTCATCATATTTCATGTATGACCTTCTGTAACGGAGGATATAAATAATAAGAGACACTTGCAGGATGCCAAAAAACCCAAGTACTTTCTAAAATAAAAAGTACATAAAATTATAATATTTCAAGTAGTTTTATTTAATAATGAGGCAGTGTGGGTGGAAGGAGGGCTCTAGGGAGATGCCCCCAGCATCTCTCCTGGGCTTCAGGCCACACTTTCATCAGTAGCTTGAGTGCAGCAGAGGCAAACATACACTACATAATCATGGAGGCCATACAACTGGAGAAAAGAAGAAAATGTATTATTCTAGTCTGTAAACCTTTGTCTATTATCAGCAGTTATGCATTTTAATTAAATTTGGGGATTTGGGTTGACAGATAAATTAATATTACTCAATAATTTAACAAGACCACTAAAGAAAAACAGATCATAGAGGTGCACCAAATAAGGAATATCATTTTTTCACATCTAAACCCAGCTGGTCAAAACACACTTGGAGTTTAGTGGTGGTATCAAACTTCCAAGACATAGCTGTAAGTATAGTAATCAGAACACAGAAAGTCAATGCATTCCATATATCCATGCTTATTGAAGAGCTGGAAGCAGGATTATTTTCTGGCTGAAGACATTAATTTACTCTGTTCCATAGGCCCATGACATCCAACCAGTGTTGATAGTTTATTTTCTGAGGAATCCAAGGCTCTTATGGCATTAGCTTGCCCAGGTCCTTGTTAAACTCCCCTACTCTACATCTAATTTCTGATGCCGCATGGTCTCTTATTAATGCATATTTGCCATTATGTAAATGTTATGTAACCTTTAATTACCTTTAATTCAGAACAGCATAAAAAGTGAAAGTTCAGAAGACTGGGTTACACATCATTAAAACTAAGTTGTTTATTTGGTCGGTTCGATTTTGTACTAGGGATTGAACTCAAGTGTGCTTAATCACTGAGTCACATCCCCAGACCATTCTATATTGTGACACAGGATCTCAATAAGTTGCTTAAGGCCTTACCAAGTTGCTGAGACTGGCTTTGAACTTGGGATCCTCCTGCTTCAGCCTTCTGGGCTGCTGGAATTACAGCAGTGCACCACTTCACGGGTCAAAAGTACATTTTAAAGTCATCCATTCCAAATACCCACATATATAGTGACATTGTCTCAGCATTGTTCCTATAACAAAATGTGTTGCCTACTATTTTGTTCCCTGAAGTTCTGAGTTCCTCCTGCCCCGATGAGCCTCTAGATCCCGGTTCTTCTAAGACTGCATACCATGTTTCTCTTGTCTATATTACCAAGACAGTTCCTGTGAATTCCAGTTATTTGTTATCAAACCTCTGCTTATGACCATCAACACCCACTGTGCTTTCCTGGGCCAGCCTTCGCTGCTGCCCTCAGACATATGCTGTATTCTCTTGCCCTGCTCACTAACTGACTCTTGTCTTAGCCACTCTGCCGGAGCTTGACTAGTTCAGAGGTAAAAGGTCTTACAAAAGTACCCAATCTACTCCATGACTAAGGTTTGAGTCATCACTCATATTCTAATATGCAAAATTAGTAGTTATCAAATACTTGCATCTGTTAAATTACCTGAAAGACTTTTGAAAACAGATTAGTGTGTCCCACACCAACATGTCTAATTCCCTTGGTCTGAAATGAGGTCTGAGAAGATTCCTTTAAAAGTAGTCTCCGGAAGAGGCTGATGCTGCTGACAAACTGCATTGAAGGATGCCTCAAAGCACAGATAGTTACCTTACATATAACCCTGCATAAAGAAAAGCTGGAAGCTCTTTATCCATCCATGGAGCAGAGTGAATTTGCTGCCATTTGCTTCTCTCCATGGCTTGATTACATGTATTACTTTAATGTTTTCAGCCAGCAAATAATTCTTCTTTAGATTGATGAGTGTGGACATTCAAAGTTTGTATTTTATATTTTCCTAGTGTTTCACATGAAATGAATCTTTAAAATAAAAATAAATTAAAAACAAATAATAACACTCTAATATCATGCAACACGAAAGCCCAAACATTTCCACAAAGAGCATTTTCTAAAATATGCTGTACAATATTAATAGGTGATATTCTCCATGAGAGCAAAGAAACAAAAAATAAATATTAGCAAATTTAACATTTCAATATCAGAAATATTGCAGTAAAAATTATTAACTTTTCTAAATATATCCAAACAAAACCCTTCTTTATTTAATGCCTAACAAAAAAACCTGAAGAAGTAATTTTCTATAGAACCCATTTGGGAAATGTTGATTTAAGGCCCACCAAGAAAAGCATGTACCTTTGCTGATAACTACGTATACATTTGCAAATGACACAATGTATTCTTATTTCTGAGATGCATAGAGGCTTTTTTCTTTTTTTTTTTTTTAATCAGGGACTCAATATATTTTAATCTCTCTAATAATAAAGTAAATGTCAAGCCCATCTGGATTAAATGAGAATGAATAATTAAAATGATGAGAACCTGGTATCATGAATGGGAAATAGATCTCTCCATATCCGACATTCTTCTTTTCTTGGAAGAGATTAGGCTCATTGTTTCTACTGTGTAAATCAAAATCGTAATAAATCATCAAAGAACATATGGAGATGTGGAGAGCTTTTATCATGTGAGTTGACAGTCCCTGATCAGTCAGTCACCAGGCTCTGGTGATGTCACTCATTCCTCTGATTTCCAGGCCAGCATTTCTGGGAATAGGAATGCTGGTGGAAAAGGGAGATGAGAGGATAAGGCATGTGCCTGACCTTATCCTATCCAGGTCATTTTCTTATAGGTTCAGGGAGCTGATTGCAGGGTCAGAATGAATTTAGCCTTTCTATATCCATTACTGTTTGTTTTTCAAAATCATAAAAAAATTAAAATGACGTTCACGCTCAGATTTTTCAAATTTAAGAAAAAGCTATCCTGCTGGTAATAATGGAAGAATTATATGACTATTATTCTGGGATCAAAAATGTTCATATTATCCACATTCTTGAGCTTAGTTGTGTGTATCCCTTTAGAGATATACACATTTGATTTTAGATAGTAATGGGAATCCACCAGAATTATACTGGAGGTGAGGATGAATAAGGTAAATGTATGCCTACTTCGCTATAACGAAACACCAAAACAAAACGCCATAATCTTAAACAACGAAGATATGTTTTCTCACAATCTGGAGGTAGAAAATCTAAGACTGAGGTTTCAGCAGTTTGGTTTCTGATCCAGTTTTCTAATTAGGGCTCTCTTCCTGGCTTGCCCCTGCCTTCTCTTTGTGTTCTCACCTGCAGATAGGAAGTGAGCTCTGCCCTGTCTCCTCTCAGAAAATCACTAATCCTATTGAATTACTTCCCCACCCTTGGAAACTCATTTAACCTTAATTACCTCCTTATAGGCCCTATCTCCCAAATAGGCCATGTTGGAGATTAGGTCTTTGCCATATAAATTTTAGGGGGATACAATTTAGTTCACAGCAGGCAGGAAATCAAAAACAGACAACTGCACAATATCTATGAGAGTATCCATCTGATTTCAGAGAGAAGAAATATGCATAATAGAAAGAGCCAGTTTATTCTAGCAGAACTATAAATGTATTAATAAGGAGACTATATGACTTACTTTCCATATTAGATACATGGAGTATTAAAATATTTCTTAATAAGGTCTTTGAAGTAGTTAATTAACCAAGTTTTATATAGTATCTTAATTTTTTAAGGAGATCTATTACTTAGAAAAAACATTTCCCAAACTGATTTTGCACAAAAAGGGTTACAAGGTCAAGAAACCCTAAGAGAAAGCTGCATATTTTATTGACTCTCAGTGCACATTAATATATTAAAAGCTTTGAGAATTTCTATAGTAAAGAAGTCTTTTTAATTCAGTATTTCCCAACTTTATTAGATTGTGGAACACTTTTTACTGAAATAAAAGCTATTGAGAACCTGTAGAGTTAGTTTTCCACAGGGCACATTTTAGAACACATTTTATATCTGTTAAAGAGCTTACCTAGGGAAGAGAGAAAGGAATACTTAGTGTGTGTGTAGAGTTCTAAAACCTATCAATGTCATTTTCTGGAAGATTCCATTTTTTAAAAAAAACGTATTTAATTTTTGATCAAAGTATATCATGAAAAAATGCATAGAGCATTGATTCTTATACAAGAAGATCATCTTAATTCTCAATATTATGGTTTGATGAAGAGTAGGAGACTGTTTACTTGCACTTTGAAGTTCACCTACGGTGTGGTGAGTAGATTTAGCGAGATGTTGAAAATCATACAAGAATTGTTGGATGAATTAGAGAAATTTAGACTCTCTAAGAAATTCAATGAGGGCAAAAAGTTTCTGTCATAAAAAATTGAGATGATTTTAACATAAGAATGAGGAACCTGTTTATTTCTTTTTCCAGATGCAAAAAGAAAAAAACCCAAAAAAGAAAAACAGCAACAACAACAAAGAGTGTGCAGTGGCAGGTTTCAACTAAATGCATTTATTTATGAAGTGAATATTTAATAAGTATTACTATGTATCAGCCACTCATCTTTGTCATATTAGAGATTATATCATCTTAGAATATTTTTTAGATAAGAAAATTAGCAACTGTATTCCAATTCACAGGAGCCACAGTAAGAAGAAAGGATCAGAATTGAAACACATATTAGAGTCACATAATTAGTAAGATTGGAAGTATTGCATGTAGGACTGATGAGGTGAAAAGTATTTCAAAAAGGGAAGTTTCTCAGTGATCAGAAAAAACATGAATAATTGAAGGAACCAAACACAATAAGTAAGGGAAGAAGTGGTACAAAGTGAAGTTGGAGAGATAATCAGGAGATAGATCATGTGATGTAGTAGGGACTGTGTCAAGGAGTTTGGACTTGAATTTAAGGAGTATGGAAATTATGCTAGTAATAACCAGGAGCTTATAAATGAATGTTAGCAATACAATAAACATATTTTGGATTCGATGAAGCCTGAATGGAAGATCATAGATCAGAACTGTGGAGATGAGTTAGTAGTTACTGTTATACAGCACTGGAAAAATGGCAAAGAACTTATCTAAAAAAATTCCAATGAGAATTGAAAGCAGAAACAAATGGAGAAGACAGTTAAGATTCGTAAATTGTTTTTAATCTAGCATGCATAGATTCAAGAATTTCATGTTTAATAACCCACAACAATACTTTGAGGTAAGGATTTTGAAATTATTGTTAATCACATCTTGTAAATGAGGATGCAGTCAACAGAGAGGTTAAGGTAGTAAGTGATACAACCGTGACTCAAAGCCAAAATGTCTCAAGAGAGGGGAGCTCTTAGCATGTATGCAATGACCCTTCTTAAGATTCCATATGAGAGCTATTTAGGAAGTAGAAGCAGCAAGGTGAGGCATTAGAAGCAGGCAAGATTTTGAAGAAATGGGAGGAAGTTTAGAAGGACAGTGCCCATATTTCTGTCTTGAGCAACTGACGCATGTTGATGTTATTCTTTGAGATAGCAGTCACAGAAGGGATGACTTGGTTTGTGGCATGAAACAATAAATTCTCATTTGGACATGTTGAGTTTTAAGGGCTTATGAACTTTCAAGTGGTATGATTCAGGAGCTGATGAGATATGTAGACCTGAAACTCAAAAGAAAGATGGTGCTGTATATATTAGATTTTGAAGGTGAGTCTTGGGAATCACATAAATAAACTATGGACAGTGTTGTAGATTGATAAGGGAATGGGGACCACATTAGAACCCTGGATAACAACAAAAGTGCCATAAAAAGAGACTCAAGAAGATTATCCAGAAAAATACCATAACAAGAATGATAGATTTCCTTCAAGTTAAGGTAAGTCAGTTTTTCCACTTTTACAAATAATATAAGAGGCTGTCTTGGCAAGTAGTAAAAATCTGTTACTGGAAGTATTGTCATGGATGTCTGAGGATCAGCTTCAGAGATAATATACAAAGTGGTTTGCATTCATTAGGAATTTAAACCAGATGAAATCTGAACTCTTTCTAATGACAAGAATTTATGATTCTCAACATTTTTCCATTCCATTATATGTTGAATTATATATATCTACAAAGCCCCAAACTATGTGATTACTTTAGTATTTGAGAACGTTTTTTTAAAAAATACAGCCAGGAGTTTAATTTTTTTCTTTCTCCATATCTGCCAATTTCTGACTTGGTAGTTGTAGTTGATATCAGACATAAGAACACACTATCTATTTGTTGAATTATCCAATCCATAAATCAAATATTGAATGATGGTCAGTGTTATGGTTTGAATGTGAGGTGTTCCCCAAAAGCTCACATATGAGACAGTGCAAGAAGGTTCAGAGGAGAAATGATTGGGTTTTAAGAGTCTTAACCCAATCCATGAATTAATTCCTGATGGGATTAATTGAAGTGGTAGGGTATGGCTGGAGGAGATTGGAATTGGGTGTAACTTTGGGGTATATAATTTGTATCTGGAGAGTGGGGACTTCATTCTCTCTGCTTTCTGATCACCATGCTGTGAGCTGCTTCCCTCTGCAGCTATCTCCTGCCATGACGTTCAGCTTCACCTCGAGCCAAAAGGAATGGAGCCAGCTTTCTATGGACTAAGACCTCTGAAACTGTGAGCCCTCAAATAAACCTTTTCTCTTCTATAGTTGTGCTGGTCAGATCCATTAGTCACAGCAGCGAAATAGTTGACTGAAACATCCAGGAAGCTATTTCTGGAATTGCTTCAAATTGCCAATGAACTACTCACAAGAGCCTGGTATACAGTTGGTATTCAATAAAAATTAATAAAATACAGTTGTGGTTGACAGGGGCTGGAGGAAGGAGCAATTAAGAATTGTTAATTAATGGGTATAAAATTTCAGTTGTGCAAGACCAAAGAATTCAAGAGATTTGCTGTACTACATTGTGCCTATACAAAACAATATTGTATTATACACTTACAAAAATCTCAAGTGGTATACAAAGAAAATTTTTTTAAAAAATTTAAAAATCGACTGGGTGAATTAGCATGGTATACCTGTTATACCAGTGACTTGAGAGACTGAAGAAGGATTTCAAGTTTGAAACCAGTCCCAGGAACTTAATGAGGCCCTGTCTCATAAGAAAGAAAGAAGGCTGGGAATGTGGTTCAGTGATTAAGCATCCCTGATTCAAAGCCCAGTGGAAAAAAATAATTAATTAATTAATTAATTAAAAATCCGTGGTGATTTCAAATAATTTCTTTCTTGAAATTACTGTGAGAATACTGATTTTTAATACAACTTTTCAGTTTTCTAGTTCCAGAATTCATTCCAATGGTTATTCTTGGAGTGTTTTTACCCCAAGGACAGTCAAGGAACCTGCCAGACAAAAATAGAAAAATTATCATATATTTCTGTAATTTTTATTTGTTAATAATAGGATCTGTGCATGTAAAAGTTTTGAAAAATTGAGGAATCTTGTCAGATCATGAAAATTAAGCTGTCCCATTTTTATTAATATTCATAATTGTTCCAATGCACAAGTCCAGTTTAAAATATTGAAACAGTAGAATTTTCTGGGTGGTTTATATAATGAGACTAAAATAAACTCCAAACAAGATCCAGAAATACTTACAAAGTATGACCCCTATCTAACTTTGACTGATACCAATTTCAAGTCTCATGCCTTAACTTTCCCCCTTTTTCCTACACCCGGGTGAGCTGATGAGAAACTTGAGTGCGCTCCCCTTTGGGGTCAATGGGAAGTTCAAACTGTGCAAGTCCCATCTGTGCCTAGGAATCCACAGCCAGTCTCCTTTCCTTCTTCCTTACAGAACCATTATGGACAAGCTTGGGAGCCTATCCTGTTCTTCTGAGAAAGCCCTATAATATGAGTAATAAACCTTTCCATACACTCTTGGTGCATGTCAGATGTCATCAGTCTCAACATATGGATCCTTCAAAACAAAACAAAACAAAACAAAACAAAACAGAATGAGCATTATTTGATAGTTCTATCAATTATCTAACATTTAACACTGATTTCTCTGACAGAACTTGGCAATGGTCACATTTTTAAAACTGGTACATTGAAGAATCAGCATTTTTTTTTTCCTTTTAGAAAGATTTTCATCTTATCTTCTTCCCTACTATATTCTTCCTTGATAAGCTTACATATCTCAAATTATGTAGATCTTCTTTCTTTTGTTATGTAAACAAATTAATCAACTTATAAATGACCCAGAGAAGCCTTCTTTATATATTTGCAAAGTTTTATCAAAAAAATACAAAATATATGTGCATACACATCACTCATGTACATGTCTTTACCCTACTCCCTCTGTATAAATTTGGGAAATGGTGACTAGTTGCTCTATGAATGTGATAAGTTTTCTTTTCAAATGTATATTTGTAAAAGCTTTTGGTAACTCATCTAACTGTTCATATGTTCCCGAAAGTATAGTGGTAAAAACTATGCTACTCATTCATCAGATCATTTTCCTCTTTCGTATAGGACACAGGAAGATTACCATTACAGTATCATTGATGGGTAGATTTAAGATTCCTGGTTGTATTCTTACCAGTACAAAAGTGATCTGTCAATTGTAGCCTAAGGCAGTCAAAAGCAGGTGGGAATTTTTCATACTTTCTTTCCTGTTCATGTAGCTGGTACAAATCCTGGCTCCCTGAGTTACTATTAAGGAAAAGGTTCCAGATGCAGCCAGTTAAACAAACTTAACAGTGCTGGTGATTAGAATGTTGTGCTAAGCTACTGAGATTTCAGGGTTTTTGTTACTCCTGAAAAGCACAATTTATGCCTAAAAATAAGCAATTCCAAAATATCCATAAACAACAGTTTATCAATTAAATGTCTCCATGACCTTAAAATATCTTTTGATGTCAGTGAAACAAATCACAAAAATGTTCAATGATACCTGCTAACGTATGGTAAATGGTACGCCTTTACTCCATGTACAAACAGAGAAACAACATGTATCCCATTTGTTTACAATAAAAAAAAAAAAAAGAATCATCGCGGTAGGCATAGGGGTCACTGCAGGTGAGTTTAGCATGTGGGAGAGAGACTGGACTCAACTTAGTACAGCATTGGCAGGTGGGAGTGTACAGTCAAGGAGCAAAGCCAGTCTCAGTGGATAGAAAATCACCAAGAGGAACTAACAAGGGTTAGGGGATTCTGACTAAACCAACCTACCAGGATTCTTATTGAGCACCAGTCAGGGTGATCAAACATCACCTGAGAGATGATAAAAATTGGGGAACATGATCGGACATTGAAGTTGAACAGATATCCCAGATGGGGAATTTTGCTAAACTGCCTTAGCAGAATTCTTTCCCAAACCTGGATATTTACAAGGAAGTAGATAAAGGGCTAAAAGAAGGTTAAGATCCTAACTGAAGTTTGGACCAGCAGAAAAATATTTGTTATTATTCAATGTAGTAGTATTTTTAGTGCTCTTTTCCACAATAATCTTTTTAAATATTCTACTCTCAAAATCTATTGATTGCTCTTACCCATTCCAAGGTCACACTTACTTTTCTCTATTTTATTGTTCAATTCTTTTCAAGCCCTTTTTCTTGTTTATCTGTCTTTGATGTTATCTTTTCAAAGAACACCTTAGCCTTTTGGAATCTGCCTCCTTAAAAATGAATGTATCAAAAGGGACAGCACACCAGTTCCCTTCCTGGCACTAGATATTATCCCCTGAGCAATCACAGAAGCCACTTAATAATATGCCATCAAAGGTAAGATAAATTACTTTTCCTGGAGTATTTCTTTAATTTATATATGTCTGTTCTCAAGGTCCTATCACTTATTTGAGAGAGAAGTAAGTTACCTACATGTATGCTAATAAACTAGCTGTTTGAAATCATTATTTCTTTACAGTCATTAGCACTGTTGTATCCCTGAGGATCTAACTCTTGCTGGCTAAATGTAGTTTTATCCTACTCTCTGTAGAAAAGTAAAAATTTTGGAAATATTGACTAGCAGCTGCATGGATACAATAATTTTCCTTTTCAAGTATATCTTCTTTGTAAAAATATATCATCAGGCTTTTATAACCCTTCATTTTCAATCTCTTGTTAAAAGAGAATAGCACAAATACACCAAAAATTTTGAGACATCAACCCAAATATTAATGTGATTCTTCAAGGTCTGGACAAGCAAATAATGAAATATAATGCTCTGTTAAGTTATATGGGTAGATGCTTAAATAAGTTTTAATTTGGTTGTAATTACCTTATGAAGCTAGAATTATGGATGGTTTATAAATGTCTTTTTCAAGAAATTGTGGTGTTTCATTGATGAAACCGATACATTTGGGTATTGCAAACGTGTAAATAATTTCCAGAGATATGACTTCTATAACTTTTTAGATTGAATTATAAATCAGCAGTAGTCTTTTCTGTTACTTTGTTTAAATTGAGACTCTAAGTGCAAAAATAGATTTGTGTTGAAGATTCTTTTCTTCCTCTAAAGTATTATTATTTGTTTTGTATTGCTTATTTGGAACTTAGACATGAACTTGTAGGCCTCTTTCTTATTATCTCACATTTTTACTAATTCCACCTTATTACTTAGCATTATTTGTTTGTAACTCTTGATTCTCCACCTAAATAATACAGCAATCGGAAATGTTCAATACCATATAAAGCCTATTGCATAGTAAAATTCTTAAAAATTGTCTCCTAAAATATACAGTCACCCTTTCTCAGACTTATATAGTACTATAAATCAATAGGAACACTCAAAACGTATATTATAATTCCCCCTTACTAAGGTTTACTTTATATAGTCCCATTACTGAAGATCAACAGTGAAAAAATTTCAAATGGAAATTTCCTGAAATACACAATTCGTAAGTTTTTAGTTACACACCGTGCTAAGGAGCTTGATGAAATCTTACAGTCTTGCTTATCTTTCCTGAGACTCCAATCATTCCTTTATTCGGTGTATCCACATTGTATGCATTATCTACCCATTTGTGACTTAATAGTCATCTTAGTTACCAGATCAAGTGCTGTGCTATTGCAGCACTTCTGTTCATGAAAACCTTATGGTACTTAATAATGACCAAAAGGTATCAGAGTAGTGGTGTTGGCAATTTGGACAGATCAAATAGAAGCTTGATAGTACTTCCTCTAAATGAAAAAGTAAAATTTCTCAACTTAAATAAAAATGTTTCTAAAACGTTGTCTGGTGAGGTTGCTAACATAGACAGTAAGAATGAATTTAAAAATGCAAAAATATTTAGGGTTCAGTACTATCCTGGGTTTCAGGTATCCGCTGGGGGTCTTGGTATATATTCTCCTTGGATAAGGGGAACTACTCTATATCTGCATGGCCTTGTCCATATTGATCACAATTAGGTCATGATGCCAGGAATATTAATTAAAATCTTAAAATGTGTTAGAACAGCATTATTTACAACTATTCCCTCTTAAAATTGTACAGAGTATCTAAGCATTTATTTATTGAATTAATTTTTAAGACACTTCTAGGTGAAGAAGACATCCCATGACGAAGTGACAGAAATTATTCCAGGATGGCCTAGCTACAGTGGGGAGCAGGCTATTTCATCAGACATTTTTGGTTCCCAGAATCTAAATAGAGGGAATTAATAACTGTAGAAACTGGTAATGGTCCATCACCCGTCAGCTGGCTTGTGAAATGGTGAATGTCTTAATGAGAGAAAGATGATTTTTCATGGTACCCATGACAAAGTGGTACTTGCTGTGCTGCAAAGTTCACGATGATTGACTGGTAGATTAGCAATTAGGAAGGACAGCTTTATAAATTTTTACATTTGAGATTGAAATAAATTCTATTGCATGACTTACAAGTAACAGAGAATATTTTTAAATATCATTTTGATGTAATAAGATTTTTTCCTCTACGTAAGTGACTAGCAATAATACTTAACAGATTTTATCTGTGACTGTAATGTGTGCATATATACCATATCTATGAATCCAAATACACACACACAGACACACACACACATGATCTTTGCCTTGGTTTCTGGCACAGAGCTTAAGAACTCTTGGAATTTTCTGAGTGTTTTGCTCTGCTAATGACATGACATAGGCTAGGACCCTAGGTAGCTTTAGGACTGAGTTTGATTGCCTGAAAATCCAACTAATTTCAGCCCCACCCCCCTGCCGACCTTTGAGGATGGGAAAAAGATCTAGATATTGAGTTCAATCACCAATAACCAATGTTTTAATCAATCATGCCTAAGTAATAAAGCCTCCTTAAACTCTTGAAAAATTAGGTTTGGGGAGCTTATCAGTTGGAGAACACATAATAAGCCCATTGATGAGTAGGGAAGCTGAAGCACCCAGAGGAGGCATGGAAACAGTGCCAATGCCCGCCCGAGCACCTTGCCCATGTACCTATTTCACATGACTATTCTTGAATAGAGTTTTTGATAATAAAACCATAAGCATAAGCATAGTGATTTCTTGAGTCCTCTGAATTATTCTAGTGAATTATTGAACCTGAAGAGGAGTTATGGGAAACCCTGAAATTGAAGCCAAGTTGAACAGAAGAATAGGTACACTGCACACCCCAAATTACAGCTGGCAATTGATCTTTCTTTCAGAAGTAGGGGCAGTCTTATGAGACTGCAATTCTAACCTGTGTAATAACTGGCACTAACTCCAGGTAGTTAAGACTCAGAATTGAATTGAAATGTAGAACATTTAGAGAATTGTTGTTGGAAAAACAGAAGCATAGCAAATAAGTGGTATGTGACCCGTCATGTTTTCTCTACCACATGTAGCGTGATTACCTTTTCACTTATATTATCTTTTATGATTCCTAAAACAAGTAAATAAGATATTTCAGGTCAAAATCAGCAGAATTTAAAAAATTTCCCCTCTAATTAGAAGATTATTATTATTGAAATACAGAACATATGTAAAATGGGGGGGGGAGAATATAAAGAAAAATTCTTTATAATCTCAATGGTCCAAAAACAAAACCTATTTTCAAGATTTGTGTCTGTATGTGTGTGTGCATGTACCCATAATATAAAAATATTTTTATATTTTCTAATTATTTGATTACTGACTTTGACTTGCTTTGATTTTTATTTTTTATGATTATTTTTAGTTTTATTTTTTTATTTTTAATGATGTGCTATGTCAATAATAGTGTTCTAGAATGTTCTTTTATAGTCACAGGTCATCAAGGAAGGAGTTCATATTTCACCATTCTGGTCAGTATTTCAAGACCACGTTTCTAGAGTTATTGTTCTCTTAAATCCCCAAAATGCTGAAAAGAAGCCTGGAATCAAAACAATTGTAAGCTATGTATATGTGTAATATAGAAGCATTTTTTGTTTTTAATATTTAATTTTTATGTATAAATTTGATTTGGTTTTATGCCTATCTAATCTCTTGGATCATATGCACATATGATAACATCTGCTTATTGGGGGCTTAATTTTATGTCTAAAATTCATCCGGAATTTTCTTTGACTTACAACTATTTGGTGAGACTTTACTTCTGAAGTCAGAGAGATCTCAGATGTTTGATGGTTTCCTCAATTTCTGCGAACCTCTGTTTCTTCATTTACAAAGTGGGGAAGTTTATGACTCATCTCTTAGGATTTCTGCGAACACTAAATCAAATATTGAAAGTATCAGTTTAGAACAATACCTAGCAAACATTCAATAAATATTAACTACCCTTCATGTATATTTTTTTCTTTTCTTGGTTATCTAAAAATAAGTTATGAGATAATTATTTGTGTGCTGGGAATGTAATTTGGTTGTTGAAATATAATCTCCATGATTAAAAATAAATTATTTACCATGCAATGCGAAGTTAAATAACATAGTGGAGGCTGTGCATGATGCCCCATGCCTGTAAATCCCAATGATTCTGAAGGCTGAGGCAGGAAGATTATAAATTCAAGGTCAGCCTCAACAATGTAGGGAGGCCCTAAGCAACTTAACAAGATCCTGTGGCAAAATAAAATAATAAAAAAGAATGGGGATGTGGCTCACTGGTTAAACACCCATGGGTTCAATCACCAGTAATTCTCACCAGTACCACCCCAATATTTATTTATTTAAAATAAGACAATGCTGTGAAGATATTTTCTTATCTAGAGATTTTATAAACTATAGTAGGGATAATCATGGATATATTCAGATCATTGTAAATAAATTTATCAATTTCTCCAAGACCTGATTCAAACTCTGTCTAGTTCTTGGCTAGTAACACCTACTACATGATATGCACAAAGGAAAGAAATTTAGGAAAAGGTGCATGGGACATTGAAAAAAGAAGTGAGAATCAGGAAATACAATGGAGTCTAGAAGATTTGTATTGATTTTTGCCTCTTTTCTTTGTTATTTTCTTCCCTTCCCTTCCCTTCCCTTCCTTTCTCTCCTCTTCTCTCTTTTTTTATTTCCACAGTGGAAATGGAACTAGGGAGCTCTACCACTGAGCTCCATCCCCAGTCCTTTTCAGTTTTTATTTTTTATTTTGAAATAAGGTCTTACTAAATTGCTGAGGCTGGCCTCAAACTTGTGATCCTTTTGCCTCAGTGTCCCAAGTAGCTGAAAAATCACAGTGCACATGGCCATGCCCAGCTTGAGTGTTTCTTTTGGATCCTCCAGAACACCCCCCAATTCCATAGACCAGAGTGCTGAGTGTCTGTTCTGATGCATGTCCACTGAATGTCAGTTATACTTAAACATAAAAGTTAGTGCTCTTGTCTAGACATTTCTGAAGGTACAAAGTTCTACTGAGTGTCACCCAGGAGTAGCACCCACATCAGAAAAAAAACTGCTTAGTTTTACTACATTGTTTGTAAAGTTCTCTCTAAAATTAAAGGGAGACTTTTACTTAAAGGGAAGAAGAGTGTCCTTTTTTCCCCTTGGAATCTAACTTAGTTTCAGATTAGAAAGCACAGAGCCATGAGAACTGGCCCTGCAGATGTGGTCAACCTTGATGCAGAGTGACACCAAGAAAGGCATGTTTCAAATAGGTGAATGGGTGAATTTAAAGATGACCTGAGTCCTGCACAGAGCCACAAATACCAGTGGAGTATCTTAGAATTAAATTCCCCATGAATAATCACCCCCAAATATGACCTCCTGCAATACTCAAAACACAATGCTTGCAAATTAGCATCCCACTTAGGATCTTGCCACTAGAAATACAGGACTATTTACATTCCAAGGATTTCAAGCAATCAAGAAGGGATCATTTAAAACACCAGGCCATCATTAAACGAACAAACAAAAAAAGGCACTCCAGTTGCAACCCTAACTCTTGAGAAAACAGAAGCACCAGGAAGCTGGTTGCTGATGTGGAGATGACACAGTGCTCCCAGAGATTCCCCTCTGCAAGTTCAGTCTGAAGAGGGAAATGAGAGAGTTGTAGGGGAGAAGTAAAACTTTGAGTCACATATGCTACTGATATTTCTTTTTAAGGAACCTCATGTTTTTCAATATGGGATTAGACCAAGATAACATTGAAAGAATAGATAGGACAAGAGGAAATAAGCTTTCAGTTCTGTTTTGGTTTGAACCTTAAATATCCTCCAAAGGGTCATATGTTAAAGGCTTGGTCACCAGTCTATGGTACTGTTGGGAGGAGGTGGAACCTTCAGGAGGTGGGGCCTTATGGGAGGAAGTGAGAGCATCAGAGTGTGTCCTTGAAGGGAATATTGGAACCACACTTCCTCTCCACCTTTTTGCCTCTTCCTAACATGAGATGACAGAGTTTTCCTCTGCCTCAGACTCTTGCGGTTCACATACTATTCAACTGCAGACCAACGATGGGGCAAGCAATTATGGGCTAAAACCTCTGCAACTACAAGCCAAAGTAAACCATTTCCTTCTTTTGAGTTGATTTATCTCAGGTGTTGGTCACAGAGAAAGAAAACTGACAAACACAAGTTGCTAGCAATTTTGGAAAATTAAAAGCATATCATGTCTAAACTGCAAAAATAAAACATTTATGTATATTATTATATCTGGCCATAGACTTTTAGTCAATTTTATTTGATTACATCAACATTGGTAACAGAGAACAAGCTTACTTGAATCATTATAGATTTGTTGCATGATAAATCTATATATTCTTATCATCATTACTATTCATTTGAAAGATATTTAGGCCAGTGGCCCTCGAAGGGTAGTTTCCATCTCAGTAGCAGAAACCTTGTCTGGAAATGTGTCAGAAACAAGAATTGCATGGGTTTTACTCCAGAATTTATGAATCAGAAATTCTAGTTGGGGTGAGTAATGGAAATTTATGTTTTGACAAACACTTTGGGTGATTCTGACACATGTTAAGGGATGAAAACCACTGTTACAAGCTCTTCTCTATTTGTTTTTGAATGTTCTGTACTTGCTTATTCATTCACCTTCATGTTAATTATAATTCCACTTTGTATCAGCCTAGGAGAGGATAGACTTGATGCAGGAACTAATAACTCCCAAATCTCAGTGGTGCAAATGGCACAGGTTTATTTCTTATTCATGTTACATGCTCACTGTGGGCTGACAGAGCACTCTGCTAATCATTAGGTACTAAGGGATTTGAAATGATGGAACAGTCACCATACCAGGCAATGCTGGTTGTCTTGTCAGAGCTAAAACCCAAAACCTTCCATAACTCCTTAGAATGGAAGAAGATCAAGAGAGTCACAAATATGAAGCAGCAGCTCTGCATGTGGTAGAGCTCTCAGAGCAAATGATGTGTCTGCCTTCCTACTTGTAGCACAGCTCAGAACTGCCTTATGTTCAACATACATGAGTGTCTGCAGAAACCCAATATAGTATTATGCTTTCCAAGTCCTGTTTATCACAGATTCATCAGTATGGCATCATGAATCTCAAAAAAGAAGTGTTACGACAGATTTACTGCTTTTGGCCCTGAAAATCACATTTAACCACATTTTCAATTTGCAGCATGTACATTTATAGACATGCTACTACAGAAGAATTAGTTACTAGCAAGTTTTAGATCATCCCTGTCAATACAGGTAAAA
Organism: Sciurus vulgaris; assembly: GCF_902686455.1. Taxonomy (NCBI): domain Eukaryota; kingdom Metazoa; phylum Chordata; class Mammalia; order Rodentia; family Sciuridae; genus Sciurus; species Sciurus vulgaris. The sequence goes on along the minus strand of NC_136475.1, from coordinate 33,094,010 downwards.
TGGCTGAGACCTTGCCATACACTGAATCTTAGGCAGCCTCAAATCCATTTGGCATCAGTTTTTATATGATGTAAAATTCTTTGACCCAAGATAAAATAATGCAATGAGCATTATATATAACATTTTGAGTTTCATTTGCTGGTTCCTTCCAGTGATTTAAGTAATCCAAATATATACAACAAACCAATGAACATATTCACATATACTTCAAATATTCCAGGGGATAGTATCTGATTCAAACTCATTAAGACAACCATATGGTTTCCAAATCCTATAGTTGTTATCTAAAGCACTTAGAAAGGTACCTGGCATATAACAGCTGACTGTTAGTATTTTTATTCTCTTCCATACCAGAGTCAATGTTAATAACTGATTGGACACCTCCTAGATTCTCAAAATTGAATGGGGTTATTTTGAAAGAGCAATAGCAATCAGAAAATAGTGACATGCTGAAGACCTGCAGCATTTTTTATTGGCTCTGCCCCCCTGCTGAATGAAGAGATGGTCTGGTTTTGTTTGTTTGTTTGTTTGTTTTGTTTTGTTTTGTTTTGTTTTGTTTTGTTTTGATTTGTTTTCTATTGTGACACAATCCTCGGGACTGGTGCTATAATATGAAGGTGGTACTACAATAAGTATGCTATAACATCTAAAGAAGACTGTGGGATGAAATAGTGACTGCTGAACCTACAATGACTTGTCACTCTAAAGGTTCTGAGGATAGGGCTGTTAATAAAATATTCAGGGAGTGGGATGACCCTTGTTCAGACCTCTGCTAAACTACTGTTGTTTCAATGGTGAAGTTAATGTGGAAATTCTGCAGTTGTCAAGATGTGTATACCAGCAAGTATGGTAAATAAGGAAACCTGATATTGACTTCTAAGTAAAACGAGCTTAGATGTTGGTGCATCTGTGGCAGCCCCAGTGTATACTAAAATCTAGATGCCCTACCTAGTTTAGCATTGATTCGGCCAATATGATGGTAAAAAATTATACAGTATGTCCTCTTCAAAATGAAACCAACAATCGACCCACTGGAGTTGTATCAAGATTGCTTCCTGAATAAACCAGCTTAGCTGATATCTGATGAAAGTTCTGCTGTGGCAATCCCTTCAAGAGAATTCCAAAAATCCTTCTTGGGTGTCACTGAAGAAAAACAGGAAGGAATTTTCCTAGAGATCAGAACCTGGTCTGATAGCCACGTCCCCCCAAGTAGTTTGCTTAATTGCTAAGGAAATATGGCTATTATACTCTTAGTTTTATCACATAGCTTGGTCATTCCTATATGCTGGGCCTTGCAACTGGGAACATTCCTTCAGGGTTTAAGTGGGAACAAAGGCTTAAGGTATGGCGTTGCCTTGTTGATTCTGCCTTTTTTCTTTTTCTTCAGTTATCATACTTTGCAACCATTGTCAGTGTTTAAGAATTACGAAACTTCAGAGTTGAAACTAGTACCTGCACATTAAAACCTATGAGTAAATAAAAGTAGGACGAAACAGTTACTGCAAGTAAACAGAGCTAAGTTTGGTAGATAGCGATAGATGTGAAGTCAAGGTGCATAATCCAAAGTGGGTGAGGGGTTCTTGGGAGAAGGACGGGAAGAGCAGGAGGATGAGGTCCTGTTGGAGAGAGGTGGCAGGTGAAAGAATGGGAAGAACAGATTTTAATTTCATATGTGTCACATCCCTGATTTATTTTAATGAAGACTCTGTACTTAAAATGAAACAAACTCTCTTCCTACCTTTGTCTGGAAACCTGGCTAATTGAGATTATGCTCTTAAAAATGAAGGGACTTGATTAGATCTATTTGTTTTCTGCTATTTCTGTTGAAAATTATCCCATTTAATAGGATGGTCTGACTTTAAAGTGTCATAGTATATGGAAACAACACAATAAAAATTGTATCATTGCCTGGGGTCTATTTCATTTACGCATGTGAAATAAGTGTAAAAAATTAAGTATTTGTAACTTGACCCCAACCGTGTTTGTGTCTCTACATAAAAATCTATGAAGACTTTTTCATTTAGAATATTTGTTTGAGATTATTTTATATTTAGAACAAATAAGGAGCATTGGTAACAATCTTTATCCACAGCTAAAATTTAACTTCTGTGGAAGTAAATACCATTTTGTTCCCGGTTATATCTCTGGCTTCGAACGTGCTCTTATGGAATGAATGAATGCATGAACAAATGGATGAAATGTTTTTAACTAAATTCTATGTATTGCTCTTTAAAATGGAAATTTAAATGTTATGTGCCAATAATTAATTTTTATTGAAACATAATATTTGTGCATCTCTATTTATGGGGTACATATTGATAATTGAATACATGTATACAATGTGTAATAACCAAATCAAGGAGGTAAATACATCTATCTTTTAAAATATTAGTCATTTCTATGTGTTGGGAATTTTGTGGTCTTCTTTTGGTTATTTTGAAATACATTATAGATTTGCTGTACCCTACTGTGCTGTAAAAATCAGAGCTAATTCCTCCTTTAACTGTGTGTTGGTGCTCCTTATTGAACTTCCCTCTGTCTCTCCTCCCTACTTCCCTTCTCAGTCTCTAGTGACCACTATTCTACTCTATCTTTCAGACCTCTTAGTATCTAGCCATGAGTGAGAACATGTCGTTTTTGTCTTTCTGTGGCTGAAGTGTTTCACTTAACACGTTGACCTGCAGTTCCCACCATGTTGCTTCAGATGACATGCTTTCATTTCTTTTATTGGCTGGAAAATATTCTATTGTGTATATAGCTGCTGCTTCTGAATAATATTACCCTACTTCACAAAAGGGGTCTATGGATAGATAATAAGGCAACAGAGAATACATCCTCATTTTTTATGACCACAGAAAGTACAAAAAACGCCAAGTCAGAATTCCTCAGGTGAGCAGTGACATGAGGTCCAGCTTGGGACAGCACATCACTGCATGCTGCAGAGGCCTTGAGGAGCACAACATTCTCTGGGACTGGTGAACTGAGCGAGAGGGAAGATGCCACCAGAGGGATCGCAGAATGACCTACGGTGTGGGCTCCCTTTGAATTTCTTTTCCTATGTCTTCAGAAATTTCTCCCATTTAATTATCTGCACATGTGGAACTATGGTTCTCAACTCAAATGATCCCTGCTTTCCTTCAGGTTACAAATATAATATCTGAGAACATTTTTAATTGTCATAAATGATATGTAGTGTTATAACTCACATGTGGTGATTAAAGGTAAAAGGTGCTGTTAACCATCTTGTAACATATAGGAAAACCCTCCACAACAAAAATTATTTAGTACAAAATGTTAGTAATGTTACTGCTGAGAAACCCCAGTAGAGTGTTTTGATTGGATCAAACACCTATGAATTAATGAGGTTGGTACTAAACTGAATAAAACTGAACCAAAGGCTGGGAAACTCTGCTGTGGACATAGATGGGATCAAAAGTAATTCACCCCAGGGTGACCACAGAGAGATCCCGAGCAAAAAAACTACAGCAAATAAACTGAAGAAATTCATTAGCTCTCAGAGAAAATTGCATTAGTTGTTAAGGACATGTTATTAGATCTTGTAAGGAAGAAGCCTCCTAGAAAAGTGTTTTTCAAACTGCAAATTCGGACCCATCACTTCTGACCCACTAGTAATACCAATTTGGAGGATCACTTGTGACATTATAAAAATTAAATACAAGAGAAAAGGGAATAGAAAGTACTAAAATGTGTATCATTACTATGAAATTATGACACTTTAAAATTATATGTATATTTGCTGACAATGAAAAAAGTCTTAATATGTAAAAATGCTACCAAAAAACCCACCACTTATCACTAGTTATAATTTGTATTTCCTCAGAAGCATTTTTATTTTACTAATTAACACTTGTCCAGTCAATAACCTGTTCTCAAGTCTTCAAGTAAACCTAAAGTGGGAAGCCATCTGCAAAAGTGCATGAGAATATAAATTTGTTAAAAAAGATTACAAAATGGAAGATATCTGTCCAAGTTATGGTGATACATATTTCTGAGGGTTGTATTTGCTTATTTTTATTTTCCTGTACTGTTCAAAATTCTATCATTGTAGAACTTTTACATTTCTGTTACCTTTCTAATCAGAAGACATACACATATCCACAAGAAATACTGCTATCATTTGAGAAAGCTATCACTGGTGGAAGAATGATAAGCATAGGTTCGAGTGGGTTTAGAAAGAAATGATGTAATAAAGAGGAGAGTCATTTGGAAGTGAAGAGGATAACATATTAAATGGATATTAAAGGGAAGAGAGAGAATTTTTTGTTTCATTTTTAAATAATTATCTGAATTTGTGAGAAAACTCCATTTCAAGTTTATGGAGATGCCAACTGCAAAAGAAATCTTTGAAAGAGATTTTGAAATAGTAACTTTTTTTTTGTAATGTAGGTCAGTCTCTGAAAATACTATTTTGAAAATTGACTTTCATTTAATTTAATAAATTATTTTTTATTATTTAAATAGGCATTTTCTCCATTAGAAATCACATCACCTAAATAACTACACAACTGTAAATATATATGCAATTGTTCTCATGAAAGCAAAACCCTGCAAAGCCTTGTTGCTATTCTTCTCACAGCAAACTAGGATAGATCACTTCAGAGCTTATAGCTTTAAATGAATTTCCAGGAATTCAAATATTTATGGTAAACATCAGATCATAAGTGTGTGCTAATGTATAAATCACAAATTATTTATGGACTATTATAAGAGATGAATTGTTTGCAAATATTTACAAACTATTTACAAGGCACACTAACCTTTTGAAATGATTTATCATGTAACAGAATACATAAAATTATGACAGGTAACAAATCCCTTGTAAAATATTTACAACACATCAGTTGCACTAATATTAATTAGTATACTCATTATTTCAAGTAATTGGTAAGTGATTTACAAGTTAGTTCTCAGTGAGGCAGATGAAGCTTTACAGATTGAAACAAATATATCCTTAGAGAATAGGGGAACCATATTTTATATCTTCCTTAGATTTCCTGCTAGAAACTGAGTGCACTATTATTAATTTGGGCATTAGCAAAACTATAATGGGAATTAGTCAACTGAGTAAAATTTGGTAAACGGGTAAAAATTAAGAAGGCTTAAGAATTCCAGTAAAGGCATTGAAACTCCAAAATAAGTTAATTTCTAGCTCCTTTTAGGAAGCTCTCCTGGGTTTCTGCTTCTTTTGGTTCTCCCACCACTATGTACAAATTGTAAGGAGAATCACTGATGGACTTCACTTTTTCCAAGTCTGTTCATTATGCAAACATTTCTGAAAAGGGAGTTCAGAATAATGTCCATCAATGACTCTGCTAGAAAGATGTGCATAATTCTGAGTCAATCATAGAGATTTATCTCCCTAAAGAAGCAGAAACCCTCTAGAGCTTCACAAAAGAACCTAGAAATTAACTTATGTTGTGATTTGGGGGCATTCAATAATACTTTACTGGAATTCTTAAGAATTTTTCAAAGTAGATATTCTAAAACATGATGCTGATGTTCCTCATCTGTGCTATGAGTAATTAGTTTTTGCCTGATCTAGGAGTCTTGTGTTCTGTCTGTTCTACAGCACAGTGGGTGGTTAAATTGCTAGCTTCTAAATAGGGTAAATCTCAGACTCTTCCTAATTTTTTCATAGTTCCATGTTTTACTGTAAGGAACAGGCTCATGTAGTAACCTTTCTGTGGAAAATTATTGAAGAACTTAATAACTAATTAAATAACTATCAAATTTTCTACCTGGAAGGAAATATTGTTTCTTTTCATAGTATAACAACTAAAGCAGGATTTCCCAATTTTGATACTACTGACTTTTGGACTAGATTATTCTTTGTTATGAGGGATCATCCTATGTACCATTGACCAATTTAAAGTGATAACTCTTCTCTATTGTCATGACAACCAAAAATGTCTCCAGATATTAACAAATGTCCCCTTGTGGCAAAATTGTTCCTGACTGAGAATCATGAACTTTGACCTAAAAAACTCTCATGGCTAGACCTGATTTCTACAGGAGAAAGATACATAAACCTTGCCTTGGGAAGGGCATTACAGGGAAAGGCACTAATTATGGATGAAGACTAACTCAGGTAAATAAAGGGACCACTGATATTGTCAACAATATGGTTAGTAGAAGATGTTTGATCTTACCTAGTTTTAGCTAACTCAATAATTACGTGAAAGTTTTTGCTCAGTGGAAACTGTCTTTCCCTTGTCTTAAAAGACTCCAAGTAGAGTATTGTGCACACTGCTAAATATTCTCACTGGTGAAGCGAAACTGTAAAGTTTCTTCGCCATCCTCTTCTTTCTTTATCTGGAATAAAAAGTAGAGAAAGTATCTCCCATAGTTTTTGATTAACCTCAACTATCAATAGAGGACAGGTATAAACATTGTTTAGTGAAGACAAGCAAGCAGAAAATGCTAGAAACTTCAAAGAAATTGAACGATTTGAGGAATTAGAGCCATTATCAGGAAATACAGAGAGAGTTAAAAGATAAAACTTAGGGAGAAAAGTTTCTGGAAATTAAATATACATATAATCCACATGTTGTTCTACCATGAAGGTAAATGACAATGAATTTACCAAGAAGCTAACTGGACTGTTAACTTCAAGTTTCCACATTTTCATGGACGCTCCCTCAGGGTCCAGTTTAAAAATTTGACCACATTATCATTTATTTTTTGTAAAATTTGCAGAAGTTATTGCTCCATTGGTGCAATAACTCAATATGGTGAGTTATTGCTCACCATATTGCTCCATTACCATGATCCTTTTGTTACTCTTCCTTTTCCAGTGGTATTCGCATGGCAATTGGCAACTTGAATGTCTTAGGGTCTTAACATATGTGTCAATGGATAGAAATCAGAGAGCACAGGTGAATTTTTTGGGAAAAGTACATGTCTATGATCAATTACTTATTATTTTATTTATTTATGAGTGCAGACAATAAGCCATAGGTAACTTGCAATACTTGTGATTATTTTTTCAATAATAGGCATTTCCTACATTATATAATATCACAGGATTTTAATAACCATCTCATAATATCAATTATCACTCGTGAAATCATGGAAATTATATTTTGTAACAATATAATAATAAAGGCATTTTACTATACCTACTATTCTATGCCAATATTTCCATACAATTATTTATTTTAATGTGTTATTTTATGCATTTATTACTCTGAAAAGACTATATGCTGCAAATTGCCAAAGAGGTCCATGGAAACACCAAAAAGATAAGGAATTCTTAGACAAAGAGGACATTTTGTACACTTAGTTGGGGTTTAGAGGGCATATTCATGCATTTAGTAGTCACCGTTTTGTATAATTGTTATAGTTCCCTGCTCCAGAGTATTAATGGCTTCCAAAAATCATCCTACTGCCCATTTGCTGACTCATTCACAGCTGAGCATGTAGGGCCAGTGGTCAAATCACTAAGCAAACTTGTCTTGTTGGCACCTGGCATTAGAATCATGTGGAATAGTGGAGAAAAATAAATAAATATTGAAACATATGGAGCCAGCTGCTAATCAGTGCTAAATATTTCTAATTATCAGATCCATAAAACTATGCAAAAGATTTGGTTCTCATGGCATCTAATTAAAAGGTTTTGCTTCTGTCAGAATGTACTTGAAAATACCATATGTACAGATATAATTTCTTTCTATTCTATGGGAATTAACCAACATAAAATTGATCATAAATAGGATATCTGTAAAGCACAATTCCACAGGAATACAAGTAAAGAGTATAACTTTTGAGATGCATGCATTTGTACCCATGTGATGCTAGACTTCACTTTGTGCATTTTTATCCTATTGGTACTGGGGTTCCACCTGTGCAACAAAAGAGCCTGAATAAACAAATATTCCTATAATAAATCTCCATTCACATTAATCAATAAGTCAACAAATTCAATGCACGTGGTTTAAAACTAATCTGATTACACAATCACCTAGCTCAGTACAACAGCATGCTAATTTTGAAATACATTTTGATTGTTCCTATGTGTGTTCATTTTAATTACTATCTTTGGAGCTATTAATCATAAAACTCAGACACAATGAACAAGAAGAATGTTGGTGTACAATGAACATGTGAACTGAAAGGAAGAAGTCAGGCAGAAGTTATGACACAGCAAAACAATGGCATATATAAAATAAGCCATATTGTTGGCAGTTGTCTAGGAAGAGAAAGGAATTATGTATAGTCACAGAGATAAAGAAACTGTATATGGAAAATGCAATATGCTAATATACTACAATGTATTTGAGAAAATATATATAAGGACAAATGTATATAAATACATGATCCATTTCATATATGTCCCTATTATGAGGTAACAGTGTCACTGCTGAGAACAATGAATGGGTACCTGGAAATCAGGACACAGAAATGTTTATTTTTTAAAATATGTCATGATGTACCTTTTGAATTTTATAACATTTCAGAAGGTTTTTTTAAATAAATGCATTTATAAGTAAATTTAGTTGCAATATAATTCTCAAAGACAAGGGAAAAACAAATTGTCTACATGGTGATTATGGATACCTTATCAAAAAATAACTCTAAAGAGATTAGCAAAAACATATTGGGCAAAACTATATTACAAACTAAAACTAATGGATAAGAAATTAGATAAAGATTATATTATTTGGATTAAACATTCACTTCAAAATGAATATGTTTTGTCCCAATATTTATACAAGTAGATATACAACATCCAAATACAGAAGATATTGCTCTAACCCCAATTTTACTGGAAAATTTTGATTTAGCTGTTAGACTGAAATTTACAAGAAAATAAAAAAACAGGCATGGGATATTTTGATTAATAACAATGATGCTGTAATGGTTTCATATAAAGTGTTGTACCCTACTGAAAATATGTCCTGTTTTTGAATGTCTATGAACATTTCTTAAAAGTTAGATTACAAAGTATATCTTATGAAGATTACATTATCTGACGTCTACGAGATGATTTCAGAAATTAATAATAAATAAACCAAAATAATCAAACTACTTGGAAACTAAAAGCACTATACTTAATAACTTTAGGGTCAAAGAGAAATCAAGATTGCAATTACAGGCTTAATAGAAAAAACAAAGTTGACAAGACTATATATCAGAGTATATGAGATGCAACAAGGTAAAATCTGAAGAAAAATAGAAGCAACATACTTTTATTATGAAACAGGAAAAACAATAACGAATGAAGTCAGCATTTAATTAAATAAGTGAGAAAAAAGAGCATGCTCTGTATTCATAAAGACTGTAACTAAAATTACAGTGGGGGAAGATTTAAAGTAAAAGGATGAATGAAAGCAAAATGAATGGATTAAAAATATAAACATTTAAGAATGAAAAAAAAATAATCATGGCACTGGTTATTTGAAAAGATCGATAGAACAAATAGCCCTCTGACAATGGTATTCAGAAAACACCAATTCAAAGGACAAATAATTAGAAATGTTATATAACCTCAGAGAGCTGTGACTTGTGATGACATGCGAAAATTGTTTTTTTTTTTTTTAAGATGGGAGAAACTTGAGTGTTCCTAAATTTGAGGGTTAGAAGCCCCTAGATAGAAATTTATTGAAGAAGCACAAGAGGGGAAATCAATAGGGCAAGTTCTTCAAGAAAACAGGAGCACTGGTGGAGAAATAAGCTGCAAGAAGAATGGATAACTCATCTATTATAAAGCAATAGGTGGAAGCAGACTCAGATAAATTGGTAAGATGATGTGATCGGAAGCCAAGGAGTTAAGAGAATAATGGAGTCTCTCTTGTCTTCCCGAAGTAGGCTACAGATCATCTGCTGAAGAGGGGAAGTGAAAGGGTCTGAAGTCCAAAAATAAAGGCAGCGGATATAGTCACTGTGAAAACTCTCCAGGGAAACACCACCTAATGGCTGAGCAAAGGCAAAAGAAGCAGGAGATACCATCTCTGTGAGAGTCAGAATCTCCACTGAGCATTTGCCCTTGCCAGGTTGCCATCCACGGTTCTGCAAAGGAGTTCTGCAAAGATGGAGGGCAAGTCAGGCTTGCTGAGTTGCTTCAAGATTTACTGCCTGGGAAGGCTGTCCAATGTCCAGCCAGTATGACTGAGAAACACTCTTCCCAGTTAGATTTGGAGTAGTGAAAGGGATTAGGGAACCTTAAAATGGTCCCAATTGCTAAGAAATAGTGGGGTGAGGAGAGAGCATGCAACTTATGAAATACCTAGAAATTCCCCTAACAAGAAAGGTAAAAGACTTGTAGGAAAGCTGGGTCACATATCACATGCAAGACAAAAGATGTGAATAAAAGGAGAAGTATTAGAGATTAGAAAGTGAGAGAGTTGGCACTGTACTAATGTTCTCTCCAAAATGATTTATAAAATTAATATTATTTTATTTGCCAGAACAGTGGGACTTCATATTGTTGAAAATCACAAATCACACAGATTCAATAATGTGTGATAATAGGAATAAGATATTGAAAAAGAAGGATAATGGAGGAAAAATTGTATCTTCAAAAGTTAAAAATGCACTTAAACTTTAATAGTTAAAAAAAAAAAAAGAGGTCACATGGTGGCTCAAAAATCATTCACATAAAACCCAAAACTCCAGAAAGAGACCCAACAACCTAAGTATTCATGAGTATATATGCATATCTTGAGATGCATATTTAATATAGTATTTTATAATGTTGCTTTTTACAAACAAGAGACAACTAAGCCCAGCACTGTGGTGCAGATCTGTAATTCCAGTGACTTGGGAGGCTGAGGCAGGAAGATTGCAAGTTTGAGATCAGCCTCAGCAAGAACAAAACAATGGCTAGGTGTAAAGTGCCCCTGGGTTTTATCTCAAGTACCAAAAATACTGCTACTACTACTACTACTACTACTACTACTACTACTATCACCAGTATTACTATAACAATATAAAATAGATGAATGATGTTAGAAAAAATACTAAAAGCAGATGCCATAAAAATGATACATTTTATTAAATTAAACATGAAACTGTATAAGAAAAAATCTCAATCACCACTGAAAAAAACAGGTGGTTCATAAAAATAATTAGCAACCTAGAAATTATCACAGCTATATAATAACCTTAATATGCAAAAGATTCTCACCATATTACTGATCAAAGTCAATATTCTGGTTTTTATGTTGTGCTACAGCTATAAAAAATACAAGTATAAGGAAAGAATAAGGTGCTGTTATACAGGAAGCATTTGCACTATTTTTGCAACTTCCCATGAACCTATAATTATCTCCAAATAAAAAGTTTACAAAGCAAATTGCATACAATATGTCAGGAAAATTGTCAAAAGATTTATAAATATCCATTTTAGTCAGAGTACTCATAAGTACACACATATCATGTTTTACCCATCAGTAATCAATTCATTCTAATAAAAACAGTAAAGGTAAACTTTTTTTTTTTTTTAATTAAGTTGGCTACAAAAATATCCTCTGGTGTGAAAGTGAAGACATTTGTTCATGCTACTGCTGGAAGTTTACATTCTAAAAAATTAAACATTAGATATTAAAATCTGAATTGCATATCTTTCATCTAAGCAATTCCTTTTTGTTATTTATAAGGGAATATTAAAGGAAGTCTTCATATATGTAATATCAAGATTATATATAAAAGTATAATTTATAAAAGCTAAAAACTGCAAAAATCTCCAAATACACATTGATAGAGAATTGGTGGAATGAATATCCAACATCCCTTAAAATGGTCACTTATAAATAACAATGGTCCATATTTTTTGGTAAAAAGTATCAGTCAAAGTTGTAGAAAATTATACATATTATTGTATCTGAAAATACATATATGAACTTATTTGAGGACAGAAGTGTTAGTAATTTGGATTTTTCCATTTTATCAATAATCATCTTATTTATGGACTTAAAATGACTTGTTTATTATCTTAAGAAAAATAAGTACTTTGTCTATTTTAAATTGGATTTAAAATTTACAGTGATTTAAAAATTCAAGTGATTCTAAAAGTCCCACTTTCAAACTACATTCATAACTTTCTGTTTCACAAACCAACAGACTTTTTTTGGGTATGATATAATATGATATTAGCAATTTTATACATACAAATGCATAAATGTGACACTGAACATTGTCATTTATTTTAACCTTCAGTAACTGCTTCAAAGATTTGCTGGGTTTTCATTTGCAGAATTTAGTTGTGCTGTTTTGTATTTCTAGGAAAAAAGTGTAACTTTCCATCTATTCTGGTCTGGAACAACATCGTCAATCTAGTTAACGGTGAATAAGAATATTAGAGACGTATGTGACAATTGATGTGGAAAAATTAGGTTCCTGCTGGCAATTACCCATCATGAACAGATTGACTGATTGCCAGAGTTAAAACACATGCAAACCGTCAGCCATCATAACAGGACAAATATCCCAGAACCTTGGTGCAGCGTCAGGTAGAAATTCAGTTTTCACTGCAGGGAACCTGCCCTCGATGCCACACATTCATAATCTCCTCCCATCAAGCCAGGTCTACACACTCAGAGACGTCCATCATTCCAACAGTCAAATATATGTCCTGTCAAATACATTCAATGGCTCTTATGATAGGTTGGACGAGAAGTGACATGCTACACATGATTGAGTAGAAGGGGCATATCGTATACAATTCCTGCTGTCATACTTTGTCATTCTATTTCTATATCTAGGTGAGAGACTTAACCTTGACATTTCCTAAGTTTAGATATTGTAGCCAATGAATGGAAAATACAAGTGTAAAAAATATTTTAATAAGTTGCCTATAAAAGAGGACTACATGATAAAGTAGTTAAGTCAAATAATAAAATTAATTTATTCTCTTGGTGATATATACCAAGATTTGTTGATTTTGTGTGCTGAAAACAAGTGTATTGCAATTCAGTAAGAAGAATCCAAACAGGAAGCAAGTGAAACTGAACTTCAGCTTTTACCTATATTGCCAAAGGAGTCCTTCAGATTCTGCCCTGTGCTGATGTCTTACAAGGTATTATCTCCTTTATTCTGAGGATGTGTTTCTCATTATACAAATGAAATATCTATATTTCAACAGTGTATTCAGAAAAGCATTCATTGAGATCTGACTTTGAGCCAAATCCAAGGCTAGAGAAAACAAACTGATCTGCCTGTGACAGATAACATATTCTAAAATTCCAGGAAACTTTGACCATGAGGAGTAAGTGGGCTAATATTTTTTTTCACCTTCATTTTTTAAAAAGATTTTAATCAGTGGAACTAAGTTAGTATGGTTACACCAGCTTCTCCAGTTGAAACTTCTTTTCCCCTCCAGTTCAAGGACATGAGAAAAGAGAAAAGACATGCCTGGTCTCCCTCTGAACTAACTACATTTTAAAAAATCATATTGTATTAGTAAAAGAAAACAGGTTCTTCCTTTTAACATTCATACAGTTTTAATGTGTTTCCTCTAAAATTCAGGTGTTCCAACTTAGCGCCAATGAGATTGGATTAACAAGTAGGAGCTTTATAAAGAAGGTGTAATGAACCCTTTCGCTAGTTTTTTTTTTTTTTTCCCACCTCTGTCACATAAAAATATAATATTGCTTTCCCTCAGGAGGATGTTGCCTTCAGTAAAACACTGCATTTGAGATTGGCTTTGAGATCATATCTGTAACTTAAACCAATATGATTGTGACGTATTTGTTATGATTTGCATCTGGAGAGTGTGCCAAATTCTCATGTGTTTAGAGGTGGGGCTTTTGGGAAGAGATTGGGTAGTGAGGATTCTGTCCTGATTTCTGTGGAGTAGTCCATAGATGGTTGAATGCATTACTGAGATGTGGGACCTAGCTGGAGGAAGTAGGTCAATGGAGGTGTGACCTGAGCTTATCATCTCTCTCCAACCATCCATCTCTCTCTCTCTCTCTCTCTCTCTCTCTCTCTCTCTCTCTGCCTCTGCTTCTGAAACCATTAGTTGAGCAGCTTTACTCTGCCGCACCCTTCCACCAATGATGCTTTCTGCCTTGAGCCAAATGACCATGGACTGAACACCCTATAACCATGAACTTACAAACTTCTTTGCTCCACTAAGTTGTTTTTATCAGGTATTTTGTTCTCAGTGACAAAGCTGACTAGCACACCACTGCTTTTGTAGTTGTTGAGTTGTAGGAGTGATTTATAAGTTCTGGACAATAGTCCCTTAGCAGAAACATGTATCTGTTGCATAATTGCAAGTATTTCCTCCCATGCTATGGGATGTTTCTTTGTATTCCAAATTTATTTTCCTGTGGAAAAAAATCAAAATTGTATTATAATTTTGATAAAGTTCATTTTGTCTTTTTCTATTGTTTCTGCTTGTGCACTTTGTTTTATATCTAAGACATAGTTGGCAAATTCAAAATTCAATGCTGTGAAAATTTCCCACTGTTTTTTTTTAAAGAGTTTTACAGTTTTAGATTCTGCATTTAGGTTTTGATTCATTTTGAATTAATCTTTTATATAGTGCTAGGTAATGGTCTAATTTGATTTTGTCTATATTCTTGTATCTTTGGAGCAATTCTCTCTTCCTTTGAATGAAAATCATTTTGTTCCACTATCAGTTTTATGTTATTTTAATTAGTATGACTAACCACATACACATATATACACATTAGATTAGGTAGTCCAAATCGTATTGAATGTGTTTCACAATTCCATGAAGGAGTTTTTAATACAATGAATGCTAATCTTCAACCGCAGAGTTTCTGATTCAGCAAGGGTTATGGAACCTTAAAAATTATATTTCTAACAAGTTCTGAATGATGTTCATATGAACCACTTGTCTAAGACATTCCTTCTTCAAAATACAATGTATAATAATCAAGAAAAAATGGGTCATATTTCTTTAATTAAATCATATTAATTCTTCCTTTTTTCTATTGTAAACAAATGGAGTACAACTTGTTTGTCTGTACATGAAGTAGAGGCATACCTTTTGTGTAATCATACATTTACATAGGGAAATGGTGTTTGATTCATTCTGTTATTTTTTCCTTCCCCCCACTCCTCCCACCATTCTTTTACCTCTATAGAGTCCCTCCTTCCTCCATTCTCACCTCCCTCCCAACCCCATTATGTACCATCATCCACTTATCAGCGAGATCATTCATCCTTTCATTGTTTGAGATTGGCTTATCTTCTCCAATTTCATCCATTTGCCTGCAAATGTCATAATTTTATTAGTCTTTATGGCTGAGTAATATTCCATTGTGTGTGTGTGTGTGTGTATATATATATATATATATATACCACAGTTTCTTTATCCATTCATCAATTGAGGGACATCTAGGTTGGTTCCACAATCTGGCTATTGTGAATTGAGCAGCTGTGAACATTGATGTGGCTGTATCTCTGTAGTATGCTGATTTTAAGTCCTTTGGGGATAGGCCAAAGAGTGGGATAGCTGAGTCAAATGGTGGTTCCATTCCAAGTTTTCTAAGGAATTGCCACACTGCTTTCCAGAGTGGTTGCACTAATTTGCAACCCCACCAGCAATGTATGAGTGTAACTATTTCCCCACATCCTCGCCAACAACTATTGTTGCTTGTATTCTTGATAATCGCCATTCTAATTGGGGATAGATGGAATCTTAGGGTAGTTTTGATTTGCATTTCTCTTATTACTAGAGATGCTGAACATTTTTTCATATATCTGTTGATTGCTTGCAGATCTTCTGTGAAGTGTCTGCTCATTTCCTTAGCCCACTTATTGATTGGGTTATTTGTATTCTTGATATAGAGTTTTTTGAGTTCTTTATATATTCTGCAAATCAGTGCTCTATCTGAAGTATGAGTGGCAAAGATTTTCTCCCACTCTGTAGGCCCTCTCTTCACATTGCTGATAGTATCCTTTGCTGAGAGAAAGCTTTTTTAGTTTGAATCTATCCCAGTTATTGATTCTTGCTTTAATTTCTTGTGCTATTGGAGTCCTGTTAAGGAAGTCTGATACCAAACCAACATGTTGAAGATTTGGACCTACTTTTTCTTCTATAAGGTGCAGGGTTTTCTGGTCTGATTCCAAGGTCCTTGATCCATTTTGAGTTGAGTTTTGTGCAGGGTGAGAGATAGGGGTTTAGTTTCATTATGCTGCATATGGATTTCCAGTTTTCCCAGCACCATTTGTTGAACAGGATGTCTTTTCTCCATTGTATGTTTTTGGCACCTTTGTCTAGTAGGAGAAAACTGTATTTATTTGGGTTTGTGTCTGTGTCCTCTATTCTGTACCATTGATCCACCTGTCTATTTTGGTCCCAATACCATGCTGTTTTTGTTACTATTGCTTTTTAGTATCGTTGAAGGTCTGGTATTGTGATACCCACTGCTCACTCTTCCTGCTAAGGATTGCTTTAGCTATTCTGGGTTTCTTATTCTTCCAGATGAAGAATAATATTTCTGTGAGGTACATCATTGGGATTTTAATTGGAATTGCATTGAATCTGTATAACACTTTTGGTAGTATGGCCATTTGGACAATATTAACTCTGCCTATCCAAGAACATGGGAGATCTTTCCATCTTCTAAGGTTTTCTTTAATTGCTATCCTTAATGTTCTGTTGTTCTCATTGTAGAGGTCTTTCACCTCTTTTTTAGATTGATTCCCAAGTATTTTATTTTTTTCATGGTTATTGTGAATGGGATAGTTTTCTTAACTTCTCTTTCTGAGAATTCATCACTTATGTATAAAAATGCATTAGATTTATGAGCATTGATCTTATATCCTGCTACTTTACTGAATTCACTTATGAGTTCTAAAAGTTTTCTGGTGGAATTTCCTGGTTCCTCTAAATATATAATCATGTCATCAGCAAATAGGGATAGTTTGAGTTCTTCTTTTCCTATTAATTTATTTGGTCTGTCTAATTACTCTGGCTAGAGTTTCAAGGACAATGTTGAATAGAAGTGGTGAAAGAGGTCACCCCTGCCTTGTTCCAGTTTTTAGGGGGGATGCTTTCAGTTTCTCACCATTTAGAATGATATTGGCCATGGACTTAGCATAGATAGCCTTTACAATATTAAGGAATGTTCCCACTATCCTTATTTTTTCTCCTGATCTCCCACAGATCAAATCAGTGTATGGCTTTTTGTCTCACTGATGGGATGGTTAATAGAGAATCTCAGGTTGGCAGGCACAATCTACATTCAAATCCTAGTTTCTGACATATTTCCAGATTACATTAGGTTCTCTGTGTGCACAGATCAAATGTTTCTTTTACACATTACTTGTTTCCTTTTCTAAACCAAGTTAATATATTAATGATTATTACATTAATGATTATATTACTAAAATAGATATTTTTATTTCTACCCTTCAGTCATGTTTTCTTGCACACCCAGCATTGGATTTGTTATAGAGAGCACCCCAACCCTACCTCCAAATCCACTCTAGTTACATCCACTCAATTCGTCCTGGAATTTGATATTTCTACTAGCTTATGAGTAAATAAGAGAAAGCAGGATTAAGGACCTTGATGTATAGGAGTAATATTCTGACACCTTTATTACAAAATATCTGGGCAAAATAATAAACATAAAAAAAATAAAACAGAGAAAACTTCATGATACAAACCCAGGATCTTTGAGATTACAGTAGATGGAGAGAAACTGACAAATGCCTGCTACCTTGCTGGATGGAAAGATTCAACAGGTGCTCTTCCAGTAAGTACAATCACTTTGGGGATTCCTGGGATGAGTTCTTTGGGATGCCTGCTAGTCTTAGAGCTTGAGGTTTTTGTAACTCCTTCTCCCACTTCCATGGATAATTTACTGAGAAGTAGGGGAGGGGAGGAAACAGGAAGAGTTCCAGACTGATATCATTTTCAACCAGAGATTCATTCAAGTCCAGTCCTTTCATAACGGAAGCCACTTCCAATGATTAGAAACTACCCAAAACTGGACAAATAAACTGAACTTTGTTAAATAAGATCTTATAATTAGTACAAATGTATAAATCACTTATTGACAAAGAACTAGTTTGTTCACATTAAAATAGCTTTTGTTAAACTTTTTCAATAGTTTCATCAGTCACTTTTTAAACAGTTATCAATAAACAAGAAACCATGAAGAGCGTTTTCAGAACAAGCAGAAATTTAAAACTAAGACACAGATTTTATCTGTTTCACCCACTGGGATACTAGTCAAGCAAATCAAACAAATATTAAAAACAGTTCCCAAATTTAGTGGTGATAATAACATGCCTAATATAGTTTTTAAAGGAAATGCAATTTATTTAACAAAACATTAATGTTAACCGTTGAATTTACCTTCACCAAGAAATGTAAAATTGGGGAAAGGTAGGGTAATGTCTTATAGTCTAAGCATTTTTTTCTAAACTTAACTAATTGCTCATTTTTAGGCTTTTTCATAAATGAATCATGACCTCCTGAATGGTGACAGGGAAAAAAAATCTACTGAAAGAATATTTATGAGACAGGTGTACAAGATTTGCTTTTCATTCTTAAGTATAAAATGTTTTAATAATGTTTACTTCTTAATCATGGCTCACTTATCCCAACAGACTTTTTTCAATGGGATTTCAAGAATCATCTCAGAACTAGGCCACAGAGAAGGTTCAGAAATCAAAATAATTTTTTGAGAGTTGGAGACAACCGACACTTATTGTATAGTTACAGTTTTTCTTCTGTATTCTAAGTAAACATAAGATTCTGAAAAATGAGGTCCAAATGGACCTGCTAGTCTCTACAGAAAAAGATGAGGTATCAGTGTCATTTTCTGTTTAGAAGATGATAGTGACCTCCCCTCAGAACCTGACACTTGCTTTCCAAGTGTTTCATTGTTTTAAAGTTTATATGCTTTATTTCAAATTTTACCTCATATAAACTACAGATTTGAGCTGTGTGTTATTTTGTTTTTTTAAATATTCAACTTGGCTATCTGACATATAGAATGGCAATTCATTAGCTAAAGTAAAAGTTATTACCCTCCCAAGATCAAAAACAGAACAAAAATGTCCCTTCTCATCACTGATATCCAATAAATGGTGCTTGACAAAATTCAATTTCCATATGAAAGAGAGAACCTAGATCCTGATTTTATACCTCTTATGAAAATTAATCCAAATTGTCAATATATGTAAACGTCACTTGCAAGATTAAAATTTCTAAAAGATATCCAAAAAGAAAATCTGAATTTCAGTTTGATGATGAAATTTTAGATAAAACACCAGTTATGGTCCTTAAAACAAAGATTACTTGGATTATATTTAAATTAAAAATTTCTGTTCTACCAAACATACTGTTAAAAGAATGAAAAGACAAGTCACACACTAGTAGAAAATAAGACAGTCCCCAACTAATAATTTACTATTCTTTATGGTGGATTTTTGGGGGGACGTAATCCCATAGTAAGTTGAAGAACATTAGTATTTATAAAAATTTATTTGCTAAGCCACTAGTACCCAAATATCTCCAAAATTCAAACCCCAGTTAAAAGTGGGTGAAAGAATTCCACTGATACCCACCAAAGAACATATTACAGAAGACAGATAAGGATTTGAAAGATGATTTATATCATATGCATTAGGGAATTGATTGAAAATTAAAACAGTCATGAGATACAGCTACATACTTATTGGAATAACTAAAATCCAAAAACCAGGCAGCACTAAGTGCTGGTAAGGACAAAGATGAGCTCTCATTCATTGCTAGAGGGGATGCAAAAGGGAACAGTTTCTTTGGAAATGTGTGCCAGTTTCTTACAAAGCTAAACATAATCCTATTTATATAAACCAGCAAGCATGCTGATAGAAAAACATATCTCCTCATAAAAATCTACACAGACATATTTATAGCAACTTCACTCATAATCATGAAAAAAAATGAAATCAACTAAGATTTTCTTCAATAGGTGAGTGTGTAAACAAATTGAAACATGTGATAAAAAGAAATGATTGCTCTGATCTGGCTATAAAACCACATGAATCTCAAATGCATAGTGCTTAGGGCAAGAATCCATTTCAAAGAGATCACATTATTATATGCCTGCCTATTGCATGAATTCTGAAAAAGGCAAAACCAGAGAGATATTAAAAAGATTTGTGGTTGCCAGGAATTTAGGGATGGGTTTTGGGATCACTGAATATGTGAAGCAGAAGGGATATCTTTAGGCCAGTGAAACTTTTGTGTTTTTGTATATGACACGGTGTAATTGTGGATAAATAACATGGTGCACATGTGAAAATCCATAGACATAGCAATCTAAGAATGAATCTTTAAGCAAAAAAAAAAAAAATTAATATAGTTGGCAATAAGTTTATGAGCTAAATGCTGTTATTTTCTTCACTTTCAGGTGGAACTAAGTTGTAGAGAAAATTAACACCTTCTGCAAAATCACAGAATTATCAAATGGTCCAAGTCAGGTTTAAAAATCTTCAGCGAATTCAAGAGACTTAGGGTTTGAAAGATGACAGTTTTCTTAAAGATTTAATGCTTTATGGTCTAAAACTGTAGAGTATTTTATAAATTACTTGCAGAGAATTTATGGGGGTAAATCAATATGATAGCAATAGTATGGCAGCATGCAAGAAGTGGATATGATTTTATTTAAATTACTTGTAGTGGAATATTATCTCCCACACTTGTTGTATGAACAAACAAAAATTTTCAATTTAGAATAAATCTCTAAAAGTATTTTTCTTCAACTATAGTCTCATTCTTATAAATACTCTTTAGTTGACCAGTTGACCAATCTTTAATAAATTCCAGACAGGTGACTGAATTATCACTTTTTAAACATTTCTAGGAAAGAGGAGGGTGGAAAGGAATAAATTGTGTGTGTGTGTGTGTGTGTGTGTGTGTGTGTGTGTGTGTGTGAGTAGATTTGCCAGTGTTTGTGTGCAAGTCTTTCAAAACAAAGAACCAAGAAAGGAAAATGAAAAATAATACTACCATTCAAATAACGTAGAAGTACTGAAATAAGAATGACAATTTGGTAAATTCAGAAGACAAAGAAAAATGTAATAAATACAAAAGGTGTCAAAAAGGAGAAATGAATGGATAATTGAGGGATGAAGAAAGGGAGAGAGTAAAACAAGGTGCAGAGATAGAAGGAGTTCAAATGTGTGAATGGAACAGACCAAGGAAAAATAGTGGATCATGGACAGAATTGACAAAAGGGAAACTGGGATGACATGTGTTTCAAATGTTCAAATTAAAAGTTGCCAGGAAAGGCAGTGGAATGAATCTGACATAACTTTCCTATGTACAAATATGAATACACCATAAAGAATCTCCACATCACATACAACCACAAGACTGGGATCCTAATTAGAATAAGACATATTCCATGTTTGTATAACTATGTCAAAATTGACTCTACCATCATTTATAATTAAAAAGAACTAATAAAAATAAATTAAAAATTAAGGAACAATAATATACAAATATTCCTTGAACAGCATCAGGTAAGTTGTAAAATGAAATATAGGATTTCCACTATTTTTGAAAATGAAAATTTTACATTTTCCTTTACGTAATTAAAATTCAGTTATTTTTACTATCAATTTTTGTCACTCATGTATTGGCTCCAAAATGCAATAATTGAGGCAATAATTGAAAATTTTTAAAAAATTATATGCATTTATGTATATGTCAAAATAGAACCTTTATAATTATGGTATTATGTATAACTACAATAAGCAAACAAAGACATTTTTTAAAAGATGAAAGGGAAAAAGTTCATAGGTGAAGATAAAAGAAAAATACTTAAAGATAGGAAGTTAGAAATATACCTTCAAGGCTTTGTGTTACAAATAAATCTCACACATACTCGGGTCTAGTACTATGTGATCAGACCCTGGTTGATGAGAACATGTTTTCAAAATTATTTAAAATATTTGTAACAGAATCAGATACAGAAGAGTGTTGTATCACTGATATGGATTTATTTATGGCCATGCCTTAATGTGTGGATGTAATAAACAACCAAGAAGTATTTGAAAACAGAAACTTAATGACATTTAAAATTTCCATGATTTATGGAATCACTACGAGAAAGTATTCAAATGTAGGTTATAGAGATTATACCAAATAATATTAACAGATTTTATTTTCAATTTTAAGCTTTTTGATTTTCATAACTATTGCTACATTTGTTTCTGTTCTTTTAAAATATTGACTCGAAGCTGGGCACAGTGGTTCACATCTGTAATTCTAGCTACTCTGGAGACTGAAGCAGGAAGATTGAAAGTTCTAGGCCAGATTGGGCAACTTAATAAAAACTTATTTCAAAATAAAATGTAAAGGACTGGGAATCTAGCTCGGTGGTAGAGTACTCCTAGTTTCAACCCCCAGTACCACCAGATAAATAACTTCATAGTGACAAACAAGCAATTAAACAGGCTGTTCGAACAGTGGGATCAAAATACTGCAATATTCAGTTAGTCTGACTTTGCTAAAGCAGTCATCCCAAAAAATGCAAGGGAAAAAGAAAAGGGCTGGTATTCTGAATCCATGCTGCCTAACTGCTGTATTAAAATAATGCTGAAAACAGTATTATTTTAATTAAAAGGTAAGTACTGAACGATAATGTACTCCACTCTCTACTATACCGATGTTAGCAAATAATGTTTAACTGTCATTGTCTCAGCCCATTAGCTTCTCCATCTGGTTATCTTATTATAGTGGCTCAGTAAATTAGTCAATGTTCTTATAACCTCCAGGAAACCCAGAACAGGTCATGTCTTTTGCTAGATTGACTGGAAATTGCTATCATTAGGTGACGGTGTCTGTATTCTCTCCAAGAGCTAATGGGCACCACTGTAGAGTGCGTCTGGGCCTGCAGCATGGTTGTTTTTCTCTTTCTTTGTGTAGACCCTGGAGCGATGCAAAGATGGATCACTGAGGCTTTTACAGGTTTATTCCTGAAAGTACTCCATTAGCCCCAACAGTTCTAACTTTATCTTAACACTGAATTGCACTTGTCCATTAATATAAAACCTTTAGTGCCTTGATTCTGGGATGCTGTGTGATGTGTAAATGCTTAGAAAAGACCCTCTAAAAGTCCATATCATTAGGAGCTGCCATGTGGCTCTGGGTGATGTCATTTGGGATCAGAATACTAATGACCTTTAAATTGTTCTGTGACTTTTCTTCTTTATTTCTGAGCTGATGTCTATTATATTATATCATTTCCAATAACTGCCATGAACTGTGATTTTTGATAAGAATATTTCTTTACTTTTTAGCTACCTACCCTGTATGCTAACCACAAAAAGAGTAGAAAACTAAAATCTCCAGGACACTTAATAAATTGTGAACTATAAGAGAGAGACACAAACGAAATTTGTACAAATCTGAGTTAAAAATCAAAATGTATACCTTGCAAGATTTTTTTTTTTTGTATTATGATAACCTTACAGAATACCTAGCTCAAAAGTTAAAACACACAGAGGTAAGAATAAAATAAAGTGACAGAAAAGGAGAATTAGGGAAGAAGAATGTACATGACCAAACGTTGCGAAAAGGCTGGAAACTATTAAATTTGAGGAGGCAATAAAATCAAATCCATGTTTTGAAAGAAATCCATGTTTTATTATCTAGAGATAATAAAACTCATTTTTTTGTTTTGTTTTGTTTGGTGAACCTGAGAAGGTGTTACTATGTAACGTTAAAATATAATTCACCTGGCAAATATAGTGCAAAAGCGCTAAGGAAGATGTCTTTATGTAAGTATCAGTCACATTTGAAATTACAATATGACTTTTTTCTCAAATTAGAGTATATTTACAGAAGAAGAAACTATAATTGAAAGAGAATATAGTATCTAAACTATCTTCAAATGTACCATTTTCTGCCACAGTATTTCTAGATTTGCCTGCAGTTAGGAAAACCTGCCACTTACAAAACAACTAATCTTCATGTGGACACATATATTTGGGGAACAAAAAATGCTCTGATTTGTGTTTGAAATATTAACGTCTATCTACTAATTCTATTTATTTCTTTGCAACAGAACTTTATTTTAACTGTATTGTGTAGAAGGCATGCTTTTTTGTGAATATAAGTCAATATTTTATTGATGAGTTTATTTATATAAAAGTTTATGAGAGAAATGCAGATCTATCTTTTACAAAATGAATTAGAAAAGAAGGAAAAATAATACAAAATAAAATGAGCCATGTTGTTAAGACCTGATGGGTTTCATATTCTGAAACATTAAGAGAGGGAAGAGTTTGCTTTGTTTTATCAAATTGTGTCAAGTAGTTCTGCTTCTCAGAGGCAGCTCCCTCTGGTGTGTAGGATACAGTAGCAGCAGCCTAATGTGCCAGAGCAGCATGGAATAAGCACAGGGTCAGCCAAACCTGGTAACAATGCCAGCAGGGAAAAAAATCACCTCAACTCAAGGAGAATTCATTTAACTATAGCAATAGCTGTGCTTTAGGTTGTGATTTCTGAACCTATGCATTGACATAATTCCTTTGAGTTTTATTTTATATTTGTGTATTTTGTTGCTACTCAGATCTGTGGTGTTTCATCCACATCATCGGGTGCGGTTTACCTAGCAGTTGTAGTGCAGAGCACCCAAAGAAGGCCTGGTAGAGCAGAGGACTGAAGTGAGGAGCTGAATACCATGTAAACACGCACTTCCTCAAGTCTCCCAGGCCCTGAAAATGCGTGTAGAGAAGGCAGCCAGAGTAAAAACAAATGCGGTGGATCTTCCTACATGCTCTCTGAGTGTTCTTTAGATTCTGTGCACATATTCTGTGTTTTTCAGATTTTTTTATTCTGAAAAGTTATAAATTCAAACTAGCACTAAGTGAACAATGGAAAGATGTCAGACACAGGGACCACTTGTCATCTAAAATAGAATGCATATCAATTCTAGGAAAGATCATCATTTTTCATTTGTGAAGAAAATCATACATACGCGTCTATATAGATATAGATATAGATATAGAGAGACAGCATGGATTTTTATTTTGGTTGATTACCTTTACTTCACATGAAAAACTTTAAAAAATAATAATTATCAGTACTGAATATCCCATATGTACTAAACATTGTACTCAGGACTTTATTCATTTCTCACTTCGATCCTAAAAATACCAATAAATATTTTACTTGAAGTAATTAAATATTAAAATGAAAACCTTTAAAATAAAAATATTTCATAAATTTATTTGTACATATTTATATCATATATAAATAAACACACACATACAAACACACAAAGACTAAGTATCCATCAGTTTTTCACTGCTGTGACCAAAATATCCAAAGATAACAATTTAGAGGAGGGAAAGTTTATTTGGGGTTCACAATTTCAGAGGTCTCAGTTCATGGTTGGCCAACTCCATTTCTCTGGGCCAGAGATAAGCCAATACATTGTGGGGAAAGGGTCCAGCAGAGGAAAGCTGCTGAGTTCATGGCAGGGTCAGGAAGCACATAAGGAGAAGGAGGGAAG
This sequence comes from Sciurus vulgaris, assembly GCF_902686455.1. Taxonomy (NCBI): domain Eukaryota; kingdom Metazoa; phylum Chordata; class Mammalia; order Rodentia; family Sciuridae; genus Sciurus; species Sciurus vulgaris. The sequence continues at coordinate 33,068,547 of NC_136475.1, read as the reverse complement.
GTGCTTCTGGGAAGATGCACCCTTCCAGGGCATAGCCCCAGTGACCCATCTCCTCTAACAATGTCCCACCTGCCTACACTTACTCAGTCCATTAAAAATAGGATGGAATGATTAAGTTGAAACTCTCACAATCTTACTGTTTCACCTCTAAATATTCCCAATTAACAGGTGCCTCAAATCCATTCCATACAATTCACCCCAGCCCCCAAACTCATGTCCATTTTATAATGAAAATTACATTCAGTTCATCTTTAAGAATTTTATACTCTTAACAATTTTAATATTGTCCCAAAATCCAAGTCCAAAGTCTCCTTGAGATTCAAGGCAAACTCTTGGTTATTAGCTCATGTAAAAATGAAGAATAAGTTTACTATATCCAATATACAGTGACATAGGGCATATTTTCCCATTCCAAAAGGGAGAAAAAGGGGCATAAAAAGAAGGGATGAGACCAAAGAAAACCCAAAACCCAGCCAGAGAAACAGGTCCTAAAATTCTTGCTGTAACTTCAGACAGCATCTGAGACACATGGCCTTGTGTTGTGTTCTCCAAAAGGCTCAGGCAGACCCACTCCTTTGGCCTTGCCAATTATAATATACATGCACACATTTTAGCTCAGCTTGTTCCATAACCAGCAGTTTCTCTTGGTAAAAAAAATCAACATTACAAGCATCTCTTAATTTATGGGGTCTCCATTTCAGCACTGATTTCACCTTCACTGCTTCACATATCAAACTCTCAAGAGAAGTCTGTGGGGACTCCAACCTTGCTACACTTTGCCTGGCTTCCAAGGCCTTCCTCTAAAATTCCCCTGGAAGACTTGATGATCTTTTAACTAAAGCTTCCTGCATTCTTTCAGAACCAGTACCACATGGATGACCCTAAGGTCTGGTGTCATCTTAAGCAATACCTGTTTTCCCTGGAATCACTATCACAATGGTTTCTGAGTGACTGCATGGCTTAACATGTTGAAACAACTTCCTAGATGCCCTGTGCAAGGAGAGCATCACCATGATTTCTTCTCAAAGGAATTATCTCTTCTGTACCCTGGAGCCTGTAGAAGGTGCAGTCTTAGAAATTCCTGAGACGCCCTCAAGCTATGTTTACTATTGTCTTTGTGCAAAGTACTTAATATCTCTTTAGGAGTTGTATTCTCTTCAACATGCACATCTTTTCTTTGTTCCCAGGTTTACAACTACTTTTTGGCCAAACTGCAAGTTTCAAACATTCTTTAGCTGTTTTCTATTCCTGATTTTCACAGTAAACCTGGCTAAAATCTTCCAGTAATATCCATACTATTTAGTGAATGCTGTGCTGCTTTGAAATCTCTTCTACCAGATTAATGAGTCCAACATGTTTAAGTCACCTTACACAAAGCCTCAGGACATAGGCAAAATGTAGCCATGTTTTTTGCCAGAATATAAAGGGAATGGCCTCTAGTCCAATTCCCAAAAGAATCCTAGTTACCCTCTGAAATATCCTGACCATGATCTGCATTCCTATAGGCATTCTGGTCATTGAAGTTCCCACCAGAATCACCCATTAAGATCCGTTTACAATATTCTAAGGCTTTTCCAGCCTGTGTTTCTAAAATTTTCAAAATTCCTTCTACAAACCATTTCTAAATGCTTCTGAACTACATGGTTGAGTTATTCACAATGACGTCACCACTGGTACCAATTTCTGTTTTAGTCAGCTTCATTGTTGTGACCAGAATATCTGACTAAAAAAAAATAAAACCTTAGTGGTGGAGGAATGGGAGGCATTATGGTCACCTGACTCCATTGTTGTTCTGGGCTTCAGATGAGGCAGCACATCATGTGGCAAAAGTCCAGAAGAGTAATGCTGCTCAGCTTGTGATGGGATCAGGAGGCAGAGAGAATGTGGAGTTGTGGAAGGGAAAGAAAGAGAGAAGGAGTTGCAGGGAAGACATACTCTTTCCGTGCATGTTCCCAGTGATAAACCTCATCTAGCTAGACCCTACCTGTCTATAGTCACCACTCAGTCAGTCCATTCAAACTAGGATGAATTGATTAAGTTACAGCTCTCACAAACTAATCTTTTCACATCTAAATATTCCTGCATTAAGAGAAACATTCAAAGGATACCTCATATTCAAACTATAGCACATCCCTAACCTGAAAATCAAAAAATTAAAATGCTCCAAAATGAAAAATTTTTGACTGCTAACATGATGTCCCAAGTGGAAAATTTCATGCCTGACTTCAGGTTATGATTTTCAGTCAAAGTGCAGGCACACTAAAAGTATTGTAAAAAGTGACCTCTAGATCATGGGTGTAGATGCATACAATGTAAGTGAATTTCATGTTTTTATTTGTGTTCCATCTCTAACATATATCATTATGTGTACATAAATATTGCATAATAAAAAAATGAATACACAAAGCACTTTTGGTCTAAGTATTTACAATAAGGCATACTTAACCTGTAAAAAAATGCAATATATATTAACATTAACTTTTAAATTTTCTTCTCTTTTCCAAGTTCCCTTCAATTTCCTATTTCTTTTTTGCTTTTTATCAGACTTTAAAATTTATGTCTAAGCTTATCTTCATGTATTTTTTATCCTTAGTTTTTCTGTTTCTATTTAGAATTAAATGCACTACACACACACACACACACACACACACACACACACAGATGTGAGATTCTCTGAAAGATTATCTCTTTGGCTTTTGCTGTGGTCTGTTTAATATTAATTTTCTCAGGTCTTTCTTCTGGGGCTAATCAGATTCCTCAAAGAGGATCTTTCCAATATGTTGCTGGGAGAGGGTAGATCTGGCTGAGGACACTGTGGTAGGAAGGGGTGAAAGAGAGTTGGTTGTCTCACTGTTTGGTTCACACTCAATTCATTTTTTGATGAAGGTATCCATGTATCAACTGTGATTTCTGTATTCATTCTCTGGCTTATTATGCCTGGAAAAGACAGAATTGGGAAAGTATCTTAGAGTTAGAATACCCATATTTTTATATAGCCATTTCCTGCTACCTTTCCTATTATCTTATTCCAGTTTCGTTCTAAACTGGTACTTTTCTGTTTTTAGCCTCATTTTCAACCTAATTTCTAGAGGACCCATTGGTGACAATTTCTAAGACATTTTGATAATTTCTCAACTTTTCCCACTTTGGCTACATAATATGCTAAGTCAATAGGTACCACACATGGACTTTTTGCTCTGATTTTTTATGAAATTATACCCATATAATCCATTTACTGATATTTATATGGGGTTTTAAGAGGAACATAACACTAATCTGATGGTTTTCACTGAAATTTATATGAAAAATATCAAAAATTCATAATAGTACAATAATTTTTCCAAAAGAAAAGATAGAATTTCTAAAAATTAGATGATAGCACCTGGTCTGTGCAAAATGTATATTTCCTTTTAGGATTTAGGCAACCTAATATAGGGTCTCAAATTGTAAGGCAACATAATTCATAAAGGTAGAATCCTTGGAGAGGAAGCCTTGGTGGAGTTAGGGCTTGATTTCCAAGGACAGGAAAATATTACTGCAGAACTTCAGTGGAAAAATTTTACTTTGAGGGTACTGTGGTCTACTATGTCACCTCTGAACACCACCCCATCAAATTCATAAGTTGAAATCCTGATTACTAAGGTGATGATCTTAGGCGATGCGCCTTTTGGAAGCTTATTAGGTCATGGAGTTTGAGCTCTCAGAATGGGATTTGTGTCGTTATAGAAAAGGTCCTAGAGAACTCCTGTAACACTGCACCATGTTAGGTTAGAGTGAGAAGATGTCTCTATATAAGGAAGAGAACCTTCAATGGACAATGAGTCAGTCAGTTCCTTGATGCCGAACTTCCAATCTTCAGTCCTGCAACACATTTCTGTAGCTAATGAACCCACCATTATATAGTACTGAATTATGTCAGCTCCAACAGACTAAGACAGAGGGTTCACATATCATTGCTGGCGTTGTGTGAGTAACTGACATGTTAAACTCAGAAATAACAAAATTGAGTCATAAGGTGTAGTAAAAATATTGAGATTGAAATAATGAATACTGTCTTTGGAGTTACAAACTCTCAAAGCCAAGGCTTTTGAGAAAAGTCCTTAATTAAAAGCGACAGGTCGAGGAAGAAACATCAGAAACAGCACTGGAATATGAAAGCATTGGAGATGTTCCCAAGCAAGAGAATTGGGGCAGTGATGTTACCTATTCAAATTATGGGGACACTAATAATGAAGAGAATTAAGAATGTATCCCTCAGGCAAAGCCCACACTCAATCTGGCATGAAAATGGCAGAAAGAAAAGCCACAAGGGGAAATAAAAGCTTTTAAACAAGAGAAATGAACAGAATAATGAATGATATATCCTCAAGACAGCCATTAGTAAACTAGGTCTAAGATTTGATCAGATTTTAGAATTCCTGGGAGCACAAGGATGACACCCTGATATTTGCTTATGATATGTGTCTTGTTAATTCACTGAAACTTCTGAAACGTGGAAGTCAAGCGATTTTGTATTAGAGTGATCACTTATTAGGGAAGGAGCAGCAATGTTTCTATTGGAAACAGACCAAAGAGGATTGAATATTGGCCCTTGTGTGAAAACTGGCTTTAAAGAGAAAGGTGAGGATGAAGAGTTAATTTGGACTTGTATTATAACTTTCATTTCTCTAGGCAAAGAAAAGACTCTTGAGATAGTGAAGGCCAGCCTAGTGCATTCATTGTCATATTTGGGATATATTGTTATTTGTTTGATATTAACTGATGAATGTAGATAATTCAGATAAGCATTATTAAGACAGGAGAAAATAGGGTTTTTTAATCTATAAATGTAATTTTTATATCATGTCTTAAGTTACATAATTTGAAGATAATAGCATAGTGCTTATAAGAATGTACGTCAGTCAGTAAAACTTGGCCTTAAAATCCCTATTTTAAGGAATCATGTAATTTAAAATATCCCTGTCACAATTTTCTCATATATTAAGTGGGAATAAGAATTTTCTTTATCATAGAGAGGTTTTTTTCTTTTGAAGGTTAACAGAGATAATAACTTAAAAATATTAGCTAGGCACAGTGGCACACACCTGTAAATCCCAGTTATTTGGGTGACTGAGACAGGAGGATCACAAGTTAGAGGCCAGTCTCAGCAACTTAGAGAGACCCTAAGCTTTAGGGCCACACTGATCTTGGTTCTTGTTTTCTGCTACCTGGCATGATTTGAGAGGGAATTTATGATGCTTTCTATAATGGTAAAAAGCAAATAGCCTAAAGGAACCCCTCTCATCTAGGGTTGCAAATGCCAAAAGCAATAAACAAAAAGATGTGCAGTTAAATTTGAATTTCAGACAAACAGTAAATAAGTTAAGAAAAATCTTCTCTGTAATATTTGGGAAAAGTTTGAAACTACCTAAGCATGTTTCATTGTTTCTGGGTGATTGGGTATCCATGAGGAGGAGGATCTGATGTGTTCAGTTGAGTAAATGGTCAGTCTCTCCCCTTAAAGTAAAAGTATCTGTGGTTTTCTTTACTCAATACCATAGGAATGAAGCAAGGTTTAATTAAAGTACATTGTAAGTCATACTTGATACTGCCCTGACTGACCACAGCATCTCAGCCATAGTTCAATTGTTTCTGCAAACCACCTCAGCCATACTGTATTGCACAAGAAAGCCACATGAGTGAAGGTGTTGGTTGGTTGGTCATTGGTTGGACTTACTTCCTTCAGTGTCTTATCTCACACATCTCTGCCCAACATGAGTCATGCTTGGCTAGAGCATTTCTTTAGTTCTCATTAACCCTTCAATTGAAGAATTTCACCTTCAACTTAAGAAGTTTCTTCCTACTGAAGGAAGAGTTGTTTTCTGAATTTTCTGACTGTCGTTTCTTGATTTTTCATATTGTCTGGGAAGTTTGTGAAATTTTTCCTTCTTTGTGCTCTAGCAGTCTGCTTCTTCTGTCCCTCAGCACTTTAACATTGTGCCTGAGAAAGATAATGAAGGCAACAGATTGGCAGCAAAAACATATGCTAGACACACGAAGACAGTGCTATGGTTTAGATGTGAGGTGTCTCCCAAAATCTCCTGTGTAAGACAATCAAGAAAGTTTGGAGGTGAAATGATTGGGTTATGAGAGCCTTAACTTAACTCGTCTGTTTATCTGGTTGATAGGGATTAACTGGGTGGTAACTGTAGGCAAATAGGGTGAGGTTGGAGGAGGTGGATCATTGAGAGTGTGCCTTTGGAGGTTTTAATCTCTCTTTGGTAAGTTGAGTGTCTCTCAGCTTCCTGGTTCCATGTCCCGAGCTGCTTTCCTCAACCACACCCTTCCACCATGATGTTCTGCCTCTCTTGGGCCCACAGCAATGGAGTCAGCTGTCTGTGGATTGAGATCTCTGAAACCATAAACCCCAAATAAACTTTTCTCCTCTAAAATTGTTCTTGTCATGTCTTTTGGTCACAGAGATGAGAGTTGACTGAAACAGGGAGTGTAAGAAGGATTTTGTAGACATTACCTCATTTGATCTCACAAAAAACAGATGAGAAAACTGAGACTTAGAAATGTTAAAAAGTATTCACCTGAGGCATACATCCATTGGATATCAGAATCTGAAGGTGATCTCAAGTTTTCTTTCTTTCATTTTCCACACCTCAGTACAGAGGAAAGAACCCAAGGGAACTCTACCCCCAGCCCTTTTAAATTTTTATTTTGAGACAGGATCTCATTGAGTTGCCACTTCTGGCCTTGAACTTCAGATCCTCCTGCTACAGCCTCCCAAGTTGCTAGGATTACATGCATGTGCCACCACACCTGACTGATTTCAGATTTTCGGAATCTGGAAATCATACTGCTCACTACTATAGCATGTTGCCCTTCAATGATAAAATAAGCCTATTTTATTTAGCTGCTATTTTGATATGTGAAGTATATTTCACAAACATTTAATCAATGCGTTCTATAAGCAAGGCAGGGTGTTGGACTCTGAATGTAAGATGAATAAGAGGTGGTCCTATCTTTCCCTGCATGATAGCACAAAACCAGCATGTATTAGGTGCTCCTAAAATATTAAGAGAATGCCCTTCAATATCAGTATATAATGGATTCCAATGTTATTAAAATAGTGTATAAGGCTATAAAATGCATATATGACAATTTAATGTATAATTTTTGCAAATAATACTTAATAAAATTTACAAAGGTTCTCATTGAGTGATATATTTCCTTTATGATGTTCTCTGAATTGTGAAACAATTATAAAAGGCTGGATGATAAGCTTGGAACCCAGAATATCAGTGGATTAAAAAGTACAGATATGACAAAACTGACCTGTTAACTATACCACTGGGTTAGAAGAAGCAGGAGAGTCTGAAATTAGAGAAAAACTATCCAGTAATCAGATTTCAGGGAAAGGCACCTCAACATGGAAGAAAAAAAGAAAAAAGAAAAACAAAAAATCATGATGGAATATATTGTTCTAAAAATTTACATCTGGCCCACAAGGAAAAGTGCAATTTCCATTGAGGTGGAAAAGGGACTATGAATAATTTTCTTTTCAAAATTCTGAAGGGCAATAGCACATGTACAGTGCCTATTTTGTAGCAGAATTGTGAAAGAGACGAAGGAGAAAACACTTACTGGAACATCTGCTGTGCAAACCACTTCAAGAAAAATAAGCAGGAGACAGAATGAGCACATCTGTCCGATGTTCAGCACATGCAGTAAAGATATGGCATAATAAGAAAGGCTCTGGAAGACACGTGTGTCCTTCAGATTTCCCCAGAGCTTTGGAGGGAGAAATTGAAGAAGGGTTAATCATCTAGAGGGTGCTTTAAGATAGGGAGACACTCCTCTCAATCTGGCCACCACATGGAGAGCTGTCTGTGTAGGAAATGTAATCACAGCAGCCAAAACCTAAGAGCAGACTTCAGAGTCAATTGATCACTGTATGTGTGGAAATTGGCATAAAACCAGGTAGCCCAGAAGCTCCCTCTGCTTAAGAGTGTAAGTCTCTCTGATGAACCACGACATGCCCAAGCCCATCAGAGACCATAGAACATCACTGGGGGCTTCTATGACATAGTAAAATGAACACTTACATGGAAGTCTCAAGGCCCAGGCTTTTCAAATTGAGCATTCTAACATTTTAAATATCAACAAATTTAGGGGACAGTGCCAAGGAGCAAGATTAACTACAGAACAATACTGAAATATCACTGGACATTTCCTGGGCAACATTTTAGCTGTAATTGATGGCCCCACCTTTTCCTGAAAAGGTGAGGCATCCCCCAAAAGCTCATGTGTGAGACAAAACAAGGTGTCCCCCGATAGTTCAAGTGTGAGACAACACAAGAAGGTTCAGAGAAGAAATAATTGGTTTATATCCTTAATCTAATCAGTAAATTAATCCCTTATGGGATTAACTAAGTTATAACTGGAGGCAGGTGGGGTATGGCTGGAGGAAGTGGTTTGTTGTGGGTGGGTATGGGGTATGTATTTGTATCTGGATAGTGGAGACTCTCTGATCAACATGTGACTTTCTTCCCTCTGCCACAGTGTTCTGCCCTGATGTTCAGCCTCACCTCAAGCCCTGAGGAATGGAGCTAGCCTTCTATGGACTAAGACCTCTGAAACCATGAGTCCACAAACTTTTCTTCCTCTATAGTTGCTCTGGTTGGGTCTTTCAGTCACAGCAGTGAAAAAACCGACCCAAACAGGGAGACTTTGAGATTTCATAAATTCCAGTTAAAACTTGTCTCAGAAAATGAAGTAAAATCCATGCTAAAGTCTAAATGACAGATTAATCAAGTGACTTCTGAGTTTTTTTTTTTTTTTTCTGACTGTCCTTTGCAGAATTTCATGCTTGTCAACATCCTAACTTTTGCAATATAGGAATATGTTACTTTATATAGCAAAAGGAACTTTACAGATATAATTTAGTTAAAGGCCAAACATGACTAATTCTCCACAGTCTCTGTCAGAACAAAGAGGAGGTAATACTTCTTTGAGACCAATATTACCTAATACCAAAACCAAAAAACTAAAGTAGAAGAAAAACTAAAGACTGATATCTCTTAAGAAATTAGATATGAACATCCTTAACAAGGTATTAGCAAATTGAATTCAATGATATGTAAAAATAATTATACATGAAGATAAGTGGAATTTATCCCAAGTGCATAATGCTATTCAACATTCAAATATAATTAATGTAATCACATTTACAGACTGAAAAAACCACAAAATCATAATAAATAGAAGCATTTTCAAAAGTCCAATGTTATATGATAAAACATGCAGTAAACTAGAAATAGAGTGTAACAACTTCAACTCGACAAAAAATATCTACGAAACACCCACAGTTATTATCATACATACTGGTAAGTAACCAATTGCTTTCATATCAAGACTGGGAATGAGGAAAATGTGTCCTTGTTCACCACTACTTTTCAATATTGTATTGGAAAGTCCTAGTTAATGCAATAAGACAAGAAAAGAAAAGAAAAGGTATCATATTGGGAAAGAAAAAAATAAAACTGTCTTGGTTCATAGATGACATTATTATCCATGTAGAAAATCTGAAAGAAGTGCCAAAAAAAAAAACCCTTAAAACTAATAATCAGAGCAAGATTTCCTGATACAAAGCTAACATGCAAAAAGCAACATTTACCTATATACCAGCAATGAACAAATGGAATTTGAAATTAAAAGCACTATGTCATTTATATTACTACCTCCCCAAATTAAGTACTTAGGTATAAATCTTACAAAATGTATTCAAATTCTTTATAAGGTAAATTACAAAAATCAGAAAAAAAGAAATTGAAGATTTAAATAAATGGATATATATTACATAGTCAGATAGGAAGATACTTGTTAACATTTCAGTTCTCAGTTTTATCTATAGCTTCAGTATAATCCCAAATTTAAAAATATCGACAAATCATTTTTTGCATAGTTGTGAACTAAATCTAAAGTTTATATGGAGAAGCAAAAGACTAGAATTGCCAACACAATAATGTAGATGAGCAAAACAAACAAACAAAAAACTCAAAAAACAAAAACAAACAAACAAAAAAAAACAGGGCTGGAACACTGAAATTACCTGACTTCAAGACTAGAAAGCGACATGAATCAAGATAGTGTGGTATTGGTGACGGTATAAACAAATAGAACGGAGATAGGTAATGGATTGTCTAAAATAGATCTGCATAAATATATTGTACTTATATTTAACAAAGGAACAAAGTTTTCTTTATATCCTTTTCAAAAAAATAGATGTTGGAACAATTGGATACCCCCAAGCAAAAAATAAAATAAAATAAACAGATTTTATATTCCTCACAAAAATTAGTAGACTTAAGTGTAAATGTGAAACTGTAAAATTCTCAGGAATTTTAAAATTCCTGAGAATTTTACAGAAAATTCTAAATAACTTTCAGCTCACATAAAGTTTTAGTATACAACACTGAAGCATGATCCATGAGAGAGAGAATTGATAAGCCAGCCAATTAAAATTTAAAGGTTCTATTGTATGTAAGATGCTGTCAGGAGAGTAAAGGAAAAGTCAAAACTGGAGGTAAATATTTGCAAACAAAATATGGGATAACAGACTTTATCCAAAATTCACAAAGAACACTTAAAATCCTATAATAAGGAACCAAATAACTTAATTTTTTTAATGGGGTCAACAACCTTGACACACAACTCACAAAGAAGGCATACAGTTGGAAAATAAATATATTAAAAGATACTCCAAATCACATGTCGTCAAGGAAATTAAAATTAAAATGACATTGTCACAGAACTATAAGTGTGTTAGAATGGCCCAAATGCAGAATACTATCAAAAGCAGTCGGTTAAGATGTAGACCAACCAGAGCTTTCATTCATTGCTTGTAGTATTGAAAAGTTGTATAGGTACTAAGTAAGGATGGAAGGCGGTTTGATCATTTCTTATAAATGTTCAACATACCCTCACTGTATCACCTAGTAATTGCACTTCTTGATATTTACCAAAAAAAAAAAAAAAAAAAAAAACTGAAAAATTAAACGGCACAAAATGTTTACAGCAGCTTTATTCATAACTACCAAGTTAGAAGCAACCAAGTTGCTTTCAGGAAGCAAATTGGTAAGCTGTGAGATATCCAGACAATGGAATATTGTTCAAAACTAAAAAGAAATGAGTTATCAAGTCAAAAGACATGCAGGAAACTTAAATGCATATTACTAAGTGAAAGAAGTCAATATGTAAAGGTCACACATCATGCAGTTCTCACTATGTCATTCTAGAAAAGGCAAATTCAGAGATAATAAAGAAATAGCACATGTTAGAGGTTATGGGGAAGGTGGAATGAATAGGAGGAGAAAAGAATTTTAGGATAGTGAACCTACTTTGTCTGATACTACAATGGTGGATACATATCATTATAAATTTGTCCAAACTCTTAGAAGGTACAACACTTAGAGTGAAACCTAATACATACTATGAACTTTGAATGATAATGATTTGTCATACCACAATAATCTGTCATAGCCTCATCATTTTTATATATCATGTATTACATATTCATATGATGGGGAAGACTGTGTGTGTGGTGGCAGAAAGATATTGAAAAACCTCTGTACTTTCTGCTTAGTTTTCCTGTGAATCTAAACTGCTCTAAAAAGTAAAGTTTATTAAAAAAGAAAAAGTTTGAATATTTAGCTAATTAAAAACATATAATTATTTTCTTCCAACTTCTGAATTTACAGAAGCAATTTCACCGCAGACATACAACTCTCAAACAATTCTTGGAAATTTGGAAAAACTTAGTCCTATGAATTCCAACATAAATTATCCAAAAAGTGGGAATGGAGAGAGTAAAAATTCTGCAATGGTAATGGAATTGGTTTTACCTAAATGCCAAACACTGAAAATTTCTCTCAAATGTAATATAAATTGGACACAATATGAAGAAAAATGAGGATGAAATAACATTCTCTGGCTCTCTCCACTATCTGAACTGGCCCCTCCAGAGGTCAGATCCATTGCTGTTGAAATGCCTCCTTTTTCTGACTCCTTTCTTTGTGGCTTGGTTACATATTTTAATATGCTTGCTATTCTTCTACACATCTCAATAAAGTTAAAATCTCCACTCTATGTCATCATTTAAATGTGTCAACTGAAAAAAAATAAAAATTCAATAATGAAATGCTGCAAAAAAGTATAAAAGACATGTAAACAAAATCACTCTAGTTGTCACAACATTAAAATAAAAGTGGAATTCAAGTTTAAAATCAATATTTGAAATGAAAAATCTAACTCATTTATGACATTTACAATCTGCACATGACAGAACTGTCATGAGGTTTTCATTTTTTTTAATGATGCTTATAAACAAAGATTTGAAAATCACATGAAAAATAATGGACAGAAAGTCAGAAACTTAAGTACAATTTTTTAGACCCTAGAGTAGCAGAAACGTAATGAATACATAAATATACAAAAATTAAACAATTTTCCCTATTCCCAGAATATTAATTTATTATGTTATCTTAACCCACTCCTTTTATGTGACCTTAAGTAAACTTTGCTCATTATAATGCTAAATTCTCCAACCAGAGGTATTATTTCTATCTGCCATTTTTTGAATGTGTGATATATGAAGAAGCAGGTCTATAAAATCATACTGAAGAATATGCTCACTTCTGCATGTGATGATGAGTTTTCTTTAGTGAATTTGTATGCATTTCCCCAATAGAAGCCCCTTGCTTTCTTTGCTTGGGAAGACAATGCTTTCTTCGATTCGAATCTCCTTCTTGTGCTTCTTGGTTTTGCACTCACCAAAAAGCAAACCCACTATGTTCAGTTACAATAGCCATGGTGATTGCATCAGTGTCCAATTGATAGCTTTAGAAAAATGTAGGATCCAGGTCATTTGTTATACTTATGCATGTTAGACCTTGAACTGCATTGGAGTTATAGCCCTCTGGATCCTCCTTTTGAATTGGTCCACCAACCGTTCATGGTGGGAGTGTTTTGCAGCACCATTCTCATTTTCACTCATTTTCACTGTGTTTGCTCAGAACTTCTAGAAACAGATCCATTTGCATGAGTGATTAATTGAGGGAATACACTTGAGAAGGAAATAAAGGAAGCAAATTAGAATGGGAAAAGACTTAGCAAGAAGTAGCCTATACCTAAGGCGAGTTTTAGCTTTGCAGAGAAGTATGGGGCATCAACTGCCTTAATGCCCTCATGTTAATTAGTTATTGTCTGTTACTTTTTTCTGGGGAGAAAGATGCTCTAACCTCCAGGGTGAGGCAGTCACCATTGACCAAAACCAAATGTTATGGCAAAGCAAGGAGTTATGAGTCAGTACAGCTGCTGGAGCATGGTGAATTGACTAGTAAGGGGAAAGAATGTGACAAGTCACCAACACCATCCATCAGGTGACACATTCAGATTCTAGTCTGTTGTGCTGTTTCTTAAGATGATTTATAAACAGATAATGTCCTGTATTACATATATTCCTATTGCTTGAAAGAGTGTTAGTAGTTTTCATTATGCACGACTAAATCCTAAGAAAGTCATGAAAAATATTTGTGAAAAAGAAATAGAATTTTCCAACAAAATTATTTAGGTTGCTTATTTAACCTCGTTAATAATCAAATAGTGCAAATGAAAATGCATGAATGACATTTTCCCTATATGATGAAGAGAGATGGAAAGGGAATATTTGGGTTTACTAAGGTGTAGAGATTGAATTTTCCAATAGTTGCTGGTAGTAGCTTAAATTTGTATGGCTTTTATGGAAGGGAACTTGACAATAAATCAAATCTTTAGAAATGCGCATCTCCATTCTCTGTGACCTATCAATTCTGCTTCTAAGAATTCTAAAAAATTAATTTCAATAATTCATAAAATTTATTTTAAAAGTTAGATATAACAGATAATCAATCACAAAAATATTTATAATAGCAAAATATTGGAAATAACACACATTATGTAATATAGTCTGGAATATAGTACTTATTATAGGTACTATTAGAAGAAAGGGAGAATGCAGTAGGAATAATCATTATGCATATATATATATACATATAAACTGTAGTATGTATGTTACATGTGCAAATAAGCTATATATTTATCAAAATCATAAAAGTTTAATAAAGTTGTCAAAAATATATGTGAAAAAGCAACTTTTGAAAGAGTGAGGAAAAACAAATCTACCTTAGTCTTGCCACCATAGACATGGGAATATAGAAAAGTGCCAGGAAGCTGGGCATGGTGGCGCCGCACACTTATAATCCAAGCAACTTGGGAGAATGAGGCAGGAGGATCACAAGTTCAAAGCCAGACTCAACAAGTTAGTCCGTCCCCAAGCAAATTAGAGACACTCTGTCTCAAAATTTAAAAAATAAATAAATAAATAAAAAGGGCTGGGGATATGGTTCAATGGTTAAGTGTACCTGGGTTCAATCCCTGGTACCAAAAAAAAAAAAAAAAAAAAAAAAGAAAGAAAAGAAAAATACCAGGAAGAACCAGTATTAATCAGAAACCTCTAAGAAGTAGAATTGTGGGCAATTTCTGTTTCATTCCTTTTTGCTTATCTTTATTTCCTATTTCACTATGATAATTCTATATTACTCATGTGATTTAAAAAAGGCATAAGGTTTAAAAATCAGAGACCATCAAATTATTAGAACAATCCTGGTAATTTCAGGACTCAGGTAAATGTGCCATCTATCAACCAAAATATGATGTGGCTTTGAACTCTTTCCTCCCAACCCCTGTTCCTTAGTTTTCTAAATTTGACACAAAAGACTTGTCAATGTTTTTTTTTTTTTTTTTTTTTTCATACTTCTTCAGATAGACTATTCACACCTAAGGCTGTGGTGCTTATCTATCCATTGGACCCAGAGAAACACTGTCAGGAAAATACAGTGCTGTGAAAGGGTGTGATGATTCAGGGGATAGAAATCTTTAGCATCTATCAATACACTGGCAGTTCAGAGAACCAGGTAGCCTTCAGATTGTGACAGGAATATGAGCCAAGAGTTACATCCCTGTGTTCTGTTTGACTAGCTCTTTGAGGATGAATGGAACAACGGATGAGAATTAGCCCCCACCACACCTCCCCGCCCCATATTGTAATTTTAACCTTGTTCACTGCACCAGCTATTTCCTGTGGTTGATTCAAGGCGCAACCAAACTGTGGATTCATACTACATAAATTCATAGTCTCCAAACTCATGCAGCTATTCTGGAACATTCTGCAGGGTTGTCTTTTGTTATGACCTGCTGTAAAACCTGATGGTGTGTGTACTGTAAACATAGAAAGGTCTAGCTAACAAATGGTTCTCTAGTCATTTTTAAAAAGCCATTCCTACTTTAAGATATTTTACTTGTGTGCTGGAGCATGCACTTTATTTATAAGTTCCTTTATTATTATTTTTAGGATTTTAAAATTATTTTCTTCTCAAATGTCACAGAATGTCTTAGCACCCATCTGCTCAAAAGGCATAATTATGAAACTGACAGTCTTTTTCGACACCTCCCTGAAGTGGGAGGGATGAACACATTTTCATTCAGTTTGGGAACTCAAATTTTTGGCTTTCTTCTTTTATAGGATTGAGTCTTTTGAACAGGATTTGCATTACATAAGTATTTGCAAGATGTGTTAGAAAACAAGGAGTCTTTGCAGGACATTTGCCTTATTGACAAGCTTAACCATTTAAGCCACAAAGGAAAATTGTCATTTCAGCCCCAAATTGGCTTATTCCAGCTATTAAGGCAAGAATTACAAAGTTCCCTATACTTTTGCTTCTTCAGATCAATGTAGGTAATAAATGACACTTTAGTAGTTGTTAGGTCTAGCAATAAATAATAATATTTATGTACTGTCTTATAATACATGAAAAATATGAGAATCAATATTCACTTAAACATACTAAGCTATCATTGGTTCTTATCTATTTTAAAAGAACAATATAAAATTTTATCTATTGAAGGCACTGTACATTTGTAGATTCTCATCTCATTTATTTATTTAATTTTTTGGGGGGGGACTTGATACTGGGGATTGAACTCAGGGAGGGGCACTCAACCACTGAGCCCATCTCCATTTTATTTAGAGACACGGTCTCACTGAGTTGCTTAATGCCTTGCCATTGCTGAGGCTGGTTTTGAACCTATGATCCTCCTGCCTCAGACACCAGAGCTGCTGGGATCACAGGTATGTGCCACTGCACCTGGCTCATTTATTTTTGAAACAGTCTTTATTAGGACACTTGACATGTGTCAGCCACTTAAAACTCATTGTGGGACAGCCTGAAGTATAATCACGATAAGCTGATCCCATTCAGTATGGCCTTTGGTCACCTATGACAAGGTGATAATTCTAAAAGTGACATTTCAGCACCAGTAAATCAGATTTTTTGTGACTAAGCATCATTTCAGAAATAGCTATTTTTGTAACATTGGACAGATTTCAATTCTGGTAGCAAGAGCTCTAAGTAACAAGTTATCTATTTATATAAAAAGTCTTATTTAAAGAATATACCAAAAAATAAAATTGAATCAATAAAAAGACAAACAGAAATAAGGGCATAAAGAATTATTTTGGAACTTAAACATGTTACAGTTATTCAAGGGTGCATCTTATTCTAACACCTTTGATGTCAGGTTAGATCAATCTAAACCTACAGTGTGATACGCTGTAAGCATGGAACATAAGTCTTGCTTGGCCCCTGGCATAAACCCCAGTTCCCAGTTTATAATGTCACTGAGAAAACATAAATATGTGAAAAATATAGGGATTGCATGAAGGTTTAAAATTGCAAATGTTTGGAAGAGGAAAGGTTGTCAGTTGGTTTCATCAGTGAAGGTTCAGCTCTGCCTTTAGAGCATCCTAGGAGGAGTTGAGTCAACACATGTTCCTCTAAGGCATCTACTCTTCCCATTAAAAGAGCCCTAGGCAAAGTCCTATCTAAATATCTGCCCCAGAACATCATCAGAAATATGACCAGGTCAGCCCAATGCACCAGTAAGACGTATCAAGAGCTTGAATGAGAAGGATGACAACAGATGGGAAGGAATTAGTGGTCACTTTCTCTACCAGTGTAGAGTTGTTCAGATGAAGAAACTGAGAGCAATGAGAGAATGTCACATATAGACTTAGGGTGTGGCAAGATTTATTGGGTCTGATTACATCATGATTCCCTTGAGGAAATATGATTGTCATAGAAGAATAAGTAAGACATAGAGACATTTTAGGTATCAGGGATGATATTAAAAGTAAAAAATAACATAATACCATTTTTTAGTCAGCTTTTTCACAAATTAGAACAATTAGAGGAAAAGTACATTTTGAGACTCATGGTTTCAGAGGTCTTACTCTGCAGGTGACTGGCTCTGCTCCTTGGGACCTGAGGTGAGGCAAGACTTCATGGCAAAAGAGTATGGCCAAGGAAAGCAACTGGAAACTGGGAAGGGGGCACCTGGAATCACAGAGAGAGCGCCACTCAACAAGGGAATAATAAAATATGGCATTTGCAGGCAGATGGATGAAATTGGAGAATATCATGCTAAGTGAGAAAAGCCAATCTCAAAAAACCAAAGGACAAATGAGCTTGCTGATAAGCGGATGATGACACTTAGTAGGGGGTGGGAGGGGGCAAGAATGGAGAAAGGAGGGACTGTATAGAGGGAAAAGAGGGGTGGGAGGGGTGGGGGGGAGGAAAAATAACAGAATGAATCAAACACTATTACCCTATGTAAATGTATGATTACACAAATGGTATGCCTCTACTTCATGTACAAACAGAGAAACAATATGTATCCCATTTGTTTGCAATAAAAATAAATTAAAAAAAAAAAACAGAACAAAGACAAAAGTCATGCCTCCAGGGTGCCACCTCCTCCTGCCACACCCTACCTGTCTACAGTTACCACCCAGTTAATTCCTATCAAGCGATTAATGTACTGATTAATATACTGAGAGGTTAAAGCTCTCATAACCAAATCATTTCACCTCTTAAGCTTTCTTTTTTCTTTTCTGGTACTGAGGATTGAACTCAGGGGCACTTGACCACTGAGCCACATCTCCAGTCCTATTTTGTATTTTATTTAGAAACACAGTCTCACGGAGTTGCTTAGAACCTCGCTTTTGCTGAGGGTGGCTTTTGTTATGGGGTGCAACTTAAGAACAGACCGATCACCACTGAGAAGTCCAAATTTGAGAGTCTTAATTAAGCTGGCCAGCTGACTGTCTTACACAATGCCCCAAAAAATGGCTGTTGGGAGAACAGCCCCGACCACAGGGTTGTAGCGGTTCTTATACCAAAAATCACATTAATCATAAGTGTCTGTTGCTATGATCCGAAATTACACATTAGCATCATGAGATCATCTACAGAGGGGGAAGTGGGTCAGAATTACCCTTACCTAGGTACAAACTAAAGAATGGTTGCTAACATCCACACAATCACTGTTCACATGGTACATTGTTTAGGAACAATAGGAATCAAAAGAGAGCAATTCTTTACTACACAGGAGTTGCCATTGTATATTATTGAACATGTCACACCAAGTAACTGATGATGGGCACAGAGGCGGGGTGTTCCCATGGGTGAAGCTTATTTCCTACATAACATGGAGTCTCAGAGCAAAATGGAGTCTGTTTAGTCATTTCCCTTAGAGTCTGGCCTTTAACATTCTCATGGAGCCAGATCTGTCAGCCCATCACAGCTTTGAACTCACAATCCTACTGTCTCAGCCTCCCAAGCCACTGGTACTACAGGCTGAGCCACTGAGCCTGGCTCTTAAGCTTTCTTGCATTGTCTCACAGATAAACTTTTGGGGGACACCTAATCTAAACCACAACATACTGTAAACTGAAGAATGGGAATGTTAGTCGTGGTGACAGTTTTGGTTTTAAGCAAACTATTGCATTTTGATTGGGGGGAAGTAGTTGATTTACAATAAGAGCGACAAAACATATGTGCTTTAATGATGTGTGTGTGTGTGTGTGTGTGTGTGTGTGTGTGCACGCAAATATGTGTTTTATGCCCTTAATCTCATTCTTAATGTTGGCAGGAAACTAAAAGTAGTCTCCAAGTGATCTACCCTGATGTCAAAGAGTTTTATAATAAGCCACTTTCTTGAGCTACTGTGATATTTTTAATTCCAAAATAATTCCTCCGTGTTTTCCATTTGGTGTGTGCAAGAAGGAGATAAAAGAATATGGGTCATAGCTTAAATCATTCCATAAATACGGTTTGATATCAAGGACATAGCAATCTCATTGGAGTACAGTATGACTGTGTGAATCAGAATGTAGTAGTTGCAGTTGAAACTAGCTCTTCAAAACGTGAAGATATTTAATCCTGGGAATTAGGAGCCCATTCAAATTACTGAAAGGGCTGACTGAGATGTGTAGAAGGACATTAGATACAAACTCCATAGAACTGACCCCACCAAAAGTAGTGACAATTCTTCTATAATCCAGAATCTTAGAAATGGGGGAGCTATTGTCCCAGCTCTTTGAGTTTTGATTATGGGATAGGAAGTTACTGCCATGGTGATTAGCCCCAGAGCCCTGCTGTAACTGCTTAGTATGCAACAGCAAAATGGATGTTTCAAGGGCTATTGCCTGTCTCACAACTTAACTTAATTACAGACTCATTTAGGCATGGTGGGTCTTAAATTACATCTTGAACTGCAGGTGCAAGGGAGTCTGGGAAATGTAATATTTAATTGTCTACTCTCTGCAATAAAAGAAGGTTCCCTAAAAGAAATTTAGAACAGATGGTGAACAAGGCAACATAGCCTATCTACCACAACAGACAAGCACGTACCCCTCCAGAATTTCTCTAATGCATGCTACTGAGTAAAAAGGAGAAGCTGGTGGACAACTCATAGCCACCATCAGGTACATACAATGAGAAAAGTAATGATTAGTGAGCTCTGAGTCATCTTGCAAGACATTAGCACAATGAGAAAGACATAAGAATTGGGGATTTCATATCACCTGCATTAAACACTTGGAGTCTTCATCCCCATTCTTTCTAAGATTCCTTTAGTGAATTGATACATTGCCAGAAATGAGACTATCTCAGACCAAGGCCAGGTATTTTCTGGAAGGTACTCTTTTTTTTCTTCTGCATAAGTAACAAAGGTGAAGAACTCCATTAAAGAGATTGAGTGAATTGATCCTAGAACCACAAGGATGAAGTTTATTTCAACTGATCTTTCCAAATCCAATTGTGCTGTATGTTCTCTGTGTACTTGGAAAATGATCATTCCATATGATAAATTCATACTGCAAATCCTTGTAATGTGCCAAATGAGCTTTTATGTGACACAGTAACTTTTAAAGCTTGCCAAAACTTTGAAATGTTGGAAAAGGTGTTGCTAGCTTTCAACATGTGCTAATTGGGTTTGCCTACCCAGATGGCATAAAAAGAGGGGGGAAAGAAAGGTTACAGTTTCTAAACTGTTCTATTCAAGGAAAAGAATAAGGATAAACCATACAAAACAAATCATTTAATCTCCTTGTTTACACTGGTAAAAAAATAGGGGAATTTAATTTTATTTATCATGTTTTGAGGAATTTGTGTGTAGAGTTACTATTTAGGGTAAAAAATAGAACCACAATAGCATAAAATAAATAACTGAGCTCCTGCAAGATTCTGAGCACAGTTCTCAGAATCTCTAACTTAAAGTGAACCATCCAAATTTTATGATTATATAAATGGATCTAGTGTAGATGTTTAAACAGAATTGCGTCTATGTGAGAAAATTGGTAGGATTTCTTCTTTCTCTGTAAGATTTCTATACTAAGTTTTATACCAATACTCTTTCTTGTTGTTGTTTTTAGTCTGGAATTCATACTATGCTTGAAATCTACTGAAACTGAGATCTAACTAATTTGTCATGTATAAATGGCTAAGAATCGTTATCTGAAGAGAACTTGTTGTTTTCCTTTTTGAAATCTGTTCTTGATTTTCTTATTGACCTAATATTATGTACTTCACTATTATTACTACACTATTGTGTGAGCAGCTTACATATGGTCAGATATTTTTATATAATTTAGTAACCAGATTTTTAATAATAATTTTCTGCCAAATCGTTTACCAGGCCAATAAAGCTACTTCATATCCCATTGTTCCCTCTTTCTGATATAATCTGATATTTGATTCTGTCAGAAGGACTAGCCATCTGATACAGAACTTACAACTAAGGGGATATGACATTCTTGGAAGTTAGTGAATGATTGATTTGGAAAATAAGATACTTCATTTAAGCCAATGACAGTGATGATAAAAATTTATATTTAAAAATGAGGTGAAATTGTCATTTTGATGAGAAATTAGAAGAATGTTATCAATGATGTAACTATGCTTTCTTGAAGGTCATAATACTGAAATATTATAGTATGATTCGCAAAAAGCCCTCCTGGTGAAAGAAATACAGCATTACAGGAATCTAGTAGAGAAGGATATTACAAAAACAAAACCTCATTCATGTTCAGCCATTTGAAATCAAAAACTAGAGAGTGTACTATGCCCTGGTATAAAAAAAATGCATTTTGCCAGAAGAAATTGTGTGAAATAGTTTAAGGAAAAGGCTGTAACGGAGAGCAGGCCTTCATCACAATATAACTCTTCTCAGATATTGTAGTAGAAGATTAAATGCAATCTATTTTCAAAATATTTTCTAGATGGATGCAAGAAATACATGTAAAATAATTATTTTTTAAAAAGGCCTAACCCTAATCCATGATGGTGACATTTTCTTTTTAATTACATAATTCAAGGCACAACACATACAACAAATTGACAGTTGTAGGTATGTAGCAAGATAAGTTAATACATCTTTAAATAGGACTATATTAGTACAGTTGGTTAAAAATCTTCAAAGACTAATGAAAAGGAAGTATGTATTGGAAGAAATATAAGTTAGCATATTTCAAATATAAAGAGCACTTACAAATCAATAAAAAATGTTCCTAATTATTTCTATAACCTTAAGAAAAGTAATTTATAATGACTGAGGCTTTATTTCTTATTTCAAAAAGAAGATAATAAAATAACTGTTAGGTAAATTATGTAAAACTCACTTCAATATTGCCTAGATAGTAACCATTCAATAACTGTTGTATTGAAAGATTACTTAGACCCTGTTTGATTATAATGTCTTTATTCTACTCTTATGGTTTGAATGTGAGATGTCCTCCAAAAGCTCATGTGTAAGACAATGCAAGAGGTGAAAGCTTTAATCAGTGAATCAGTCCCTGATGGGATTAACTGAGTGGTGACTGGAGGTAGGTGGGGTATGACTGGAGGAGGTGGGGCTTGGGGGCCTGGTTTTGGGGTGTATATTTTGTATCAGGAGAATGGAGATCTTTCTGTTTCTTGCATCATGTGAGCTGCTTCTCTTTGTCACACTTTTCCTCTATAATATTCAGCCTCACCTTGAACCCCAAGGAATGGAGTCTGCAGCCTATGGATTGAAACCTCAGAAACCATGAGCCCTTAAATAAACTTTTCCTCCCCTGAAATTGTTCTGGCCAGATCTTTTAGTCACAGCAGGGGAAAAAAGTTGACTAAAACTCCTGCTCTGTCAAGTCCTACGTGTTTCAACCCTTACATATCCCATTGCATTCTGCCTACTAGGGACTCTGCACTGGCTGTTCTGTTGTTGATGTTGTTGCTTGGCAAAATATGGCTGGTTCCTGCTTATCATTCAGGTTTTAGCTCAGTGGAAACTTCCCAGAGAAGTATCCTGGTCAATATATCTGATGTAGGCCTCTCAACCTCTCTGATTACTCTGTCATAAAAATTGAGATTCAAACCTTCCTTTTTTCTTTAGTGTAGTAGTGAATTCAATTGTGTCCCGTCCTCCCAGGAAAAGGTATGTTTAAGTCCTAAGTCCCAACATTTGTGTCTATATAACCTTATGTGGAAATAGAGGCTTTACAGATGAAATTCAGTTAAAATGAGGTACTACTGGATTAGGGTGGACCCTAATTCCAATGAGTGGTGTCTTCCAGAGAGATATCTAGATTCAGAAACACAGGGGATATATATGAAGAAAAGAAGATACACAAAGAGATTAGAGTACTAAACCACAAGCTAAGTAACGCCTGGTACCACCAGAAGGTGGAAGAGGAAGAAAGAATTCTCCCCAGAGACTTTTGACACAGTATGGACCTGGAGACACACCGAGTTCAGATTTGTAGCCCTCAGAACTCTGATAGAACAATATCTGGTTATTTTCATTCATCTAGTTTGTGATCATTTGTTACAGCAGCTCTAGGAAACACACACACACTTACCTTTGATGTTCCGCTTATCTTCTCTCTCCCTGCAGGAGCGAGTGTGTCTCAAGAGCACAGAAGTTTGTCTTCTTCGCCACCATATTTCCAGTAATTGGAAGGACATGCCAAGAGCACAGAAGGTATGTATTAAGTGAATGAACAAATGAATACAATAAAAAAGTAAAGCCACTACAGTAAAAAGTAAGGTTACTACAGATTGTCAACAATGACATTGAAATTTGTTCCACTTAATAATCCAGAACCTACAGTTAAATAAAAGTGAGACTAAAATCTTTAATCCAATCACTTGGTAAGTGTTTAAAAGTGTCTACAATAGACACTGTCAGCAATGACAGAAAAATAAACAATTTCATATTACTGCTAATAGGCATAATATTTTTACAACTGTTTGGGCAAAAGAATTTAGTAATACATATTGTTTGACTTTTTCCATTAATTTTTTCTTAAAAAAACCATCATAGAGGTTGATTGCATTTTGTTTTCTATAATTATGTTCTTGTTAGGGTTTTTCTCAATAGTTTAAACACTTGAAATAAGAAAAATAACAATAGAGTATTGACTATATTGAGGAAAGAAATGTTGGTATATTAAGAATTTTATGTCCACACAAGTAACTACTTGTAAAATCTTTTACTATTAAACAACCTGCTTCTGATTTATTTCTAAGTGAAAAAAACCAATCCATTAACACTAGTACTATTTGTCCCTTAACCATTAGTACTATTGTCCTAATTTTATGAACATATAAATTTATTTGCACACTTACGTTGGAAGACTATGTGGCAATAGTAATTATCTCGATTTGTGGAATTCAAACAGTTTTATTTTCTTCTTTGTGGCTTTCTATCTTTCTACATTTTTTCCAATGAATAGTTATTACATTTATAATCAGAAAAAATAATTATGAGTAGAATTGAAGAAATAATTATTTTATAGCTCAGCTATCACATGCCCTTGAATAATGATAAGGTACATTTTGTAAATGATAGACTTGTATTTTTGTCGATAATACATTTAAGTCTAAAGACTTTCTATAGCTAATGATGTACCACAAAAAAATAATAAGCCAATTTACAAGTCAGAGTTCATTTACACTTCTCTTAGGAGGCCTAATAATGTGTTACCTTAAACTGTACCTGGGTTGTACCACAGTTTGATAAAGTATGTAACAGAAAACAAGCCACTAGAAACACAACCATGAGGAGCTCAAACGTATTTTCTATGCTATGGAAGAGTTATGGCTTTAATGAATGCTGAAGAGTTGTTCTAAAATTATTTTCCTTCGGGGGGAAAATCATGGCACAATTAATGAATTTATTGCTAATATTTCTTCTCCTGTGGTCGTTATGTTTGAAAAATATGATTAAATAAAGAAAAAAAAATCACTGCATTGAGGAACTCAGGGTTTCATGTTAAAATGTGAGATTCCTGGCCCCATCGAAAGACCCCATGGGAAAGGTCCCATGTTCGGAGTAAACGCAGAGGACGTAGTCAGCAAATTCGCTGCTCTGGAATGACTAGAAGACAATGCTTTTTCCTTTCATCCCCAACCCCAATCCTCTGTGATAGAAAGGTAACTACAGGCCCATGGGGAGCCCCAGCCGGGTCCAGCTGCCTGGAAGAAAGCCAAGCCTGCATGCCAATGCGACCTCTGCCAGTGCTAGCTCTACAATTCTGAAATATTTATCTAACTTCTAAGAATCCTTTTCTCATTCTTAAACTAGTATAATATATGAACACATTATCTGAAGATTTTCTTTGGTACCTAATAAGTGCTTTGAAATTTTGCAGTGATTTCCCTTCCCCATGAGAAAAATGGGCCAATTTGTATTTAAGGCTTCAAAAGGTTTTTTTTTTTTTTTTTTTTTTTTTCATTATTCTGGCATAGAAACACACCCATCATTCTTGGAAGAGTTCACTGAACTCTGATCAATTTACCAGGACATCTCTTCCTGTTCTTCTGTTGAAGTTGGCAGACAGTCTGACTTCCCCACTGATACCTCAGGCTTTGTAAGGTTGAGACAACACCTTGTTGACCTATGTCTGCTGTAAATACCATCCAAGAAACACAGACCTCCCCAGTTAGAGTGGAGGGGAAGCCAGAGAACCCACCTTTTCCTATAATCTGTGGGCTAGTGGTTGTAGCTAGTTCTGAGTGATTCTACCAAGCCAAATTTACTGCTCCCCTGTATTTTTGCCATCTCTTGGGCTTAAGCCATTGGTTGTCTGAAACAGTCCACTTGGTGTTTCTCAAACTGTTTTAAAACATAGGTACTTAGTGAGCTATTATTTGATGATTCCACGTTAACACAAAATTGAAAAATGAAGCATTCATTACTTATATTTATGTTATTGGTTTTTCTTGCAACACGTTCCGATCTTATTTGCATTAAAATTCAGCTATATTCAAGCATATCTCATTTCATTTGCATTTTACTTTATTGCCCTTCACAGATACTATGCTTTTGTTTTTGATTCTTGTACAAACACAAGCACCCCCATGTGAAGCAAGTCTATAATAGGGTGCTATTTTTCCATTTCTACTAAAATGATTATTAGCAACCTTTAGCAACAAAATATTTTTAAGTTATGTACTTTTTTTTTAGACATAAAGATATTTAATAGGCTATGGTATAGTATAAATATACTTTTATATGCACTGGGAAACCAAAAGTAATTCATATCGATAATGTTATTGTGATATTTGCTTTCTTGCAGTGGTCTTCATCTGAAGCCATAAAATCTGAGGCATACCTATCATTATATCAAATATGTATTTAATATATGTGATAAATACTAAATGTACACTAAAATTAAATATAAATTTAGTATGAAAATTCAGTATAAATATATACTAAATACTAAATATATACTAAATATTAAATATATGCTAAATATATTTAATACTGTATGACATTAATTTCTCAAACAAAACCATGATTTCACATGGTCGAATGAAAAAAATTGTAGTGTTTTGAGACTTTTCGACATCATTGGACTGTAAATCTTATCTTTCCATTCTTCTTTAACCCCTTTATTTTGGCAAGGCAAAAATTATTTATTGATGACTTCTTTGATTTTGGTTTAGCATTTGAAGTTTAGCGTGTTGAGCTATGTAAGAACAAAGTACACCCAAACACTCTGAGTCCCTAACACATTTGTTATTCAATAGCTTTTATTGATTAGACAAATAAATAAGTGAAATACTGCATCAGTGACAGTCATGTCTTAGACTTTGTTTCAGGTATGGTGAAATAATTTAAAAATTATTAGAATGATCATTGTACAAGTAAAACCTTTGTTTCTCCTATTGCAAGATGCTTGTGCACATGTTAAAGAAAAAAGAAAAATAATGGCTTCCATGCTCTTTTGCAAGCTTTGGTGAAGGTACTTTAGTGAAGTAAGAGCTCACTTAAAAATATACCTGTAGTCCATCCATCAGCATAGTGCACGAGTCCCAAAGGGCATTCAGAAAATGTTCCTTCCTAGTTGTTTTTAAACTTTATTTTACTTTCTGTCTCTCAGACATACCAAAATGAACACAGAGAAATGAGAGTCATACGTGTAGCTTTCATTTGACAGTTTTATTAGTTGTGCCTTTCACCTAGATACTTTCCCCCAAATCATTGTATACCTTAGAGTTAATGTGCATACATCGCCAAGATTACTTGTTTGAATACACTTCAGTTTAGAGACAAAGTTATATAAGGAAGAAAATAAACAAATTTAAAAAGCTTCACTAAATGAACTGTTAAAATGAGACTTTAAAGATACCAAGACAAATAGTTCAGCATCATTTTTTGTTTGTTTTTATTGAATGATTTTTGTTTGTTTTTATTGAATGATAACCATTTTTAAAATGCATTTTGATTAGTTGGAGGTGAAGAATGCTTGCTTTTCTCTTGTTCATTTGTTTATATTTTGCATAAATCAAGTGTAGTGATTCTATGATCTTTAATTTGAGCTACCTCTCATTGGAATCTGTACTTAGCAGTTTAACCCCAAGCAGACTGATTCAAGTTGTGGTGAAAATATTAGGAACATGTGACATGATATGGTCAATTTCAGTGGCAGGAGAGCAGTATTAGAACAGTATTTTAAACATATGCATATGCAAAGCACTATTTAAGGAAAATAGCATGATACATCATCTCCAGTGAAGGATATACTGCTACTTTCTATTGTATATCCTGAACTTTAATCACCTTTTAAAGGCCAGGGCTTCCTCCTTTCAGATATTTGCAGTCACTAAGTTTCTAAATTAGTCTGTGATCAGAGTAAAGGGACAAAGGAATTCAATTGCCTTTTGAGCTGTGGGAAGTTATTGTTCTTTCCATCCTCACTTTTAATAGGAATATGCTTTGGCTCTTACACAAATTAAAGTGAAATTTTAAAATAATTGCAGTTTGTTCTAATAGATCGACAAGTGAGAATGCTGCTGCAAATGTTCTCTTGTGCACCTGCACAAAACACATTACATGATTGCAGTAGTGTAGAAAATATTTCATTTATACCCAATATATAGAGAAACACTTAGGAATATGGCAAAGTGTGAATATGAAGGCTATTAAAAGATCAGTTCGATATCTTCTTGCTGAAAACTCACTGCTGTGTTGGCCTTGACATGACCTATAGAATTTTGCGTTGGCAGGAAACCAACTTTGAAATTTGCTCTATAGCAAATCATCGTGGCAATATAGTTCCAGGAATTAAACCCTTTACATCGTGTGGCAGTGTTGCCAAAGAGCGTGTAGGGTCTCTTCTGATAGGAACCACGAAGGAGTCTTTGGCCAGAAATTCAAAGCCATATGTTAGTCCTGTCAAAAATGATATGGATCTGCTTACAAAAACCTTGCTCAGTGGCTCTGCCAGGAACCCTGTGGCTGTGTCCTGCCGGAAAGCCATTGCATGCGTTATCATTGCCAGAAATTGATGCTGCCCTGGGATGGTCTCACAGCACTAAAAACTCAACCTCTGGGTTTCTATTGCCAGACTCTAACTATTAACAGAGCTGTGAGTGTATTACAGGGAAGCAAGGCCTCTCTAGGGTGAGGGTGGGCAATCCTGTTGGTTTCCAATTTTTGAAACTAATTAGCTCTTTGGAAAAGATTCTGTCTGAGATTATATTAGTTATTTGTTTCCTAAAGTGCGTGAACTCTAGCTAACATTTTTTCAAGAATATACTTGAATAATCGTTTTATTTATAGAGGAGAAATGGAAAGATAAAAGTAAAAGTCAATATATTTTGTCTATAGAGAGCAGTTAGTATATTACAAAGGGTACTAAAAATCAATTTGGCTTTTACTATATAAAACCTAGAGTAATCACAAAGTTCCTAGCTTTGACCTGTGGTTCAAAATCAGATGATGGAAATTAAGTCCCATATTATGGAGTATAATCATTATTACATAAGACTTTATTATGATAAGTATCTACCATAGGGTAAAATATGACAAATAAACCATGTACATATTTAGCATATTTGGGCTTTGAGTTTTTAAAAATGCATTTCATTTTTTAATTGAAACTCCTTATCAAAATTGCACAAAACTATGATCTGCAAAGTATGGTCCACAGGCTTGTGTCAGTTTCTTAAGTACTTATAATTGGTTCACAAACAGATGAGTACAGATCAAGGCACATACTTAGAAAAATTATAGCTATTTTATATGGTTGAAAATATTTCCTTGTGTTTTGTAATACATGAACTTTTGACAGATTGGAATTTGAACAACAAAAATCAATCTACACCACAGGAAGTTTGCAGAGTGTTTTCTCTAGAAATGGCACATTTGTCACCGTTCCCTAATCTTCTCTTCATGCAGACATTGCTAATCAATCATGGACTGATTTAGCTTTTCCTTTGTCACAGTTTTTTATAGGTTTTGTCATTTTTCTATTATGAATTAGCTCTATTTTAAAATCTGTGTATATTGATATTTGGGTGCCTCTGAATTCCTGTACAGAAATGCTGTTCGCTTATGCAGTGACTTTAATGTGAGCCCCTTCTCTTTCTTGTCCAGATCCATCCTGGGGAACCAAAAGAAAAAAAAATAGCATTATAATCTTTATTAAAGCATTTTTATTCAAATGTAACATTCTTGTCTACTACTTTCTTTGTCTCTATAGCTAATGCTCGGTTGAAAAAAACAATATGTAATTTCTCTACATTAGTTGTAAAAATAAATTATTTCATAAAACTTATTTTGGCCTTTAATTTGTTCAAAGATGTAGGTTCATATGATTTAATAATAAGTTTTCATAATTAACTGTTTTATCACCCATTATCTTCATGACTCCTTTTTTATAGATTTTTTTGCTTTTTTTGTTTTTTGCAATAGTGGGGTTTGAACCTCAGACATCTCACATTCTATGCAAGTACTCATCACATAGCTACATCCCAGCCTTCCACTTGTGTTCTTAACACATCCAGACTTCAAATTTTACTTCTGGTTCCTACAGATTACATGTGGTCTCCATTTTGTTTTCAAAATGAGGTATGCTAAAGCATCTAGTCCACCTCTAACTTTTACCCAGAAAATATATCAGATATTTTAATGTTAGCTGGGCCCTGGGATCAAAAAAGGAGACACAGTGGATACTGTCCCTACTGTCAGGGCACCTTGCAAGAGAGAAAAATGTTAGTGTAATTGCCCAAGTTACTATACAGATGCAAACCCAGGAACAGGGGTAGATTGCGTGAAATTTTATTTAAGTCATTCAATGTTATTTTGCATGTTAAAATAACCTTTTTTTTTTTTTTTTTTTTGAGATCAGAAACATTTCCAGAATATTATTTGGAGAAAAGCAGATTATCAGAATAACATACATAAAAAGTAAAAAAAGTTTTAGTCAGCTATTTCGCTGCTGTGACTAAAAGATCTGACCAGAATAATTGCAGAGGAAGAAAAGTTCATTTGAGAGTCAGGGTTTCAGAGGTCTCAGTCCGTAGAAGGCTGGCTCCATTCCTCTGAATGTCATGGCAGAAGAAGGTGGGGGAGGGAAGCAGCTCACATCATGGGGATGAGGAAGCAGAAAGAGTCCATTCTCCAGATACAAAATATATACCCCATAGTCATGCCCCCAATTAACCACTTCCTCCAGCCACACCCCACATGCCTCCAGGTACCACTCAGTTAATCCCATGAGGAATTAACTGGATTGGGTTGAGACTCTCACAAAGCAATCATTTCTCCTCTGAACCTTTTTGCATTGTCTCACATGTGAGTTTTTGGGAGACACCTCACATTCAAACCATAACAAAGAATATGCTTACAATTTTATGTGTTTCAATGCAGAGAATACAATATTTGAAAAAATATTTATCAAAATGCTTGCTATGGGAAAATCTGTGTGGGAAAGTTTGGGAGTGACGTTTCTTTTATTTTTCGTACTTTTCTGAATTGTTCTGATGTTTTATAAGACTTGAGTTCTGTAAAAAAAAGAACAAAGGTTTATTTTGAATGTAATGTTTTTGTCTAATTCTTTATCTTTTATTTATTGTGTTTTAGATGATAGAACTCTTTAATTCATCAACAATTTCATTTCTCATTGCTCCCATAGGTATCTTGTATTAAAAGCCCTTCTCTAGATTACATACTATGTTCATATTTATATTCTAATTATATTTTGCTCTCATGGTTTATTATTAATTCTTTACTTATTTTGGAATTATTTTGATGCCTAAAGTAAGATAAGCATTTTCCCTTCCCCTCCCATGTTGATCAATTATTTTGCCATTACTTTTGAATGACTTGTATACTTATTGCTAATTTAAAAAAAGTAACATCTTACTCATATTAAGTATACTCCGATTTATTTCTGGACTTTCCATCCAGCTTACTTATCTATGTAATCAGTAACCAGTTTCATATTATTTAAATTTTGTTGACTAAGTAATTTTGATATCTACTATTGGCCTCCATGTAATCTTTAGAGTTTGCTTCCATTTATTCAAGTATAAATTTTCCCTGGAATAAATAATGAACAATTATTTAAAGAAAGATTATATTTTTATATTGAAATTGGAGAAATTTTAGAATATTTAAAAATAGTTTACTAAATAAAAAAGATCAGGATTTTTATTCAAATTGAATTAAATATCAACTAATTTAAGAATCATTACATATTTAGATCATTCAGTCTTTCTCTTCTCCTGTATGATTAAACAGTATCCATCAAGTTATTGAAATCAATACAACTGATTTTATTTGGTCTGACCCATGTATTACTGTGATATTCCCCTGTATTTTACATTTTTTTATTATATTACTTAGAATTCTCTTCTATCCATTAATCTCTTATATAAATGTTATTAAATTATCCATCAGGATTGGGTGACAAGAATACACTAGTTAAATATTAAAATGCTTTGACTATTCACATTGCTTTACTCTGAAAAAGTTAATCTAGCAAAATCCTTTCTCTTCCTCATCTTTCTTTTATCTTTCTCTAGTTTGAGTGTCTCATCCTTTAAACATTGGTACCTGACTATCTCCTTTTCTGCTCTTACTCCAGCTTTAGATGTGTGGTTTCACATTTGATCTATTGTTCTTTCATCCCTCAAGCCATTTTATCTCTCTGCAAGGAGCCAAAGGAAAAAATGTTCTTGTTTCCCCTTTGAGCACAGGCTTTAAAAATTAGATAAACCATTATTAACAAAATCTCACAGCATGGGACTGGATGGGGTGGCCCTGTATTTAATAGATAAGTCCAAATTAGTTCAAAGCCTTAGGAACAGGTCTCCAAATGTGGAAAATGTTGAGAAATATAATTGAAGCTTAAATTGTTTTATTGTTTTAATAAAAGTCGCTTCTATACTGAGATTACTGAAGTTGTCAAGAACTCACATGGAATATGTTTGTATACCATGCCCAAGGTAGTTTTGTTGTTCTTGTTGTTTTGTTTTGTTTCTTGTGGTTCTGTGTACCAAACCCAAGGCCCCAACCACATGCTAGGCAGGCACTCTACCATTGAGTCACATCCCGAGCCCTAGGGGTAGTTTTCTATTTGTTTCCTCAAGAACCTGATGTGTATAAATGGCAATGAACCTTCTGAAAATGTAGTGCAACATCCTAGCAATTCCAAAACCTAAGTAGTTAGAAATTAAGTGATTTAATTTTGCTTTGAATTTCTGCTTCTTGAAAATCAGGTGCATTATTCTAACACTGTGTTAGCAGTTTCATTACATAAATGTTTTTGATATTTTACTGGGTGCCAAGAACTGTTCCTATTACTAGAGTGGCTGTTACACCAAAATCATAGGCTAATACAGTTTATATTTGGAATACGGATAAAATACACACACATATGAATATTTTTGGATAATGATAAGTGTTTCTAAAATCATAAAACAAGGCAGGGAGTCGGAGTGAATGACAGGTGGGATATTGTTGTATTTTAACTTAAGACTATTAGATGATGGCCTTCAAGGTAAATGCTAAGAAGACAGTCATGCAAATGGTGTTCAGAGAGAAGACAGAATAAATGCAAAGAACCCAAGGACAATTTATGCTTGACCTCCTCCAGACACTGGGAAAGAGACTTGTCTTTCTGAAACACAGTGAAGAGGAAGGAATTGACAGGAAATGAGCTCAGAGAGTCAGGCAGGGCCTTGTCCACAGTGTAGAAGAGCATTGAGTTTGAATGTTGGTCTCCCTCACAAACACTGCACCTGATACATCTTTGTATCCTCTTGTGTACCTCAGTGCTTGATATGTGCTCTGTAAGTGTGACTTGAAATAAATATGGACTTTCAAAAGGAGAATGCATAATTATAGTTATTATTTCAAAATATAAACATAAAAACTAAAGCTGAAAGTTGATTATGAGTATTATTTTCTTTCCTGTTGTAAAACATATGGCTCAGAAGCTGCCTTTTCCCCTCTTTTCTTTTCTTACAAATTCTAGAAATGAAATATAATTAACTTTCAATAAGAGTTTTCCATTTGGTTGGAGGAAAACACTGACAAACAAAATTAAATTTCCTTTGAAAACTAATTGTTTCATAAAGGAAAACCCAAACATTATGGAGTGTTCCTATTTTCAAAAATAATGAGTCATTTTTTTTATTCTGTTCAAAAATATTGAACAACTGTAGGGCTTTGAAATTTCAAGGACATCATTTGCATTCAATTTATGATTTTCTTTCTTTTTACCCTACTCCCATTGTAAGTGGAGTGTTTTTTCTTAACTTCTCTTAGCAAGAGTCCTTTAATATTTTTGGATGATTTGCCTCTTTTTCTTATCTATACTAAGGGACTACCACAGGCACCAGATCCACGCTCACCACCTCCTTTAATACCGCTTGTTCCTGTGACGGGCTGTTAACCACCTATTACACTGAATCTGTTCCAGTTGTTACCATTGTCATACTAGAGCATGGTTTTGTAAAACATGGCTTCTCTGGAACTCCCCACATTGCCCCAGATGCTCCAGCTCTCTGTGCCAGAACCCCAAGAACCTGCTCCAGCATAAAATCCTAATTTTCCTCTGATCAATTAGTGACTATGATAAGTTGCTATAAAAAAAAATTAAATGTTACTTCTGTTTCTATGAATCAGTCTCTCATAGTGGTAGACAATGTGATAAACCCTTTAACCCATTTACCTTATTACAAGAGAAAAGCCTACTACTTCCCTGAGTAGTTGGTATTATCTCCATTTTAACAAGTGGGGAAACTGGAGCTCCAAGGTTATTATGTGACTTGCCCAAGACCACACTGTGGGCCACAGGCCTGGTAAGAAGTGATCCAGGTCCATCTGATTCTAAAACACTTACAACGAAAACCAGGGGTCATGTTTATCTGGTATTGGAAGTTATATGGGTATCTTGAATGAATCCTTTAACATGAGATTAAAGGAAAGATAATCTATTTTTACCAGCCTGAAATCTACTATGTTTGGGAGGGACTTTCTGGAGAAGCCTGATATTCTCTTGGGGAAGCATTTCAACTTTCTGAGGTGGCAACATGTCCTTTTATGATTAGCCTCAAATCTGTTGGTGCAAAATATTTGCTTCCCATTTATAATCTGTTTAGAGATTTTAATATTAAGGGGAGAAATATTTTCACTAGGGACACAAGAGTATTTTATTTGAGTTGGAAGTTGAATAGCTTTGACATTTTGTATTGATGATATTTGGAAAATACTAATGCTAGTTGTTAGTCCTGAATCCCTTCTATTTTCTCCCTACTTCTTGGCAAGCCAGCGGTTGAGGGCATTGATTTGGGCATGCCTGGTGGCAGTGGTAGGGGTGTCTGGAGCTGCAGTGCTGCGTGGAGAGGGTGTCTGCACTAAGTCAGGGTGAGTGGTGGTGGGATGACAGGTAGGTGGGCCTTGGCTCACCTGAGGTGCAGGCCCACCTACCCTCAGGCCCTCCTGCTGGCCCAGGCCCATGCCCCTATGCTCTGCTACTGTTTCTTAGCAGGTGACCAATGGGCTGGCTGTGAGGGAGTTATGTTAGTGGCATCCTGTTTCCTGTCCTTCAGTGCCAGTGGAGCAAACAAAAACATTCAGTATTCATTGACAACAATAGTGAAACTAAACTGGGGGATTTAAATTAAGAGGGAAGGAGCCTTTATCATTCATGGACACGGGAATAGTAGAATAAAGCAATAGTAGGTAGATCTCATAGTTTATAAACACCATAGATGCTGCCTCCTTTCCAACACTGATCTCAAAGGACACTTGGTGATTCTGTTAGCCAATTAATATTCTTTCAGTAAATTCTATCATTTGCTATTAGAAATGATAAAATGTTGGATTTTTCTGTTGAATGTGTTTGGTCATTTCAGGGAAGATGTGGCAGGAGTGTATCATAGACTGATTTTCAAGATGGGCAGAGAACTTCTGTTATTTTCTCACTTTGAATTTTTAATTGGAACTCCAAATGCATCATTAATGCATACTCAAGAGAAATATGACAGTCTCCAGCTAAAGTTGAAAAGTCAATTCTGATAACATGTAACCAGTATAGACTGTTGTATTTTTTTTTCCAGAATTCATGAATGATTAAAGCTCTTTCCCTCTTAATTTAAGTTCCCTAGTTTAGTTTCAAATAACATCCTGGTGAAAACAACTTCTACTCTTATAGAGTTGAGGCCTCCAGTTATAATGAAGCTGATTTTTAGTGTGTACAGTGGAAGTTTCCAATTAATGAGATTAAAGAATCTGAGTTTTCACCTCTTTCTCTTAAGTATATCTCACAATGATTTTTAAAGGTTAACTCATGACTGCTTCAGAGATCCATGCCTCCGATCCATTGTGGTCTCATTACTGAAGTAGATTTCAGTGTATCCAGACTCATTATGGTTCAAAAATGCTAGGCTGTCTTTAGCCCTTTCTCAAAAGTTGATGGTGCTATACTTGTTCATTAAACAGGTTGTCTCTAAGAAGCTTGCACTTCATGAAGTAGCCCCATTAATCTCCTGTGTGGAGCTCTGAAAATTTTTATATTATTGACCTTGCTTTTCCTGTTATATATTTTCAGTAATTTGTACCCACAATTATTGCATGGTCACAAAATTCTACATTATTGTTTTGATACCTGAGATCTTTCTACAAGGAAATATTTTCAACCTATCATTAGGCCTTTACATTGTTTCAAAAATAAATGCCTGTACTTCCAATTTCTGGTCTGACATACATAGAGCTTGAAAGTTGTCACTGAGTCCTAACAAGTAAGAAGGTAAACAAACTGAAAAAATCAACAGATCTTCTTATATTAATTAAAAGTGTCAGGTTTCAGGGCACAGCATAGCTCCTAAAAATAGAGAGACAGACAGGTAAGTATGGAGAATCATAACTTATCAGAGTAGAAACCAGTGAGTATAAACCTCTGTGAAAGCAGTTGCCAGGGTAGGAATACTCAAACTTCAATTGACAAATGACTGGAAACGGAAAGTGGAGAGTCAAAATTTAGGGGAATGCTACCTTTGGGGTGTCAGCCCCCACATTTTAAGAGTTTTACATCCAGGAGTTTGTGGATTCTCACAATTAAAAGAAATCCTCTTCTGCTTGCATGAAAGAGAGAGGAAAAGGTACCATTTTGAAATATACCTGAATTTTCTATTATTTTTGTAAAAGGTCTGAGTAAACTATGTAAGCTGTAGGGGGTTTATCAGAGCCTGGGTGACCTAGTGAAAAAGAAATCTGCAACTTTAAACAATTCTTCCTACCCAGCCTTATCTAAGGCTGAGAAGAGAACTGAGGAGCACTTGTAAGGAGACACAGGATCATTGAAGACATGATATGGGAATGTGGGATGCATCCCATTTCCCACTATTTACCAACACATTACTAAAGGTATAGTTAGAACAGGTCCTTTTACCCCACATATCAGGTTTATCTATTAAAATAATTTGAAGCCAAAAAAAAAAAAAAAAAAACAGAAAAGACAGTTTGAGGAGGCAGAACAAGAGGTAGAAATGTCAGAGATGTAGGAATGATCAGACTATGAATTTAAAACAATTATAATGCATATGCTAAGGGTTAGATATTGTTTGAATGTGTCTCCCAAAGCCTGTGTGTTGGCAAATTAATCCCCAATGCAATGGTACTGAGAAGTGAGTCCCTTAAGCAGCGGTTAGGTCATGGATTAAGTCAGATGGTCTAGTTAGAATGGAGGTGTACTTTTCATAAAAGTGAGTTTGCTCCTCTCTAGCTTTATCTTTTGCGCTCTTGCCATGTGATGCTTTCCACCAAGTTATGACACAACAATAAGGCATTCACACAGCAAATGCAGTCCCTGGATCTTGGACATCAACAGTTTCCAGAATCATGAGCCAAAATCATTTTTTTTTCTCTACAAATTGCCATGTCTGTAGTTTTCTGTTATAGTAACACAATATGACCATAATAGAACTCCAATGGATAAACAAAGTGGCATGCAGGAATCGATGGGGAGGACAAGTACATTCTAAGACTAAAAAAAGTAAAGAAAAATGACTCTGATGATTTAATTACTAAGCTGGATATATCTGAGGAAATAATCTATGATCTTGAGGATTTATCATAGAAATTTTCAAAACAGAAGACAATGATGAAGGACTGAAAATGAAGGAATATTCAAGAATTTTGGTACAACTACCAAAAATGCTGCATTACCTATGATGGTAACATAAAAAGAGGAAAAAGAGATGAAATGTTTGAAGCAATAATGATGAAGAATTTTTTCAAATTAATGTCAAATATAAAACTGTACATCCAGGAAGCTCAAAGAACACCAAAATTGATAAATGCAAAAATAAAATAAAATGACACCTAGGCATATTCAAATATTAAAATTGTATAAAAGCAAAGACAAAGAAATCTGGCAGCCTCTTTGTAGGGTCACTCCTTTGTGTGAGCGCATCCCTGGTGGTCTCTCTGCAAGTTGAAAAGGCACTGAGATCTTAGGACTGCAGAAAGGCAGAGCCTGGGAAAGCTGAAGCCCAACTCCATCAGATTGTAGCTGGGTTTCCATGGGCCAGTCTGGGTCTGGCAAGACTGTGAAAAGTCAGAGACTAGGGGTAGTTCCTGGCGGGAGCACATGTTGGAGAAACTGGAGAAAACTGGCTCTCTCCAGCTCCGTGAGTCATGAGGTGTGCAGGGATGGAAGGGGACAGCTACAAAGGGTGGGAAGATTGCAGGAGGGTGTGAGGGCGTCTTGCTATCTGCTCACCCACCCAACCAGTCTGGCATCCACCAAACTGGAGCTAACACCAAACTACAGAAAATCCCACCTATCAGCAGATGAGGGAAGCTGAGAAAATTTTTGAAAACCAACAGAAATCATTCAATTTTCCATTGAGACTTTCCCTTTTTTGGCCCTTTCACACCTCTACCATCTTTAAATCCAAATATTATTCATGCATCAATTTATTGAGGAATGGGATGCCTGAATAGTACAGGACAGTTTTGTCATGTATTCTTTTTTTTTCCTTTTTATTTTTATTTTTTTATTTTTACAGACTGCATTTTGATTCACTGTACACAAATGGGGTACAATTTTTTGTTTCTATGGTTGTACAAGATATAGATTCACAACATTCATGTAATCATATGTGTACACAGGGTAATGATGTCTGCCTCATTCCACTGTCTTTCATATCCCTGCCCCCTTCCCTTCTCATTTCCCTCTACATAATCCAAAGTTCCTCCATTCTTCTCTTACCACCTCTCCATCCCCATTATGTATCATCATTCACTTATGAGAGAAAACATTTGGCCTTTGTTATTTTAGGATTGGATTATTTTACTAAGCAGGATATTCTCCAACTCCCTCCACGTACCTACAAATGTTATAATTTTATTCTTCTTTATGATTGAATAATATTCCATTGTGTATACATATCACAGTTTCTTTATCCATTCATCTATTGAAGGTCGTCTAGGTTGGTCATCTAGCTATTGTGAATTGAGCAGCTATAAACATTGATGTGGCTGCGTTATTGTAGTATGCTGATTTTAAGTCCTTTGGGTGTAAACCAAGGAGTGGAATAATTGTGTCAAAAGGTGAGTCCATTCCAAGCATTCTGAAGAATCTCCATACAGCTTTCCAGAGTGGCTGCACTAATTTGCAACTCCACCAGTAATATATAAGTGTGCCTTTTTCCCCACATCCACACCAACACCTATTATTGCTTGTGTTCTTTATAACAGTCATTCTAATTGGAGTAAGATGAAATATTTGGGTGGTTTTAATAAGCATTTCTCTAATTAATAGAGATGTTGAACACTTTTTCATATATTTATTAATTGTCTGTACATCTTCTTCTGTAAACTGTCTACTCCAGTTCCTTAGCCCATTTATTGATTGGGTTCTTTGTATTTTTGGTTTAAAGTTTTGTAAGTTCTTTATAAATTTTGGAGATACTTTATCTAAAGTGCATGTGGAAAAGATTTTATCCCACTCGGAGGCTTTCTCCTCACATTATTGATTGTATCCTTTGCTGAGAAAAAGCTTTTTAGTTTGAATCCATCATATTTTTTGATCCTTGCTTTCAGTTTTTGCACTTTAGGAGTTTTGTTAAGAAGTCTGGTCCTAAGCCAATATGATGAAGATTCCGACCTACTTTTTCTTCTATTTGGTGCAGTGTCTCTTGTCTAATTTCTAGGTCCTTGATCCATTTTGAGTTGAGTTTTGTGCAGAGTGAGAGATAGAGGTTTAATTTTATTTTACTGCATATCGATTTCCAGTTTTGCCAGCACCATTTGTTGAACAAGCTATCTTTTCTCTATTGTATGTTTTTGGCTCCTTTGTCTAGTATGAGGTAACTGTGTTTATGTGGGTTTGTCTCTGTGTATTCTATTCTGTGCCATTGGTCTACTTGTCTATTTTGGTGCCAATACCGTGCTGTTTTTGTTACTATTGCTCTGTAGTATAGTTTAAGTTCTGGTATTGTGATACTTCCTGCTTCACTTTTCTTTCTCAGGATTGCTTTGTCTATTCGAGGTCTCTTATTCTTCCAGATGAATTTCATAATTGCTTTCTCTATATCTAGGAGAAATATCATTGGGATTTTAATTGGAATTGCATTTGATTCGTATATTGTCTTTGGTAGCATGGCCATTTTGACAATATTAATTCTGCCTATCCAAGAACATGGAAGATCTTTCCATCTCCTAAGATTTTCTTTAATTTCCTTCTTTAGTGTTCTGTAGTATTCATTGTCAAGGTCTTTCACCTCTTTTGTTAGATTAATTCCCCGGTATGTTATTTTATTTTTTTGAGACTATTGTGAATGGAGTGATTTTTCTAGTTTCCCTTTCAGAGGATTAATCACTTATGAATAGAAATGTGCTAGATTTATGTGTATAGATTTTAATACTCTGCTACTTTGCCGAATTCATTTATTAATTCTAGAAGGGTTCTGGTGGAATTTTTTGGATCCTCTAAATATGGAATCATGTCATTGACAAATAGCGATAGCTTGAGTTCTTCTTTTCCTACTTGTGTCCCTTTAATTTCTTTGGTGTGTCTAATTGCTCTGGCTAGTGTTTCAAGGATGATATTAAAAAGAAGTGGTGAAAGAGGGCACCCCTCCCTTGTTCAAGTTTTTAGAGGAAATGCTTTCAGTTATTTTCCATTTAGAATAATGTTGGCCATGGGCTTAGCAAGTATAGCCTTTATAATATTAAGGTATGTTCCTGCTATCCCTATTTTTTTCTAGTATTTTGAGCATAAAGGGGTACTGTAATTTATCAAATGCTTTCTCAGCATCTATTGAAATAATCATATGATTCTTAACTTTAACTCTATTGATGTGATGAATTACGTTTATTGACTTCTGTATGTTGAACCAACCTTGTTAAACCCCACTTTATCATGGTGCACTATCTTTTAAATATGTTTTTGTATGTGATTTGCCAGAGTTTTGTTAAGGATTTTTGCATCTATGTTCATCGGGGATATTGGTCTAAAGTTTTCATTCCTTGATGCATCTTTGTCTGGTTTTGGTATCAGAGTGATACTAGCTTCATAGAATGAGTTTGGAAGGGTTCCCTCCTTTTCCATTTCAAGGAATACTTTGAGGCGTATTGGTATTAGTTCTTTAAAGGTCTTATAGAACTCGACTGGGAATCCATCTGGTCCTGGGCTTTCCTTGGTTGGTAGACTTTCAATGGCTTCTTCTATTTCAGAGCTTGAAACTGATCTGTTTAAATTGTTTATGTCCTCCTGATTCAGTTTGGGAGGATCACATGTCTCTAAAAATTTGTCAATGTCTTCAATATTTTCTATTTTTTTGGAGTATAGATTTTCAAAATTTTCAAAGCAGTTTCTAATTATGTTGTGTATTTCAATGATGTCTCTCATGATATTTCCTTTTTCATCACAAATTCTAGTAATTTGAGTTTTCTCTCTCCTTTTCTTCATTAGTGTGGCTAGTGTTTATCAATTTTGTTTACTTTTTCAAAGGACCAACTTTGTGTTTTGTCAATTTTTTGAATTGTTTCTTTTGTTGCAATTTCATTGATTTCAGCTCTGATTTTAATTATTTCTTGTCTTCTGTTACTTTTGGTGTTGATCTGTTCTTCTTTTTCTAGGACTTTTAGATGTAATGTTAGGTCGTTTAGTTGTTGATTTTTTATTCTTTTAAAGTAGGAGCTCAATATAGTGAACTTTCCTCTAAGTATTGCTTTCAGAGTGTCTCAGAGATTTTTATATGTTGAATCATCTTTCATGTTTATAGCTAAGAATTTTTTTATTCCTTCCTGATGTCTTATGTTATCATTGCATCATTCAATAGCATATTATTTAGTCCTCAAGTGTTGGAGTAGTTTCTGTTTTTTATTTTATTTTTGATTTCTAATTCATTCTATTATGATCTGATAGAATCCAAGGTAGTATCTCTATTTTTTTATATTCACTAATGGCTGCTTTGTGGCATAGCGTATGACCTATTTTAGAAAAGGATTAATGAGCTGTTGAGAAGAAAGTGTATTCACTAGATGATGGATGAAATATTCTATATATGACTATGAAGTCTAAATCATCGATTATATTATTTAATTCTATAGTTTCTTTGTTCAGTTTTTGTTTGGAGGATCTAGCCAGTGGTGAGAGCAGTGTGTTAAAGTCATCTGGTATTATTATTTTGTGATCTATTTTTTCTCTGGAATTGAGAAGGATTTGTTTGATGTACATGTTTGAGGCATAAATATTTACAATTGTTTGTCTTGTTGACTTATGGTTCCTTTCAGCAGTATGAAATATCCTTCTTTATCCTTCTGACTAACTTAGACTTGAAGTCAACTTTATATGATATGAGGATGGAGACCCCTGTTTTTTTACTGAGTCTGCATGCATGGTATGATTTTTAGCATCCTTTCACCTTTAGTCTGTAGATGTCTTTTTCTATGAGATGAGTATCTTGAAGGCAGCATATTGTTGGATCTTTCTTTTCAATCTAATCTGCCAATCCATGTATTTTGATTAATGAGTTTAGGCTATTAACACTCATAGTTATTACTCAGACATGATATGTATTCCTGGTCATTTTGGCTTATTTTTGGTTTTTAACTTGACTTGGTTTCTCCTTTATTTGGCTTTTCCTTTAAGGTAGTTCCTCCCTTTGCTGACTTTTTGTTTTTCACTTCTTCCTCAAGAAATATTTTGCTGAGAATGTTTTGTAGTGCAGACTTTCTAATTGTAAATTCTTTTAATTTTTGTTTATCACTGAAAGATTTTATTTCATCATCAAATCTGAAGGTTATTTTTGCTGGGTATAAGATTCTTGGTTGGCATCCATGTTCTTTCAGAGTTTGAAATATGTTGTTCTAGGCCCTTCTAGATTTTAGAGTCTGGGCTGAGAAATCTGCAAATATCCATATTGGTTTCCCCCTGCATATAATCTGATTCTTTTCTCTTGCAGTCTTTAAAATCCTATCTTTATTTTGTATGTTAGGCATTTTCATTATAATGTGCCTTGGTTTGGATCTGTTGTAATTTTATGCATTTGGTGTTTGTGTATTCTTAAATTTTTACTTTTTAAAAAAATCTGTAAGCATTTTTGCTCACCCATCTGCCTCCCTGGATTCTCTTTGTCACATTTCTCATATTATCAGTCAATCACTATTAATTCCTCCCACTTTTACTATAAATTTTACCCCTATCTTCTCTCTCATAAACATCACATCTTATACTACTTCTCTTCCCTTCATTATTTATCATTGTAAATGGTAAACCATTTTAGCAAACTTATCAATAATCGAGCAAATCATCTCTTTATTGCAACAAAACTGTAAGTGACCTAGTAGGAGCCATTGGTTCAAGGTCGTATATTGTTTGCAATTGGGTGCTATTAATACTGGTCTCCCCCGGTTATGGTTTGGATGTGAGGTTTTTCCAAAAATCTCATGTGTTAGACAATGCAAGAAGGTTCAGAGGAGAAACTGATTGAGTTATAAGAGTTTTAACCCAATCAGTGAATTAATTCTTGATGGTATTAATTGAATTGGCAGGGCATGGTGGGAGTAGGTGGGGATTGGGACATGGCTATGGGGTATATATTTTGCATCTGGAGAATGGAATCTCTCTCTCTGCTTCCTGAAATCATGTGAGCTGCTTCCATCTACCACATATTCCACCATGATATTCAGCCTCATTTCAAGCCCCGGAATGGAGCTGGTCTTCTATGGACTAAGATCTCTGAAATTGTGATACCTCAAATAAACTTTTCCTACTCTATAATTGTGCTGATCAGATCATTTAGTCATAGCAGTTAAAAAGCTTACTAAAACACCCCCTTAAAGGTAAGGTACTGGAAGCCTTCAGAGACACTATAAGACTACAGGGTAGAAATTGTACTGTGTCTGATCCATACCACTAGCTGAGAAGACACACAAACAACATGAAAAAATAAGGGAACAAAGCACCTCAAACAAACCAAGGTGTTTCTACAATAGAATACATAGACAATGCAGTAGAAGAAATGTCAGGGAAGGAGTTAAGAAACTACATAGTTAGAGTTATCTTCCAAATAAAGGCTAGTATCAGAGAGAAAATACAGGA
The DNA here is from genome assembly GCF_902686455.1 of Sciurus vulgaris. NCBI lineage: Eukaryota > Metazoa > Chordata > Mammalia > Rodentia > Sciuridae > Sciurus > Sciurus vulgaris. Next base: position 33,024,731 of record NC_136475.1, on the reverse strand, counting down.
AGTGAAAGATCATTTCGATAGGCAGAGATAAAAACGAATCAAGCAGGGATCCTTGAAATGAAAGAAGGAATAAACCAAATTAAAAATTCAATAGAAAGTATTACCAACAGACTAGACCACTTAGAAGGCATAACCACAGACAATAAAGACAAAATACATACTCCTGAAAATAAAGTTGACCGCACAGAGAAAATGGTAAGAAATCATGAACAGAACTTCCAAGAAATACAGATAACATGAAAAGACCAAATTTAAGGTTTATTGGTATAGACAAAGGCATGGATATTCCCAAACAAAGGAGTGCATCATCTTTTCAAAGACATAGCATCAGAAAACTTCCCAAATCTAAAGAATTAAATGAATAATCAACTACAAGATGTTCACAGGACCCCAAATGTACAAAATCACAGAAAACCCAAACCAAGGCACATTATAATGGGAATGACTAACATACAGAATAAGGACAAAATTTAAAAGACTGTGAGAGAGAAAAATCAAATTACATATAGAGAAACCAATTTGAATTTCAGCCAATTTGTCAATCCAGACCCTCAATGACAGTAGGTCCTTGAATAACATATATTGTTCTCTGAAAGAAAATGCATGTCAACCAAGAATTTTATATCCAGCAAAATTAAGCTTTGTATTTGAAGATGAAATAAAAACTTTCCCTGATAAACAAAAGTTAAAAGAATTCACAACTAGAAAGCCTGCACTAAGGAATATTATCAGCAAAATACTTCAAGAGGAGGAAACAAGAACCAAAACAAAACCAAAAAAAAAAAAAAAAAAAAAAAAACAGTAAAAGGGGGAACTACACTAAAGGAAAGGTCAATCAATGTAGAAACTAGTCAAGCTAAGAACCAAAATAACCCCCAAATGGCTGTGAATACAAATCGTAGGCCTTGAATGTCAATGGCCTAAACTCATCAATCAAAAGACATGGACTGGAAGATTGAATTGAAATAAAAGACTCAACAATATGCTGTCATCAAGAGACTTAACTCCTAGGAAAAGACATCCACAGACTGAAGGTGAAAGGCTGGGAAAAAACATATCACTCACATGGACTGCATAAACAAGCAGGGGTTTTTCTATCTTCTTATCAGACAAAGTGGACTTGAATCCAAAGTTAGTCAGATGAGATAAAGAAGGAGATTTGATATTATTCAATGGAATCATGTATCAACTAAACATAACAATCCTACATATATATACTCCAAACAATGGAGCATCTACCTACATTAAACAAACCCTTCCAAAATTCAAGAATCAAAAAGACCACAACACAATAATCCTAGGTGAGTTTAACACCACTCTCATCACTGCATAGATATTCCAAAAAAACCTAAACAACAAAACTGTAGAATTAAAAGATATAATCAATGATTTAGATTTAAAAGATATATAGAGAATATTTTTTCCATCATTGAGCAAACTTTCTTCTCAGCAGCACATGGGTCCTTCTCTAAAATAGACCATAGGTTATGCCACAGAGCAACTCTCAGCGAATACAAAATAAAAAAAAAAAAAAAATAGAAATACTACCTTGCATTTTATCAGATCATAATGGACTGAAATTAGAAATCAACAATAAAATAAAAAATAAAAGGTACTCCAACACCTGGAAATTAAATAGCATGCTATTGAATGACAAACAGATAGCAGAAGAAATCAGGGAGGAAATAAAAAAAAAAATACTTAGAGGTAAATGAGAATACCAATACAATATACCAAAATCTCTGGGACAATGTGAAGGCAGTGTAAGAGGAAAGTTCATTGCATTGAGCTCATACATTAAAAGAACAAAAAATCAACAACTAAATGACCTAACATTACATCTCAAAGTCCTAGAAAAAGAACAGAGCAACACCAAAAGTAACAGAAGATAAAAAATAATTAAAATCAGAGCTGAAATCAATGAAATTGTGACAAGTTGTGACAGTTGAAAAAATTGACAAAAGACAAAGTTGGTTCTTTAAAAAAGTAAATGAAATTGACAAACACTTAGCTATAGTAATGAAGAGAGAGAAAATGCAAATTACTAAAATTTGTGATGAAAAAAAGAAATATCACAATGGACACTACTAAGATACAGAAGATACTTAGAAACTATTTTGAAAATTTTTACTCAAATAAAATAGAAAATCTTGAATACTTTGACAAATTTCTAGAGACATACAATCTATCCAAACTGAGGCAGGAGTTTATACATAATTTAAACAGATCAATTTCAAGCACTGAAATGGAAGAAGCCACCAAAAGTCTACCAAGCAAGGATGAGACAAATTCTCAGCCAAGTTCTACAAGACCTTCAAAGAAGAATTAACACCAATACTCTTCAAAGTACTACAATAAATACAAAAGGAGGAAACCCTTCAAAACTCATTCTGTGTGGCTAGTATCACTCTGCTACCAAAACCAGACAAAGACGCACCAGGAAAGAAAACTTCAGACCCACATCCCTGATGAACATAGATGTAAAAATTCTCAATAAAATTCTGGCAAATCACATACACAAACATATTAAAAAGATACTGCACCGCAATGAAGTGGGGTTTTTCCCAGGGATGCCAGGTTCGTTCAACATATGGAAGTCAATAAATGTAATACATCACATCAATAGACTTGAAGACAAGAATCATATGATCATATGATCAATAGATGCAGAAAAAGCATTTGACAAAATGCAGCACTTCTTCATGCTCAAAACACAAGAAAAACTACAGATAATAGGAATGTACCTCAACATTGTAAAAGTTTTCTGTATGAAACCCAAGGTCAACATCATTCTAAATGCAGAAAAGTTGAAAGCATTCCCTCTAAAAACTGGACCAGGAAAAGGATGCCTCTGACACTTCTATTCAACATTGTCCTTGAAACTCTAGCCAAAGTAATCAAACAGATGGAATAAATTAAAGGGATACAAAAAGGAAAAGAAGAATTCAACCTATAACTCTTTGCTGATAACACAATTCTATATTTAGAAGATCCAAAAATTTCACCAGAAAACTTCCAGAACTCAGAAATGAATTCAGCACAGTGGTAGGATATAAAATCAATACCCGTAAATCAAATGCATTCCTATATATAAACAATGAATCCACTGCAAGAGAAGTTAGGAAAACTACCCCATTCACAATAACCTCAAAAAAATACCATACTTGAGAGTCAATCTAACAAAAGAGATTAAAGACCTCTACAATCAAAAACACAGAACACTAAAGAAATTGAAGAAGACCTTAGAAGATGGAAAGACCTCCCATACTCCTGAATAGGCAGAACTGATATTGTCAAAATAGCAATACTACCAAAAATGTTATGCAGATTTAATGCAATTCCTATTAAAATCTCAATGACATTCATAATAGTACTAGAGAGAGCCATCATGAAATTCACTTGGAAAAATAAGAGACCCTGAACAGGCAAAGTGATCCTTAGCAAGAGAAGTGAAGCAGGAGGCATCACAATACCAAACCTCAAACTATACTATAGAGCAATGGTAACAAAAATGGCATGGTTGGCACCAAAATAGACATGCAGACCAATGGTACAGAATAGAATACACAGACAAAACCACATAAATATGGTTATCTCATACTAGACAAATGTGCCAAAGACATACATTGGAGAAAAGATAGCCTATTCAACAAATGGTGCTGGGAAAAATGGAAATCCACACGTAACAAAATGAAATTAAACCTTTATCTTTCACCCCACATGAAGTTCAACTCAAAGTGGATCAAAGACTTAAGCACTAGAACAACAGACCTGCGACTATTAGAAGAAAAAGTAGGCCAAATCGTCATCATGTTGGCCTAGGATCTGACTTCCTTAACAAGACCCCTAAAGAAGATAAATCAAAAATCAATAAATGGGATGGATTCAAGCTTAAAAGTTTCTTCTCAGCAAAGGAAACAATCAATAATAAGAAGAGAAATGGAGAAAATCTTTACCACATGCACCTCAGATAAATCTCTATGATATATAGAGAACTCAAAAAACTTAACACCAAAAAACCAAATAACCCAATCAGTAGCGAACTAAACAGTTACTTCACAGAAGAAGAAATATAAACAATAAACAAATATATGAAAAAATGTTCAACATCTCTAGCAATTAGAGAAATGCAAATCAAATCTACTCCAGGATTTCATCCCACTCCAGTCACATTGGCAATTATCAAGAATAAAAGCAATAATAAATGTTGTCCAGGATGTTGGGAAAAAGGTATATTCATACATTGCTGGTGAGACTACAGATTGTTGCAACCACTATAGAAAGCATTATGGAGATTCCTCAGAATATTTTGAATGCAACCACCATTTGACCCAGTTATCCCACTCCTCAGTTTATATCCCAAGACTTAAAATCAGCATGCTACAATGACACAGCCACATCAATGTTATTAGCAGTTGAATTCACAGCTATGGAACCAACCTAGATGCCCTTCCACAGATGAATGGATAAAAGAAAATGTGACACATGTACACAATGAATTTTACTTAGCCTTAAAGAAGAATGGAATTATGGCATTTGCAGGTAAATGGATGGAACTAGAGAATATCATGCTAAGTGAAATAAGACAATCCCAAAAAACACAGGCCAAATTTTTTCTCTGATAAGCGGATTCTGATTCATAGTGTGTATGTGTGGGGGGCAGGGTTGGGATGAATGAAGGAACTTTGGATTGTGCAGAGGGAAGAGAGGGGAGGGTTGGGATGGTGGAGATGGAAAGGTCAGTAGAATGGGACACACATTATTATCCTATATACACCTATAATTACAATACTGGTGTAACTCGGTACCATGTACAGCCAGAGGAATGAGAAGTTATGCTCTATTTGTGTACGATGTGTCAAAATGCTTTCCACTCTCATATATAACCAATTAAAACAAATTAAAAAATAATTAAAACTAAAAAAATAATTTAGAGCAAATAAAAAGTGCAGTAAGCAGAAATCTGTATTAAATATTTAAGAATAGTTATATAAATAATCAGTGTACATGCAATTGTCTAAATACACCACTAAGACACAAACTGGATAAAACAATATTACCAAACTCTATGTCGTCTGTGAATATAAAACACAAATTAAAAGTAAATGGATGGAAAAAGTTAAACCATACTAACACTAATCAAAAGAAAGTAAAAGTAGCTTTATTAATTTCAGACTGAACCGATTTCAAAAGAAAGAAGTTATTGTAAGAAAGGAGTGAATTCTCTAAAAAGACATAGCAATTTTCATATGCATATGACTAACAATAGAACATCAAAATATGTAGATAAAAGGAATAAAAGTAAAATTCACAAGTCACGAAAACTAAGCAATAAAGGAGATTCCCAGTTAAAAATGTCATATAAGAAAAAACACAATCAATTCAGATCTTATAGGCATTAAAAAGATAATAAAAGAATACTATAAATATTTCTGTGCCCACTCATATAATAACACAGATGAAGTGCACCAATTCTTTGAAGAAGCAATCTGCTAAATCTCACATGAAGAAATACACTATCTAAGTAGACCTGGGGGGGGTCTCTCGCTAAAGAATATTTAACATCTCTAGTAATAAAAGAAATGCAAATCAAAACTACCCTAAGATTTCCATCTCACCCCAATTAGAATGGTGATAATCAAGAATACAAGCAAAAATAGGTGTTGATGAGGATGTGAGGAAAAAGGTACACTCATACATTGCTGTTGGGGTTGCAAATTAGTGCAGCCACTCTGGAAAGCAGTGTGGAGATTCCTTAGAAAACTTGGAATAGAACCACCATTTGACTCAGCTATCCCACTCCTTGGCCTATACCCAAAGGACTCAAAATCAGCATACTACAGAGATACAGCCACATCAATGTTCATTGCTACTCAATTCACCATAGCCAGATTGTGAAACCAACCTAGATGTCCTTCAATTGATGAATGGATAAAGAAACTATGGTATATATACACAATGGAATATTACTCAGCCATAAAGAATAATAAAATTATGGCATTTGCAGGCAAATGGATGCAGTTGGAGAGTATCATGCTAAGTAAGTTAAGCCAATCCCAAAAAACCAAAGGATGAATGATCTTTCTTGATAAGCAAATGATAGTACATAATGGGGGGTGGGAGGGAGGCAAGAATGGAGGAAGGAGGGACTGTATAGAGGGAAAAGAGGGGTGGGAAGGGTGGGGGGAAAGGAAAAAATAACAGAATGAATCAAACACCATTACCCTATGTAAATGTATGATTACACAAATGGTATGCCTCTACTTCATGTACCACCAGAGAAACAAGTTGTACCCCATTTGTTTACATTAAAAAAATAAAAATAATAAATAAATAAATAGACCTGTAAATATTAAAGTATTGAATCAATAATTAATAGCATTTCAGTATAGAAAGTTCGACAATGGAATATTAATATCATTAACATTTGTAATATTTGTGAGTTCCACAAAATATTTAAGAAAAAATTAAACCTATTCTATGCAATCTCTCTTGGAAAGGTGGATGTAGAGGGAATACTTTCTAACTCATTCTATGTGGCCAACATTACCCTAATATCAAAACAAGACAAACATAACACAAAAATCTATGAATCAAATCTTTCAGGAATATAGATGAAAAATACTCAATAAAATGTTACCAAGTTCAACCTAACAGTGTATAAAATGATTTACACACTACAACCAATTAGAATTTTTTCTACGTATTTAACGCTGTTCCAACGTTTGAGAAACAATGTAATCCATCGTATCAATAGCCTAAAGAAGAAAAACATACAGAATCATTTCAATAAATTCTTATGAAAGCCTTTGGAAAAATTCAACAAGTTACAAGAAACAGAGTTAAATTTTCTTATATCGATAAAGAGTGGGCACAAAAATATCTATAACTGACCTTATACTTAATGATGAGAAAATGAAGCTCACCAAGATCAATAGAAAACCAAGGATGCCCCTCTCATCATACATTTTCAACACCATGCTGAATGTCCTAGCTAATACAATAAGACAAGAATATAAATAAAAGGTATCAGATTGGGAAGAAAGAAAACAGACTGTGTTTGCAGATGATTCAATTAACTTTGTTGAAAGTGCTAAAGCATTGACAAACAGATCTTAGGACCTCATAAGCAATTACAACAAGTTTGCATGATACAAGGTTACAGAAATCAATTACTGTCAAGTTTGCTTCTGCTTCAGCAATAAACAATGAATTTAAATAGAAACTTTACGTCTGTGCAAAAAAATTAAATAGTTAGGTATAAATATATTATATTATGTATAATGTATACACATATAAATATAAAATCTACATGATGAACATTACAGAACTCATTAAAGATTTCAAAGTAGAAATAAATAAATGGAAAGATATTCTATGTTTATGGGTAGGAAGACTCAACATTGTCAAGATGTTTTTCCCAATTTGATCTATAAATTTAAAGCAATATTTATCAATATCCCAAGAAACATATTTTTAAGTATTGACAAACTGATATAATGTTTCTATGGAGAAGCGAAAGACCTAGAGTAGCCAACACAGCATTGAAGGACAGTGAAGTGTTGCTACTCAACTTCGTACCTGACTATAAAGTTATGGTATTGGGGGAAATGCAGATAAATAGACCAATTGAACAGAATCTCATTCTAAAACTGCTTTATCACCCCAGAAGGAAACCTTATAACCAGTCATTCCCTATTCCCCCTTCCTTCGTCCCCTGGCAAACACCATCTGTTTTTTCTTTACTTCAATTTTTAGATATTCTGATATTCCATGTAAATAGTGTCATATAATCTGTGGTTTTGTTTCACTTCTTTCACTTAATGTAGTATTTTTAAGGTACATGTAAATAGCATATATCACTTTTTTCCTTTTCATGGATGAAACCATTCCATTAAAAATATGTAACACATTTATTCATTCACCTGTTGGTAGACATTCAGGTTGTTCCAACTTTTGAGTATCATGAGTCATGCTGCTATGAACTTTCATGGAAAACTAACTGCTTGCTTATCTGTTTTCAATTATTTAGGGTATATATAAAGGAATAGAATCAGTGAGCCAAATGGTAATTCTGTATTTAACTTTTTGAATAATTATCAAACTGCTTTCTAAGTGGCCAAACCATTTCCTTTCATCAATGTGCAATGATACTGATTATATCCTCACACACTTGTTATTTTCTTTTCTCTTGTTTTGTTTTTGTTACATCCATTCTAGTAGGTGTGAAGTGATATCTCATTGTGGTTTTGATTTGCATTCCCTTGATGACTAAAAATTTTGAGCATTTTTTCCCCACATGCTTACTGAATATTTGTTTATCTTCCTTGGAGAAATGTTTTTTTTTTCCCCCATTTAAAAAATCAGATTGTTTGGTTTCTATTGTTGAATTATGTGTTATATTTGCATTGCTATGACCCAAATATAGAACTAGAACAATTCAGAGAAAGAAAAGTTTGCATTGGGCTCGTGATTTCACATATATCATGGTTCAGCCAGCTCCATTGCTGTGGACCCAAGGTGAGGCAGGATATCATAGCAGAAAGGCATGGTTGAGAAACACTCCTGTAGTCATGGTAGCCTGGACGCATAGAGAAGAGGGAAAAGGGACAACAGGGAAAATGGACCCTTCTACAGCATGCCACCAGCAACCCACTTCCCCAAATCCTGTTCCACCTGCCTTCAGCTACCATCCAGTTAGTCCATTCAACCTAGCGTAGATGCATTAGGTTATACTTTTCATAATGTAATGATTTCAGCTCTGGCTATTCCTGCATTAACACAGAAGCTTCTGGGGGACATCTCATATCCAAATCATAACAAGTTATAAGAATTCCATATGTATTCCAAATATTGCATCTGTATCAAATATATCATTTGTAAATATATTTTCCCATTCTTTATCTGTGAAACCAGAGTTTCTCTGCTTCTACTGGTAGGTGGGTCTGCACAAGCTGTAGATCTCTGTCACCAAGAAGAGTTGCAGTTCTTAATAGTGAGCCATACCCTCAGGTGTTGCAGTAGACTCCAGGAGTTCATTTTTAATTCCTTCTTTCTGAGTTCTCATCTCATGTATTTGAATAATGAAATAAACAGATAAGTATGTGTGAGTGTAAGAGCAGGATTTATTGAAGAATAGAAACTGAAGGCGATCCAAGATGGCGGACTAGAGGGTGACTGACTGCATCTCCAGTTGCTCCAGAACCCAGGATTCAAAAGGGGAGGCATTGAGAGACTCAGACTAAAATAGAGCCATGGGGTGAGTCTTGTCCACCTGGTGAAGCTCTGCCCGGGCGGCAGGCCCGGATTCAGGCAGCTTATTAGAGTAGGGCAGGGCAGCTAGAGTCTTCCCCAGGCAGCCCTGCACACTCTGGTGGTGGGCTCATCCCACAGGGCCAGATTCTCCAGCTTCTCGGAGCAGGCCCCCCAGTGAGAGCCTTTCTGCACAGAACCAAGCTCCAAGTCCCTGAGGCAGCGCGGCCAGTTCCTGCCCTCAGGTTGCTTCAGGGACAAGGACAGGGCAGCTAGGGACTTTCCCAGGCAGTCTGTCTCCCTCCAGCAGGAAGCGCCTTTCCAGGCTAGCTTCTCAGAGCAGGCCCCCCAGTGAGAGCCTTTCCACACAGAGCCAGCTCCAAGTCCTGGAACCAGTAGAGGACTAGGGGCAGCTTTCCTTGGAAGCACTGCATTATCAAGTTACTCCAAGACTTCAGGCTACTGAAGGCAGGAAGGTGATACACTGGAAATCTACAGGGACACTATAAGCCAATAGAAGAATTCTGCAATATCACAAAATCCCACTGACATCTGACCAATATGAGAAAACAAGGGAAGAAAAGTCCCAAACAAACATAGATACTATATCAATAAAAGCCAATGACAGCACAGCAGAAGAAATGTCAGAAAGGGAGTTCAGAATGTACATAATTAAAACAATCAGGGAAGCAAATGAGGAGATGAAAGAGAAAATGCAGGAATTGAAGGAGGAGATGAAAGTGCAAATGCAGGCATTAAATGATCACACCAATCAACAGTTAAAGGAGCAAATACGGAAAGCAAGAGATCATTTCAATAAAGAGTTAGAGATATTGAAAAAAAACTAAACAGAAATCCTTGAATGAAGGAAATAATAAACCAAGTTAAAAAACTCCATAGAAAGCATAATCAATAGGATAGAACACCTGGAAGACAGAACCTCAGATATCGAAGACAAAATATTTAATCTTGAAAACAAAGTTGACCAAACAGAAAAGATGGTAAGAAATCAAGAAGAGAATCTACAAGAATTATGGGATATCATTAAAAGGCCAAATTTAAGAATTATTGGGATTGAGGAAAGCTTAGAGAAACAAACCAAAGGAATGAACAATCTATTCAATGAAATAATATCAGAAAATTTCCCAAATCTGAAGAATGAAATGGAAAACCAAGTACAAGAGGCTTATGGGACTCCAAATATACAAAATTACAACAGACCCACACCAAGGCACATTATAATGAAAATACCTAACATACAAAATAAAGAGAACTTTAAAGGCTATGAGAGAAAAGAACCAAATTACATTCAGGGGGAAACCAATAAGAATATCAGCAGATTTTTCAATCCAGACCCTAAAAGCTAGAAGGGCCTGGGACAACATTTACCAAGCCTTGAAAGAAAATGGATGCCAACCATGAATCTTATACCCAGCAAAACTTACTTTCAGATTTGACGAAGAAATAAGATCCTTCCATGATAAACAAGAGCTAAAGGAATTTACAAAAAGAAAGCCAGCATTACAGAAAATTCTCAGCAAAATATTCCATGAGGAAGAGATGAAAAACAACGATGCAAATCAATGGGAGGAACTAGCCTAAAGGAATAGCCAAATAAAGGAGAAACCAAATCATGTCAAAAAACAAAAATGAGTCAAATGACTGGGAATACAAATCATATCACAATAATAACCTGAATGTTAATGACCTGAACTCATCAATCAAAAGACATAGACTGGCAGAGTGGATTAAAAAGAAAAATCCAACAATTTGCTGCCTGCAAGAGACTCATCTCATAAAACAGATACCCATAGACTAAAGGTAAAAAGGATGGGCAAAACCATACCAGACACACAGACACAGCAAAAAAGCTGGAGTATCCATCCTCATTTCAGATAATGTGGACTTCAAGCCAAAAGTAGTCAGAAGGGATAAAGAAGGACATGACATACTGCTTAAGGGAAGCATAAATCAGCAAGACATAACAATCATAAATATGCATGAACCAAACAGTGGCTCATCCATGTACGTCAAACAAATCCTTCTCAATTCCAGAAATCAAATAGACCACAACACAATAATACTTGGCCATTTTAACACACCTCTCTCACTGCTGGATAGATCGTCCAAACAAAAATTGAATAAAGAAACCAGAGATCTCAATACCACAATCAACAATTTAGACTTAACCGACTTATACAGAATATATCATCCAACAAAGAACGAATACACTTTATTCTCAGCAGCACATGGATCCTTCTCTAAAATAGACCATGTCTTATGCTACAAAGCTACCGTTAGCAAATACAAGAAGATAGAAATACTACCTTGTACTCTATCAGATCATAATGGATTGAAATTAGAAATAAATGACAGAATAAAAAACAGAAACTTCTCCAATACCTGGAGATTAAATAATACACTATTATATGATGAATGGATAACAGAAGAAATCAGGAGGGAAATTAAAAAATTCTTAGAAGTAAACAGGAACAAAGACACCTCATATCAAAACCTCTGGGACACTATGAAAGCAGTACTTAGAGGAAGATTTATTTCATGGGGCGCATTCAACAAAAGAAGTAGAAATCAACAAATAAACGACTTAACACTACAGCTCAAAGCCCTAGAAAAAGAAGAGCAGACCAACACCAAAAGTAGTAGAAGACAGGAAATAGTTAAAATCAGAGCCAAAATCAATGAAATTGAAACAAAAGAAACAATCAGAAAAGTTAACAAAATATATAGTTGGTTCCTTGAAAAAATAAACAAAATTGATAAACCCTTAGCCACACTAACAAAGAGAAAGCGGGAGAAAACTCAAATTACTAAAATTCGGAATGAACAAGGAAATATCACAACAGATACGAGTGAAATACAAAACATAATTAGAAGCTATTTTGAAAATCTATACTCCAACAAAACAAAAAACTTAGAAGACATCAACAAGTTTCTAGAGACTTATGGATTACCTAAACTGAACCAGGAGGATACACAACTTAAATCAATCAATATCAAGCAATGAAATAGAAGAGGTCATCAAAAGCCTAACAACAAAGAAAAGTCCGGGACCAGATGGGTTCTCAGCCGAGTTCTACAAAACCTTTAAAGAAGAGCTCATTCCAATACTTCTCAAAGTATTCCATAAAATAGAAGAGGAGGGAACCCTCCCAAACTCATTCTATGAAGCCAATATCACCCTGATACCTAAACCAGATAGAGACACATCAAGGAAAGAAAATTTCAGATCAATATCCTTAATGAACATTGATGCAAAAATTCTCAATAAAATTTTAGCAAATCACATACAAAAATATATTATAAAGATAGTGCACCACGATCAAGTGGGTTTTATCCCAGGGATGCAAGGTTGGCTCAACATCCAGAAATCAATAAATGTCATTCACCATATCAACAGACTAAAAGTTAAGAATCACATGATTATTTCAATAGATGCTGAAAAAGCATTTGATAAAATACAGCATCCCTTCATGCTGAAAACACTAGAAAAAATTGGGGTAGTGGGAACATTCCTGAACATTGTAAAGGCCATCTACGTTAAGCCCATGGCCAATATCATTCTAAATGGTGAAAAACTGAAAGCATTCCCCCTAAAATCTGGAACAAGGCAGGGATGCCCTCTTTCACCACTTCTATTCAACATTGTTCTTGAGACTCTAGCCAGAGCAATTAGACAAACCAAAGAAATTAAAGGGATAAGAATTGGAAAAGAAGAACTCAAACTTGCCCTGTTCGCTGATGACATGATTATATATTTAGAGGAACCTGGAAATTCCACCAGAAAACTCTTAGAACTCATAAGTGAATTCAGTAAAGTAGCAGGTTACAAGATCAATGCTCATAAATCTAATGCATTTTTATACATAAGTGATGAATTTTCAGAAAGAGAAATTAGGAAAACTACCCCATTCACAATAGCATTGAAAAAAATAAAATACTTGGGAATCAATCTCACAAAAGAGGTGAAAGACCTCTACAATGAGAACTACAGAACACTAAAGAAAGAAATTAAAGAAAACCTTAGAAGATGGAAAGATCTCCCATGTTCTTGGATAGGCAGAATTAATATTGTCAAAATGACCATACTACCAAAAGTGCTATACAGATTCAATGCAATTCCAATTAAAATCCTAATGATGTACCTTACAGAAATAGAGCAAGCAATCATGAAATTCATCTGGAAGAATAAGAAACCCAGAATAGCTAAAGCAATCCTCAGTAGAAAGAGCGAAGCAGGGGGTATCGCAGTACCAGATCTTCAACTCTACTACAAAGCAATAGTAACAAAAACAGCATGGTATTGGTACCAAAATAGAAAGGTAGATCAATGGTACAGAATAGAGGACATGGACACAAACCCAAATAAATACAATGTTCTCATACTAGACAAAGGTGCCAAAAGTATGCAATGGAGAAAAGATAGCCTCTTCAACAAATGGTGCTGGGAAAACTGGAAATCCCTAAGCAACAGAATGAAATTAATCCCTATCTCTCATCCTGCACCAAACTCAACTCAAAATGGATCAAGGACCTCAGAATCAGACCAGAGACCCTGCATCTTGTAGAAGAAAAAGTAGGTCAAACCTTCAACTTGTTGGCTTAGGATCAGACTTCCTTAACAGGACTCCCATAGCACAAGAAATAAAAGCTAGAATCAACCACTGGGATAGATTCAAACTAAAAAGCTTTCTCTCAGCAAAGGAAACTATCAGTAATGTGAAGAGAGAGCCTACAGAGTGGGAGAAAATCTTTGCCACTCATACTTCAGATAGAGCGCTAATTTCCAGAATCTATAAAGAACTCAAAAAACTCTACACCAAGAATACAAATAATCCAATCAACAAATGGGCTAAGGAAATGAACAGACACTTCACAGAAGAAGATGCACAAGCAATCAACAGATATATGAAAAAATGTTCAACATCTCTAGTAATAAGGAAAATGCAAATCAAAACTACCCTAAGATTTCATCTCACCCCAATTAGAATGGCGATTGTCAAGAACACAAGTAACAATAAGTGTTGGCGAGGATGTGAGGAAAAAGGTACACTCATACATTGCTGGTGGGGTTGCAAATTAGTGCAGCCACTCTAGAAAGCAGTATGGAGATTCCTCAGAAATCTTGGAATGGAACCACCATTTGACCCAGCTATCCCACTCCTTGGCCTATACCCAAACAACTTAAAATCAGCATACTACAGAGATACAGCCACATCAATGTTCATAGCTGCTCAATTCACCATAGCCAGATTGTGGAACCAACCTAGATGCCCTTCAGTTGATGAATGGATAAAGAAACTGTGGCATATATATACAATGGAATATTACCCTGCCATGAAGAATGATAAAATTATGGCATTTGCAGACAAATGGATGAAATTGGAGAATATCATGCTAAGTGAGATAAGCCAATCTCAGAAAACTAAAGGACAAATGATCTCGCTGATAAGTGGATGAGGACATATAATGAGGGGTAGTTGGGGTTAGCGTTAGGGTTAGGGTTAGGTTTAGGGTTAGGGATAAGGAGGGTGGTAAAATAGGAGAACGAAGGACTGTATAGAGGTAAACGAGGGGTGGGAGGGGTGGGGGGGAAGGGAAAAAAATAACACAATGAATCAAACAATATTGCCCTATATAAATTTATGATTTTTAATTAAAAAAATAATAAAGAAAAAAGGAATGACTGGGCAGACCTGCTCCCACCACGCCCCCCGCTAAAAAAAAAAAAAAAAAAGAAACTGATACAGAACACTTGTCCTGCAAGAGGAAAATCAATACCTGGGTTTCCCACTGAGTATGCTATTCTAGAGAATTATATAGCGCATGTGGGTCAATGCTATTGGTCCAAATTTATGCTAATCAGGGTTAGAAAAAAGTACCAATACTATGGATCCCAACTAATGCTAATTAGGGTTTGGAAAAGTGCTAATGCTATTGATTCAAATTTATGGTAATTATGGTTTGGAAAAGTACTAATGCCATTGGTCAACCCTCAAGTCTGAACTTACACTAGGGTCTGTTCCACTTCCATTTACTCCCTGTAGATCAGAAAGGGGAGGTTGAGGTTGTCCAATGATCTACACTGGCAGGTTCTGGGCTGCAGTGCTGCATGGAGCAGATTTGCGGGAGCAGAATTCTACAGCAGGTATCTGCATCATAGTGGGGCCTGGCCCCCAAGGGGACGGCAGGTCAGTGCATTGGCTTGCATTGCTTCAGACCCACCTCACCTCAGGCCCACCACACAGGCATGTTGGACTCTGTGTGCCTGTGGCTGGCGCTTGTCGCCTGCACGCCAATCCTCCACCACTACAACCACTTCCCACCCCCCCACCCTCCCCCCCGCCCCCTGCTTCTTCTTGGCAGGGACCAATAGGCTGGCTGTGCAGGCAGTTATCTTCTCAATTTCTTAATAAAATCATTTGCCGGACAAAAGGTGTTTTGTATTTTTTGTTTGATTGTTTGTTTTTTTTTGATGATGTTTTAAAGTCAAATTTTACTTTTGCTGCTCATGTCTCTGGTGTTGTTCCTCTAAGAATTCATTGTCAAATCCAAAAACATGACAATTTACCCCCTGTGTTTTCTTCTAAAACAATAGTAATCAAATCAGGAAAAGAGCCACAAACTAAGACTGTCCCAAGCAAACTGAAAGATAAACCCCAAGAAATTTGGGTCACATTGGTGAGAGCATTGTCTCCTGTTGTTATTGTACTTCCTGTCATGTACAGAGTTTTATAACAACTTAGAGATTTCTGAATTTAAAAGCTGGATCTAGGGTGGCAAAAGCATGAGTATCAAATCCTTTGATCTGCTGTACGGAATCCAAAGTATTGTTTAGACTTAAATTAGTTCATAAGAATCTGGAACTTAACACAAAGCCCAGTGAAGGAAAAGTCCATGTCACAATGGTTAAGCTACAGAACCAAGGTCATTTTTATTACCACAAAAGAGGATCTGTTAAAAATATGGCCAAATGCAATAAATTACTTTAAAAAAATTAGTTTGGTGTTTGCTGTAACTTGAGTAATTTGTTTTATGTAAATTGTATTAGGTATAAATCTTGCTTCATTCTTATTCATCTTAGAAAATCTTACTCTTCTCTTCATTTTATTTTTATATTTATTTATTTATTTATTGGGAGAGGCAACTGGGATTGGAACCAGGGATCCTTAGCCATGGAGCCATATCACCAGGCCCTTTTTCATATTTTTTTTTAAATTTTGAGACAGGGTCTCACTAAGTTGTTTGGGCCTTGCTAAGTTGCTGAGGCTGTCCTCAAACTTGGAATCCTCCTACCTCAGCCTCCTGAGTAGCTGGTATTACATGTGTCAACAACCAACCCAGCTTCCTCTTCATTTTTGAAGGAAAGTATAGCTAGTTTTTTGTTGTTGTTATTGTTGTTTTTTTTTTCAACAACTAAAACATTGTATAACTCTATTCTGGTCTCCATGGTTTATGAAGAGAAATTAGTTGTAAATCTTACTGACAATACCTTTTGTATGATGAACCAGTTCTTTCCTGTTGATTCCAAGATTGTCTTTAAGTGTTGATTTTCAGACATTAAGTAATAATGGATCTCTATTTAGATCTTTTTGGAATTTATCCTTCTTAGAGTTTCTTGAATTTCTCAGATAAGTAATCATGAATTTTATCAGATTTTGGAAGTTTTCAGTCATTATTTCTTCATGCATTTTTCTTCCCCTTTTCTGTCTCTCCATTTGAAACTCCTCTGCTACACATTTCATAAAATTAATGATATCCCCCTATCTCTCAGGTTCTGTTAACTTTTCTTTATAATCTATATTTCTACTCCTCAGACTGGACACTTTCTATTGACTTATCTTAAAGTTCACTGAATCATCTGCTTGCTCAAAACTTCTATTGAAACAGTTTCCTGAATTTTTTCATTTCATTTATACTTTTCACACCAGAAGTTCTGTTTGTTTCCTGTTCATATCTTTTATCTGTTGATATTCTCTATTAGTTCATACATTGTTCTACTGTTTTCCATGAACTCTTTGTCCATCATTCCCTTTAATTCTTGTAGTGTATTTTAGATAATTAAGGCCTTTGCCTAGTAAATCCAATGCTTGCACTTTCTCAGGGATAATTTTTTTGTTTTAATTTTTTCTTTGAATAAGCTGCACTTTTATTTTTTCCTAATCCTGCTTTCTGTGAGAGTTAAGTAGCTTAAATAGACATGAGCAAGGAAGATGGAAAAAGAGAATTCAGGCTCTGCCCCCGAGTGTTACCCAATTTATCATAACACTGCCCTGGTGACTTCCCTCTTATGGTAGATAGCTTCCTGTCAATCTGGAGTAGATGGATACAGTGGTTAGTGCTCTATATAAGAAAAATTCCCCACATGGCAAAATTGGAAAAGGCACATTGGACCATGGCAGGAAACTGTGTAACTGCCCTCAAATGCAAAATGCACAGAGGGAGGTTCAAAGACCAAATATAAAACCTCACCACATGTAATATCCCAAGCCATTTCCTCTCATGGATGTGGCCCTCTCTAAGTTGGGGTATACTTCCATCTCACTAAATAAATTCTTTATGCTTTTTTTCTTACTCATGTCTCTCAACTGAAGTCTTTCTTTGGGCAAGATGAGAACTAAGGAATTCTTCACTTGCTAACACTTCCTATTTGTTGAAAACCAAATATTTGCATGATTTGCTACAATAACTCAAGAAATGAGGTGTTCTCCCATCTTTAGGGTTTGCTCTTTTTCTTTGCTGTTGACATTAGCTGTTTTTCTATTTAGTGACATTTCCACATTATTTTTATAAAGTCTGTGTTCAGACATGTTCATGTAGGAATTGTGAGCTATAAAAGCAGAGTATTCACAGGCCTTTTCTGAGCATGTGCCATGCCCTCAGCATGCCCATGACTTTATAAATTCTCCAGTATACATGGGCACTTTTGGATTTCCAAATTAAATAACTAGAATCTTTAGTACTCAGTAAATTGTTCATCTGCCCTTCAACATTTTTGAGAAATGCTCACAAATTTTTCATTCGCAATGAATTCAAGTTAGACAAAACAAAACCAACCAAGCATCTTGTTCTCAAGAGGTTACAGACATATTAAAAGAGCCAAATACAAATCTTTGAGAATCAAGTCCACCCTGCTCCTTCTGGAAGCAGGGACCACAATTCCGTGCTGAGAAGCAGGCTGCCACCTTCAAGCCTGCTGCCAAGAGAGGATGGAACAAAGAACCACTAAAATTTTTCTACTGCTTAAAAATTGCATTTCTTTTGATTTGGTGTTTGCTTAATTGCTGAAAACATTTGGCTGTTTTCTCCAGTTCTGATGAAGTTGATTCTAATGGTTGTTGCTTGAGCTTTCAGTGTTCTTGTGGAGGAACGGATCTTTGAAGCTACCTATTTTGCCGTCCCCTTCCAAAATAGTATTTTAATAACCAAACACATTTATTTGAATGTTATTTGAACTATGTTATAGGTAATAAATACTTAAGTTCCCCCATTTAGGTAATTTATTTTTTTTCCCCTTGGTACTAGGAATTGAACCCAGATGCACTTGACCACTGACCCACAGTCCTAGCCCTTTTTATTTTTGATTTTGAGACAGGGTCTCATTCAGTTGCTTAGGACCGTTTTTAGTTGCTAAAGTTGGCCTCAAACTTGTAACCCTCCTGCCCCAGCCTCATGAGCCACTGGGATTACAGGCATGCACCAGATAACTTCTAATTTTCTAAGAATTGCATAGGAAAGCTGTTCTGACATGTCCACATTGAAAGGCTTGTTCATCCACTTCTGCTTCATTTAATAGTGGAACTTCATTTTGCTTAGTTGTTTCTACCCAAGCATAGAAACATACTACAGCATGGGTGTGTGGGGAAAGAGTCCTTTCAGACTCTCACAGATGTCACCCCAAGGTAGTATAAGTCAGTGATTACCTAAATTTTGATGGTTTTAAGACCTGGATTTATGAGATATAGACATGTAGAGTAGGTATTGTATATCTTCAAGGTGACCATATAGTTTACCCTCAATTTGGGATGTATTTGTCAACATTTCATTTTAAAATTTATTAAAACATACAACCCCAGGACACTGAAAGTAAAAGCAGATTGACTTTGGCAAATTAAAGGACAAATGCTCATACTACATAGGAACTAGTGGTTGGATGTTGGTTTTCTCAGTCCAGCTTTATAAATCAAGTGCCTAGCATTCAGCTGGCAAACAATCTCAATTTCTGCTGGAAGGGGATGTACTTACACAGTTAATTTTGTCATGAGATGATTAGAGGCTACAAGATATTTACAACTATAAGTCATTCCTCTCTTAACATATATGTTAATGTGCAAAGTTACATTATGCTTCAACATATATTTTGCCTCTTTTGGGGCACCCCTTTCTATAGATACCCTCCCTTAGGAATAGATTTCCAGTATTCTTGGTCTCAAGTGTGAACACAGTACATGCTTTGGCCAATCACTTGCAAGGGCTATTTAATAGACTGAGCATAAAATGCTGACTCATTTCCCACAAATTCTTTCTGCATTAGATCCAACTTACATTCTCTCTAGGAGTCGGCTAATGTCCTAGATAAGGGCTTCTCTGTAAACCTGAATACTGGAGCAAGATAACATGAAACAGAGTCAGAGCCAATTTATGATAAAAATATATAAGAAAAAATATATTTGTTGTTGTGAGTTCCTAAAATTTTGGTGTTGTTTGTTATAGTATCATAACAGACCCTAAACTGACAGCCTACTCAAGAAATAGCTTAACCAATGCATGCAGTATAAAAATAGGTTTGGGTATTATCCCTAATTTGAAAAATTCTTAATTTATTTGCCCTTATCTCTTTTTCACTTAACTCATTACTCTTGATTAGATCTATTTCAATTATGTATCCCATTTTTATTCTTAATATATGCACAATTAAGGATAAAATGTCCTACTTATTAAGGGTTCATAAAATATAGCTCCAAACTGGGTACAGTTCTGTTATGATTTGAACCTAGAATGTAACCCAAAAGAACTCATGCATTAATCCCCAATGCAGCAATGTTCAGAGGTAGGGATTTGGGGATGTGATTGGATCATAAGGGATCTGACCTCATTGGTGGGTTAATTCATTGATACCTGAATGGACTAATGGTAGGTAGTGGGGCATTATTGAAGGAAGTAGGTCACCTGGAGCATGGCTTTGAGGACTGCATCCTGTCCCTGGCTTCTCTCTCTCTCTCTCTCTCTCTCTCTCTCTCTCTCTCTCTCTCTCTCTCTCTCTCTCTGTGTGTGTGTGTGTGTGTGTGTGTGTGTGTGTGTGTGTGTGTCTTCCCAGCTTCCATGAGCTGATAACTTTCCTCTACCATGCCCTTCTACTATGGTGTTCTTCCTTACTCCATGCTTCTAGCAATAGCACTATGTACTAAAATCTTTGAAATTATAAGTCAAAATAAACTTTTCCTCCTTTTAATTGTTCATTTTAGGTCATTTAGTCACAGCATTAAGGCTAACTAACACTAGTACATAAAGACAGGTTCCATGTCTGGACTAAATGTTCCACACATGGGAAAATTTGGATAAGGATATCTCAACTCCTCTTGGAGACCATGATAATTTCTCTAGTGGTTCCATTCATACCAAATTTTACTTCAATCTAGATGCCCTGGAAAAAAGTTTCAAAGAACACTTTTATTCTATAGCTCTTAAATATGAAGTCCAAAAGAAAAATCTTAGAGTGGGAATTAAAGAAGTGAATATATAACAGAACAAAATCATCTAAGTGAATAATTTGAATAGGTCCTTGAAGTTTGAAGGCAAAAGGATAAGAAATCTATTTCAAAATACAAAACTTCTCAGTTTACCTTTACCTAAAACCTGCCCAGAGGTAAAATTTACCTGACTTTATCATAAGAGGCATGCATTACACTTGCAAACCTAAGGTAGGATATCTCTACTCTATCCCCTCTCGTATGTATTCTTACATAGGGTGAAATAGACTAGCCTTACAAAAACCTGTACCAGTTGAGTTGGGTGTTTTAGGACCCTAACAAAGGATAATTCCACAAACATAAAAATTGACAATACAAATTGATTTCACTGACTTTCAAAAGCATTTTTCAATCTTAAATTACTTCTACAAGCTACCAGATGATGCTTAGAAATGTTCTATTGGAATTTTTGATGTGATTTCATGGAAAGAACACTAAATTGAAAATTAGATAATTTGATTTTCAATCCTGGTCTGCTACACTTAATGTTTCTGTATTTTACTTTGAGTTTTTGTGAAATGAAATGATTGAGTAAAATTTTCACGTGCTGTTCTATCTAGCAAATTCCACACAGAACTCTGGATACATCAAACTCTTCATCTCTCCATAAAGTCAAATGTTTGGTTTAGTTTCTAAATTAGAATTGCTAATTTAGAAAAAAGATTCAAGGGGTCACCTCATTTAATATTCTAACTTGAGTGATGAAATCAAGCCTTGATCCAAAGGATTGTAAATTTGATAACAGAGAAAGTGTCACAGCTCAGTCCTAGACTAGAGGATGCTTAAAACCATGGCTGCTATAACTGGTTTTATTAGTTGATTTCTAATAAAGCCAGAACACTGATATTTTCTCCATTCACTTTCTTGCGCTTGGATGCCAGACCCAGCTTCTTTCATGAAATATAATGCCTTCTTGGAAAAAGGAGGAGTGCAAGGAAGACTTGTGAAACAGTCACAGACACTGGCAGCAGCAACTCTGCTGGCAACTGGAAAGAAGGAGGGGGCCGGGAAACAAGTCAGCGCTCACAGCTCCAGTGAATGGTAACTGAACATATGCAAGCTTGCACCATTTCTTGTTACTTAGAGGAGAGATGGTGGATTCAAGTAAACTCAAGCTGTCTCTTTCAGGTAGAGGGGGAGAATATTTATATAACAAAGGAAAGTGCTGGTTGCATTTGTTAAGGCTTAGAATATGAGGCAGGGACCATTGCACATATATTACTTTTGGCTAAACTTCTGGAAAGCTGTAGGAAGTATTATAAGGCTAAGCTTCCTTAGGCTACTTAGGCTCTAGTTCTTAGAGATTTCAGTTTGTGTACTTCTCAGTACAGTAATACAATACAGGATACAAATTATGAGACAGAAAGAGAAATAATGAAAGGGAAAGGAGGTATGTAATTAAACACAGGTTTCCTTAAGTTTGATTTGATACTTTAAAATATATAAGATTTGTATTGAAAGACAGTCTTATTACTGACAACAAATGTGTCTTAGTGTGAAGCGGGTCTGTTAGTAAAGATTTGTCAGGCAACTGACTCAGAATTCTTTAGAAGAAAGCAGGGCAAAGCCAAATCTCTCCTTCTCATCAAAGTTCTTTTATTGGAAATCTTAAGGTTCATATATCTTGGAGGCCATCAGATGTGGTATTTTCTTGAAAATATAACAGTTTTAGCTTTGACTTTAACAAAGGAAATATTTTTAACAAGACAGAAGATGGGCAGGATTACATATGAATTCCTTCTAACTGTAGGAATTTCTTGTGATTAGATAATTTAACATTTTTATGAATAGTTAAGTAATTTTAAACACATCATTTAATTTAGTAAATATTTGCTGAGCACCCTCTTTGAGTTAAGTATTGTGCCAGGTTCATCTTTCCACACAATAATGGCCCAGACTAGGATAGACAAAAATAGGTAATAAGAACAAACACAGGCAATATTAAGTACTTACTATGGGCCAGGCAGCTTTCAGTTTATTTGCATATTTTTCATGTGTTACTTTATTTGCTCAACAACTTAATGAAATAAGCATTTATTATGAATCTTAACTCTTCTCACAAGAAAATTTAGGTGTTAATTACAGCTCTTTTTCTCAGTATCAACGAGTAAGTGAATGCCACAACTGTGACATAAACCAGGATTTGAGTTAACAAATACACTGTAGAACGATCATTTTAAAAATGCATGCTGTGATTCATTTAGATAATTCATCCTCTTTTACCCAGCATACTGTCATTCAACCCAGTGTTAGTGAGGTTGTGTCTGAGACACAGCAGGCTGAGCAAGCATACTTATATCCAAGAGACCAGGATCCCCCTGGCACTAGTCCTTGGATTTTATGCCCGCAGTAGCTGACTGGATTCACCTGACTGCTCCTTGTCTCTCTCTTCCTGATCCTTTTCTCTTCTCATCTGAATTACTAGTCTCCTTGGACTTGCTGGTCAAGCAAACTTCCTACAACTGTATTTCTTCCTGTATTTTTCAGGGAGCAAAAATCAGGTTTGGAGGGAAGGTTAAGGCTGGGATTTCTATCCCCCCCCAATTAGATTTATATATATTACAGAAATTTTAAAAAAAATGGATGTTAAAAATATTATTAAATATAAATTATATTATTTATTCTTTATTAAGGATAGAATAAATCATTTTTGAGACCCAAACTAGAGTTTAGAACCCAATATGCAAAAAATCCAATTTAGCCAGGCACAGTAGCACACGCTGTAACCCCAGCAACTTGGGAAACTGAGGCAGGAGGATTAGGAGTTCAAAGCCAATCTCAGCAGATTAGCAAGGCACTTAGCAACCCAGTGTGACACTGTCTCTAAATAAAATTTTAAAAAAGGATTGGGGATGTGGTTCAGTAGCTAAGTGCTCCTGGGTATAATCCCCAGTGGGAAAAAAAAAAAAGAAAATTTGATTTAATATTTTTAAAAATTTAAATAGAAAAACAAAATATATGAAGCCTATGAAAATATGAAAGTGGAGTACAGTCAATGACTTTTAATAAGTGCCATTCAAAATAATTAAAAACTCAAATAATTAAAAACTCTAGGAGGAGTTATAATGAGGTACTTCACCCTAGGAGTTCTGGAACAAACTCTCACCTTAAATACTGATTTCATCTTTTACCTTCTGTATAACCACGGACAAACTACTTCTTCTATTTTCTTCATAAATGAAAATGGGACCAGATTAGTGTGTTTCTCAGGTTAGTGGTGTGAAGATTATATAAACTCTTGCAGTCCCTGGTAAAGAATAATAGATAAACAGAAAATAAACCAAAACTGATAGAGGAAGTTGTGGTGAATTACCATGGACATATTGTAGACAAAGGACGTGAGATATTTTTAGCACCTCTAACCAGTTTTTTAGCACCTCTTACCAGAGAGTGTTTACTACTCTAGTTGAAAGCTATTCCTGTGCCTCCCTTTAAAACAAACAAACAACAGCAGCAACAACTAAGTAATTCCTACATCTTAAACCAAAGCCTGCTAACTTTTGACTGCCCCCACAGTTTTCACAGGGCATGTTATCAGAATCCTATTGAAAGCGACAACTTTTAAATTTCAGTCTTATCATGGTCCACTTGAAAGGAACACCAGACTATTTCTAATTATATTTGTTCAGCACTTTACCATGTCAAGCTGCTTCCCAGCAGTTCTATAAGCACCTGTCGTTATCCACTAGAGATGACATGTCGGTGATGCTCAGTCCAACCTGAACCCACACCATTCCACCCCAAATCCTTTGTTTCTTGAACTTGCCTGTTCTATATGGAAATATTTTAAAAAATCAATATAGTTTCAAGTAAGTGATTTAGCTAATGTGATGATGACTCCTCAGAGGATGCATTGAAGGCATGTTCCATGTCCATTCAAGCAGTGTTTTAAAGCCTCAGTTGCATTCAACATGATACTATTAGGTTTCTCTAATGTGCAAACCTGACTCATTTATTTATTTGCCCCTCATCTCCTTTATAAGTAGCCAGCTGAGGGCAATTGGGTATAGTAGTGGTTACATCTTGCCAAGAGAATGCAGAAATTCTGAGAGTTCATGCACAATCAATCATGCAAATATAACATATGTCCATATGCCCAGGGACTGGGAGACATCACACCACACGTTGAGCATGCCACATATTCTCACTAAATATTTATTCTTGATTGATGAATTGCTTAAAATATGACCAGGTCACTGGGAAATCAGGCAGGGAGCCAGTCAGAATTTTAATGAGCCTGGCATTCTTCCCACTTCTATCATAATCCATGCCCTTCTTTCCCCACTAACATTTGAGGTTGTAAAGCACAACCTGTCGTCTCATTCTTTCTCCATTTAACTTTTTTTTTTTTTTTTTTTTTTTTGCTTATACTGAATTTGTAAATAAATTCAGTTATATTGGCTCTTGCAAGTGGCTTTAAAACTATAGTGCACATAAAAGTCACCTTGGGGAGCTTGTTAAAAATGCAAATTTCCTGCCTGGTTTCTCCTCAGAGATCTGGAGTGAGGAAAAAAAAAGTGTGCTTTTAGCAAGCACTCCTCATGTGCATTGTCAGGGCCATGTTATACAAGAAGAGATGTGATAGAGATTCCTTATATTTGGTTTTGAAAGAGACAGAGACGCAGGTTCATACTGTTTGTTTTGGTAAAGAAAACTAACCTTTATATATACATATATATGTTTATAGATTTAGCAACATTAGCATGCTAATTATCCTCAATTCCACTAGATCTTTGATGATGATTAATATCATCAGGTAGTTTATTCATCAGTTACAGCACTACCCTCTCTGAAAGTCTGACCTACAAAATTGTTGTTGGGTTCATGTCAAGGATAATAATCAACCTTGGTCATCCTTAATAATAGAATTGGGCCTTTTAACACAGGAAATAAACAATTTTACTAATTAATTTTGTACATATCCCATAATGGATCATGATTTTTTATAAATATTAAATGTATCTTTTCTATGAATCCTACATAAACAAAAACAAAGGACAAGGTAGGGAAAAATAAGACAGAAATTTTATGATTTAATAAGCATACTAGAAGTTGATTTTAAATAAAGTACAATGGCACTTAGTGATCTGGTGATAATATTGAGATTCATTTTTTGGCCATCATATTTGAATATAGCAGCCACTTATGAATCTCAACATTATCATCTGATGGAATTTGAATATGTATTTGGCTATGAAAATGAATATAACAAAGTATCTTCTATCAGGATACTGTTTTTGCCTGTACCAGTATTAGCAATGGTGTGTCAAATTTGTTTTCTCTTCTATTTCCCTTTCTATTTTAAATTAAGGTTTAATACATATGTTTGTAATTGACTGTGGTATTTTCATAGAAATTTTTGTTTGATTCAAGTTACTTATATATCAGAATATATCAAGATGTTGTCTATAGAAATCCCTTAGTACATTGTAGTCACTTAAGAGAGGGGTCTGTATAAATTTTTCCCAGGTATTTCTCAGCACCCTTGAAGGACTGGTGCATTTTTCTGCCTTACAATTCCATCTTTAATCCTCTATACTTTTTTTCGTTAAAACAACCAGAGTAATCCTTTAAAAATGTAAAATGTGTAGTTCCTTTGACCTAAACCCTGAGACACTTACCCCTTTCACTCATTGAATGTGTAATTCATGTCAGTGATCTACAAAACTAAAGAGCTTGCAAATCACCCATATAATACACCCCACTACTCTAACATGAGCCTTACAAAATTTTGATTTGCACTGACTCATCACATATGGTGACTTTAGGTAAATCTACAAAGTTGTCTAAATCTCAGTTAACTCATCTGTGATGAGACTAATATCTGCTCTACTAAATTCACGGAATCCTTTGCAAGATCAAAATTGGGACTATATACAAGAGTACTACATATATATAAACTATAAGTATCAAAAAGTAACAGATTTTGAACTTTGGTATTCAAATAATTGGATTATGTAGATTATGGATGAAGAAAGAGTATCAATTTAGTTTTCCTGCTCACTAAATTATTAGAGTCCCTTAAAACTATTCAACATGTAAGAGAATTTGAGGGGAATATGAAGGAATTTATAGCATGGGTTAGGCATGAATCCAGAAAACACACAATCATATATCTATCTGTTGTATATAACCTGAGTATCAATTTGTTGATTTAATATGAAAATATACAGAACAAAGTACATATTAAGGTATACAAATCAGTTTATTCACTTTTGTGGATAGGATGAAAGGAAATATAAGGTAATCTCAAGGGAGTTTTCTTTCTATTTAAATATGTAGGAAGTCATTTCCTTAACTCATTTATTGATTGGATTTTTTGTATTCTTTTTTTTTTTTCTTTCTTTTTTTTTTGTAAGCCAATGGGATACATGTTGTTTCTCTGTTTGTACATGGCATAAAGGCATACCATTTGTGTAATCATAAATTTACATAGGGTAATGTTGTTTGATTCATTCTGTTTTTTTCCCCCTTCCCCCCACCCCTCCCACCCTTCTTTTCCCTCTATACAGTCCTTCCTTCCTTCATTCTTGCCCCCCTCCCTTAACCCTAATTCTAACCCTAACACTAACCCTTCCCTCCCCCCATTATGTGTCATCATCATCCACTTATCAGCGATATCATTCGTCCTTTGGTTTTTTGAGATTGGCTTATTTCACTTAGCACCTAGATGTCCTTCAATTGATGAATGGATAAAGAAACTGGTATATATATATATATATATATATATATATATATATATATATATATAATGGAATATTATTCCGCCATAAAGAATGATAAAATTATGGCATTTGCAGGCAAATGAATGAAACTGGATTTTTTGTATTCTTGATATAAAGTTTTTTGAGTTCTTTATAGATTTTGGAGATTAGTGCTTTATCTGAAGTGTGTGTGGCCACAATTCTCTCCCACTCTGTAGGCTTTCTCTTCACATTGTTGATAGTTTCCTTTGCTGAGAAAAAGATTTTTAGTTTGACTCTACCCAAATATTGATTCCTGTTTCTATTTCTTGTGCTTTGGGAGTCATGTTAAGTAAGTCTGGTCCTAAGCTGTCATGATGAAGATTTGGACCTACTTTTTCTTCTATAAGGTGCAGGGTCTCTGTCTAATTCATAGGTCCTTGATCCATTTTGAGTTGAGTTTTGTGCAGGGTGAGAGATAGGGGTTTAGTTTCATTTTGCTGCATATGGATTTCCAGTTTTCCCAGTACCATTTGTTGAAGAGGTTATCTTTTCTCCATTATATGTTTTTGGCACCTTTGTCTAGTATGAGAAAACTGTATTTATGTGGGTTTGTCTCTGTGTCCTCTATTCTGTACCATTGATCTACCTATTTTGGTGCCAATACCATGCAGTTTTTGTTACTATTGCTCTGTAGTATAGTTGAAGTTTTGGTATTGTGATACTCCCTGCTTCACTCTTCCTGCTAAGGATTGCTTTATCTATTCTGGGTCTCTTATTCTTCCAAATGAATTTCATGATTGCTTGCTGTGTTTCTTTGAGTTACATCATTGGGATTTTAATTGGAATTCCACTGAATTTGTAAAGCACTTTTGGTAGTATGATCTATCAAAAAACTTGGGAAATCTTTCTATATACTAAGATTTTCTTTAATTTCTTTCTTTAGTGTTCTGTAGTTCTCAATGTAAAGATTTTTAACTTCTTTTGTTAGATTAATTCCCTTTAGATTATGTAGCAGGAAATGAGAGGGAGGAGGGGGCAGAGGTATGAAAGATGGTGGAATGAGACAGGCATTACTTTATATACATGTATGATTACACGAATGGTATGCATCTACATGTGCGCAACCCTAGAAATGAAAAGTTGTACCCAATTTTTGTGCAATGAATCAAAATGCAGTCTGTAAAAATAAAAAATAAATTAATAAATTATAAAAAAAGAATAGAATTTAGAATCTTTGTTGCTTTGGGGCTAAAACAACAAAACCTATTTAATGCCCTCCCTCTGGCATTTTATAACTAATTTATAAAATGTTTCTAAAGCTAATACTTCCTCTTTGTCTGCTTGCATCTACTCACCTAAATACAGTGGACTTGGTGTGGGAAAACTGATACTTGGGGGATGTCAGCGTGGTCAGCCAGCTATCTGAATTAGAACCTGTCCAATTTTTTAGGACTTTCTAGGTCTACCTCAGGGGTTTACACTTGCATTAACTTCTCCTACATAAATCAGTGATCTTGAATAATTACTAGGAAATTCACACCAATCTTTTTCTTTAGGTCAGAACCCCTCTTTGGCATTGGTGTCTGAAATGGCCTTCAATTCCCCATAACATTATTCATACTAAGATTTGCCTGATGTTTTGTCACCACCTCTGTCCTGAGTAGTTGCTTCATGTTCTTCCCGGGTTTAGTACTTACTCGCTTGTGCATCATATAGCTTGGAAAGTCTTTGGATACTAACATTCTGTTGGGTATCAAAAACGTCTCTTCTGCAAGAACTTAGAAAAGACTCATAGGAGGGGTTCTCATTGTCTGTTATGCATCATAAATATTTGTAAAATTATAAAAAATCAAAATGAAAGAAAAGGAGAATAAAATTAAATCAACATGTTGTGGATTAATTAATTTCTGAATAAATATTCTGTTTCATTTGGTCTGGGTGGAAACTACATATTCTTATTATTATCCAAAGCCCACAAAATGTTTCTGGTTAACTGTCAAGTTTGAGAACTTCAAAAACCAGGTTATGTAGTTTAACTTCTTACTTTCAAGAAGGAGATGAGATAGACTTGAGTGGAGTCTCATAGTGAGAGACAGAAGTAGTGAACAGAACTTCTCTCTCAGACTAAAGTGTTATCTGTCTCTAAATTCTTTGCTTCAATTACTTGACTCAAATAATTTCATAACAATTAATACATATCTCCTTGTGAAACCTAACTCATAAGTTCTTCCATTCCAGTGGATCAATAAGTGTTAGAACCATATGCTACCACCTATTGCTCAACCAGACTTGATGACTGCAATATTTAATAAAACCTTATAAACATCAAAGCTGGTTGTAGGCAGAATAACAGCAACTATTTATGTAATCAACCAAATGTGCACAGCTAAAGCTTTTTTGGGCAGCCAATAAATATCATAACATGGACTCAAGAGTGCAAATGCCCCTTTTATTCAGTGTTTAGGAGTTTGGACTGCTAACAAATGTCTGCTAAGCATTATCCCAACCTGTTTGAAAAGATGTTACACCATTCATGATTATGGAACTATCTTCACACCAGATGACAAGAATCTGTCTGCAACCTGTTATGTTAGTTTTGAACCTCTTGTGAGATTATGCTAATAACATTGATTGCAAATTTACCTCAGTGTGATTCTTTATTTTTGTATTTAAGCATGATAGCTACCATCATATCCCAGACTTTTTTTTCTTTGTATGAAGTTAGCATTTAAAACTACTTGGCTCTGTGCAGTACTTCCTCTTATTGGTGAGAAAGCACAACTCACCTAATAAAACCCTGCCTTATGCCAGTGTTCAGCCCATTAACTTACATCACAGAAGTGTGCCATATTGTGCTGTGGACAAGTGTCCTTAGATGACCCAATAAGTCAATCTACTTGACAATCCTTTTAGTTCTTTATCTTGACAGAGATGTCCTGACCTGAAATGTGCTTTATTCTGTGACTTTCTCTATTCAATGTAGGTTCCAACTGGATTAGGTTGTCCTCTATTATTTGCTATGAAATTGAGAATTCCTGTTCTGTATGATTAATTTCATCAGGGTATTCTGGGATATTTCAGTTACTACTTAATTCTGTGGAAAACACTTGAGGCAATCTATAAAAGATGCTGACTTGAGCATAGTCATTTATTCTTCCCCCAATTCCACTTTTTAAATTAAATTTATAGAAATATGTGTGCATTTATGTGTGCATGTGTGTATATTACTACATAGATAACTAGATACTTGTGTGTGCATGTGCGCGCCCATGCGCGCGCGCGCGTGTGTGTGTGTGTGTGTGTGTGTGTGTAATCTAGATTGGCAGGGTGGTCTTAACAATGAAAACTCAGAATAGTAATTGGGTGGCATGAAATTGAATAGTTTTGATGAGGTTTTAGTACAGTGATATAGAGAATGAAGAATGACTTACAAATCCCTAACCGAGAAAGTTGTGCAAGAGTTACAGAAAATAATTAGAGGAAATCCTGGCAGGAGATCACTCTTACACTATAATTTGGAGTGTTGCCTAAGGGGACACAAAGGGAGCATCCAGTTTATCATTAAGTTGGCTGAGATTAAACGTTTCAGGAGGAGCCGAACTACGACGCTCAGATATGTAAAATAACAAGAAGAAACAAAAAAATAAAATAAAATGAAATGACTCCAATGAGATGGTTTCCTCTGATAGGAATTTTGACATCCTGGGATGAATTTGGGAACAACATAACATAGATTTTGAGGGGCAGCTTCATTAAAACACAAAGGAGTGGACCCATGTTGGTACAGTTAATTTCCTGAGATTATTTTTGCCCAGCTCTTCTATTTGATTATCAAGGACTTATTAATTTGTATCAACCTCCTTTGTCCTCCAGTTTCTGGTATAGCATGTAATATAATAATAATAGATTTACAAAAACAAACATAAAACTAAAAACACAAGCTCAGTCAACTGAAAATTAACAACTCTTAGATTTATGACAGAACTGAGGTCACAGAACACTTCCCCAAAACTGGAGAGAAAGACAGGCAGATTCAGAGTCACAAATTACCTGAGTAGAAACCCTCAAGCAAGTACCTCCCTGGGAACCAGTATAATGGTTTGGAGTTGTACATTCTAAATGGTGAATTGCTGGAGGCTTCATGTTGACATTTTGAGAATTAAAAACTATATGGGGGTTCTCTTCTGTTTCACAAAACAAGTTATAATAGATATCCTTCTAATCAATAATTGAATAAGGACTTGGAATCTATAAACAAAATCTCAAGTCTACAAAAATATGTTGCCATCCTAAAGAAAGGTAAGTATAACACTTAACAGGGATAAAAGTAATATACATTTACTTTCCATAATACTTAATGAAATCTGTAATCAATGAAATAGTAAATAAAATTTAAGATAAAGATGGGAAGACTATGTTAAGAAGAAAGTAAAAAGAGAGGAAAAGATTAAAAGAAGTTTGTACAGTGAAGGAAAGTTTAAAGTGAACTAAAGCTCATGGAATGAAATATTTCACTGGAATCACGGACAAGGAAAATAAATTATATTCAATCCCCAATACTAAGAAGGAGAAGGAGAAGAAGATGACAACAAATTGTAGACTCTGTATCAGAATACTGAGGAAAAGGGACGAAAAAGGAAAAACAAAGACCATTGTAAGAGACTAGAGAAAGAGGACAATGGACATGAGATATATTCATGATGGAGATTGTGAAGATGAGACCAAAACAAGAGAAACAGAAGCAAACAGCGATACATATGCTTTGATAAGGACTACCATCACTTGACAGATCGATAAAAATAAATTATGCACTCATGTCACTCATAGGTAGATTATAAAATGTTGAACCAGTAGAAGTTAAGATTGCTGAGGACTAGGAAAGGTCCAGTTAATGAGTGGGTACTGAGTTAAGTTAGAAAGAAGCGAGAAGTTCAGGTGTGCTATTGTGCAGCAGCAGCAGGGTGATTATAGATAATGATCATATACTTTATATCTCAGAAAGCTATGAGAAAGAATTGTGAATGTTTGCAACATAAAGAAATGTTAAATGTCTGAGACGAAATGGTCAACCCAGTTTAAACATTAAACAGTGTGTCCATATGTCAAAATAACACATGGAACCTCCTAAATGTGTAATTTTTAATGTATCAACTAAAACAATCTAATTTAAGCCAGACACAGTGGTGTGCATCTGTAATCCCAGCAACTCAGGAGACTGAGGCAGGAAAATCTTGAATTCAAAGCCAGCCTCAGCAAAAGCGATGCGCTAAGCAATTCAGTGAGATCCTGTCTCTTAAATAAAATATAAAATAGGGCTGGGATGTGACTCAGTGGCCAAGTGCCCCTGAGTTCAATCCCTGGTACTCTCCCCCACAAAAGTCGAATTTAATTCTTAAAAAACTTATGCATTAATGGAAAAGTAATGACTTAAGAACTAGACTTTTAAAAATCCTTAAATACAGCATAGTCCAAATAACTTCTAAATATGGATATAAAAGAATATATAGGGACTGGAGTTGTGGTTCAGTGGTAGAGCGTTTGCCTAGCATGTGTGAAGCACTGGGTTCCATCCTCAGTCATATAAAAATAAATAAATAAAATAAAGGTTAAAAAATGCTTTAAAAAAGAATATATACTATTTTGGGAATGCCATACTTTATGTGAAAAATTAATAACAAATGAGGACAAAGATAATAGATTATTAACATTATAAAGCCTTCCTCAGGGAGATTGAGGTCCACTAATGTTATAGAAATTTTTGTTTATTCCTTTCTCAGAGAAGTGATTTGCTAAGAGCTGTTTCATCTTAAATTCTCAAATTAGATACTCCTAATCCCAAATATTTAAAAATTCTTGACATTAATTTCAGCTGGAATTAAAGGAATACTAAGAATGTAGAGGCTCCATCAGAGGACAATGCTGCTATAAGATAAATAGGACTTAGTGAAGAGAGAATATTCAATCTAGAGGTATTAAATGATGTTTATTAAAAATATCAATGTCCAAAGAAAACATATCTACACTTACATTATTCCTGGAGCCAACTAAGTAACCAAAGACAGTGACGTGGGAAATAAATGTGAAAGGCAAAGGACAGAAAAGGAAAAAAATTATATATTAAAAATAAAAAAGTGCATGTGTGTATGTGCAGTAAAAAGAAGATCATGAAAATAAATGTAGATGCTTTTGTTTACATTTATGAAAGCTCTATTAAAAGACATTTCATATGGAAAACTATAATGTAAGTTCAAGCCTCCCTTATCTGTGCACAGTAATCACACTAGGACACAACAATGGCATAGCCAGGTCTTGGGAGGCACATAGAGGCTGTTGAAGTCTTGACCTTAGGTATGAGCATCACCCAGGAGAATCACCCACTATGCTGCCACTGGTTGAGTTCTCCTTTTGTTTGGTCTTCACGGCATTCCTTAATTTCTACTGTTTTCAAGAAAATTTCCCTTAGTATGTTATCTCTCTGTAACCTGTATTTCTAAAAATCTCGCTTGTCCTAGTTTCTTCCAGGTAGTTTAGTCTTTAGTTCCCACTATGTATTAATTGTTCAAGTGTTTGTGATCTCTGCTTAAATTTGGACTCTCTGAGGACAGGAGGAACCATGCCTTCAACTTCCTATTGATTATGCATGATTTTGAGCAACAGTTTTGAAATGAGCAACAAATAAGCAATTAGTTAATTGATTATCATACTTGAATGTAACAAAGTTTTCACTTTTTATGTAAAGGAAAAAATAATTGAGAACACCCTTTCCTGCATTATCTGCTCTGATATTTTGAAAAGCAATTATTGATTTTTCATTGTGTCTGGATATACCAGTGGGACCATTTGATACAGTAATATTTCTATGTCCCATAAGATGCCAGGTAGTGTGGAATATTCAAAATAGAATTAAAATTTGACATTAACTTGCAGGTCTTTAATCAAACTAAAATGTACATTTAGTATACAAGTAACCTTGGAAACTACATTAAAGATGATGTGTTAGTAAAATCAAATTGACCTATTTGTACCTTATCAGATGTTTCAGAAGTGACCCAATAGTTATTTTTAATTTAATGTAGATATTGGACAATTGAATGTGTCACTGCAATCCTGCAAACTGGCAGGCTTGTCCTGTAACTCACCAACCACAGTTGACAAATTGAGAAAGACAGGAAAGTCAGTTAATAAAATCCCCATACTTTAAGATGAGTAGCTGACAAGGGAGCCAAGCAGGGATGGCAATAACTATATGAAATATTTTTTCTGACTTTATTTAGATGCTGTAGTTCACTATTAAAATAAAAGTCTCTTTCTGGAGACAATCTCAAGAAAAAGAGAAACTTGTGCTAAAGGGAATATTTAGTATTAGAACAAATGGTTTGCTTTATGCTGGCAATTTATATCTGCAGGTTTTCTAAAAGAAAGGAAACATTTCAAACCATTTTCAGCTGTAAGGTAGAGGAGTGTGTTCAGTGGTATTTCAAGCTTTCCTGGGGTCACTGGGGAGATCCAAGATCTGAAAGTCAATTTGATGACATAGAAGGGAAGCAATCTGGGGGAAACAATGGATAATCAAATATAAAAGATTCTTAATATGTAGAGTTTGATATTCATATACATTTTAGTCTAGTTCTAACTTTAATAAACTACAAACATGAAACATCCTACATATGCTAATATTAGTACAGGATAGTATATAAGATACTAGAAAGCAGTAGAGAAATAATTTCCCAAAACTATATTTGAACTTACAAGGTTCTTAATTATATATCTTCAAAGGAATTTTAAATGAAATGAATATGTCTTATAATTGATTCTAATACATGATAATGTAACTAAAGTTGATTTTATTAAATAAGCTAAATAAACCGAAAACTGATTTTTATAATACAAATCCATTTTTTTCTCCACTAACTTTTACACCATGTAGGTAGTTTCCAAGAACAGATTTGAAAAGTTTGGGTTGTAATGAGTTAAGATTAAAATGAACATTGTGTATTCTTTTACAATGGAAAATTATATCAGCCACTAATATAATAATATACTCATGATTTCCTTTTCCTTCCTTTCCTGTCTCCGGGTTGTGATCTGAAATAGAAGGTTGACAGCAAAAATTGATGGGAGTTTGCTAATGATCAGTATCAAACAACAAGTACATGATGGGCTCGGTTGAGAATGCTAGAACTAGAACACTGAATGGTTCCCAAGTTGGATTACCCAGATGTTAATGGGAGGTGCCATAAATTGGGAATAGAAGAGAGGAAGTTCAGAAGCTGGGGATTCAGTAATATTGGCCACAGATGAGAGAAGTGAAGCTAATATTGATTTGGCTGGACAGCATTACTCTCTCCAAACAAATTGGTATATTCATCCTTTATCTTTTAACAAACACTTACCTGTGCTTGTTCTTACATCTCAGTAGCTTAAATAAGAAAGACTCACAACCTGTGGAACCAAGTGTGTACTGACATTCATTTAATGAGCATGAACCTGAAAAAGATTTTCCTGGGTATGCAATATCCAAGGTTTAACTGGAAAGCAAGGGGGCCCTTGGGAGCAATGAATGAACCTGACATTCATGCTAGGAAACCTTAATCCCCATCTGGTCAAAAAGCTTATTTTAAAATGTTACTGCATGTGGCTTTGTGTTGGTCACATGAGTAAAGATTTACCTAAATTATTGGTACTAAGCTAGAATGAAAAACATCAATGGATTGAGATGTGAAAATATAGAAGAAAGAGCTGACAATCATTCTGCTTATGCTATCAATCTCTATAAATCACAAGGTCAGAGGAGTTTGTTAAATTTAGGTATATTTCAGGTGTTTCTATTTGTCAACATAGATGTGATACTGAGGTCAAGAGTAAATAAAAAAGGGCAGCAAGAGGATGGAGTTGTTGGAATAGATGATGGGAATAAAAACTGGTGGGTAATTAGCTATTATGATTCCATTTAAAATGCTAAGCTGTTGAAGAAAAAAATAAACAGAACTAATACAAATATAGTCAAGGAAACTCAGTAGAGCTTTGAACATCAAGAATGAGAAGAGAACACCTAACTACTCAGGAGAAGTTGAGAGGTTTCACTGGAGAAGAACACACTGAGGGTAATGCTTGAAGTGGTTGAGAAATGGGAAGAGACTCCCAAGTGGAGAAATAGCAGGTCAAAGGAAAATATGTGGAGACCAAAGAAAGAATGACCAAACTGAGATTGGGAAATTAAATGCAGTTGGAGTCTGGAAGCAAATGAGGAGATGCTCATATAAGGAAAATGTAGTAGAAAAGGTAGGAAATGAAGGAGAGCATGCTATACTTGGTCCCATAGAACTAATTTCATAAATAAGGTTTATATACAGGAAGGTTTAAGTAGATAAATCTTAGG
Organism: Sciurus vulgaris; assembly: GCF_902686455.1. Taxonomy (NCBI): domain Eukaryota; kingdom Metazoa; phylum Chordata; class Mammalia; order Rodentia; family Sciuridae; genus Sciurus; species Sciurus vulgaris. The sequence goes on along the minus strand of NC_136475.1, from coordinate 32,987,646 downwards.
GTTATATTCGCACAGATAGTAAGAGTGGTTCTCAACCTGGAACCCAACTATGAAGCAATTCCAAAAGTTTAGGTGGGAAATGAGGATTTGAGCAAAGGTAGTGATAATCTTATTCATTCATTAATGAGAAATGTAAAACAAATGATGAAAAGGAAAGGAATATCAAAATGTAGAGGAAGAAATACAGGAATTGGACAAGGTGACCCACTGAGTGGGGAAGAGATAGGTGTCTAGCATTCAGCCATTTTAATGACTTGGTTGCAAATAGCCAGGTTCTGGGTACAATAAGAGAAATGAATTTGTATTTTCAGAGACAATTTTGAACTTTAAGAGATAGAACTCATTTGAAAGCACACATTTGAGCTTCAATAATAGCTAATTACATTATATCATAGTTTATCTCAGATAGCCTAAAGAGCTTAAAGAGACATTTCTGAAATTTTCTTTTTCAGCTTCTAAGTGTAAACTGCAGTGTGTGTATACATACACACATGTATACGAAATTAAATCCTACATAGATATACATAGGTATCATGAAAGAGAGAGGATTATTAACTAGGTTTGCATTAGTGTAGAAGAAAAAAGATATATTTTCTATTTCTCCAAAGACTTGATAATATCTGGGATCACAGTAATCATGAAACCTCCAAGGGGGAGATGAGATTCTGAAAACCAAATGTGTTACTTTCAATTTGCATTATTGCCATATGGGGAATCCCCAAGAACCTTAGAAAGGGCCCTGTTGCAGAGGAGTAAGGGAGAGCTTACAGCTGCCTTTAGGAACCTGACCAGCAGGAATCCTTCAACTGCTACTCATAGGCAAATATCTGCTGTGCTTTAAATCTCTACCACCTCCTCAGGAAAGCATTTCCAAAACTCCTCTACAGCACGTTCTACATCTTCCTGTCAGTAATTATCTCATTGGCATACAATTTTCTGATTAAAAATCTGGTCTCTCTCCTCTATTTAGCTCAAATATCCTCTGTACTGGGAACATTGTCTCAAATGCCTTTAGTATTGGTAGCTTCTAGCTGAATGTCCAGTAAACATTTTAATTATTTTAATATTAATATACTATTTTAAAATTAATATTAGTATATTATTTAACAAATTAATTATTTGAATATTCAAATAATTCTTGAAATTGTGTTCAGCTAGTGAATGGGGTGTGAAATCCAAACCAAAACTATAGGTAGAATTCCACCTGCCTTTGAGGAGAACACACTGCTTATGGGGTCATATTGGTATGGAAAGATCACCCCACACTCCAAATATCATTTTCTTACATATCAAAGGTGAAACAGAATATTTTTCTCAAAGGCTTATTTTGGTATTAATTAAAATCATGTATTCCATGCATGTGGTAGATAGCAACAATGCAATAAAATGTAATTCTTTTTCGTTTTCCTATTCTTCTATCTTTCAGATTCTCAATTTCAATTCTAGATGTGGATTCATGATCTTAAATGTATGTGTGTAGTTTGAAAACTTGTAAATCGGCTTTTGTCTTTTAATAGTTTTTCCTCTGTCCTTGCTGACATAGATAATTTTGAAGCAGAATAAAAAAAATAAAAGAAGAATTATAATGATCTCCAAAATGATGATTCCCTGGGTGACTCATGTGAGAAAGATTCTAACATTATAGATAAATGGATAAATTATGAAAAATAAAAATGACAGAGGAAGCCATATTAAGTGCAATATTCAAGCAATGACCATAGATTGTCCTAAATAATGTTCAAGGATCTCATGGAAGAAAGTTGAAATTACTATGCTGTTACATGAACCATTATTAAGAGCCTACCAGAAACCTGTTGCCACTTTGATCAGTATATTGTTTTGTTTTCCTTGTTTTCTTAAATGACAGTGAGTCAAAATCTCACATATCAAAAGAATAGCAATACACACAGACTCAGAATATTGTTCAATTACCAGATAGCTTCCAAAGGCAAATTACTTAGTTCTTACCTAGGACTTCTACTTCCTGAATGTGAATCCTAGGGTACCTAAGCAAGCTTTTGTTTTCCCAGGAATTAAATGAATAAAATAATTCTTTCTAGGGAAACTTTTTGTTACAAGAAAGTAAGATAGCACATTTAAAGAGGAACTGCCATATAGGTAGAGATTAATAATACACCTCTATCATATCAATATTATGTTGAACTTTACATATACCTCATTGTCTCCCTTTTTCATGAATTAATATATTATGTATATTGATTCATGTTAATATTCTTCCATAATGGAATTCTAACTTCTGCATGCTATTTTATACTGCACAACATAACTTACCTATCCAATACCCTATTATTTAGCATTTATATTTTTTCCACTTTATCAATCATATACAGTAATCTATATAAAACACTTTTATGAACATCTTTTTATGCACATCTTTGCACACATCCTTCAAAATTTTCTTAGAATAAATTTATAGAATATGAATTAGTAGGGAAGAAAGTATAAATATTGTCAGGATATTTAATAACCTCTGGCAAATTGCTTCATAAAAGTGCCAAATTTGCTCTCCAAGCAGGAATTCCTTCCTTTTTTTTTTTTTTTTTTCTTTTTCTATGAAACGGTACCAGGCACTCTTGGGCATATATTCATTACTGTTTTGAGTAGGATTTCATCACACTCATTTATAAGATGATTATTGCAGTACATATATTGAATAGCTCTTCAATTTATATTTTGTCTAGTTAACTTATTGACCTGTGTTGTTATTACAGTTACAAAATGCAATCAATTGCTTGTTTCTGATAAGTGTAAGTGTAACCTGAATATCTTTCAGATATAAACACTTAGAAATGTTGTCTGAGATTTAAAAGAGATGTTCAGGCATAGAAGAATTTACAAAGACCAAAAAGCAAAACAAAATTAAAAATCAAACAAAACCCTCAGATAATAGAAATGAGAAATTACTGCAATTTTGAATTAGAATAATGTTAGACAGGATTATCGATTCTGTTAATTTAACAGCTTAACTTTAACAGTGATAGAGGTAAAGAAAATGATGAGAATATCATGCTAAGTGAAATAAGCCAATCCCAAAAAACCAAAGACAGAATGATCTCTCTGATAAGTGGATGATGATGCATAACGGGGGCTTGGGGGAGGCAAGATTGGAGGAAGGATGAATTGTTTAGAGGGAAATGAGGGGTGGGGGGAAGGAAAAATAATAAAATGAGACAAACATCATTACTCTATGTACATATATGATTATGCAAATGGTGTGACTCTACTTTGTGTACAATCAGAGAAATGAAAGTTGTGCCCCATTTGTGTACAATGAATCAAAATTAAAAAAAAAAAAAAGAAGAAAGAAAATGATGCTTTCAAACTGAGTCAGTAGAATGACTGGAATGAAGGTCCCATATTGGTTTGGACTATCAAAATCCTGCATACTCTCTGTAAGAAAAGGTGATGTTAAAAAAAATCCACGTACCCTTACTGGGAAAATGTGGTATTATAGAGAAAATATTTTGATTTTTCTACATGGCTAGGGCTTTTTGAACAAGAAACTTGAAGTGTGAGTTAAAAGATAGCATTTGGAAGATAAAAAATGATTTAGATATCTCTAAAAGACAGATTTTAATTTCTTGAGGTATGCATTTATATGTCAAAAGAAACACAGACTTAAAATCATTTAAATTCCAGAATTATTTGCATTGGAAAGCAGAGGATTCTTCTCCCACTTAGAGGAGAGGAAGGACTCCTGTGAAATTTGCAAACCCAAGCACAATCTTAAAAGCAATAGATTAAAAAAGAAACAGATACAAGAAGTTATTGGGTATAAATTTAATCTAGAGTCATAGAAATCCTGGAGCTGGAGAGGTGGGTAGATTCACTGAAAGCAATATAGGAAACTTTATGGGTTGATGGACATTCTGGTACCTTGATTATCAAAACCCATTACATAGTGTGTTCAAAATGGCTTCATTTTGCTGTCTATAAATTACAGCAAGGAAATACCAATGCAAATATCAATGAAACAACAATTGTACCAATCAGGATAATAAACTAATGGTAGAGATAACAGAACTCTGTTTTGACAGTATCTACTTAATGCTGAAGTTGCACATATTGTAAAATTCTCACATGTATTCTAAATGGAAGCTTTGGAGAAATTCTTGTGTGTGGTCACAAGGAGACTTGAGCAATGATAATTATTATTCAGGTCCCTTGACAGAAGAATGGAAAATCATTCATGCCATAATTATGCAATAAATTAGCTATATTATTAATATAAATAAGTGGTTTCACTATGAAAACATGAATAAGTCTTAAAAGTTAAATGCGGTGTAAACAATTTTACATATGAAAGCAAAAATTCTGCCAGGCATGGCAGCTCATATCTGTAATCCCAACGACTCTGGAGGATGAGGCAGGAGGATCTCAAGTTCAAAGCCAGCCTCACTAAGTTACTGAGGCCCTAAGCAACTTAGTGAAAGCAAGTCTCAAAATTTTAAAAAAAATTAAAAATTTTAAAAAAGGGCAATGGATATGGCTCAGTGTTTAACCATGTCTGAATTCAATTCCTGATACAAGAAAAAAAGAAAAAAAAAACGCAAAAAAATCTATGGTTTGAATTGTTGATAAGATATACATACATGTAGGAAAATATTATAAATAGGTATAAGAAATAATTGAATTTCAAGAAGGTAATAGTAACTTGAAGTGGGGAGGAAGGAATAAGTAAGCAAGAAATAGAATGTTCTCTATTATTATTTTAGATTTCCTAATTCTCCTTTATTTGTTGTGATGGAGAGTCATTCCAATAATATTTATTGAGTAATTAATGTAAAATGCATATTATTATAGTCACTGGAGATAAAATCATATAAAAAATATGCAAGATCTCTCTTCTATACATTCTTATTCATATAATATATTCTATCAGCTTCTTTCTTAATATTGGAGCTTTCCATTCTGAGAATAAATCTCATAGTACTTTTTTCTAATGAATTTACAATTTTTTGCTTTATGGGCAAAACTAAAATGTGTAATATTGTTTGTAAATTTTCTTTACATGTCTTTGTTCTTTTCCATGTAATTCAAAAATTATATAATAATTTGAGAGACTTCTAAAATATCTAAAATTATCATGCAGTTAGAATACAAATTAATTTTGGGCCTGGACTATAATTTGGTGGTAGAGTTCTTCTCTAGCACATGCAAGGTCTTGGGTTTGATTCTCAGCATAGGAAAAAGAAGAGAAAAGAAAAGAAGTATATTTTCATAAAACCAGGAATTAAAATAATTTGCATGAGATACCTCTTTTCTAGTTAGTTTTTTAAAAATGGTTTTATTTGTTCTAATTAGTTGTACATGACAACAGGATGCATTTACACATTTTGATAAATCATACATAAATGGAGTGTAATTTCCCATTTTTCTGATTTTACTTACTCTAGGATCACATCAATTATGCAGTCATTTAAGTACATGAAGTAATAATGTCTGTTTCACTCTACTATCCTTCCTATACCCATACTCCTTCACTCCCTTCACTTCCCTCTATCCAATATAATGTAACTCTAGCCTTCCCACCTTATTGTGAATTAGCATTGGCGTATCAGAGAAAACATTCAGCCTTTGGTTTTTTGGGTTTGACTTACTTCACTTAGCATGATATTCTCCAACTCCATCCATTTAACAGTGAATGCCATAATTTCATTCTTCTTTAAAGCTGGGTAATATTCCATTGAATGCATGCATGCATGTGTGTATGTGTGTGTGTGCGTGTGTGTGGTGGTGTATCACATTTTCTTTATCTATTCCTCTGTTGAAGGACACATAGGTTGGTTCCATAGTTTAGCTATTGTGAATTCAGCTGCTAATAACATTGATGTGGTTGAGTCACTGTAGTATGCTGATTTTAAGTCCTTTGGGAATAAACCAAAGAGTGGGATAACTGGGCCAAATGGTGGTTCCATTCAAAGTTTTCTGAGGACTCTACAACTTTCCATAAGGGTAACACCATTTTGCATTCCTACCAGAAATGTATGAGTGTACCTTTTGCCCCACATCCTTACCAACATTTATTGTTGTTTGTATTTTTGATAATTGCCATTCTGACTAGAGTATGATGGAATCCTAGAGCAGATTTGATTTGCATTTCTCTAATTGCTAGAGATGATATTTGTTTATTGATTGTATTTCTTCTGTGAAGTCTCTGTTCAGTTCCCTAGTCCATTTATTGATTGGGTTATTCGTTTTTTGGTTTTTTTTTTTGTTTGTTTGTTTTTTTTTTTTTTGGTATTTTAAGTATTTTGAGTTCTTTATATATCATAGAGATTAATGCTTTATCTGAGGTGCATGTGGTAAAGATTTGGTCCCCATAGGCTCTCTCTTCACATTATTAATTGTTTACTGAGAAGAAATTTTTTAGTTGGAATTCATTTCATTTATTGATTCTTCATTTATCTTCTTGTACTTTAGGGGTCTTGTTAAGGAAGTCAGATCCTAGGCCAACATGGTCAAATTTGGGTCCACTTTTTCTTCTAGTAATAGCAGGATCTCTGTAATAATGCCTAAAATTTTGATCCACCTTGAGTTGAGTTTGGTGCAGAATAAGAGATAAAGGTTTAAATTCATTTTGCTACATGTGACTTTCCATTTTACCAGCACCACATGTTAAATAGGCTATTTTTTCTCCAGTGAATGTTTTTGGTTCCTTTGTCTAATATGAGATAACTGTATTTATGTGGGTTTGTCTCTGTGACTTCTATTCTGTGCCAGTCTATGTGTCTGCTTTGGTGCCAGTACCATGCTGTTGTTATTACTATAGCTTTGTACTATAGTTTGAGGTATGGTATTGTGATTTCTCCTGTTTCAATCTTCTTGCTAAGGATTGCTTTAGTTATTCTGGATCTCTTATTTTTCCACAGGAATATCAGTATTGCTTTTTTAGATCTATGAAGAATATCCTTGGGATTTTAATAGGAATTGCATTAAATTCGTATAACGCTTTTGGTAGTATGGCCATTTTGACAACATCAGTTCTGCCTACCTAGGAGCATGGGAGGTCTTTTCATCTTCTAAGGTCTTCTTCAAATTCTTTCTTTGTGTTCTGTAGTTTTTACTGTAGAGGATTTTCACCTCTTCTGTTAGTTTGATTCCCAAGTATTCTACTCTTTTTTTGAGTCTACTGTGATTGTGGTAATTTTCTTTATTTCTCTTTCAGTGGATTGATTACTGATCTATAGGAATGCATTTGATTTATGTGTATAGGTTTTATATTATGCTACTTTGCTGAATTCACTTATTAGTTCGAAGTTTTTTGGTGGAATATTTTTGATCTTCTAAATATAAATGTCACGAGCAAATAGTGATGCTTCATGTTCTTCTTTATCTATTTGTATACATTTAATTTCTTTCTTCTGTCTAATTGCTCTGGCTAGAGTTTCAAGGACAATGTTAAAGAAAAGCGGTGGAAGAGGGCATCCCTGTCTCCATTTAGTTTTGAGAGGGAATGCTTTCAATTTTTCTCCATTTAGAATGATGTTGGTCTTGGATTTAGCTTAGGTAACTTTTACAATGCTGAGGTATGTTTCTACTATCCATAGTTTTCTAGTGTTTTGAACACGAAGGGGTGCTGTGTTTTGTCAAATGCTTTTCTGCATCTATTGAGATGATTGTGTGATTCTAGTTTTTAAGTCTATTGATATGATGAATTATGATTATTGGTTTTCATACGTTGTACCAAACCTGCATCATTGGGATGAACCCCACTTGATCATCGTGCACTATCTTTTAATATGTTTTTGTATGTGATTTGCCAGGATTTTGTTGAGAATTTTTATATCTATATTCATCAGGGATATTGGTCTGAAGTTTTTATTTCCTTGATGTGTTTCTGTCTGCTTTTGGTATCAGGATGATATTTGTTGCCTAGAATGAGTTTTTATTTCATGGAATACTTTGAGGAATATTGGTGTTAATTCTTCTTTGAAGGTCTTGTAGAACTCAGCTGAGAATCTCTCTGGTACTGGGCTTTTCTTAATTGGTAAACTTTTGATGGTGTTTTCTATTTCATTACTTGAAATAGTTGTGTTTAAACTGTGTATGTCCTCCTGCCTCAGTTTGGGTAGATTGTATGTCACTAGAAATTTGTTGATATCTTCAATATTTTCTATTTTGTCAAAGTACAGATTTTCAAAATAGTTTCTAATTATATTCTATATTTCAATTGTGTCTGTTATGATGTTTCCTTTTTCATCATGTATTTTAAGAATTTTGGTTTGCTCTCTTTTTCCTCTTCATTAGTGTGGCTAGGGGTTTTTCAATTCTATTGATTTTTTTCAAAGAACTGACTTTTTGTTTTTGTCAATTTTTCCAATTGTTTCTTTCTTTCCAACTTCATTGATTTCAATGATTTTAATTATTTCCTGTCTTCTACACTTTTGATGTTAATTTATCTTTCTTTTTCTAGGACTTTGAGATGTAATGTTAGGTCATTTATTTGTTGACTTTTTATTCTTTTAAAATGGAAATGGATGGAAACCCCTGCTTGCTCACACAATCCATATGAGTGATATGTTTTTCCCCATCCTTTCATCTTCAGTCTGTGGATGTCTTTGCCTATGAGATGAGTGAGTCTCTTGGGGACAGCATATCGTTGGGTCTTGTTTTTTTTTAACTCAATCTGCAAGTCTATCTTTTGAGTAATGAGTTTAGGTCATTAAAATTCAAGGTTAGTCTCTAGATATGATTTGTATTCCCCATCTTTTGAGTTTATTTCTGGCTTTTAATTTGATCTAGTTTCTCCTTTGACTATTTCTTTAGTGTACTTCCTCCTTTTGCTGGCTTTCACTTTTTTTTTTCACTTCATTCTCATAGAATATTTCAATTAGACTGTTTTGTAGTGCATGCTTTCCAATTGTGGATTCTTTTAACTTTTGTTTACCATGAAAGGTTTTCATTTCATCTTCAAACATGAAAAAATTTTGCTGGATATAAAATTCTTAGTTGACATCCATTTTCTTTCAGAGCTTGAAATATGTTGTTCCATGACCTCCTAGCTTTAAGAATCTTGATTGAGAAATCAGTTGAGATTCAGTCGTTTCCCCCATATGTATTTTGCATTTTTTTTCCTCTCAAGGCCTTTATATTTTATCCTAATTTTATATTTTAATCATTCTCATTATAATGTGTCTTCACGTGGATCTGCTGTAATTTTGTACATTTGGGGTCCTTTAAACATCCTGTATTTGATATTTTGTCTTTACTGTATGAGGTTCTGTCTTCCAAATGGGCTAGTTTGTTGGTGATGCTTTCTATTGAATTTATAATTTGGTTAATTTATTCCTACATTTTGAGAGTTTCTGCTTGTTTTTTTTTTTTTTTATACACTCTATTGAAGTTATCTTTCACTTATTGTATTTTCTCTTTCATTTCATTCTTTATATCTTCTTTTACCTTGCAGATCAGTTTAACTACGTACATTCTAAACTCCTTCTTGGACATTTCTTCTACTGTGTTGTCAGTGGACTCTCTTATTAGTGCCTCTTGGTTTGTTTGGTGCATTTTGCTATCTTGTTTTTTCATGTTGCTTTTATGTTTTCCCATCTAGTTTTATGGATCTAAGGCAGTACAGATTCTAGCCTGTATACCTATATTGTCCCTGAAGATTTCCAGTATTCCACCTTTAAGAGAGAGAATAATATCAACAGCCCCCAGTGCAAACAATATACAACCTCAAATCTAATAACCCCCAGCAAGGGGTCCACTGCCCTCTCACTGTAAACAGCAATGATGAATCACTCTCCACAATACAAACATAAAATTTGCCAAAAAGATTTACAATCTCAAATAGTGGACGAAGACAGAACAGAAATGGTACAGGAAATGATGTTCATCAGAGAGAAAGAGAGAAGCCAGATGCAAAAATTCACAGGAAGAGTAGAAAGGGAACCAACAGGAATTGGCTATTAAGTGGAGAAAAGATAGAAAGGGAATTCAGGAACACAGACAAAAGAACAGAAGAATACCCATAATGAGGGAAAAAATAAAAAATATAAGAATATACAGCAGAACTGCAAAACACTAAGCATATATCACATGAATTACACCCTGCTCCAAATGTGGTGGAGAGAGATGCCAGAAAATAAAATAAAATAAAAAAATAAAATAAAATAAAATAAAAAAATAAAATAAAATAAATAAATCTTGTTGGAAAATTGACCAGCTATCTCTGCTGGCATCCAAAAGCCTTTTCAGTCCTGTCTCTGACTTACCACAAGACTGCCTGGCCCAGACTAGCCCTGGCAGATCCATTCACTATCCCATCAACCTGGGCCTCAGATGTCCTTGGTTCAGCCATGTTGCAGTCCCATGATTTCAATGCCACTGGAACTTTGGAAAGAGACCACCAGTGATGAGCAAGCCTGATAAACAGTGAGTAGATGGCGACAACCAGCACTCCCAGGAGGAAGACGCCAGGAGCTGCCAAACCTGGAGGTACACAACACTGAACCTCCAGGTCCTGGCCAGTGTCCTGCAGACAGAGGCTCCTGCACCCCAAGATGATGGTGGTGTTGTCTTCTAGATACTACCAAATACTTAGTATAGATTTATGGACAAATTACTTAAACTCTTATACTCAATTTTATTATTTGTAAAATTGAAAGAAAAGTACCTAATGTATATAATTTGGTGAGAATTTTAAAGGAGAAAAAGAAGTATGCACCACATATATTTAATTTAGAATATCTGACATGGAAAATTCAATTTAAAAATTCCTTCTTAGAACTCCTAACATAGTGTCTGGAACATAGTGGCAAATTAAATATCTATTAGATTAATGAATGAATGATTTCCCAATTATTGGACTTTTAAGTTACTTTGAACAAATTCCATAATTATTCCTCTAGTTAATAATGTGTATATCAATATTAATAGCTTATTGTTAATTCTAGAGGAAAAATTAAAACATTGCCACGATTATGTATCCCTAATTGATTTCCAGAATGTTATTAACTTAATATTCTCATCAGCATCCCAGGACAATTCTCAATTCATTGAAGATTATCACTTTTAAAACTCTTCTATACAAGTAAATAGGAATATCTTTAAAGTAATCATTTTCTATTAAGGTTAAACTTTTTTTTTTCTCCGAAATGTCTACTAGCCACGCATATTTATTTTAAGTAAATATTTCAGGCCCTACTTTACCCTTTTTTGAGATATTTAATTTTATATATGGGAACGATTTTTGTATTGCAAGAATATTTATTCACTGTTTTTCATAAATACTACAAATCACATTTTTCCTAGTTTATTATTTCCTCTTTTTATCATTAAAAGCCCTATACTATTCATATAAAACATAATTATAAATCATGTATATTTAAGAAGTAGCACTATAACCCAAGTATATTTTTACTGCCTTTGTAAAGGAAACATTTCACACAATTGCCAGAAATGGGTTTCTTGCTGAATATTATATTTATATCAGTGTTAATGTCCTCTAGGTTGCTCCCATGCCGTGGTCTGGACCATGATCACAGTTGAAATCATTTATGCTTTTAGAGTATCTGGAACTTATACAAGTTCAGTTCAGACATGAAGCTTTATCTACCCACCCAGTGCCTGAGCCATTATTATCTCTTACTGGGACCATCAAGTATATGTTAAAGTGTTCTAAACTTAGCTCAGCTAATTTAAGCTCCATTAAGATGTAGCCTGCATGTGAAGTCTGTTTCTCTTTAGGTATAGTCATCAATGCCAAAGATTATTAGCAGATAAGGGCACAGACTTTTCCTCTGGTCACAGATGGTGAGGACAGAGAAATACCTGTGATGTATGGAATTTTTGAATCTATAGTCAAAAAGGCTGTCTCTCAAAGGATCCTTCCTCTGGCAGGCAAGGTAACTGCTGAAAGCTTCAAGGTGGGCAATATCTTTCTTTGATTCTACCTGAATTAATGCCCTGAAGTGAGGCAGGTCACTTACTTGTATGCGTGAGCACTTAAGGCTTAAAGCTTTGAAACAGAAAATAGTACCCATGTTTTAGAGACTTTTATTAAGAATTACAAGTCTTGTTTTCTTCACATCTGCTGAAAATAAAATCTTCTAATACATAAAAATGTGATATTATGGCACCAAAGAGAAATCCAGAAAAGATTTAAAATGTTAATAAAAAAATTAATTAAAAGGTCAAAGACCTAAGTTATTGTTGAAACAATTGACCTCATTCTGAATGAAAAAAGAATGAAATTGAAAGTGTTTTCATGAGCCTTTTATGAGTGTTTTATCTTTTATTCTGTGTTCATTTTGAAGACAGAAGACTAGTTCTTTTCTAATCATGCTAGTTGAAGAATAACTCTTTGTCTCAATTCTCTTTCTCCAAAAAAAGTTGCAAATGAGTTTTGTGCAGAACATTCTTAAATATATAATCTCCAAATTCATTCAACAATGCAACTTGAGTGCCTACTCTGTGCAAACCTTTCATATATTAGAGTTAAAATTTATGTGTAAAACATGTAAGAGTAATGGAAAGTGAAATGACTTGAATTCATGGGGTTGAGATTGACTTTCTTTTGACTTGCAATTCATTCCTGTGAATGCCTTCATCTGTTTAGATGTGTCAGGTCAGAGCCCTCAAACTCAAAACCATAAAGAAACAGGTAACAAGTTACCTATTATGCCCTCACTGAAAAAGAAACTTTGCTAGCTGGCTCCCAAATCTCCATCACTTTACAGAGACTCTGTTAAGTATGTAAACTGGGGTTAGCTGGAACAATGAATGCCACAACCCTGATTTGGAGAAGCTACCTAAGATTTTGTACAATGGAATCTTGATAAATTGATAATATAAATATGTTTCTCAATTGTATGAACTGTAACAGTTTTAACCAAATAACATTATCATTCTTAATAGTGAAATAATATGAGCATTCTTATAGAGACTAGACACCTTGGCTGGTGTCACCTCTTATATTTAACATGATTTGAGAAATGTTAGCTAAGGAATAAGAAAAGAAAAAGAAATTTGAAGTATTTCATTCATAGCAATCTGATCTTTGTTTTAGTTGATATGAGTTTATAGCTGGAAAACTAAAGAGAATTATGTAGCAACAAATAACTCGTCCAGATACCATAAGTGTATATATATATATATATATATAATATATATATATGTGTGTGTACACACTCTAAAGACAGCCCATTCAAAATGCAGGGTAGACACACACATAGACACATACACACACATATGAAAATTTCCAACCAAGATACATTATAATAACTCTTATTAATTACTTTATGAAGATATAGATAGGAAAAATTGCAATGACCCACACAAATGGACAAGTAATGAAAATAAAATAGGATGAGATAAAATAGGTATTTTATACCATTTTGGATTGTTCACAGTATTTTGAAGAGTAGTTTTATCAATACATAACACAATTCATTTAAATATTCATGTCTTTATTACTCTGTGCGTATATGATTGCATTATCAGTGTGATTCTACATCATATACAACCAGAAGAATGAGAGTTATACTCCATTTATGTACGAGGTGTCCAATTGCATTCTACTGTCATGTATAACTAGAACAAGTAAAAATACATGGGACTTCTTTGTATTATTGCTTACAACTATATATGAATTCATAATTATCTCATTGAAATTTTATTTTTATTAAAAAACTAATAAATATTCATCTTTATTTACCACATAATACTGCTGGTCAGTGCATGTCTTAAAAAATTAAAGATATGTGCAGTATCTTTACCACATGGAACTTTATGTCTCAACTGAGAAAAGGAAGTAACAAGGATATCTAATAGAAGAGACTGATCAAATGTATTACTGGATTTCAGTAAAATGAAGCCTGATGCAATATTAGATCTCGGATTGCAATAAGAATCTTATTGCTATGGAAATAGTACCACATATTTAAAGTGAAAAAAATAAAGTATATAGTAGGATCTATGTAACTTCTGTTCAGAGATGGTACGTGAGGCAGATAGTTGATTATCTAATAAGCATTCCAAGCATAAAGTCACTGAAATAATAGAGAAGTTAGCTTCCAAAATCTGTTCTACCCTTTTCCATAGTAACTAAACTCCTGACTTTTAGCTGGTCACAGAATGATCAGCTAAAGACTGCGTAACCCTGTCTCCCTTGTAGAAATGAGTTATGTTCCTGTTACTCAGATCTGGATATTGGTATACATGTGGAAGTGATGCGTGTAAATTCCAAGTCACTACTTCTCTTTTTTTCTTCTTTCTTATTTTGTGGTAATTGAAGATCATCTAAAAACATTTTCAAAGAGGACAGAGCAAAGATAAACAAATTCCTATTCCCCAATGCTATGGAGCACATAAGTCAAAAATTCTCAGATTTTCACAGTACAGCGTGTAGCATTTATCAATATATCACACCTTCCTTCAAATTCACCTCTCTGTGGTAAAGGATTTGTACCCTGTAAATATTTATTTGCCAACCAACGCAATGTTAACTCTTAGTAGAGGACACTAAAGGAACACTTGGATGACTTGTTTTCTGGTTTTGTTTTCTGAACAGGTACCAGTACTATATTGTATCTTCTGTACTCAGGGACCAACAGGTTCCCAAAAACCACAAAATTGTGGATTCTAAGCAAGTGTAGTATGATCAGAAGACACCACTAATGAGATGGGCTCTTGATTTCAGTTGAATTGATGAAATCCAGGAGTAGCAGAGGCCATGTAGCAACATTTAACCACAAAAGACAAGATGAACATATTTACTTAAAAAGGGAACCAGGGATAAACCTCTATTCCACCTGGCTTGGTCTACATATATATTTGGCAGTGGCTGATCAATCATGTTGTTTGTAATTAAATATTTGGGCAACCTACCCAAGTACTACTTGATAAATAGAACAGGAAAAACTCTAGATCTGGTAGCAAAAAATATGACTTGAATCATCATAGTACAGAGTTATGGTCTCTTATCTATTCTCTGCTTTAACTCAATTAGCAGACACTATGTTGAAGTTTTGGTCAATTTGAGGAAGAAACTTTCACTAACTGCCAAATGTACCCATCATAATTCTTCCACAAAATATTTCCTACAAAATCTATTTTTTAAATGACTATAAATAGATAAAATGTAAAAATGGTAAAAACGTGAAAAAAAAGGTAAAATTTATATGATTAAACAGGTTAAAAAATAATCAAGCCAGACATTTCAGTTTCACTCAAGATTGGCTCTGAAATGCTGCTCGTATGCCTGCATCCAAAATGTCACTGTGTTCCAGTGAGATCTGTTAAAGAATTACATGATGAACCTTTCAGAAATGTTGCAGAATGTAAAGGTGTTGGTGTTCCATTGTGAATACCCATCACATGCATGTGAAACTCTTAATAATCAAGTGGAGAAAATAATATTTCTCTTCTCTGGTAACTTTGAACTCCTCTGATTTGGACTTCTTAGTTCTCCAAAGCAGACTGCTTTGACTGTATTATCAAAAAATATCCAGAATCCAATTATGTCTCATTGTATCCTGTGTAGATATCTGTCTCTCCCCACCGTCCCCAGAGCTTGCTCACATTCCCATTAACAATCAAGTCACTGTGGCAGAGTTGGAAGCCACATAATCAGCTCAACAACATGATTTTTCCTCACTGGGGCTGCCATGGACAATGTTACTGCTAGATACCTAATCTGACAATAGGGCAGCCATTCCTGATATGGCACCACGTCCTGGGAATATCAGCCGACTATCTTTTAGCAGGTGAATTACTTTGGAATATTCTACCTTGGGGTAGATACACATTGTGGACATAGATTTGCCTTTACTGAAACTGGTGCTTCTGCCAGCACCACCACCCATAGTTTCATAGAATATTCCCGATCATGTTACTTCTAATAATGGCTTTGCTTTAGAAAGGAAGTGCAGCATTGGGCTCAGAGCCATAGAATTAATTGCTTGACCACGTTCCCCACCTCTTTGAAGGAGCTATTCTAATGAATGGTGAAATGTATCCACAAAGACTCAGTGGTGGCTTCAGTTGGGAAACATACACTGAAAAGATGGAATTCTATCTCACATAAATAAGTACATGTTTTGAGTCAGTCACATTGATATTGCACTTTCCCTTCCATAGTCAGAATATAGGAATTCAGTAGTCAATCGTCACTCACATGGAAGTGGCTCCTTTAACTAATATACCTAGAAACCAAATCAGAATATTTCTCTTCTCTGGTAACCTTGAACTCCTCCGATTTGGACTTCTTAGTTGTCCAAAGCAGACTGCTTTGATTGTATTATTAAAAAATATCCAGAATCCAATTATCTCTCATTGTATCCATTACTATTACTTTGGCCCAAACTACAAAATTTTCTTGACTGAACCTTATCACTAATTGACCCAGTGGTGCTTCTAGTCTACCCGTATGGAAAACAGTTATTTTAAAAAATACAAATCAGATCATTGAATGCTTTTCAGTGACTTTTCCTCTCATTCATTCAAAGTAAGCTTCGTCATGCTTAACAACACATTACATGAGTTGCTTGCCATTTATCTCCTGACCTCATTTCCTATCAATTACTCTTCCATATGATGTTGGCATAGCAACATCCTTACACTTCTTTAAACATACAAAATACATTCCTTCTTGAGATGTCTGGGTATGCTTCTCCTCTATGCAGCATACTCTGTCCAGACAGCCCCATGATTATCTCCTCCTCTGATGTATGTTTGCTCAGAAAATAACCCCCTTCAGGGAATATTACAGTTTACCCTATAATCCCTTATTATCAATTCTACCTATGAAGAGTTATTTTCTATTTATCTTACATATTTGTTTGTTTGTTTTATTGTCTTCAATATCCATGAAAGCAGAGAATCTTGATACTAGGAGTTTCTTATGCATTTTATGAACCAGCCTGTCTTTGAGTCACTAGATATCAGCAGCAGTCAAATGCCCAGTAATTATAACCAAAATGATCTCCAGACTTGGCTAAATGTTCCATAAGGGCAAAGGTGGCTTTGAATGAGAGACATGTAGATCAATTGGTTGGACCAAATTACATCTGAATAATGAATGAATTAATTAGTTAAGATATGCATGTATGTGCAGAAGAAAGATTGAATTAATGTGTACTGAAATGTTATTTGTGCAGAGATTATTTGTGCACATGTGGTTTTTGTATCCAGGGTCATTTTATTACTTTTGCAGAGAAAAAAAATCCTGTTAAATCTTGGAACGGGCTCCTTTGTTCCATTCCTCCAGACTCTGTTTAACTCTTCTCTGGCCTAAAAGATACTTTGGCTGAAAATTTTGTTCTCAAACAGACATAGACAACATGACCTCTTTCTTTGTGCTCATGAAATTCTTCTAATCAAATATTCCAGTTTTTCTCAGTTCATTTTATTCTTATTCTCCTAGAGAAGGTCACGGAAAATTCTATATATTTGAAAAGTATATGACCATTGTTTTTACCGTTAATGGTTATAAAAAGCCAAAGGTAACTTGGTAAAAATCATATAACAAGGCAACTAAGCATTAATATTTACAGAACTAGAGTCCTTTGGCTTTCTTAATGATAAATCTTCTCAATCAAGGAAAATACAGAATACAGCAATGAGATGATGAATTTGAGCATTACAAGGTGCTGAAATAGATAATGAATGGAACTGTATGTGCTACCCTTTAGTCTTTATTTTCCTTTAGAAATATGACTGGTCATTGCCATATTCTTATGAACTATGTTAAAAGCTTATTTTTTCATGTTAAAATATTCAAGTATACCTGTTAAAATGTTTATTTAACATTTAAAATGACTTCAACACTTAACTATATTTCCTCGTATATCTTATATTCAAACAAAGTATATACTTATGTTCTCATATCCTTCTCGATATTCAGGTTTGAAATCTATCTGCCATCAATCTCTGATACTCAAGAGCAGTGATGACCATATTCTTCCTTATGTCCTTTACATGACATAGTTGACTGTCCTGTGCATTTTCCTGCAGTTACTATCTTCATTCAACACTACATTTACTATGGCAACTTGAGAAGGATTCTTCCTAATTTCAAAGTATTTTTTGTTCTAATCACAGCACGATATGCTAGATGTCCCTCCCTAAAGCAGAACTCAGTTTACTGTCTTCTCAGAATGTCAATTAGAGTCAATTGTGAAGTAAGTAGAATCAACTCTTTAATCCAGTTTCCGAAGGTCTCCAATACCACACTCAGGATATAGTTCTTTGCATACTCCACACACAAACATGTCCCTAGACCTTAGAATTGTAATGTTAGCTAAAGTATCTCCACTGAAAATGTTCTTCATGTGACCATAGGTTACATCTTGTGCCTAATCATGTATCTAAATTCTACCATTACTTAAAGCTACATTCTAAAATGTCCTTTTCCCTGATGCTTTTGATGAATTTCATAATGTGCAAGCAATGTCTCTGTTTTCTGAATTTCTGAAATAATTTCATCCCCATATATCTTATGGCAATTACTAATTTTCACTTTAGAGTATAGGTATTTGCAAATGTCTTATCTATTCTGCTCCTGCCCTTAATCTTATGAAAATTTGAACTTTTTTTGTTTTCTTTCCATAATCTTGACCACAATAAGTTCTTCATAGATATGTTTTTATAAATAGAATCTATTTAAAGATCCCAGTAACTATTAAGATCTTATTAAAATTTCTTCCTGTGAATTCAAATTGGCATATCTTTCCTTTACTCAATCATAAATAGGCTTACTTTGAATTCCATTTGGCTACAATTATCACCTTAAAGCTCAAAGAATCTAAAGACCAAAAGAGAATTTAACCCAGAGAAAACCTTATTGTATTAAAATGGAAAAATTCTACTTGATAATGCCATTTCCAACCTTAAAATTCTAAAAACACCACTCTTTTTCTATCTGAAATAATATTTCAGTTTATTCCTCTGTTTCTCTTACTGAGACCTAATACATATTTACTTGGACTAGAAAAATCTCCAAACTTCTCAGCTAGACATATCCTTGTGTCATTTGTACCCTGTGGTTGCTATGATGGTCTTGTACATTTAAAAATATTTCTCATGTCTTTAGTGATTAAGTTCTTGAGTATATTTTTATTCTTCCCTTTTTACCTTTTTCCTTTTCTTTTCTTTTTTTTTTTTTTTTGGTACCAGGGATTGAACCAAGGGGAGTTTAACCACTGAATCATGTCATGTCCATGTCTCTAGATCCTTTTAATACTTTTAATTTTTTTTTTTTTTTTATTGCTAAGATATGGTCTCATTAAGTTGCCAAGGCTGGTTTTGAACTTGCAATTCTCCTGCCTTAGCCTCCCAAGCCACTGGGATTATAGGTATGTGCCACCACACTCGATTATGTTTTACAACTTTCTGTATAATCTAATGATCTTTAAATAAAATACTTTTAATTCAAAGGGATGTTCTGTATTTTTAAAGGGTCAGGCAATAGTTGTTTGCTTCAGATAATTTTTCTTTTTGATATACTGCCATGTGTACACGTTTTCCCCTTATACTTTCATTGTAAAACACTTTTATCAGAACACATATGGCAGCAAACTATTTAAAAAATTAACCTGCACTAAATATATTGTCCATCCCAAACCACCACTGATGTTCTTCTAAGAACTTAACAATGATTCCCATAAGTAAAATACATCTTTTTACAAATGTTGGAACTAAATTGATTTCTCATTGAATTGTGAGGAAATTGACACACATCTTAATCAGGAGCTTTCCAGGGTTTTCTTTAGAAACTGTGATTGCACATGGAGTCATGACTGAACTTTGAGTTTCAGATTCAGACTCTAAGAGCTAGGTCTTGGAGGAAGCAGTGCTATCAGTGAGCAGCACATACTCTGGCTACATTTTCATTTATGCCAACCTCTTCCAAATTTTCATTGAAATAAAGAATATAAAAATAAGAAAAAGAAACACTTGTTTTACATAAAAATATAAGAGGAGTATTATGTATAGACTTTAAATATGTTGAGTTTTTGCATATTAATGTAAGCAAGATAAAATTAAAGTGAAGATACAGAACACACAAGTTAACATATATAAATGTATTGCATGCTTGTTCAGAGAATAAACAAGCATATCGTTCTACGAGTAGAAATCCTCAGTCTTTCTCCACTGGGAGAGGAACTTGGCAACATAGATTTGTTGCCAAGGAGAGAATTGCTTTAGGTATCTACACCATGCTGTTATTGATAGAGATGAGCAGGTAAGGAAAGAAAAAGCATCAACAGGGTTTGTTCTCACTAAGGCCAAAAGTTGTCTCAGTGAGCGAACAATTGAATTTCTCTAGTTGAATGTCCAAGTATTAAAAACTAATATGTATATAAAAATTAAACTAATAGATCTAAAATATCTCATCGGAGAGGCAACTGTTCACCAAAATGCATGCCCCCCTATTTCATTCTTTTTTATTTAATCTCTATTTTTTGGTACCAGGTATTGAGCCCAGAGGTGCTTTTCCACTGAGCCACATCCCCAGCCCTTTTAACTTTTATTTTGAGACAGAGTCTCCCTATGTTGCATAGGCCTCAGTAAGTTTCTGAGGCTGGACTTGAACTGGCAATCCTCCTGTGTGAGTCTCCTCAGTCACTGAAATTACAGGTGTGTGCCACCATATCCAGTCCCATATTTCATTTATGGAGTTATTGCTGACTATATTCTTCCCAGACTAAAACTATATCCTTTAATTTATCTTCTTATGTGGGGCCACATGATTAATATGCTCCTATTTAATGTGGAAAAAATTCAATTCTGGGTTTAGGAATTTAAGCAGGGTATGTTCCTTTCTCATTTCTTTGTTTTTCTTTTCTTTTTCTCTTTGTTTTGTTTTATTTTTGTTTTTGTTTGTTTTTTGATTTTTGGTATTAGGGATTGAATCCAAGACCTCACACTGGCACATGAAAGTCAAGCACTGAGCTAAATCTCAAGCCCTCTTATAAATTTTATTTTGAGACAGGATATCATGAAGTTCCCCAGGTTTACTGCCAATTTACAATTTTCCTGCCTTACCTTCCCAGTAGCTAGGATTATAAGCATGTACCACTGTGCTTTACCCTTTTTTAAAACTAAACAAATAACTGACAAATAAAAATTGTATATATTTATTTTGTACAACAAATTTTTTGAAATATGTATACATTATAAAATGACTAAAATGATCTAATTAACATGTGCATTATCTCACATACTTATACTGTGATGATAGCATTAAAATCTAATGTCTTAGCGATTTTCAAGAAAACACATTAAAACAAATTAACTATGGTCACCATATTTTCATCAGAATTCTTTTACTTGTTCCTTCTCTCTAACTGAAATGTTCTTTCTTTTTTGTTGTTGTTGAGAAAAAAATGCTTTAATCAAGCTTAGAAAAGACTAGCCATGATGCATCAGAAAGGAAGAGTGTTCTAGGAGAAAAGACCAGTAAATGGAAATCCACAGACCTATGGAATATCACATTCAGGAAACTTCAAGAAGTTCACTTTCATTGGAAGAGAAAATATAAACCGGAACCAGTAAAACATAAAATTGGTAAGAGAAGCAGGAACCAGATCATGAAAGGTCATACAAGCTATCCAGAGAAGCTTGATTCTTATCATGCAGTGGGTAGGGAACCTTTGAGGACTGAAGAGTAGACAATAACAAGATCCAACGACTGCATGGTTACTAGTTTGATCTTATTTGTGAGATCCTTGAAATGTTCTCTTTTGATCAATATACCTGAATATTCATCCTAGTAAGCTCCTGATAACCCCATCCTACTTCCTACTTTCATGAGTCAAACTCTTTGTACACTAAATATCTGTGAGATCTGTGCCTTATTTCCCTGAGTATAATGTATTCTAGGTTCATGCATGTTGTCACAATATGCTAAATTTTTATTCATCTTCCTTTAATGCTAAATAATATTTAACTGGTATATTTGCTGTATATTTCTTACTTTAAGACAAAATATTTCATTTTATTTAGCATATATATATATATATATATGCTAAATTTTATTTATCTATTCATCTGTTGATGGGCACTTAGACTGATTCCATAACTTCATTATTGTGAATACAGCTGCAGTGAACAGGGCAGAGGAGAAATCTCTTTGAGATCCAATTCCATTTCTGATGGCGGTATACCCAGTAGTGCAATTGCTTGATCAGGCAGGAGTCCTATTTATAATTTTTGGAGGAACCACCATATTTTTTCCCCAATTACCATAATAACTTACATTCCAACCAACGGTGTGAAAGTGTTCCTATTTCTCCATATCCTGTTTAGCACTCATTATCTTTTTTTTCATCACAACAAAGTGGTGTGAAGTAATGTCCCATGGTGCTTTTAATTTGCATTTCCCTGATTAATAGTTCCTTTTTTTTTTTTTTTGAACAATTTTTCCCATTCCTGTTGACAATTTCCATGTCTTGTGTTAAGAAATGCCCACTTAGATCATTTGCCCATTTTTAATCAGGTTGTTTTCTCACATTAAGTCTGTGTTTCTTATCTGAATATAGACCTTTTATAAGATGGTTTATGAATAGTCTCTCCCATTCTGTAAGTGACTTTTCACTCTGTTGATTGCCTCCTTGGTTAAACAGAAGTTCTTTGCTTTGTTGTTTTGTTTTTTAGTACTATTTGTCTATTTGCTCTTTTTTTGCTGGTGCTTTTTGAGGTCCTGTCTAAAAAAATTCATTACCCACATCAATGTAGTGGAGTTTTCTTCTAATAGTTTTACATGTTCATGTTTTATATATTTAATCCATTTTGAATGGCGTTTTGTATATAGTGTGAGTCTAATTTCATTATTCTGCATGTGGATATCCAGTTTTCCTAACACCATTTATTTAAGAAATTGTCTCTTCCCCACATATGTTTTTGGTACTTCTGACAAAAGTCCATTGATTGTAAATGTGAGACTTCATTTCTGGTTTCTGTATTTTCTTCTGTATGTTTATATATCTGTGTACATAGCAGTTGCTTGCTGCTTTTATTACTTATAGCTTTGTAGGACACACTTCAAGTCATGTAAAGAGATGCCACCAAATTCAATGCAATTTCAATTAAAACTCCAATGATGTACCTCATAGAAATATAGCAAGCAATCATGAAATTCATTTGGAAGAATAACAGATCCAGAATAACTAAAGCAATCCTTAGGAGGAAGAGTGAAGCAGTGGCTATCACAATACCAGACCTTCAACTATACTACAGAGCAATAGTAACAAAAACTGCATGGTATTGGCACCAAAATAGGTAGATCAATGGTACAGAATAGAGGACACAGAGACAAACCCACGTAAATACAGTTTTCTCATACTAGACAAAGGTGCCAAAAATATACAATGGAGAAAAGATAGTCTCTTCAACAAATGGTGCTGGGAAAACTAGAAATCCATATGCAGCAGAATAAAACTAAACCCCTATCTCTCACCCTGCACAAAACTAACTCAAAATGGATCAAGGACCTATGAATTAGACAGAGACCCTGCACCTTATAGAAGAAAAAGTAGGTCCAAATCTTCATCATGTTGGCTTAGAACCAGACTTACTTCCTTAACATGACTCCCAAAGCACAAGAAATAAAAACAGGAATCAAAAAATGGAATAGATTCAAACTATAAAGCTTTCTCTCAGCAAAGGAAATAATCAACAATGTGAAGACAGAGCCTACAGAGTAGAAGAAAATCTTTGCCACTACACTTCAGATAAAGCACTAATCTCCAGAATCTATAAAGAACTCAAAAAACTTTACAACAAGAATACAAATAATCCAATCAATAAGTGGGTTAAGAAAATGAGCAGACACTTCACAGAAGATCTACAAGCAACCAACAGATATATAAAAGAATGTTCAACATCTCTAGTAATAAGAGAAATGCAAATCAAAACTACCCTAAGATTCCATCTCACCCCAATTAGAATGGCGATTATCAAGAATACAAGCAACAATGGGTGTTGGAGAGAATGTGGGGAAAAAAGTACACTCATACATTGCTGTTGGGGTTGCAAATTAGTGCAGCCACTCTGGAAAGCAGTGTGGAGATTCCTTAAAAACTTGGAATGGAACGACCATTTGACCCAGCTATCCCACTCCTTGGCCTATACCCAAAGGACTTAAAATCAGCATACTACTGTGATGCAGCCACATCAATGTTCATAACTACTCAGTTCACAATAGCCAGATTGTGTAAACAACCTAGATACCCCTCAATTGATGAATGGATAAAGAAACAGTGGTATATATACACAATGGAATGTTACTCAGCCATAAAGAATAATAAAATAATGGGATTTGCCGGTAAATGGATGCAGTTGGAGAATATCATGCTAAGTGAGATAAGTCAATCCCAAAAAAACAAAGACCGAATGGAATGATCTCTCTGATAAAGGGATGATGATACATAACGGGAGGTGAGAGGGAGGCAAGAATGGAGGAAAGATGGTTTGTATAGTGGAAAAAGAGGGGTGGAGTGTGGGTCTGGGAGAGGAAAAATAACAGAATGAGACAAACATCATTACCCTATGTACATGTGTGATAAAGCAAATGGTACGACTCTACTTCGTGTACAACCAGAAAAACAACAGTCGTACCCCATTTGTGCACATGAATCAAAATAAATAAATAAATGATAAATAAGAGAAAAGCATAAAGAAAAAGAGAGAGAGAGATGCCACCAACTTGGTTCATTCTGCTCAAAATCACATTGGCTATTTGGAGTATTTCATGGGTGTCCCCTTTCTTCCTTTCATCTCTATCTGTGTCCCTTTGCTAGCTACCCACTAAATCAAAGAGGGCAGTTTTCCCTCCTAGGGGTAAAACATAATTTGGTCAACATCATGAAAGTAGTTGTGCTTTCCTGTTAAAGATCCAAGCAAGCTCTCAGATTCCTTTTTAACTTGATTGCCCTCCATCTGCTGCCCAGATGCAGAGAACTGTGCTGGGGGCAGAACCAAAAACGAGGGGATCCAAATTTCCTAAACTATCATCAAAATAAAGTCTTTTGCTGACACTTGTATTGGCCCCAAATAGAAATCCACTTATTTTGTATTAAGATATGAAAATATTTTATTGTATTTGTTTTATAAATCACAATTATTTCTCGATGACTAGGAAGCTTTTGACATGGCTAAGTTAATCTATAGTAATTCTTAATTCTAAATTAAATAGTAATATCACAGGGACTCATTGGTGATTTCTGTCTTACCTGTTAGGCCAGTCATTCTTAGCATATTGTTGAAAAACCAAATAGACAAATACCAGAAATGTAACACTAAAAGTAAGCTAAGAAGTATAGATTATTCTTGCTAAAAGTTCTTGGAATATAAAAGTAGGACCATATTTTACTTTATCAGAAAACTTTCTAAAAATTGCTTATGCATGCCACTCCTGATATCTACTCTTCACATGGCAATGATCTTATCTCACCTCTCTCTTACTGACCTATCTCTCTTTGACTACTTTGCTCCCTGCCTTTCTTTAACCATGAGTTTCTTTTCACTTTTCTCAAGCTTGACACCATTGGAATTTTTGACTTTTAGATAATATAACTCAGACTGGACTTGTAGGGTGGGTACAATCACTTTGCTGTGAAGTTCTGTTCTGTGCATTGTAGGAGGTACATCAACATCTGTGTTCTCTACCCTCTAGAAGCCAGTGGCCTTCCCCAGTGTGAAAACCAAAATGTCTCTAGACATTGCCAAAATCTGCCTAGCATACCAAATAGCCTCGTCCCATTAGGCAAAGCATATTAAACCTCTGGCCTTTTCTCTCCTCCTTGTCAAACTATTCTCTACTCCACATCCCCATTCATCAACAAGGGTTTTCATTGTTCTCAGAATATATCTTTGTTCTGGAAATGAAAGGATCATAAGCTCAAATAATCCAAGATGAAAGTCAACTCAGTCTTCAAAAACACAATATCACACACACACACACACACAAACACAAATGCACGCGCACACACGCACACACACATGCACACACACAAAATTGTGATATATTTACATATCATAATAAATATGAGATATAAAACAAAATCAAGTATACAAAAAAGTGCTGGACATGTGAAAATACATATAAAATGAGAGATCAATTGAGGGAAATAAGTAGAAAAGTTTACTTACAAATAAAACTTACTAAAAAAAAAAACAAATAAAAACTCAGAAAGGCACTAATCTATAGGATTAAAAAAATTCATTTATGACATAAGGCCAGAAGTTACATTGTGAGATTGGTGGTCCTGAAGTATCTTTACATAGTCATTTATTTATTTATTTATTTATTTATTTATTTTTGTGGTGCTGGGTTTGACTCCAGGACCTTGTGATTGACAGGCAAGCACTCTACAAACTCAGTTATATCCCCAGACCTACATAGTTATTTTGATGCAGGCAGTGGATTAGAAATAGAAAAAAAAAGATGAGAGTCAAGATTGAAACAAAAGATACACATCTGTTAATGTCACCACATAGGACGATTTAATATAAAATAATCTATACATTGAAAATTTTTGGATTGAAAAATGAGGAATATGAAAAATATACAAAGAAAAAATACTTAAGGAAAGAGAGAAAATAAAGAAGTTGAGAAGGAAATGATGTCACTTCAATGTATCACTATATGTTGTAATCAAAACATCTTTTTCTTTGAGAAAGTTACAAAGAAAGCAAATTTTAGTTCCAATCCCATACCATTTCCCTGCCCCCACTGCAAAGATAATTTTAAACTAAGCATGTGCCCCTTGCCTTAATTTTTCTATTTTTTTCTTACATTGAACAAAGGTGTATGTTTTAGTTATCTTTTTCACTGCTGAGACCAAAAGACCTGACAACAATAATGACAAGAATTAATTTTTTATTTTTTATTTGTCCTTTTTAGATATATATGTCAGTAGAGTGTATTTTGACATGTTATATATACCAGGAGGGTAACTTATTCTAATTAGGATCCCATTCTTGCAGTTTTATATGATGTGAGTTTCACTGGTCATGTATTTACATATGATCTTAGGAAAGTTATGTCTGATTCATTCCTCTGTCTTTCCTATTCCCATTCCCTGTCCCCTCCCTTCATTTCCCTTTGTCTAATCCAACAAATTTCCCTTCTTCTCTACCCTCACCCCTATTGTGTGTTAGCATCCCATATCACAGAGAACATTTGGCCTTTGGTGTTTTAGAATTGGCTTATTTCACTTACATGATAGTCTCCAGTTCCATCCATTTACTGGCAAATGCCATAATTTAATTCTTCTTTATGGCTGAGTAACATTCTGTTGTTTATATATACTGAATTTTCTTTATCTATTCCTCTGTTGAAGGGCACAGAGGTTGGTTCCATCATCTAGTTACTATGAATTGAGCTGCTATGAACATTGATGTGGTCATGTCACTGCAGGTTGCTGATTTTAAGTCTTTGGGATATATACCAAAGTGGTAGGATAACTGAGTCAAATACAAATGACCAACAAACATATGAAAAATAATTCAATATCTCTATTAATTACAGAACTACAAATTAAAACTGCAATGAGATTCCATCTCTCGCCAGCCAGAATGACAAGTATCAAGAATAGTCGTAACAATAAATGTTGGCAAGGATGTGGAGAAAAAGGTACACTCATACTCTGCTGGTCAACTGCAAATTGGTGCAAACCCTCTGCAAAGCAGCATGGAGATTCCTCAGAAAACAAGAACAATTTTAGAGGAGGAAAAACTTTTTGGGGACTCATGGTTTCAGAGGTATCAGTTCATAGACAGCTGACACGATTGCTCTAGTCCTAAGGGTATGGCAGAACATCAGGGCAGAAGGGTGTGATAGAGAAGAGCAGTGCAGATGGTGATAATCAGGGAGTGGAGATCTAGCTCCCCTCACCATGGACAAAATATAAATTCCAAAGGTGGCAACCTCAGCAGTTCATCTCCCTAGCCACACCCTACCCACCTATAGTTGCCACCCAGTTAAGCCATTCAAGTGGATTAATTCACTGATTAGATTAAGCCTCTCATTACCCAATCATTTTACCTCTAAACTTTCTTGCATTTTCTCACTCATGAACTTTGGGGGACACCTCATATCTAAATCACAACAGTATGATTAGGGCTAAATCATGATAGTGAGCTCATTATAGTTCTTCCAGATCAAAAGAATACACTTCTCCCTTGCTGGCCTCTTGTTTTTCACTCACGAGTGGACATTTATTCCTTACCTCTGTTTCTTTGTGCTGGCTTAGTTAAATGCTAGCATATTGATACATATTGATATTTAAAACTGCTTATTTCTACATTTAAGTCTCCTGGAATCTTGCATTTCCTTTATTACACCTCCCTGGTTTTCATTCTTGACTGAGTGATTTAAAAAAAAAAAAACAAAGAAATTTCCTCAGCTCTGGTTTCCTCAACCATAAAATGAGAATGATAATAAAGCTTGTTTAACAGTTTTGTTTTATCAGTCTCTTATAATAATTCTTTGTAAAATACTACACAAATAGTTATTTTTAGTATGTCAGAATATCTTGGTATATTCTGCCCTGTGATTACCCGGCACAATCACCAAGCTATTATCAATAAATTACCAACAACAATTCAATACAGCTCTCAAGTTTCACCTGAATAGTTTTCAAATTATAAAACATTTAGAAATTTATAAGGGAGAAAATAAAATCCTGAATGATACCAAAGAATCACTCAACTTTAGGTGTATATCTGCACCTCATATGAAAGCAAATCAGTTGTTACCTCAATTCCAGAGATCTTGTCTGCATTTATACATGTTCAAGTTGCTAGAGAGTAAATATAGCATAGTACCAAATATTATCTCTATATACCATGGACAAAATTTTTGCATTTTAAAATAAGATAGGTAACCAGATTATGGCTTTATCTACTCTACTGATGAACCTAACCTTGAATATACCACTGATCCACTATAAGGGTATGTGTGTGCGTGCGCACACGCATAGGGGGCTAAAGGATACCTGGTTGGAGTTAAAATCATAGAAAGGGGACTACCTAGCAGGAGATGGACTCACAACCAATACTCTGTTAAAAGCAATGAAAGACAATAGAAAAACTCACGTTACCTTTTTCTTGCCCCTTCATTTCTTCATTATCCCTTCAATGCCTCCAATATACCCCACCTGACTGAATTCCAGATGGTAAAGGAGCCTGGGCATTTACTTCGGGGAAAGTCAGTTACTTATGTTAAAAAAAAAACACACCAGGTTGGCGAGATAGCTCAGTCGAGTTGATAGAGTGCTTGCCTTGCAAGCATCAAGGCTCTGGGTTCAATCCCCAGCACTGCAAAAAAAAAAAAAAAAAAAAATAGTAAGATGGACTCTCAAACCCTGAGATCTATATTAACTTGCACACACAATGTTCCATGTTCCATGAACCCCACCTCAATCAACACCAAAAAAAAAAAAAAAAAAAAAAAAAAAAAAAACCAGAAGGGTACCGGAAAAACAGGCCAGTGGAGTCTTAGAGCAATAGGGACTGACAGAGGGCCTCCATAGAAGAGGGCACAACGGAGGTAGGAAATCAAGGCTGTTTCAGTCTGTTTTTTCACTCCTGTGACCAAAAGACCTGAAAAGAACAATTTCAGAGGAAGAAGAATTTATTTGGGGGCTAGTGGTTTCATAAGTCTCAATTCATAGAGGGCCAGCTCCATTCCTCAGGCCTGAGGCGAGGTTAACCTTCAGGGTAGAAGAATGCAGTGGAGGCAAGCAGTTGCAGACCTAATACCAGGAAGTAGAGAGACTCCACAAGTCAGACAAAATATATACCCCAAAGGCACACCGTACCTGCCCCCAGTAACCACTCAGTTAATTCCTCTCGAACCCACTGATTGGGTTAAGGTTCTCATTTCACCTTGAAACCTTCCTGCATTATCTCACACATGAGCTTTTGGGGGACACCTAATATTTAAACCTAACAGAGGTATAAATAATAAATAATAAAGTGAATGATAAGCCTTTCATAGACTGTCTACCCGTGCACCATGAACTGAGTGACTTCATGATCTGAGATAAGTGATAAGAGGAATGTAGTATTACAAATGATAAAAATAGCAGTGAAATGAAAACTCATAAAAGTTTTCAAATTTGCCAGTGTGCTATAATACATAATTAATTATTTTAAATATGATCTGTGGGAGATCTGAGAAGTAATTATTCTGCATTTTCATAAATCCACAGTATATCCATAACATCACATTATTTCTGGTGAGCATAGACTCAACTCAAGATAAATGTACAATTTCAGGGACTTGGATGATAAAATTAGTTTGACATTTTGAAAAACTTAATCATTTCTCTGAAGGAAGGAAAATATCAGAACCCAGATATTTAATTGCCTAAAGATTAAAAAAAATGGTAAAAGATAAACACATACCTTGCTCAGTAGCAGTCAGGTCCCACCTTGTGTGTATTTACTTATTTATTTGTCTCAACTGCCCTATGAGGGATGTACTGGTATGAGGAAATTGAGGAACAGAATGGTTAAAACATGGCCTACATCACACTTTTAAGTGGTAAACTCAGAATTTGAACTCACGCATTCACCCTCTATATAAAGCGAGTTAAATACAAAATTTAACAACTGATAAGTGACTTTTGTTCTTCTAAATTTGACCTCATCTTTTCTCCAAATTAATTGCCTTGATCATATTCCAGAAGATCTAAGAATATTTTTCTCTCTTGGCTTAGGCTGGAACCAATCTGGTCTTTATCCGTCTATACCTGGGGTCCTGTGTGACTTCCCAATGGAAGGGGTGCCCTGGCCACAGTTGAGGGAGGCTCTAAACAGGTCATGCCTCAGTCTATGGGTGACACTGGGGTTCAAGATATATCTGACAGAACACAGGTTACTTACTTCACATTCATATATTCATATGTATTTCCTTTATCTTTTCACCAAAACCATTAAGTCCCACAAGCACCTATCTTTGTCACTTGTCATTCTATTTGTTTCCTTTATGTCTATTAGGTGGTAACTTTATTTGAAATGCCTTGAAGGTGAATACCCTTTGTTTGAAGGAAATGAGCTGTGGAAACAAAGCTATCCTAATATCAAAACATCCATTATTATACATGTATCTGAATGACAAAAACAATGGACTAATAAGGTTAAAGTCAATTAATTGTTTAAAAAGAAATTGAAATATCCACCTTTTCAGTATTTGTTAATGATTATATGGTTGTCTATGACACACTGAACTTTAACAAGCTTGGTCTTCATTCAGCTA
This sequence comes from Sciurus vulgaris, assembly GCF_902686455.1. NCBI lineage: Eukaryota > Metazoa > Chordata > Mammalia > Rodentia > Sciuridae > Sciurus > Sciurus vulgaris. Next base: position 32,956,409 of record NC_136475.1, on the reverse strand, counting down.
TAGATGTGTTCTTTTGATTAATTTATAGTGATTACAGGCTGAACTTTTCAGTGAATCTAAACTTTACTTGCTTCTGTTTTGGATTATTCTAAGCAGGAAGGTAATGCCCTTGTACAAAAAAGAATCATTCTGCAAAGAAGCACAAGATTTAGTTCTACATCAGTTTTTCAGGAGAAAAAAATCTGCATGGTCCTCCTCTGATTTCAGGATCTCCTTCTCACGCTTTATTCAATGGCAGTAATTCAGCCTTTGAATTTCTTGAGGAAAATAAAAGTTTTAAATGTCAGGATCAAGATAAGCAATTAAGAAGAGGTGAGGCCAAGGTGAAGAATCTTAAATCCCCTAAAACAAGTTTCTATATAATCAAAATGTAACAGAATTCCGAAAGGACTTTGTTTTTGGGGGAGATTTTAAGTTGTCAAGATGATGATAAATAGAAAACATAGCAGTGCTGTTCTCCGATTCCTTTGCTTGTCAGTAGTGTGTATCACAACTGAAATAGCAGAGGTGGCATTGGCAGAAAGATGGTCAGTGTGAATAAGTCTCTCAGGTGTGCACCCAGAGAAACAGGCAGCCATCCTGCTGGGCACACATGGTGCTACCATATGAAAACTCACTCCTCAAATACATACATATATAGTGAATGAAACCTTACCCCTAATGTGAAGATACAAGGAGATAAGATCTTTAGGAGTTGATTAGGTCAGGAGGGTGGAGCCCTTACCAATGGGATTAGTGGCCTTATAAGGGGCTGAAGAGAGTTCTTACTTTCTGCTATATGAGGACACACAAAAGGGAACCTTTCATTAGTTAGGAATGGAACCCCACAAGCTATTGAATCTCCCAGGTTCTAGAACTGTGATAAATGAATTTCTATTGCTTATAAGCTATAGAGTTTATGGTCTTCTGTTAAAATGGTTGGAGTATTGACAGTATAAGTCTGAGAGGAAAGGAGGAGGGGCTAGAAAAGGTTCATCACACACAATTGCAATTCCAGATTTTATCTCAAAAAATATTTTCTCCTCCCAGGTCTTTACAAACATCACTGCTGTATGTGATCACTCAGTTACTATTAGTATTAGATTACTAAATTATTTCTTGTACATTTATCTTCAAATAAGAAAAGGGTAAGTTAAATGTCCAACAAAGAAGCAAATCTAAGTTTCACAGAATAGCAGCTCAATGAATTTGCCTTTCCACCTATGGGATCTATTTTCCTTTCATCTGTACCATCAATCTATGCTGACAGTATTAACAAGTGCTCCTAAACAGGCTTTAACAGACCCTTTTCCCATTGCATAAACACCTTGTCTTTAAAGTTACTTCAGGCGGATTCAAGATGGCGGACTAGAGGGTGGCTGCGTTTCGTGTTGCTCCAGGACTCAGGACTCAAGAAGAGGAGATATAGAGAGACTTGGGACCAACTCAAAGCAGCTGGGTGAGTGTCTCCCATTGTGGAGGCGTCCCGGATGGGGCGGTAGCCCCGAAAGCAGGGAACTTTGTGAAGTAGAGCTGCCGGCGAGACGCCCCTCCCCCCGCTGGAGCAGTGAACGCAGACAACTGGGAGCATTGGAGAGGTGGCTGCTCACCATAGCACCTGGACTCGGCGCAACCCACCCGGGCTCTGGGAGGCTGCCCAAAGGAGAAGGTGCTTGGTGAGCTGTTTGGACTGAAAGTGACCACCCCTGAACACAGGGGGCTGCCCAGAGAAGAAGGAGAAATACGGGCTCGACACGTCACTTGGACTTGGAGCAGCTGCGCCAGGGCTCTGGGTGGCTATCCGGTGGAACAGCTTGGTGAGTGGTTTGGACCCAGAGCATCTGCTCCTGAACACAGGGGGGTTGTCTGGAGAAGGAGGAGGAGAGGCGAGGTGCTTGGGCTCGAAGGGACTGCACCAGGGCTACGGGTGGCAGTCGGGACGAGAAGGTGCACAGTGAGTTCCTGGGACTCGTGACGCACCAGATCTCTGGGTGACTGCCTGGTGGAGAAGGAGGTGCGTGGTGGGTCACTTGGACTTAGAGCGACCACACGGAACACCAGGTGGCTGCCAGAAGGAAAGGCATGTGGCAGGTCACTGGGACTCAGAGCGATTGTAAGGGGCTCCAGGTGGCTACTCAGAGGAGGGGCTGCATAGCCAGGCGAAAAGTGCAGAGCAGGGTCCCAGGGCTTAGGCGGCTTCTTGGTGGAAGAGCACCACAGACAAACTGAGGGGCGGAGCAAAGGCTCCAGGACTGCAGGCAGCTTCTCTGAGGAGAGGCAGCCTAAGGAGATTCATCTGCAAAGGGCGAGGCTTCCAGGCCCAGGAGGTAGGTCCGGGTCCCTGGGAACATTGCAGAAGAAGGCTGCCCAGCCCAGGCGGTAGTTGTGAATTGAACGGAACCTCTGGGAGGGAATCCGACCAGCGAGACCTCCCCACTGGGTGAGTCCTCCCTGTCGGGTGAGGTTCTCCCAAAAGGACTGTAAAATCAGAGACACAGACCCAAACTGGCCTTGCATCAGCCCACATCCTACTTCCCCTTTGGATGACCATTCATCAGCAACTGAAGGTACCTCTGCCCACTAGCAGGGAATATACCCCACCAGAAGGCCACCTCACCTAGGGAGTCAGCTTCCTTGTGGAGCACCGCATTATCAACTTCCTCCAAGACTTCAGGCTACTGAAGGCTAAGAGGGGATATACTAGAAAGCTTCAGGGATATTATAAGACAATAGAGGAAATCTGCAGTATCACAGTGGTCAACTGATACCTGAACAATATGAGAAAACAAGGAAAGAAAATGCTGCAAACAAATGTAGATGTTACATCAATGAAACCCAATGACAGCATGGCAGAAGAAATGACAGAAAGGGAGTTCAGAATGTACATAATTAAAATGATCAGGGAAGCAAATGACGAGACGCAAGAGCAAATGCAGGCACTGAATGATCGCACCAATCGACAGTTAAAAGAGCAAATACAGGAAGCAAAAGATCATTTCAATAAAGAGTTAGAGATATTGGAAAAAAAACAAACAGAAATCCTTGAAATGAAGGAAACAATAAACCAAATTAAGAACTCCATAGAAAGCATAACCAATAGAATAGAACACCTGGAAGACAGAACATCAGACATTAAAGATAAAATATTTAACTTTGAAAACAAAGTTGAACAAACAGAGAAGATGGTAAGAAATCATGAACAGAATCTCCAAGAACTATGGGATATCATGAAAAGGCCAAATTTAAGAATTATTGGGATTGAGGAAGGCTTAGAGAAACGGACCAAAGGAATGAACAATCTATTCAATGAAATAATATCAGAAAATTTCCCAAATCTGAAGAATGAAATGGAAGATCAAGTACAAGAGGCTTATAGGACTCCAAATATACAAAATTACAACAGACCCACACCAAGGCACATTATAATGAAAATACCTAACATACAAAATAAAGACAGAATTTTAAAGGCCGCAAGAGAGAGGAATCAAATTACATTCAGGGGGAAACCAATACGGATATCAGCAGATTTTTCAATCCAGACCCTAAAAGCTAGAAGGGCCTGGAACAACATTTTTCAAGCCCTGAAAGAAAATGGATGCCAACCAAGAATCTTATACCCAGCCAAACTTACCTTCAAATTTGATGATGAAATAAAATCCTTCCATGATAAACAAAAGCTAAAAGAATTTACAACAAGAAAGCCAGCATTACAGAACATTCTCAGCAAAATATTCCACGAGGAAGAGATGAAAAACAAAGAAACAAATCAGCAATGGGAGGAACTATCCTAAAGGAATTGTCAAATAAAGGAAGAACCAAGTCGTCTCAAAATAAATAAATAAATAAATAAAATGAACCAAATGACCGGGAATACTAATCTTATCTCAATAATAACCCTGAATATTAATGGCCTGAACTCATCAATCAAAAGACATAGACTGGCAGATTGGATCAAAAAGAAAGATCCAACAGTATGTTGCCTGCAAGTGACTCACCTCGTAGAAAGAGATACCCATAGACTAAAGGTGAAAGGATGGGGGAAAACATACCATGCACATGGACACAGCAAAAAAGCTGGGGTATCCATCCTCATTTCAGATAATGTGGACTTCAAGCCAAAAGTAGTCAGAAGGGATAAAGAAGGACATTACATACTGCTTAAGGGAACCATAAATCAGCAAGACATAACAATCATAAACATCTATGCCCCAAACAGTGGCTCATCCATGTATGTCAAACAAATCCTTCTCAATTTCAGAAACCAAATAGACCATAACACAATAATACTAGGTGATTTTAACACGCCTCTCTCACCACTGGACAGATCTTCCAGACAAAAATTGAACAAAGAAAGCATAGATCTCAATAACACAATCAATAATTTAGACTTATGGACATTTATAGAATATACCATCCAACCAAGAGCGAATACACTTTCTTCTCAGCAGCACATGGATCCTTCTCTAAAATAGACCATATATTATGCCACAAAGCTAATGTAAGCAAATACAAGAAGATAGAGACACTACCTTGTATTCTATCAGATCATAATGGATTGAAGTTAGAAATAAATGAAAGAGTAAAAAACAGAAGCTACTCCAACACCTGGAGATTAAATAATATGCTATTACATGATGAATGGATAACAGAAGATATTAGGAAGGAAATTAAAAAATTCTTAGAGGTAAATGAGAACAAAGAAACATCATATCAAAATCTTTGGGACACTATGAAAGCAGTACTTAGAGGAAAATTTATTTCATGGAGCGCATTCAATAAAAGAAGTAAAAATCAACAAATAAACAACCTAACACTACAGCTCAAAGCCCTAGAAAAAGAAGAACAGACCAACACCAAAAGTAGTAGAAGACAGGAAATAGTTAAACTCGGAGCTGAAATCAACGAAATTGAAACAAAAGAAACAATACAAAAAATTGACAAAATAAATAGTTGGTTCTTTGAAAAAATAAACAAAACTGATAAACCCTTAGCCACTCTAACAAAGAGAAGACGAGAGAAAACCAAAATCACTAAAATTCGGAATGAACAAGGAAATATCACAACAGACAGGATTGAAATACAAAACATAATTAGAAGCTATTTTGAAAATCTATATTCTAACAAAATAGAAAATTTCGAAGACATCAACAGGTTTCTAGAGACATATGAATTGCCTAAATGGAACGAGGAGGACATACACAATTTAAATAGAACAATTTCAAGTAATGAAGTAGAAGAGGTCATCAAAAGCCTACCAACAAAGAAAAGTCCAGGACCAGATGGGTTCTCAGCCGAGTTCTACAAAATCTTTAAAGAAGAGCTCATTCCAATACTTCTCAAAGTATTCCATGAAATAGAAGAGGAGGGTACCCTCCCAAACTCATTCTATGAAACCAATATTACCCTGTTACCCAAGCCAGACAGAGACAAATCGAGGAAAGAAAATTTCAGACCAATATCATTAATGAACATTGACGCAAAAATTCTCAATAAAATTTTAGCAAATCGCATACAAAAATATATTAAAAAGATAGTGCACCACGATCAAGTGGGTTTTATCCCAGGGATGCAAGGTTGGTTCAACATCCGGAAATCAATAAATGTAATTCACCATATCAATAGACTTAAAGTCAAGAATCACATGATTATTTCAATAGATGCAGAAAAAGCATTTGATAAAATACAACACCCATTCATGCTCAAAACACTAGAAAAAATAGGGATAGTGGGAACATTCCTTAACATTGTAAAGGCCCTCTATGCTAAGCCCATGGCTAATATCATTCTAAATGGTGAAAAACTGAAAGCATTCCCCCTAAAAACTGGAACAAGACAGGGATGCCCTCTTTCACCACTCCTATTCAATATCGTTCTTGAGACTCTAGCCAGAGCAATTAGACAGACCAAGGAAATTAAAGGAATACGAATAGGAAAAGAAGAACTCAAACTATCCCTCTTTGTGGATGATATGATTATATACTTAGAGGAACCAGGAAATTCCACCAGAAAACTGTTAGAACTCATAAGTGAATTCAGTAAAGTGGCAGGTTACAAGATCAATGTTCATAAATCCAATGCATTTTTATACATAAGTGATGAATCCTCAGAAAGAGAAATTATGAAAACTACCCCATTCACGATAGCATTGAAAAAAATAAAATACTTGGGAATCAATCTCACAAAAGAGGTGAAAGACCTCTACAATGAGAACTACAGAACACTAAAGAAAGATATTAAAGAAAACCTTAGAAGATGGAAAGATCTCTCATGTTCTTGGATAGGCCGAATTAATATTGTCAAAATGGCCATACTACCAAAAGTGCTATACAGATTCAAGGCAATCCCAATTAAAATCCCAATGACGTACCTTACAGAAATAGAGCAAGCAATCATGAAATTCATCTGGAAGAATAAGAAACCCAGAATAGCTAAAGCAATCCTTCGCAGGAAAAATGAAGCAGGGGTATCGCAATACCCGAACTTCAACTTTATTACAAAGCAATAGTAACAAAGACGGCATGGTACTGGTACCAAAATAGACAGGTAGATCAATGGTACAGAATAGAGGACACGGACACAAACCCAAATAAATACAACTTTCTAATACTAGACAAAGGCGCCAAAAATATGCAATGGAGAAAAGATAGACTCTTCAACAAATGGTGCTGGGAGAATTGGAAATCCATATGCAACAGAATGAAACTAAACCCATATCTCTCACCCTGCACAAAACTCAACTCAAAATGGATTAAGGACCTTGGAATCAGACCAGAGACTCTGCAGATTATGGAAGAAAAAGTAGGTCCCGATCTTCAACATGTCGGCCTAGGACCAGACTTCCTCAACAAGACTCCCATAGCACAAGAAATAAAAGCAAGAATCAATAACTGGGATAGATTCAAACTAAAAAGCTTTCTCTCAGCAAAGAAAACTATCAGTAATGTGAAGAAAGAGCCTACAGAGTGGGAGAATATCTTTGCCAATCATACTTCAGATAGAGCACTAATCTCCAGAATCTATAAAGAACTCAAAAAACTCTACACTAATAATACAAATAATCCAATTGACAAATGGGCTAAGGAAATGAACAGACACTTCACAGAAGAAGATGTACAAGCAATCAAAAAACATAAGAAAAAATGCTCAACATCTCTAGTAATAAGAGAAATGCAAATCAAAACCACCCTAAGATTCCATCTCACCCCAATTAGAATGGTGATTATCAAAAATACAAGCAACAGGTGTTGGCGAGGTTGTGGGGAGAAAGGTACACTCATACATTGCTGGTGGGGCTGCAAATTAGTGCAACCACTCTGGAAAGCAGTGTGGAGATTCCTTAGAAAACTTGGAATGGAACCACCATTTGACCCAGCTATCCCACTCCTTGGTCTATACCCAAAGGACCTAAAATCAGCATACTACAGATATGCAGCCACATCAATGTTCATAGCTGCTCAATTCACAATAGCCAGATTGTGGAACCAACCTAGGTGTCCTTCAATTGATGAGTGGATAAAGAAACTGTGATATATATATACAATGGAATATTACTCTGCCATAAAGAATGATAAAATTATGGCAGTTACAGGCAAATGGATGAAATTGGAGACCATCATGCTAAGTGAGATAAGCCAATCTCAAAAAATTAAAGGATGACTATCTCGCTGATAAGCAGATGATGACACATAAGGGGGAGGATGGGGGGAGTTAGTGTTAGGGTTAGGGTTAGGGTTAGAGTTAGGGAGGGGGACAAGAATGGAGGAAGAAAGGACTGTTTAGAGGGAAAAGAAGGGTGGGAGGGGGGGAAAGGGAAAAATAATAGAATGAATCAAACAACATTATTATATGTAAATTTATGATTATACAAATGATATGCCTTTAACCCACGTACAGACAAACAACATGTATCCCATTTGTTTACAATAAATAAAAAAAGAAAAAAAGAAAAGACCATATTATCAGCAAATAACAGTTTAAAAAAATAAATAAATAAAGTTACTTCAATTACTCATGTAATAATATATTTAACAATTATAAGATGCTTATTTTAATGTTATGCACACGTGCATTTATAAGCATGTACACACACACACACAGGTATATTCATAAATTGGTATCTGTATAAAATGTGGTACTGTGCATTTTTTACTTCATGTTATATTATCAATATTTTTCATGATGTCAAATGTTTCTTGACATCATGAAAAATATAAATCACTATTTATAGCTTTCTTAATATATCATTATATAGATGTAGCACAGTCTATTTAACTAAGGCCCTAATACTGAACATGTCCATTTCTTCCTTAGGTCACTTATATCTAATTTGTGATATAAAATTGTAAGAACCCTTTCTCTAATATGTAATTGTCAGTCTAATATGGATGAGTTGTTTTCCAGTTTTACATTTACAAAAGTAACTGAAGAGTTCACCTCTAGGCAAAAATCCAATGTGTGATTTTTTTTTTTTTTTTTTTTTTTTTAGGTCTGACTTCATTCAGGCAATTGTAAGATTTCACCTGGAAGATCACAAGGTGGAATTCTACACCCCTTCCTACAGCAGATTTGGTGCAGAGCAGGGGGAAGAAGTGTTCTGGATGGTTGGAGTCAGTGTTCAGGGCTTAACTGGTCACATTGCTCATATGTAGATCTGCATTCCTAACCCAGGATACCCCACACAGACATCCCTAGCAGGAGCTGCTTTGGCCAATCTGATTCAGTGCTTTTCCACTCTGGTCTCTCCCCTCCTCCTACTCTGCACCTTAGCACCCTGTGTTCAGAAAAGGATAGGAGCCTTCCCTTTAGTGTTCCTCGGTCATGGGACAATCTCCTCTGTGCACACTGCATATACACTGTGTGCCTCCTGACCCTGCCATTGCTGTTCCATGAGGAAAACGGAATATCAAGAAGCCTGAGTTTATTTTTGCCTCTTGATTAGATCACAGTAAGTGGATAAAGGCGGCCTTATTACTTTCAGTTAGGCTCATGGTCTCCTTTGAGGACCTTAACACCTGGCAGCTAGACACTGAAAAATATTTTTCATTTTTCTATCTTTCAGATTTACAGTTGAAGACACAGCTCTGTCTGACCTTTTATTTCTATTTCTTCCAATCTCTGGAAGGAAAAGAGGAAAACCAAGTAAAATAAAAGTAAAAAATGAATGGAATAAAATTAATATTTGTGAAGTAATTTGTCTTTGGGAAGAACTGATCCAGTCCATTTTCACCTGCATATCAAATTCAATTTACATTTATTTTCTCATGTAGCCTGCACAAGTATGTTGTTAAGGGAGATTTTATCTATCTATGTCACAGGTTGGAAAATTCAGATGCCATTCAAATTAATTACCTCTTGAAAATATTCAACTTTCTCTCTATAGTAATGAAACAAAAAAAAAATTCTATTGGTGGGCAGAAAGTTCTGTTTCTGGAATAGGTGAAGTCTGTATTTCTCATTATATTTAAAGACAGTATGAACAAACAAATACTGAAGATAAACATACATCTGTTTTGAGTTCACTGTGCCAAGTAAAACATCGTTCGCCTGGATGTTTCCTCAGAAATATGTTTGTGCCCTTGGGGAGACAAGATTTCTAAAGGGAAGTAAAAGAAAAATTCTGACTTTCATTCTTACACTCTGTTCCCTCCTCTGGTTAGAAATGATTGTCAGGAGAACTTTATTCCTCACAGGAAATAAAGCATATTTAATTCCTGTCAAGTTGAACTCAAAAGCTGGCAACTATGGAAAAGAACATTGCAGAGCAACCAGAGCAACGTAAGATATGCACCTGCTTCCTGGTCTCCAGTGCGTTGCCATTTTCAATTATTTACCCAGTGGAAAATAAAATGCCAATAAGAAGATGTAACTTTATTATGCCAGAGGGGAAAAAGAAAGGCAAAATAAGACACGATTCCCATCCCTTTACCTTTAGAAAATACTTTAAAAAGGCAAAACTAAAATTTGAAGCCTGAGTTTTGAAGAGACCAGTGAGAAAATATAAAATAGATGAATTAATTATGGGCAGACATGTTTACTAGTCTGCAGCTCTAACAAATGTTCATTTGTGTGCTGCATCTTTAGGCTCGTTCTTCTATTTTAGAGATTTATAGTTGATAGAGTCTCAGAAAAATGACATAGAAAATGATTTTTAAAACTATTACTGAAGGGAAATCAGTGGAGACACATAAATTAGACATGTGCCTTATATTTTATTATGATTAAATAAGTTTCTTTGCTTATCAGTGATAGTTTTAGTTTGCTTTATTTAAGTGTATGTTAGACATTTCAGGATCTTACAAGACCAACTAATTTATCTATTCTTCATTTTTTTTTTTTTTAATCAGCATTAGGTGCATATTAAGCTAATTTCTGGGATTCATCTAGCAATTAGAGTGTATGGGGAGAAGCTAACCTCTAGCAACTGGATTAGTATGTAAAATCAAGCATTAAAGCAGATAGCAAAAAAAAATAAGAAAGAGAAGTCAATGTTTTTAACTTTTCAGAATAGCCTGCTGTGGATTAAAATATGGCAAAATCAAGAGTGTATAGATAAGAAAATAGAACTTGGAAAAAGTAAAATGGTATGAAACAAGAAGAACCATCTTCAACATACTTTCTTGACATGGAGACATTTAGAAGTCATTTATCATGAAATCTATATTTGATGCTTAAAGATAAAATGTTAGTTTTATCTGTAATAAATGACACAAAACTGCTTATAGCTGTAATATTAAGGTTCATTATGTTGTATTACAAATATGCTTACAAATGCACTGGTTAATAAAATGTTTTGAATTCTCATGAGTGCATTTGCATTACACATATTTTATACTTCATTGGAAGGACTGTTGCTCAGTCAGAATGATATATGCTGATATTTGAAATTGATAATGCTTGAATGTGATATTGATTACAAAATGTTGTCAACATGAGCTTCATTTATAAACACTAACTCCATAGTGTGATCTGGTGATTTTTAATGAATACAGGCATTTTAGAGGAAATATGAGGGGAAAATCAATTAATATAGATAACACTTTATTATTTCTTCTAATGTCCACATAAAGTTCTAAGGTAAAATATCTCATAAATTGAATGTTCTTTCTCAGTCACAAGTAGCAGTGATACTTCTATGGGTCTTGGTTATATTGATCTTTGTTTTTTTGTTACTGGGATTATTTTTATAATAAGTGCCTGGGATTCCTGGTGGTTCTTAAGTCTTCTTTGACAAAGACAGATATTCCTTTTAGCATAGCCTGTCCCTGACTAACAGAAGCTTGTTTTAGGACAAGGAGTCCTAAAATTCAAAATAGAGTGATTGATCATATGGCCCTGACTCAAAGCCATCGCATAAAAGATGGAATCTTTTTCTTCAATAGTTTATTTTTTTTCCAGATATATAGTTAGAATAGAAAGGAGTTTAGCCTAATGACCTAAATTGAAGTAGGGATATTTTCATAATACTATAAATTAAAATATTTTAATATTGAAATTATGCCAATTAGTACACCATTATCTTACCCAAGAGTATATTTTATACTAGTTTAACATTTGATGCGGTCTATTCTATTTTACATAGCAGAAAATTCATGTGTGTTGAGAAAATACTCAAAACATGGGCTTTCAGATTTTCAACCACAAATTAGTCAAAACATTTTTGGTATAAATTAACACTTAGATATAAATTATTTCAAAAATGCATGCGTTTCTTCATTGCATGAATGAACAAAAGATATTAAACACCAGATAAACGAATGGTGGTCAAATTATATGACTAGTTAAATAGCATGATTTTTCACAAAGGAAGTTTCAGAAAAGAATATTCTTAGAACTACCAACAGAAATGAAGAACTTCAAAACATCTGAAGGCATCAAAGCTTCTAAAATTTTTCAAGAAGAGCAGTTAAAAATTGGTAAGAGTAATTTTATTGCTATTAGATGTCTTTATATCTCTTATACTCTTTGATAGTGCGAATGTATAAAATGTATTGTAATTTAGCTGTTATTGATATCATGCTGAACATGTTAAATATAAGAATTATTAGGAAAATTTAAGAAACTTTTTTTTTTTTTACTTTTAGGTGAAAACTAAAAATATCATTATGTGTACCTATGCATGACAGTTTGTGTTATCTTCCCTTTTTAAATGGATTTTCTTTATATTTTGCTCCATTCCTACTCTTCTGCATCTCTAGATAAAAACAGAAATTTGATATTATGTCATAATAATTCTGGGACTTCTTATTGAGTCTTTAATTTTTTTAACTATTATTATTAAGATTATAACTTCCATCACTTATTTGCCTTGTATGTGTATTGCAAAGATGAATGATATGTTGCTATCACACTTGGTAAAATTACAATTATTAAAAGTTCCTGTGCTCTTAGAAGATAAAAGCAATAAAAATATTTTGTTAGTCTTTCTTATTACCAATGTCACTAAAATTGGAATTGAGAGGCATAATCACTATTAAAAGAGATGCCACTTCTGTGTGGATGAAATTCCTCTTGCAAAATATTACTCTAAGATAAAATTATTCTTAACTGCAAAAATGATCACCTAGAATCTCCTATATTTTATTATTTTTATTACTTTTATTCATTTATGAAGTGAGGATCAGCTATGTGTTTTATTTTTTATGATACTTTAGTTTATCAAGCATAATATAAATTTCAAATATTTACTAATAGCATTAATATGAACCTTTTAAAGATGAAAATACTTTATATCATATATTCCTGTAAGGTCATCAGTCAGTTTTATGCTATAGTGAAATAATCTTCCTGGTATGTTGCCTGAAAAGTGAACTCTCTTTTAAATCATCTCAATTTAGATTTTCTCCCCCCTCCCTCCCTCCCTCTGGAATGCATTTTATATCAGCAACAAATAAATAGTAATGATTTGTGCATTTGTTTTGCATGCAAATCTTATATGTGACACAGAGAAGAAAGAATTCTAATGATTCATCACAACATATTCAGAGAGATACAAATGTTCACAACAGTCCTAATCTATAGTATTGACTCACAGAGAAATCACTAGAAGAGTAAAACTTGGCTTTAAAAAAGAAGAAAGCTGAACTGTAATGCAGAGAATCACTTTGTAGTAGTGATGGGAAGGAGAAGGGACAAGAGTCCATATTGAACATTTATTGAGTGAGAAACAGAATCACACAGATCAATTTCAAGACTACAGTAGAGGAAAGAAGTGTGATGAAAGAATAATTTAAATGGCAAAGCAAAACCCCATTAACATGCAAATTATTATTATGGAACCAAAGTGTATAAAATCAGAGGATGGGAGAAGAGACAGGAAGAAAAAGTATTAGTACATTGATTTCATAATTCCATGGCAAGAAGTTTGTATAAAAATAGTGGAAATTAATTAGTTTATAATTAATTAATTATAATTAATTAAAATCATTAATTATATATATTTATATATTATTAATTATTATATAACTAATTATTAATTATATAATAAGGCACAATTAATAATAGTGCCTTATTAATTGATATATCATTTCCTACACTTAACTCTTATTGAATACCATACTAAAAACTACTAAGTAGTCAAAATAAGGTATTAATTTTTAGTTACCTAGTTCCCACTAGGCTGCTACTTTTGGCATTTCAAAGGAAGTTCTATATTTCATTTATCACTGAGAAATGCAGAAAAATAAAGCATACATTGTTTAAAAATGTTAATAATTTTAACAATGAAATGAAAATATAAATTAATAAATTGGTGAAAATTACTAAGCATAGAAAACATGTTTAAATACAATTATTACAGTTATAAGTTAGAAGAAAATAATAGAATAAATATTATCAGTATTTTCCCTTCTAACTCAAAAGATACTCATACCTGTGGCACATTCTAAAGTGTCCTCTTTTTCTTTTCAATCATGGAAAATACATCTAACATTTCTGACTTAGTTTCATAGTGACAAGATAATATTCAAGAAATTTTTTTTTTTAATTTATTTCACCTCTTTCCAAAATTCCATTGCTCTCAAAGAAGGTGATCATGTTTTTTTTCTGTAATTAATATCATTGAAGACAAAACATATAATAATAAATCCACTTTTTAGTGTGTTTTCAATGTGCCTATCTCCTTTTGCTAGATATAATGAGAGTACCCGTGCACATTCTTCAGTAGCTGCTTCCAGCATCCTAGTAGAAGAAAAGATCTCTGTGAATAGTCAGCTGAATGCATAAAAGGGCTTTGAACTTTTAGAACAGGATTTTTTGTTGTTGCGCTCTTGTCCCTTGCTTCAACTTGAAGCTATTCTGTGCACTTTTTAGACTATTAGAAAGTTTCAATATGCTGTAGTAGAAAGTGAATTTCAGAGGCCTTAATGGAGATCATACATGATGATACATGGAAATGCAGTTTAAGTACCAAAGAACTGTAGGACAGCCATTAAAAACCATTGATAACTGGATGAGAACACATCCTAGTATTTACTGCAAGCTAGGAAAGAGGGGCAGGGAGACCTGTGTGCCTAACCATACAAAAAAGATTTTTTCTTAAAAAATGAAAGCATGAAAAAAATACATTAGAATGCAATCAGGAAAAATAAATAAGGAATGAGTAGTCTGAGCAATATAGTGAAAAATGTTCAATGTCCACCTAATATTGTGCCAAATACTCTCAGATTAACATGATTTCACTTAATCCATTGCCTTTTCAGTTGCTTCCAAGCTGGGAGAATTCAACAGTCCTGAAGGACGGAATGAAATCTCCAGAGTAGATTAAGTAGGGATTATCCAGAAGCAGCTTGGAAACTGGATCCTGCCTGTGTGGTCCAGGAAGGGAGTGAGACTGATGGAAGAGCCTCAGATCTTCTTCCGTTGGCTCTCATAACCTTACCCCCTCACCCTGACACTTTTCTGTTTCCAAGACCCAGCTGCTCTCCTCTTTTCTGTATTTTTGCTTTTTAATGATTAAAAATCGTTTGCAATTATCTGAAATCACATTTTGCTTCTTCCCATAAGTGCTCAGACATCTAGAAATTTCTTGGTGTCTAGAACGGTGGCTTAGGAGAGTCCTCCTGTGGAGTGTAAGTAACACCCAGAAAGTGACTGCATGCAAAGGGTGGTATGGACTATTGACTGCATAGTCAAAATGTTGGAATGAACAGTGGGGGTATGGATTGACCAGGAGGACCATGAATGCTGGGAATGTACCTTCACATGCAATATGTCTCAATCTATACAGGTGTTCATTTATTTATTGCTATTTATTTAATTTTTGTTAACATTTTGGGATTGAACTCAGGGTACTTAGCCACTGAGCCACATCCCCAGCCTTTTTATTTTTTGAGACATGGCCTCGTTATGCTGCTTGAGGACTCTCTAAATTGCTGAAGTTGGCTTTGAACTTGCAGTCCTCCAGTCTCACCCTCCAGAGCTGCAGGGATTACAGGCATGCATTACTGCTTATTCAGGTTTTTAAATGAACAAAATTTAAAATGATTACAAGAGTTCAACACCTATTATCCTGTTCCTTAAGGGGGAAAAATAGTTATCTTTATTCCTATCAGATAAGAAAATGGGACGTGGACAGTCCAAGGGAACTTTCAGAAGATAATAAAAATTTTGGGAGCTAAAGCTGAGATTTCCAACAAAATATTCACATCAATTCTCCTTTATACCTAATGCTATTTCATTATAACTTATGCTTCAATTACATAGTTTATTTTGAGTAATAATTTTTAAGTTCTTTGCAGCCAAAGATAACATGCATGTTTTCTGCATCACAACGTCTACAGGGCAAAGAACAGGAGGTGGATTCTCAAAGATAATACCTTAGTGCTTGTTTTCTTGCAATATCCAAACTGAAGAATCTACACATAATGAAAACATTCAAAAAGCAGTGAGATAAGCCAGTCTCAAAAAACCAAAGGATGAATGATCTCGCTGATAAGCGGATGATGACATATAATGGGGGGTGGGAGGGACTAGTGTTAGGGTTAGGGTTAGGTTTAGGGTTAGGGTTAGGGAGGGGGGCAAGAATGGAGGAAGGAAGGACTGTAGAGAGGGAAAAGAGGGGTGGGTGGGGTGGGGGGAAGGGGAAAAAATGACAGAATGAATCAAACAACATTGCCCTGTGTAAATTTATGATTACACAAATGGTATGCCTTTACTCCATGTACAGAGAATCAAAATGTATCCTATTTAAAAAAAAAAGCAAAACTCTTAACAAATTATTTTTATCTTCAGTTTTATTTCTGTTATAACAATCTGTAAAAGAAAAAGTAAAGAATGAAAGGAAAGGAAAAGCAATTCTGTATTTAATTGGAGTGAAAGTGAAGTTAAATGAGTTAAAAATTGGGGTTTTATATGCTTTGTTCTTTCATGTTCAAATCTGAATCCTAGTGACCAACCTAACTTCTGATAAAGAAGATATTGATTAAATCAACATATATGTTACTTTAAAAAATTTAAACTGAAGAATATCAAGAAATTAAATTAGAATAATGCTTAATAAATTAGGTCAGCACAATTATGTATATTTATGTTTTCCCCCACCCATCTTAGGTATCACAAAGTAATATCACATTTTAGCTAAATTTCAGTGCAAGGAAAAAACCTTAAGATGGAGTTTATCATCAAAAATCAATTGGCAACAGCTAGATGAACACCAGCTACCTTGTATTGGGGAGTAATAAACAAGGCTGTGTGAAGAATGAATCATGTCAGATTAATCTAATTTCCTTATATGTCAGAGTGACTTAGGAGATCAAGGAGAAGCAATAGATTAAATATATCTTGATGTTAACAAGATTTTCAATGCTGATCCATTTAGCACCATCAATCATTAACAAACAAGGAAAAATGTGACTGAATTTGGACTTAATAGATGAGTTGGCACATATTTGCAAGGTGTTCGACATAATGTCAATGGTGGTAGGGATGGGACGCTGAGGACATGCCAATTCCTACTCTACTCCATGATGGCCTAACAGGAGGCAGAAGTCTTGAATGGGTTGTTTTTCTTAGTAGATCATACATTGGTGAAATAATTAAAGATCATATAGAATGCTCATCTCAGTGCTTGGCATATAGCAACACTGCAAGAAATGGTAACTTCTACAACCGATGTTAATATTATGTCTATCAGTATAAACATATATAACCTGAAGGTTTTAAAACATACAATTTTTTTTGCATGTTCTGTTCACTTTGTTCACTGGGCCACCTGTATGATGGTTCCATTTTATATTGTTTAGAAAGCTAAGAGTGGAGAAAAACTCAGCATCGGTATATTATTACAAAAAATAACCCATAAAAGGTTTATACATTTAAACTGCACATTGAAATACAGTTTTAAAAAATTAAAAACTAAAAATAAAAGAGTTAAAATTTTACATATAAAGTTTTACATATAATTTTGAAGAAAATTATATTGATTTGGTCCTAATTCTAATAAGGTTTATCCTTCCTCTATCAATAAGAATTGTTTCATAGGTTTGTATTTCTGGATACACATGCATCTTGTTAATATTTAATCTAATTTTCTTTAAGTAATCATATTACTTATTTTAATTAAAAACTCTAGAACATAAAATAATTTCAGTTCATAATTTGTTTGAAATTAACCCACACAAATTTTTTTCTTCTTTCTTAACCTAATTTCAACCTCAATATCTTTGTAAATGCATATAATATAATGCTATTATTAATGAGGGTAAATTATTTAATATGAATTCATTTTGTATATGTTGGGGGCTGTGCCATGTTGATCACATCGGCAGCGAGGAGGTTAATTGACATAAGCACACTCAGGTGATTTTCTCGTCCACGCACACAATGTATGCGCATGTGTTCTCGAGCACTAATTTCCTGCTCCGAGCGACTTGCCTAATCTTTGCGTAAGAGGTGTGGCCCTGCTCTCCGCCTCCTGGAGGTGATATAAGCCTAGGCAGAGCGAGACAGACACAGCAGCCATTAGCAGAAAAGCAGCTAGAAGAAAACACACGGAAGCAGCTAGGACACATGCGCGGCAGCGGCCAGAGGGAAAAACATGAGGCAGTAGCTAGTAGGGACATACGCAACAGCAGCCATTAGCAGAAAAACAGCAGCAGAAGACACGCGTGCAAGCAGCTAGTAGGGACATACGAACAACAGCCATTAGCAGAAAAGCAGTAGAAGAAGACTCAAACACGAAAGCAGCTAGGAAACGCGCGACGGCAGCTAGTAGGGAAAAGCGGGCGCGGCAGCAGGCAGCGGTGGAAGGCAGATCGCAGAACGGAGAACTGAGACGCATCACTAAACCACCTTAGGTAGACATACCCTTAGTTCACAGGATGCAGGACGCACCAGTGGGAAGCAGCAGAACTTAAGTGAGGCGTAGCAAGTCTCTCTTCCTCTAAGCTCTAAGCAAAGCCTGTCCTTCTCTCAAAGTCTCTCTTAAGCAAAGTCTCTTTCTCTCTGATAAGCAAAGTCTCTCTCTCTCTCCTCTCAAAGCAAGTAAACCTCATTTCCTCTATCCTCTATGAACAAGCAAGAAAGCAATGCACTAAAGAGAAAGATAGAAGTGCCTCAGTTTCCAGTCCACCACCCATAAGACCCGTGCAAGTTGTTGCTGCAAGCGGTGACAAATATCCACAGATTTTGTACCGCAAAGAGCCAGCGACAAATGGTGGCCCGTCCGGGGATGTATATACATACTTTTCTTTTTTAATAACATACTTAAGTGAAAATAGCTATAATTTAAATATGTTCATAGATTCAAGGAACCAATATACAAAATTTCTTTGTATATTTTCTGTAGTGAATTTGTGTCTTACTCCATTCAAATTGCTATAATAAGATACCACAAACTGGGTGACTTATAAACAATGGAATTTATTTCTCACAGTTGTAGAGTTTGGAATTCCAAAATCAAGGTGCCAGCAGACTTGGTGTCCATTGAAGGTCAGCTTCCTGATAGATAATCATCTTCTCGCTCTAGCCTGAAATGGTAGAAGGCGTGAGGGAGTTCTCTAGGACCTCTCTTTATAAAGCCAAGAATTCCAGAAGGCCCCACCTCCACAATTTCATCACTTACCAAAAGGTTGTGGACCTAATAATATCATCACCTTGGGAGTCAAGATGTCAACATATGAATTTGGGGGGTGAAACATTCAGATCATAGCACCCTCCAAGCCAGATTCTCTTACCAAAATTCTGCAGGTTATGTTTCCCTCATCCTGGAAATGAAGCTCTAGTTTCACCAAGGTTTCCTCTCTATGGAGGACTTTGCCTGCATGGGTTCAGCTACCTTGCCACAAGTTTACCCAAAATCCTAAAATAAAATCCTCTTCCTACCAGATCAGATTCTATCTTCTAATTTCTTCCATGGCATATGAGATTGTGTCAGCAAGAAGGGCAGTTAGTCTTAATAGAATTTTCAATTTCAGGAGAAACTTTTCCAACTTCAAAGCAAATAATTTGTCTTCATCAAAGCAAGGCCCAATACCATATCAACAGATTTTGAAATCATTGCCACTTGTTCAGGGTTTCAGTCTATTGCTTACACTCTTAATCCACTAAGTCATATAAGACCCTGTGGGGTTGGGGAAATAATCTTAAAACTGAAGCTGAAACTATAATTAACTAAAATGTTATATTTTAATACCATTAATATTCCAACATGGAATTGAGGCATTATGAAAATTATTATAGAGATATGAAGAATTTTTTATATCTACTGGTAAAAATGATAGAATGCTACCATTGTATGGACTAACATTTGGCTGACAAAATCAAGTCACATAGCCAAGTCCAAATTTCACAATGAGGACACCGAAAGAATATGGATACACAACTTTCAAATATGTCAGTGATAAATTAACACCAATAATTCAATTTCTCACCTAGTATTTGGTGAGACCTTGGAAACTAGAGGCAATACTGAAAAGTACCATATTAGTTCATTTTGTTACTATAATTTAATGCCAAAAGCAAATTACTCTATAATGAGAAGAGGAATATTTTGGCTCACAGTTATAGAGTTCCAGGAAGTTAACTCTGGAGTTAAGAAAGTGCATTTGGTGATGGCCCTCTTGTTGGCAGAGTCTTAAGGTGGTGCAGGTTGTCATATGGCAAGAAATAATGTGCTTGTGTATGTGTATGTCCCTTTTTCTCTTTCTCCTTCTCCTTATAAAGTCACCAACTTTTTAATCATGGATAATTCACCCTAATGACCTATCTATCCTAACCACCTCCCAAAGACTTCACCCCTAAACACCATAGACAAATTAGTCCCCACTCTCTTTAATACCTCAAATGAATAATACTAAATTTTAACACATGAATACTTCAGGGGTTCAGACCATGTCTAAATCATATCAAGTTCACAAGAGCATTGACAGGTATTTAATCCTTCTATCCTACTTTCTTCTTTTTGCATTCACCATAGAATTCTAGAATCACTTCCTCACAAGCAACTTCCACTCTTGTTTGCTATTCATACCAACTCTCCCTTAGGGTGACTCCAGCTACAAACCTTTTACTTTATTGCTCGTCACACTGTCATCTATTTATATTGAATTCCTTTCCAGTTGGACAAGAAAACTACAGAAATTAATCCTTACACAAGTGTGAATCACCAGTAAAAACTTCTAATATTCTTGCTCAGGATATTGGTATTGTGCCCGACCACTCAAAGATTTTGTTACATGATGTCAGCTGAAAACAATTTTGGACATTTTACTTTGGTTTGGAAATGTAGTTTGTGGAAGAGCATTTCTTCAGTTTATTGTCTGTTTTTAATTCTCATCCACTTGATGAATTTAATTAACATATACAAGTCATGTATTTGTTCACAATTCCTTGTCAGCTACCAAAATCTTCATTTTTTTCTTTCCCTGGGAGGAGTGAGAGTAAACCTGTGAAGATCAATACCAGGGATTTTTTTTTTTTTTCAGTTCAAAATAAGCATGTTGCCAAAAGAGCAATCACTGAAATATGTTTTAAGTGTGAGTTTCATTTATTTTTCCCAAAGATAATAAGGGACCAAAAGTCGCAATTCTTGAACTCCCATCTCGACTATGAAATATATGAAGTTATTTGCTTTTAATGACTTTAAGAAATCAGTGATGCAGATAAGACATTAGTTTTCAGATGAATAAAAATTAGTGAAGTGACTTGGTCTAAATGTCTTTGTTAATGGTTGAGGGAGGTTTGACTCCACATCATGTCCTCTTTCCATTATGCTCTGCTAATTCCTCATGATCGTGGCAGATAATCAGTAAAAGGTAATCCATTTATGGGTAATTGGTGTCTTTAAATTCTTTTAATTATTACAAAAAGAGAGTTACCTGAAACAGCTCTGGCATTTCAGTCATTTAAAGGAAAAAAAAAAATTGTGCAACAAGCATTAAGTACTTTCCCAACTAGGGAGCTTGATCAATGACTTGATGTCAATCTGGAAACTGTATATCTTTATCTCAGGCCAACTCCTGCCATGCATAATCACTCTTTTAATTTGGGGACAGGCATTCTCTAAACCTAACTCCCCAATGTAGAACATAGCAGATAGAAACTCATTTCACGATTCTCATAGAGCTGTTGTGAGGAATAACTAACGATTGCTGAGCACTTCAGAAAAATATGCCATATAAATAGTTTATGACCAATCTCATATTCCAAGTGGATCTGTAATGTTTAGACCTAATAAGTACAATCCTTTAGCCAGTCATACCATAGCTCCACTACAGAGCATTTGTGCCTGGAGTCAGCAGTTTTTCCAGTCTATAAGCAAAGACAAGTATTTACTGCATTTTTATATTATGTTCATTTGTTCCTTGTCAAAATTCTAAGGGAAGTTGGTCTTTAGGTTGAATAGTTGCTATTTAGTTTGAAAAATGAATACTCGCTATTGCATTTTGAAAACAGGCAGAATGAGCATTCACAAAAATGGATATTTATTTGACTGTCCGGGAGCTATTCATAGCAATAGAGAGTACAGTGCTAGACTTAATACTCTAGGTATATCTCAGTCAGCAGAGTTTTATTAAAATGAAATCTTTTCCAAAAATCAGAATCTCTAGGAGAAATGAACTTTAAGTGACCAGTGTCATCCCCCAAACACTATCCATACTGGTCCTACTCTATTATTTTGTCAGTTCAAAAGAAGCAGCTTAGAATTATATATATTTTTGTTCACCTTTAACCCCTTTTAGTAGGAGCTGTGCCGTGTCTTCTTGCTGACACATTAGCCAAATGAACCCACTGGCAGTTTGTCTATTTCCTCTCATTACACTAATATGGAAAATTAACTAGGAAGCATGCCTTCTCTCCTGTTAGACCAGCGACAAATTTATAAGGACATCATAGAGACTGTTCCTTTTATTCCGTCCCCAGGTTCTCTCTGGGTACTTGCAGCTCTCTAACCACTTGTAATTTCTCTTCATTATCCTGCGATATGAGGCTATGGAGAGTCTTTTGTTGCAAGTGGCTATAGACATGGCTGTCATTTTGTCCATTATTAGGTCAGTGGTGTGAGTTTTGAGGACAAAGGCAATGGACATAGTAGTTGGTGTTAGATATTAAAGTCACTAAATTACCACAGAGGATGCAGAGAGGAAAGAGATCATTGCTCTTATTTTCACAGATCATAAACAGACACCAAATGACTTTTGCAAGGTCAAGAAAACCAATGTAGGTAAAGAAAAGATTAAAACAACTTAAGCCTTTAGCAGCATATTTTATAAGGGTAAAGTTGCAAGCCTTTTTCTTTTTCCTTTATTCTCTAAAGGTCCCCCCAGGTAGACTATGGGCTGATTTTTCTCCCCATTTAATATCAAGTTACATTTTTAATATTGAATGCCTTATTTCCTCTTTATTTGCTGATACTTCTTTATTTTATTTCTTCAACCAGAAAACCTGCTTTTCCTTGAGCTGTTCTCCCTAAAAGGGGTTTTGAAGAAAACCTTCCATCATTGTTTTAAAAACCCACTTTTTAAAGAAGTAATCTAGAATTAAATAATATTGTTTCCCCGTTTCTTTTATTCTGAAATGAATGCATCCAATGCTTGGAAATAAGAGTCTTATTTATGTTTATTTATTATAAACTTAGTTATGTTATTTATTCATGAGCTTGAACCACATTCAAGATTTGAACAATGGGAAAAATGGGCAAGATTTCAGGACTACGCACACCATCCTGGTCCTTATTTCTCATTATGTTTCTTGAGCCTGGGTGTCAAGGCTTTAGTTGCCTGGAATACTCTTTCTCTAGACACCTGCTTGGTCACTCTCTC
The DNA here is from genome assembly GCF_902686455.1 of Sciurus vulgaris. Classification (NCBI taxonomy): domain Eukaryota; kingdom Metazoa; phylum Chordata; class Mammalia; order Rodentia; family Sciuridae; genus Sciurus; species Sciurus vulgaris. The sequence continues at coordinate 32,933,175 of NC_136475.1, read as the reverse complement.
CCACTTCAAGTCTTTTCTGAAGCTGATCCCACTGCCCTTACTGCTCCACTTATCACTGTTACCTAACACTGTCCTCTCAACCTCCTGGCTCTGCTCTACCTTGTCATCATGTCCTCGGAATTCTAACATGTTTTTATTTTATTCTCATTTCTGTAGGTTGGAATTTGATTTCTTAAGAGAGGCATTCTGTTTTCTTTACTGAAACATCTACAATGTCTGACCTGTTCTTGGAACATAGCTGATGCTCAATGAATATTTGCTAAAGGAAAGAAAAATGGGGGCCAGGTCTTAACTACATTTCTGTGACTTTATGTGACTTTTTTCAACCTCTCTGATTCTAAATATTCTCAGATATAAAGTGCATTTACTTGCTTCCTACTATTGCCCTTAAGAGTAAACGGACAATCTTCAGACAGAGTGTTCAGAGGTTATATTTTTAATTTATTAATTGATAACTTCATATGCTTTCTATGACTCGTGCACAAAAAGTATACAGCGGAAAAGCCCTTTTTCTCTGTTTGTTGGCTTCCAGTTTCACTCTAGAGACATAGGCATAAATTTTGCATGTTAATTTTAGAGTTCGTTCCTTTTACTATAGTAATACAGAAAGAAATATGTCCATGTCACAAAATGGCAGCATGTTAAATACCTGACAGCGTCCAGCGGAGTCGATTTGGTGCGGGGGACAAAAGAGTAACAAGACTGTTGAATTTGGACTGTTTTATTCATGAATCAGGAAACCCGGGAACTGGGTCCTCCAACCTCAAATCCTGGCATTCGAGGAGAGGCGGCTTATATCCCCTCCAAGAGGTGAAGGGTAGGGCTGACGCCAATTATGCAAAGATTAGGAGGAGCTAGCTGTCCAATCATGGTAAAGGTCAAAAGGAGCAGGCAGGATCAGGAGCATTTGGGAACACCTGTGCACCTGTTGTGTGCGTGGACTTAATTGGATACGGCCAATGACAAATCACCTGGGTGAGATTATGTTAATCAACCTCCTCACCGCCAATGTGATCAAAGCAACCTCTGGCTGGCTGCCAGGCGCCATCCCCTCGCAGTCCGCACAGCATAGCCCCCAACAAATACCAAAGTTGGAACTTGGTTTTCCTGTATTTTAATTTTTATACTTAACAATATATCTCAGAAATGATTTCCTAAAATGCTTAAAAAGCATATTCATTTATTACAAAATACTTAATGAAAAACAAAATATCATATTAAGTATAAAGATTAATAAAATATATGCCTTAGACTTATTACTTAAGAAATTGACTACTGTTGACAAAATTAAAATCCTGTGAAAAATTTAAATTCCCAAACAACAAATCTCATCATGCATTTATCCTCTTCTCCAGAAGGGGAAATCAAAGACCCTTGTGAATTTTATACTTGGCATTTCTCTACTTTTTTTTGCACTGGACTATGTATATGTTACCCTTAAAGTTCCATTCACAATTTAAAATTTTATGTAACAGATTACAACATACATAGTGTTGTGTGACTTTTTTATGCTTTATTTTATTTCTGGGTTCATTAAAGTTCATGTGATGTTATTTCATTTATGGGTCTACTGCCTGGTGTCCTGTTGTGGAATACAAGTTGTTTATTGGTTCTTCTGTTTGAGGGATGTTTGCATTGTCTCTATTTATTTGCTGCTCAAGCATGGCTACAGTTTTCACCATATGAATGTTTCTTAGTGCACATATGGAAGACTTTCTCTGGACTATATTCTTAGGAAATGAAGTGTGGGGATTTTATGATATTCATGACTTCAGCTTTATTAAGCAATGTTTTATTAGACAATGCTTAATTTCTATAGCTATTATAAAGATTTGCATATCCTCCAGAAGTAGGTAGGAGTTCTAGACTACTCTAAGCCCTTCCCCAAACTTGGTGACCTTTTCATTTTTGCCAGCCTGATTTCACATAAGTGGGATATTCAGGTGGATTTAAACATATGGACTTCATGGATTTTAATCATATTTTATTTGTTTCCAGCTTTACTGATCATTTTTTATGTCATCTTTCATGAAATATTAACTACATGTATTTTTTGGTTGTTTTCTACTGAACTGTTTTTCTTTCCTTTTTCTTTTCTTTTTTAAAATACACTGCCATCTTAGCACATTTTTTCCCAGTATGGGGGGCTCATATTTCCTATCTCAGCTTCTGGTTTATATTAACAATTCTTTGAGGTATCTTTTGACATTTAAAACATGTTTTAATTAGCTTACCTCATTATAAGGTTTATATTTTGCATGACTTGATTAGTAATTCTGTGTGGACTAGAATTTATAAGATATTCCTAGTTTTTATATCTACTCAATTAAACCTAGAATTATTATATATCATTGTAAGAAAGATTCCAATTTTTCCCTAGTGTTACATATTCTTTATTACATATAACTCTTCCAAAATCACTTAGTTATTTATATACTATAGAAATGCATGTTTATATAAAATGTCAATATTTTGGCAAAAATTTATCTTCAAAGCTCTCGACTTCATTATTATAGTCTGCAGGAGTCTATTTCCTCCATAAAAATCCATAGAAGTTTGACTTTTTCATATACATTTTAGAAGTAACTTGTCAAGTTCCAGAAAAAACTTTCATTATAATTTTGATAGAAACTTTATTGATTTGATATAGCAATTTGGGGTAAGCCAATATATTTAAAATATAGGTAACATCTTATTCTGTATCATAACTTTCTTCTTAATAATCTGGTCTGGGGAATAGCTCAGTAGTAGAATTCTTGCCTAACACATGCTAGGCTATGGGTTTGACCCCCAGCACCTATAAAACAAAAACAACAGAAAAATTTTAGCACAGTAAATGGTAATTTAGTAAGTAGTGGATCTCTAGTAGAATGCTTAATGGAATGGTGTTAGTAGCATTCTTGCCTTATTCCTGATTTTAAGAAGAATGCTTCTAACACTTTCATTAAATATGATTTGCTATAGGTTATGATAAACATCTTTGATCAGGCAAAGGAAATTCTCTTCTATTCTTAGTTGCTTATTTTTTTTTAAATCAGGAATTATGTTTACTCATACCAAAAAAACATTTTTTTAACAAGGCTAAAATGATAATTTGGCTTTTCTTTTCTGATATAAGAATTTCTAATATTATCCTCCTCCTTTGCATTTGCTCTATGTGGTTACATATATAGTATTTTTAAATCTTTGTTATAATGATTTTTATCAACATTTTGGCAAAAATTAATCAGAGATGCTTGTAAACTAATAATTTTAACCCATTTTAAGACAACATGATATTTTTTCCAGATCAATATTGGAGTATTACTATGATTTTGAAAAATCCATCATATTTCTTTAATTTTTATGTTAACTTTTGTACAGCATATATACATGGAAACCTGCATCATGTTGCTGTAACTAGATACTGTAAGTAAAATCTTTTTTGTTGTTTAGTTGTATTAATTTAGATAATTATTATTCATGGCTATGTTTCAGGAAGCAGCATGGGACTTTTAAAATAATGCCATATTTTTTTAAAATTATTATTATTTTCTTTTACAGACTGCATTTTGATTCATTGAACACAAATAGGGTAAATCATTTTGTTTCTATGGTTGTGCATGATGTAGTTTCATACCATTTGTGTAATCATACATGTATATAGGGTAATGAAGTCTGTCTCATTCCACCATTTTTCATACTCCCCCTCTCATTTCCCTCTCTGTAATCTAAAGCGCCTCCATATAATGCCATATTTTATCTTCAGAGTTAGATATAATCAGACTTCAATAAGTTTTTGGTCAGTAGTTTTCAGGAAGTTACTCAACCCCTTGAAATAAAATTTCTTCTTCTGTTACATTGTAATACCTTTGTGACATGAGTATTTTGAAGAGTAAATCATATACTTGTGTCTAATAAATAGTTACACATTTTTTTCTTTCCTTAACTTCATCTTCATGAGCAATAACTAAGATTTACAATTTTAAAATTTTGGCAGCAATTATGGAATTGCATATGTGAGTATTCAATTACTACAGACCAGCTCTATGGAGACATGTCTCAATTTAAAGTACTTTGACTTAAATTAGTGTGAAATTAAAAGCTTCTAAATTAGAAATTTTAAAAAGGAAGCCATTCATTCATCTCTTATTTCAGAATTAATTCTTCTGAAAGTTCACTCAGGTCAAGTTTAATCAGTTACCATCTGGGATGCTTATATTTTAACAGTAGGCCACCTTGTGATTTTAATGTTTATGGAATTGCACCACGCGGATGTCCCACCTCCTGGGCTGGTATTCACAGATGTGACTTCTTCCTCTGTGTCTCCATGGTGCACTCTGTATACCCTAACCATGGAACTAAGATTGTGTTGTGCTTATCATTTCTTTACTTATCCATAAATTTCTTTGGTTATGATGTCTACCTGTGTTGCTTTGCTTGATCTTTTTTGGAGTGCTCAAAGCCTGTCGAATGATAATAATTGCTAATGCTGATATATCATTTTTCCTGAGCCATTCACTCTTTCAGATCTTTATATTATTAATTCATTAAAAAGTCTTAACAATGCAACAAGGTGCTATTGGTATCTTACTTTTTACAAATGAATAATACATGAGTGGGTGCATGATCAATGTCATCATTATTTGCTGTGCTTTTCATAAGCATTAATGTGTAGCATCTCAGAAGATAGAGGGTAATATCAATGAGATACTCCTTGCCAGGGTGCTTAATAGTTTTCTCTTGAAAATAACTTCGCAACACTTTTGCTTTTTCAACATGTACTGTGTCCCTAAACATGGTTGTTCATGCTGTTCTGACACCTTTATATGTCCTCTTCATGTATATGCAAGGCCCTCTGTGCATTCTTAAAAAGTCCTAGTCAGTTTCTCCAAAATTACTTCCCACCTACGACTTATTTGGTTTGTCATAGCTCTTGGTTACCCTCACTCTCCAAACTTTACTGTGACTTCCCCAAAATCTATCTCACCCCACTCTAAATTGTTTAATACCCTCCTTTCACACTTCTCAAACTGCCCTCGATTTTGTCATACTCTGACTGTATAAACTTTGATCTCACGGAAATCTTGTACTTTATCACTGTCCTATAGGCCCTGTGCAGAACAGAAGCATATCTAGGACGCATCTCAAGTAAAAGGAGCATAGGACAATATGCCTGATAGCAGGCAGCCTGGCAGGTTCCAGTTTTGATGGGAAATCAGCACATGCAGAAGCTCCATTCAAGCCCTTACTTCTAAACTTATTGTTTGTACATGGAGTTCGAACAGATCTTGGAACTTTACATTTTATGTTTTTAATTAACTATTGCCTTGTTCTTCCTTATACCTCCACTATAGCCATTCTTACCCCAGAGGATTTTTCTAACACTAAGCCTGATAACTGTTTTCTTTGATGCTTAAAATTTCAGTATGAGAGACTGCACATAAAATCAAACAATGGCTAGATCATATATGATAACAGGTCTCTGACTTACAACCCCTGCAGCAATAAGACCAAAAGATTCAGTACTTGGTCAGTGACTGTCAATATTTTTGTCATTGTTATTGTTTTGTTTTGTTTGTTTGTTTGACTCCATTACTAACTCAGACCCGATCAGAGGTTTAAGATGCTCTCCATATCAATCATGTAAAATCTAGTTAACCTGCCTTCATCATCCCCATGCCAACAACTTCCAGTTAAAGCCTCATAGTAGCTTTCCTTGTCATTGATAAAGCTTTCTCACACTTCTGCCTGCCTTTGAGTATCTACCAGATGCATGTGATAGCTGCTGACTCCCTTGCTACAAGCTTCAAATAAATAGCTTCTGTTTGGTCTGTTTTTGGTTGACTTCTATAGAAGTGTTTAGTCACTTCTATATCTTTATAAACAACCATTAAGATTCCTTTTTCTAGATAAATTAGAGAGTTACATTTTTTTCCAGCCTAAGAAAAAGACATGGAAAATTAGATATCTCATTCCTTGAAGATGGCAAAAGTCTTCCTTATGGCTCTGGGACATATAATTGTTAAGATCACCTGTCCCAAAATATTCATTAGCATTATTCATATTTTGAAATGTCCATAGTTGACATCAAATTATTCTGCCTTTCCATTCAGAGGCAAGAATTAAATGAACTGCCTTAATTTTCCTAATATTAGAAACCTTTAACAAGGAGGAGATAATTTCCATTCTCCTAGCAGATGAAGATGTTGTAATGTTTTAATTCTATCCTTGGAATTCTAACAAATTATTCTGCCCTGGTATATTCTAGCTCTAGTGTCTCTTATCCTCTACTGAGATGAGGGGTAAATATTAGGAGAGATGCAGTAGTTGAAAACTCACTGTGGTACCCCTCATGCCACCATGCCACCTATGTTTAATGTCCAGCTCTGCTAGGTGTTAGCTATTTGATATTTGCAAATTCTTTGTCAAATTACTTGCGCTTTCTCTGCATCCTCAGCTTTAGAAATGAATCTCAAGTACCAAGAAATAAAAAAGAAAAGGAAAGAAAAGAAAAACAAAGAATAGGGTCATGGTGAGAAATAAATGTGTAAATTCATGTGGATATTTGAAAAGACAGCCTTTCAAATAAGCCCTAAGTGAATTTGATGATAACAATGATGATGCTTTTCTTTTCCTGGTCAGGGTCAATTATAACAAATGGCAGAAAAGTCACCAAGCTTCAAAAAAGGTATGCTGTAGTTGCTGGCACCCCAGGTAGCAATGTCTGATTGCTATAATCTACAAATTCTGAGACAAAAATAGAAATATATTGTCTTTGTCAAGTTGACCTCAATATTTATTTATGTGACCCCCATGTAAGTGTTATCAGGCTACAAAATATTTGTGAAAGATATGCTGTAGCTGCTGCATACATAGAATAGCCGCCTGTGGATCTTATAACATCATCCTTTGTTGAGAGCATTGTCCTGCTGTGTAGACTTATTTAGTAAGGATCAATTTCTGATGGTGAATGCCCTTCTTCTGATTTTGATGTAATTGATGTTGACACTGGCAAACAGACTCAACTGCCTCTTTTCTATGCTATTTCAAAGACCATGAGATCATGTGATTAGTAAAGAGGACATCACTTGTCTTTCTGTTTGCTTTAGCAAATAGATCTGCATTTAATTGGCCTAATCGTTTTTAAACAATAGGAGATAATGAGTAGAGGAAGGACAGTCTTGGCACCACACAGAACAGCAATTGCACCTGCCATACCAACCTGCCTAATTTCTTCTCTAGTAGTGTTTGGATCTGGACTTCACTTGGAATACAAATATTGCATGAGCATTAATGTACATCAAAATTACATTTTGGAAAATTCTGCAATATGTTGATTTTTTTTAAGTGATCACATTTTGAGGAACTATTATTAGGTTAATCTTCCAATTTATGAATGTTTGCACCTAATTCCTCTGGGCTTTAACATAAATGTTGTTTTTTCTGTTTTTTCATGTTTGTTTGCTTTGGCTTTTGTTCCTTTTGCCTACATTTCTTTTTGCTCTATCTAGTCTTCTTGTCAGATTAATTTACTTCCATGTTTTAAAAACTTGTCTATGGGAAATGACTCAAAGATTTCCCTTGCCCTCAACGTGAATAGCATTTTTCAATATAACATCCGCAGCATTCTGGAGAAGAATATAATAGTAATTTTTATAAAACAAATAAAAGAACAGTAATGGTAACTTAATGATAATAATAATGGCTATTATACGACTGAAAGTAGTGATTTTAAAATCTAAACTACCTGACTATGGCAACAACCATGAATCTAGGTATCATCACTGTGGAGCAGATACCATTTTTTAAATGCTTTGCAAGAATTGTTTTAATTTAATGCATAACACAACTTAGAGAGTGCAGTATAATTTACACTTTAAAAATAAGGAAACTGAGGCATAATAAGGATAAAAAATAAGAAAACTGAGGCATAGTAAGGATAGATAACTTGCCTTAGGCCAGGGATTGGAAAACTACCATCCATAGATCTAATATATCATAAAGCATACTTTTACATAGACTGTGATTTTTACATGTGTAAAAGGTTATAAACACACATTATAAAGAAAACATGACAGAAACCTTATGTAGTTCACAAAGCTTAAAATATTTACTATCTGTTCCTGTGTTATTAAACTTTGTGGATCTTTCCTTAGACCACCCAACTGGTAAGAAATTACACCGGCCTTTTGTTCAGGTCATCCAGACTATGAAATCATGCCCTTGACCATTACACAAGACCTAACTTCACTGTTATTACATTGGCATATCCACATATTCTCACTTTCTCACTGCAATCACACATTTACTAAATTAAGCTGGGATTGAATATTTAGTTATTTAGCATCACACTATTTTTCCTTCTACTCTTAGGACTTTAGGAAAGTACACTCAAGTTTTGATTAACAGCCACATATGGTCTTTGGTAAAACTTATACAATATACAATCCTTTTACATTTTATGTAATCTAAGATTATTTTGAGGGAAAAAGATGTTCTTTACATTTTGAAATAAATTTACTGTTCATCTAGTCTGCCTGTACATTAGTTTGTCCCTGTGTTCTGAATCTCTGTTGGGATTTGCTTTACTTGATGGTTTAATGTAATGTCATTACATTACATTACATTGAGTTTGTCCCACCGCACTTTGATATCTATTTTTCTCACAGTTTTGATTGCCTATTAGTGTGGCATATAAATACATTTCGTGGGAAACAGGCAGCCATTTACAATGAGTTACAGATCACTTGGATGGCATGCTCGCAGTCACTTACATGAGTTCCACTCTAGAACATTAATGTCCATTTGTATTGAGCGCAGCTCCTTTCACCTTCCTTTTTTTTAAATCAGTAGTTAAAGTAATTAAATTCTTCAAAGTTATTATTCTAAGCTAATGACTTACATTGAGTGCTCCTTCTGGGCTTGCCAAGGAGCAAAAGCTCCAGGATTCCGTTGCATCAGTCATCAGGCAATGATGTCCACTGTGAGCCAACAGAACTTTCCTGTACAATGCGCAGCTCTCACACCTAATTGCTATTGTTAGCTAGCTCCTGTCCTTAAAGAGTGCCTTCTTTCTGAGCTTGCCACAGGTTTGTTATCCCTTATCTGCTTCAAATCTCCTTTAAAAAAAGAATTGTGATGCTAATAACTACAAAGCAAACAAAACAAAACAAAATGGGCTTTCTGGGAAAAGACCATTATCACAAGTGGAGGTAAAACAGAACATCAAAGAAAAATACATGATAAATTTAAAAAGGTAATAGTAAACCTCCTTTCTCTCTTTTTTAGTCTCTCTCTCTCTCTATCTCTGTTCCTCTCCCGTCAGATTTAAGACCCGTCAGATTTATTCTAATCATGAAGCTATCACCTTGCTTTTTGTAAAGGTTATTTGGTCCTATGTCATTCTTTACTCACTGTATAATTTTCAAATATTGAGCTGGCTGTTATCTAGGATTACATAAAATTTTAGTAGGTCTGCATATTGTATTCACAAATCCTTAAGCAACCACTTATTGACACAGTAGATTCAAAGAAAGATATACAAAGGAGTAATTTCATTTTGTTTATTCCTATAGAGCAGAGTTTCTCAATTTTTTTATTATATCACTCAAGAAGCCTTTTTATTCCTAATGGCTCTTCCATTAAATTTATTACGAGAAATATACTGTGTATCTCTTTATGTAGTGTATGCATAACAGTGTTTTATGTATGAAACAAGTAGAATTTTTTTTAGCTCAAAGAAACAATTTTTATCCCCTTGGATACTGAAAATGCAAACTCTAACCAGAAAATAGTGGCTTGGTGATTTAAAGTAACCACAAATACTTAGAATACTGGAATGAGTGGTATAGCCAGCACCTTATCCTTTAAAAATATGTATATTCTATGTAAATGTTTCCTCTAGCTCAATTTATCTTAAATTTGTTAGGGAATATATTTCCCAGGGATAAAGCAGAATAACCAGAGTTATCACAAAATGGAGATACACGCACGTGTGTGCGCACGCACACACACACACACACGTTTACTATGAGGGGTGAATAATTTGTTTGACTGAAGTAATAATTTCACTGTATATATATCACTATATATGTATATACACACAAATATCATGTTATGAATATGAAATATATACAATAAAAAGTTACAATCTCTCTCTCCTACCCACTCCAAAAGGATTGTTAGGCCATTTGTGTGTCTGTTTGTGTGTGTATCTGAGTTTATTTAAGACAGGGGAGAGCTAACTATAGTGTATGTGAGTGTGTGTGCGTGTGTGTGTGTGTGTGTGTTTAAAGTACTTAAAATCTCTTTAGTATATGTACGTGGGTCTATTAGAGGGTTGTTTATTCTATTCTGTTGATTTATGCGTCTATTCACCACCAATACCATACTGTTTTAAACTGTTACTGTGTAATAAATCTTGAAATTGGAAACAATGATCCTTTTCACTTCATTCTTATTTTTTCAAATGTTTTTCACTTTTATAGTTAGTTTGCCTTTACATATAAACTTTAGAATAGTCTTGTCTTACAACTGCAAAAATATTGCATGATATATGATAGAAATTGTGTTAAAATGGAGTACAAATCTTGGAAGAATCAATCTTTATGTTGTTCTAATCCATGAATATAGTATGTCTCTCCATTTATATAGATTTTCTTTAAAGTTTTTCAAAAACGTGTTGCAGTTGTTAGTATGTAAATCCTCTAAGTGTGTAGTAGACTTTACATCAACTATCGTTCATTTGACTAATCACATGTTAATTACTAGCATATAGAAAGGCAATTTGGTTTTGGATCTTTATAGTCTATCCAATGATGTTGCTGAATTCACTTGTTAGTTCTAATAGATTTTTTTTTTGGTAGATTCCCTGGGATTTTCTATGTAAGTGATCATTTCATCTACAAATAGGGACATATTGGTCCCTTCCTTTACCATCTGTATTTTATTTTGTTTTTGCTGTCTTACTTCACTAGTTAGAACTTCAATAATTATGCTGAATAAAAGTAGTGAGAGTAGATATCTTAACATTAAACAGTAGTTATAATGTTGCCAATAGGCTTTTTGCAATATTTATTAAACAGAGGAATTTCTCTTTTATTCCTATTTTTTCAAAACTTTTTATCATGAAATGTGCTGTATTTTGTCAAAATATTTTTTCTACATTGATATTATTTTTATTCTTAATGTGGTTGGACTACACTAATTTACTTTCTAATGTTGAAGTGACCTGAATCACTGCAGTATATTCCATTTTGTCATGGCATATATGTGTGCCTATATGTATGTGACTCTATTTTGTTAAGAACTTTTACATCTATGTTCATGAGGGACATTGGTCCTCTGTTTTCTCGTGGTATATTATAGTCTACTTTGGGAGTAAAGCTGGATATCATAGACTAACTTCAATTTTCTAGAGGTGTTATATTGAATTAGAGTGGTTTTTTTTTTTTAGATGATTGATAGAATTAATAGCAGAATAACTGGTATTAAGGATATGTTTTTTCTTTGGAATTTTTAAAACTGCATATTATTTAACTATTTCATATTTGAAAATGAGTCTCCATAATAAGGTGTTGAAAATATACAATACCTTTAATTAACTGTACCTCATAAAATTCTAGTGTGTCACCTCCCCCATCAACAATTTCACTCAGTCCCACAGATAAATTAAATCCAAACAAAATTAATTTCCTTCATTTCTCCCCAGGGATAAATTTAGGAAGAGAATATTGACAAAACATCTCATCTCCCTCATTTTTTACTAATTAGACTTAGCCCTAATTAAAAGGATCTCACTGGGATCACAGAGGGGATGTAAATTGCTCTCCAGGGCAGCCCTCTTCATCAACTGATGTATATCTTTAAAAATCATTCCAATTTTCTAAAGTTCCTGAATAAAAACAGGAAACATTCCAAGCATATAGCTCTTAAATACCACTTTCCCCACACAAATTCATGCTTTCATGATGTAATTTTATAAAACAGTGAAGCACACCAATATTATCAGATTTCTAGTAGAGGTTATGTTATCTGGGACCCAAAAATAAGGAGGCAGACTAAACAAGAGAAAAGAAGGAAAAGTGTGCTTGTTTTTAATTTGACCAGGTAAAATAATCCAGGCTGGTTCAGTCAAGATCAATACCTAGGAACATAACACTCAACAGGGAGTACTCTATCAAAAGAGGAATTTGACACTGTTTCTGAAATTCTATGAGGGGAAAATATGCCAATAAGACTGGGTGAAATACATTTTATGTTTTTGTTTTGTTTTGTTTTTGCTTTTTATTGTTGTGTTTGTTTTGTAAAATTTATAAATTAAAAGTTTTATACCCCATCACCTAAGTATTTATAGAAACCACTTCCTTTCTTCCAATGTCTGTGTCTAAAATTTATTTCAGTTGATAACTGTTTTCTGAGACCTCAATGTTGAATAATGAACCTCAGCTAGTGAAACAATATCCCATCTCTGCACAGGTAGGGTTCCTCATTCCAGTCACAGGCAGTTCTTCAAGCAAATGTCATAACACCAAATGGCTCACATTCACTGTTTCTGCCATTATCTCAGTGTTTTTCCTTCTCTAGAAATAGTGTAGACCCTGTGGACTCTGTACTGTCATGTTTCCCCTTGTGGGTTACTATTTCTGCATCCACCACTGGAATTCCTTCTGTCTGGGGACCCTGCCTTAGACTGATTGTATCTTTATTCTCAATTATTCCAAAGATAGCTGAATGGGAACTGTTGGTACTACTGAAGATGATATCATTCAGTTGGAATACTAAAATGCCCTACATCATCTGCTACATACTCCTTCCTCAAACCATCTTTTAACAACTTTAGAATTCTTCAATCCATTGCTGTCTTGCTGCTCTTCCTTTTCAGTGACTCCTTTCCATTTTTCTTTAATGCTATTCAGTCTTTTTAAATTAGTTCAAATTGATCTCATTCTTTTTCTCTTATATGTAGGTATTCACTTTGTTTAATAAAATTGTTGTTCTTTTTCCTTCCTAATTTCAGCATCAGAAATCCCTTTCATCCAATCCTAGTTCTCTCTGGTTTTCTCATGTCCAAACCCCAAGGAACTACTATGATAGGCTACCTAATTATAAGGACTTTCCATCTTTTCATTGTTTCTTACCTAGTGTGCACTCAAATTCTTAAAACCTGAATGTTTTCAAATTCCTAAAAGTTGATTATTTCTCTCTGAACTTTGAGTTGCCTCATGCCCCTTTAGATCCTTTTTCACAGCAATTCAAGAAGAGAAAACATCTTCTACCCATTCACACCATACAGGGGAGAAAACGATCTTAGTCCTTTTTAGTTTCCTGCTCACAAACGCACTAGAGTCAAACAATAACCCAAGATCTCATAACTCTAAACTGCTATAAATATTCAGTCCCTTGCCAATCTTTAAGTGTTTTGTAAAGAAGAAATAAATTGTGCACAAATTCACAGCACACTGTCACCTTGTTATCTTGGTGGCTGTCTACTCAGGTTCTAGGAATGCACATTTGCTTGCCCAAGGCTTTGATGCTTCACCTCCTCTACTTGAACACTGGCCTATGCAAAATTTGCCAGCCAACCAGCAGGTTGTATTCTCCTATGAAGCACCCTCTGGCCACATAAAGGAATTAGACTGAGTTCAAAAGATGATGTGGATTTACACGAAGAAGCCATTAACACTACAGTGGAAAGACTAGGGATTTGAGAAAGGAATATAGTGGGTTGTCTTATTATTGTTATTATTTGGGAAATTGGCTAATAAAGAAAAAGTGTCTCTTAGACTGGGATATAAAGACTTTGCTTATTGAGAGGAAGTTGATAGGGACTTATATGAGGAATTCTACTTCATAATGCTACATTAAGCCTTAACAACAGGAAATAAAGTCAGGACCATACTTTGGGTTATCCACAAAATAAGAGACTGAGATAGGTATGCAGGCACTTAAATTTAAAATCATTTGAGAGATTAAGAATGGGGAATATGTGTGAGCAGAAGAAGAACAGGCTAATATAAGGTCATATCAGAGATCTAAATGCAACTGGGGTATTGTTATGGTATGGATGGGAGTTGTCTCCCAAGAGCTCATATGCGAGACTTGCAAGAAGGTTTGGAGGATAAATGATTGGGTTATGAAAGCCTTAACTAATCAGCGAATTAATCACCTGATGGGATTACTTGAATGTTAATTGAAGGCAGGTGGGTGTGGCTGGGAGATGTGGGCATTAGGGATGTGACTTTGGGGTATATATTTGTATTTGGCAAGTGGAAATCTCTCTTCCTCTGCTTTCTGATCATCATGTAATGATACTTCCCTCTGCCACACTCTTCTACCAAGATGTTCTGTCTCACCTCAAGCCCTGAGAAATGGAATCTGCTGTCCATGAACCTCTGAAACTATGAGCCTCCAAATAAACTTTTCCTCCTCTAAAATTGTTCTGGTCAGATCTTTTAGTCACCACAATAAAACAGCTGACTGAAACAGGTATGATCCTTGCTAGGATCTTTCTGAAGAACATACAGGGGGGGGGGTTCTCAAAATGATTTTCTCAAGAATTAACCAAGATCTTTATTTTCTACCTGAAGTCCATTCCCTGAGGTATCAGGATTGTTTCTGATACCACAGTCATTAACTTCAAAACCCCCACATTAAAGATTTGCATATCTAATTGATATTAAGTCACTTTCTGCACACTTAAGAAGTCCAGAGGCAAGAAGTGTCAAGAGGGGTGAACAAGAAGTTGAAGCTCACATGGAAAGTGTCTACTTAATTCTGACTAAAATGAGAGCCAGGTGGATAGAGTGTGATCTCAGTTCCATAAAAATTCTATGTCTACATGACTATGAGGTTTGACTTAAACTTTGTTACAAAATTCAATAGCAAGCCAGGTGTGGTGGCATACACCTGTAATCCCAGCAGCTCAGGAGGTTAAGGCAGGAAGATGACCAGTTCGAAGCCAGCCTCATCAACTTAGTGAGGCTATAAGCAACTCAGTGAAACCCTGTCTCTCAATCAAATATTTAAAAAGGGCTGGAGATGTGTGGCTCAGTGGTTAGGTGCCTGTCAGTTCAATCCCTGGTACAAAAAGATAAAAATTCAATAGCATTGGTTTAGGGATCTTTAAATCCCTATTTAAAATATCACCTCTATATGTGTGTGTGCGCGGGGGAGGATTAGCATGGAGCTAAAGCTTAGAAGAAGGAATCAACTTTTATTAACAGGTAGTAATATTTTAGGGCCTATTGAGAGGTCCAAAGCTCCATAGCTGCCTCATTTAATACCTCTTTCTTCTTTTTTCCTACTTGGTCATGTCATTGTTCTAGATGACATCAGAGAATGAATGGCATTGACAGTGACTGGCATGAAATATAAACTACATCAAGAGATAGAATTTGTTTTAGATCTGGATGAAAAGTTCATATTCATGTAACCCATTCCGTTCATGTGATAGGTTAACATAGGCAAACAGAAAAGAACAGTTTAGCTCAAGGTCCCTCAGTAATTTTGGACCTCGTTGGTATTTTGGAAATGATTCTGTCTATTTCTTCTGGATCAAGAAATCCTAGGATTCCTTTTTAATCCCAAGCCTCTCACTGACTCCAAAAAGAAAGTATTTGTTGGAAAACCACTTAGTATTTTGCATTTATGTAGTAGAAACAGCAGACTTTTGGCATCAGCATACCTGAATTTAAAACTGCTTTTAACATTCCTGAATTATGTAATCTCCTGAGATTTAGTGTTTAAACTCTTAGATTCTTATTTTATTCAGCTATAAATAGGACTATCATATCATTTCTATGCTTTTCCAGATCATTGCAAAGTAAAATCCTAGAACACACATAGAAGTATTTTATAAATTATCCATGAAAATGATGGTGTTCAGAGGCATTTTTGTCTGCTATCTCATGTGATTACATGGACAGTGATTCATGTTTGCCATTTATATGTTTTAGGTGCATATGATTGTGTCTCAATTGACATTTAATTTACTAACAGTTAGTTATGTCAGATATTATTTGACAAGCAAAGTACTACAAAAGGGAGAGCAAGCAAGACAGTTGCCTAGACAGTTTTTCTATAAACCACATTGAAATGTGTCCAGGGAACCAAAATATTACCAGAAATGTGATTAGAAGGAAAGTACAATATTGAAAAATGTAACTTTGTGGATGAACACTGGACGTGCCTAAAGGTTACAGTTTCTAGAAGATTAGTTAGGAGAGGGATGCCCCAGCACTTTGTATACTTCGTTTAATGTTTATTTATTTGTTTATTTTGGACTGCCATAATGCCTTTCAGAGATTCAAATTGTGCACTCATGTTTTTAATAATAATTTGTTGCTAAAATTGTCTGTGCATGACCCCAGGTTGCTCCCAAGCTGATCTTCTGTTATTTTAGCACTGACATCAAATATCTCAAAGTTATTCTTGATTCTGGCATCATCAGGATATTCGAAGTATGCGCTGCTTTTTCCTATGCAGGCACATGGAGTCATCTGTTGTCTGTAGGATAAAATATGTCAAGACTAGTTCCTAGGGACCAAGGAAGCCACCAGAGCAAGTGAGCAAAAGGATTTCTTCTGCTGGGTGGCTTTGGTGAACAGAACTAAAATAGATATTCCTTTTTTTGTGATATAATTTTACTTTCTATATGTCAATCATTTTTATCTTTCTGGCCTTAATGATCAAGTTATTACACCTTATTTTTCTTATGATAGAAGGGTTTGGCAGCAACTAAAATATTTTACTATTCTGATAAACAAGACAATAGGTAAATATTAATTTTTGCCTTCCAAGGACAAGTCTTTCAGAATGGATTATTTTATGATTTTCACAGTTAAAAATTGAATTCTCCTTCTATGGTGTGACTAAGATTTCTTTTCAATTATAATGAAAATTATTGCACTGTGCTAACATAATTTCAAAACTGATAATAATATAAGGGAGTAGGAAAAGATGCATTTTTTTCCTTAGAACAGTAATTTAGAGACATATGCAATGTAAATCCAGCTAAGATAGGAAATGAGATATAAATGAGTGAGATAATTGCCAACATCCTAATTAAAAACCAACTTTGTTTGCAATTTTAATATATTTCTTTGACTTTCAAAATGAAATAAGTCCCAAAAAGGGAGAGCAGCTGAAAGAAGGAGCACCCACGTATATTTCAGAACACTTCTTGTTTTGAACAAGTAAAAACAAATGCAAAAATGATTTCAGAGTTAATGGGAATAGTTTAAATGCTATTTAATTTAAATAAAAGGAGGCAGCTCCTTACAGATATTTTCTTTAATTTTTCTTTGCTCATCTTTTATTACTAGGAAGATTTGCATGAAAATAGAATCTTTGCTGCTGGAGGCTTTTGTTTTATTGTAATGACCTGATAAAAATGAAAGTTATAATAGGTACAACATTATCTGATTCACTACATAAAGCAATGCTGTTTAAAAATAGGACGAGAGGAGATGATATTTTTTTCTTTTTTTTACCTGAACCAAGGCACCTTAATTTACCTTGCCTGGAAATCTAATCTGATAAATCCCTATTGTGTGAATACCCTGTTTTGTTTGTTCGGGATAATATTGCATCTATTTCCCCAGCAGTGGGATAACTACAGTTCATTATTTAGATTAAACTATTGCTGTTTAGATTTTGCAAGAGAAGGAAAAGAATGAATGATAAATATCATTTATTTTAGTTTAAAATGAAATAAACCAAGATACAAATGAGGTTATTCATACTGGATTTATATTTCATTTTCATTCGATAAGAAAATCCTTTAAAGTACAAATCTGTGTGGACCTGGTTTTTAATTTCAACATTGTTAATTTTATCATTTTTTTAAGTTTGGTTGGGACATGCCAGGTGAAGGCATAGAAGGACCTACATAGCATATCACCTTCCTCATTTTTCCTCTGAGAAGGGAGTACCTCTTTTAAGAAACCAAAATAAATACAAATATTTAAACACAGTGTCACATACTTAATGCTTATTTGGTTGTAATGAGGCAAAAGGAAACAATAAATTTATAAAAAATTGACCAACATCACCAAATTCAAACAACAAAAAAGATAATTTACCTTGATAATTTTCCCCATATTTTTGGCTGCTTCCTCTATAATCACGTGTTCTTATGACCAAAATTTATATTTTTATGAAGTGAAACAAAGATAAATCAGTATCTTCTCTGACAGTGCAGAAATGTTTGTCTCACACTCTTTATGGTAGTGTTATAGAAACTTTCAGGATTGGTGTCAAGTAGCAAAACTTCTGTCAAGGTTCTTTGATATGCGAGCTGTAAGATTTCAAGAAATTTTAAGCTACCTTGGGCGATGACTAACTTGGACAATTTCAGAATTGACTGTTTTCATTTGCAGTTTATCACTGCTGTTCTCATGTCATAGGTTGAGGAAGAGCTGGTCCTGAGGGTGGTAAATGTTCTCATACCAAGACAGTCTACAATAACTTAATTATATAAAGACATATCTGCAAACCATATGCAAATGTTGAAATACACCTATTGCAAACTTTTCCATTAGCCATATATCCCCAAGTCAATTTCCCATTAGCTAGATCCCAAAATTGCCCATAGTCATTCCCAAACCAGATAAGGAAGGGTATGCTATGTACTACAAGTAAGGGAGGAAAGACACAGTAGTCTCAATAATTCAGTTAATATGTCTCATTTTGAAATGACCACATGAAAATATTTTAGGTTCCTCAGAAATGACTTTGGAAGGGATGAAAGTGAGTGAGAAGTCTTGAGATTTAAGCATCATTAGAATCAAGATAAATTCTTTTACTTTTTTCTTTTATTTCATTTATTGTTATTATCATCATCATTATTATTATTATTTTGCCTTTGGTTGAGAAGTTTGAGGAGTATAGATATTGAAAAGGCAAGTTTCAAATTTTGATCTGATAAGTTGCCTTAATGTAAACTCATCCAAAAACAGGAGAAGAAACACCGCATTTTTTGTGGAATAAATACAAGAAAAAGAAGTGCACATGTTCAGACATGACACTTTTTTCCTGAATATTTTCAAGCCTTAGTAGCTTAAATTCAAGAATGTGGAACCCATGAACATAGAAGATCAATTATACTGTATAAATAGCTAAGCTGAAAAAAATGAATGAATTATAATAGAAAACAATAGAGTGGGCATAGACTTTTCTTTATCCCAAATATCAAACATAATTAGAGGAATATATTATAACATTCTAAAAGAACATTATTGTGATCCATTATTACTGTACTCAGTAAAGATTACTTTCATATATAAATATAATTAATATATGCAAGAGTTCATAGGATATAGCACTTATTAGCACTCCTGAAGACTAATCACTTTAGCATTAAACTTTGTTCAAGGGGGCTGGGAGGTAGCTCAGTGGCAAAGCGTCTGCCTCAAATTCACGAAGCCCTGGGTTCAAACCCCTAGTTCCAAAATAAATAAATAAATAAATAAAGACAAAAGAAAAGAATCCTACTAAATTAAAAAAAAAAAAGGAAAGAAAGAAAGAAAAGAAAAAGAAAAAAGAAGAACCTCAGTTTAAGGGCTGAGTTGTAGAGTGTTTACCTAGCACGAAAAACAAAGGCCCTGTGTTCAATTCCTAGCACAGCAAAACAAAGCAAATATAACAAAAGGCAATTCAATTAGAAATAATTTTAAATACTAACTGCAAGTGATAATAAAGTGTTAATATAATTAAATAGTATATTTTAAGCAATTAGGAATATTGTTTTTAAAATATTGTACTTAATAAAGTAAGTCCAGTGATTTGACTCTTGAGAAAGCAGCATGTAAATTTTTCATGATTTAAGTACAGGATTCAAAAGGTACATATAAATTCATCAAGATCAGTTTAATTTACACATTACAAAATTTCTGAAAGGGTTTTTAAATAATCAAATAAATGGATAGAAAGTAATATGAATTTATTTCTTTTTTCCATGATGAAAAAATTGATTTTAATACCTTTATCCATTTGAATAACATATATGGGAGTGGGTCACTTAATACCATAAGTGTTTTTAAAAGGAGTGTTTGTCATCTGATGCTTTTGTGTATTATAATTTGTTACTTCCACAGTCTTCAGCATCTAAAGAATGTTTTGTTGTTGTACTTTTGTTTTTTAATTTTTAAAAATTTGTTCTAACTAGTTATACATGACAATAGAGTGCATTTATGTATTTTGATAAATTATACATAAATGTATAATTTTTCATTTTTCTGATTGTACATATTGTAGGATCACATTGGTTATGCAGTCATATGTACACATGAGGTGATAATATCTGTTTCACTCTACTATCATTCCTATGCCCATAACCCTTCCCCTCCCTTCACTTCCCTCTACCTAATCTAGAGTAACTCTATTTTTCCTTAGCACCCCCCACAATGGTGTGGGGAGAGACCCTACAGATTGGGAGAAGGTCTTTGCTGCATGCACCTCCTACAAAGCGTTGATCTCTGAGATGTGTAGAGAAATGGGAGGCCTTGGCACCAGGGAAGCAGATAGCCCAGTCAGTGGGTGGGTTGGGGAACTGAGCAGACAGTTCACAGAGGAGGGAGTGCAGTCAATTAACTGCGTATATGGGGGGTTGTTCTGTATCTCTGACAACTGGAGAAATGCAAATCAAAACTACTCTAGGATTTCATCTCATTCCAATCAGAATGGCAATTTTCAAGAATACAAGCAACAATAAATGTTGACAAGGATGTGGGGAAAAGGGTACACTCATACATTGCTAGTGGTAATGCAAATTGGTATAACCAATATGGAAAGCAGTATGGAGATTGCTCAGAAAAGTTGGAATGGAAGCACCATTTGACCCAGCTATCCCACTCTTCAGTTATAATCAAAGGACTTAAAATCAGCATACTACAGTGACACAACCACATTAATGTTTATAGCAGCTCAACTAAGAATAGCTAAACTATGGAACCAACCTAGATGTCCTTCAACAGATGAATGGATAAAGAAAATGTGATATATATTTATATATATATGTATCACATATATAAATTCCATCATATATGATGAAATATTACTCAGTTTTAAAGAAAAATGAAATTATGGCATTTGCTGGTAAATGGATGGAGTTGGAGAGTATCATGAATTTATTTCAGTATTAATTATCTAAAAGCTTTCAGTGTAAAAAGTGGGTTTGGGAATGGGGATAAAGGACAGCAATAACCTAAATTTAAGAAAGGATACTTTTTAGCACTCAGATTCCCATCAGTCCAGCAGTGTCTTTTCAGACTCAGATGCTCAATGAAGATGAACCCTGTCAGAAGCAGAATCCTGCGCCCGTTGCTATTTTACTTGGATCATGCCATTAATGGATCAGGATTAAAAAGGATTCATGATACTGGATATGGTGATGGATTGTGCTTATAAAAGGGAAATGGGGCTTCCTGTGCCAATGGGAATTTGCAAGATCATATGGAGACATGGTGGGCTGCATTGTCAGGCCCAATCAACTTCATAGAAGACCAATGTTACACTATATTTTCAAGAAACCCCCTGAAGATTAAATGGTTTTTTTCACCAAATGGATCCCAAAACCTTCTATTGTAAGTAATAGATATCTCAGTCAATGAGGGAAATTTTGGGAGGACTAACAAGAACTCAAATATTTGAGAAGAGGCTGAAAGGCAAGGTTTGAAAATAAACACAAACCAATGCAGCTTCTGAGGGCTATCAAAGAAATGCAATAACTTTCCGTTAGATACCTTTGATATGTGGGTGGCTAAGAAGCTAAGCAGCTAAGCAGAGGTTCATATTGGCCATGTGACTAGAAGAGGGACAGCCTTCACTGTTGGAGGTGAAGCTGTGCCCAACATCCAAAGCATACAAAACTGATAACTGCAAATAGGGATAGTTTGAGTTCTTCTTTTCCTATTCGTATTTCTTTAATTTCCTTGGTCTGTCTAATTGCTCTGGCTAGAGTCTCAAGAACGATATTGAATAGGAGTGGTGAAAGAGGGTATCCCTATCTTGTTCCAGTTTTTAGGGGGAGTGCTTATTTGCGGATGATATGATTATATACTTAGAGGAACCAGGAAATTCCACCAGAAAACTGTTAGAACTCATAAGTGAATTCAGTAAAGTGGCAGGTTACAAGATCAATGCTCATAAATCCAATGCATTTTTATACATAAGTGATGAATCCTCAGAAAGAGAAATTATGAAAACTACCCCATTCACCATACCATCGAAAAAAATAAAATACTTGGGAATCAATCTCACAAAAGAGGTGAAAGACCTCTACAATGAGAACTACAGAACACTAAAGAAAGATATTAAAGAAAACCTTAGAAGATGGAAAGATCTCCCATGTTCTTGGATAGGCCGAATTAATATTGTCAAAATGGCCATACTACCAAAAGTGCTATACAGAGTCAATGCAATCCCAATTAAAATCCCAATGACGTACCTTACAGAAATAGAGCAAGCAATCATGAAATTCATCTGGAAGAATAAGAAACCCAGGATAGCTAAAGCAATCCTTCGCAGGAAAAATGAAGCAGGGGGTATCGTAATACCCGAACTTCAACTTTATTACAAAGCAATAGTAACAAAGACGGCATGGTACTGGTACCAAAATAGACAGGTAGATCAATGGTACAGAATAGAGGACACGCACACAAACCCAAATAAATACAACTTTCTAATACTAGACAAAGGCGCCAAAAATATGCAATGGAGAAAAGATAGCCTCTTCAACAAATGGTGCTGGGAGAATTGGAAATCCATATGCAACAGAATGAAACTAAACCCATATCTTTCACCCTGCACAAAACTCAACTCAAAATGGATTAAGGACCTTGGAATCAGACCAGAGACTCTGCAGATTATAGAAGAAAAAGTAGGTCCCGATCTTCAACATGTGGGGCTAGGACCAGACTTCCTTAACAGGACTCCCATAGCACAAGAAATAAAAGCAAGAATCAATAACTGGGATAGATTCAAACTAAAAAGCTTTCTCTCAGCAAAGGAAACTATCAGTAATGTGAAGAAAGAGCCTACAGAGTGGGAGAATATCTTTGCCAATCATACTTCAGATAGAGCACTAATCTCCAGAATCTATAAAGAACTCAAAAAACTTTACTCCAAGAATTCAAATAATCCAGTCGACAAATGGGCTAAGGAAATGAACAGACACTTCACAGAAGAAGATCTACAAGCAATCAATAAACATATGAAAAAATGTTCAACATCTCTAGTAATAAGAAAAATGCAAATCAAAACCACCCTAAGATTCCATCTCACCCCAATTAGAATGACGATTATCAAAAATACAAGCAACAGGTGTTGGCGAGGATGTGGGGAGAAAGGTACACTCATACATTGCTGGTGGGGCTGCAAATTAGTGCAGCCACTCTGGAAAGCAGTGTGGAGATTCCTTAGAAAACTTGGAATGGACCCTCCATTTGACCCAGCTATCCCACTCCTTGGCCTATACCCAAAGGACTTAAAATCAGCATACTACAGAGATACAGCCACATCAATGTTCATAGCTGCTCAATTCACAATAGCCAGACTATGGAACCAACCTAGATGCCCTTCAATTGATGAGTGGATAAAGAAACTGTGGTATATATACACAATGGAATATTACTCAGCCATAAAGAATGACAAAATTATGGCATTTGCAGGCAAATGGATGAAATTGGAGGATATCATGCTAAGTGAGATAAGCCAATCTCAAAAAGCCAAAGGACAAATGATATCGCTAATAAGTGGAGGATGACACATAAAGGGGGGGAGGGAAGGGGGGGAGGGAGAGTTAGGGTTAGGGAGGGGGGCAAGTATGGAGGAAGAAAGTACTGTATAGAGGGTAAAGAGGGGTGGGAGGGGTGGGGGGAAGGGAAAAAATAACAGAATGAATCAAACAATATTACTCCATGTAAATTTATGAATACACAAATGGCATGCCTTTACGCCATGTACAAACAGAGAAACAACATGTATCCCATTTGTTTACAATAAAAAAAATAAAATAAAAGGTCAAAAGTGAAAAAAAAACTGATAACTGTTCATAACTTGAAATTATAAAATAGATATGAGGATCTTTAAAATGACAAATATCTTAGAGTCATTTGATGATAAGGATCAGTAGCCAGCTGAGGATTGTGAGATGTGAAGATGGAAACTAATCAGTGCTCACAAGTTGTATGAAGACTTGCATAAGTCAGTGTCTTTGGCTCATTTTTTAGACTGTTTTTCTAAAGATATTTTTCCTTGCAAAATACATTAAAAATTTCAAAAGTGTCTCCCTCCTTTGTGAAAACAGAGATCGTCTGTGATTTTCACTACTTGGATAAATTCTTACCAAGAGTTTGATTTACTAAGTGCAGGGTTCTGTTGACTTGCTCCTAATTTTTGCTGTGGTTGAGGATCTGGAGTCAAGTAGCATGTCCTCTACTAAGTCACCAGTTGACAAACACCAAATCAGGTTTAACCATAAGACTTATCAGCCTATGTTCTTCCTAGACCAGGTTTGAGTTACAGGGAAGTAATAAATTTTATGTTGTGTAGGTTAGTGCTAGTAGGTTCTGGAATCAGATTGCCTGTGTTCAGATCTCCTCTCTACATGATGGCACCCACCTAAATGGTTCATGTGAGGTTTGAGTTGGTCTTACATGAAGATCTTAAAGCTGAGTTCCACATGAAGTACACACTTAGTGTCTAGCCAGGCATGTTACAAATCTTTATTTGAAATTTTGGTATCCTACTTCATTATGCTTTACTGGGTTCCCCACAATTTAAGTAGAGATCATTAGACTTCATCTTTTGGGAGATATGTAATTGAGGTACACAATTTAAGAACTCTTTTAGGAAATTTAGTTAATTTATTTTTGCAAAACACTGTTAGTCTTTTCTGCTCTCTTGCCATTGTGCTGATCATTTACTTCTGCTTTTGGTACAGTTCTTTTACTTTCCATATCTACTTGGCTTACTCAAATTTCTCTTTACCCTTCCTCTGTACATACACCCACAAGAAATATGTGCATATACAATTCATAGACATAATGTACAATGATGAGAAACTATTTAAAACCTTTAAATATTGATGGGAAAAGCATATGTGAAATTTTTAGTTACACGTCATACAGGAAGGGAAGGTTATAAAAGTCTAAGCATGTTGGTGATGTTCCTGATTACTGACATCAATAGTATGCATGTTATTTGTGTCCTATTGAGGTTTAAAAGCACCACACTGAGGCAGCATGATAATACTATGTAAAAATATTTGGACAAAAGAGAGTTCAGTCAGCAAGATATGCTGCTTAAGACAATGGTCTTTACCAATTGGTATTAAGCCAATCTGAATGGAAGCATTCCAGGCCTGTGCACCCCGTCATTGAGAAGTGCATGTCCAGGGGTTGTGACAGGAGCAGGCATTTTCTTAGTCTAGTTTCTGCTGAGTGATATTCACTAACATTCTGATCTTCTGTAAAATATTATTTGTTCTTCTAAGTTAAGAAATGTAAAGTTGGGTCACTGATCAAGTAAAGTCTTTTATAATCTCACCTTTTCACACCTAGTAAAGTTAAATTTTTATGGATTAGTGCTAAGTGTCTGCAGAGTCTAATCAATAAGACAAACTAGTATTTGATTCAATCCTTACAACTTTTGCAGAATCCAGAATAAAGAATTAAGCTATACTATTTTTTTATTCAGTTAAGTAAAATTCTGTCCTATTTGACTTTATTTCTGTTGAACAGTGAAATAAATTAATGATAGATAAAAGAAAATTGTTTTTACCTGAGAGTAGTGTCTAAAGCACAGGATCATGGTCTTTCACTTAAAATCTGAAAGTCTTGATGATATGCAAAGATTAGAAATCTGATGCTCTTCTGATGTGGAAAGATGCTAACCAATGATCCTTTTGGTGTTTGTAAAACCAATTTTAAAAATTCCTTTAATATCTACATGACTCAGTGTTTACCTTAGACTTATTTCGAAAGACTCTCACTATTTAGTTCAGTCAGTTTAGTTCTCCCAGCTTTTAGGAAAAATCAGAGCTTTTCTCTGCAGTACTGCTTAAAAGACTTATTTGTAAACACTGGAATAATTAAGATAATGTAAATGCTGATTCACACACACACACACACACACACACACTTCAAATTCATGTTCACTGTGCTTCTCATTATCCACTTCACCAGGCTAGAACTATTTGGTAATTACACTCCTCCTACAACTCCTTTGATAGTGCTCACTGACAAATAGGAGTGACTGCTACAATAGAACTCCTTTATGAAATGTTCAATAAAGAAAATGATACTGATATAATAAAAAGAGGGAGGAAAGCTGCTTTTGAAGCAGATCTAACCACTCCCTCTTTGAAGGTGGTTTAAAAATCCATTGACCGTAAAATGTGGCATGCTTTCTTTTTCATTTGTACCTGATAAGGGGATTTATGGGATAGTTCAATGAAAGTTAAATATTTCAAAAAGGCTATTCCAAGTACATTTAAAATGAAAACAATCAGGCCTGGTTCAAAATAGCATCTAATTAGCAACCCTTAATGATATGATTAATTATAACACTCTACGAACTCAAAAATTCAGGGAGTTTTTTCTTTTGTTTTATTTGCTTATTCTTCTAAAATTTAACCTCATTTCCAACACCCATTTTTACAGGAATGAAGAAGACTTCACTCCTTCCTCACTCTTTGCCCAATGTGTCAAATTCTTTACATATACCCCCAAATTAAGGTTGTGGGGTAAGCACTTCTCGAAGTTGGGGTGTATCACTTTCCATTTTGACAATCTATCAAAATAGTTACTGTCTCACCTGCTATTTTGTTTGAATTTTCCCATACTCCAGTAAACAATATCCCTTCAAGTACAGTGGCTGTAAATTTTAGACTACTCTTAGACACATGAAAGCCATTCTGCTACTTGCATACCATACCACGTTAAAGGCAACTTATAAAAATCTCTCTAAGTCCCTTCTTCTATAAATAGTGTATGCAGCAATTTCTTTTCTGAAGGCTCTTTCTTTAATGGTCAACATGAGATAGAAATTCCCTCTGAGTTCCATTCTTATAAACTTCTGCTTGACCAAGGAGCAGGGTTCAGGGATCCCTTTGAATGTCCAGACACACCTCACATCTTTGATGTTGCCTCTGTCCATGGCCTTGGAAGTCGTTTTTCCCTTTGAGGGAGGTCAAAGGTGGTCAGTAATGGCATCTTTGTGCTCCCTCATCTAGTCTTTCCATGACTTCTCTACACTCCACTTTATGTTTTGGCCTCTAAACCTCAAAAGGCAGGAATACACTCCTTTCTTTCTTGTGCTTTTCTATGTCATATTCCTTTCCTAAGATATTGTCCATTTCCTGCATGATGGGTTCAAATATAGTCAAAGAGAAAGATAATTGTAGATATAAAGAGATGGCTAGGGCTATATTATTACAATAAAGATGTAGATATAGAAAGAGATATTTCAATATGTGTGTAACTTCTTTAAATCTGTATCAAACCTTTATCAAATTATAAATACTTGTGTTTTTTCATTTTATGGGTGACAAATCAGGTTGATTGAAGTGGAATTTCTTTAAAATTGGAGTACAACTGAAGTTAAATCATAGCGCATTAAAAACTACATTTACTGATTCTTTACTACCATATTACTAACTTGTAACTGTACAGTCTTACAGGCATTTTGACATAAGTGTGTATGTATATGTGAATTTATGCATATACATGTGTATGCTACAATAATTTCCATTAACCTATATATTATAATAATATCTATATTAGATTAATATTTCCATGAGGTGGTTTTAGGATATCAAGTGTTACATCTATCACCTATGCATACTTGGTTTGGAACTTAATGGATTCTAATAAAACTCCAAATAGCTTCATAAAGTAACTGGGAGAGAAATAGAAACAATTTTCAGACAAGACCCAATGCCTCTTCATAGCTTCCTTGCATGGGTTCTAAAATAAAGGAAAACATGGAGAAATTTTGAAGTTTTTCATAGGTAATTTTTTTTATAGAACTAACCTTTCAGTTTTTTAATATTGCCCTCATACGTACCATTGATTTTGCTCTCTCCTGTCAATTGACAAAAATATTTTTTCATCTTTTAAAGAACAAAACCAAAACAATACTGCCAACTATTTGTGAGTGCCACTTCTATCTGATAGTGGGGATACAGTCATGTGCTCTTGAATAATACTTCAGCCATAGATATTTTGAGATAGAAACACTTTTATCGACCTGCTCATTTAAAATATTTCACCTTTTTCAAAATAACTGAGAATTTTTTAACAAAATGAATTATTTATATTTGCATCTTTTCTTTCTGTAAAGCACATCATTGTGTAATTAATTTGATGAATTAATTAGTGCTTTTTAAAGAAATGAGAGTCCAAAAATATATTTTGTTGAATTTGCCGCTAAAGCAACTTACAGTTAAATGTCCCACTGGGAAATCCCTGTAAAGGTTTTCCCTTGCTCATCCTCAAAAATAGCTTATTTTTAAGGACTACCTGAATATTTCTCTACTCTTTGGTTCTATAAGTAATTTTCTCTACTCTTTGGTTCTATAAGTAATTAATAGGAAATCCTAATTTAGCAATGTAACATTATGAGAGAATATAAATAGAAATATTTTGTGCTTAAAATAAAGATCCTTTGGACTCTATGCTTATTTATTAATAATTATCTTCATATAAAGAAAATGCATTCACAGAAGCACAAATTATTTAAAAAGAATATCATCCAATGTTAGTATATTAGAGAAATTATTGCATTTACCTTTGCTCAGCCCACAGTCTTAAGCAAAACAGAATGGAGTCATGCAGCATAGAAAAGGAACCATAGAGAAGAAGCAATGTCAAAATTGGATTGTTTATGTCTTTCTGGATGCTTTGCTCCTGAATTTGCTTTAAACTTCTGGGTCATGGGGTCTGCATCAAGTCCACAGCTTAGATTCAATGGTTCTAATAAGAGAGCAGAAAGTGTGGAATCACATAAAAAAGTCATAAGTAACTTTATGAAATAAAGAAAAATAAATTCAACTTCAGGATATTGAGAAAGAACATAATTTTGAGAACAGATTATTTCAGTATGCTAATATAATTTAAACTCTATCTGCTTTAATTCCATATAGAAATTAAAACTAAGCCCAAAAATGATTTAAAGTACTTTTATAAATGAATGGAAATATTTAAAATTTGAAATACTGGATACATAAGATTTTTAAAATTAATCAGTCCAACCAGCAGAACAAAATCACCATATATTATGAAATATTAAGTCAATAAAACCCATAGATTCAAAAAATGGATATAGAAAGTTTAAATTGAACTCTTTTCTTTATTTTAAATATAAATAATTCAATAAGTACTGTTTATATGCATGTTGATACTTTCAGAAATATAAATCCAATTAACTTTTTTATTGCTGTATAAATAGTTGTTATTATAGGGTATATTTTAGGGAACATCAATTAACTTTTTATGGTAGAATTTTATGATCATTACCATTAGAATTAAAATAACAAAAAGAAAAATTTGTTTTTTCCAACACAGAACAAAGAGAAAGTAAATGAACATAGATGAAAGGGCAATAACATAACATATGGAATTTCTATGTTCAATATTCAGCCAGTGCTTATGATGTAATAAGCTTGTTGGCTCATTCTAAGATGCTATTGTCTGCCTTATACTGTTGTTAATTACTTTAAATATTATCTCAGTTATAATTAGTGAAATGGATTAAAATGTACCAAAACACACAAGTGAGAAACTAATATACAGGAAAACAACAAAAATTAAAATAAA
Source organism: Sciurus vulgaris (assembly GCF_902686455.1). Classification (NCBI taxonomy): domain Eukaryota; kingdom Metazoa; phylum Chordata; class Mammalia; order Rodentia; family Sciuridae; genus Sciurus; species Sciurus vulgaris. Next base: position 32,903,374 of record NC_136475.1, on the reverse strand, counting down.
ACAAGAGTTCAGCATGTCCAATTAAAAAGGATTATCAAAAAGGATAATGGAAAAAAAAAAAAACTCCAAAACTTAATAACTTCCCCAGACAGAAGTACAAATAAGGGGAAAATAATTATATGAAAGTGAATGACAAAAAGTGAATGACAAAATGAAAGTGATGATTAACAGTTGAATAATAGCAAGTCATAAAAGAGAGAATAGAGACTAAGGATAAATTATAAAAAATTAGGTGCCAGAAATTTTGCCTGAATTGAAGAATATGAGTTCTTCTAGATTGAAATACCCACAAGACCCATACATTAAATGAATAATGAACCTACTTAACAAATATAATAGTGAAACTTTCAATACAACAGAAATAGAATTAACTAAAAACTTCTGAAAAGAAGATGACAATAATATCATAGGGTGGACTTAACAAGACATCAATGGAGCAGTCCTTTTAGAAATTTTAAGGGAAAATGATTATTTTAAGCATTGTTCACTTGGTTGAACTCTACCTCCAACCCTCTCCCTCTTTAGAGATCAGATTGTCATCATATTCTCAAAATTGCTGTAAAAAATATGATGGCCTAAAACAAAAGCAAACAAAAATTATTCTCTAAATTTCTGAGGCAAAGAGTCTGCAATTAAGGCATTTGCAAGGCTGGCTACTTTGAATCTCTGTCCTTCCTCCCAGCAAGTTACCAGCAGTTCTAGGCATTCCTTGGCTCATGGCAATGGATCTCTAACATCTAACTCAGTCTTTATGTGACATTCTCTTCTCTGCCTCTCCCTTTACAGTCCAAATTGGCAATGTTTCTGAAGTAAGTGGCTCATTAGATCAATAAGTAACACAGTCAATTTCTCCAGCAAAATTTGTCCATCTATATCCTTTTGCCTGCCTTCAAAGCATGCTGTCCGGAGGCTCAGGGTTTTCCAAATTGCAAACTGTTGGTTCATTGCTTAGCATATTCTTCTTCAATTTATCTTTCTTTCATATTTTAATGTAAGCAATAAGGAGAAACCAGGAAACTTCCATACTTTACTAGGAATCTCCTCAACTAAATATTTAAAATTATTGGCATAGAAATTGTACTTTTCATCTGACAGAAGAATGGAACTCAGCAAAGTCTTCTGAAGCTTTGTAATAAGGATCACTTGCCCTCCGTAATGTGTTCCTCATTTCCTTCTGAGAACTCATCTTAACAAAGACCTTATTTTCAAATAAGGCAGAGTTATAGGCACAGGGTCTTCTGTTCACCTCCTATACACATTGTTGGTGAAGGAGGGATCTCCCACTCTGAAGAGTACAAGATAAAAGAACAGGACACCTTACCAACACCAAGGGATAGAGAGGATCTGCAGCAGTTTATTAGTGACAGACGCTCAACCTATGCTCCAGGGTCACTGCAAGCCCTCTATCACCACAAAAGGGTTTCAGCATGTAGAGTAACTCATGATTACACCTGTGGGGTACTGTGAGGCTTTCAGTGTCAAGACAGCATGTTAAATTTTAAGTACATAAGGAATTGGGACTTTAACTTATTTTTTTGGTGGAACAATTCAACCCATAATATAATCCAGAAAAACCTTGATCAAATATTTTTGAAAGTTATTGTCCAAGGTAAATCAGAGAACAAAAGGTAGATTTAAGAGAAATTTATAAACTATTACACTGCTTTTTAAAATAGGGTGGAAAATGTTTTCTCACAAAGCTGAGAGTTCAAGAAAGTGTGATATTACTTAAAAAAAATAGGCTAATATACAAAAACAGAACACTGATATAGACCTAAAATTATAGTCAACAGATCTTCGGCAAAGTACAAACGCAATCCCATGCGTAAAGCATGGTCTTTTCAATAAATTTGATTTGAGCCATAAACATTATACAAAAACCAACTCACAATGAACCATAGACATAAACATAAATTGTAAACCTATGGGGCTGGGGATATAGTTCAGTTGGTAGAGTGCTTGCCTTGCAAGCACAAGGCCCTGGTTTCAAATCCCTAGCACCACAAAAACAAAAAAAAAAAGTAAAACTATAAAACTTTTATTTATTTTTTTTTTTTTTTGCGGTACTGGGGATTGAACTCAGGGCCTTGTGCTTGCGAGGCAAGCACTCTACCAGCTGAGCTATCTCCCCAGCCCTACAAAACTTCTTGATGATAACAGGAGAAAATGTAGATGATATTAAATTTGGTAATGAGTTTTTTAGACCCAACATTAAATGTATGATCTGTAAAATACAAAATGGATATTAGACTTTATTAAAATTGAGAAAAATATCAATCTTCTGTGTCATGAAAGATAACCTTAAGAGAAAGAAAAGACAAGTCATAGATCAGAAACAAATACTTGAAAAACACAAATTTAATAAAATCTTCATGTTCAAAACATGGACAAGAGAAATAATCCAACTAAAAATGGGCAAATAATCTGAAAAGACATCAAAAAATTTATTCAGGTGATGCTATCATTTGTATGTGGTTGGTCTCTCAAGCATTCATGTACTGAAAGCTTGGTCCCCAGTGTAGTGATGTAAGAGGTGAACCCTTTAATAAACAGGGCTAATGGATGGTAAGTAGTCATTGATGGTGCCAACCTCAGAAGAGCTTAATGCTGGTCTCACAAATTAAATTAGTTACCACAAGATCGGGTTGTTACAAAACAGCAAGACTGGCCCCTCCCCAGACTCTGTTATCCAGTATTGTCAGTGATTACTTTCCTATTTGGTATTCTTGCTATGATGCCATCTACCATGTTTTGAACCAGTCAAGGGGATGCTCACCAGAACCAAGTAGGTAGCGGTATTATGTTGTCACATATCTGAAACAATCAACTAAATAAACCTATTTCTTTCTTTACAAACCGGCTCCAATATTGTGTTATAACAATGAACAACAGATTAATATAGATGGCAAATAAGCATATGAAAGAAGTTCAACATCAGAAGTCATAAGGAAGTTGCTAATGAAAACAAGAAAAAATGAGACACCATCATACACTTGTCAGAAGAGCTAAAATTCAAAATATTGACAATACTAACTACTGGCAAAGATGTACAGAAAAGAGAACTTTCGGTCACTGGTAGTAATTCATAAAATAGTACAAAGTGCCTCTGTGCACAATCCAGCAGTTTTTTACAATGCTAAACATGATTTTACTATAAGATCCAGCAATTAATGCTTCTAAATATTTAACCAATAAATGGACAACTTATATGCACACAAAAACTTGCACACAAATAGTTATAGCATCTCTATTCATTACTGTCAAAAACTGGAAGCAGCTAACATATTCTTCAATAGGTGAATAAACAATTCATAGGATATTCATAGAATGGAATATTATTAATTGATGTAAAGAAATGAGCTATATGGGTTGGGGAGATAGCTTAGTTGGTAGAGTGCTTGCCTTGCAAGCACAAGGCCCTGGATTCGATCCCCAGCACTGCAAAAAAAAGAAAAAGAAAAAAAAAAAGAAAGAAAAAGAAATGAGCTATAAAACCACAAAAATACACAGAGAAAGCATAAATGAATATTACCAAGTGAAGTAAGTAGTTGAAAAGGCCACATACTCTATAGTACTCTGAAAAAGTCAAAATTATAGAGATAATAAAAAGATTTTTGCTTGTCAGGAGGGAGAGATGAAGATGGAAGAATGAATAGATGAAGTATGGGATTTTTAGGATCACAAAAATATTGTGTATGATATTGTAAAAGTGAATATATGACATTAGGCATTTGTCAAATTCTACAACATAAATTGCAGACTTTATTAATACTGCATTGGTAGTGATTCATCAGTGGGAATAAATATATCACACAAATGCAAGATTTATTTTGATAAAAAAGGAACTCTTGGTACTATTTGCTTCACTTTTATATAAAGCTAAACTGTTAAAAAATAAACATTGATTTTTAAAAAAATAATATATTGTATCAGAACTACAAAATTGCTTTGGAGTCAAGAAAGAACCAAATCTATAATTAAAATTTTTTCTAATATGTGTTACTTTATTCATTAATGACATTGTTTTTTACTAAAAATGATTATTTACCATTCAACTTTCAAAATACTTGAAAACAAAGCAAAAACAAAGTAAAATAACATTAATATATGTAAATTATATTAATATAAACAAAAGCAAAAATTAGTAAAGTAAAAGTAAAAGTGAAAAATATTCATAATAAATCCAAGTACATCATCTTTGAAATATTAGTTGAAAGAGGAGAGTACTAAACTATCTAATCAAATACAAAGAAGATGAATGATAAATACAAATTAGGAATGATAATGTGATTAGAGCACAAATACAAAGATTAGAAAATTATGAGATATGTTATTATGTGCCAGAAAATGTTAAAATTTAAACTCAGTTATTTTAGATGCTTGCCAAAATAAAAATCAAAATGTTTGAATGTAAGATTTATCTGTTGTTCTATTAGACAAAAAGAGGTGAAGCAAAAATTGCAGGACATTAAGAAACAGAAAGCAGACCACGTGAATTTTTTAATACTACATTATTTTGTGTCTAATTGACAAAAATTCTGTACACTTGAGGTTTACAACCTACTACTTTGAGAAATGTATACATTATAGAATGACCAAAACATACCCTTACCTCACACACTTTAAGTTCTGTGGTGAGAACATTCAAAATTCACTTTCTTGGAAATTTGCAAGTATATAATACTTTATCATTAACATTAGACACCATGTTGTGCAATAGATATCCTGAATTTAATCCTCTTGTCTCATTGAAATTTTATATCTTTAGACGAACATCTTCTCCTTCGTCACCACAGACCAACCCTGGTAACCACCACATTACCTTTTACATCTATATGTTCACCTTTTTTGGATTCCACATAAAAATTGAAACCAGTGTACTTGCTTATTTTGATTAACATTTATGTGGTCACAGGTGACATATTTTCTTCTTTTTAAGGGCTGGATCATACTTCACTGTGTATGTGTACAAAACTTTTTCTCTATTCATCTACTGACAGACATTTAGGTTGTTTCCAATACACTGGTTACTATGAATAATGCTGCAGTGAACATGGGAATACACATATTTATTTAATATATTGTTTTCATTTCCTTTGGATGTATACCCAGTCATGGGATTACTGGATCCTATGTTAGCTCTTATTTTTAATATTCAAGGAAATGCTAAACTGTTTTTTATTATAGCTTAACAATTTAAATTCACACCAACAGTATATGAATGTTACTTTTTATTCCATGTCCTTGGCAGCATTTGATACCCTTTGTCTTTTTGATAAAGATCATCCTAACAAGTGGGAGGAAATAATTCACTGTGGTCTTCTTTGCATTTTAGTGATGTTGAACATTTTTCTTGTAACTTTTGGCAATTTGTATATATTATTTTAAAGCCTTTTCAGATCCTTTGCCTATTTTTTAAATTATGTTATTCTATTGCTGTTGAATTATTTATAGATTTTGTATATTAACCCTTTGTGAGTAATATGGTTTGCCGTATTGTCTCTCATTCTGAGGGTTACTTCTCTGCTGTTTTGATTCTTTCCTTAGCTGTACCTAATCTTATTTGATGCAATCCTATTTGTTTATTGTTTTGCTTGCCTGTCGGTTTGGAGTTAAATCTAAAACCTTTTACCCAAACCAATGTCAAAAAGGTCTTCATCGATGTTTTCTGCCAGTAGTTTTACAGTTTAAGACATTAAACTTAAGTCTTTTATTTGTTAAACTCTATACTCTCTATCAAAACAATGAACCCAATCAATAAATGTACCAAGGAACTGAACAGACACTTTACAGAAGAAGACATACAGGCGATTAATAAATATATGAAAAAGTGTTCAACATCTCTAGTAATTAGAGAAATACAAATTAAAACAACTCTAGAATTTCGTCTTACTCCAATTAGAATGGCTACTATCAAGAATACAAGCAATAATAGGTGTTGGCATGGATGTGGAGGGAAAAGGCACACTTTTACTTTGCTGGTGGAGTTGCAAATTGGTGCAGCCACTCTGGAAAGCAGTGCAGAGAGTCCTCAGAAAACTTGGAAATGAACCCACCTTTTGACCCAGTTATCCCACTCCTCAGTTTATACCCAAAGGACTTAAAATCAGCATACTGCAGTAATGCAGCCACATCAATGTTTATAACAGGTGAATTCATAATAGCTAGACTGTGGAACCAACCTAGATGCCCTTTAACAGATGAATGAATAAAGAAACTGTAGTAAATATACACAATGGAATATTATTCAGCTATAAAATAGAATAATATTATGGCATTTGCAGATAAATGGATGGAACTGGAGAATATCATTCTAAGTGAAATAAGCCAATCCCAAAAATCCAAAGGCCGAATGTTTTCCTGTTCTCCTGATAAGCGGTTGATGATATATAATGAGGTTGAGAGGGCGGGGGGTGAGAGAAGAATGGAGGAACTTTAGATTACATAGAGGGGAATGACAGGGAGGGAGAATGAAAAATGTTGGAATGAGGCAGACATCATTACCCTATGTACATGTATGTTTACACAAATGGTATGAATTTACACATGCACAACAATAGAAACGAAATGATGTACCCCATTTGTGTACAATGAATCAAAATGCAGTCTGTAAAAATAAAAAAAAAAAAAAAAAAAGAATTGTCAGGCTCAAAAAAAAAATAATAATGGTTCTAGTAATTTTTGATGCATAGCAAATTATCCCAAAACTTAGTCTCTTGAAATAACCATTTTCTTCCAATAACAATATTGAAGTCCCATCAAGAGTCTGAAAAGGACTTCTAGGAACATTTCTCTTGAAATCTTTGTATAGTTTCTGTCAGATATTCACTGGTGTTATCATCATTGGGAAGTTCCATGTGCTGGATTTACAACGTGACTCTCTCACATGATGGGCACATGATGCTGGTTGTTACCAGGGAGCTAGCTAAAGATTCTACCAGAGTTCCCATTATCTCAAACATGGAGGTCTCTGGGTAATTATACCTCTTACATGGCAGCTGAATTATCCTAGAGGTTGTGTGCTCAGAAACCAGTCAGAATTGCTTTTTCTTATCGGCTTCAGCCTCAGAAGTATTGCGACATCGCTTCTGCTGCATGCTATGCCTTATGAACCAGTCACTAAGGTCAGCCTAGATTTAAAAAGAGGGGACACGAATGACTGCAATAAAATTACAAAAGATTCAGAAACAGTCACAGAAGTTTCCACCTTAGTTTATGAGATAAGTTATATTCATGAGCCTTAAATATGTATTTTTAGAAGGGAATTTAAACCCAAAGAATTTCCCTGCATGAGCATCCTTCTTCCTTCCAAACAACAGAGACATCCTGGTCTATTTATATACTCCACTGAAGAATAAAAGAGACCATGCTAACATCAATCAATACAGTATTACCTCTGTGAAGGCAGAATTGATGTGAAAGCAGACTTGATGGGCAGGCAGTCAAATTTATTAGCAAATTTATTAGCAATAACAGCAGCAACCTGACACAATTTTTGGACAAAAGAATTATATTGAAACTATGCTTAAATTATGAATTCTATTTTTCATTGCAATAATGTGGAATGAATCTTCCTCAGAAGTGTATACAGAGATCTTACTGAAAGTTATATGGAAAAAGGTTAATCACAATTTGTTATCTATTTTTTGTTTTTTTTTAAAAAGGAAAGAGTACATATTTTAAAGAAGTTTGAAGCTCGTAAATCCCAAGGAATTAAAAAAAAAAAAAAAACTGAAACAGATAATGTACTAAAATGTTGTTAGGGAAAATAAATTAGCATTTACTAAAGATGAAGTTAAAACACTGCATATAGATAAATATAGAAAAAAAGTTCATGGGAGTTGTTGTAAACCCATTTCTGAAAAGATAATAAAGAGCACTTTATATGTAATGTCCTTTAACTTTTTAAGAACAAATACCAACCTGTTACACTCCAGAGATTATAAAAATATGACTGCCTTAATTTGTACCATAACTTAATCTTGATATCAGAAACTAAAACAAATAAAAGGAATTACAAATATAAGTCAATATGCTTAAATAAAAAAATAAAACTTTTCTGTGCCCCAGTTCTCCCATCTGTAAAATGAGAGTATTAATACACTGATTTATACATGAATTAATATATGAAAAACACTTCTTAAAATTTTTATTGTTTTCATGTATCCTAATTTACTTAAAACTGAACATTTAAATTAACTTCAAGTTTTTCTTTTAAGCATGGAGGCATAGACCTATAATCCCAGCTAATGAGGAAGAAGAATTTTAAGTTCAAGGCCAGCCTGGGTGACTTAGCAAGAGTACATCTCAAAAAAAAAAAAAAAATGCCTTAATCTTGCACACTTGTGATACTGCTTATGCACATATTCCATTAAATGAATTATTCGGTGAAAGGGAATATAAATGTCCCAGTTTTTTAAAAGATATTCCTCAATTTTTTTACATTGTTTTGAATTAGTGTATCTTTAATTCCTATCCAACATTTACTATTTTCCTTTTCTTTTTTTTTTTTTTTTTTTTTTTTTTTTTTAAAGCAGAGATTGAAAACAGTCACTTAACCACTGAGCCATATCCCCTGGCCTTTTTATTTAGAGACAAGGACTCAGTAAGTTGATTGGGGCCTCGCTAAGTTGTTGAGGCTGGCTTTGAATTTGCCATCTTCCTGCCTCAGTCTCCCAAGCCTCTGGGATTACAGGCATGCACCACAATGCCTAGCTTCCTTTTCTCTTATGTTTTAAAATTTGTACTGATTTGATAAGAATATATATCATTGTTGCATTCATTTTGATTTCTCTAGTAATTTTATTTGTCATGAATGTTTAATCTTTTCAAATTTATTTATGTAGATGCTATTTCATTTTCTAATGACATGCTTGAATTTTTTAAAAAAATTCAGTGTGAGAACCCATCAAACATGATTTAAATGAAGTCTTCAGTCCTTTGTCATGTACATTGCAAATAGTTTCCTTACTTTTTAAAAACTAATTTATTGTGAATATTGAATTTTCGTATAGATATTTTTTCTATTTTTATAATCTAATAATTTTGACTTCAAGCATATGTTATAAAAGACTACACAATTTGAAAATGATATAAGTTGTCATCTATATTTTCCAATAGATGTTTATTTTTATTTGTTTTTTGTATCAATATATTTAATTTACAAGCCTGATTTTGGTGTATGGTGGGAGATAAATTCTGTTTTTATTATTCTTCCCAAAAATAGCATAGTTTTTTTCTTTCCACTTTGATATTTTATCTTTATTAAGTGCTTTTTTTTTTTTTTTTTTTTTTTGGTCTGTTGGGATGTTTCTGAAATCATTACTCTGACCCATTTACTCAATGGCTTCACTGTATATGGAAAACAGCATTTATTATTTCTTTACTCATGAAATATTCTTGTATATATTTTTATGTTTTTCTAATGATCTTAAGCATCATTTTCTTGTGTGTACCATTATAGAAATGTCTTATTAAAGGCTATAATTTATATTTGTAAAGAAATAACTGAAGTTGTTGCAATTTTATTTTCTGTCTATCATCATGGTGTCTCTCTGCATTTGTTCTAGTCTGTTCAGGTCTCTTAAAGAGATTTTTACTTTCCCATGAAGGTGTTTGATCATTTCATTTATTTCTAGATAATTTCTGATTCTGTTTATATTAAGAGTGGTGTCACTGTCTTATCCCTTATTTTTCTCTTGGCTCTTCATGAATAAAATACATATTGCTCCTTAATATGTTTCACTACAAACTAATCACCTTGAACTTTCTATGTCCAAGAGTTAAACAGTATATCTTCAGGGCCCAATCAAAAACATTAGGAAGCATTTGAATTTGACCTTAACAATATGAGAACTGTTTAAGCAGAATCGGGACGTTTGTGTTCTTAGATCTCAAGCTGTAGCTTGGAATTGATATGGTGACAGTCGAGAAGGAAACATGGATGTAAAGTTGGAAATGCAAAAATAAGCTGAACCCACAAACTAGCGTGGCCTCTGATTATATAGACAGAAATCCCTATATGTTCTTGTTGCCTCTGACCTAGATGGTATGGTGTTCTGCAGAAGTCAAAATTCTTCACCATTACTCCTGACCCAAGGTATAAAAGAAGCTGTTCAGGGGGAAAAAGAGCAGTTACATGCCCAACAAGTTGAGTCAGAGAAAAACAGCATCATGTATGAGTTACAAAATATCGGATGCTTTGTTTCTGCCCTCTACATCTGTCACAAAAATCTCTTTTGTGAGCTAGGAGTGATTGCACATGACTGTAGTGCTAGCAACAGTTTCTGGAGACTAAAGCAAGAGAATCACTTGAGCCCAGGAGTTCAAGACAAGTTTGGACATATAGAGATACCCTTTCTAAAAAAAAAAAAAATTAAATCTAAATTTCAAAACAATGTCTTCATTTCTATTATTTAGATTTCTTTTCTTCTTATGACCTTGTTTAGAAAGCATTAAAAATAATACTGGATTATTTTGCTGTTACTTAATTTGAAAGCCCACATTCCTTCTGATACAAGCACCTGTTAGTTCAAGCTAACTTCTCATCAATATTATTCCTCTTATCATAAATAATGCAGAAATTCATGAAATATTTTTCAACATTTTTACATATGATTATTTTTCTCTTCATGCCTTCATCTGATTACATTTATTGATTACTTTCATTGATGCAGTTTCAAACTTTGCTCTTTCTTTTATTTCTATAAGAACCCTGCTTCCGAATCAAATTTTTCTTAGATTGAAACTAAATTTCTTTTACTATTATTTTATTTTTCATACAGTGAGAATGGGATACCTTCATTTGTGAGCTATTTCAGGTTTTGATATCAGGGTTATTCAGAATTATCAAGCAAATTGAGAAAAAGTAATATGGAATATGTTAAATGTCATAGGCTTATTTTAAAAATAATTATTTGCTCACTGTTTCAAATATGAGTCAGCATATATTTTAGTAATAATTTTAGTTAAACCTCATTCTTATTTTTGATGTGAATTTTTTTAACATTTAATTAGCAAATATATCCTCCTGGTATTTTATATCCTCAAGATTTACCAGTGTATTGAATAATATTCAGATAATTATATATGTTAGGACTAGAGGGCCTGAAAAACATTACAGAAGTCATAGTAGTGTTTTGCAAAAAAGTAAAATTGTTTTACATTTTGCGTGTGAGTTTGTGAACAATAAAAGATGAAAGGTTTTGCCATAGGCTATAGAGGTAGTACTATTGGATAGAAAATTAAAAACCTTCCATTTTGCTTCCCTGGGCAACATTCATTCTACCAGATGATGGTGAAGCTTGTAATTTGATGGGCTAGCAAACAGTTTATCATTGTTATTAGGAGCATGGACTTTTTGGTTAAGACTACTTGGTTTGGAATACTTTCTGGGCAATACATTTCTCTGTTCTCCATATTTCTCTGTCAAATTCACACTTTGGGAACTGTAAGAATGAAATAAAATGTTTACATAAATTGTGATTAAAGCAGCACCAGACACACACAAGAAGCAATAAATAAATCTTAGCTATTATGGATATATTGAAAGCAAAGAAACCTGGAATTAGGTCTGATTTTAATTTTCTTCTATAGTAGGTAAAGGATATTCTTTCTGAAATGTGACTTTTCTAGTTCATTCTTCTCTAGTTCAGTTTATAATACAATTTAAAGGTCACAGGATCACTGATTGCCTCAATCAAAAATTAAGACCTTATTGCCAATCTAAAGATCACTAGCTCTCAAATGACACAAGGCATAGGAAAATGGGCAACAAAATAGTCTTTTAGCAGTTATTCATAAATGAATCCCCCCTGGAAGATTTTGGAGAAATTATAAAATGGCCATTAAACTAGATAATGGTCCATGCAGTTTCCACATTACATAGAAAATAATTCCAATGAATTTTAATTGTAGATATTTTCCAAGAGATTAAAGTATTTTACACATATTGAAGAAAACATGATTTTTTTTCATTTTCATTATACATATACTTTTCTAAATGCCTGTATTATTCTTATTAGCATTGCAATTTTTATCCAATCTAAAAATTAACATTTGCTTATTTTAGGAAAATTTGCAAATTGGGGCAAGTATTAAAAAATAAAACCACCTGCATTTCCAAATACAGTGAGTGATAAAAATGTTTAAGGTGTTAATCTGAGGATATGGAGGTGCATGTTTACATGTTTATAAATGCATCTAGCCACATGTATACACAAAATCTAGGCACATACATAAATTAAATATGTAATATTGATTTACTTCACATAATTATTTTATATCAGGATCAGTTTTAGGTACCAAAGATACAGATTAAAAAACACAAAGAGGCGCATTGTTATGAAGTCTTCATTCTAGAATATAGAAAAATATAACCAAATAATTTTACCAATTCCACATTATGCTTTTAGGATTTGCCCTTTATGCCCATGTGTAAATTACTAATAGTTTTTATAGTAATACTTTTAACTACCATAACTACCATCCAATTTTAGATTTACTTCTTAAAAAATGTAATGGCATGTATCCTTTTGAAGTAATCCATGCATGAACACAATTAGCATTTTATAGCTACAACTATTTATCTAAAAATGTAAGTGCTTTACCAAAGTGGCAAAAGAGAAAAAAGGACACTATTCTATCGGAAACATAATGGATCATCTACACTTGAAATATATTGAAATATTTCTAGTTATAACACAATTAACTGCATTTATGTATGATTTAATTACTGAGATATGTACAAGTATCCTCACAGTGTGTTCTGGAAGGGTTTTGCAGAGCAGATAGAGTTATATAAATTGGTACCAAGTCTAGATGTTTAATTATTTCACTTCCAAATCAATGCATTTTGAGTTCTCCATCTCCTAAACTACCCTTTTTCTGAATCCGATATCAGAGGAGAAAGAACATTTTAATGTACATTCCCTACAAATATTTCTGTAAAAGAGCCAAGTACAGTAACATACTTACATGTTTGTCTAGAAATTACAGGCTGCAAATGAGAAGGCAAAGAAGCTAGTATTCTCAACATTGTCTCTGGCTTTCCACCAAATTTCCAGAGCAGTCGCCTTGATTCTGGTATTTGAAAATTTTAAAGACAAAACTTCTCTTCCATTTACCTCTCTGCCACCTGTCCAATATGTCCTAGTGAATCTTCTACAATATTGTCTTCTGGATCTATTTTTTCTCTTGCTTATTTCTACCACTGATGGAATCAGTTTTGAGAGCTTCCCACATGGGTTACCAGCTCTTTTCAATTCAACTTGACTAAATGTCTCAAATGAAAGTTTTCATCATATATTAAAAACACACAAAACTCAGTATTTTAGTTGGAGGTAATTTAATCCCTTCTTGCAGGCATTTAATATTATTATCTTAAATGTGAAACACTTTAAATTAAAAAATGTAAGAATGAAAATTTTAATTTATTTTCTTCCTTGATAAATTTAAAGAATAATTAATATTGATTCCTAATTGTCTTCCCCGACCCCCCCCCCCAAAAAAAAATCACAGTATTTTCTAAGGATGTGAAACCTCAAGTTTCTGGACAGATATGAACCAAACCAAGAACCATCTTCAGACGGTGGAAACTTCCACCAGAGGATCCTGAACCCATCTGAGCTGTCTCAGCATCCACAAAGCTGAGAACCTAGGTAGTAGGGACTAGGGACACTTGAGGAAGAAATGGGAAAGGTCTGCAGTAGGAATAGATGAAATTTCTTCCACCCCCCGCCCCCAGAGATTTATGAACAAATGTCACAATAGTCTTGCTTGACAGACTCAGGATGGACAGGTCTGAAGGTGGAATTGCCTTATCCCTGTCTTATGAGAGATGTACAAATGTCTTCAGACACTTTTCCCTGAAAAGATGTGTCTTCTCCATGGCTGCACCAGAGGCTATAGCTTCAATTAACTAGAAAACAAAGATATCAATTTAACTTTCCTTGTGAGCACATTGTATGTGCTCAAATTGGAATTTCAAATTAATCATTTCAAACTGGAATTTCAAATCCTTTGGAAGTTAAAATTTAGATTCAAAAGATACAGCAACATTCTCTGAAGTTTTAGTACCTTAAGACACCTCTTTTAGATATAACATATGCAAAGAGAGTGTTATGACACAAAATATGATCCGCAGTTTTGCAGAGAGAAAATATTCTTTGGAGCTTATCATTTTTTTAATCAAGCAGTTTGAAGAACCTTTAGTTTTTGAGGTAAAGGAATATAATTATAAGTCAGAAGTGAAAGATAAAAGTAGTCTTGAAAAGCTCAAACTTACAAAAACATCTTAAAATTATTACCAAATGTAATATAGAACAAGTTAGATTTTATATCAAGAAGGTTCTTTTTAACTGAACTCAACCTGTGCATTCAGAATTTTTTTATGATTCTTTACTGACTGACACAAGATTGACATCCAACAACAAAAAAGTTGAATATGAAACTTTTGCAATCATATTACTCTGGTCACTGACCCATAAACTCCCAATTTTCTGACTTTTTATAGGCCATCTCTTCCATAATATTACAAGATAAACTACATTCTACCTATTTTATCAGTCTTATTGACCACTCGGTATCTTAGATTATCTAGTCATTCTCCAAATGGCTTTATATGATTTATTTTTACTACTCTAATTCAGTTGACCACTAACTCAAGAGCCCTAGTCTATGCTCCCCACTGAAACAGAAGTATTTTAGCTTCCAGAATATGAGCCTGTATCCATTTGCTTAACCTCATTCTGCCTAATTTCTCTTACTTATAAAGTAAAGGTTAAAAATATTATGGTTTAGAAATGAGGTGGCCCACAAAAGCTTTTTGTGAGACAATGAAAGAATTTTCAGAGGTGAGATGATTAATCCACTGATATGAATTAAGTGATTGACAACTGGGTGGTAACTGGGCAGGTAGGTCACTGGCGGCATACCTTTGAGGTTTTATTTTGTATTTTGTTTCTGGTGAGTAGAGCGCCCTCTCTCTCTCTCTCTCTCTCTCTCTCTCCCTCTCCTTTCTGGTTGCCATGTTCTGAGCTGCTTTCTTCTGTCATACCTTTCCACTATAATGTTCTGCCACATCTTGGGTCCAGAACAATGGAGTTGGCTGACCATGGACTGAACCTCTGAAACTGTGAGTCACCATAATCTTTTTTTCCTTTAAGTTGTTCTTTTCAGGTCATTTGTTCAGTGTTGATAAAGCTAATTAAAACAAATAATAATACTAACTTCATAGATAATGAACAAAATTACATGTAAAGTGATTAGGACAGAACCAATTACATAAAAAGAAATCAATATTAGTTATGAAATCTCTCTCTCTCTCTGTCTCTCTCTCACACACACACACACACACACACACACACACTCTAAAACATGAAGCATCCCTCCTACCATCTCTCCTCTGTTCTGTCACTGTGAAACAGCGTAAAGAGCCCTTATCGCTTGAATGTTCATTACTGGAAGAGTGATAGTCCCTGTAAAATTGCTGCCTCCTGATCCACCAACAGGGTCAGTCTGGAGGGTTAGCTGAGTGCAGCTGGATTCTGTGTAGCGGGTAGATGCCTTTGCCCCTGCTCAACTTCACCTATGAGGCTATAGCCCTGAGACCTCTCCAACTGTGGCCAGGGCTTAAAGCAGAAGTCAAGGTGACATGTGAATCAGTTTATTTTCCCTATAGTGTCTCTCTGATGTTCTTGACCCCTTTCCTAACTTCCCCATAACATTTCTAAAGTCTATCCGAATTTTAAAACCAAACATTTATGTATGTGTTATATAAGTTTTTGTTCTAGAATATCTTTTCAAGGGTGTTTGTATAGCAAATAACCTTAGAAGTTAGAGATAGTCTCTTCCTTCAGGTAAAAAGCAAATTTCTTTTTTCACCAAGACACTAAAGATAATGTCTCCCTTCAGGTAAAAGTTTAGGTTTCCTTACAGTCCACTGAAATATATTAGGATTTACTAAGAAACATGAGATTGGTCTAACCTGAGACAAACCAACTGCAGTTACTCTCAGATCTCCTTGTCATGGGACTCAGGGAACAAGAATATGATGCAAATATGAAGGACCTGCTGCTTGCTGTGCCATGAATAAAAAAGTTGTTTGCTTCTGATCTAGGGATGCTATGATGTCTGTCAGCATCCATGAAATAAGTTAGCTTGCAAATAGAGGGAAATCTTAATCCTTTCTAGTTCTTGACAAAGACACAACAATCCTTAGTAGATTGATTTGTTATAATCCTTGGGATAGATGAGGGTAATGTTGGGAGAAATCCTAGTTCTTAGCAGTTAATGTCTCAAGTGTATAAACTTGCAGGGAGGAATGTTCTGCTTCTCCTACCTAGGAAAGTAAAAGACTGCCCCAAGTTGACCTAGTGTTACCAAGGGAACCTGTGTAGGACCCTGGTGGTCTGACCCCCTGTGGCACATTGTGATTGGGCAAGAAACTTATAAAATGTATACCTGTTCCCGCAATAAACGAGTTTGCAGGCTGCTCACCACAAGCCTGCTTTCACTCAACTCCTGGAGTCTGGGGGTCTTGACTCCATGGCCCTTACCTGCACCTGAGTTAGCCTGGTGCCACTACAGGGTAAGGCATCCAGCTATAGTATCTGACTTCACTCCAAACAATGAAAGAACATTATATTTACTGCTTGCCCTCTATTCTTAGACAATTCAGGAAAATGAGAGTGTATGTAATTATCATTACAGTTTGGCCTTCCCTCTCTCACTGATAAGTAAATAAAGAATACATTAAATACCTATTATAAAATTTAATTATGTGATGAGGAAAAAGTGGCTTAGCCATTAGAAATTATTATTCTAATAAAAGATGACTTATGTTTGATACATTTGCTTGGACAAATGAAAACTGGTATCCTATGGATTACACCCAGAGAAATTAGAATCCTCCACTAATGCACAGTCATGCCCCACATAATGGCATTTCTTCCTACAGGGCACTGCATGCGTGACAGTGATCTCATAAAGTTATATCACCTAGTGACGTCACAGTCATCTTAGCATATGTGAGCGTACTCAGTGATATTCACACAATGCTGCAATCACATGATGATGGATTTCTCAGGACACATACCCATAGTTAAGAAGCACATGAACACATTTCAAAAGCATCGGGTTTGCCATACAAATTTGTCCCAGCAGTATATATTGTTTCACATGTGAATGAAGGGGGGCAAGAAATATGCAGATGAAGAGGAAAATTTGTTTAAATTTTTCTAAGGTTGCAATTAATTGAACCATTCACTACAATGGAGACAGACATATTCTTAAAATGGAATAATTTCCTGTAAATGTGGGGTTCCTTTTGGGAAATTAGGTTGCAAGTCACTCAAAATATTTCTAATATCAAGGATACAAGCTGTATATATATTGGTGGCTGATATAAATAGTTTTCTCTCTTTGATTTGCCTCATGTTTCTTTCATTGTTAAAACTTCTTTATGTATAATATATTCTTGTCTACACAACCTGGCAATAAGTACAAAGGATGATATGATGAAATGTCATTGTCAATAGTGTTTGGTCTTATATGATTATAACCATGTATAATTTTTCCACAGAAATAAATCTGCTGATCAGCTATCATTAGTTTATGCATCCTGAGCATGGTGAAATGAGGGGTATATACATTTCAACCCATTATTATTCATTCCACGCTTTGCCTTCTATGTATTGTGACCGTTGATTTTATGATCTACCTGCTTTGAGATATCTTGATATCAATAACATAGCATTCTGTTAGACTGAACTTAGAGTATATTCTATTTCCCAAAAGATCAGAATGCACACTTTCTTTTCTTTTCTCTTTTTTTTTTCTTTCTTTCTTTCAAAAACATATTTTGTCTTTTGGAAAAAGAAAATGATCACCTTAGTATGACCCAAAGAGGAGAGGACACAGGTGCTTTAGAGATGTTGTTTTCTTAGTTCCACATGTGTGTCTTGTGTTTAGAGCCTCTGCAGTCAGCCTGCCCTTTGGATAAACACCTGCTACCCGGCCTGGGGTGAAGGTGCAGTCATACGTGCTCTCTCTCCATCATCTCAGCCAACTGAACACTGGGCCACCAGCTGAGAGTCAGACAAGATCCTTCCTCACAGGTACCTGCTACTAAAGTGCTAATTGGAGGTTTTCAGGTCTTCGTGCCTAAAAAGAAAAATGTTCAGTTTAAGTTTAAAGGGAAATTGAAAGCAATATCTCATGAGGAAAACACTGGAATTGAAATCTGAAGATGGAGATGCAAGATGATCATGGAGATAGGTTTTTCCAAATTTTTCAAAATCTTTTTCTGGAAAAGATAATTAGTGATTCATTGGTCTGCTTTCTAATCTTGGATCCCAGAAGTTACAGTGGTCCTTGAGGCACTCCTGTTATGCAGTCAACCTAGTTGGAGTCTAGCTCATCTGTCCCTGCTGCAGTCAGGGGCTTTGGGGCCCCTAGACTATAAGGGAGTACAGAGAAGACTGGACTAAAAGGTTCTCATCTCAAATTCCATAAAGCCTCATGGAACTTTATGCTGTGGTTCAGATTCCTGGGTTGATTCTGCATCTTGCTGACAAAACCTTTTTCCTCATCCTTCCAAGCTCTCCCCTCAGGGCCACTTCTGGATTCCATGGTTCTGTCTGTGCAAAACTTGTCTGCCACTTGTGCCTGACCTGTCATCCCAGAGCACTGTACCCTAGATAAGCCAGTTGGCCTGAACCATGGAAGCTGCTTTAGCTTACCTATTCTAGCATTGCTGCCTGCCTGGGCAGACACACGAAATTCACATGACTCCTCAATGTTGTCTGTTCTCATGGCCCTATGACTAGTTTCTGTGAAACCCTTCATTAAATAAATAAAGGTTAGTACTCTAGACATTGAAAGCAGATGCCCACCATAATTATAAATTCTGTAGTTATTAAAATTCACTGAGAAATTGCTTCTGGTCAGAGACATATTTCTTGTTTTCCTAGGGAATTCCTTGTCTGGTTACCATAGCAATAATGGTAGAAATTTTTAGGTTTGAAAAAGAAAACAATGCTTTGATTAAAATTTGATTGAATATTTTATTCCTAGATTATGTTACAAAATCTTTTTTTAAACTGAATTAATTTTACCTCTTATATATGCACTAATGCTTACATTTCAATAGACAAAAAGAGTGTACAGTCATTATATGTTAGGAATGAACAATTAATTCATTCAATAATAATGCTCAATGTGAAGGCAAAGTGCAAGGGAGGCAGCTGTAGGATTTTCTGCCTTCTTAAAGCTTATAACCTAAAGAAGAAGTGCTTAATTGAATACCAAAAACACTGCTCTCTTCTAGAAAATAATGAATGTGTCCTATGTATTCATATTACCCTCCTCCTGTGCTACCTGCAGCATTATGCTTACAAGGAGCAAGTTCATTATGCACATTTAGTTTTCTTAGCTTACAGTTAGGAACAGACTAATTCTATACTTTGGAAAAAAATAAAAGTAACAGGAATGGCCTACCTTTTATATCTTAAAAATAGGGCACTTTTCCCAATAAAACCAATAAAAATGGAACCATTATTGACAAAACACTAGGTATTTCCAAGGCAAAACAACAGTAATCTATTCTCCAAAAGCATATGACATGGTTAGAGGAAAACCAAAACTTAACAATTCCTTAAGTTATAGAAATACTAGAAAGATCCAAATAAGTCAAATATCCAGTTGGGCAAAAAGAAAATACAAAACAAAGTAGCTGGTAGTTGAGATCCTTAGAATGAGAATCTGGTGTTTTATGCAAAATTTCCAGGGAATGGAAATAAACTAGTCACAGTGATGAGGAAACAATCTGGTATTTATGAACCAATTCATTTTTATTTTAGCAGTCTATACAATTTAGTCTATAGGGTCTAGTCTATAGGGTGTAGTCAGGTATTTTATGAAGGGCTTTAAAGGCACTTGGAAGAGATTTTTTTCTAAAAGTAATAACCAATGCAAAGCCAGCATCACAAAAATGTGGAGAAGAGGGGAAGAGGAGGAATGGAAGGAGAAAGCAGTCGTAGTAGCTATAGTCCTTTGGAGAGAAATATACACAGGTGGGCAGAGATCCAAGATTAAAGAGACTGGGAAAAGGTGGGTTTATAGGCCTAGACATTATAATAAAGAGTTAAAGAGTTTAATCATTGCAGTCTGTGAGAAAGTAAAAGCAGAAAAAAAAAAAAAAAAAAAAAAAAAGAAAAGAAAAGAAGAAAAAAAGAAGAAGAAAGAAAGAAAGGAGTCCAGGCATATAGGTGAAGAAAATCCACAGGAGTAGGTTGTGTCAGTCCATGGGGGTTAAGGCCTCCACTTTCCCTTCTTCAAAGATCCCTCTCCAAGGCCACATGTGTATTTCCCCTAATAATTAGTATGATAGTAATTATATGATTGAGGGAAGACTATGAAACCATAGGTTCCTTCATTTAGCTTCTCATTCTTCCTTAATTGCACCATCATTTTTAGAGGTAATGGGAAAAATTGGAAGGCTTTGTTTATCCCTTTGGTGCTTGAAGTAGGAATGAAAGCATATGGAAATACAGTCTTCAAGATGACGAATGAACAAGCAAAGCACACACATAGTTGTGATTAAGTAAATTAGTTAAGTAGTGTGTGATATTCAATACTTCACAATCTTAAGATGTTAAATATTTGCCCATAAGCAGATTATTATGCTGCATATTTGGATTGTTAACATATTTGCCTTAATATACTAAGATAAGTGTTCATGCATATTTTAAAAATATCTATCTATTGGATAATAGTGATTTTAAGTAGGTGCCCCATCTTATTTAAGCAAAAAAAAAAAAAAAATTTCCAGACTTCTGAGGTTTAAATGTCATTTTATGTATTTGGAATTGAGTAATTGACGGAGGAGGAGCAGAAAATTGATGTTTTTAGTGGAGAACTGACTTCGTTCAAATGCCCTGCCCCTCTCCTGCCTCCTTTTTACTTTTTTTTTTTTTTTTGGTACTAGGAATTAAGCAAAAGTGTTTTACCACTGAGCTACATTCTCATTCTTATTTATTTACTTATTTATTTTGAGACAGAGTCATGCTAAATAGTTGAGGCTTATCTTCAACTTGCGATCCTTCTGCCTCAGCCTCCTGGAGTTGCTGGGATTTCGGGAGTGTGAACATACCCCTTTAGGTCATTGTCCCTATAGACAATTACCCTGTTTTCACTTACATTCAAAGCTCTGCTTCCCCAGTATACAGCAAGCCTGATGAACAGCGCTTGTCAGTTAAGATCGAATTAGAGCTTCTCACTGGACAGCTAATGAAGGAGATTATATTGCTACCATACTCCATCATAATGTATTTTGCCAATTTACAAGGTATTTTCTCAGAAATGTCCACAGAGAACAAAGTAGTATATTGTCCATATCAAGAAAGGTCCTAAAGGGAAATTAGGAGTGAAAGAAAAATTAAATGATACTTTTCATTTGTAGTTCAAAAATCCATTTAAACAAACACCAGAAGACTATCCAAATGAAAATTTGTTGAATCAAACAGTGTTAGACTGAAGTGTCACTAAGTTCATTATATGTGATACATTATATGTGTCAGTTTTTATGTAATCTGATTTCCACTACTTTAGTGTATAAATTGAAGCTTTTGTGGGTATGGACCATAATGGCAGAGAGGAAGGACACTTTCTGGAAGACACAAGTGAAACTCTTGCATGTTTGTATAGACATATACCTCACAGAGCCTGCAATCCACACTTCCCTTTCTCTTCCCAGCTCCTTGGTGAATGCTACATATCAGAAACATTCTATACAGTAACCTACAGTGGAAAAGGTGAAGGAAATTCATCTCAGAGTAGAAGTCCCAGGTCTAGTATACCCATATTTGTAATTTTTTTCTCTATAAGCCCTTTATTCTTTCTACTTCCTAATTCTTTAGTGAGAATTACAAATAACAGCTAAATGAATTTTCTTCAGTCATACCCTTTGCAGATTTTTAAATATTATAGATGACCAATAGCAACACCGAACGATTAGGTTTTCTTTTCTTTTTAAGGCTTGATATCCATAAATGTGCTTTAATTCATTTATAAACTTGAATATAACATATGTCTTTCCCTAAATGGACTGTAAAATCTTTTCAAACAGGGATTATGATTTATTCATGTCTTTCCCTAATGTAGAGAACAATGCCTGGCAAATAAATAATTGGTGCCCAGTACACCTAGAATGAATGGATAATCTACATTCATTCCCTATTAAAAAAAAAAAAAAAAACAAAAAAACAGCAGGGCCCAACGTGTTAGCACTATCTGCAATACTGCATTGGCTGTGAAGCTCTCTAAAAAAGGCATATTGGATTTTCTCTTCAGCCCAGCAGATACAGCAATTAGCAAGTGATAAAAACAAACCTAATCTTAACAGTTATTTGATGATGACCTTGTTTGTTCTGGCGTCCACTCTCAGCTCCTATTTTATTGCTGCAGCTTGCAGCTGTAGTGTTGTGACACGTAGGGCATAATTTAGAGTTCAAAATTGTTTATCAACTTTATAAAGAAATGTGCCACAATGAATATGAAAAATGGACATGTATGGCCCATAGAAAGTGAAAACATTCTCAATTAAAAATAATTGGAACAATGAAATAGTTCTCAAAGTTTCAACAAATGGCAGGAAGTTTCAGTCGATGTGACAAATAAACCAGTTTAAGGGTGCAGAAGTCAGGGAAATGATAAAGACCTCGGGGAATTTTAATCTTGCTTGTCAAAAAGTATCACAGCTGTTTTTCTAAATCTGGAGAAGATAATCAGAGGCTGCAGTAAACAGAAAATGGTTCAAATGTGAGGGCAGTGTTCTTTCTCCAAGACACCAAAACCAGGACATGTTGGCTTCTGAGGTGGCAAAAACAGTGACCCAAGGAAATGCAATCCAGGTAATATCTCAATGAACACAGTTCTGCCTCTGACTCTCGACAAACACCTGGGTCTTACAGAGAATTTGATCTTCACTTTGCTACTTGACACAGTATTTCCACAGACACCCTAGATAAAACTTTGACCTCTGTTCTTGTCATTGTTTCTACTACATTAAATATTTAAGGTTCCTTTTGACTTTTGAAAAGGCAACTACCTGTTTGTTAGGCTGCTTCTTGGATTTGTGTTTTCTTTATATAGGGGATTCGTGATTTAACAGTCTCATAGGTCTCTAACAGTATGTCTAAAAAGGTGAAAGACATGACTGAAAACTTTTCAGGGTGGAGTCTTTGTGTATATATCTCATTAATATTTTCTCTCTCTCTCTCTCTCTCTCTCTCTCTCTCTCTCTCTCTCTCTCTCTCTCTCTCTCTCTCTCTCTCTCTCTCTCTTCCTTTTTTCTTGCTTTCTCCATATCAGGGATTGAACCCAGTGGTGCTTAACAACTGAGCCACATACCCAACACTTTTTAATATTTTATTTAGAGACAGGGTCTCCCTGTGTTGCGTATGGCCTCTCTAAATTACTGAGGCTAACTTTGAACTCACGTTCCTCCTGCCTCAGCGTCCAGAGTTGCTGGGATTACAGGCATGCACCACAGTGCTCATTAAGCTGTTCTTTATATGTAGGAACTCAAACCACTTTTGTTTTCTGATGTTCTTCATAACTTCTCAGAAATTGAAGAAACAGAGAGGGAGGACATTTACTTCTGTCAGTCATGTCTTCTTTCATTTACATCACAGCAATGATTGTGTGTGTGTGTGTGTATGTGTGTGTGTGTGTGTGTGTGTTACAGACAGAAACAGACACAATATAGGAAGGGTGATTCATTTTCCTCCAACATTAGTACACTTTTGCAAAAATTCTCAGAGAATATGGCACACCTTAGTCATTAGAACATATTAGATAACTAATAAAATGTTTACCACACTCTGCTGCTATAATACAAGAAAGATCAGTTGAAAGAACATTAAAGGAACAGGGAAGATACTTCCTAGGCCTGAAATTGTTTTAAACTTCCAAATTTGCCTCAAGTGTGTTTACAGGAAAAAGTGCAGAGGGAAGAAAACCAGGGAAGGACAAAGTAAAAAGTAGACATAGTTGTGAACATTTTTGAATTCGTATTGTTATCTTTCTTAGTTATTTGGAACAAAAACAATGATAAATATGAATATGAATATTCTGTATTCCAAAACATACAGCTTCAAACATGAAGACAGAATGAGTGAAATTGACATCAATTATATATCAACCTTGATTTAAGAAAGTGAAAAATCTGACTTGACTTAGTAACATAAACTAACATGGGAAGAGGAAGTAGTTGTAGCACTGGGGTGCATTACACTAACAAATCCTAGAAGATGATCAAGAAGCAAGGACGGAGAGATCTCTTGCCCTTTCCTGTCTAAATGATAAGTATATGTGCAGAAATTGATAGTTAACATCTGGACTGTGAAATAATTAAACCCATATGTTATCCATCAGTTATTGCAAACTTTTCCTAGGGTTAATTGTTTTTACAAACTGTATAGAGTTGATTACAGGGCGTTATTTCACTTTCAATTCATCATTTGATGACCTTTATAAAGACTTTGGATGAATGAACCTTCTCAAGTATTATTAAACAGAGGTACCTGAAATGAGAAGACTAATGTTTACATTCAAAGTGTGATTCTAAGTTGTAAGCAGTTCTGATGTAGTGGAGACTACTAACTGGTCCCTAATAACTAGTCTTCTGTTTTCTTTTAAAAACAGAACCCCCAAGTTTAGCTGATACATGACGTCCCAAATAAAGACAATATTTATCAGCCAGTTTTCTTGTTAAATAGGCTATTGTTATTAAATTTGGGTCAAAGGACTGAAATGATGTGTGAGACTTCTAGTCCACATCTTAAAAGGAAGGAGCTAGCCCTTCAGTTTTACCTCTTTCTCCCCAAGGGCTGGAATGCAGATGGGATGCAAGCATACCCATGAGGGTAAGCAGAATACCCCAAAGTGGATGAACAATAAGAAAAGAGATATCTGGATTCCTAGAGCCCTAACTGGGAAGCATTTTCCCAATCAACTTGCATGGCCTTTTAATTGTAGGCACATAAGACCCAAATAAGCCTTTTTCATTTTGTTTAAGCTACTGTTATTTGATGTCTATTAAAATAGGCAAATTGATAATATTGTTACAACTTCTATAACTGGTGTGAAAAGTGAAAAACTTTATAGAAGGTAGGAAGGACAGTCTTCACGATGCAACTTTTGTAGTCCCATCAGCAGACTCCACCTACAGAGGTCGTGCACTCTGAAAGATGAGGAGATATGTAAATTCATGCCAAAACTTTTATTTCAAGTACGTGCTGATACAGTTTGACAGTCTCTTCTCTTGGGATACATACCAAACAGCTATGGAAAGATGGCAAACTCAAAAGAAAACCTAGAGACATGGAAATTATTTAACTCCAAGTCTAAGTAACATCCTCTGGAGGAGGATGTCCTAGACTAATTAAGAAAGATTAAGAATTTATGTAAAGAATGAACCAACTGGTGCAACTGGTGTGGTCAAAGAGCTGTAGTAGAACAAAGATAATAATAAATTTAGAATGGTTTTTTAGAAGAATTTTCACTGAAACACAAGCACAAATGTTGTCAGGGGCAGTTAGATTATTACAGGAAAGAATAACCTAGAGAATATTTTGCTCTTGGGGCAAAGTTTTGTTTGGACATGAAGTCAGGGCTTGTAGATCTCTTTTTATTCATGACTTCCAACTTTCTGCAACAGGCTATCTTTGACATGGATTTCTGATGCAGCATCAGTAAATTTTCTATTAGCAAAATCTTCAAAAAAGTAACATCCTTATCTTAATTAGATAAAACTTATAAATGCTGCCACTGACTCAGTGTATAGTAAATCACTGCATAGTGAAGATATTTTGTCTCATTTTGCTACATAATTAAGAATTTTGCTTTGACATACATAAAACTGAGGATTATTACACTAGGTACTAAGGATTTTGAGATGATAGTTTATTTCATATGTGCTAATTAAATTGAAATGCCCTGATACATTGAATGAAAGGGGTTTAATATAAAGTTAGAACTTTTTTTGATTCTAAAGATGTAGTTATATGAGTACTAAATAACTTTTTATAAATAACTTTAAAATAATGTTTTTAAGTAACTTTCACCTATATATTAACTCTGGCATTTGTACCTTGACAGTAAAATACCTAGAAAAAATGTGTTTTTCCCAAATGAGAAGGGAAAATAAAATGTGTTATCTTCATAATTCACCTTACACTTTTCCAAGTGCCTTTGTGGTTAGTAAATCAGGTGATTCCTACAAGTCTTTGAATCCCAGCATGTCACACAACATATATCAGTAACATTGGCAGATAAAACTTTTGAGGCTCCCAAACCACATGTAATTTCCTCAAGATTGCCAGAAGTTAGATCAGAAACCAGATCCCTTGAAACTTAGCCTTTAAAATACTTTTACCTATGTCCTTATTTAATTAATCTGTAGCAGTCACTGATTGCTCGCTTGCTGAAATTTGGGATTTTTTAAAATAAAGTAAGTCTAGACTCTCATAGACTGCTGGTTGTCTGTTCCACATCCAACCTCCTCTTCTTTATTGTTATTAAAACTCAGATCTTATCCCAGAGCAGATGACAGAGCAGGAAGTTAGAAAGAGCTTGGCTGCTTTTCCTCAGTAGCTACATCAATTTTGGGTTGTCTGCATTGTGCATTGTGTTACAACAAAAGAAAATAAATGCTTAAATAACTTACTAGCTTAAGTTACTAGAATTAACTAACTTTTAAACATATATATTTTTCATATCAGAAATTATATTCTAATATTTTTATTTTTTATTCATTTCCTTGCTTCTCTAAATGTTCATTCCGGAAAATGTTAAACATATTCTGAATACCATATTGGGCACTGTCTGTTAATGGGGATAAAACCATAAATAAGCCAAGTTTTCTATTTTTGCTGAACTTGCTTTCTTATAGAAGAGTTAGACAATAAATAGGTTAAAAAATAATAATATAACTTCAAACTCATATGAAGAAAGATGAAGATTATATTTAAAAGCAAAATGGCCAAGATGATCACAGGACGATTATAGACAGGGAAGTTTTATTAAGGTAGGAAGGCATTTTTTAGGAGGAGGGACATTTGAGCAGAGCCCTGACCAATGAAGAATAAGGAAACTGGCATGAAGAATAGCAAACACAGAGGCCCTGAGGCAAGGACAATCTTGACATCTGAAAAATAATAAAATCCCTTAATTAGTTTTTAAGGAAGATCATGGTAAAAAAATGGGGATTAGAGACTATGGTGGCCTCCTTTATTGCTCTGCCTTGTATTTTGACTGAGAAGAAAAATAAAGCCTGAAAAAAGAATTACTGACTTCCAAAGGGGGTAAATTTTAAGCACATAGTGAGAATATCCCTCAGAGAGATGACATGTTTAAGCACAGATATCATTGAGATAATAGAGCACTTTTATATCTGGGAGAAGTATGTTCCAAGACGGAAGAGAAAAGTCAAAAACCCTGAAGTTGAAGTTGTCTTGATAAATTGGAAAGACAAAAGATCAATTAAGTTGGAGGGAAACAAGGGTTGAGGAGATTAGAATAAGAGGTCAGAAATGTATCAGGGATCCAAAGGCCATTGGAAAAGTATTTCATCTTTCACACTAGGAGAGATGGAAATCCCTTGGATAATTTTGAACACAAGAAGGATATGAACTTCAGTTTTAAAGGAACCACTCTGGATAATTGTTTAAGAATAGGGTATTGGTTCAAGGTGATAAAAGGTGACTGTTGTGATAAATCCATAATAATTTCATAGGTATATTTTTTCTAAGCCTATCATCTTTACATTTATAAATTTCATTTATTGTTACTGGCTCAAGGGCTGTCTATTTTGATTTCACTTGATAGCTCAATACTAAATAGCCAAACTGCCAGTTATTGCTTCTACTAGAAATCAAATTTTTATGAAGTTCAAAACATGAAGTTCTTAAGTTCTTCAATTTTTGTGTATTATTAACACTCTTCTTTGTTAGAGATCATGGTTTTAACTGGAAATGCTTTGGCTAGTAGTAATTAGATAGAAACTAAAATAGTCAACAATGTCATTAAAGTCATTCTGTGAATAATGATTTTACTACCTTTTATGTGTTTAGGTGAATTTTTATTTCTTTCTAAATTACTCAGGTTTTCAAGGTTTTTTTTTTTTTTTTTTTTTTTTTTATGCCCTTTTTAGGTAGTACCCAAATTGCAAAGTCTCTACCAAGAAATTGTATTTTAAGGAATGTTACATTACCAAAAAAAAACCATTTAACAACTTTGAAATTTTTAAAAATACTTTAGTAGAGAATATAATATTGCAAATATTTTTTTAAAATTTCCTATTTGAATTTCCAGTGACCATTTTACTTAACTGATATTTTAATTAGCATTTTACCAGGATAATTTTGTTGCAATAGAGAGATATATTTTTCTATGCCTGTTTTGATTTTTAGGAGTATAAGCCAGTTGTATATTGGACTAGGCATTGTGGTATCACATCACTGAGCTGCAGGTAGATAAATCCAAGAAGCTACAATCTCATCTTTTTTCATTCTCTTTCAAACTCAACAGAAGATGTCATATGGATAAAATAAAGTTAAAAAGAAAAAAAGATCTGCAGGGGGAATCAAAAGATAATACACAGCCAAGAAGGTGAGTTTTCTCTCTAATGATGTCATGGCCACAGTGACCTTCACTGCTCTTAACAAGGTGGAAGAAAGTCTGTTTAACACTTCACTGTGGAGCTGTTATTTTTCCACCTCAGTGGGCTCATTTCTTTAGGACACATAGAAAATAAGACTTTTTATTCTCAACATGGCTTAGACTACTTCTGTGCATAAGGGATGGGGAAGTCAATAAGTTTGAGGAAATATATTTAAATCCTTTTGAAACAATCTAGTGCAAAACCTTTTTTGATCCTCATTTTAAAAAATTATGATCAATTCAAATATTAAATGCAGCTCTTATTATAATACTCCAAAGTTTTACTGGATGTATATTTTGATGGAAAAGAGAAGGATGTGTCTTAATTTTATACAGTTGCACCAAATGCAACACTTATTGGCAGTCACCACCATGGATGTCCTTGCCCCCCCCCCCCAAAAAAAAATGCCATTTGGACTATATTATCCCCAACTTCAGGTCACCATATCGCTGCAGAGAATAGTACCAAGCAAAATACTTTTCACATTGTGAATGGTCAATAAATGTTTGAATGTTGACGCTACCAGAGTATTTAGGGGATATGAGCACAAGCAAACATTTTAATAATAATAAATGATAAAAACATTTAAATTTGAAAGGTTCAGAGGTGGACTTTTAGGCAATGATGGATCATGAAAGGTCTCACTTCATCAAGTAGATTAATCCACTGATAGCTGGATGGACTATTGGAGGTGGGAGCTAGCTGAAGGAAGTAGATCATGGGGGTGTGTCCTGGAAGCGCCCCCCACCCCATATCCCAACTGCCATGAGCTGAGCAGCTTTCCTCTATCATGTCCTTCTGCTATGATATTCTGCTTCACCCAGAGCAACAAAGATAGCCAACCATGGACTGAAGTATCTAAAATTTGAGAATCAAAATGACTCATTCCTCTTCTGTGTTCTTGTCAGGTATTTTAGTGACAAAAAAAAATACTGACTAACATAGCAAGTAAACAGACAATTACATGAGCATTATACTTAAAATAAGCATAACTAAATACAATTTGGCAGATATATTTTCACATTACAATTTGCTGATATCCTTGGATTTCTTCGCGATTCTGAGTTAGACTTACTTTTATAAAATATCTCACAGTGAAAATAACCCACAACTGCCACAAATAGAGCAACTGTGACTCTGAAGCTCAGTAGTGCTCCCACCAGGCGGATGAGAACAAATTCAGAGTCATCGGAAGGGGACCTGGGGAAATCAATCAAGACAATGACAGTAACACAGACACAAAGAAAGCAAATAAACCTAGATTTGTTCATAAAAATAAGCGGTGGTAAGCCAAAAGGATGATCTGATATGAGGAAACAGGCCATCAGAAAAAATAAAGGTGGGTGGGGTGGTGAAGATTGAAAAAAACATCTGAACATAAAGCAGGAATTGATAAAATAGGAAGAAGTTGGAAAATGCTAGAGTAAGAGATCAGTCTCTCAGTCTAATGGCTGTATTTCAAATACATACTTAAAGGAAAACAGGAAGATGGGCAGAAGGATAAGTTGAGTTTAATGGATCCTTACAATAAGAACTAAAGGGATTCTTTAGTTCTGTGCACTGCCGGTGTGGCTCAGGACTCCCAGAGAGTACAGCAACCTTGAGGCACATTGGACATAGCATGTGAATAAATTGATATGTACTTCCATGTAAAATTCTCACTTGCCTCGTAGTGTATAATCTGAAGGAGTTCGTCACCATAGGCAATCTGGAAAGGTACAGGTTGACAACCAGTGGTAATAGTCTTACAGTGTTTCCATTTTGTTAAGCACATATGAAAATTTCAATATTCTTTACTTAATTTGTTCTTCTCTGATTTTCTTCAATAAACATCTGTAGGTCTGTTTCATGAGCCAAGATTACGCTATCTGTACCATTCCATTAATAGAACTCTTTAGCATACTAAATTCTTATGCTTGAGATGGAATGTCTATCCATATTTTAACGAAATGCTGAAGTTATGTATATATCTAAAATCTATGATAGAACTAAATCTATGGTGGACATAAGCCCAGGGCTGGCCTGAGGCAAAATGTTCACAACAAAAAAGGAAAAAAAAAAATGTAACAGATATTTAAGCAAGTTTGTTTTTACAAATATGAAAAATGTTGTGAGACTCTTGCTTGTAAATATATTCTTCTACAACCAGTAGACACTAATAATATCTGAAATGCTCTATATTGGCATGGAACAAAGTGGTAGATAAAATGATAAATACCATTTTTTTAGCCAGAAAGGCAATAAATAAGTAAATAAAACAAATAAATAAGAAAAAAATCCTTTACTGAGTTTCTAACTTGGGCAAAATACTATGCTATGTGGTTAACATAAAGTATCTTTTAGATTTTACAGCCATCATATGAGATAGGGTATTGGTTTCTTAGCTTTAATATAAGACTAGAATATTTAGTCATGCATAGAAAATCTACACAAGGTAAAAAATGCTTATTTGTGTTGTTCTGAGTAAGGTGCACTTTGAGGACTGTATCCATAATAGAGAGATTTCTTCAGTTTGAGTTTGGTAGGTTGATAACTTGGCAAGGACTTTCCACCTGTACCATTGCATCCCTCTCCTCTGCATGTGAGCACATTTCAAGTGATAAACTCAAACCATAGGGAACAAAACAGAAAGCATAATTTTTATTTGAAAGTGGATTTGTGGGGCAAAGACTAGGAAGACATTGGTCACTTATATATAGAAACATTCAGTAGCACTTACATATTTTGTTATATATTATATTGCTTTTTTTTTTTGGCAGAGAGGGATGCTATTGTGGTCTAGGAGAATTTTGACTTTCAAGAAAGCTTCATAACTGTCAGAGTGGTGCTGCATTATTATTCCCATTTTAAGCTTAGGACAAGTAGAATATGTGTTGGTCACCAAACCAGCAAATAGAGAAAGAATAGCTTTTTTCCTCCATAGTCCATGTCCATTTTGCTCTGCAGCTAGCAGCCATGGACTTCAGTTGTGTTGGAGATGGCCTAGAAATAGTCTTTCTTCCCAGTGGTCTTTTCTTTGATGTCTTTTTTTTTTTTCCTTTGATCCAGAGAAGAGATTTACTTTATTTTATGACAAAGTTGTCAAATAGGAACAAAAGACAATCCCAATGTGGAAATGGATTAATGAAGACCTGAAGGGAAATTTAGAATGAAAAAGAATGCCACCGAACCTTTAAAAATAGAGGCACTTCCCTGTCTTGGGGACATTAAAGGTTTCATCTATAAATGCCAAATGCAATAAATTGAACTACACTCAGATCATTCACCTTGGGAGAATGAGTCAAACAAAGTGTGAACTTCAAGCTGTCACCTTCAGAAATTGTGAGACTGACCTAAGACTTTACCTCTAGCAATCAAAATTGAGAAGTTAAAAAATTAAATGAAATAGCTGAATGTTGCTTTTAGTGGATTGATGCCTTTACTTTAAATCACTACTGGTAGAAGAATATAAAAAAGCACTGTTTTTATTGACTTGAACTAGATCTCAAATGCAGTTTAGACAAGTTACAACTTAGTCATGGAAATAAATGTAAATGCTATTAAGGAATCTGGACTATATCCTGTAGATTAAAGTTGGTGTGAGGACATCACTTTGAATCTATGGTGGGTAACTCTCTCAAGGAGCGATCTTATTCCACTCCTGTATTTACATGTCATCCCATGCTTGTTCCTACATCTATTCACTTCTAACTTTTAATGATGCCCTCCTCTAAATAACCAAAAGGCTTTTAGATTTCTGATGGTGGAGACTGGACTTTATTCACTCTTCAATGAGCACATACTGGGCTGGTGTGTCCCGCATTGTTTCAATGAATGTTAGAATAAGTGATGAAGTTTTGTTTCTGAAAACTATCATAGCAGCTTACTACCTAGTTCAGAGCGGGGGACACTGGAAGCAAAAATAAAAATAAAAATAAAAAAAGAAATGGGAATTGTTATTGTTGAGGAAGGAAGAGATAATATTAGACTGATTTAATCCAGAGTCAGTGAAGTTGGAAAGAAGGCAATCAATTTAAGTGTTTTAGTAAATAGAATCAAAATTAGTTAGTGACTAGGTAAAAAAGTGATGAGGGGAGAGGGAGAGATTAAGGTTTATACCTATGTTACTGTCTAGCTGATTATGTGAGTAGAGATGAAATTAGTAAGTGTCAAGGATGCTTCAAGAATCAAGAAGCAAATGTGGAGAAGAAGGTTAATGACATTTAATCTTTAATAGTGTTAGATCTTATATTCAGGAGTATCCAAGTATCCATGGCCTACGTAACATTTCTGCCTCACACACACTGCAGCTTATCACCATCAGGATTTAAGTACCTTTTGCATTTCTTCTATCCTTACCTCTTTTCAAAGTCATTCTTTCATAATTAAGTAGAACATTATTCTTTCAGGATGAGTTATTTTCCTTGTCAAATATATTTTCCTAGAGCAAGTTCTTCTGAGTTATTTATATAAAATGTGTTTAGCTTTGTTGTCATGACTGAAAATAACTTTTGTTCTCAACCTTCCTTAGCAGTTTTCAAGAGAAAATGTACAGCCAACTTTCAGATAGTGCACAGGTCAATTACTTTGTTGGACCTTGATTTATTGACTGAGGTGTTGTCCATAGTCATCACTGCTATTTCTGGGGTTATGATAAAAAGAAAAAGGCAGAGATATGAGAAGACACATTTGTTTTTAAATCCTTGCCTCATAGCATTCACTAAATCTTCTTGAGCCTCAGTTTCTCTGTCTGTAATAATTCCTTCCTGATCATGTTGCTGATAAAAACGAAATGAAGAATTGAAAGAGAAAAATTTCAATTACAAATTTCCATTATCTGCTTAACTGTTGGTTTAATTAATAAATTGATACTTATATTTGTATTCATATATTTTTTCTTACATATGTAAGATGGAGAATTCATGAATAACTGTGAAGAGCAGAGAAGTAACCAAAATAAAGCAATGGAAAATGATATTTTTTATGTGAGGTAACACTAAGATTTTAAATAGTCAAATACATTTTATAAAAGTGTCAGTACTCAAAAATAGTTCAAAAAGCTGAAATAGTGAATTGGATCTAATAGGACATTGAATAGGGTAAAAAGTGAAGTTGACAGGAGTTATAAAAGGCCTAGGGACTTTGAATTAACTCCTCATCTAATCAACCAACAATATGGCTGCCTAAAAAGAAAGTCTGTCCTAATCTGTATTAATAGAGGTGCAGGGTCCCGAACAAAAAAGGTGAAGTCCTACGATTACATTTATCACTCCTTAGATATCATCCTTACAGAAGAAAAAGGAGAATTAGCATAAAATGGTTTAGCAACCAAATACATACAAGATACTCAAGGAATTCTAGAAGTCTAAGACAAATATTAATTTCATCTTCCATAAAATTATATAGGGAATAAGACATGATATATTCTGCTATTCCCACTACTGTACTATAAAAGTCCACTCAAACTTAATTAGTAAGACAACAATTTTAATATGCTCATGGATTCTTTGGGTTAAGATTCAGCAAAAGCACAGTGGGATTGGCTCCTGTTCATAATGTTATCTTGGGTGATTGGAATAGCTCAGAGTGTCTCAAATGGCTGGGTTATAGAACAAATGAACAAGGTGAATTCCTTCCAACAAAACTTCTTTACTGATAGGTCTGGTTCCTGGTCTGAGATGGCAAAAGGACAGAGTCAGATAAACTGTCAATCATGGCTGCTGTTTGTGTCCTCTCCAAGATGATGGTCTTGAAGTAGACAAGCTTCCAACATGCCAACTCTGGACTCCACAAGTGAATGCACCAGTGAAGAAGGCAGAATCTCCATGGCCTTTTATAACCCATGATGGAAATTCTGCAAACTCCATTGTGTGAAGTTGTTGGCCCACACAGATTTAAAGGATTGGGACATAGTTGTCACCATGTTTTAAAGTGATCTAGTTTCCAACTCTCAGATACTGTAACATTATACCTCCTATCTATATAAAAATGAGATCAATTTTGGCTCAAAGTAAAAAAAAAAAAAAAGAGGTTATCTTACACTCAAATACCTGAACTATTCTCATATTATGACCTATGAGACTATTATTCAGGATGTGCATATATTTAGGTATGGGATTTAGGAGCATATGAAGAGCTCATTATACTGTGAATCTTGGAAGATTTAAAAAAAAAACTTGGTATTCGAATTATTACTATTACTTTTTGTTGGCAGTATTCTAAGTAGAAAAATTCCATGAGGGCATCTTTAAAGTAATTTCCCAAAAAAATGGACAAGAGAACAAATGAAAATGAATCACTAGTCACAGATGGGTCATCATCAATAAAAATGTGAGAAGTCATTAAATAGGACAACAAATTGTCCAAATTAAGTATCTTCTGGACTTTTGCTATAAATGAGAAGGGATACATAGCAAGGAAATGTATGTCTGTCTCTGTAACCTTATGATATAGAAGGATCCCTAATTTTTACAAAGGGAAAACTGTAATTAATTATTTTCCATGACAGAAGATAATGCAGGGTGGTTTCACTGATAAGGGGGCAATTTTTACCTGCAACGGTGAGTTCAAAAAGTCGGTCTTTTATTACAGAACCATAACTAAGAAGGAAAGAGAGCATGCTAAGTACAAGGGGTGTAAAGCAGAACAAAGTCCAAATAAATTAAGAGTTATCAGTTCAATAAAGGCTATGTTTCCATCTAGAATTGACAGGTAAGATCAGGGGTTCAGAAAATCTGAAAAATCTGAAGCAAATATACTACATGGAAACTGAATAAACTTGCTAAACACATACCTGAAGATGGGTTTTTAGATATTCCATGCATGCAGTCAAGACAGGTCTATAAGCTTAGGCAGAAGACAGATACCATGGAAATAGAATGTGATAGGAATGAGTTTCATGATTTTTTTCCACATCCAAGGAGGTAAGAGTGAGAACATGGTTCACCCATTCAGTGGGATAACCAAACATACTGGCATCTTCCTATATCATAATGGAAGAAACTTAGGTAGATGGAAGAGGATTAACACTTGACAAAACCAGGTCATGTTCTACTTGTAGTCAAATATCAATCAAAGGCAATTATAAATAAAATGGTTTCCAAACCAACTCTTTGTGAGTAGCTCATATGCTAATATTTCAAACTATCTGTTTAATGTGGATTCAGGGTGAGGTAAGAAAGTGAGATCCTCTGTGGACATAAGGCACAGGTATGGCTTGCTTGCCTTATATATATTAAGGAAATTTACTGGACATTTTGCAATGTATGGCATGGACTTGTTAGGAGAAACAAACAAGTTTGTGTTTTCAAAGTAGACAGAAAGTGTATATAGAAAAAATAAATACTGACTGAATAATATATCTTCCCAAAGTTGTTCCCTGTCCCCTTCCTGAGCATCTTCATCTTTCTTCAGCCATGTGTCCTTCACTACCTGGAATACTTGCATCTGGCTTTTATATTCTGGTTGCTATATTTAGATGTTTTAATTGACTCTTCTCAGTAGGCAATGTGTGTGACTCAATCATTACTCCCAATTAGCACGTTGTTCATTGTAATTTGCTCTTCAGGGTTTAGTGACTTTGCTTGGTTGGTTACATTTGCCCAACACAGACAAGCCTACACTTCCCAAATATGAACTATCTGAAGAACAGCAAATCAATAATGTCTGTTTATAAGTCTGGAGATTAGCGAACAAGTATAATGTAAGTGTAATTCAAATAATATGTGATTTTTAATTAACATTCAATAAAATTGACATTTTAACTATAGTTTTACAAAATGTCTTTTTCCACCCATTCATTTCTTAATTTTTTGCTTTGATTTTGAAGTGCTCATGAAAATGCCTTAATTTTAGAAGTGTTGTAATTTTAAAAAGGAGGTTAATCAATTTGTTAAACTAATTAATTCAATTTAAGTTGGATTTTATGTTGGGTTTTTCTAAAACTAGATTCTTTTACAGAGTAGCAAATCTATGGATATTGATGCTCCCAAAAGTTCTTTAATTACTACAGAAACAGACTAATAAAGTCAAGCATTTTTCTTTTATTTTTTAAGTGTTCATAAATACAAATTAATAAAAAAAAATTTTAGAAAATGCAGGTAAGAATTAAAAAAATGAAAATCACCTATAAATTTGCATAATAAATATTTATGTGCTTTTCTTCAAATTATAATTATATACATGTATGATGTATATATATTTACATTCACACATATATTTTCCATACATGCAATACTATATATTCTTTTAAGATATGATTAGAAATTAATGTAATAAGTCATATGTACACATACATACACACAAATATACATTTATATCTTATATATGAACTCTTGCAAATGCTTCAGTTTGCATGAGGCACAATACTGATACTTTGAATACATTCTAATATCAATATATTAAATCCATGCTTTTCAGTACTTCTCTCATATATTTTTCTATTGAAATGGTAAAAAGGATGGTTGAAATGGGGAAAAACCTGCATTATCACTGAAATGTTGTTATAGGCACAATCTAGTTCCTGTAATGTAAGGACATTCTATAACATTGAAGAATATTAGGAGAAAAAAATTCAAACATCATCAATAGACTCTAAGTGAGGAATCTGAAGAAGACTCACCCGTGGTGCCAAGCACAGATCTGAAGGTGACAGCATGTCCCCTCACAGTCCATAGTGAGAATCGAGATTCCCGGCTATGCCTAGTTTCAAGTAAGGCAGGGAAGTATATTATCCTGTTATTCTGAGTGGTCCTATGTTCAGTCACTATTCTAGTCACCTAGTAAAAGAAAGTATATTTTAGCATTCAACTGACAGTACTGTCACACTGTGTAATTATTATTCATTGCAGAAAAAAAATTAATAACTATTTTTTCTTGGTAATTTAATTTCCCCTTTCTCTATATCAAATCAAGTGTCTACAAAAAGCAGATCTATAAGACCAAATGCCTATAACAGACAAAAATTAGAAGACTTTAGACCATTTGTAGAATAAAAAGTATAGATTAGATTAGGTTGACTGTGGATTGGTTGGAACACTTTTGACTATATTAGAGATGTAGAAGTAAAAATGCAAGCTCAGGGCCTCAGATTTTGAGCTCAAGTCATAGAACTAAATACTTTTACTATATCTGTAAAAGAATTTCTTGTTAACCTTGAGGTTAAGACTGGGAAAATAAAATCCAAAGCACATTTTTCTATCATTTCCCTTTTTAATTTGAAAGTAGACAGTATATATATTTCCCAAAGATAATTCTTGTTTTTTTA
Source organism: Sciurus vulgaris (assembly GCF_902686455.1). NCBI lineage: Eukaryota > Metazoa > Chordata > Mammalia > Rodentia > Sciuridae > Sciurus > Sciurus vulgaris. Next base: position 32,865,407 of record NC_136475.1, on the reverse strand, counting down.
AATTGTTCTTTTTAATTCTGTTGCTGTTGAATTAGTGAAATATCTCATTTTTGTTCTGAATATCATACTGGTTAGATGTTTTCTTCTGTTCCCTGAAGTATCTTACATATTTAATAATCTTTAATTTTTATTCCTTCATCTTTTTTCCATGCTTAATGCTTTTAAAAAAATCTAGTTATGCCTGCATTTTTATTTTTATTTTTTCTTTTCTTTCTTTCTTTCTTTCTTTTATTCTTTTCTTTTTTTTTTTTTTTTTTTTTTTTTTTTGGTACCAAGGATTGAACCCAAAGTTATTCAACCACTGAGTCACATCCCCAGTTTTTATTTTTTTATTTTTTGAGACAAGACAAGGGTCTTGCTGAGGTGTTTAAGGTTTCACTTAGTTGCTGAGACTGGCTTCAAACATGTGATTCTCCTGCCTCAGTCTCCTGAGACACTGAGATTATAAGCATGCACCACCACACCTAGCTTTTTGCTTTTCTTATTGTTGATTTCCATTTGTTTCTAAAAATATGAAGATAAAAAGAGACAAAAGCAGCACCATATTGAGAATCAATGCCTGATTGTTTTCACTTTGAGGAAATTGGTGGAGACCTGGTCTTTATACTTGACATTTCTACAGGTCAGCAGGTACGTACAGCAGATTACTCTACGGTGTCAAAACACGCCCTACATCATTTACTCATTTTTTTAAAACAAAAAACTCTTACTGAGAAGAAAATACCTGGTTATGAGCTATTGAATCATGTGAAACTATAAGAGAAGTGAGGGGGGGTTGCTCATACATATAGATAGATAGATAGATAGATAGATAGATAGATAGATAGATAGATAGATAGATAGATAGATTGATTTAACCTCTCTCGTCCAGTTCTGGATTTCTTATTCAAAGCCATCACTTTCTGTTCAGGAATATAATATACTTCATCTTTCTATGCCATGCTTCATTGGTATCCTCTTCTATCAACTTTCTTCCAATAACATAGTTAATTTTTTTTTTAATTACTGATTTGGAACTTTCCTTTCTTTGTTAAAAATTAAATAAACTTTAAGAAGGTGAGGTGATTAGTTCATGGAGCAAATCTGACATCTTGTATCAACTACTTATTTGTATATAAATAGAGTAATATCATTCATACGGTTTTGAAATTTTCCTTTTCATTAGATAGCTCTAAAAATACAGTTTTGTTCATAAGTATTTTCCTGTAACATTTTCATAATTATGTGAGATATTTTATAGATGCACACAAATTTATATGCTTATTTGGAATGAATCACAATTCATTTCCTTGTAATTTTATCTTTGTCCTTGACAAGAATTGAACTCTTTGGATAAATGGCTAAAAGTTAAATTACGGAGTGAATAGGTTCATGTGTTGCTAAACTGCCATATGAAAAGCTTTTATAATTTATATTTCCACCACAAGAGGAAAAGAATCATAAAAGTCCTTTGGGTTTTATTATTTTTAAGGTGGCACAATATGTGGTAAATAGGTAGAGCGTGTGGTTGCTTACTTTTCCTTTCTCTGATGATTGCACAGGATGAGGACAGTTTCCTATGATTATTCACCAAAGATCATGTCCATTGTTGAATTTGAATTGTCTGTCCACACTCTTTGCCCATATTTCTATTGACTTTTTATCATTTTCCAATTTTATTTCAAATATAGGTGTATCTATTAAAAATGTAAAACTTTATCTCTTTATTTTCCAATTTTTATTTGCCCTAAATATTTCCATTTATTTTGTTATATAGACCTAAAATCATGTAGTAGAGAAAAAAAACTATGGAATTGTTCCAATATGTTATCTCCATTAGTATCATGCATTAAAGTTTACCTTTCCCCCAAAAATAAGGTATTTTATAGATAACAGTCACTTTTATGTTTGTATATATCACTTTTGTTAATATTCAAATATTCCATTTGTTTACAATTTGTTGTGGTACCACATGTGAACAATTATCTAATTTAATTTCTTGTCAAAAATCAAATGGTATGAAGTAACACAAATTTTGTTGAAGTGATTTGCCATATTATAGATATAATATGGAATTGAGGGAGTTGTTAATTGTGATCTTCTATTCCATTTCAGTTGTCCAGTGGATGTGTGTATCTTCTTCCCAATATGAGGCAATATCTGGGCATTTTGTTATTGTTGTTGTTGTGTTTAACAGACCTGGCAAAGAGGGATCTTTTGTGTAGGTCACTCTCTACCTAATGTGGTGACTGCAGGGCCAACTACATAACACCTATGCAATTTCAGCATCCAAAAGACTCCATCTCAGCCTCTTTCATCCTAAATTCCTGATCTTCTGATATTTTGAAAACCTGGATTTTAAGAAAACTAGAACACCTAGAAAGCATTGTTCTTAAGATAATACTGAGACTATGAAGAAAAAAGAACTCTCAGTTTCCTTCACAGGATGGTGCCAGAGGATGGAGTGTGTCACTGCACATTTTCAAGTTGGTTTCCCCTGTCCATGCATCAGGGAGAAGTAGGTGAGGAAATTATAGAGGAAATTGCTACATTCTTTTCTCAGTTCCCTATTTCCTGAAGTCAGTTTGGGCTATAATATGATTTAGAACACAGATTATTTCATTTATTGCTTCTCAGCCCAACTCCATCTTATTCATGCTGCTCCTTCTAGATAGTATTATTGAATAATCAGACTTAGTTTGTTAGACAACTTTTAGTGTCAGTTTTTTTTTTTTTTTTTTTTTTTTTTTTTTTTACCCTTTTCTATTCCCCTACCTCCGCCAACACTTTTTGGTATCATGATAAGAATTTAAGTGAAATTCCAAAACATCCATTTACTCTTTGTGATTTGGAATCTGTATTCTACAGCTTCTAGAATCAGTTGTTGAAAACTGATTAGTATTCTGTACCCAACAAAATAGAGTTTGAAATGTTATACACATTTGATGCTATAGACTTTCAATGTTTAACAAAACTGCCTTTAGAGAAGAAAAAGAAAACTGTATTGATAACCTCATGTACAACATAAAGTAATGATTATTATAAGCCAAAATAGGACAAAAGAACATCTCCAAGTTTTTGGAATTGGACAAAACTAGATTCAGTCCTGCCACGAACTTTTAATATTGATATGGCTGTGAGCCTTTTTTATCCTTCAGAATTTTAGCTTCCTCATCTGTGAAGTTTCAGTGAGATTCAGGATAGACACTGAGCAGCTTTCCTTCAAATACATCTTTATTTACAGCCTTGTTACTAGACCTGTGGTATCCAGAGCAGCAATAACATCAATAAGGAATTTCTTGGGAGTGGGAATTTGCTGACCCCAATCTGAACCACTAAATCACAAATTGTGATGATGGAGCCCAGCAGTAGGTAACCTAATAAACCCTGCAAATAATTGTGATGCATGCTCAAGTTTGAGAACCAATGATTTACATCATACTATTGCTTGTATGTGATCTTCAATAAATGACCACAGTGAATCAAAATTAAAATACAACTAATATTCATCATGGTTGCTGCACATGACAAAGTAATTATAGACGTAAAATATTTCATTTCTAACTTGGACTAAATGGATGATATGTAATGCTTAGCCAGGGTTACCTAATGATCGACAAGCATCCTGAGCATCAAAATGCTCACCATCACCACTAGACTCATACACCCAGCAACATTTCAGTTCTTAACATAAAATAAGGTCTATTCTACTGTATTTTTTCTAACTGCATTTCGAATGTAGGCCAATAGATTGTAATTTTTCCATGTCACTCTCCCTTCAATCTTTTTTCTTCTTTCAAAGAGTTACATTTTTCATTAAATTGTTTTGACCATGAGGCAGAAAATATCTCCTAGCCTACACCTGCACATAGTTATCAACATATGGAGAGAGTTGAGATGACTCTGACCTCTAACACTTTGCTTAGGAAACTGCCTTCCCAGAAATTTAATGTGTGAATTCTATGGATTCAATTTTTCTGCATTATAGGTATCAGAGCAAGCTGGCAACTGCAGTCTTTGAGGTCAGCAGACAGTATTAATAGACATGCGGTTAGTGTTGCAGCTGTGTTAATGTGAAGTTTGAACCCACTGATTTGAAAAAAAAAAAAAAAAAGGCAAAATGTATGTGAAACTTCTGTAACTCCTCACAGTGTGAACTTTTACTCAGACTTTCAAAACTGACTTCCTCCTCTACCCTACTCCCTTTCCCACTGGGTTTTTTTTTTTTTTTTTTTTTTTTTTTTTTTTTTTTTTTTTTAATTTGTGTTTAAAAAACTTGCAGAAATCTTTTGTTAAATCTTCATAAAAACGTCTTTTACCTTTTCAAGACATTCATGTAGAGGTGCCTTTTGAAATACCAGATACAGAGTTCCCTTTAGGGAGCCATAAAGTTAAAAAATTTTATTTTCTTTTCCCTAAGGTAATACAGTGGTTTATCATTCACTTTCTAAATTCCTTAATTTGGTTTCCAAGAACTAACCATTTTATGTGCATTGTCAAATATCTGACAAGAATCTACTTATTTTAAATCTGTTAGAATAACTCTCAATATTCCTAAGGGTTTAAATTTTGAAGGTTTCTTTTAATGACTGTTTCAAAACTTTTGTATCTCTTTGGAATATAGAGATAGCAACAGTCAATGGGATGTGCTTGAGTTTTTCTGATTACAGATTAATTTGAAACTTCCAATTTAGCATTTAAAGAAAATTAGACATCATGAAAAGAAAAAAAAAAAAAAAAAAACCAAACAGATAAATGAAGAATATATTTCAATAGCAAGAAGTAATATTGTCTTTTAAAATTATGTCCTTTACAGATTTCAGGTGACAGGTACAAAAGCCAGCAGAGAGGCAAGATAAAAAGAATGGGCTTTCGAGCTAAAAAAGAAACAGTTGCTTTATCATATTAGCCGCATTTTCATGTTACCTGACCTGAGTCAAATCTCCTATCTGCAGGGCAGAGATGTAGCACCTGTTTTATATGGCACATTTACAAATGAAAGTTAAGGTAACATATGTGAAGTACTTAACACCATGCTTAGTATATATGGTGATCTCAATAAATGTATTTGCATTTCATTTCCCCTAACACAAGAGTTCTTAATCATGGGTGCGTATTAGTATTCCCTGGTGAACTCTGGTAAATATGGATTATATTGACCCCACCACCCAAGATTCTGATTAAATTGTTCTGAGCTAAATCCTGGATATCTTTATTGTGCAAAGCTCCCCAGGTGACTGTAATGAGTGGTCAAGGTTCACAATCTGTGCAAAACATACCAGTCCTCAAACTTTTATAAGCTTCAGAAATGCTTCTGGAGATTTTTTCAAATCGATGTGCCTGGCCTTTAACCTTGAAAGACTGATTCAATAGAATGGGACAAATTAGGTTAGGGGTTTCAGGAAGATATTTTTGTGTCACTCTTATGGAATGTTGAAAAACTTAGAGCTGCTCAGGTCACCTTAATTCTGCCTCAGCTTTAGAATGGTTTCTGAATGACTCTCTAAATTTTCTCATTTGATGACAATTATGTAAAATAGATATAGCAAAAATTGTCACCTCTACTTGACAGTTCAAAAGACTTGAATTTGGAAAAATGAAATAGTTTTACTCTTAACAGGTTGTAAGTGAAAGATAAGACTCACATTTTGGTTGTGTAATGATAATAACAATTATTAACAACTTATCAAGTACCCACTATTGCTAGGCAGTGTGTTAAGCACTTTGCATTAATTCTGTTAATACCAACAGACCTATGTAGCTATTATTTCATTCCCTCTTCATTTTAAAAGCAAGAAAACCACAGCCTAATAGTAAAGAGTAACTTGATTGACACCACACACTAGAAATGCCAAAATTAATTTGGAAATGAGTTTTCTCTGCTGCCAACATCCTTGCACATTATCACCACGCTTCTCTGTCTCCTCCAGAAGTTCCAGTGCCCTCTCCACTCCTTCACACAGTTCTGGAAATCTCATTGATCCCCTTTAGACACTGTTGGCAGAGTGTTTTTCAGTATTCTAATTCTTAGGAAAAGTAACAGGAAAAATATGATCAGTATTACCATTTTCTTAAACCATCCAACCCTGACTTTGACTCTGTTACTCAAAGAATCAAACTCGCTTCCCAACTTGAAACCAAAGTTTAGTTTTAGGAGCTAGGTGTTTGGAATTTCTTGGTTCATGAAAATTTTCAAGAATCCAAAGATAGGGATGGCTGCAGCTTTTGCTTAATTTAGTAAGAAATGAAATGGTGTCACCAGGACATGGTTTGGTCTGTGTCTTGATCAGCTCCTACTCTCTTCTTTATTATGTTGACTTTGTTCTTAGAGAGATTGACATTTATGATTGTAAAATGGCTCAGCTTCATATTCAAGAGAACAAAGGATAATATCTACTCCTTACAGATCTAACAATTATCCATAAACTCAGTCTTATTACTTATAATGTCAGATGCCCATCTGACCCATCAGGAGGTGAGGTTTCCCCACACATTCAAAGCTACAATTCAGTCGTTTGTTCTATTTGTCACTATGATCTCAAATTTATATAAATGGTTATATTTCACAGCATGTGTTCATCTATATATTAACTCATTTCTGCTATTCTTAAATTTACTTTTAATAAAATTCACTACCCCATGTTGCCTTTGGAGGTTATTTTTGGTCAATATACACTAATATTCAGAATGAAGTCATCAAAGACTTGAAGGTTAGAAGGACAAGAACTATTGCCCATCAAGAGAATCACAGAATGGTTCCCTAGCAGGGAAATTGTGTTAAACTGGAGTTTTCTTTGTTCCATTTAATAAATTGATTTTACCATAGCTTCCTAAATACATGTTTCACATCCAGGAAACAAACATGCTAGCCTGCAGTGATTGTTAATTTGGCTTAGAGACTTCAACATTATCAACCCTGTTGCAGTAATTCCAGGTAACAGCAGCTTTTGATTCAAACATAGTGACAAAGCAAACTAGGCCTATATGGCAGTCTAAAAATTAGGCTTTGAAATTTCTATTATTTTCTTACTGATCAGGGGTCCTTGACAGAAAAAAGAAATCTTTGAAAGAGAGTGTCTACATTGAAAATGCTTTTCAACCCCGCTGAAGAGTAGTCAATTCAACCAAATCAAATCCAACATCTTATGCCTTTTATTCATAAAAGAATATTGTTTTCACAGGAATATAACTAAATTTGTGATATCTTAACTTTTAAGATATTAGGAAATTCATTTAAAAGTTAACATTTTGCAATTCATCAATTGATAATATTTTTTACAAAAAAGAACAGACATTTGGATGTTAAAATTCATTATTTTCACAATTATGTCTCTATATCTAGGGGTTGCTCATTTAAAACCTCAAACAATAAATGTAATTACAGACACTATAGGGAATTGTGTTGAAAATAATATTCTGATCTTTCAGAAAACCATTTCCACATTAAAAGCCTATCTTACAGTGTTTTTAAGCTGAAGGGAAACAAATTTTTCTTCAACATAATACTTTTACAAATATTCAGAGCATTTTCTTCATCCTCTAATATCATAATTAATGAAAAGAACTGATTCCTATTTGTATAAAGTTTATGATGATTTTTATTTTAGTCTTATTAGAAGCCTTATGTAGAAGACTTGTGTAGAAATCTTATATAGAAGCCTCTTTAATGAGACAATCAGAATAAAACTTTACCTCTTCAAGAACATGAAATGCTTATCCTATCCTCGTATAGTCAGAAATTCCTCCTCTAATATGATCCTTGCTGTTTTCAAAGATTATGTTCAGACCTATCATAGTATAAAATTAACCTTCAATTGAAGAGAGGAGATAAAAACAGGTTTATGACATTTCTATGGAATCATCCAATTTGATGAAAAGCGATTCCATGTATTTTTACTAAATATTCCTTTTGTTTAGAGGAATATTATTTAATGAGACTCATTATTTAATGAGACTATGATTTCACTATGATTTCTCCTTTATAGATACTAGCCCTATGCTATTTGACATGGTTACAAGTTCTGTGTAGGTGCATTTTATAAATGAACTAAACACATTAATCCCATTTTGTTTCTTTTATTACATCATTCATGGTGCACAAGTGCCAGAGACTTTACTTTGAATAATGCTGGGACAAATTTTTCAGAATTCTGCTTTGCAGAAGAAAGAATCATGATACTTAATTGCCTTTTCTATTGTTTCTAATTATGATTAATCTAATATGGATTAAGTGTTCCAAGATTTAAAAAATGGTAGGTTTATTAATTTTTAATATTAAAGAACATCAAGTAGCATTTATACCAATCCCCCTTATTTCAAAATTATTTTCAAATCAAAGAGATGTAGCAATTTGATCAAATATGGAAAGTCAAGTCAAGGTTCAAAGATAGTACAAGATAAGGAAATCGTTCACTTCTAAAGGAATGATTCGTGTACCATCAATTATTCTCTCTCATTTTAGTTACTTATAAGGTCTTGAACAAGGTAAGGTACAATATGTGCTATGCAAAAGTTTATGTTTCAATCATGTGAGACAACGCATGTAAGTATAATTAAGTGTAAGTGTCTGTTCCTTTGGAAATATAGCACATTTTTTAAAACTTAAAGTAAATGATGAATAGCATGATTTCTAATCAGTAGGTCAAGGAAGAAGTTTCAGGGAAGATTGTGCTTGATCTGCATCTTGACAGGGATAAATTTTCAAATGTAAATAAATGGATATTTCCTCAAGGTAAAGGGCATACCCTATGTAAAGCTATACTACCTTAGAGAAATAAGCAGCTAATATCATGGGCAAAGAGGAAACCAACAAGAGAAGTGGCTAAGAGATTCTGAGCCTTTATCACATGCATTTTGAGTACAAATGATCAGGTAAGGAATTTTACTCAAGATTCTCTTTTCTCAAGTTATGTTTTCTGATTCTTTCATGATAACACTATGAAGATGCCCACAAATTTTTATATCTAATCACAGTTTCTCTTGTGAACTTCATGATTTTTAGTCATTCCCATAATTATATAACTATCACAAATAAATATTAATAATATGATATGTATTATTTTTGTCTCTCCATCTTTCTTTTTAGGAGCTATTCCAGATCATGGTAATGATAACAGCAGTCTCCTGCAAAGACACTAAATTCTTCCTTCTCTCTCCATCCAGTCAAAAGTCATTTGGCATTTAATAAGTCACCAAATTCCTCTCAAGTGTTCCTTCTCCATCATATTTGGTGGATCTTCTGCTCACATTTTTCTTTTTAGCTAAATACTGTTAGAGATGTCTTTTAAACAGCATGTAGTGATTTTTGTGTAGTAAAGTCAAAAGAATAGTTTCTCAGTTATGCTGTTTTATCTCATTTCTGAGGACAATGAGAACTAACACTTTATTATAAAAACCAAGCAACAGAAGATTTATGCATGCCTATAATTTCTGAGATTCCAAGAAACTATATCTATTAAATTAGCTAGAGTTCTATATATCATTTTCTTGGCCGACTTTATGGATACAAGACCCAACTACTTTAGTGTGAAAATAAATATTAATATTCTAACAAATATTCTTTGGAGAAAGTACTAGTTGAAAAGTAACAATCTGGTTAATGCAGGTGCAAAGAAAGGAATTTCGATGCCATTGTGTATGAGTTCCATCCTGGCACAGGGTAATAACCACAGCAACTCCAGAGGTTGAAACAAGAGGATAGTAAGTTTGAGGTCAGCCTCAGCAATTTAGTGAGACCCTTAGCAACTTAAAAAAACCCTGTCTTAAAATTTAAAAAATAAATAAAGACTTGGAATTAAGCTCAGTGGTGAATTGCCCGTTTCCAATCCCCAGTATCAAACAAACAAACAAATCATAATCTATTGTTTACAGGTCCCAGAAAGTTACTCCTATTCGATATATGATCATAAAAAGATTGGCAGAATATAAATCATGTTTAATTATAGAAGCTATATGGCACATAAAATTATGTACAATACATATATACTATTTGATAATGACAATCCATGACTGTGATAGTGGTTCATGAGTTTACTATATTTTGCTTTTATTATTATATTAGAGTTTATTTCTTCTACTTATTAAAAAAGAAGTTAACTAACTGCAAGCAGCCTCAGGCAGGTGCCTCAAGAGGTATTCCACATGAAAGCATTGTTACAGCTCCAAGTGTTTCATTGGCCCTGGTGACCTTCCAGTGGACAAGATGTGGAGGTGGAAGACAGTGATACTGACGATCCTGACTCTCCAGAGGCCTAGGCTAATGTGTGTATTTGTGTCTTCATCTTTGACAAAGAAGTAAAAAAAAAAAAAAAAAAAAAAAAAATGTAAAATAGAAAAACGTTTATAGAAGAAAAATATAAAATTTTGTATAGCTACATAATACATTTGTGTTTTAAGCTAAGTATTATTTTAAAAGTCAAAAAGTGAAAACATTAAAATATATAAATAAAAATGTCACAACCAGCTAAAGTTAATTTATTATTAAAGGTAAAAATATTTTAATGCATTTGTGTAACCTAAATGCACAGTGTATATAAAGTCTGCAGGCGTGTGCAGTCATGTCACAGACCTTCACCTTCATCCACTGCTCATTCACCCAGAGCAACTCCCAATGCTGTCAGCTCCATTCATGGTAAACAGTGTACAGACATGTCATTATTTTTTATATGGCATTTTTACTGTACCATTTTTTGTTTAGGTATGCATGTACCATTGTTCTCCAATTACCTACAGTATTTAGTTCAGTAACATGTTGTACAGGTTTATAGTCCAGGAGCAATAGGCCATACCGCAGCCTGTCTATAGTTGGCTGTGCCATGCAGACATGTGTATGTATGCTCAGTGATATTCACACTCAGTGAAATCACCTAACCACACATTTCTCAGAATGTGTCCCCATCATTAAGTGATGCATGACTGTACTATATAAATATATTAACACAGTCCATAGGAGATCACTCCAATAATATTTCTGCCTGAAAGAAATATGTGTCCTACTGTTTTGCTTTTATGCTTATTGATTTCCTGTTACATCCCATGGATGTATCTGAGGTGACAGAAATGGGCAATGATTTACTTATGTATGTGCCATAGTTGACCCTTTTGCAAAGTGGATAGGCAATCTACTTATGAGATGCTACAGACCAGCTTCACCCTTTCAAGTCTACTTAGAATTCCTGATGCTGTCTACCGAATGTGTGAGAGGGTATTTGCGAGCAAAGTGTATCCACAAAGAAAAAAATATTAAACACACTATTTCAAGTCAGACTAATTCTTTCATGACTCATTTCATATAAATACATTTTGTTGGTCTTAATACAGGTAAGATAACAATGAATTACTATTTTCAGTACACTGCAACATAAATGGGTTTTGTGAAATTTATGCAAATTACTATATATTCAGCTGAACCATTAAATCTCTTCATTTTAAAATACCTATTCAATTGAACTAATGAAGTTGTAGAACATTGTCAAATAATAACAGGCTACAGAGACAGCTGTCAATATCATTTCACTCCTATTCACATCACAGTTATAAACATTTTCATTGATATTTAGGCGATAAGAAACAATAACAGAGTAATTTTGCACAACTTTTGAATTTAAGAAATAAGTGTAGAAAACCAAATGACATTTTGAGTAAAATCCCTCTGCAGTTATGACATATGATAATTTAGTTTCCAGTACATCATTTCTCTTCCCTCTCCCATCCTGAACAAAACCAACTTCTGTCCCTGGGTTCTGTATTTGTTGCATAATCTACTATCCTCCCCTTCACCTATTTTTGAAGCCTTGTTATATCACTGATCTTCTGTTTTAGGTTCCATGACAAACTTATCACTAATTTTTGTGAGTTTTTTCTTTTTCAGTCTCCCACAAACTTTCTCCCCTGTCCTGGTTGCCAACATGAGAACTGAAATGGTCATGTATGAATTCATAGACTATTGTAATGTTGCCAATGTCTCTCAAACTGCCAGTCTCTTGCACACTCTTCATGGCACCCTGGGACATCAAGCACTGCTTTGATAGTAATCTTCCTCTGCTAGAAAAAAAAAAAAAAAAAGTTGTTTGGCAACTGTCCAATGGCTTTCTGATTGTTTCACATTTAAGAAAATCGATGACATCTGTTGAGGTTTAAGGATCTTTCTTACCTCACCATTCATAAAACTGAGTAAGCTATTAATGTTCACTTCTGCAGATATCACAGTGCCTTTGTTCCTGTTAAGAATATCTTACTTGAGAGAAGTTCAGTGGTACAAACACAAGAGACAGAGATAGAGAAGAAAGATCTTTACTTCTAGGTTCTGGTTAATGCATATTTTGAGGTTGCATAATCATGTCTGAAATCTGCCAGGAAAGGCAGACTAGGAAATTAGGCAGGAGATTAAGCTGTAGTTTATATGTAGACCCCCACCCTCACCAGGGAAATCTCATTTCTGCTTTAACACAAGCATATATATGTAATTTTATGTATAATACATATATATCTCCTACCCATATCCTTCACTTGTGAAATCCTGACTTATAAGACTCTTTCTTAAGTAATCTTTCAGTATAACAATGTTGTACTGCTCTTAACAGCTTTGTCTTCCATTAATTATTTTTGTTGTATTGTCCCTCTTATGACAAAAATTAAGTGTCCATTTTTGCTTTTTACACAGCACTTTTACCACCATTTATAGATTTTCAAACTTACATGCCAATGATTATGTCTTATATAGTACATATAATATATAACACATTACATGTATACACCTAGGTATGCATGAATACATGTGTCCCTGTGCATTATGCCCCACACAACTCTATCACTGTTAGTACATGATATCCAGGCTTATGAGATCCTTGAACTTAAAGGCAAAGATCCTACAATGTTCATCTTGTTAGAATGAGATCCCTCATTAACTCAGAGTATTAAATGAAACACTTGAGTTAGTAACCAAATCGACAAAGAACCAGTTGAATGTATGTCCGATTAGGGACTTTATCATTTTGTTCTTAGATTAATTATATGGTTCATTATACCAGAATGTGTACTTAATTTTAAATCTGGGTTTTTTTTTTTTTTCCCTTAGAATTGGGTTCTTGCTATTTGGTTTTATGCAACTTCTCCTTTAAAAATAGGAACTATAATTTATATATCTGATTTATGGTAAAAAAATAAATAAATAATGAATAACTAGAACATTGCCCAATAAAGAGAACAAATTTTAAAACAAAAAAAGAGATTCACAATAAACCAGTGGCTTTATTCAATGAAAATGTATCACGAATATTTTTTAGCACTACTGTGCAAACCTGTCAGTATATTCTATCCAAAGAACCAAGGTTATCATAAAGACAGCGGAACATTTTTTTCTGTTAAAGAAACTTAATAAATAATCAAAGCACACGGTTATAAATTAGTTCTGATCATTTTAAATAGCCCCTCAATACCACATCCCTTCTTTAAGTTGATGAATTGGCTTCATTTGCTTAAGTACATTTTTCTCTCAAATTTTCATTAAATACATTAAGAAAATTGTGTGTGGGCATATCTTTTACAACATCAGAAATCAGTGAAGGCTGCCCTTACCAAGTTGAAGATTTTCTATCAGAAACCTTATGAGACCAGACTGAGGGAAATCATAAAAGAAAGAAAATATCCTGCAAGATTAGTAAGCAGGTTTCCAGAAAGATTCCCTTAAATTTGTGGGAAAGGGCAGGATATGAGGTTATAAGGATGCTAGTACAAAAGAAAGGGATATCAACTGCATGTAACCATAAAATCAATGAAAACAGTAAAAGCAACCAAAAAACCTAATCATTTTTCTTGTTACTGTTGGTGTCAGGGAATGTGGTTTTGCAGTACTAGACACCACTCTTCCCTCCTCTAATTCTACCTAACAGAACTAAACACATAAAGCTTCCTTACCTAGGCTGAGTATTTTGAATCACAAAATACTTCTTTCCTTATGTCTTTTCTCCTTTGTTTTATTATAGCATGTTAGTGAAAAACTTCTTACGAAGTTCTTAGAAGTATTTCCCCTGGCTTCTTGCTTGCCTAAATGTCTTTACAATTTATTGACCAACTATGGACTAGAATGCAGAAAACAACTTTCTCTTGGGACTCAAGAGCTTAATTCCAATTCTTCCAGTACATATTGTACTTGAACTGCTGGTACGAAAATAATAATCCCCGTTTCATTCCAGTCTCTTGTAGCAAACTGTCTTACTTTCCCCACACTTCTTTCATTTTCCCTTTTCTTTCTGTAAATAATTTTCTTTATCTCTTCTATTCACAATGAGGAAACTAGCTGTCTTTTTTGTTCATTATGGTAAACACTTATTGGCTTCATTGATCTTAAGCCTGTATACTCTGGAAATTTATTTTATAATTTCCTTGTTCACTGTTATCTCTTTTCATTTCTTATTGTAACTCATTACTATAAAGTTAGACCTCCTGGATTATTTCTTACTTTCTGTCTCCCCTCTCTCTGCCCTTTTTTCCTATGATCACATAAATAGTGTCTTCAAATTTATCTTCTGAACATTCCATTGAGTATTTATTTTACAACCATAGTTCAATGTCCAAGACTTCTTCATTGCTTTTTCATTGTTCAACATCCTTTGGACTCTCTGAGGTTACTAGGTAAGTGATGGTATCAGTTGGAGTTTCACCATAAATACAGAAATAGAGAGAAAGCAAGATAAGAAAGAGAAAAAAAGACAAACACAAGAGACAGAGAGAGAGAGAAGAAAGATCTTTATTTCTAGGTTCTGTTTTATGCATATTTTGAGGTTGCATAATCATGTCTGAAATCTGTAGGAGAGATCACCAGGAAGAGCAGACTAGGAAATCAGGCAGGAGATGAAGCCCCCACAGGGAAATCTGAATTCTGCTTTAAAAATCTTTAAACATTCAGGTTATAAAGGATAATCTCCTTTCTTCAAAATCAATTTATGTATATGCTAATCACATTTACAAAAATGCCTTCACAGCAATACTTACCACCATGGAATTACTGAGGACTGCAGCCTCACCAGATTATCATATAAAACTGACCATCATAGTTAGGAAGGATAGCCACCATTTTTGCTGTAAGAAAGCAGAAAGGATAAAGATACAAATGAGTAATGTCCAAGAACCTAGATTCTAGTCAAATCACCCAGGTTCAAATTCTTATTCTTTTAATTATTAATTGTCTTATACAGCTTCTGTGCGTCTCTATTTCCTTAACTGTACAATGGGAATAATAAGAAGAAGAATATCCATTTCAGAAGTATTTGTGAAGATAAGATTTAATACACATGAAACATCAGAACATTACTTGTCACATGGTAGGTACTAGATCAAAGTTCACTTGTCACTACTCTCCCTAGTGTTGCTATATGGATACAGGTTTGAAGGAATTCTGTGGGTACTGTGCTGGGGGACACCTGACCCAGGCAGAGACTACCACAGGTGACTATTTCTTGAGAAATCTTATCTGCAGAACAAGACAACCCTTGCTCACTGAGCTCCTTATTCTTCCTCAACTTTCATAGCCTGCCCCCATCTCTCTTAACCCCAGAAACCTAATATCTCTCTTTACTCTTTGCAAATTTCAATCATCTTTCAAGCTTTTGAGTCTCATAATTCAATGTTTGGAGTTCCCATGTTTAGGCATGTAATAAAATTTGCATTTGTAAAAGTCAATAGTAAAGTCATCTATTCCTGGAGTATTCTTTCTTGGGAAGATAGCAATTGCAAATGAAAATTTAATTTGGAAATATAGATACATAAATAACATGGAAAGAGAGAAAGAGAGGAAAATATAGTTCTCCTCTCCACATTTCCCTTTATCTCCTTTATTTTTGTAAAAGGAAAGTACTACTCTTCTAAAACAAAGGTTATTTTTTATTGTAATGTGACTAAGGGAACCTAATTAAATTCAAGTGTTCATCTAGAATAATAAGGGGTAGGAATGAGAATGATGAAATTCATTACATTTTTATAAAATGATAAAGTCTTTTAAGAGCTATACTACAATAATAATTAAGACAGTAGTTCTAAAGGAATCAGCAATCAATTAAGTAAAAGAAAGATAGGAAGTAGATGTGCATATGAAAGAGAAAATTTAGTGATATTAAAAGAGTTAGCGGCATAGATGGCTTTTATAAAAGTGGAGAAATTTCGGGTTATTCAGTTGCAGCTGTTGAGATAAAATAAAATTAGTTACTGACCTAAGGCATTACAAATAAAGAATTCCCATGTGGAATAAATATCAAATTAAAAACAAGACCAAAATGTATAGGTGAATATATGTAGGCTATATATTGTACTTCCCAAAATTCATATGTTTAAGTACCAACTCCATGACTATATTCACTGAAAAGACCTTTACGCCTCAACTTTAATTAAATGAAAACCACAGCGTTGGCCCTTAATCTGATAGGACTGGTATCCTTAAAGAGGAAGTGACACCAGGGATCTTTGTCTCCATGCACTCACGGAGGAAAGTCACGTGAGGCTACAGTAAGAAGCCAGCTTCTGCAAGCCAGGAAGAGAGGTCCCAACTCTGCTTGTACTTTACTCATAGATTTCTAATCTTAACAAATGTGAGAAAATAATTTCTTTGATTAATCCATATAGTTTATGCTATTTTGTTACGGAAGCCCAAGAAAACAAGTACAAAGCACAAGGAAGATAGAAGAGCAAGTTCAGACCTATGCCACAGCAGAATGAGGAATTTACAAAGCAAAAAGACTTGACTTAATGAAAATTTAAATATTGAATAGGTTAAAGAAAACCTACCAACAGCATTTTAAAAAGGCAATGCACTACAAAATATTTGCGACACATTCTAAAGAAATTTGTGTTTTACAAAGGGGAAATTCAGGAATTTGGAGTTAGCTTTGGTTAACTCAAACCAATTGAAGTCACCAGCCCTTCATGTGGGCTTGTGTAAATGCCCTTGAGTAAATTTTAGATGTTAAAGGGTCAAAATTTTGTTCAGGTCATGCTCATGTAGCCATTTTCTGAACATGAAGATCCACAAAATTTGATTTTCCATATATAGATCACCTATTACTCCTTCCATCACCTTCTCCCCAGCTTAGACCATGTTTCTTCTTAATTCCCTAACTACCCTTCAACTCTTTCCCTTGGGGGGGGGGGGAGGTAGATTTGAGACTTGTTCTCCTTTCTCCATACACTTCACTGCCTTATGAATAAACTCACTTTTAAAAAACTCATTTCCATGATTGGTATAAAGTGTAGTAGGCAAAAATCACTCAGGTACAGTAACTTGGAAGTTGAGTAGACAATTTTTGAAAGATTGACAAAAATTCAGTAAACATGTACAAAAGTGTTCGAACTCAAAAATGACCAAATTAATTACAATTAAAATAATTTCTAATACCATTAGAAAATGTTTTAAATGAAATTTTATACTGCTTATCTAATGAAATTTATTCTTAAAAGAAGTATTATTATTATTATTATTATTTGCAGAGTGTCATCCATAGTCTGCAAATAAAACCAGGCTTGGTTGAGCTATCAGACACGGAAATCTGTCTCTCAGGAACTGATGGTCTTGAGAAATTGTTCCAGATTGCCTGGATTATGTGGTTTCTGTGCAGTGGTTTGGTGCCAGAATTTGCAGGCCAATGGCCTGGTAGAGCAAAATGGCTCACTTAACTGCACCCCACCCTGTTTGTCACAGAAGAAGCTCCTACTGGTTCCCCTTTGATCTGTACCACCACAAAGAAAATGTGGGCTCCTCCATGTGGGCAAAGCCAGACCCTTATGAATGGCTCATCCTGTCATGCCCCTATTCTCGAGATAATTCTGTCTCCTGTTTTTCTTGATGATAAATAAATTTCTTAGCAATTAGTTCACAGCCAGCCCATCCCTCTGACAGGAACTCTTGTCATCACCCATGTGGGACATGGGTCAATAATTATTATTTTGATATCAGGGATTGAACCCAGGGACACCTACCACTGAGCCACATCACCAGCCCTTTCTCATTTTTTATTTTGAGACAAGGTTTTGCTAAGTTGCCTAGGGCATCCCTAAAGTGCTAAGGCTGGCCTTGAACTAGTTATTTTTCTGCCTCAGCCTCTGGAACTTCTGGGATTACAGGCATGTCCCACTGCCCGAGCAAGAACTATTATTTTTAAGAATAAGTACTTTAACTCTAGAAATAAGCAAAAAGCTTTAAAAAGTGTGTTTTTTTTTTTTCTAAAAAAAAAAATACAACCATTATGGTAAAATATATGATAAAGAGGGAAGGCCCCAAGCTAAGAGTGATGGTTTAGTTTCTTCCTACACTGAGCAGACCCTGGAGCAGGCTAATAGTACAGAAGGGTTGGTAGAACTATACAGGAGGCTCCAGTTCACAAAGGAAAATGCATCTTTGCCTCTAACTTTGTTTGGCATAGATAGTTATATACCTACCACATTTTAAATACTAAACACAGCATAGTAACTAAATTCAAGTTATAATCTGTACCATGCAACACTATATTTAAGGTCTATTACTTCAACTGCTTTAGGAGATAATATGGACACACACACACACACAGACACATAGTATAAATAAATTTCAATATTTATTCCACTCAGGAATTCCTTTTTTGTAATGTCTCAGTTCACATTCAAAAACTAATTTTGTCTGGGTGCCCAGGCCTGTAATCTCAGCAACTCAGGAGACTGAGGTAGGAAAATCACAAATTAGAAGCCACCCTCAGCAACTTAAAAAGAAGATGTTTCAGAATAAAAAGGACTGGAAATGTACCTCAGTAGTAGAGTATCCCTGTGTTCAATCCCCAGTATGATAATAATGATAATAATGATGATTTTGTTTTTTCCAATATCTGAATCTGAACAACTCAGAATTTCTACACTTTTCTACAAGTCACCTACATCATTGTATGTATGACATACTACACTACACACATATGTACACATGTATTTTAGCTTGCACACAAATACAAGGAGTATGATCTAGTGCATATTAGGCCTTACAAAGGAGAATCAAAGGTGTGTTAAAAATGTTAGCAATATGTAATTCATTGCATCATTATTGAATCTAATAGCAAAAATGTCTAAGTTACACTGGGTGAAGAAATTATGTTCACAAATGGAAGAATAAATTATGCTATTAGAAAAAGAAATTTCATGACATGAAATGATATAAACAATAAAAAGGCCACTTCTAACTATGGACATCAGGAAGTATATAATCAAATATATCTTCAGTAAATATGGATTGAGACCCTCTTATAGACCTGACACTCTTTAAAGGGCAATATAATACAGTTATCAGAAGACAATTATTTCAGTGATTTAAGAGAGGTTAAAAGCTTTGTGCAACTGCTGTCTATCAAGGGGCATCCAATGAACAGGTAACTATCAGACTAATGCAAGGTCATATTTTTATGGATCAAAGAAAGGTCAATTATATGTCTTGGTGGGGTTTGACTCAGGAAAGCTATTTTAGTCCATACACCAAACTGGCCCTATTCCCATTTAGTTTGAAATTAGAGATGTAATCGAATTAATTAGCAAAGAAGGGATGGGAGGAAGATGGAAGAGAACAAGAAACGCAAGGGGGAAACCAAAGATTTCATTTAGTTCTGGTCATTTCAAAAAAATCAGTGAACCAAGTGCGTCATCTGTTCTCAAGGAGTCTGCTTGTCAACAGGAAGAAAATGGCAGTGATTAAAATAAGCAAATATGAATGCCAGTGGAAAGGAGTTATAGGAAAAGTCAAAGCACGTTAAAGGAAGACCAAGTAGCTGGGTTCATGCAGTATGTGTCCATTGGTGGGTTGAGGTGATCAGGAAAAGTCTCCTCTGATGCAGGAAGAAGTGGGAGTGAGTCAAATGAGAAACTGGGGCAGGGTGCAGAAACTCAGGGATGACAATGCAAAGCGTTTTACATGGTGCATTCAGAAGACAGCAAGAAAGAAGCTATGCTAACTACAGTCACTAGGTGACAGAGAGAGAGGAGAGGGTTGCCATGCAGAAATGAAGGAGGGAGGGGAGGATGGCAGACTAAATATAGTCTTGTGCATGATAGTAAATGCTGTCTTTTATTTCAATAATACAGCTATTTGATCAGAGGAATTTATGAAGGGCCTCAATGGTTGTTCTAGGGGCTAGGGGAAAAAAATGAAAAATAATTTATTCATTGCAAATGCAGAAGGTTCTACAAAAATGTATTTTAAAATTCAAAACTGAAGTTGTGACTAAAAATGTAAACCATTTTTTGAAAACGCTATAACAAAATCAGGTTGAAGGGATTCAGGCAAGAATAAAATAAAAATCAGCACTAGTGAACAACAGAAAATTGAACGTGATGCCATTTCAATTTACATTTCTCAAGCAGCACATAATATTTTTCCATGGGTACCATGAGAAAATTTTGTGATGAGATTAATATTCAACTTCCTTAATTGCACAATTTCAGAATACATTTTATATACCAAGAAAAACCCTACATAGGTTGACATTTAAAATGACTAATTTTATTAAAAACAAAATACACTTCTACAGATTTCAGCAAAGAATGTTTTTCTCCTTTAACTATTAAACCAAATTCTGGTTTTTATTCCATAGGAAGGTTGTTTATTTATTTTTATTTCATTTGGGTGCTAGTTCGCTTGCTGTGCCAAGAAACTTAAATGAACTAACATGCAGTTTCTCTCTTTTGTAGGTCTGTGCCTACTGATACTAAAATGGAAAGAGAAAAAAAAAAAAAAACTTGACTTCACTAGCTTTTCTAGAACACAAAATTATAAGTTAATTGGGAGGCAGAATTAATGAGAAGAGAATGAATGTATTTCACATAGTTCTTTCACTGAAAATATCACCTTGAGCATGAGTGTTGTTTTATGTTGTCAAAAGCAATTATTGCAAAATGGTAATAGTCTTTTCAACCTAACTTTGTTCATGCATATTTCTGCTTCTAATTTTTCCTTTTTCATGACTGTTTTTAAATTATACTTTTAAAACATTAGAATGAATTGTATTCAAGTGCTAATACAGTTTTATATTTTATTGGTACTCCAAATTATAAAATTATACTCCCTGTTGCAAATAAACTCCACTTATATGCTTTAAAGGAATCACTTTGGATTATTTTCTTTTTGATGTTTTAAGGGTTTCTTTTACCTTCACACTGTTTATTCATATATATGATGGTTTCTTATAAATAATTTCTACTGATACAATACCACAAATGATGGGAAATCTGTTCTAAATAAGACCTCCTTCCCTTTGTATTCTCTCAAATTCTAGATAAAGAGACATAGCTGGAGAGAGAGAGAGACTTAATAAAATACTTAAACCTCTATTTCTTGACCCAAACATGCCATTTTTTTCCCACAACGTACAAAGAGAACAGCAACACTATCTTTCCATTCCTTTTGTCTCCTGACCTATCTCTTTAAATGTCTCAAGTAGGTTTGCTTCTTCATATTGCCAAGGTTATATTTACTTTTTTACGTATGACTGATTTTTCTGTGCTCCTTTTGATTCTAAAACTGAAAGCCACTAACTGACATTTGCAATCGCATGGAAATGAAAACATTTTCACAAAGCCAAGAAAGACGAGTGACTCCATAGATAAGATGCTATCTCCTAAGTCACCAACCTCCTGGCACCGAAAAGGACAGTGTTACAAACATCAAGATTAAATCTGATCCATCACATCCTCGGAATCAAAACACATTTTGCTTATTTCCTCTTTAGACTGATATTTCCATCACCTATTTATTATACGTGTATGTGTGTTTGTGTGTGCGCGCGCGTGTGTGTGTGTGAAAAGATCAGTCAGAAAAATAACAATCATTTGAAAAATCCAATATCACTGATAAATTTCTGGGAAGCACATTCAAGAAAATAAAAAAGCCACAAAGACACTAGGATTTAAAAAATAGATATTAGTATGGATTTTAAAAATGTTTAAAAGCAAAGATAATTTATAAATTATGACAGTAACTCTAAAAATTTAAATTAAACAAACATAATTTACCAGCATTGCACAAGAAAAAAACTTAGATCTGTGAAAGCCTGTCTCTATTTAAATACAGGAATCCATATTTAGAAAAGTTTTCAATCAGGAGATTTACAACTTCACTGAATTCCAACATTAATGAAAATATAATACCAAATTAATCTCAGCTTTTTCAGAGAATAGAAAAGGAGTAAATATTTCTCAAACTTTTTGATGAGTTCAAGGTACAATAGATCATAACCTGGAAATGATACAGCACAAAAGGAAAATTAAGGGTAACTTCTCTATCAACCATAGATACAAAAATCCAATGCAAGTCAAATCAAAATTCAAAGTATCTTTGGTTCTAAAAATTTCTAGCATTTTAATAGTTATTAGTATTCACAGAATAAAAAAGACATATGATTATCTAAGAAAACTTGTAAAAAGCATATGATAAAAATAGATATAAATTTAAGAAAGCACTATCTCTAATTCTAAAACTTTTCATTTCAATAGCAATGAACTTACTTCACTATATTCACAGAAAAAGAAAAAAAATCATGATTATCTAGGAAATACATGAATCTAATACAATGAAATACTAAATGAAACAGAATTGATAGAACCTTATTCACTCAACATAAAAGTCTTAAAGTGAGGATAGAATGGGAGGTTTTCAAAATGATGAAAAATTACCTACAATTAATAGTACAACAAATAATAGTAAATAACTTTAATTTTAAAAATCAGAAAATAGTCAAGGATGATGGAGGTGACTACATTTATTCAATATTATTACACTAGAAATTGTAACTAATGCAAAAATGGAAGAAAAATAATTACAGCTGTCAGGATTAGTAAACAAGTTTTTAAAAAAGCCCAAGTTTTAAAAAAGCAGATATGATGCTTATTTGCATATAAAATAAAGAGAATTCAAAATATAAGTTTTTGACAATACATTCAATAAGATTATTGAAATCAGCTAATGGGATTATAAAATTTAAACCTCAGTACCATTTATAACAATATCAAAAAATCTAATATCTATAGCTAAATCTAACAAATAATGTTGAAAATCACTACAAGAAAACCATAAAACATTATTCAGATTAATTAAAATTCATCAACATAATATTTTATGAGTCAGAAAATTGAATATTGTAAAGATGTCAGTTATTTCCAAATTGATTTATATTCAATGTAATACTAATTCCTACATAACACTGTTGTTTGGTTGATTTGGTTGTTCTTCATTATTATATAAAACAATATTTAAATAGAAACCCAAATTCCAAAAATATTCAAGAAATTTTGTAATAAACACAAAGAATTTAGAATAGCACATACCAACATTTAAAAATGTATAAATATTAAGTCTATGTGTCTCTAAGACAAGGATGGCCACAGAGAATGATGAAAAGAATATGTGAAAATAAACTCATTCCTGAAGGGATATGCTGTGAGAAAGCTGGCCTGATGATAATAGTTGAGTAATGGATTGTACTTTCCATTAATGGATCTGGATGATATGGACTATCATGTTGAAAAACAAAGGAATTTTGACACCAACCTCCAGCATACCCTAAAATGAATGCCAAGTGGATTATAAATTTAATATGAAAATAAAAATAAACTTATTGAAGACAAAATAAAATAGCTTTCAATATTTCATGTAAACATTATTAAGTAATACCAAATTGTGTACTGACCTTAAAGACAATTATAAATTACACTGCCATAAAGTTAGAAACGATGCTGTTCAAAGCCACCATTAAGGGGAATTAAAAAAAAAATCCCAGAGAAAGGAAAAAAGTATTAATACCATGTAAATCCCCAATGGACTATTATCCAGAATATGGAAAATAAAAAGCCTAAAATTTGTAAGAAAATTACTACTCCAAAAGAAGATAAGAAAAATATTTTAACAAGAGTGTCACACAGGAATATACCCAAATGGATATTAGTCAAATGAGGTGCTGAACTTCACTAATCCTCAAGGAAATGCAAATTAAAAACATGTTGGTTCCACCTCCGGGCCATATCAAGAAGACAAAAATAAAGAGACTGACAACACTAATGTTGAGAAAGATATGGGTTAACTAAAGTCTCAAATCCTTCTGATATGAGGGTGAAATGATAATAGAACTTCAGAAAACTGTTTGGTAGCTCATACTAAGTTGAAGGTATTCAGTCACTATAACCCAGAAATCGTGATATAATGACCCAACATATATGATTACTTCCATGCACGAAATATATTTACGGTAATATTAACAGTCGCTTTGTTTGTTACTGGTGATTGCCAAAAACTACAGTGATCCATTACTAGAAGCAACCGAAATGCCTAACAAAAGTGGAATGGATAAATAAATTGCAATTTATTTTACCTCTAGAACATTACATATCAAGGATAGTGAATAAACTCTTGCTACACAAAACACCATGACGGAGAAAATGCAATATTACAATGCCAAAAAAAAAAAAAAAAAAAAAAAAAAAGGAAGAGGAAGAAATGAAAAGAAATTATGAATTTCTTCAAGTTCAAATTCAGTAAATTCTGAAGGATGTTGCTATCATTCAATTTTTTCAACCTGGGCTATGCTTACATCATGTTTGCTTTAGTAAAGCAAACTTTTGAACCATGTGTGAATACTTAAGATTAGTGCACTCTTCTGTGTTATGTTACATTCAAAATTGTACCAGTTGGCAGGTAAAAACTTACCTCTCCAAGCTTCCAATCTATTTCTTCCAATGATGAAGAAATTTATAAAGTTAAGTAGTTAAAATAAAAACAACTTTGATATATTCAGAGTTAAGTGCATAGTATTATAACATCTATAATATTTTGTTGTCTGCTCACATTATGGTGTTACCACTGCTTTTATGAACGTGTTCTACTTTTTCCTTCTTTGCTGTCCTGTTAAGAGATTCTCATTAAAAAAAAGTAGAGGAATACATTCATCTCCATCTAGAATACCACTTAGAACCCAAATTCTCTTCTAACTCTCCATGTCATTTATGTTGCAAATATGTTAATTTGTATTGTTTCCTATTGCTTAATAAATGTGTTTTCATCATCCGAGTTGGATCATAAGAAACACGCTACTTTTTTTGCACTTCTGAAAATGCACTACCTTCCTTCTTGTTTAGGACCTTCAAACCTGAGCACGAATTGTCTTCAGTCGGCATAATCCATCTCCACCTCTCTGCCTAACTGGGCACCTGTAAAGTGGCACAGTTTCAATTTATGAGCTGTCTGAATGAATTCTCTTCTTGTCCTAATTTCCAGAGTGACAATTTTCATATTAACACATACTCACCTAAATACTCCTAAAATGAGAAATAAGTTTTGTTAATAATCATCACAAACACAGAAGCAAGCAAATTGCCTCACTTCCAGTGGATGCTCAAATATTTATTGAATAAGTAAATATGAAGGAAGGTTATCAATTAGGGCAGTGATTAGATATAAGGAATGAAAACAGGTGAGTTGTAACTTCAACAACTAGGTATCGCATGAAAATGCCTGGCGTGGGCAGTGTTTTCAATGGCTCAGTGATTCTGCATAGCTCTCAAAGGACTAGGCTCTCATATATTCCTCTTGTGTGTCTTCCTACATGATTTTTCAAGTATTTTGCAGTAGGCCAACACATCATCCTATTTCTTAGAATAGAGAGTGTGTATCACTGAGAAGAAAAAAGTTTACTAGAAACTCAAAGAAAATGTCCAGAATGAGGTCATATTTTCACCCCTGATACAAAAAGGAATGAGAAAGTCCATCTCACACTGTGACACTGTATGGTGGGAGAGGGACAAGAGAGATAAGAAGTAGAAATGTCTTTTGGGTAAACCAATGAATCGTCTACCAAGCCCCAAAGGCAGATTTTCATATATCACTGTGGACATATAGTAATGTCTAGTAAATAATCATTGGTGGATTGGTGAATTTTCTGCTCTTTTATAATACATACTCAAAACAGCATCAAATCTAACAACTTTCCTTAAAGACAAGAACAGCATTACACAACATTGCAGCCCCTTTCATGTCCAGTCACAAGAATATGTCTAAGACAATGAATCATGCAGAGAAGATAATAAGTTTCTACTAAAATAAAATAAAAACAAAATAAATAAAGCAGGGTATAGCAAATTATCATGTAATTTCTTCCTGACTTTCATTATTCCCTTTTGCTCTATCTCAGATATCATTTATTTCTCATTCAGCATGGACAAATCGAGCTATGGGATATTAGATAACAACTGCAATTTTAAATCATCTCATAGTTCACAACTTCAGGGGACAGATTATGACAGAATCAAATTAGCCTATCTGTTTTAATATAATAAAATGAGTTCACTCTTACCTTTGTCTACTGCTGGACATATATTATCCATTAATTTTGTAAGGTCCAGATTCCAAAAACGTAGTCTTACATGGTTAATGTCTCTCATTCTGGAATTCAAGGTTAGACAAATCATTAAATAATTTGAGAGATTTCTGAATATTATGCCACGGGAATCCAATATGATTTCCTTTTTTGACATTGGAAGACCTACATCACTTAGAATCATTGTAACTAATGCATTAGTTTAATAATTTAAAATTACACTATTGAATGACTCACTAATTTTAGTCCTGTCATCACTCTTCCATAAAAATGGATTATCAGAGAAAAAAAAATCAAGGTTTTTATATGGAATAAATTCACTGCCTAGATAGTTTGAGATTGCTAATGAGTAGTGACCTTGATTATCTGAGTTCAAACTTCTGATTATGTTTTCAAAATATGAACAATAAACTAAGAACAATAAGGAGAATAAATTCTCCAAATTTGATTACTTGTTACACAATGCTTACTGAAAAAATAGGCTGTATAGTCAATGAACAAACAAATCCATAATCTTACCAAGGGTAGATAATTACATATGGTGCTCAGTTGTGACCTCGGGTGAGGTCATGTTGCATCTGTCTTTGTAAATACTTTTTGTATCTATGTGACTACTGTGTTTAGGTGTTCCTCCTCCGTGTCACACCACCTTGACCAAAGATACATGTATTGGATCCTGGACCCCAGGGAGGGTGGGGTGTTGAAGATGATGTGTGGTGGGACCTAACAAGAGGTCTTTAGATCAGGTAAGGGAGTGACCTTTAAAGGAATTAAGGTTTTTCTCCTGGAATTCTGGCTAGTCTCATGAAAGGATTGTTGCAAAAGTCTTTCTCTGGCTTCCTATTCTGAGATGTCATCTCCTCTTCATAAGCCTGCTTCCCACCATTGCATTCCACTGTGATGTGATGCAGCAAAATGCTGTGGGGGGCAGGCTTCACAATAAACGGGCTTATTTAGCTACATTATTTAGAATAAATAAGCCTGTTTACTTTTAAAGAGTTTTTTAGCATAGGAAGGCAAAATGGAATAATATAGTAAATAGATACAATCATGTGTTTCTAATAGTTACTTTTAATAGCTATAATTATACAATTGACATATAATTACAGCTATCTTTATTATTTCCTAATATATATTTCCAAAACCAAATGACTTTAAATTATTTTGAATGATGTTATCAAACTGCATGCGAGAGAAATAAACCAATCCCAACAACCAAAGGCCAAATGTTTTCTCTGTTAGATGAATGCAAATCCATAATGACTGGGGGGGCAGAGAAGAGAAAAATGGAGGAACTTTGAATTGGGCAGAGGGGAATGAGGGAGGCTGAGTGGGCACGGGAGTGGGAAAGATGGTAAAATGAGACTGACCTCATTACCCTAGGTACGTGTATGATTGCATGAATGGTATGATTCTACATTGGGTACAACCAGAGAAAAGAAAAGTTGTGCTCCATTCCTGTACAATGACGAAATGCATTCTGCTGTCATGTGTAACTAATTATACAAATTAAAGAAAAAAATATCTGCATGCTAGAAAGATTTAACCGAAACATTTCCCCTGAATGGTGACCATGCTGTACATTAGGTCTTATTCCTTTTTCTGAGTTTATTTTTTAAAAGACGAATAGTTAATTTTGGAATGATGAAATTCAAGTATGTTAAAAATTTATATCAAGGGTTAATGACTTTTAGTAAACTTTGTGAGATCAGGGAACCTGTGCATATATCACTGTTCATTTTGATATATAATATAGTGTACACATGTAATGAACATTTGTTATATATTTATTAAATAAATGATTAAATGGATGAATAAAAATTTTCTTTTTTCCAATTGCTAATTTATATCTCAGCAACAGTGTTCTCTTTTGGGATATTATTACATTTCTCTTTTTGAAATAAAATATATTTTTATGTATTTCTGAGCTCTACCCTTTTTCACACGTTGTAAATATTTTTCACTGACTGCTTGTTGTTGCTTTTTTCATATTATTTATTAAATTTAATTCCAAATTGGCATAATTTTTTCTTTTCTTTTCTTTTCTTTTCTTTTCTTTTCTTCCTTTTGGTACTGGGAATTGAACCCAGGGGTGCTTAACCATTGAGTCACAAATCTACCCCTGTTTTACGTTTTATTTAGAGACAGGGTCTCACTAAGTTACTTAGGGCCTTGCTAAGTTGATGAGATTGCCTTTGAACTCACAGTCTTCCTGCCTCAGCCTCCTGAGCCACTAGGATTATGGGTGTGGGCCACCACTCCCGGCCGCATAAATTTTTCTAAGGTCAAAAGTATCCATGGAATCACACACACACACACACACAGACACACACACACACACACACACACACACACACACTGCATGTGAACATTTGCATAATTTTAGTCTATTAAAGAACTGACTCAAACACAGGAACAATAAAATAACATATTAGTTGGTGTAAGTGTATAAAAATAGTGCTCCCAAAAGACCCACTATAAGTATTAAAAAGTTACAAAATAAATGGCAAACAGAAAACTACGTTTTAAATACCTGCGAAGAAATGTTATCAAATTTTATGAAAATGTATTCCTTGAGTTTTGTAGAAAAAGAATCCATCTTTAAAAAGAGGGGGGTACATAGGATAAAAGAGGGACTTCACTGAAGAGATTTTGGCCAATGAATTTTCAGCTTCACGAAGTTAATGAATGCAAATAAAATAGAAATGCAATAAATCCAATCACAGCATGACTTCTCATGGTCAAAGTCTAAAATAATTACCATGTTCAAAATGACTATGACTGTGGGAAAATGAAATGAATACACCCATTCACTATTGTTGGAAATGAAAATCAGAGCAAATAAATGTACTGAGAGTTTTAAATGTGTAGCAGGGAAGTGGCAGTACTGCGGATGTGGATTTGAATCATTTAATTCCACAGCCTCATTCGAGTGAGAGAGTGGCACCGGCCTTTCCTGAAGAGTAAGGAGAAATGAAAGGAAATGCATGAAACACAGGTGAACACTGATAAGGAAACCTCGAGTTCTTCTTGCAGATATGGATGGGACACAGGATTAATTTGTAAGCAAGCATCAAGACTGTAACAATTAGATCAGTTCCTAGGGACAAACAATTCTCGGAAAAGGCACAATCAGCTCACAAAGGAAAGGAAACAGTTTCCTAATTATGTAGTTGTTGGCAAGGCCATCCTGTTCACAGAAAGGGCACTATACTATTTAGAACCCATAGCATTATAATTCCTTCTCCCCTGCTACAGGACATCAAAACTGTCCCATTCTTGATGGTTGTCCCTCTTATTAACTGCTCCCTAAGCTACTCAAGGTTCTGTAGATGCTTGGAAATTACAACTTGTGAGGGGTAAATTCCATTTTAAATAATAATTTGCCTCTAACTAGTATATCCCAATTTTTGATGAAAATTAGAACCATCTGGTGACTTTGGAAAAGTAGAATGTCTGGGGCCCTCAGACACACATCTGAATACTGGGAGTTGTAGGGGGAAAGAACTGAGGAATGTTTTTAAAGCTCAGCAAGGAAGGAATGATGGTATGTTAGACATAAAAACTGCTCAAGAGGAAAAGAATACGGTAATGCTCTTCGAGATTATCTGCTTATTTAATCTGTATGTATTCTTAAGGCTTAGAGTATAAATGTTACCTAAAATCTCATGTGTTGAAAACTTAGTTCCCAACTGATGTTCTGGGGGGGGGGGGGGCGGGGGGCAAGGGGGCGGGCAGGGAATTTAGGAGGTGGGAACTTGTCAGAGGAAGTAGTTATTGGGGCTGTACACTAGAAGAGTAGAAGAGTACATTGGGACTCTAGCCACTAGGTTCTCCTCTTTTTGCTTTCCATTTGCTATAAGGTCAGTAGCTTTGCTCTGCCATGTGTGTCTGCCTTGTTCTTCCTCTGCACAGGTCCAAAGACACTAAGGCCAACTAACCATGAACTGAATATCCTGAAACCATGAACCAAAAAAAAAATATTTCCTCCTTTTAAGTTTTTCATCCCAAGTATTTGTACTGGTGATAGAAATCTGACTTACATATCTGTTGTTGATATTCTGTTTACTATCCACAAACAATAGCAGAATATGTTCATCAAAATTTAAATAGGACTAAAGTTTGTCTTTTACTTCTTCCAAAAATCTCTTCTATTTCCTCAATAGGATCTTGTTGATGCCATTCAGCCAAGGAAGAAACAAAGGAGAAGATATACCAATAAGAGTCATGAAGTGTCTCAGTAAGAAGTTATTCAAAAGGACCTGTTTGATAGGTTACTGTCTTATATCCGAATTCTGGATAATGTTTAAGCATGGCTTTGTTCTAGGCCAGATGACATCAACAAGCCAGTGCTGATTCTATAACTATGTATCTGATTGAATGGTATCAGAGATGAGGAGGGACAAGGTAGGGTTAGAGCTGTGATTGGCAGAGAAGCAGCAGTCATATGAGGGCATCCCAGGAACTCATATGAGGGCATCCCAGGAAATAGAAAGACACCACTTTTCTTGCATTCAATGATATAAATGTGTAAACTCATTTCAAAATCTTTTTGAGAAGAGTACCCCACAGTAATCTATAGCCATAGGAGTCCCAGAGAATTACTTCTCCAGACTTTGTTTCACTGTGTTTAGTTGTCAAGGCACTCAGAAGTCACTGCAGACTTGGTTCAAGAAAACCTGGGTACTGTACTACTCAAGCAAGTGACAAACCTTGGTGTCATCCACATGATGCTAGTTTTGTGGGCATGCCGAATACAAGAGGTATAGGGTCATGGAAGCTTTTGCCAGGATTTCAAAGGAAGGCTAGGATCCAAGTAATATTTGGCAGTTTTGGACTCCCTGCAAGCATCCCCTGGCAGGGCAATTCATGAAGCTGTAAGAGTAAAGCCAAAGCTGCAGTGAAGCTGCAGGAAGCTGGAGACTCCAGAAATGTGAAGTGTCTGCCAAGGAAAGCTGCAGGTAGTAAGCAGAGCCAGCCAACAAAGGTGACCATGTGGACTGTAATCAGCAAGGTCATAGGGATGGGACCACCCAAGCCCCTTGAAGTTCACATTATGCCATTATGTGTCCTGATGCTGGATACAGAGATACAGGTTTTAATGTTTTCCCTGCTGGGTTTTGGTCTTGCCATGGTCCGATTCTTCATTAATTTCTGGTTACTCCTTTTTAGAATGGGAAGGTTTACCAGGTGTCATTGTATCTTGAAATTATGTAACTTGCTCCTTTGATTCTTACAAGGACTCAAAGCTCATTTTATCTGGAGTCTCAGAAGAGACTCTCGATTTGTACTTTTGAGCAATGCTGGAACTGTTAGAACTTTAGGACTCTGGAAAATGGACATTTTATCTTATAAGATGGAAAAGAGAGTTTAGGGGTGACAGATGGAATGCCATAGTTTGGATAATCATCCCCCAAAGGGCTGTGTGTTAAAGGCTTGGTCATCAGATCATTTACTATTGGAAGATTTTGGAACCTTACGAGGTAGAGCCTAGTTAGAGGAAGTTAGATCAGCGGGGTCATTCCCTTAAAAAGGGCACCTTTCTCTCCTCTTGCCTCTGGGCTAACATGAATTGAGGAGTTTCTTCTGCTACACAGTTCCTGCCATGCTGTTTTGCCTCATCACAGGCGCAGTGCAAAGGAGACCAAGAAGGCATGATGTTAACCTCTGAAACTATGAACCAAAATAAACCCTTCCTCCTTATAAGTGAATTTTCTTGGATATGTTCTCACAGTGATACAAAACTGACTAACAAACCTGTAAGGTATATTAAATTAGGAGGACTGAAATTTGTTTTAATTTTTATTAAAAAAAAGCTTCTAAAATATCATCCAAAGGGGATATGAATAACATATTTTACATATAATTTGGTAGAAATAAAGCTGGAACTATCGCTGACTACTTAACTGTGATGACACTGTCCATGAAACTCAAACTCGGAAAATTCAAGAAACATTATTTCACCCCTTTTATAAACTCGCACATTCTTTCCTGTTTACACACTGGGCCTGGACCTTTATTTATCTCTGATGACTATTTCCCATTTGTCATTTCATAAATTTTTCTGGCCTTAAAACAAATTCTGTACAAAAAATTATATATCATGTTTTCTCTACTGCTTTCCTGGTCCCAACATCTCAAAACTGTATAAATTATAAGTTCTAGAAAAGCAGATAATCTATATAATACAAAAGTATGCACAGTGAAGAAATCAAACAAACAAAACTGTGATAGTCAAATAGTTATCTTTTTTTCAAATAATTTTCTATCTTATCCCTCTCCTCTCTCTCCAGCTACACATATATCTTCTCTCACTCTCTCTCCACCCTTATAAGTCATGATATTTTTGCATTTTCAGAAGCAAAAATTCAGACTTAGTCTATTTTCAAGAATATTTGGTGTTCTCTCAGTAAATACTGAATCCCAAATACAAATATTTGATCCACTTCGATCTGTGGGCTGAGATCTCTGAACTCATCACTGATGAATAAACATTTCCTCCTCTAAAATTGTTCTTGTTGAGTCTTTTAGTCACAGCAGCAAATAAAAACTGACCAAAACAACATACAATATAATATTATTCAACCATGACGGGTTCAAATAGTATTATTTGCAGCAACACAAGTGAACGAAAGATCATTATGTTAAATGAAATAAACCAGGCCCAGAAAGGCAAATACTGTATGTTCTCACTTATATGTGGACACTAAAAAGATTTTATTGAAAAAAGTAGAATAGTAGATACCAGAATCTGGGTAAAGTGTAAGTGAGAGATGAGGAGGATAAAGAGAGGAGGGTTAATGTGTACAGAAGTGTATCAGGATAGGAGGAATAATTTCTAATTTCCCACCACACAGTAGGATATTATGATTGAGAGCAATCAATTGTACATTTCAAAACAGATTTTGAAAGTTCCCAACAGAAAGAAATGAAAAATGTTTGACTTAATTGATTTGTCCATCATCCTGATCTGATCACACACATTGTATATATGGACTGATATGTCACACTTTACTCCAAAAATACGAAAAATTACTGTGTCAATTAAAAATAAAAATACATTTCAGAAAGGATAAAACAAATTCTTATATATCATTAATAAAAGGACAGATAATTCATTTTAAAAAATGAGCAAAGATATAAATAGGAAACTTTATAAATAAATATATATTGATTGCTAATAGGCACTTGAAGATATATTCAATATCATTAGTTATAAAATATGTTCAAATTAAAACCATAGTCATCATTATATCTTTTTTTTTTGTTTTGTTTTTTTTTGTTTTTTCTTTTTTTTTTTTTATTGTAAACAAATGGGATACATGTTGTTTCTCTGTTTGTACATGTCGTAAAGGCATACCATTTGTGTAATCATAAATTTACATAGAGTAATGTTGTTTGATTCATTCTGTTATTTTTTCCCTTCCCCCCACCCCTCCCACCCCTCTTTACCCTCTATACAGTCCTTCCTTCCTCCATACTTGCCCCCCTCCCTGACCCTAACTCTAACCCTAACACTAACCCTTCCCTCCCCCCCATTATGTGTCATCCTCCACTTATTAGTGATATCATTCGTCCCTTGGCTTTTTGAGATTGGCTTATCTCACTTAGCATGATATTCTCCAATTTCATCCATTTGCCTGCAAATGCCATAATTTTATCATTCTTTATGGCTGAGTAATATTCCATTGTATATATATATACCACAGTTTCTTTATCCACTCATCAATTGAAGGACACCTAGGTTGGTTCCACAGTCTGGCTATTGTGAATTGAGCAGCTATGAACATTGATGTGGCTGTATCTCTGTAGTATGCTGATTTTAAGTCCTTTGGGTATAGGCCAAGGAGTGGGATAGCTGGGTCAAATGGAGGGTCCATTCCGAGTTTTCTAAGGAATCTCCACACTGCTTTCCAGAGTGGCTGCACTAATTTGCAGCCCCACCAGCAATGTAAGAGTGTACCTTTCTCCCCACATCCTCGCCAACACCTGTTGTTGCTTGTATTCTTGATAATCGCCATTCTAATTGGGGTGAGATGGAATCTTAGGGTAGTTTTGATTTGCATTTCTCTTATTACTAGAGATGTTGAACATTTTTCCATATGTTTGTTGATTGCCTGTAGATCTTCTTCTGTGAAGTGTCTATTCATTTCCTTAGCCCATTTGTTGATTGGGTTATTTGTATTCTTCGTGTAGAGTTTTTTGAGTTCTTTATAGATTCTGGAGATTAGCGCTCTATCTGAAGTATGATTGGCAAAGATATTCTCCCACTCTGTAGGCTCTTTCTTCGCATTGCTGATAGTTTCCTTTGCTGAGAGAAAGCTTTTTAGTTTGAATCTATCCCAGTGGTTGATTCTAGCTTTTATTTCTTGTGCTATGGGAGTCCTGTTAAGGAAGTCTGATCCTAGACCAACAAGGTGAAGATTTGGACCTACTTTTTCTTCTATAATCTGCAGGGTCTCTGGTCTGATTCCGAGGTCCTTAATCCATTTTGAGTTTAGTTTCGTGCATGGTGAGAGATATGGGTTTAGTTTCATTCTGTTGCATATGGATTTCCAATTCTCCCAGCACCATTTGTTGAAGAGGCTATCTTTTCTCCATTGCATATTTTTGGCACCTTTGTCTAGTATGAGAAAATTGTATTTATTTGGGTTTGTGTCCGTGTCCTCTATTCTGTACCATTGATCTACCTTTCTATTTTGGTACCAATGCCATGCCGTTTTTGTTACTATTGCTTTGTAGTAGAGTTGAAGATCTGGTATTGCAATACCCCCTGTTTCACTCTTCCTGCTAAGGATTGCTTTAGCTATTCTGGGTTTCTTATTCTTCCAGATGAATTTCATGATTGCTTGCTCTATTTCTGTAAGGTACGTCATTGGGATTTTAATTGGAATTGCATTGAATTTGTATAGCACTTTAGGTAGTATGGCCATTTTGACAATATTAATTCTTCCTATCCAAGAACATGGAAGATCTTTCCATCTTCTAAGGTGTTCTTTAATTTCTTTCTTTAGTGTTGTATAGTTCTCATTGTAGAGGTCTTTCACCTCTTTTGTGAGATTGATTCCCAAGTATTTTATTTTTTTCGAGGCTATAGTGAATGGGGTAGTTTTCCTAATTTCTCTTTCCGAAGATTCATCACTTATGTATAAAATGCGTTGGATTTATGGGCATTGATCTTGTAACCTGCTACTTTACTGAATTCACTTATGAGTTCTAAGAGTTTTCTGGTGGAATTTCCAGGTTCCTCTAAATATATAATCATGTCATCAGCAAACAGGGATAGTTTGAGTTCTTCTTTTCCAATTCGTATCCCTTTAATTTCTTTGGTTTGTCTAATTGCTCTGGCCAGAGTCTCAAGAACGATGTTGAATAGAAGTGGTGAAAGAGGGCATCCCTGCCTTGTTCCAGTTTTTAGGGGGAATGCTTTCAGTTTTTCACCATTTAGAATGATATTAGCCATGGGCTTAGCATAGATGGCCTTTACAATGTTAAGGAATGTTCCCACTATCCCTGTTTTTTCTAGTGTTTTGAGCATGAAGGGGTGCTGTATTTTATCAAATGCTTTTTCTGCATCTATTGAAATAATCATGTGATTCTTGACTTTAAGTCTATTAATATGGTGAATTAGGTTTATTGATTTCCTGATGTTGAACCAACCTTGCATACCTGGGATGAAGCCCACTTGATCATGGTGCACTATCTTTTTAATATGTTTTTGTATGCGATTTGCTAAAATTTTGTTGAGAATTTTTGCGTCGATGTTCATTAAGGATATTGGTCTGAAATTTTCTTTCCTTGATGAGTCTCTGTCTGGTTTAGGTATCAGTGTGATATTGGCTTCATAGAATGAGTTTGGGAGGGTTCCCTCCTCTTCTATTTTATGGAATACTTTGAGAAGTATTGGAATGAGCTCTTCTTTAAAGGTTTTGTAGAACTCGGCTGAGAACCCACCTGGTCCCGGACTTTTCTTTGTTGGAAGGTTTTTGATGACTTCTTCTATTTCAGTACTTGAAATTGGTCTATTTAAATTGTTTATGTCCTCTTCGTTCAGTTTAGG
Source organism: Sciurus vulgaris (assembly GCF_902686455.1). Lineage (NCBI taxonomy): Eukaryota > Metazoa > Chordata > Mammalia > Rodentia > Sciuridae > Sciurus > Sciurus vulgaris. The sequence goes on along the minus strand of NC_136475.1, from coordinate 32,829,011 downwards.
CAATTCATATGTCTCTAGAAACCTGTTGATGTCTTCGAAATTTTCTATTTTGTTGGAGTATAGATTTTCAAAATAGCTTCTAATTATGTTTTGTATTTCAATCCTGTCTGTTGTGATATTTCCTTGTTCATTCCGAATTTTAGTGATTTGGGTTTTCTCTCGTCTTCTCTTTGTTAGTGTGGCTAAAGGTTTATCAATTTTGTTCATTTTTTCGAAGAACCAACTATTTATTTTGTCAATTTTTTGTATTGTTTCTTTTGTTTCAATTTCATTGATTTCGGCTCTGAGTTTAACTATTTCCTGTCTTCTACTACTTTTGGTGTTGGTCTGTTCTTCTTTTTCTAGGGCTTTGAGCTGTAGCGTTAGGTCGTTTATTTGTTGAGTTTTACTTCTTTTATTAAATGCGCTCCATGAAATAAATTTCCCTCTAAGTACTGCTTTCATAGTGTCCCAGAGATTTTGATATGATGTTTCTTTGTTCTCATTTACCTCTAAGAATTTTTTAATTTCCTTCCTAATATCTTCTGTTATCCATTCATCATATAATAACATATTGTTTAATCTCCAGATGTTGGAATAGTTTCTGTGTTTTACTCTTTCATTATTTCTAACTTCAATCCATTATGATCTGATAGAATACATGCTAGTGTCTCTATCTTCTTGTATTTGCTAACATTAGCTTTGTGGCATAATATATGGTCTATTTTAGAGAAGGATCCATGTGCTGCTGAGAAGAAAGTGTATTCGCTCTTGGTTGGATGGTATATTCTATAAATGTCCGTTAAGTCTAAATTATTGATTGTGTTGTTGAGATCTATGGTTTCTTTGTTCAATTTTTGTCTGGAAGATCTGTCCAGTGGTGAGAGAGGCGTGTTAAAATCACCTAGTATTATTGTGTTATGGTCTATTTGGTTTCTGAAATTGAGAAGGATTTGTTTGACATACATGGATGAGCCACTGTTTGGGGCATAGATGTTTATGATTGTTATATCTTGCTGATTTATGCTTCCCTTAAGCAGTATGAAATGACCTTCTTTATCCCTTCTGACTAACTTTGGCTTGAAGTCCACACTATCGGAAATGAGGATGGATACTCCAGCTTTTTTGCTGAGTCCATGCGCATGGTATGTTTTTCCCCATCCTTTCACCTTTAGTCTATGGGTATCTTTTTCTATGAGGTGAGTCTCTTGCAGGCAACATATTGTTGGATCTTTCTTTTTAATCCAATCTGCCAGTCTATGTCTTTTGATTGATGAATTCAGGCCATTAACATTCAGGGTTATTATAGAGATATGATTTGGTTTCCCGGTCATTTGGTTCATTTTTTAAATTCTATTTATTTATTTCTTTGACACAACTTGTTTCCTCCTTTATTTGACAATTCCTTTAGGATAATTCCTCCCTTTGCTGATTTGCTGCTTTGTTTTTCATCTCTTCCTCATGGAATATTTTGCTGAGAATGTTTTGTAATGCTGGCTTTCTTTTTGTAAATTCTTTTAGCTTTTGTTTATCATGGAAGGATTTTATTTCATCGTCAAATTTGAAGGTAAGTTTTGCTGGGTATAAGATTCTTGGTTGGCATCCATTTTCTTTCAGGGCTTGAAAAATGTTGTTCCAGGCCCTTCTAGCTTTTAGGGTCTGGATTGAAAAGTCTGCTGATATCCGTATTGGTTTCCCCCTGAATGTAATTTGGTTCTTTTCTCTCACAGCTTTTAAAATTCTGTCTTTATTTTGTATGTTCGGTATTTTCATTATAATGTGCCTTGGTGTGGGTCTGTTGTAATTTTGTGTATTTGGAGTCCTATAAGCCTCTTGAACTTGATTTTCCATTTCATTCTTCAGATTTGGGAAATTTTCTGATATTATTTCATTGAATAAATTGTTCATTCCTTTGGTTTGTTTCTCTAGGCCTTCCTCAATCCCAATAATTCTTAAATTTGGCCTTTTCATGATATCCCATAGTTCTTGTAGATTCTGTTCATGATTTCTTACCATCTTCTCTGTTTGTTCAACTTTGTTTTCAAGGTTAAATATTTTGTCTTCAATGTCTGAGGTTCTGTCTTCCAGGTGTTCTATCCTATTGGATATGCTTTCTATGGAGTTCTTAATTTGGTTTATTGTTTCTTTCATGTCAAGGATTTCTGTTTGGTTTTTTTTCAATATCTCTAACTCTTTATTGAAATGATCTTTTGCTTCCTGTATTTGCTCTTTTAACTGTCGATTGGTGCGATCATTCAATGCTTGCATTTGCTCTTTCATCTCATCGTTTGCTTCTCTGATCATTTTAATTATGTACATTCTGAACTCCTTTTCTGTCATTTCTTCTGCCATGCTGTCATTGGGTTTTATTGATGTAACATCTAGGTTTGTTTGCAGCATTTTCTTTCCTTGTTTTCTCATATTGTTCAGGTATCAGTTGACCGCTGAGATATTGCAGATTTCCTCTATTGACTTACAATGTCCCTGAAGATTTCTATATATATCCCCCCTTAGCCTTCAGTAGGCTGAAGTCTTGGAGGAAGTTGATAATGCAGAGCTCCACAAGGAAGCTGCCTCTCTAGGAGTGGTGGCCTTCAGGAGGGGTATAATCCCTGCTAGTGGGCAGAGGTGCCTCCACTTGTTGACCAATGGTCATCCAAAGGGGACCTAGGCTGCGGGCTGAGTCAAGGCCTGTTTGGGCCTGAGTCTCTGGTTTTACCGTCCTTGTGGGGAAACCTCACCCGGCAGGGAAGACTCACCCGGTGGGGAGGTCTCGCTGGTCAGTACCCTCCTAGAGGTTCCCCTCAATTACAGCTACCGCCTGGGCTGGGCTGCCTTCCTCTGCAAAGTTCTCAGGGGCCCGGCCCTACCTCCTGGGCCTGGGAGCCTCACCCTTCGCAGATGAATCTCCTTAGGCTGCCCCTCCTCAGAGAATATGCCCTCAGGCCTGGAACCTTTGCTCCGCCCTAAGCCTGTCTCTGTGCGGCTCTTCCACCCAGAAGCCTCCTAGATCCTGTGACCCTGCTCTGCCCCTAATTGCCTGGCTATGCGGCCCCTCCTCTGAGCAGCCACCTGGGGCCCCGTACAATCTCTCTGAGTCCCAGAGACCCGCCACACGCCTCTTCCTCCAGACAGCTGCCCAGTATTCCGGTGCGGTCACTAGGAGTCCAAGAAACTCACTGCGTGCCTCCACCTCCCACCAACCACCCGTAGCCCTGGGCAATCAATCACTCCGAGTCGAAGTGACCCTCCCCGTTCCTCCTCCTCCTCCAGATAACCCCCCGAGTGTTCAGGAGTGGTCGCTCTGGGTGGCTCTGAATCCACGTGACCCGCTGCACGGGTCCTATGGGCAACTGTCCGGAGCTCTTGGTGTGGCCACTCAAGACCAAGCGACCCACCACGCTTCCTCTCCAGGCAGCCCCCCTGTGTTCAGGCGCTGTCCCTTTAAGTCCAAACAACTCACCACTCGCCTTCTCCTCTGAGCAGCCGCCTGGAGCGCTAATGCAGTCACTGCGAGTCCAAAGGACCCGCCGCGCTTCTCCTCCTCCTCCGAGCAGGCCCCGGGGTTCAGAAGTGGTCTGAGTCCAAACAGCTCGTCACGCAGCCTCTCCTCTGGCAACCGCCTGAAGCTCTGGTGTAGTCACCCCGAATCCAAGCGGCCGCGTTCCTCTTCCTCCTTCTCGTCCTCAGGGCAGGCCCCGGGGTTCAGAAGCGTCGTTCTGAGTCCAAACAGCTCGCCGCGGAGTTTCTCTTCTGGCAACCGCCTGTCTCATTATTTGTTTCCTTAGCAAATATTAAGTTCCCTCCATGTGACATGCCTGTCTTCTTCAAAATAACTCAACCCAATTATTTTTACAGATAAGAAAACTGAAGTGATATGAAACATCCTATGATTCGTACAAGGTTATGCATCACTTACTGGCTGAGCTAGGATTCAGTCATCATTATATCTTAATGGTAAAGCATTTTTAAAAATCCACAATATAATTGACATACCTAAATAAATTAACATTAATTCTTTTTTAACTCTTTTAAATTTGTTTTATTTTTAATCCACATAAAATTATACATATTTATGGTGTATATTGTGATCATTCCATTCATGGATACAATGTGCAATGATTAAATCAGGTAATTAGAATTTCCATCTCCTTAAACATTCATCAATTTTTTTTTGTGTTGGGAACCTTAGAACTCTTCTCTATTCTTTTATAAAATGTATAATAAATTGCTCTGTAGCTACCCTACCATGCTGTTGAACAATAGGGTTCTGCCTCCTATCTAACTGTGCTTTGGTACCTCTTCAATCTCCCTCTCTCCCCTCCTCCTTCCCTCCTAGTTCTTTAGTAATCATCCTTTTTTAAAAAAAAATCTTTTTTATATTTGTTCTAATAGTTGTACATGGCAGTAAAATGCATTTATACATTTTGATAGGTCATACATAAATGGAGTGTAATTCTTCATTTTTCTGATTATACATACTGTAGGATCACATTGGTCATGCAGTCATATATGTACATGAGGTAGTAATGTCTGTTTCACTCTACTTTCCTTCCTACCCCATCCCCCTTCTCCTCACTTCACTCCCCTCTACCTAATATAGGGTAACTCTATTCTTCCCTATTCCCCCACCATTTTTCTCTTCACTTTCTCTTCTCATACCAAAGCTAACCCAGAGAGAGGGGAGAGATTTCCTCACCCACAGTACATCAGAGAGTACTGATCTGCCAGTGAGATGGGTCTCTGAACAACCTGTTCTTTCCATGGAGGTTGCTGGCCCCATAGACCTGGTTTAACCACTACAGGCAATGTCCCTTCAGCATCCAGTTAAGTCACAGGTTCAGGGCTATACAAACTCCTCAAAAATTTTGGGGAAAAGGTTATGTTTACTGGGCTAGAAAATCAGAAGAATTTTTAGCTATGGTTTATTGGACTTTCAGGGGTATATAAGAAAATTACACTCACTTGTGTTACTTTAAATGAACTATGAAATCCCTTAAAATACTTTGCAGTGCAACATGACAAATCTTAAAGCTTTTCTTGTAAGCCTTGCATACGTTGGATAGCACTCCATCCTTGAGTACTCTTCACTTAACTACAAACCTTAATATTAACTAGTGGATGCTTTGTCTATTTTAAATTTAAAGATATTAAATTCTCATTAGAATAGACAAAAGAAGCACAAAGACACTTTGATGATTTTCATTTTTAGTTTCATATTTCAAGTGAAAAATCTTAAGATTTCCACACCTCCAGAAATTTTGGTGGCATGATTTCTGCTTAAACAAAAGTTTGTGGTTTTCTAATTCATTTAATAAGTATTTTTTAGGCAACTCCTTTGTGTCAGGATCTGTTTCATGTTATAGCAAACAAAAAAAGATGAGCCTATACCCTCATGGAGCTTATACCATAATCAGGAGTACATATTAATTAATAATTGAGACAATTACAGATTCTCATAACTACAGTGATGGGGTACAGAAAATCTGGGTGGGGAATGGAGTGGCAGGGAGGATTCCAACCTTAAAAAAAAATTCAGGGACACTGTCTCCAACAGACAATGTATTATTAAGTCCTAACATATAAGTCAGCCGTGAGAAACACTAAAAGAAAGCTCCCTAGATCGAGAAAACAGCATGTTCCCTAGTCCTGAGACAGGAAAGTGATGAGCTACTCTAGGGTCAGGAAGGAGTCCTCTGTGGCAAGAGCTTAGTGAGGACAGTGGGGTGCAGACACAATAAGCCAGATCATGCAGGCCTCTCAGGATATAGTGGGGAATCTGTCCTTTATCTCATTGCCATGGGAGCTAGCTGCCAAAGGATTTTAGGCAGGGTTGTAAGGTCCTATAATTAAGGTTATGTCAGGTCACTCTGACAGCTCTGTCGAGAAGATACTACAGAGGGGTCACAGTAGAAGCAGGAACAGCAGATATGAAGCTATAGAAGGATAAATACAGGAAGAACTTGGATTAGGCGAACACCAGAGATGATGGTAAGAGTTGACCCTGAAGATATAATTTAGATATGAAAAGACTGTTGAATAATTGACAATAATAATTTAATAATAAATAAATAGGTAAATAATTAATTAAGAAGTAGGGGGAACCCAAGGTAATTTTTGGGTTTCTGAGTATAAGGGATGGAGGTGATCTTACTAAAATAATAAGGACAGCAAGGTTTTTGGGAAAGGAGTATCAAGGCTCACTGAGGATATAGAGTATTGCAACTGGATGTGTAGATGGAACAATTGTAAAATATTGTGTAGAGGTGAATTCAGGTGTAAAGATATGAAAGAATTGATCTACACCATATAGGGAGTTTTTTTATTTTATTATACATCTTTTAATTCTTTTTTATTTTTTAATTTCATTTGTTCTAATTAGCTATGTATGATGGTAGAAGGCATTTATACATTTTGATAGATCATATATTAATAGAGTATAATATCTCATTTTTCTGATTATATGTATTGCAGGATCTGACCAATGGGTCAGAGTAATAGAAATACATCATGTCTGAAAAAGAGTATAGTACAGCTAGAGGAGAAAAATGCAATTCCTAAACAGATCTAGTACAAGGAGAAGACTCAGGAAAGAGACTAGACAGTGGAGCTGAGAGGTGGAGGGAACCCAGCAAAGTGATTTTATGAGACAGAAGGAAAGTGATGTGGACGGTCAGGTGTGCTTCAGTTGTACCAGATCAACAATATCCCCTGTAATACACAGAGCAAATGGACTTTTGTCTTCATCACTCTCCTTCTGAGCCACACTCAATGAATTTTTTTTTTTTTTGAGGGGGTACTGGAGATTGAACTCAGTGGCACTCGACCACTGAGCCACATCCCCAGCCCTATTTTGTATTTTATTTAGAGACAGGGTTGCTTAGTGCCTCCTTTTTGTTGAGGCTGGCTCTGAACTAGAGATCCTGCCCTCAGCCTCCCGAGCCACTGGGATTACAGGTGTGTGCCACTGCACCTGGCACACTCAATGAATTTTTACTGACCTAAACATCCACTGGAAGTCTGATGTCTTCCTCCTTAACACCATGCTGGAGGGTCCCCTTCAAGTCCCAGCTACCTCACCATCTTCCTTTGCACCGCATGATGTTATCTTCAGAGACTTTTCCTTTTGTGTTTTCCTCTTCTTCAGATTCTAATATGATTTTCAGATTCTGGTTATATCTCACTCTTCAATAACTCTGTTGGAAAATTGGAATAAACAAATTTAAAAATCTGCTCTGAAGTATGACAAAAAACAAAAACTATCCCTGTCCAGGAAGCTTATATCTCATCACCCATGCCTCTGCATAAGTCTACAGAATTGCTGCCACTAGGGCTCATACAGATCAGCACCAAAATGTCAAAATTCCTTTCTAATATACTAATGCATCTCTTGTTAACTTTCATCCCATTTATCCCCTGTATGAGTCTAACCTTGATTACTCTTCTCAAACTGTACCCCACCTTTGTCCCTTCTTCTCATGCCCAGTTCATTAACATTGTGTCACCCAAATCTTGTTCCTATATACTCTCTAAAGAATGTCCTTCTACTCTCCCTAAATTGCATCTGGTGCTCTGTTTCCTTCTCTGTGAACAAAGGCATTGGGCTCAACAATTTCTAAGGTCCCTTTCAGCTCTGACATTCTGTATTTAATTAGAGCACTGCACTGTGATCCATCTATAAATACAGCAGGAGTTCAGAGGAGGTTAGAGTAATTGAAGAAAGTTTCCTAGAGGAAATGTGGAGATTGAACAGGGTCTTGAGTAATGGGAAGAATTTAAACTGGCAGAAAGATTGTCCCAGGTTGGAGAAACTGCATGAGTCAAAACAGAGAGGTTGGGAGAAAAGATGTGTGCCTGGTGACTGATGAGAGATAAACCTGACTGGTATCGTACCGGCAGATTGCTGGATGGCGAAAAATAAATGTGAATCGAAAGCAAATAATAATAAATAGGAAATAAACAAGCACCCGAAGGTGACTGAAATGAGATCTGAGCTTAGTAATGGCAACAATACTCTGCCCTAGACTTTTAAAAAGTGTTTGGAAACCAAAGGAAAGTCCAAATTGAGGAATTTAAGATGAATTTGTAACTCTACTATAAACTTATTTCATGGCAATGAAGAATCGCTTTAGTGGGTTTCAATATACCTAACGAGGCAGTGTATATAAAATAATCTTTGTGAATTGTTTTCAGGGCTTGACCCATGCCTAGTGGAAGATCCTTAGCTGGTTGCAGTTATGCCAGCAAAAACAGAAAAGCGGTAGCTCGTTCCTCATTCCTCATCAGTGGGGCTGTGTTAGAGCTGAAACAAGGAGGTGTAGACCATGATTTAAATCTTTATCCAGACCTGTTGGAAGGAAGGGAGAGAGGGATGGGACAAGAAAGTCTTTCTTAGGTACACTGTACCCTCTAAATCTTAGCCATTTAGATAACAATTGAACACTACTGAGAACTAAGGGTTAATCAATATTATTCAGTTTGAAACTTAGCCACTAACTATAGAGAAAGCATATATTTTAATCTAGATACTTACATAAATATCTGCATAAAACTTACGAATAGGTGTGCTGTCTTGAAAATAAACTGATGAAGAGAATGAAGTCACATCTGTGTGGTATAGGCTTGGCACAGTTCTAGGTTTAACATCGCACCTTTAAGCAGTACAACAAACCTTGAAACAGGTGTAACCCATGAATAAGGAAACTGATGATCAAAATTCTAAATGATTTTCCAATCTGTTACAACTTGAAAATGGCAGAGCTGGGATATGAATTCAGGGAGTATCATATACTTACTCCTCCATTTCTGTGGGTTCCACATCTACAGATTCAACTAACCATAGGTAGAAAATATTTTTTTTAAAAATCACATTGTTGCTAACATGTGCTGGGTTGTTAGACCTACAATTTTTTTTTATTTCTTTTTAAATTTGTTCTAATTAGTTATATCTGACAGTAGAATGCACTTCGACACATCATACATAAATGGAGTGAAATTTCTCATTCTTCTGGTTTTACATGATGTACAATCACATTGATCTGAAGTTACATAGGTACATAGGGTAATAATGTCTGATTCATTCTATTTTTCCCACCCCTATACCCCTCCCCTCTCTAATCTAAAGTAACTCTATTGTCCCTAGCTGCCTGCCTGCTTACTGTGAATTAGCATCCACGTATCAGAGAAAACTTTGGCTTTTGATTTTGGGGGGATTAGTTTATTTCACTTAGCATGATATTCTCCATCTCCATCCATTTGCTGGCAAATGCCATAATTTTATTCTTCTTTTTAGTAATATTTCATTGTGTATATATACCACATTTTCTTTATCCATTTATCTGTTGAAGGATACCTCGGTTGGCTGAATAGTTTAGCTATTGTGAGTTGAGCTGCTATAAACATTGATGTGGCTGTATCACTGTAGTATGCTGATTTTAAGTCCTTTGGGTATAAACTGAGGAGTGGGATATCTGGGTCAAATGGTGGTTCCATTCCAAGTTTTCTGAGGAATCTCCACACTACTTTCCATAATGGTTGCATCAATATACAGTTTTACCAGCAATGTATGAGTGTACCTTTTCCCCCACATTTCACCAACATTTATTGTTTCTTGTTTTCTTGATAATTGTCTTTATGACTGGAGTGAGATGATATCTTAAAGTAGTTTTGATTTTCATTTCTCTAATTGCTAGAGATGTTGAACATTATTTTCATATATTTGTTAACTGATCATATATTTTCTTCTGTGACATGTCTGTTCAGTTCCTTAGTCCACTTCTTGGTTGGGTTATTCGTTTTTTGGGTGTTATTGATTGGGTTATTTGTTTTTGAAGTTTTTATATATCCTGGAGATTGATGCTTTATCTGAAGTACATGTGGTAAAGATTTTCTCCCATTCTGTGAGATCTCTTTTCACATTATTGTTTCCTGTGCTGAGAAGAAGCTTTTTAGTTTGAATCCATTCCATTTATTGATTCTTGATTTTACTTCTTGTGCTTTAGGAGTCTTGTTAAGGAAGTCAGATTCTAGGCCAACATAGTGAAGATTTGGGCCTACTTTTTCTTCTAGTAGTTGCAGGGTCTCTATTCTAGTGCCTAAGTCTTTGATCTACTTTGAGTTGAGTTTTATGCAGGGTGAGAGATAGGGGTAACAGGAACTTACCTTAACATTGTAAAAGCTATATATGCTAAATTCAAGGTCAACATTATTCTAAATGGAGAAAAATTGAAAACATTCCCTCTAAAATCTGGAACAAGATGCCCTCTCTCACCACTTTTATTCAACATCATCCTTGAAACTCTAACCAGAGCAATTAGGAAGGAGAAAGAAATTACAGGGAAATTAATAGGAAAAGAAGAACTCAAACTATCACTATTTGCTAATAACATGATTCTATATTTAGAAGATGCAAAAATTCCACCAGAAAACTTCTAGAACTAATAAATGAATTCAGCAAAGTAGCAGGACATAAAATCAACACCCATAAATCAAAAGTTTTCCTATACATCAGTGATGAATCTATTGAAAGAGAAATTAGGAAAACTACCCCATTCACAATAGCCTCAAAAAATAAAATACAGTAAAATACTTGGGAATCAACCTAACAAAAGAGGTGAATGACCTCTACTATGAAAACTACAGAACACTAAAGAAAGAAATTAAAGAAAACCTTAGAAGATGGAAAGACCTCCTATGCTCCTGGATAGGCAGAACTAATTTTGTCAAAATAGCCATACTACCAAAAGAGTTATACAGATTTAATGCAATTCCTATTAAAGTCCTAATGACATTCTTCATAGAACAAGAAATAGTAATCATGAAATTCATTTGGAAAAATAAGAGACCCAGAATAACCAAAGTAATCCTTAGCAGGAAGAGTGAAGCAGGAGGCATCACAATACCAGACCTTAAACTATACTACAGAGCAATAGTAACAAAAATTGCAGGTTAATGGCACTAAACCAATGGGTCAGAATAGAAGACACAGAAAAAACCCACATAAATACAGTTATTCCATACTAGACAAAAGTGCCAAAAGCATTCACTGGGAAAAAGAGTATTCAACAAACGGTGGTGGGAAAAATTGGAAATCCACATTTAACAAAATGAAATTAAACCCCTATCTCTCACCTGAAGGAAACTCAATGGTTGTTTTTATACTAACACAAACATTATTTCTGTGTCATTATTTGCTCAGTAACACAGCATAATAACTATATACTATTAATATTGTATTAGATATTATCATAAGTAAATGAGACATGACTTAAAGTGTACAAGAAGATTAGGTAGATTACATGCCATTTTAGACAGAAATTTGAGCAGCCAGAGATGTTAGTATCTTTGGGGGTGGTATGTTCTGGAACCAAACCCCTGCCAATAAATGACTCTATTTCCCTGCCCTGATCACCACCACATGCACATGCACATTTTCTACCTCCAAAGGGGCCAAGTTAACTTTTTTTCCAAAACTCTGATGTTTTAAAATATGGTCAAAAGAACACTTACACCCAAATCATCTGGGAGGAGGTTTCTTAAAATAACAAGGTCACACAGTCAACCTCAGACTAATGTCACTGTAACATGTTCACCCGGTGCTGTGAGTGTCCATTAAACATTTGAAGCAATGCAAACACAACTACTTTCTATAAATCACATAAAAGAAATGTCAAACTTTTCAAACTATTCCACACCACATCCCTCATACTTGAGCCTCTAACTTTCACTGGAATCGAATGTCCCACAATTACAACCGAAGCCATTTGGCCAGAATATTTGACTTTCTAACATGAGGTTTTCAGAGACAAGCCAGAATAGTATCTATGAACCGAAAGACTGAAACGTGATCAATCACTGGAGAGGCCAATTAATCAAAGCTTCAAAGATGGAAAAGTTTTTAATGTTATGGGAGATTAATAGAACATGAACAAGTCAGAAACAAAAAAGTGATAAAATTAAGGCTGATCAAAAAAAGCTCTTAGGAATTCGTCATGTACGTATTCTTAAAATTTTTTACATGTACTTTATATGGAATTAAAATAAGTCCATATTAATGTAGGGCTTTATAAGGTTTTTGTTTTTTTCAAATTTATGTGATTGTGTAAGCCCAGTCACTATACAGAATATTTCCTCCACCCCACAAGATTCTCCTGTGTTCTTCTGCAGCTGATACCTGCTCATCCCCAGCTCCAAGCAACCACAGATTTCTTAATGGTCCCTCTTCTGAAACCTTATATAAATGGACTCATACAGTATGTGAAATCTTTTGGGTCTAGCTTTTTTCTCTCAGCATGCTACTTTTGAAATACATCTTTATGATATTGAGTAGTTTGTTCCCTGTAATTGACAAGTGATTTGTGAGTTCTTTGGTTTTTGTTTTTGCCTTTTAGGAGATGATCAGTTAGATGTAACACAGAGACGCTCAGGAACAAAAACAAAATCCACTTATAGTTCCTAGAGATACAGCGTCGGGGTGGAACATCAAAGGTGTGCGCTCCACCAGGCAGGCGGGGAGCAGAAAGGGAAGGGAGGGCAATTTGTGATAGAAGCCAGTTTTGTCATACTGATGATACATCTGGTTATCTGGAAAGGGTGCTCACCACCAATTTGTGGGAATGAGGTGGAAGAAAATATGAAGTTTGAAAATTCATATTACAAGCATAGCATTTTATTATAAGAGACACCATAGTTTATTATTCAACTCAGTTTTTTTATTTAGTGCTAGGGACAGAACTCATGAATATAAGGCAGGCATCTGCCACTGAGCTCTTTCTCTACCTGGTACTCGGGATGAACATTTGGGCTCTTTCCAGTTTGGTGTTATTATGAATAAAATTGTTAGGAACATTTTAGTCAAAGTCTCTGTATGAACATATATTTTCATTTCTCTTGATCAGATTAATGGAATTGGTGAGTTTTATAATTGTGTATTTTTAACTTAAAATACAAACTGCTTTCAAACTGCTTTCCAGAATGCTTGTTCAATTTAATAATCTTACCAGCAATGTATGAGAAACCCCTGTCCATCTTGTGCTCACCAACACATGTAGTTGTTAATATTGAGTTATCCTAAGTATGTAGAGATGTTTCAAAATATTTTAATTTTGCTTTTTCTTGATGATTGATGCTGTGGAGATTTTTATGTATGTATTGGTCCATCATATATCTCCTGCTTTGTAGTATTTGTTCAAAAGTGCTTTCCATTTAAAAATTATGCTATCTTTAAATTATTGAAAAACATTACAAATAAAACCTGTCTATAAAATCCTGGTCTAGTATGTGTGGTAAATATCTTTTTCCCTATTCCTTGGGTTACCTTTTCATTTTCTTTTTTTTTTTTTTTTTTTTTTTTTTTTTTTACATAGTGCTAAGTAATTATTTTAAAATAAATTAAGAAAATATTTTATTATAATTTTGTTTAAATTTATCAAAAAATAATTTCTGAAGCAATCTAAAATGAGAGGGTACTAGGGATACAGTTCAGTGGTAGAATGCTTGCTAGTAAGTGTGAGACTCTGGGTTCCATCCCCAGCACTGAAAAAAATAAATAACTTTATTTATTTATTTTTTTTATTTTATTGTAAACAAATGGGATACATGTTGCCTCTCTGTTTGTACATGGCGCAAAGGCATACCATTTGTGTAATCATAAATCCACATACAGTAATGTTGTTTGATTCATTCTGTTATTTTTTCCCTTCTCCCCACCCCTCCCACCCCTCTTTACCCTCTATACAGTCCTTCCTTCCTCCATACTTGCCCCCCTCCCTAACCCTAACTCTAACCCTAACACTAACCCTTCCCTCCCCCCCACTATGTTGATGATGTTTGTCAAAGGGCAAAGGTTTTAATTATGATAAATCCAAATTTATCAGCTTCTTTGGTTTAGTCCTTTTTGTATCCTACGTAGGTGTTTTGTTGATGTTGTTGTTGTTTTGGAGTTGGTTTGTTTATTGACCCCTGTACTAATGAGTGAGGGCTTTCTCTCTGGCTTTTTTCTAAACGTATTATTGTTTTAGTGATTGTATTTAGATCTAGTTCCAGTTTAAATATTTTTGTATGGCATGAAGAGGTGAAGTTTAATTTTTTTAAAATTATTTATTTATTTTAATTAAAAATCATAAATTTACATAGGGCAATATTGTTTGATTCATTCTGTTATTTTTTCCCCTTCCCCCCACCCCTCCCACCCTTCTTTTCCCTCTATACAGTCCTTCCTTCCTCCATTCTTACCACCCTCCTTATCCCTAACCCTAAACCTAACCCTAACCCTAACGCTAACCCCTCATACCCCCCCCCTTATATGTCCTCATCCGCTTATCAGCGAGATCATTCGTCCTTTAGTTTTTTGAGATTGGCTTATGCATAACCAGTTTGCTTTCACTATTTTCAATTCCTGTTTAGGTTCTATAAAACATTTGTAAAAAAAAAATGTCTTCACAAATTTATGTATATGGCTAATTCTGGACATTATTCCATTCTATTGATCCTTATGTCTGCCCTATGCCAAAATCACATTGCCTTGGCTTGTGTAAATTTATAGTACATCTTACACTCAATTCATGGGAAGTTTCTGGTTTTGTCTCTCAAATTTGTTTTGGCTATTCTAATTTTTCCCATTTCCATTAAAAAAAAAAAAGTTCTTGGAAAATGACTTTCCACAGAATATGCCTTCTGTCAAAGTACCCAGTCTAAGTGTGCTAACCATACCCTCTCAGGAACAGGTTCCCTCTCAGGAACCTGACTGATAGATCAGAAATAATAGGATCTCATCTATTTATTTCCAATGTTTCTCATCTTAAAAAAAAAAAAAAAAAAAAAAACTTTATAATTTGGATCAGGCTTTTGTTATTTAATTTTACATCACAAACATTCTTAAATATTATTTGAAAATGTTACTTGCATAATACTTATTCTGTTCATGACTTAAAGATTATTGAACACTTGGATTGTTTTCACTTTCTTGTAATTATATAAATAACCATGATGAATATTCTTATCTGGATTATTAATTATTTTGTTTAAAATGATCTTTACTTACCCTGAGGTTATTAACCTATTCTCTTTTAGTTAGCTTCTAAAAGCCTTATTGTTTTGTCACTTTAGACCTACAGTGTAGCTTGTAATTAATTTTTCTTATTCACACATACCCAAGCTCTTCCAACACCATTTATTTACCATGACCATCCTTTCTCCGTTGCTCTGCCAAAGTGCATTTTCATAAATTTAATGTCCACATGTATGTATACCTCTTTCTGGGCTTTAATCAGTTCCACTGGTCTATTTAATCTTAGGGTAATGTCATTTTATTTTGATTAATATAAATTTGTAGTAAATCTTGATACTAGTAGAGGAAATCCTTCCACTGAGCTCTTCCTTTGAAAATTTGTCTTGGCTATTCATTTATTTATTTTTTAGGGGGATATGGGACACTGACAGGGTTTTTCTGTTTCACTTTAAATTTAATTAAAAAAAAACTTATGATGATAGCAAATTTGGAGGGGGTACAGTTCTATGAGTTTTAACACAAGTGTGGATTCATGGAACCACCAGCCAAGTCAGGCTATAGACAATTCTACCATCCCAAGAACTTTCTTAGGCTCTCCCTTTGCAGTTATGTTCTCATCCACCCCTGACCTCTGGCATCGATGTGTCCTCTTTGCTAGAGTTTTTTCTTCTTGAAAAAAGTCATAAACAGAATCATGAAGCATATATCTTTTGAAACTGGCTTCTTTCACTTAACATACTGTCTTTGTTATCCATTCAAGTGATTGCATATATCAATACTTTTGTTCTTTTTATAACTGAGGAGTATTTTGTTGGATGGTTGTACTATAGTTTTATTTACAACTGTTTCCAGGTTTTGGGTATTTTGCTATAAGTATTTGTGTATAATGTTTTCCATAAATGTAGTTTTTCATCTTATTTGGATAAATATCTAGCAGTGGAATTGGTGGATAATAAGTGTATTTTTAACTTATTAAGAAACTTTACTGTTTTGTAGAGTGGTTGTACCATGCTATACACCATGCTTTGTCCCATCAGGAATATTGAAGAGTTCCAGAGGCACAGCACCTGATATTTTTCTTTTTAAGCTTTAATCTTAAAGAGGTATCTTAGTGTACTTTTTTGACTGATGATAACAAAGATCTTTTCATATGCACTTTTGCCTTCTCTATATTCTCTTTGGTGAAGTGTCTCTTCAATTCTTGTGCTCATTTTTTCAGTTAGAGAGGTTATTGTCCTATTGTTGAAGTTTAAGAAGATTTTTTTTATACAGTGGATGCACATCTTTTTCGCAGGATTTTTTTGTTTGTGATTTGAAAATATGTCATCCACTCTAATTTTTCTTTTCTTTTGTTTAAATGTTTTTCACAGAGCAAAAGTGGTATTTAATTTTGATGAAGTATAATTTATGATTATTTTTCTTTATGGATTATACTTTTAGTGTTAAGTCTATCAGTCTTTGCCTATTCCCAGGTCATGAAGACTTTCACCTAAATTTTATTCTAAAAGTTTTGGAGTATAGCACATTTAAGTGAAATGAGTCAAGTGATCTCTTTTGAATTAATTTTTGATTAATTTTTTTATATTAAAAAAAAAAGAAAGAAAATGTCTTCTGGAATTTGGCTTAAATTCCATCATGTTTTTAAAGCAGTTTGGGAAGAACTGATGTATCAACAATATTGAGTATTCCAGTATATAAATAACATGTGTCTCTCCATTTCTTTGTGTCTTCTCAGTAATGTTTTGTAATTTCTAATGTAAATAACTTGCCAATATTTAAAGAATATTTTCCTAAGTATTCCATATTTTAGGTGATAGTGTAGATTTTATTATTTACTTAAGATTTATTTTCAACTGCTTATTACTAGTATGTAGAAATGCAATTGAGTTTAATAGACATACTAAGTTTGTCTATTTCAATTTTTAATTCTAATAACCTTTTGGACAGATCTTGGGATTGTGTATGTGGTCATATAATCTGCAACCACAGATAATTTTGCTGTTCTTTCTCCAATCTGTGCACTGCAAATCTGTTCCTTGTTTCATCACACTAGAGGGTACTTGGGTGCAATTTTAAATAGAAATGGTAAGTAGTCTCCTTGTTATGCTCCCTAAGTTAGGTGGGAAGGCTTTCTATATTTCAGTATTAGATGCAATGTTTATTACTCTCATTTAGTATAGATTCTTTTTATCAGGTTGATTCCATTATTATTTTTCTAAGAATGTTTATCATAAATAGATGCTGAATTTTTTCTGCATCTATTTAGATATTTGAATGACTTTAATTCCCTTTCCCCCACTAATGTGGTGAAACATTGATTGATTGACCTTTTAAAGTTAAACCAGCCTTCTATTTCTGGGGCATATCCTACTTATTCATATATATAATACTGTATCCTTCATATATATTATATATATATGGATATATATAGATAATTGAATTTTACAATATTTTGTGGAGAAGTACTGTGTTTATTTTTGAGGGAAGTTTGTGATTTTTGTTACTTACAAAGTCTTTGTCAGATTTTGACTTAAAATAAGTTGTAAAGTCTTACCCATTTTATATTTTGCTTGTTGCAGTTCATTTGAGTTATAGTGTCCTAAAATGTTTGATTGTAGTTACAATTTGCATTTATAAGAACTAATGCTGTTAGACTTTGTAGTTCTTCTGGATTATTTTTATTTTATATGTTACCTTCTAGAGGTCTTTATGTGACACGAATTTGAGTTCCTTGCCACATATGCATTGGAAATGTTTTTAAGTATTTGATTTACTGATTCATTTTTTAAAATAAACTGTTTAATAAAGTCTAATTTTCCTTTTTTGTTAATCTGTTCTATCGTTTGTTTGAAATCTTTGCTTACTTCAGAATGACATAGTGTTTTCTGTACTTATCTAGAAGACTTATAGTTCTAGTTCATATATTTATGTGTATTGTTCATCTTCTTTTTTTTATATAATGATCAGGAAGGGACTAAAGTTTTTTTTAATCTAGTTTTCTTGTATTATTTAAACAAAACTATTTAACTTTTCCCTATACTATGTCAACTTAATGGTTTAGTTATAAATCAATATTCTTTTCTGTACTGATCTTTTTGTCATTGAACACTTTGATCTTTACTCAATAACATACTGTATTGGTTACTGTAGGAAGTTTTAAAAGTGAGGTAGTATAGTTCACCATTTGTTCTCCTTTCTCAATAACATTTTGATGATTCTGGGGTTTCTAAATACCCACATATATTTTAGAATCAGTTTATCATTTACTGAAAAGAATAAAAGATTTTAATTGGGATTGTATTGAATCTATAGATTCATTTGGGGAAAATTTTAGTTCTTGAAACAAAAGGTACCATATTTTAAACACATTGAAACAAAAGGTATCATATTTTAAACACATTATTAAACTTTTCTTGCTATTTTATGCACATACAATGGATTTTTGGATATTAGTGTTGAATCCTGTGAAACTGCTATTTTTAATTAGCTATCATAATTGTATAGAATAATCTGTATACATAATCATTCTATGAATAATAACAGTTTTGCTTCTTTATAATATTTGTGCTTTATTATAATAGCTGGGATATGTATAGCTATATTGAATAAAAACAATTTTGATTTTAGAGGAAAGGCATTCAATATTGACCATTATTTAGGATATTCTAAATTTTTTTTGAAGAAACCATTTGTAGACAATGTTTCCTTATATTTGTAACTGCTGATAATGCACACTATAAACAGGTGTCAAAGTTTACTAAATGATTATTTCCTGCATATTTACTCTCTAAATATTTTTTAAGCCTATGCTTCCCTTTTCCTGTCTTCTTTTAGGTATTTTGAAATTTTAAAATTTTATTTTATCAGTTGTGTTATTGGTTGCCTTCAGTTTTACATATAATACTTAATTTTTAAAATAGTTTACTTATTTTATTTTTTTTACCACTTCAAGTGTAATCTACCTTACTGCCAGATAGTTCCCATTTCTCTCCTCCTTTTGTTCTTGTTTTATGTATTATATCTATATGCACTGAAAATCTGTCAGGTGATTTGAAGGAGTTTTCTTTTGACTCTCAAATATATTTGAAGAAATCACACAAAATGATTAATAGTCTATTTGATTTACACCAAAGTTTATTTTTTATCTTGCTTTTCCTTCATCTTAATGTTCCAAGTTGTTTGGGTATTACTTTTCTTCTGTCAAAAGAATATTTATTAGCAAGAATTTTAGAGGGCGTGTACTGACCATACATTCTCTTAAGTTTCATTTGAGAAATACTCATATCATTTTTATTTTTGAAGGCTATTTTCACTGGATATGGACATATGGATTGGCAATGGTTTTCTTCTAGCACTTAGAAATACCCAAGCCACTTCCTGCTGGCTTCCATTGTTTCTGATGAGAACTGTGACTTCACTCAAATTATTATTCCTCTGTATGTAAAATGTTATTTCTCTCTAGTTGTTTTCAGAAATCTTTTTCATTGTTAATTTTTAATACTTTGATTACAATATGACTGGACATAGATCTGTATTTATTCCATTTGCAGTTAACTGAAATTACTGAATTTATTGTTTCAGTAAGTGTTGTTTCGTTTGGTGCCATTGTTTTTATGTATTTATTTATTTGTATATTTCTTTTTTTCCTTCTAGAATTCCAACACACAAATGTTAGATCTTTCATAGATCCTTGAGAACTGTTTTTGTTTGCTTGTTTGTTTTAATGTTTCCTGTGTTGTTAAACTTGGATAATATTCCCTGATTCATCCTTAGTCTCTTTCCTCTGTCATCTTCATTCTTATATTAAACTCAATTCAGGTATTGAGATCAGCCCAAGAGCTCTTTTATTTTTTTAATTTTATTCTTTGAATTTTTTAATAAACATATGTCAAGGATTTTATTCAGTTCATTCATTAATGAGGGAACTAATGATGTTAAAGAGATCTGATGAGTTAGATTTTCATAGGAATTTACAAAGTTGTCTTTAGGATAACATTGCTAGGTTTAACCCAAAACTAACTAATGTGCTACAGGACAATTAAATATGAATGTTGGGTTATCTTTTTCAGACAGATATTCTTTGCATTTCTACCAGACAAAAAAATGACAATTTACATGTGCTTCCCTAAGGCCAGGAATTCTAAGGCATAGTAACACATGTGTTAAAGAAAATGTATTACTCTGGACAACCTTACTGTGGGATGTTATTCCAAAATGGTGTTAAAAGAAAGCACTGCCAGCCTATTTACCTCCTTTCCATTTTTTAAAAATAAATTTTCTCAATAACCAAACTGAGTTCATAAGATTATGTCTAGAAAAGAAACATTTAATAAATGTTGCATGATAACACAGAGAATGTCCAGGATCTACAAAATTACCAACAAATAAAACGTGGACACTGTCTACTTATGCTGAGCAGTCATGCAAGGGGTCACTGACACATGACCTATGGTCATTGAAAGCGTAAGATCCTGGGAACATTGGAATAAACTCTTTATACATCTTGGAAAGTCTAAGGTCTTTCATGAGGTTTCTGAGAATTCTAGCAGGCTGATATTCTCATACTCTTCTCTGGCTCTAAGCTCCCACTTCTACTGAATTTGTTCAATTTAAGTATTCTCTCATTTTCTTGCTAATGTTGTCACTGACAGAAAATGGGTACTTTTCCTTCTTTGGCACAACACAAAAATAAAATAAAACCCATTTACATAAGCATTTATATGGACTTCACTAGAAAGTTTAGAAAGATAGAAAAATCTACATTTCAAATGAGTACAATCTAGACATTAGCAATTCCTGTTCCCAAAATGATGCTCCTCCTTCTGTTCCCTTCTCAGATTGTCCCTCTTCTATTCTCCAGCTGATGAAACAACCTATTGCATTATTTTCTTTAGAAATTATTATTCTAATAACTCAAATGCTCAGAGTTTTACCATCACTTTAGCAGTTTATTAAAAAGTGGCCTTAAATAAAATACTGTCTCTCATTTCAGGGAAAAAAAAAAAATGTCCTAGTGTTTTACTCAGCTTTTTATGCTGCTACAACTAAAAGATCTGACCAGAACAATTGCAGAGGGGGAAAAGTTATTTGAGGGTTCATAGTTTCAGAGGAGAGGTCTCAGTTCATAGATAGCTGGCTCCATTCCTTGGGGCTCAAGGTGAAGCAGAACATCATGGAAGAAGAGTGGTAGAGGGAAGCAGCTCACATGATGATTAGGACGCAGAGAGACTCCACTCACCAAATACAAATATATACCCAAAGTAATACCCCTGGCCTCTGAAAGCTCACACTTGTCTTGCAGTGGAAAATATATTCTGTCCATTTCCAAGAGTCCCCATAGTATTGAGAGTTCAAAATTTCCCCAAAGTTCATGTCAAAAGTATCCTCTGAGACTCAGGGCAAGTTTATTGTGAGCCCCTGTAAAAACCAAGTGATTTACAAGTATTCCATATATAAAGGTACAGAGTAAACATTTCCATTCAGAAAAATAGGGGCATAGAAATAAGGGATAGAACCAAAGTAAGACTTATATCAAGCTGGTCAAACAAGTCTTGTAGCTCCATGTCCAGAATCTAGGGTACATAGTATGATGATATTCTGTCCAAAGGATTTGTGTAGCTCTACTTCCATGGCCTTGTTGGTTGCAACCCAAGTGGCCTTTCTGTTGGGTCTCAGCTTAATTCCTGCAGCCTTCCTCAGCGGATGTTTCACGGTACTGGCATTTAATCTTGGGCACCTCCACTGTAGCTTCTACTTACTCCTCACATCTCAATGCATCTCCCTCTCAGAGGTTGCCCACAGGGATTCTGACCCTGTTGCACTTTGCCTCGCTTCCCAGGCCTACCTTTGAACTGCTGGTGGAAGTCTCTTTGATCCCTTGACTCCAGCTTTCTGCATTGCTGCAGAGCCAGCACCACATAGTTGATGCTAAGTTCTGTCGCCATCTTGAGCAACAGCCAAAACTTCAAGGACCCTGGGTGCAAAGTCTCTGAGTGCTTGGGTAACTGAGCATATTGAAAAAACTTCCTCAGTCCCCTTATGAAAGAAGGGCACCTCACTGGTATCTTCAAGAGAATTTTTACTTTTATTTCCTTGAGTCTGAGATGGATATGAACTTGTCACCTCCTGAGACACCCTCAAGCCATCTTTCTCATTGTCTTTGGGCAAAGCCTTTAGTATTTCTTTAGTGGCGGTAACGTCTCACAACTGCAACTTCCTTAGCCCCAGTTTTACTCCCAACTTTCAAGTACAAGTTTTTCAAATCTTTCTGCTGTGCTTTCTGCTCCTGAATATCACAATAAACCTGGCTAAAAGCCTCCAGCAATATCCATGCCACCATATGAATACTGTGCTGATAGAAATTGTTTCCACCAGATTAAGAAGTCCATCACTTTTAAAATCAGCCTCACAGAAAGTCTCAGGATATTGGCAAAATGCAGATAACTTCTCAGCCAGACCACAACAGGAATGGCCTCTAGTCCAATTACCAATAGTGTCCTCCTTCTTCTCCAAACCCTCTTGATCCTTGTCTTCACTGTCCAAGATCCTATTGGCATTTTGCCTTCTGAGCTCCCACCAGAATGAGTCATTAAGCTCCACTTACAACAATCAAAAACATTTCCAGCTTATACTACTAAACACCTCATAATTCCTCTGAATAATTCCAAAATGCTCCAAAAACTTATGAAGCATATGGTTAGGTTAGTCATAGCAATGACCCCATTTCTCCGGACCAACTTCTGTTTTAGTAAGCTTTTTTGCTGCTGTACTGTAAAAGTTCTGACCAGAACAATTGTACAGTAGGAAAAGCTAATTTGGGGGCTTATGGTTTCAGAGGTCTCAATCCATGACAGCCAGCTCCATTCCTCAGGGCTCAAGATGAGGTGAACTTCACGGAGGAAGAGTGTGGTAGAAGGAAGCAGCTCACTGATGATTAGGCAGAAAAGAACCTCCACTCACCAAATACAAATATATACCCCAAAGTCATGTGCCCTGTGACCCACCTCTTCTAGCCACACCCCACCTGCCTCCAGTTATCAGTCAATCCCATCAGGGATTCATTCACTGATTTGTTTAAGGCTCTCACAACAAAATCATTTCCCCTCTGAATTTTCTCATATTGTCTCACAAGTCATCTTTTGGGGAAAACCTCACATCCAAACTTTAAATGATGGCTAATACAGCAAAATATTCACTTACCAATGATTTAAACTGTTTCTTCTCATGGCCAGGAGCTTCTCGGTCTTCTAACAAGTACACTGCTCAAGACAAAGTTCAAGATGAGGTAATCAACACACACTCTCAAAGCAAAAAATCCAAAGGCTCACTAGAGAACTCATTAAGACAAACAATATTTCAATGCACCATTCATTTGTAGTATATAATGCATTAAACTTAGGGCAAATGTTGATATTTTGAAAGAGATTCACCTTTTTTTTAATCACTTCATTTTGGTTATACATAGCAGTGGGAGTCATTGTGACACATGCATACATGTGATAACACAACTTGATCACTTTCAATCCCTAATAGCTCCCTTTCCCTCTCCTTTCTGTCCTCCCTGTAATTCTATTGGTCTTCCTTCCCTCATGAGGAGATTCAGTTTAAACATGACTTCACACAGAACTCTTGGCAATTTTTATTTTATTTTAATTTTTTATACTTTGCTCATCATGAACCTTTTTGTACTAATTTTCATCTTTAGAAATATATTTTCTAAATTTAATTTATCTCAATCAATGAGCATTACATCTCCCCAAATTCCATGTCAAAGCAAGTAGCCCAGCCACCTCTCCCCAACATTTTAATCAGAGCCAAAAAATCCAGTTAATTTGGCATCTTTCTGAAAAATAAATATATAATTCAAAAAAATCTTTCTGAAAAATAAAAGGTGGAGTAAAGGACAATTATGAATAGGATTTAAAGTCTGGTTACTATGCTGGCCTACTCAGAAAACAACTGATAATAAATAACATTCATAGTCTAGGTGGCATGGAGAGGAGGTGATAAGGAGAAATCTGCTGGACCTCAGGTTTCTCTTCTGAAGACTAAGGCGATTGCACTAGACCAAGGATTCTCAAACCTGGCTGGTCCTAACAATGGTCTAGGTAGTTTTTAAAACCACTAATTCTGCTGGCCTACCCACAGACCTTTAAACTCATAATCTCTGAGTTTGTGGTCCAGACATCAGAATCTTCAACAGTGCACCCACCTCCTTGGTACAATAGTCATTTGATTTACACACAACTCAATTTCAAGGATTACCCAGGCCCTTCTTCACCTGCAGGAAGCCATGTATTAACTCTAAATTTAAAATATGCTTTTATTTCATGAGGTTATACTTTTGAAGTTATTTTATTGTTCAGTTCTAAAATTCCCACTTAGATCTTCTTTACAGTCTACTTTGTTCCCGATATTTTCTATCATTCCATTAATTTCAATTATGCATATAATTGCTTGTTGAAGCATTTTCTAACAGCCAATTTAACTCTTCACTGTAAATTCTAACATCGGTGCCATCTCATCCTTAGTAACTGTTTCTAACTTTTCTCCTGAAAGTCAAGATTTTCTTGATTTTTAAAAAAGCTGCTTCATCTTAAATTGCATCCTAGACATTTTGAACGTTATGCCGTGAGACTGAATCTTCTACAGATAGTATTGGCTAATATTGATTAATCAATTATGTTTGGATATACAAAACAAATCAGTTTTCTGTTTATTTTGGTTTCAATGTCAATTCTACTGTCACTGCCTTTATTGCTCAAATCTTTTCCATGAATATAGTAGCCACTGGCCAATCAGGGACAGATGTTTACTCTTTAATTTTCAAAAATTCGGTATGTTGCTTGGGCGTAAAATCCATAATGCTCATTTCAGGGGAGGTTCATATCACTTTATGGATTCATTTTTCTGAGTTCCTCAGTAACTGGGATCACACCCTATTTTTCAGTTTCCCGGAATTCCCCTATTAGACAGTTGAGACTTTCTTTGCCCTTCTCTGCCACATACTCCCTGTTGAGTGTAGTCACCTCGGGGCCTAGCAGAGTCAGTACAAAGTGAGAAGAAGAGCAATGGCAGTGGACCCCAAACACATGGGACCACAGCTCCTCTATTAGAAAGGAAAATTTGCCTCACTCCCTTGAAGGTGCCTGTGGCTGCCTTGCTTTCCCTGTGGCTGTCACCACCCCACCACCCGCTCTGTGAGTGAATTGGTCTGGGTGCTGGCATGAGAGAAAAATGAAGCAAGAGGGAGAAAAGCAAAAGAAAACCAGGATGTTTTCCCCACTATCTCTGAATACTGTAGGTCACTTTTCTGCCCCTCAAATCAAAACAAGAAGTCTTCTTCTACAACTGTTTCCAGTGTGCTAAAATACACACAGCCTTTAGTTGGTTAAGGTTGGGTACAATCATGGTCATCAGTATGGTAGTGTAGCACAGAAGGTGATTGGGTGGGTTTCTTTGTCTTGCAACTTCAAAGTATGAAACCCACAGACATCAGAGGAAGAGCTAAGTATAAGAATTTATTAGAGTAATAGAAAGAAAGCAAAGCTCCCAAAGAGAGATGGGTTCCAAGCAATTTTCTTTTGCTTTTTTCCTTCTTAACTCCATTTTCTTTCATGCCAGCCCCCATACCAAGTCTAGGATTTTTAGGGGCTAATCTGTCCCTATTGATGATTGGCGAGAGGACATGCAAATGTAGGATTCAGAAAGAGTTCAATCAACTCTATTTTGTCTTCTTCAAAAAATCCAGGGCGAGTAGTTTTCAAGACTTTATTAATGTAAGGGTGGATGTGAGGGTTTGTTGTCACAAGAGAAAGTCATGGGGTAGGAGGTAGATTTTTGTGGTTGACTGTTTCTAGGGGTAGCTAAGGAAGAGTCATTGTGGTTGAAACCGTCAGGGACAGAAACAGGATGTTCTCCAGGTGAGGATGGCATTTATATTTTCCTTGTTTTTTTCTTGGAGAACCTTCTCCTTGTTGCCTATAGGTAGTCTATCTTTCTGTGTCTGTATATTTTCAATCGTGATCTTTCCCAATCTATCTACTGCTAATTACTTTTTTTTTTCTCTTAAACAGCTTTTTCTTGCATTCTGTTTTTGTTTTATTACTAAATTCAGTGGGAAAGGCAAAGAGAACTCTATTTTACTAGACCCAGAACCTGTTTAAGGAGTTTAATGCTTTTGATGAGCTACCACTAAAATGTCTTTGCTTAAATGTTTTTCAAATGATTATTTTTGTCAAAATAAATTTTATTGAACTCTGGCATAATTACTGCTCTGTCAGGTATGTGCCTGATTTATATGTTGTGTACCACATCTCCTTACTCTTTATTTCATTATTAAAAATATCTATAATTGAACCGTATAGGGGATATTGTTCTCTACGTTCTGTACATTCTAAGCACTTTCCAAGTGTTAACTCATTCATCTAAAAAATGAGCCTATAAAATAATTATTTCCCTTGTAAAAAACTAAACTGAGGCACAATAAAATTTTAAAGAGTTTGAGTACACAGTGATTCATGAGTTGGACAGTTCCAAACCAGACCTGGTTTAGAGGCTCTGCCTAGGTAAAGTAAGGGGAGGATTTTATAGAATTTATCCAGAAGTAAAATAAATAAAATATTTTATTATTGTACTAGACAACCGGCCATTGCTGTCATAAATACATGAGATGAATCAACTTGATTGAAAAAGAAAAGGATTACCTTGGTTTATGGCTGCAGAACCAAGTTCTCTTAGCCCCGTTGTCTTTGGGCCTGTAATAGTGCCATACAACATAGCAGGAGCCATGTAGTGGTAGTCAGAATGCAAAGAGAGAGACAGAAAAAGGTCAGAGTCCCAATATTCATTTGAAGACTATGCTTCCAACGATCTACCTTCCTTTCATAAAGCCCAGTCTCCTAAAGAATCCACCACCTCCCAATAGCACCATAGGCTACCAAGTGTTCAACTCATGTGTCTTTGGAGAACTCAAAATCCAAAGTATAACAATTGCTTAGGCATTCAATTGCCTTATTTGTTTATCCTGATGGAAAATTCTTGACTATATAAGTTAATTGGCAGCTTCTGATGGATTAGCCTTATGTTTCATTTAATACCGACATTTACAAGGAACAACTCAAGTTTCACTTGTGTTTGTAAATCAAGCAAGGTTTAAACCATTTATGAGACATAACTAGTATTATCTATTCATAGGTTTTCCTGACTTGGGATTCCTTTTAGTTTGCTATAACTTCTTCAATGTATATATGTGGACTATTAAGCATAGAAAAGCTAAAAAAGAAAAAAATAAAATAAAAAACAAAACAAAATCTTGCTGAGAGTAATCCCACTAGGAGGTAGAGTAAGAGCTAGGATTCGGATATTGGCAGACGTGTTCCATAGTCTTTTCTCTTAATATGTTGGAATACTGTTATGTGTTGAATATGATATGTCTCCTCTAAAACTTATATTTAATTTTAACCCCCATGATGTGATATTAAGAAGTACCTTTAAGAGGTGGTTAGGATTCTTCTCTCATGAATGGGTTAATCCATCCATGTGATTAACAGAATAATGAGTTATCTCAAAAATATATCTTTCATAAAAGTCTATTTGTTATGTCTCTTACACACTCTCTGCCTCTTATGATGACCTGTGCCACCTCGGAACTTTGACAGCAAGAAGACTATATCACTAGTGTTACCCTTTAATCAGAGACCAGAATAATGAGCCAAAATAAACTTCTACTCTGGTATGCTACCCAGTCTGTGGTACTGTGCTGTTGGCAATATCAAATCAACTAAAGCAATAAATAGTATGTTGCGTTACCTGCTGAATTTTGCACCCCCTCCATATTCTCATGTTAACATTCTATCCTCCCAAAACCTCAGATTATTACTGTATATGGCAACAGGGTCTCTTAGAGGTGATTATAGTTAAAATGAGGTAGTTAGTATGGGCCCTAAACCAATATGACTAGTGTTTTTATAAAAAAAACATTTGCCAACAGGTATAAACAAAATGAAATCAATGTGAAAGCCCAGAGAGAAGGTGTCCTCATGCAAACCAAGGAAGACCTTTGGAATAAATCTTTCTCTCACAGCCCTCAGAGGAAGCACACCCTCCTGACACCACTGTCTTCTAACCCACAGAACTGTAAGAAAATAAAATTCTGTTGTTGAAGCCACCCAGTGTATGATGCTGTTATGGAAGCCCTGGAAAACTAGTACAGAAGTATAAACTTCATTTTCTTTTTTTTTTTTTTCTCCAATTTAAATAGTATTTTTTTTCTTTTTTTTTTTTTTTTTTTTTCAGCAACATTTTAGAAAGTGCCTGAAAAGTTAAAAGCACTTGATGGATATATGTTGATCTACTGAGATTTGATTTTTTCAGATAAGCCAAGGTAGTTGAAGAGTCAACCTACATCTGAGGAAGGTATTTATCAACATAATTTTCATATCTCAAACTTAGAGCTAGTTTTTACAGAGTGAGAACTAGATAACAGAAGTCAAAGGAGGAGAATAGACTCTACCAAAATAGAAAAAGAAACAGTAGCTAAAGAGCTGAAGGGACTACAGTCACAGACTCCCAACATTTCAAGTTGGGATAAGGCCATCCTTTTTTTCCCCTGGCATTTAAACCATTTGTGCTGAAAATCCAAGTGTATGTTGTAATATATTGATTTTTTTCACAGTTTAAACACAGTGGCATTTCTTTAGCACTTTTTAAACATTTTAAGATCTCTTTCATTTGTCATTTAAAGTCTGTCTTCTGTAGAACCGAAAGGTTCTTCTAGTAACACTTTAATGTGGTTGCCTAGTCCTAAGAGAGATGGTTAGGGAAGTATTGCAGAAGACTGAGGCTTTTAGGATCAATCTCTGAACATGTGTGCTTGTTCCAAAGATTAGGGCTCAAAGGAGATGTTGGTTACAAGTTATGAAGATTAGATCTCATCCCTTGCTCTAATATGATGGCCAGAAGGAAACTTTACAAACCTTATTTTTCTTTATTTGATATTCCTGTGAGAATTAGAAGACAATAAAAATGAAAGAAAGAGAAACTGTCAAAGATAGAAACTAGAGCATAACCACCCCTAAACACTATCAGAGATATTGACTGGAATCAACAAAGAAATATAAGCAAAGAAATAAAAGGCATAACAAACCCAGAAGCTAAGAAATGGTGCTGTTTAGCATACCAGAGATTGAAAGAATTGCTTTTGGTTATAGCATATATGAAGATGGATTAGGAAAAAAAGACTGATATTAAATCTCAAGAAAAAAGAACTTAACTTTCCTGGGAGAAGAGAAAAAGCAGTGAGATCCTGCAAGAAGTAATCCAGAAGGAAACCCAAAAGGCTTGAAATCTAGAAGTCCAAGAGGTATAAGGAAAAGGGGAGGAACATGAAATAAATGAAGAGTATATAATGTTGAGCTTCTTGGTCTGTCTGGGATCAAGAGAAAATGAATCCAGCTACTCTCACTGCAATGGGCCACAGGTCACACCCATAGAACATCAGGAGCACAGCAGTGCCTTTCAGGACCACTGGATTATTCTGGTCTAGTGAGTGAATGGGATGCCAAGAAGGAAAAGCCACATTCACTGCTGATAACAGGAAATCGAGGCTTATGTAAATGGAAATCAAGTATTCCAAGAATAACTTAGAAGAAAAGTAGGGTTAAAATAAAAGTCAATCAACACTATTTGAGAAGACTATGCAAATCATAGAAGAGCCTTCATCAAATTCCTTAACAAAGATAAGATACCAGTGAGTGCTTTGTTAAAATATTCCACAACAATAAAAATTCATCATATAAGACAAAAGTTAGAAGAAAGAGGTACATTTTTAACATAACAATATGAGGAAATAGAAATGAAGTTTATAGATTATCTACTTTGTAATCATAAAATTGAAAAGTACTGGTTTTAAGAAATAAGATCTGGAATAACAAATGATAAGATTATGCAGCATAATATAAAATAGTGTAAGATAAGGAATGTAAAGAAATTAATAATTCAAGGAGGCTTAAAAATATGATACTAGAAGCAATAAAATAACTGACAAAAAGCTAATGAAATGAAACTATGATCAGGAACATAGGGAATGCTGAACAGATATTTAAAATATAAACAAAATGATCTTGCAAGAGAAGTTCTCAGAATAGATATAATAAATTATAAAAATTATCTTGAAACCAACAAACCTGAACTGAAAAAAAAATGGCCTAAAGATGAAGATCAAGAGAATAATATAAATCAGAAAAACAAAACTCATTTAACTTGCACTTAGTAATTTTGATGAAAAATAGGATTAAGAATCTACTATATGGGGCTGGGTGTGTAGTTCAATGGCAGAGTTTTCCTACATTCATGTTACCCTGAGCTCAATCCTCAGCACCACCAAAAGAAGAAGAAAAAGGAAGGGAGGAAGGAAAGAAAGGAGGGAGGGAAGGGAGGAAGGGAGGAAGGGAGGAAGGGAGGAAGGGAGGAAGGAAGGAAGGAAGGAAGGAAAGAAGGAAGGAAGGAAGGAAGGAAGGAAGGAAGGAAAGGAGGGAGGGAAGGAAGGTAGGAAAAATCCAGAAAATCGACTACAGATCTGAAGCATCATTCTGATCATTTTAATTTGCCTCTCAATAGACAAATCCATATTTATCTTCTGGTTGTCCTTAAGTCGGATAGCCCATTAAGCATGGAAGATACTTTGCTAAGGAGATTACTGATGAGGAAGAAAGCCAGGAATGGAAGGGGATACCTAATGTTGGACTGCTACAACAAACAGAGAATAAAACAAACAAGAACTTCATCATGACCCAGCAATTAATTCCCCTAAACTCCTTTTCCCATTAATCCCTTTTTATTTTTCACTGAGAATGCCAACTCTTACATCTTGATAGCACTACAAGCAATACAGCAGGGGTTGGAAAAGCCTGCATGCTGGGGAACAGCTGATGATAAGTAAATCAAAGAACAGAGGGAACCACACCAGAACCCTTCAATTACAGAGTAGCCACTGGATACAGCCCAAGTCTGAAGTTGGCAGAAAGAGTACAGTGGCAGCACTGCTCTTAGAAGTTGGCAGTCTTCCATTTTCCCTGAGGAAGCACCTTGCCTGACATCTGCTCCTGATCTTTGAACTATGAAGGGAAGTCACCCTTCTAACAAACAGAACTGTTTCACTCCCATCAGAGAGGGTGGTCCATGTGCCCCCACTACAACTTTTCACACTTACAATAGGAAGGGAAAGTGAATTTTCATGAGAAAACAAAATGATTTTCTGGGTATTGATTATGCAATATACACAATTAGTAATTTTTAAGAATTCTGATTGCTGGAGATGCTGGGAAGTGGTTGACTAGCAGCAACCTCAGAAGAAGCAGCTTATGTGTTATTTCCACTGCTATGACCCCAGAATGCTGGTGTTCCTGGATTATTAAGCCTTTGATTTCATGAACTTTTCCAATGACATGGTATAATTCTTCCATTATTTTCACCAGTCAGCATCAGCCTCTGTAGCATCTAATCAAACCAATCTTGAACACTTTGAACTAAAGATGTTGGTACCATCTGTGTAGGTGCTTGGGTTAAGTGCTAGTTAATTCCATTATCACCTGTGTTCACCTGTGACAATAGAGGCCAAGAAGATAGCTTCATAGAAATGTATTCATGTGTAGAACAATAGGCACGTTTTCTTCAGATTTTTTATATTAGTTAGCAATTCTCTGTAATTCTCTCTGAAGTATCATCAGCTTCTTTCTTATTCTGATTCTTTCATTTCTGAATATAGATTACTTGAAATTTGAATCTTGGCAAATGATTAAGGGACAATGAGAAGTGGAAAACGGAATTGTTCAGATTTCTTATTGTAAATGGAAGATAACATAAACTGAGAAAATGGCATCTAAAAACCTTCAGCTGAAAAGGAAGAAAGCTCTCAAGGAATTTATGTGACTCAACTAAATAAACCACTTTGCTTGGTACAACTGTTGGATTAAGATGGTAGAAACTGAATGCTCTAGAATCTTCGCAGGGACATTAGGGCATCAAGAGAAAAGATTTGGATCTCTAAAAGTAAATAAAATGACAATAATAGAGATGAGCCGGAAAAAAATCACATCTCTTCAGAAGCAGTATTAAAAATGGTTCCCAAATCAGTTGACATTCCTACCATTAAGACAAAGGGACCACATTCCCTTCCCATCAATATGAACACCATAAAGACTTGTCTTGCATTTGAGAGAAGTTACACTGTGCCAACTTGAAGACTTCAGCCTTAGGAAACTTGCAGCTTCTGCTTTCATTCTCTAGGAATATTCATTTTGGAACCCAGCAACCAAGGCCCAAAGAAGCTTGAACTAGCTCAAGTGAGGAGATCACATGGGATGGCATTATCAGCCTCCACACAGGTGAGCAAAGGTGCCTCCAGTTGACTCCAGCTTCCACATTTTGAATCTCTTTCAACCTCAACTGTGCCCTGCTCAGACCTCAGAGAACATACAGTAGAGTTCATTCTGTCATCTCAATAATCTTCCCAAGTTTCTAACCAGTGGAGTCCATGAATCTAATAAAGTGGTTATTTTATACCATAAATCTTTGTAGAGAATTGTTGTTCTGCAATGTTAACTAGAACACACCTACAAAAATCTTTTCACAGTATTCCCTTAGAATCTTTTACTGTACTTTTTTCTGTAAACAAGAAATAATTCATAAAATATGTATATTTTTCTCATGTATTATGAAAGCTCTGCAGACAGTTTGAAGGTATCTGGCCAAGAATAGCAGGACAGACATTTAGAACTGTCATAATTTATTGCAATAGCTCACCTGAAATTTGTGACCTGTGTATTGGTTCAATAACCAACTATACAGTCCTATACTGAATTGACTACTTGAAACTAATCCAGGCTTATACTCAAAACGTCCAAGAATGCCCTTGGTACAATGCAGAGGAAGGAATTTAAAAACATTAGGAGACATGAACTCTGTGAATTCTGTGCTATAAATATATAGCACTGTCTGCTTTCTCATTCTTGCACACTGTTAAAATCCAGTAGATTTTTTTTTCTCTTGTCAAGGAAATATACTGGAATCTTCTGAAAGTGCTTTATTGTTTCTCCTTTCTTCAATGGCAATTTTATATGATCTGATTTAGTCTGGAGGAAAGACTGAAGAGGCTAAAGAAAGCATTTTTGTTATCACAAACTGACTTGGGGTGGCCTTGTGACCATTGCCCTGCCCATGCTTCTTCAGCACTTGATAATCAGTTCTCAACCTAGCAAACACATTTTTCTTCTTTCCAGTATGTAGGGACCACCCAAAGCCAAACTGTCTCTTCTGCTCTAGGAGCTGTGTACTGAGAAGCCTCTGCCACTTTATTCCTGCCACAATCTTAATGACAAAACTGACAGGATCAGATAGGCATGAGTAAGAAGTTTCCTACAGATTTCAAAAATATATGAAGCATGCTAGACAGAACATAAGACTTACAACAAAAACAGGATACTGCCACTTCTGTGAAGTTCCTGGGTATATAGTGGCCTGGTTTTATTTGCACCCCTGTATAAAGACATAGTCTTATCTTCATTGACTAAGAAGATAATATATCTATTGACTTTAATTTCATTTTTCACATAAAATATACCATATTTGGATGACCTTCCTCCATTTTTCAGATGAACAAAAATGGTTTATGCTTTGAGTAGAAGACTTCTGTGGTAAACTGGTTCTAAAACAGTTACAATGGTTGCTCCCTCCTAGTGGATGAATCCTTTTAGTTCCTTTCCCTCAAGTATAAACCGAATCTACTGGATTTTAGCAAATAGAAATGTCAAAATGACCACCTGTAGTATCAATAAGGCTCTGGATTCTTTCTTCCTCTAGTAGTTCCTGTCATTGAATTATGGGAAACTTCTGGCCAAAAGCATTCAAAGAACTGAGACTCTCAGGAAACTGAATCTTGACAACAGCACCCACTTGAACGAATTTGGAGGTATATTCCCCCTCCTCCACCCTTCTCAAGTCTTTTGATGAGACTTTAATTCTGGCTTTGATTCAGCCTAATGACAAAGTAGAACGAGAGGACCCAGTTAAACTGTTCTCATATTCTCTCTATTTTTTTTTCCTTCATAATTTGTGGCTTTATTTTTTGTTAGGGTTGACATAAACTACTTTGATTTTGACAGTTTTCACATTACACATACAAGATTCATTTACACAATGAAACAAAAACTTAAAACACATTTTCTTCATGAATTATGGACTTACCAGAGAATCTGAAGATTAGGGTCTTCTCCCTAGAAGACCTCCATACCAAAAAAACAATTTTGTATACAATATTTAAAGCAGTTTACTGATCCTTGGGGATTAAACCATAATTCTGCTAATTGTCAGGGATTTTCACAGGTAAGTTCTGATTTAGGCAAAAGGAAAAACATGCATGAGTGGAAGGCACATGAGAACTCAGGAAGCAACAAGCACTTGCAAATTAAGTGGCAAGTGACATTCGGTGGGGTGACGATATCAACAATCACAGAAATGGTGACAAAGAACTTGGCACATGTGAGGCCCTCTTCTAAGCTGCCACACATATTCTCAAACACTCACCTCAATGATCCAAGGTGCACACTGCTCTCATCTCTGCATGTCAGGCCCAGAGAAACCAAGCAGATGCCCAAGAGCACCAGCTGGTTAGGAACAGAGGTGGAATTTCACCCTGGAGAGTCCAGCTAATGTCAGTGCCCTCAGGCATTAAGTCTTCTCTATACAGGGAAAAGACTCATGCAGTGCTGGGTTCCCCTGGTGTTCACATGTGTTCTGCAAATTGTCCAGGTTCCCACTCCTGATCCAATGGCAACCCTCTCTTGTATATCCAAATACCCAATGTTCCTCTAAGTCTCCACATCAGAGAGCTGCTGCACTGTAAAATGCTTAGGCACCCTCAGCACCATTTTGCAAAGAGGGAACTCTATGGCCCCAAACAACTTAGAATTAACAGGAATCTTCATGAGCAGGTGGTCCTCAAGCTTCCTGAATACTGGAGAAGCTAGATGTCCTTTCTGAGCACTGTAAGATGTCTTAACAACTATTTCAGCAACACTGAATAGACTATAAAGCTCACAGTCCCATTTTCAAACAAATGAGTTTTGCCTTTCACTTATATATACTTTTGTCTTTCCACTCAATTCTTGCCCACGTGTAAATATATTTAAAAACAGATAGTATCACTGGTAGTGTAAATGTGATCTTTACTGTTTGGCATGAGAAGCATTTTCCTGGCTTCTAACCAAGATGTGGCCTAGCCAAGACAACAACCTTAGGGAGCACCACTGAGCATCCAGAGACAGCACATGGTGATCAGCACCCTGGCCTGCGAGAGTGCGTCCTTTCCCCTTGGCATAGCAGCGTAGGAATTCTCTTTCTCAGCCAAGCTGCTCCCTACACAGAAGCTGTGATCACATTCTTGACCCACAAAATAATGTTTATTGTTTTAAGTCCTAAGTATTAAGAGTAATTTTTCACTAGTGCAGAATCAGGTAACTAATAAAACATCTGAGGTGTATTAAAGTCTGGTACTTCTGCACCAAATCCCTCATTGTCAAGTTGATGTTCAATATATCTGTGGCAGACTGCAGTGATGCAAATATACATCAGAGTAATGGAACAGAGGATCTGGGGTCAGGATTCACTTAGTAGAAAACTGTTGTTTCTTAAGGAAGAGCTTCTGATCTCAGGGCATTCCATAAGACCATTGTACTTGAACGGCGACATGGAGCAGATGTTGTCTGATCTTTCTGACTAAGCATATCCAACAGCAACCATTAGAAAGTACAACTTGAAGCCATAAATTGCTACACAAACACAACCCAAGCTCACCTCTTACTCATTATGTCATGACTTTCTGACTTAATGATCAGTTGATGAAAAGAAAAAAACTGGAGCCTTCCTCAGAGATGCCATCACACAGTATGGTAGAATTAGCCAGATGTGTTTTGCAACAGTGTTAAAATTCTTCTCATAGATTATCAGAAAATGGAGAAAAGAAATCATCTCACTTGCAAATCTTCAAAAACTACACCTTGTTTTTCATTTTTTGTCTCAAAGGGAGAGATGACTTCAGGTTAAGATGAATACTGAGACAGTGAATGATAATCTGATCAGACATCTAATAAAAGAAGAGCAAAAAGAAGGTTTTACAGAAAGGAGTCTCTGTAAGAGTATGTGGCTAATGATCTAAGAATGGACTTAACATTGTTAGAAAAATCACTGGTTTGTGATATATATGTATATATATTACAATGTCTTTCATTACAGATATCTTAAAAAGTGCTTTCACAGAGTATGAAAATACCTGTATCCTACGTGACCATGCAACCAAAGCTACAATTACAAAATAGCTTTTCTATACTCAGAAGGATGCCTCTGTAGATATCCATTAGCCTGCTTTCCCAGCCAGGCCATTGTTTATACAATTGGCTTAAGGAACAAAGTAGTTAAAGGAGAAGATATTGGACTTGTCCATGTGTTTAATCATATGGAATTCTCCCTTACAGGGCTTGACTTGGCTATTCCTCTTGCTGAGATCAACTCCAAATCCATGAAATGACACTGTGCATTAGAGGACCAGCCAGAACTCTGGTAGTAGGTTGATTAAGTGTGACCCCTCCTATCACACAGGGGGCAAAGATTTCTCCTTACCAAATAGACACCTAATCTAGATTTGAAGTAACTTTCCCTGCCGCTGTCAATATCATTCATCCATGAAATTACTCAGTGCTTTATACTCTGCATCCAAGCAAGAAACCAATCCAAAATAAAAGAAGTAAACAAGGGGCTGTTGCTTTTGAGATTCAGTGTTCTTATTTTCTATCCATCAGCTATAAGCAACTGCTTCCCTAAAGAGTAGAAAAGTCAGTTGGACCCTGGGGACAACACATTTCAGTGATAGGATGCTGTTGCTCCCATAGAGATAAACTCAGTGTCAAGATCAAAGGAGTCACGCTAGAGGAGATAAGGCATATATTAGTATTATAGCCCATGTCCCATTTCAAAAATTTTAACTTCTTTGGGTTGTCAACCAAGAGGGTTCATTATGCAAAGCAAAGAGTCCCTAATTACGATTTTGCTGAGCTAAAGGGTAAAAGGATGACCTAACCTTATGAAACTCCTAATGGAAACAAGGAAGTTGTGAAAAGGCAATATTTGTTAAGAGTATTAAATCTAACCATCCAGAGCACATATGATAGAAATTATATAATACAATTCAGGAAAAGAATTCAGGTTCTTATTAGTTGACTTCTATTCTATCATCAATGTTCAGGACTTTATTTTCTTAATTTTGAAAATGTTTTCCTTGCTTCTCTGTGTAAGAGAAGTTGCAAAGTAAATAGATGTGGAATATAGAAAGGATAGTGGACATAGTTAGTCATGATTACATTCTGTACCCAAATTCAAGGATACTGAACTTACCTACTAATTTTATAGGTGCGATTATAAATAGATGTGGATGTTTGTTTCACCCCTCGATTACATACTGGATATACTTGTAAAGAGGAAAATTACTATTATTCCCCTCACTGAGATCTAATCAAAGTAGATAGAAAGAATAACCATCACTAAGATAGTTTTAAGTTAGAGAATAGAGTATGAATTAGGTGTAATTTGATCTGCAAGTAAAATCAAACTTATTTTAAATTACATCAGTGAAAGATGAGAAGCAGAACAGTCTTTGCTTCAGATCCCCCAGGTTATCTTTCTTATCTCTCTTTTCTACATCAGATGGGAGCCAATGGCCTTGAGCAGAAAGGGCCTCACATCTGAACATAAAAGCACCATGGTAAAAGAGACCATTAGTTTCTCCCTGTCTCTCTCAAAAGCCAGGCTATTTTTTTCAAGTAACCTCTAGAAACTCTCTTCTCAGAACTCACTGCTAGAATATAGGCCTAATCCTAAATAATTTCTGGAACAAGGAAGATGCTACTACACCTGAACTAGTGGAGTTGGAGATAGCTCATCTCGGAAGCATACATATTAGAGTAGGAAGAGATAAAACACAAGAATTAAACCTGGAGTAATGTTTACAAGGGTGAAAGTTGATCAGTGATATGCACCATAAACAAGACCAAATGGGAACTGGGTGAGAACATATCTTATCTCTCAAGAAAAGAATGTGAGTGCATTTATGATAGTAATAATGGCAGATAATCATATTAGAATCATGTTATGTGGGGTGACTTTAGTGTAGAGAATGAGAGTGTCTTGGAATTAACAAGGGATTGATGCCTCTTTGCTATGTTTGTGTTCTACTTTCCTCTACCTTCAGTCATGGCTGAATCACTTCACGGGAGAGTTTTTACCCATGGCGACCCATTTAAATTCTCTTCACCCAGCATTTGAAGTCTAAATAGGTAAACTAAAACCTGGACGTGCCTGAAGCTTTCATCCTTTTGGAAATGACTAAGAGGAAAAGATCTATAAATATCCAGCTAGTAAACATCTCAAAGCTGGCTTTATTCATGCCTCTCCCATGGTTTGGTTATACAGCAATTCCATTAATGCTGAAATCAACTCCAATAATCACCTAGTAATGCCCCCTTATTGACTGACTTATTTATTTATTTATTGCTAAAGTTATTTGATTTCTCTTACTTGCAATCCGATTTAACACTAAAAAATAAAGCTATACTGTCAGATTGGAAATCACCAAGACAGTGAATTCCAGAGAGTGTAAATTGGTTTATAAAAAGGCACTCAGGTTCTTAGAAATGAAACTGTAATTAAACCTACACCCAACTAGCTCTGACCAATGACTTTTAGAGACAGATATAAAAAGGCACTGAGTGCTTCACGCCACAGCCACAGCTCTAGTTTAGAACTTTTTCCTATAAAGTTTCTACCAGTGTTTTGTAGCCACCCTGGGAGATTGCTGACCCTACTGGAAGTGATATGACCTACTTCCTGACATTTTCTGGCATTTAGTAGCCTTTCTTCAGCTACCAGACACGTTTTATTTTGAGACCTCCGCCCTTCCATCATCATAAACTTTTCTGATTTTAACCTTGAGACATCTGATGAATTAAAAAAAAAA
The DNA here is from genome assembly GCF_902686455.1 of Sciurus vulgaris. Taxonomy (NCBI): domain Eukaryota; kingdom Metazoa; phylum Chordata; class Mammalia; order Rodentia; family Sciuridae; genus Sciurus; species Sciurus vulgaris. The sequence goes on along the minus strand of NC_136475.1, from coordinate 32,789,964 downwards.
AAAAGTTTCTGGTTGTAAACAACATGGGTGCCCCTCCTTCACAATATAGTCTTCTAATGTTCTGTAATAGTAACTGTCTGTTTTCTTAGATGCAGTGACAAGAAAAGTTTGAAAATACTCTTAAAGGCAAGCAAAATACAACAAAAAGGGCAGATGGAAAGATACCAAGAGGACAGGTAAAATTGTATACTTTAAAATTGTTTGGGAAAATAATCAGACCAATGAATCATAACTTGTGGGTGCAGCCCTGATTAGTTTAGATTCTGACAACATGTTGACCTTTCATCAATTTATTTTATTTCTTTGAAATAGCAATCTCTGATCTTTGGCAGGTCTTGTTCAATTCTGTTTGCCTTGGCCTTGCAGTATGTCAAACTTCTAGGAACTATAAGAATACTTGAGTATACTGTTTCCTAGATCACAGAATCCGAAGAAAAGTTGGTGATCTTAATCTATGAACCTCCTTCCCACCAAGGACACATATTTTAAAATGTTAAAATGTCTCAAAAATACCAACATAAATATAATATATATATATGTATATAATGTATATATGTATATATATATATATCTCATAGGTCAACTATATAAGTGATTCTTTGGCAAATAGGCAAAAAAGAAAAACATAATAAATTTACCAAGGAAGCAGTATGCATCATGAAGAAAGCAGTTAACCTTCAAAGTACTTTGATGACTTAACTTCACCTAACAGATAATTAGTGAGTCAGAGGGACTGATGTCCCACGCAGTAAGCATCTCTCATCTAGATTACAGTGTCAATACTGCTTCCAGTTGGAAGAAGGCAATACTTTTTCTTTAGTTAGCATTTCTTTTTCTGTTTTGAGTCCCCAGACTCCTGCCTCTCTGTGCCTAGAGCTCACTTCTGAACATCTGGCTACCATTATGCAGTATCCTAATTTGGGCAATATCCTTCACTCTTCTCTATTTACTGGTGTTTCCTCATGCTACTAGTAACAACTAAATTGTAATTGTAACATTTGCCAATGTTCATTGGGAAAGGTAAACTTCTGCCCCAACCTTGCTCCTTTAGAATGCATATGTAAACATGTAGTTTCCAGTATGATGGCTTCAAGTCAAATGGTGATGAAGATGATGGCTATTTTGATCCCCAGAAAGCTCAAAGATATGCCCAGAGTTCTTGACTTTTTCCTTGCATCACATGCTGTATTTCTGAGAATCTCTATGGGGTTTTGTGAAAATGAAAGAGAAGGACCCAAACAGGACCTGATGTGTAGTAAAGGATTGGAAAGGAATGGAAGCCAGCACTGAGCCAAACAGTTACACGTTTTAATTCAGTCCACTTGCTTATTAAATCACCAACATCCACACACCTTCGTTTTCTGGCATAATGAGCCACAAGCTCTTTAAATCTTTAAGTATTTGTTCATTCTTAGGTACTTAAATTGTAGAAACAAAAAAGGCAAATGCAGCCCAGCATCGTGGTGCACGCCTGTATTCCCAGCAACTTGGGAAGCTGAGGCAGGAGGATTACAAGTTCAAAGACAACCTCTGTAAACTTAGTGAGGCCCTAAGCAATTTTGTGAGCCCCTGTCTCAAAATAAAATATAAAAAGAGCTGGGGATGTGGCTCAGTGGTTAAGTGCCCCTGGGTTCAAAGGGGGAGAGGGGAGGCAAACACTTGTCTTCCTCCCCTTCAGCAAAGGATTGATTACAATTTCTGAACAATAAGCCACGAAGATTTGATTTAAAAAAATGTTTTACTAATAGGGTTAGACACTGACTGAATTTATGACTAAGCCTGGTTAGCAATAGAGTGCCACCTTCATTCTGGGTAGCAGTCAGGGAACATGGCCCCAGGCTTTGTGTCTTTCTTCCTCTTGGAACATCCACTGAAGCAGATCATGTCCTCAGTCAAGGGAGTGCAACCATATTTTATAACCCTGACAACTCACATAAATCTCTCTGATTTGTGCCACTGCTCAGGTAATTAGGATCGTGTTTTCTTCCAACCAGTCAATGCTTTAAATTCCATTTCTCGTAACTAAATATTCATCCTATTTTCCCTGTTGTCATTTCTACTCCCAGGATTATCTTTGTCATGAGGTTAGTACCTCTTAGAACAGGGGAGGATACACTGGAACCCAGAAGCAAAATCTATACCTTCTTGTTTTTGTAAATAAAGTTATATTAAATGGTCATATCCATTTGTTTATGAATTGTCTGTGGCTATTGTGTTACATTGGCAGAATTTAGGTCATTGTGACAGACACTCTGTGGTCTATAAAGCTAAAACTATTTACTGTCTGGTTCATAACAGAAAAAAAGTTTCCTGGCCCCTGATCTGAACTCTGATTGAGCTCTTGCTAGTTGAGCCATCATCTAGCCCAAAGTTTTTATTTTCATTCTATGAATTCATCTCTCTGATGTCTATGTGAATATTTTTCTCACTTTCCTTTCTGTTTTTCTTCTATGTATAACTTTTAAAACATTTTATTTTAGAATAATATTATATCTGAAGAAAAGTTGCAAGGATATCTCAAAGATTTCTTATATATTTCTTGCCCATGATACATTTTTTACAATGAATGAGGAAATATTGATGCATTATTATTAATACCCATGCTTTCTGCAGATTTTCTTAGTTTTGGCCTAATGTCATTTCTCTGTCCCAGAATTGAAGGTACTATATCATATTTGATCTCCATGTCTCCTTAGACTTCTTTAGACTTAGTTTCTCAGATTTTCTTTGGTTTTTATGACTTTAAATGTTTCACAGTGTATTAATCATGCATTTTGTAGAATGTTCTTCAATTTAGATTTGTAGGATTTCTTTCTCCTCATGGTTACACAGTGGTTTAGAATCTTGAGAAGGAAGATCACTGATGGAATTGGATGTGTCCCCTCCAAAATTCATGTGGTAAAACCTAAGCCAATGGGATAGCATCAAGATGTGGGACTTTTATGAGGTAATTTGATCTTGAAGCCTCCTACCCTTGTGAATGAGATTAAGACCCTTAGAAAAGAGGTTTCACGCAGATGTTCCACCCCTTTTGGCCTATCCCAACTCTATTACCATGGGAGGACCCAACATTACTGCCCTCCAGAGTATTTAACAAGATGGTAGCATCTCAGAGGCAGAGAATAGCTCTCCCCAGACAACTGAACCTAAAAGTACTTTGATCATGAACTTCTCAGACTCCAGAACTATAAAACACAAACTTATATTCTTTATAAATTATTTAGTTTACATTATATTCTTATAAACAGGAGAGATGAACTAAAACAACTACAGGTAAAGTGCTATTCTCATTCATCATTTCAAGTGTTTACATAATCAACTGAACTCATCACTGTTGAACTTCATTGCCTGGTAAAGCACTGCTTTTCAGATTTCTCCACTGTAAAATTACTTCTTCCCCCTTTCTGTACTGTTCTCTTTAGAAGGAAGTCACTATGTATTCTCCTTTGCATTTTTATCAGCTTCTCTGTAGCCGTGAACTATCTTTAGGCTTTTATACTTCCAATATGCCAATTACTTTCTGCTGATGCCTGTCTAGATTTGTATCTGTTTTCTGTCTCCAGATATTTTGGATACTGTGCCCTACCATCCCATAAACATCTTGCAAATTCCTATATGTTCATGTCCATAGGCTATCTCCATCCTAGGGGACATACCTACTATCCATTTTCTATTTTTCTCTGTTTGGAATTGTGACCTTGCAATTTGAGGACAGTTGTATCAAAATTGGCATGACTTGGTAAAGGGAAAAGTAGAGAAGTTGAAAGATGAAACAAAATCTATTATTATTACTACTAACATTTAATGACATGAAGAAATCTGACAATGATTGCAAATATGTTGAATTAGTGATGATAAAAGGACATCAAAATGACTTTACTTAGCAAGCACATGGAAGCATATGAATGAAAGCTGTTGCGAGAATTAGATTTGTAGAAAAGATAGGCTCTTGGGTGAGATAATGGATATTAATAGCATATAATTACCTAGAAAATACAGCACACTATATAATTATCTACTTTCAGAGAGCTAAAAATTTAACTATTCTTAAAGTACTTTGAAATAGGAGGTGCCATCAAGCCTCATAAAGCAGAATCTCAAGAAGTGCCTCACACAAACATTTTTAATCAGTTCTAAATTATACATTTATGAAAAATAAATAAAAATGGGGATAAGGTAGGGAATCTACTTAAACGTTCTTGCCTCCAGCCAAATTATAATATAAGGCAAACTTTGTGAAAATCTTGTTGGGATCAAGCAAGTACTTTTTAGAAGTGAAAATGCATTACAATTCAGGAAAGCATTTAGGCTGCTCCTTGGCTGAAGGTTGGAATTAAAAGTACAGCACGCCCTTGGATCTATTCATAGCAGCCATAATGTATTAGCATGTGAGAAACAGCCATTAAGGTGTTACTACCTTTATCTGTATCAGGACACATAAGAAATAATTTCATTGGATATTAAATTGTTTTTCAAGGTGTTGTTTTGTTTGAGTTGTTTTAAATTTAATCTCTGACCAATTTGAGATTCATTAACAATTTCTTTACTGGTAGCTTAAGTCCATCAACTCAACCTTCTAGGATATGAAATATCTAAATTTTAGTGGCTAGATATTTTTTTTTCTAGCTGTTTGTTAGTTTTAAGTGAATTTCTGTTAAGAAAAACAACAAATTAACGTTGATAAACACCACAGTTAAATATGTTGAGGACTCCAGCTGTGTGTTTTCTCATCTATGAAGAGATTTGGGAGGGGAGGTTAACCTTGTTCTCACTGCTTTTTGTAAAGTGAAGCTCTCCCCTTTGGGATAGGTGATAATTAGAACAAGGAATGAAGCACTTAACCAAAACATTTGACTACATAATTAGATAGCGTTGGTTTTATTCAGAGTGTAAAAGAATGCTGCAGGCTTCCTGAAAGAAATGGGCAGATGCCCCAAACCTCTCTTGGAGGCAGTCCTCCATAAGAGCTCTGCCTACGGAAAGGCTCCAGAATGGGCTCCACCAGTGCTGGTGGCCTGGTGGCAGAGCTATGCCAGTGAAGGCCAGGTTTGGCTCATGGTGCTGTTGGGCCATTTTCATCTTCTTACTTTGTCTCTGAATACATCCAGATTTTTTTCTTCCTCTATGAAGCACACTGTTACAACAGGAACTCTGAGTGAAAGCTAAGGCTATAATTTGCCTTAGTGAAAAATACAGAATGAATGCTTAAAAGTATTCCGCAGAGGCAGGTCTGCATTCCACTCTTTAAATATTAAAAAAAAAAAAAAAAAAAAAAAAAAAAAAAAAAAAAAATCAGAACACACTCCTACTTATTTGATCAAATTTTACTCAAAAAGGCATATGATACACATCTTTGGATAGTTTATATTGGACAAATAGTCACAACCTAAAATTATTGTTTAATGATGATAATTTATCTTTCACTGGCCTTTTAATTCTTGAGATCAGCTGCCTTTATCTTTTGTATTATTGGCATTTTTTATAGTTTTGGCTTTAGGGCCATGGTGTTCTCATAATTATCTGTGTCATCAAGTAAGAGTATTGAACTACTGGTCATCCTTGTAAACAGCATGTTTCCTGGATTAATTTCAACTAATCTTCCTTAAAACTCTTTTGTGAAAACTGTGCTAGATTGAAAGAAACATAACAACTTTCAAGAAAAATAATCCAACCGTTCATCATCATCTTTCAAAAACTTAGGATACAAAGCATGAATTTACAAAGAAACATACTCCATCTTATTCTTAAAAGATCAGCTATGTTTTCATTTGCAGGATTTTATTTCACCCCACATCTCTGCCCTACCGCTTCTCACCAATAGATTAATGACACCATAACATATACGTCTATACTTAGAATTGTTTACTGTGATGGCTGAACACAGAGGTTTGCTGCTCAGATTTCTACTTGAAAGAATTACTTGTTACTTCAACCACTGGGAAAAAGTGGTCATCCCTTGGGGACTGCAAGATCCGAAGAAAGCCACCTTTCCCAAAGATGATCCTGGGCTAATGGCTGATTAAAGCTAGGTTTGGGCCTGATGTGTGGCAACACTGATGAGCCCTTTTTAATACAGTGGTTCTCAGCTCACTGACCCATATCATCATCTTTCAAAAACTTAGGATATGAAGCATGAATTTACAAAGAAACATACTCCATCTTATTCTTAAGCTCTACTCCTCTCTCTGCCCAACCACCTTCTTCTTTTCCTTTCTCTTCCTGCCACTGGACTCCATCTCAGGGTCTTCTTTCAAGAGACTTAACAAGCACTTTGCTGGTATTCAGCTTCATTTAATTGAAATTTGGATGATAAATAGGCCCTTAGAAACGAGCAGTCCAGTGGTGGTTGTTGGTTGAACTACATGTAGGTCATCTCTGTTACGCTATATGTAGGACTAACAGCACTAAATATGCACCTTAAAGAATAGCACCAAGTCTAATATTTTCTTAAGATTCGTGACTTTTAAGGGAAAACAATAAAGAGGCGTTATGAGTTGGTAGAAGCAATGTGTAACAATGCTCAAAACCTGAAAAAAAAGAAAAAGAAGTTCTTAAGTGCAGCAGAATACAGAGAAGGTGGGTGTGGTCATCGAGGACTTGTCCATTCTGTTGGTGATTTAAGGAGGTTAAATAAAAATGATTACAACTGATAGAAATCACTACTCTCTTATTTCTTCATTGCTGGAGAATCAACTACACTAAAGATGAACTTGTGAAGACTCAAAAAAGGAGCCTCTTAGTTACCTTTACAATCACCTAAAACTTGAAAACAATACCCAAAGTATTCCTTGGATTAAATTGTGTCCTAGGAATATCTCCAGAATAAAAATGAAAGAAAGAATTTTCCCAGGTAAACCTGCTTTGTATTCCCTTCTGATAAGAAGACTTAAGTGAGAGTCAACGCTAGGATAGAGGAAAAAAGAGATGTAAGACCTGAAGTAACCTGGTCATTCCATATACAATATTTCCAGGTTATAAGCACAAGGCAATCATCTCAGAGTAAAGAATGGTGTAGAGAGGTGCAGGAAGGTGAACAGGATTTCATACCTTCACCTGAAAGCAATTTTACAAAGGAAATCAGAAGTGTATGAATTATTTGCTCAATTAATATTAATGGGGCACCTTTTTACATAGATTTACACTTACAGTAATAACAGTAGGATATTTATTCTCAGGCCAGTAATGAAAGAATTTATGTGAAAGTACTTTGTAAATTTGAGGAGAAAAAATGTTAGCCATGAAACATTGTCTAGAATAGTAAGCACCTAATAAATATACTGGTTGTATGAAACTACTGTAAACATCGTCTATATTATTAGTAGAATGAAAAGAACTCTGACTTTGATATGACTCATCAGTTTTATATATAGTAATTAATGTACAATTAGACATATACGAGTGCACATTTTTTGTGTGTATCCATCAATTTCTTAGTCAGCACTCCATAGACAATTTAGGTAAAAGTTTCTTTGAGTTAATCTCAGAAAAGTATTGCTTATTTGGTCTCCATCATAAGAAATTTTGCCAAGAGTGATAGATTATTTTATTCTCTAATATTGTATGGAAGGCTCTCAATTTAAAACTTCTTTTTATATTTGCTAAAACATAAGAAATCTTTGATCATTTAGAAACTCAGCTGGGAGTGGGAAGCTAAGGCAGGAGAATATCAAGTTTGCAGCCAATCTGGTCAACTTAGTGAGACCCTGTCTCAAAATAAAATTTTAAAAGAGGCTCAGGGTGTAATTCAGTAGTAGAGTACTTGCCTAGCAAAAGTGAGCCCTGGTTTTAATCCCCAGTACAGCAAAAAGTAAGTTAAAATTAAAAATCACCTCTTATTCTTACCAGAGAAGGTAATATCAGATCATCTGCTATTAATCTTCTGTACAAAACCAGAGGAAAATAAAATAATATTAGGAATAATAATAATAAATAATAATAGGAATTTGGTAGGTTTTTAAATACATTCCTTTTATCCTTAAATGAAGATAAACTCCCTGAGGAAAATATTCACACATCTTACTATTTCATTTTTCTTGTCTAATTACAAAGGCTTTTCATAGCAAGAATAATATTTTTAAAGTAGTACCGCCAGATATCTTATTTCTTTACTGTATTTTTTTAAGTTTCAAATACTTTGTCTTTAGATTTATTAGAGTTGATTAGAATCATGAGCTTGCTCTCAAAAAAATGTATGTCTAAAAAATATGTATATACACACATTCACTTTTTCATTTACTAGTATGAAGACTCCCTGAAGCTCATTATGGACTTTGAAGGACCCAAGGAGAAGAAGGTAAAGCTTTCTCTAAGAGTCCACTCTAATTCTAGTATTTATCATTCAGTATCCTGTTGATCATTAGTTTCAATTAATGGTTTATTGTGAGTTTATTAAGAGTTTAGAAAGGATATTCAATTTTCTCAAAGAACATTTTATGATTTACCTAAATAACTTTATTTGGTGATTTAAGTGAATCATTTTTCCGGATATGAAAATAAATGCTTATTCTTTAATTACATCTACATGGTTTTACTTTACTCTTGCTATTTTGGGGAGTCTTTCTAATATAATTTCTTTAAATGGAAGGATGTTTCTCATCACTGATGCTATTATATATTCTGAAAATATAGCAGTAAAAAGTATACTTCAACAAAAAATTGAAACAATAAATTTGTGTGATAAACATGTTTTTCATTTTTGCAAAGGATATAATAGTTTTAAGAGAATCTCATAAAAACAAATTGAAAGAGAAATTTCAGTGAGATGGCCAATTACACACTAAATCAGCATTTCCTATATGATAACAAAAATCACTTTAAAATATGATGATTTTAAGTTCTAGCCAGGCACAGTGGACACATGACTTTAATCTCAGGCAGTCAAGGCAGAAGAACTTCAAGTTTGAGTTCAGCCAAAGCAATTTAGGGAGAACCTATGTAACTTAATGAGACTCTGTCTCAAAATTAAGAAATAAAAAAGGACTAGAGATGTAGCTCAGTGGTAGAGTACCCTGGGTTCAATCCCAGTACCAAATAAATAAATACATTCTCTATACAGAAAAGTAATAATATCTATTATATAATAAAAATAATGCATGAAAAGAGAGAAATTTTATTAAACTGACACTTTGAAGTAAAAGAAACATATTTTTGTATGATAAATTCCAAATTGTACTATGGTTTTAGTGACTAAATAAATGAGCTTGTGTTGGAAAACAGCACATGATTTTAATGTTATTATAGCAAAAATATGAAGAAAGTAATGAAATAAGATTTATTATTTGTAAAAGCTTTCAAAAATTAGAGTAGCTGTTAAAAATATATTAATTTTTTCACATTAAATCAATTAAACAGAAAAAAAAAGAGATCCAAATAATTTTAAACATTTTTATTGGCAAAACACAAGTGTAATTATTTATGAAGGTTGTTATTCAACAAATAATCTGGAAAAATACAAATTTAGATCTTTATATCACTTATTACCCCAAGTATATTTCACCTGGGTAAAGTTGTAAATAAAATAATTGTTAAGGGAAAACAATTTTTAAAAAATTAATATTTAAATTAATATTTATGTTTTCCTTCTGAGTAAGACCCCTGTAAAGTTAGATATAGAGGTAGAAGGAAGCAAAAGTACTATGGGATTTTATTACATAGAGATATAAAACATGTATATCAAAATGACCTTTAAATAAACAAGAAAAAAATGTAAACCTTTATTAAAAACAGTTGATATAATTAATATGTAAAGTATTACTTAAAAGCAATTCGAAAGACAAAATGACCTTATAAAAATAATCCAAGGATATAATAGGCAATTCAGTGATAAAACAGAAACAGCTGTTAAAAATGTTGTAAATGTTTACTCTGATTAGGAATCATAGAAATACACATCTTAAAAATTAAGATGATATTCTTATCTCTTAGGATTAGCAAATAATGAAAAGGATGCCAAAAACACAGCATCAGAGAGAGGAGGGGTTAAGATGTGTTCTGGAACGCAGTCTAGAAAATAACTTAGATGTATATCTAGTCATATTTATATTTATATCTAAATTTATATCTATCCAAAGCTATCTTTAATGAGCTAATAGTATAGTTCCATTATTAATATCCCTATAATTTGCAACTCAGCTAAAAATTTTGAGTTTAATTATATGTTTAAAATTTTACTAGAGTAAATATTTTTAGAAAATATTAATGAAAAGAAATAATAGCAAAAAAGTCAAATGTTTTTGCTTTTATGTGGAAGCTAACCTGCAATAAGTGGTGCAGTCAAAGAATAGAAATTCAGTAGATTGGACAAAGGTTAATGAAGGGAAGGCAATGAGGACAGGAAAAGGACAGACAGTAGAATGAATCTGACATGACTTTCCTATGTACATATGTGAATACACCATAATAAATCTTAAAGTTATGTACATCCACAAGAATGGGGTCCTATAGAGTAAGGTGAATTCCATGATGAATTCTGCTGTCATGCATAACTAAAAGAACCAATAAAAAAGAAATATTAGCAATTATTATTAGAAAAAAAAAGTATTTAAAAAGAGTCCCCTTCCCACCAAATTATCAAATTGAAACTGAGTTTTATCACATCCTGCATAGGAGAATTGATGTACTATACTCCCAGGCAATCATCGGAATCCTCAGAACTTGTTCCCAAACTTTGAAATCACAGCCCCATCAGTGACTTCCTTCACCTTACCACCACAATGGTCACTTTTCAGAAATGAAACACCTGAACCAAAAACAACCAGTCAGTCCTGCTGAGCATTATAAATAAAAGCTGTTGTAGTTCTTTTAGCAATGAGAGGTAAAGGAACGGAACCACTGTCAGACTAAAGACTTAACCAGCTGGAAATGACCAAATGCTGTGGGAATCCTTGAGGAAAAGTGTGATAGTTAATGAACCAGCAAGGAAAGCATGCATATTTGTCCAGAAATTTTTAAGAAGAGTTTGGAAGCTGTGGTTGGAACTATCCTTCCACAGATCAACTAAAAACGAGGAAAATATTATACTTTCCCTGTAGGGAAGATGAAAGAGAAATGATATTATTTTGTACTTATTTATTCAATTTATGTATTAATTTATTAAATATATGTGAATTAAATGTCAAATGCTGGACCAAAGACCATGAAAAATGTGTATATTTGTGTGTGTGTATGTGTGTGTGCTCATGCGCACGCACATGTGTAAAATTTTAGAACTCACTCTTCTAACCAAAAGCATGAATCAAGATTATTGTATCAAATTTCATTCTTGATGATTATAGTAATGTTTTTCTTCTTCAAAATGGTCAATTAACATATAAAATCCAACTTATGTTTCTCTGAAACAAAGAAGTGCAAGTATAAATGCAGGTGCACCCATTAAATTCAGCCTCAGGCAAGAAAGACAACTTTTGTTCAATCAGTCCTAGGACTGCTGCCATGTTTTGTGCCACTGCCTCATTACATGAGGCTTCAGCACTTGGCTCCACCTCGGGTTAGCCTTGGCATTCCTCTCCCTTGATTCTTCAAGCAAGGGAACCCCATTCTCCTGAGCAACATTCTGAACTAGTTTTGAGGGGTTGATGCTCTTTAGTTCAAAAAAACGCCTCTCTAAAAACAGACTGTGGTTTGAAAATATAATAAGCCTAGCTTTTTCAAGCCATCAAGTTAACACATTAAAAAAAATTGAGTAGATCCAATCAATTATGTCACTTAGACTGACAAAAATCGCAGAATCAACTGATTCAGTGGCTCATATATTAATAACATCAGAATGAAGTGTCATTTCTTGTTTATGACTTTTCCATTGACAAGCCACTTAATTGTTATGTATTACAACTGAAAAATATGTCACTTGATGAAAAAAAAGTATTTTCCGGAACTGAACTAACACTTGCAGGGACTATAAAATTTGATCAAGACACTTCTGGAAAATCTGACACACTCACATAAATAATTATTCTTTTAATATCTTATTTTAATCTATTTATTTCCCATATACCTTTTCCTTTCAATGTTGGCAAATAAGATATACTTTTCATAGTTTTTATAATTAATCTAATAAAAAAATTCATGTGTATATTTAGCAACTTTTTATTTTTAATAAATGCATATAGATATTAACAGACACATAGTAATTATATATATTTATGGAGACATTAATTGTATATATTTATGATATTTCAATACATGTATATAAGATGTAGTGACCAGGTCAGTCAAGATAACTGACATATCTATCATCTCAGACATACATAATTTCTTTGTGTTGGGAATTTTCACAATCCTATGAATTAAAAAAGTACACATACACATACACCCACATATATATGTATGTATGTGCTATGATTTTAGTAATACTTTTGAATTAAAAGTGTTAGACTAGGACTGGGGGTATATCTCAAGTTCTTGTATAGTATGCAAAAGACTCTGGGTTGAATTCTCAATGCTGAAAAAGAGTATTAAGATTGTAAAATGTATGGAAAAGTTATTTGTTATGAGGGTCAACAATTCCTTCTTCTCATGTTTACAAGACACTCTTCCACCTGCTCATAGAAAAAAATTAACCCAATGGAAGGTGGCATTTGTTCATTTATATTTCTAGTGAAATATTTATGTGTCTGTTAAAAGCCAGTAAGCATTGATACTTCCATCTCTTTTTTTTTTTTTTTTTTTTTTTTACTTCCATCTCTTTGACTCTCTTCACTCTGATCTGGGTTAATGTGCTTGTTCTGAGATCCAAATTTGCTTCAGGGGTGAAGCAATAGGACGGTTGGAGTGTGTGGAACCAGCAAGCTTGTTGGAATGCATGCCTGAGCCATATGTAGGTTGTATCAATACAAACCAAACACTTAAATTTCCATTAATTTGCGTCTGTCTTCCTGTTAATTGGTTCCAAACTTGGGCAAAATGTTGGAAGTATCTATTGATGTCTTATAACCTCAAAGGTGTTAAGAGATTATTTGTTAACTACTTATTTCTATACTGACTGGTACAATGGTGACCTCCCCAGATATACAGGGAAAAACTTCAGCATAACAAAGATACATCCTGACAGGATTCAAATGATATTCATCGCTAGACTGTTACTGGATGACTGCATCACTTTTGAAATCTTCAGGGATTTAGTAATATAGAATTTTTCCCAGGATTCTCAGTTATTATTATTGTTTTGATTAGTATGTTCTCCCAGTTCTATAATTTGGACCTGGAATGTGCCTCACAGGTGAATGTGCTGAAGGATTGGTCTTTAAAGCAGTGACGTTCAGAGGCAGGGCTTTGGGAATTAATTGGATCGAAAGAACTGAATCATCAATGGGTTAATTCATTCATGGAGTCATAAATTGAATGAACTATTGGAAGGTGGTAGAAAATATAGGAGGTTGGGCCTAAGTAGGTCACTGGGGACCCACCTTGGAAAGATCTATCTTGTACCTGACCCTTCTACATTCTCTGTCTCCTATTCCTGCCATGAGATGAGTAGCTTTTCCTGCCATGCCCTTCTGCCATGATGTTTTGCCTTACCTCACAGCAATGGAGCAAGCTTACCTTATAGTGAAACCTCTGAAACCATTAGCTATAATCAATCTTTCCTCCTTTAGTTTGTTTTCTCAGGTATTTTGTCACAGTAATGAAAAGTTAACATACCCAACATTATGAATTTCCAATATCATACATTTTATTTTATTTATTTTTGGCAAAGTATCCATGAACAACAAAAGGAGTTTCAATTTTAGACTTATATTTTGTTTGCATTAAAATAAAAGGTACAATATTAATTTTCAACTACTTAAAAAAACCAGGTTTGTTTCATCATTGATTTTTTTTTTCTGCAGCTAAGAATAGTCATCTAGAGAGTAGCCCATGATGTAAATATAAAAATAAACTATATGAAAAAATGCAGGATCTTTATGCAACACCACTTTCACCGAATGACCCTTTACACAAAGCATGGACTCTAAGGCTGTTAAGCACAAAGAAATGTAAAATGTTTCATAAGGTCTAAAGTCTGCTTTTATTCTACAGTTATTGTTTTGCTATTTAGAGCACATCCTAAGATGAACATTTTTCTCTGTCATTCTACTTCTGGTTGCCACTTTTTATTTTAAGTTAGAACCAAATTTTTTATGAATATGAAACTGGTTCAAGTACAGCACTATTGAGCTCAGAAATCTCTATCAATTGCAGTCTTCAATTTTGTTTTTGACAACAATTTATATCAAAAAGAAATATTCATTTCCTATCACAAACAACCTATGCAAGGTTAACTTTGTTGAATAAAAGTAGAAAAAAATGAAATCAGATATTTAGACTTACAGAATTAGCAGTAGCATTTTAGCATGTTAAGCAAATAAGAAAAAATATAGAGGTGATTTTTAGGGGGACGTGGGTGATAAAATAAATCTTGTGTTTTGGAAATCTGCTTATTTTGCAAAACAAAAAATTTAGCACAGCTCATAAGCCACAATTGTTAAAACAGGTGAATGATATAACTGATATTCTCTGTGATAGATAGCTGATTACTGATGCAACAAGGTAGATTGACAGTCCCAGTTAGATATTGATTTCATTCTTTACATACTATTTTAATAAAGACTATTTGTTATAATTTAAGTTCAATTTAACAGAAGAAACATTCGCAGTGACTCTAAAGTCAAACTGTATGCTTTGCTGATTTTTTTTTTTAATGTGTCATTCTCTCAAGACATAGTACTTCTTAAAAACTTAAGGAACATTGTTTTAAAGCATTAAGATGGCAGAGCCATCACTATTTGTAACACTATGTTACTCATTTAGACATTAGGTCATTTTCCCATGGAGGTCTTCTCAGTTCAGCTAATGTCTCTCTCGCATCCCAAAATCATTGCGCTCTGTCTCAGTACTCTGGTTTGATTCCTTAAAATATGTGTCACTAAATGGAATATTAACTTGCATTTTAACATGCTTTCTGTCCATCTTCTTTCATTAGACAGTAGTATACCTGAGGACAGAAACTTTATAGCACCATTTTTTGATGATGTTTATTGACTGAATATGGCAAAAGATGAGGTAATTGGAGTGCCCATGCTCCCTGCCATCTCCCTTCCTCTCGGGCTAAGTATTATGGTTTATATGGCTACTTATGCATTGTCAAGATAGAATGCAACCCCACTTTGTTCTGTAACCTCATTCCAACATGAACTTAGTCTTGTTCTATGTGTATATTAATTAGTGCTCATCTCATCATTGTTCTATTTACCAGCATTTTTCCTTTTCATGTTTTCATATTATGGTTCAACAGTGAATGAGCTACATTTGACCACTATGAAGATTTTCCAAGAAGAGTGACAATTATTCCTGTGAGTTCTCAGATGGTTGAAGATGTCTGTCTATTATCTTCATACTTGAAACTCATATCAGCTGGACACTTTATTATTGACTGATAGTAATTTATTTGCACAATCTTATATGTATCATTTCTTTGTATTCTGGCATTTAAGTGATAGTATAAAAGTGTGAGTGAGCTACAACTTCTCTCCTTGGCAAACAGAATATCTTTGAACTTAAATATGTATTTCTCTCTAACCCTAGAATTACCCTAAAATCCTAAAAATTTGGCAGTCCATGTACTGATGATAATCACTGTTTTTTTCCCCACAAGAACACAATTCTCTTTCCATATTCCCATCAAATTTTACTTCATTTCAAAGAGACGTTTCTTCATGACAAATTTGTAGCCAAGGGGTGCTCATCACTAAGCTATATCTCAAGCCCTTTTTGTTTTTTATTTTGAGACAAGTTTTACTAATTTGCTAACCTTGAACTTGCGATCCTCCTTCCTTGATGTCCTGAGTCTCTAGGATTACAAATATTTGCCACTATAACCAAAACTTCCTAACAATTTTGAATCCATCATTTTATTCTAACTAGTTGGCTTCATTTCAGGAAAACAGCATACAGATATAGCTTCTCACCTACACCTGTCCTCACATTACATTTTTCTCATTTTACTTCCATCCATACCATCTATGATTTCTCAAGGTATTCCTGTTTATTTAAGAGAAATAGTTATTAAGTGATACACAGGTAAACAGTATGAAATTATAAATTTGACTGACCAAATTACATTTTTTGAGAAATACTATAAAGGGAAACCAATGTCTCAATGAGTTACGGGAGTGTCTCAATTTATATCAGGTAATAAAGAAAAAGTTCTCAGAAGAGATTTCAAGCTGGGACATAAAGACAGAGTTAGAGTTCATCAGGTGAAGGGTGGACTGTGAATCATCCCATCGAGAGATTAGTATATGTGAAGTTTCTCTGCACCAGAAAAGTACTTGACTTATTTGGAGAACTGAAAGATGGTTAATGTAGCTGAAGTGCAGTGAATGGCAGGAAAACCTAAAATGACTTAAAACCATTCTTGAAAGATGAGGAAGATCATGTAGGTAATGAGAAAGGGATATAACCTTAATTTAAAATAGGTTAGAATCTGAGTAGGAGGCAACATTTATAGGAGGGAGATGAGAAGTATGTAATAATAAAATATCACTTGTCCAGGTGTGTGTTGTTTGAGTGGTAGGGAAGAAATAAGCCGATAGGTGGTTGTACTCTGGATACAAGATGGCGAGGGTTTGCAAGATGGTACTAGCAATGGACAGGCAAAATATGGATACACTTAAGGTAACCTTTGGATTTCGAGCTGACAGGAGAATTCTGTAATGATTTGAATATTTTATAAGTGAGGGGGGGAAATCAGGATTTTACCTTCATATATGTGGTTTTTACACAAGTGGATTAAGACACCATTTACTAAGGAATCATAAGAAAATTCGTGTTATTTTCTGATGGTAGGGGTTGGAAGATAAGAGTTCCTCTGTATATATGTTAAATATGTGATGTCCACTGAACAGCTGAGATGTGACATAGTCAGCTGTGTGTAGGAATTTAGTACTAAGTAGAGTGGTCATAGCCACAGACTAAAATCATTATCCACGTGTCTAATTACCAGGTATGTTAATATTATATAATCAAGGTATAATCATATTATGTCATCCAGGAAGTGTACAAAGAAAAGAGAATAGTAGTAAAGTTTTATTGAGTATTGATTATAAGCCAGGCACTTTTTAAAGTACTTTATTTGTATTGACTCATTAAATCTTGATGACAGCTCTGAGCAGTAGGTTCCTCAGATCATTCCAGTTTTATCAGTGAACAATCTGAGGAAAAAGAATTTTGCCCAAGGACACATAGCTATTAATCACATTTTGGTGATAAAGAAAATCATAGGAAAGAGTAGTGAAGAAAAGAGATAGAAGAAGAAAGGAGAAAGAGGAAAAGATGGGAAAGGAAGAAGAAGGAAACAGGAGGAATGAGAGGGATGAAGAGAACAGGCCATGAGAGTAGAAAGAATAATTCTGGAACCAGGGATTCCTCAACATGTAAAGCCAATGAGAAAGAGAGCACACTAGCAGAAGAGACTGTAAAAGAATGTACAGAAAGTAATAGTAAAATCAAGAACGCTTACTTCCAAAAGAGGAAATTTGATAAAATTTTTAAAACTCACACACACACACATGCACACACACAGTATTCAACTATTGAATGCTGCAAATTCTTTAAAAATATAAACCAATGGATCCATTGGAAATGATTGGTAGAAAACAAAAATGAAATCTGAGCTTGTACTTAGGATTAATGTAGATACTAAGATGGGAACAGAAGACTTAGTCATGTGATTATATCAGATTAATGCATCAAATTGAGAATTCCTCAGAAAATGTGGACCATCAAAAAGGATTCAAGTTGACCCAGAATGATGGCATAGCTTTAGATATATATATATATACATCTCCAGTATATACAATTTATGGCCTCAGTACAACCAATATGTAGTCATCCAATATATTTCATAATGAAGATTATTGGACACACAAGGGAATGATCTACTCTGAATGAAACTTAACAGAAATAACGAATAAAATTTGAAATCAAGTTTTGTAATTATGAGATACAAATGTAAAACAACTAAGAATAAAGTTTCAGAAATAGTGCAACTTGAACTGAAGCACAAAAACAAGGAGTAAAAGATTATCAAAATTAACAAGCAAACACTGAAAGAAAAAATGAAAATCGACATATTAGAGTTGTTGGCAAGGTAAAGTTTCAGTAATAATGATCTATTTAAGCAGAATCACCTATCCTATAGAAAGTAACTAAAAAAGATGGATAAAGTAGGGATAAGAGAAAAATAATAGAAGTAAAATTAAGATGATGATAATGAGAGAATTAAATCAAAGATGTAATCCCAATATTCAAGGGTTACTGACTTGAGGATATTGTCAGTCTTGAAGAAGTCACTAAAAACTTCATCTGTGATTTTGGCAACTTTAGAGTGAGATGTATTTGTATGTTTCTGCTGCCATAACAAAATGTAGACTGGGTGGCTTAAACTATTGAAATTGATTTTCTTATACTTCTGGAAACTGGAAGTTCAAGATCAAGGTTCCAACAAAGTCAGTGTCTGGTAAGGGTTACAGAAAGCCAATTTCTCTCTTGTGTTCACAGGGTAGAGAAAGAGAATGATTAAAATCTTTGGTGCCTCTTCTTATAAGGGCTCTAATCCCAAGACATTGGACTGGCATCTCACCATCATGACCTCTTTTAAACCTAATTACCTCTCAAATTCCTCATCACTGAATACCACCACATTAGGGATTCAGGTTACAACATATGAATTTGGGGAGGACATGAACATTCATTTTGTAAGAGGGGACAATTGTAAAGTTTCAAAAGTCACCCAAAATGGAAATATGATAAACCTCCATACTTTAAGGAAGGACAATGAAAGACTACACCTCAGGTAATATCAATCAGAAGAAAATTACCTCTAGATTTGAAATAGTAGAGCAATCCTGAGAATTTCAAATTTTAAACTTGGATTAATGTGAACAGAGACTGGTAGTGTTCCTATGTACTTACAGAAACAAATGCAAATCATTTCCATAATATTATACTGTAAACCTAGACCTCAAATTATTTTTACAAAAGGAAAAAACCCAGACATACAAGAACATAAGACATCATGAGTAAAAATCATCAGGAAAATTAAAAAAATTAATTATTAGAATTGTCATGCTCAGAATAAAAGTAAGCTATATTGATTATATTTAAAGAACTCAAAGATTAGTTTGAAAAAATACATGCAAAGATTGGAAAATTTTAATGAAAAGAACTTCAAATGTGTTCAATTTTAGAACTAAAAAATGAAATATTTAATAACTAAAATAAGAAATCAGTAGATAGATTTCCCTGAAGGCTAGTTACTTCTGATAATTATTTTTTTGAAATGGGAGATAGACCAAGACATTATTCAGTACAGCATGAGTACAAAATATATTTTTTGAAAAAAAAAAAGAGAAGTTAGAGCAAATAGAAATTACAGGAACACATTTCATAAGACTCTTGATCAGAGCTAATCAGAGAGACAGCTGGTAAGGTGAAAGGGGAACATTGGAAGATAATGGTTAGAAAGTATTCAATGGTGCTATGGAATTAGGAAAATGAATAAGCTTACAAGAAAAATTTAATGAAGTATTCATCTAGAACTCATCATAGACAAACTATAGCAAACCAAAAACGAAGGGGGGAATGTTAAAAGTAATCATAAAATTGTAGCAGATTTTCTTCAATGGCACTACAGTTGAATGTGTCTTTGACTTATCCAAAGCAATGAATAAATTCAGAAAAAAACAGAATGAGTGGTCAGAGTTTAATAACTTATAAATATCTATTTGTACCTTCACCAATGGTAGTACAATGAAAACCTATTCAGAGATACTTGGATGCCAATATTCTACCTCTATATGAATATCACACATAAGAGTAAAGAAAGGATCCTACAAGTCAAATCACAATAATAAGAGGATGAATTCACCAGAAAGATGTAGCAATCCTGGATCTATAAGTATCTAATCATGGGGCCTTAAAATGTATAAAACTGTAAATGACAGACATAAAAACAAATAGACAAATTCACCATCATAGAGAGACTTATAACTTCTCTCAGTTGATAGAAAATAACAGATTGGAACAGAGATAAGATATGTGAACCCTATTGGAAAATTAAGAGACTTAGAGTTTGGTTTTCAAACTCTGCAGAATGTATGTTCTTTGTAAGCTTGCATAAAACAAAATTTTTATCATATATATATGGTATGAATATATATGTATATACATACATATATAAGGTAAAAATTATCACATAGAAAGATATAAATACATTCTTAAAGTGAAGTATGTGTTCAGTAAGGTATCCAGCGATCTCTGGAGGTTTTAAGAACACAGAAGATGGTTTCACATATATTTTTTTAAAATTCAATGTTAAAAACTACTAGAGGAATGTAATGGGATTTCCAAACAATAGTAATTTACAGTTTGAAAAACTGTTTAAAATATATTTATGATGTGTTTTATAGCTTATGAAAGAAAAAATAATTTAAGATGGTGCTATTATTTTCTCCTTCAAGTTTCAATTTCTCTACTGCAGATTCAGAAAAGATAGTTTGGTGAACCAGGTTGGGTTTGGCCAAGAAAGGAGGACAGAAGTGTGAATATTCACATATATATAAATGTAAACTGAGCAAAAAAAGATAAAAGTATGTTGTAAGGAATGACGTCTGATTAAATTGCATTGGTGTTTAACCCACATGTGGGTGCACATGTACACACATATCAGAACCAAACTTGAAGAAGAATCTCGAAGAAAAATAAACCTTTAGTCTGAGGACTCTCAGGGTTTCAGGATTCTCTGATTCATCCACGTCATTCCCTACACTCGGCCCCACAGGTCTGTTGTGCTTTGGTAAAGAGAAGTGAGGCTTGAAAATAGAGCCACCTGGTCAGTTAAAACTTCAGAAGGGATTTAGTTGAAGAATTTGAAGGGGTGTGGGGAATGAACATTTAATTTTATCTTTTTTATTCCAACCACTTAAAGTAGATTTCGTTTATCCTTCTGCTTTTCTCATTATTAAATTTAAATTTATCAAAATCAATCTATGTGAATAGAGTAACAGAAACGAAATGATGGAGAGAGGATCCATTTTCCTTCAATACCTGTGTACTACAAAGGGTCAACTTAGAAACAGGCAGGAAAACAGTATAAGATTTAACTCAGTAGAATGTACACTATAAATTAACATGATGAAAATAACGCTTCCGTATATGGCGTGCTTACGACTTCCTTTTAAAGCACATTTACATTCCCATAGAATCATTGCTTCCAAGAACTCAGATGCTTTCTACTTAATATCGCTACCCAGAATTCCTATTTCCTTTCAGTTTCCTCTCCTTAGAGAATGTTCTGTCCTGAAGCTATTTCATAGTCATCAACTTTGAATCAGTTACCTCTAGCTTTACTATTTCCCCCAAGTCTCTCCTTTCAGTTTTAGTCAAATAATTTTAATAAAAATCAAAGAATACATAACAAGTATATCAGCCAGGAGGCCTGTATTCAGAGTCCATAAAGGAACCTTACAAATAAATATTAAGAAAGCCTAGAATGCTTCCAAAATAGGAAAAAAAAAAAAAATTGAAAAGACATAGAAATGTCTTAAATGTCAAATGAAATGAGAAGATATAGAAATAACCAGTAAGCATTTGAAAAGATATTGAACATTATTAATCATCAGAAAAATGAAAATTAAAATGTACAATTATACGCCCATTATAATTTTTTTAAATGACCAATTGTTGGCAAGGATGTAAAATAATGGGTATGTTTATACATTGCTCATGGAAATACAAAATGGTACAGTCATTTCAGCTAATGATCCATTGAATTATAATAAATTACACATATATCTTCTGTACAACCCATACATTATACTTTTGGGTACTTACCCTAGAGAAAACAAATTGTATGCACAGAAATATTTGTATGAGAATGTTCATAGCAGTGTAGTAAAATGCTGAACACACCTCAAATATCTTTAAATGGATGAATGAACCAAAAAAAGTGTTATATCTATACCTCAATTTACTTATTAAAACACTATTGATGCATACAATGATATTTTATTTCCTTACTATAATATTTACATTATTATTTAATACATTATATTTACTTACATAAACTTACATTTACTTATATAAACTTACATTGTTTACATATGTAACAACATGAATAAATCTCAAAATCATGCTGAAAAAAGCAAGATAAAAATTATAGGGCTGGAGTTGTGTCTCAGTGGTATAGTTTTTTCCTAAAACTCGTGAGGCCCTGGCTCAGCAACACATAAAAATAAAATAAAGTTATTGTGTCCACCTACAACTAAATATATATATATATATATATATATTAATTAGTATATACTGTATTGTTTATATAAAATTCTACTATAACTACAAACTTCAAAATTTACAAACTACTCTATAATGACAGTGAAAAGGTCATTTTGTGCCTAGGACTGGGTTATGGAGGGAAAGATGGATTTCAGGGAACAAGAAGGGAACTTTGTGGTAATAGAACTATTCATTATTTTGCCTTTGGTGATATAAATATTCAAAATATGTGCAAAACATTTCAATTTACCTTTTTATACAAAAATAAAGTCAAAGAATGCACTTCCTTTCCTTATTTGTATTATGAATGCTACCATCTTTACAAAGCACCATGTAAAATGTCCCAGATACTTCATTCTCTTTTGTGATTGTGTCTATATCTATCCCTATTGTAGAATTCATAGGGGAAATAACTTTATAGCAATGCTGGAATTCTTGCACAGATATTATCTATTTTTACTTATTACCTATTCTTGAGTCAATATTGGTCATTATATTAATATATCTGTTCCCCCAGTTCCCACAGGATGTGGGATCTTTGAAAAGAGTAATTTTGACTTGCCATCCATTTCAGCTCCTAGCATACTGATGACCACACAGTAATATGTAATCAACATTTGCAGGATGAATAGGTAATGCTTTTGACATTTGCTCTGCTATTTGGAGGTTTTCTGATATGTTTCTAGGCTCTTGACTCCATCATATACCATTGAGATTGCTTTGTAATTGAGGTGTTGGTTTCAACAATTTTTATGACCTACAAAATTTACAATTCCCTGGGAAACATTTGGGAGAAATGATATGGGGGAATTATTTCATTCAGCATCTTCCATGTTTACATGATATATTTTATCTGCTGTGATGCCCATCTTTCATGAAAAAAAATATCATTTCTTGTTTTCTGTTTGTTTGGAAAACCATCTTACTTCTGTTGTCCTCAATTGCAATTATTTCTGATTTTGTCTTCTAAACTGCAGTATTTACACATATAATCTCTATTCAAAAGGATATAACACACTTTTAAAGTCATTATCTAGTACTAGAGGCATGTTTGTTATTGCTTTCTGTGGTTCTATTGTCTTCTCAACTAGAAATCTATAACACAAAATCCTGCAAAGCTTTTGTCAGAAATGTCATAAAGGAATATGTTACTGTAGGAGATGTGAAAATTCCATTTGGACTTATTTACCAATTGAGAGATATATTCAAGGTAGGAATAATATTATCAGCAAAGACTACACTGCAAATGGTAGTAGGGAATTTATTAGCTTTCTTCAAGAAAAGAAAAATCTGATAGAAAACATTTTCACAAGGTAAGTGCATAAATAACCAGTTTTGAGCTATGTTTTCTACTGCTATTACAATGTTACCCATTAAGTGTATTTATGGAGTACTCAGTGACAAGAAAATTGTTTGATGGACATATCCCACATAATGAGATTTTTCAGAAATTGTAGTTTTACTTTAAGTAAAGGTCTACAAATGTCCAGAACAATATTTCCAGATGAAAGGAGTGTATCTAAGGGAATGAATAGAGACTCATTTAACCTTTAACATCCCAAGAGGTAGCAATATTTTTGAAAGGGAAAAAAAATATCAATTTAGAACTAATAATCATTTTTATTTAAAAAATACATGTATAGAATTTTGACAAATGGAGTTTTCTGAAGTCTATTATGCTGAATCATCCACAAGAGTCTTCTTTTGACCCTATTTTATCCTCCTGCAAACTTCCATTCATCTAATCCCATTTCTGGCAGATTTCTTAAAAATAAGTATGCACTTTTCTTTTTTTAATCCAATGCCAAGACATTCCTTAAGTGCCCTTTCACTAGCTAGAAGCCCCTTAATTCAGTCTTGCCTTTCCTGCAATGTTTCTTACATATATTTTCCCAACTATTTCTGGCATACTAACAGCATACATTTTGTGGGGTGGGGTGGTGAACCAGGGATTGAATTCAAGAGCATTTAACCAATTTAACCACATCTCCAGCCCTTTTTTGTATTTTATTTAGTGACAGGTTCTCACTGAGGTACTTAGTGCTTTGCTTTTGCTGAGGCTGGCTTTGAATTCATGATCCTCCTGTCTCAGCCTCCTGAGCCACTGGGATTACAGGCATGCAACACTGCACCCAGCAACAGCATACTTCTTAGACTACTTTTCAGGATTAAAGTTTCCTGTTGTTTTTCTATTTCTTGGGTCATTTTCAATGTCCAATATATCCTTCAAAAGAAGTTAAATGTTATTCTGAAGAACACAAAATGTGTAAATGAAGCTTATGCAGGCTAGTAACCTTGAAGAATTGAAATGGAAATGTTTTGCATGATGTGATGCTAATGCTTACAATTAACTGACAAAGTCCAAAGTATCAGTAGCAATTAATGTAATGTGTTAGATGAAAGAGATGTTTGGTTAAAGAAAAGGGATATTATTTATCCTGACTGCCCACTTATTGTAAGTCAGAAGGAAACAAATGTTCTACTGTGTCCTTTTATCTCAGTTAGTTGCTACAGTGTCCAAATACCCAGAATATGTTGCCCAAGGCATAGTTTCATTAAGCACTGCTCTAGCTAGAAAGACTACTTCTAGAAGAGAAAAAAATACTTACGAAGTTAAATTAGATTCACAGAACTTTAAATATAGTCAGCTCTGAGTATCCACAAGGGATGGTTCCAGGACTCCCCTGTGGATACTAAAATCCACAGATGCTCAAGTCCCTTATACAAAATAGCTTAGTATTTGCATATAACCTACTCACATCTTCCCTAATGCTTTAAATCATCTCTAGATTACTTATAATACCTAATTCAATGTAAATGCTATGCAACTAGCTAGTAAATTTTATTTCTTAGGGAATAAAAAAATCTGTACATGTTCAGTGCATATATTTTTAAAATTTTTTGAATAACATCTATCTGCAGTTGGTTGAATCCGTGGATGAAGAAACGTGAATATGGAAAGATAACTAACTATATTATGAAAAGTTTTATTTTCTTCCTGTTTTCCTTCTGACCTTCTAGATAACTACTCTCATAAGAATTACAACTTGGAATACTTGTTTCAGGGACTCCACACTGTTTAACGTATAGGAGACTATTGGTTGAAATAAAGGAAGATAGAACAAGACCAGCAGTTAAAAAGAGAAACAGATTTGCATGCACTCAAAACAGGATTCTATTTGAAGCACAGAATTGCTGTTTGTCAATCTCATAACAAAATCCTCTGCCCTAATTCTGCTAACCATTTTCAATTTGCTTACTTATTTTTATACCACATCTCCATTTTATTTGTCTTTTACAATTTTCTTTGGAAAGTAAAATTTCTTTTTTTACATTTTATTAGAAAGTAGAAAGTAATGACTATCTTTGTAATTACCAAATCTGGTCTTAGTCCTAGTCACCTCTTCCAATTCATTTCAAGCTCATGAATCCATTACAGTTTAACAGTGTTTACTGGATGGTTGATCTGTAACAAGATCTGGAACTAGAGCACACATTAGCTTTTTCTGTATGGAATTTATTTTTCATTATAAAATATTTAAAATAGAATGATGTTTATGAAATTTCATATATTGTGGAAGTATCTGGTAAGGAGGTCAAGGGATAACTTCCTGGGAAATAAGATATAAGGTGAAATTGAAAAATGTGTAGGAATGAGGCACATATGGAAGAGTTACAGGTTACAACAAAAATCGCATAAGGACCAGTACATTCAAGAAATCAGAATAAACTAAAACCTCATACTTGACTGGAGCAGAGCAAATAGAGGAATGAGGCATCTTTTATAAACCCAAGAAGGACAGAAGGTACTATTACAATCTAACTCATCAATATCTGTGAACATGTGAATAATATGCAGCTTAGTGAATACTGAAGTGTCTTCTGGGGAAAGCTGCAATTTTCAGAGAAGACTCTTGGTTAGCCACTTGGTATGGAAATGGAGTCCCTGAATGCAGAGATGCTGGCAATTCTGTTTAACTTATGAGAAGGAGAAACTTGAGTCATTTTTTCTTCTTCTTTCTCTTTTTCTTCCAGTATTAAGGGTAAAAATAAAAGGAAAGATGTAGAGAAATGAAAGAGGATGAAGAAACTGTCTCAATATGCAATTCCCAAAGGCAGGGCCATTAATGTGGAGTTAGACTTGGAGGTTTATTTGGGAGTTGATTTCAGGAAGCAGATGGGAGAGTGGGATAGTAAATAAGAAGGAGGAAAAGCCAGTAAAGGAAATGTCATTGACCTCATGTCTATTATGGGTGATCATCTTCCATCCTGCTGGGATCCTCTGAGAAACCTTGAAGAATCACATTTAATGACCTCTGTTAAAAGCTTCCCTGATCAATACCCCATATTTTATCTGCTCCTGCATACAGGCTGAGCAGTCTCCCACAACTTTGAAGAAAGGCCTGGGATATGAAAGATGAGACCTCCAGGAAATCTATAGAACTACACACCATATCTGCTTCAAATCAGGAGCTGTAAGAATGTAGCATAGGATATTAAATGCATCTGCTATTGGAATCAGCCAAATGATAAAACAATGGATACTACAGCAGACAAGAATCATGAAGACCTTGGATATGGAGCACACTAACACCTTTGATTGTTCTAAAGCCTAATATATAATTTTAATCTAGTTTGAGTTGTTCTGATATAAACCTTGATCTGTACCACCACCACTTCTCATACATACTCATGAGAAAATCCCTTCACCCCCCTTATCCACACACACACTGGCATATCATATTCCTGTCCTATAATGATGGAGTAGAATGCTTGGCATGAATTAATTAAAGTCATGATTTTCTCATCTTGGTGACCCAAAGTGAAAAGGAGAGAGCCAGAGCTAGAACTTGGAGCTCACTGGGTTATAACAACCTACACCTGTTCTCCACCCTGGGGAATTTTCAAAAGTCATGAAATATGTGGATTCCAAGAGGACAGAAAATGCAGATACAATCTCCAGATTTGAATGGGCAGGAGACTTGACATCAGGTAGTTTATATATTTTAAAGTTTTTGAAGAAAATCTTCAAGGATTTTGAGCACAAAAGTCGTGGGATTGAACTTGCACATAAAAAAAAAAAATAGTTATTGCTACAGGATAGAGATTGGATTAGAATGAGTGCAAGAGAAAAGGTACAGAAAACAATTAGCAGGCATGTAGCCAAAGTCCCAGAAGAGACAAAATCAATAAGACCTGGTTGACAGAAGGTAAGAGGACAAATGAGGGAACATTGTCACCACATGGGCTTTAAAAATAGATAACTACAGGTGCAATTTCTTAAAATAGGAAACACTGTTGAATAAAAAAAAATGTTTTAGAAGATGATAAGTTTAATTTGGGGCATGTTTGAATACCCAGTAAGGAAAAAATAATGAATCTATTCACATCCAGTAAGATTTGCATGTCTGCATTCAAAAATTAGATTAGAGAGTGTCTGGGTTCCTTTCATAAACTGTATCTACAACCATGGGAGTAGATAAGTTCCTCTGGGATTAGACTGAGCTGAGAAGGGAGGAAATCAGGAAGAGAGAGGAGGAAGAGGGAGAGAAAAACAGAAGTAGCAATGGAGGAGGAGGAGGGGGAAGATGGAGGAGAAGAAGGAGGAGGCAAGAAAGGAAAGGGGAAGATGGGGCTTAGGGGGAAACCCTGACATTATACATGTTTCAGAGTCAGGAAGGGGAGGAGGAGTTCCTGTTAAAGAAGGCATATTCAGATATATAGAAAAAATACAACAGAATGAGCTCACAAATCTCAAGAGAAAAGAGTCTTCAGAAGGAGAGGCTGAATGCTGTAGAAGGTCCAAGCACAGCACAGATGAAAGTGTGTCCTTTTCTCTAACAACCTGGAGGCCAGTGTAACTTCGTAAGGAAAATTTACAATGTTCAAATATATTAAAATGCATCTTTCAACTTTCCACCTGAAGGACAGGGTGACCTTGGTGGGGAGAATTTTCATGTAATGATGGAATGAGACCCACTGAAGTGAATGAGAAGGGAAGAAATGCTGAAGGCAAGCAGAAGCACACACATCTGAAGGAAGCGGATATTATCGTTAACATCTTAGAGGTGGGAAAACTGAGCTTTATAGAGGTTAACATGTACAATGACATGTAGAAAATATCAAAGAAGGAAAATATCAGAGAAGGGAAATAAATATCGGAGATCTGTCACATTCCAAAATTCATACTAGATTCCCTTATAACCATTAATAGCACATCCCCATGAATCACCTTAGAAATGCATATACGGGGCTATTTTTTCTTATGCAAATGATATCTCAATTAAAAAGTTAGCATGAACAATAACATAAAAATAATTATGCAAAAGCAAAGCATGACTTATGTCAAGGAAAAGCTAACACAAACATTAATTAGAATTTACGTTTTATTGCTTTGACACAGATTTTAAAAGGGTTAGACTGGTATAGCCACTGTGAAAACCAGTTTGGAGGTTTTTAAAGAAATTAGGAATAATGTTATCTTATGACCCAGCAATCCCTCTTCTGAGCATTTGGACAAGAAAATGAAATCATTACCTTATAAAGATATTTGTAATAGCCAAGATATGGAAACAGCCTAAGTGTCTGTCAAGAGATGAATGGATAAAGGCAATGTATATGTACATACTACAAAGAGATGTTATTTGGCCCTAAAAAAAAAAAAAAAAAAAAAAATCCTGATGAGTCTGGAGGACATAAGTGCAATAAAACAGATGCAGAAAAATTTTGCATGTTCTCACTTACATATGGATTCTAAAAAAGAAAATTCCATAAGTCCAAAGTAGAGACAGAAAGTTAAAAAAAAAAAAAAAAAAAAAAGAAAAAGAAAATACTGGTTACCAGGAGGGAGGAGTTCTGGAAAGAAAATGGAGGACTGTAGATTAGTGCATACAAGGCATCAGATACATAGGATAAATGAGTCTAGAATTTGATTTGCAGTACAGGTGATAAAAGAACACTGTATTTGGGATTCCTGCTAAATGAGTAGATGTGAGCTGTTTTTGCACACACACACACACACACACACACACACACACATACACACACACACACACATACAAAATGGGTAACGTGTGAGATGATGGATATGGTAGTTAGCTTCACTAGAACAATCATTGTACTATCTACTTGCTTAGAATTTCTTTGTGAGAACTGAACCCCTTTTCTATCCCATCCTATCCCACTTAAGTCTTTAATATACACCATATCAGCTTTTTAAAAAGAATGAGCTGGGGAAGGAGTTGTGAGCACGTAACTACTAATGTGCTTTGGGAGTGTAATTGCTATTATCTCATGAGACTGTAAGTTCCTCTAGGGCAGTTTTCAGGTCTTAATCATCTTTGCATTTCCATTTCCTTTTGTAGTTTCTGAAATATAATATGCTCTTATGAAATATTTATTGTATTTTATTGAATTGCACTGAATCAAATGAATTAAATAAGAAGAAAAATTCTAGTTCTAAGGTATGATTAATTACAAAGTTATTTAAATACAGGTACATAGTTTTCTGATCATATGTGATTTACTTCTGGATTACTTTTCTTCCAAGCAGCAAATTTCTACGACTGAAAATTTTCTTTGCAATGTGTGTCTTGTTTCAGTTTGTGTGAAATAGGTTTTTGATTAGTAGTTTCAGCAAATTGAAAGCCAATCAATTTTCCCTTCTCCTCTGCTAATAATGTTTGATTATTAATAGCTCTTTGAGGTGAATTTTACTTCTTATTTCCCCATTAAATTTGAGAATTATAAACTGAGAAACTGAAAGGTCCTCTACAGCTTTAATTAGAGAGCCTGCTAAGCTGCTGAAACAAAGGGTCAAAATATTAAGTGGCTCAAGCAAAATAGAAATTTATTTCTCTTTCATGTCAGAGTGAGCAGGCTATGGAGGGCATAGACCTCTGCACCAAATGCTCATCCAGAAATTCATGGGCTTTCTACCTTCCTCTTGCATTATCCCCCAAAGAAATCATTTTCAAACCCTTATGTGCATCAGTATCTTCCAGAGATCATGTCAAAACAGATAGCTGAGCCCACACCTGGAGTTTCTGATTCAGTAGGTCTAGGGTGAGAACTGAAATTTTGCATTCTTAACAACTTTCCATATGTTAGTGGGAAGAGACTGCTACTACTGATACAGAAAGCATATTTTATAAAAACTACTGTCCTAGAATGTTAACTGGTTCAAATTTCTGTTCACCAGCAGGTTCCTTCATAATCAGTTTTTAGAAAAGCATTTAAAAAGAAATACATTTATTTGCCCAGTTATTTTAATGGAAAGACTTGTAAATACATACATACACTTAGACACTTGCAATCAATCACACACCTGCATACATGATTTTGCTCATTTTTCTTATGTGAGAATTTAGTCACATAGCAGAGATAATGGTAATTGTACTTTGATTACAAATAAAATCTTCAATACAGATTATAGTTGGGCACAGACTCCATTTATTTAGGATACCCGACAAAGACTTGGGAGGTTCCACTAAATAGCAGTACCAGGAGAACCTTAGCAGGCTCTGCCACAATGCCCTAGACAAGCAAGCAGAGGGACCCATGACAATAGCCTTCTTTGTCCTAAGCACAATTTTTGCTCACCAGGTGAATGGACACATCCTAAACCCCACAGGAAAGGTGTTAGGACAGACAGCTGAGCATTTATGGCAGTTATTAATACCAGACTGTTTCTAAAGAACTAAATGTGTTATTAGTTTTTGAGAAAAACAAAGTATACCTCAGTTGACCTCAGTCCACTTTTGTCTAGCTTAGTGTATAAAGCTTTTCTCTTGCCCTGGGGGCAGAGGTACACGTGTCTTGCTGCCAACAAAGACATACACCCGTCCATGAATAAATAAATAAATAAAGTGTACTCTCTGCAGTCCTGGATCTGTCCGCTTATTTCTTTCTTCAGTCTCCTAGAACCTTCCACTCTTCACAGTCAGTTCTCCTATACCAGAACCAAGTTTTTCCAAAACAACATGCTACAGAATTACTAGTACAAAGATGAGAATCATCTTTAGAAAGACATAATGATAATAACAATAATAAGAATGTCTAAGATTTAAGTGCTTATTTTATTCAAGTTATGGGCTAAAAAATTAACAGGATATATTCCTTATTTTCACAGATATTCTAGGAAGTAGGTCATACAGTGCTCAGCATCTCCCCAATTTGCAGGTATGGACACCAATTTATTATCACAATTATATTAGTTATTTGATTTTTAAGGCAGTCTGACAATCCCAAAATGTGCATTAAAAGAGCTTCTCAACTGCTGATGGACCATATTTAAAATTAGTTCAGTTCTATCAAATGTTTTAGCATCCAGTGTATCTGTTATTCATTTACCAAATGTATTATGCATGATGATATCTATGCAAAATACTTTAAAATTTATCAATAGCAAGCATATATTGAGTATTTAGGACCTGCTAACACTTTTCCAGTTTTTTTGTTTGTTTGTTTGTTTGTTTAATGTGTCATGCTATGAACTCATTTAACCCCAGACCTCACTATAAGTTAGGCACTATTCATTTACCAATGAGAAAACTTGGACAGAAATCTACTCAAGGTCACAGAGCTCATAACAGCTGAGCTGGGATATGAATCCCCACAGCCAATGCTCCTAACTACTATGAAATTAAGTTGCCTCTCAAGATAAATTATTATTGTATTATAAGGAGTCATAAAATAAATATAAAAATAAGCTATAACTGGATAGTGAAGAAAGGTCACAGGACTTTTTCATCCTATAAAACATATTTTTCACTTTGGTAAGATTTTTGTGAAATGTATATTTTAAGACACGTTACTAGGGAGTCATAATTGAGCTCAATGGAACTAAAATGGATCTCCAAATGAGTAGACAGTACCCATCTGGTCTGTTTCCATTTCTAAAATGTCTGTGATTTTACTGCACATTAGCATAAGCCCACTAAAATCATTCTCACTGTAGTCATTGAAGTTTTAATGGAAGAACACATGGAACTCAGAAGTGTGGTCTATTCTCTCAACTTGAATTTCTGGCCTCCTATTTTCTCTTGAACTCATTTCAGCCAGGTTTTCACCTCACTGCACTGAGTCTGTTCTTGTCAAGGTTACTCATGAATCCACCGGCCAAGTGCCCCTGTTATTCGAGCAACCATCAGCAGTTGACTTGGTGAACCACTCCCTTCATTTTGAGCAATTTCTTGACTTGGCTTCTGATTTGCCACTCTCTTTTCTCTTCTCAGTGTCTGCAGTTGGTTCTTTGAACTCTCTTCCTGAACTCTGAATCCTTTATATTAATTCAGTCCTCAGATCTTTTCTCTTGGCTTCCCTTATCTTCTCTGTTCTATATACACTTACTCTTTTGATTTTATATAAAAGATTCCAAATTGGTATTACTAACCCAGGGTTCTATAAGACTCCAAACTCATTTTCCAACTGTTCACTGAACAAGCCACCCAAAACCAACATCCATCATGCACCTAACATTTCCAAAAACAAAGTCCAACTTATGCTTCCAAATCTATTTTTATGACATTTCACTCACTTGAGTGAATAGAATCCCTATCTTTCCAGTCACTAATCCATATATGAAATATATATGCAAATGTATGTGCAGTTAGCATAGTGCCTTACACATGACAGGCTTATAATAAATACTTATACTTTATGAATTAATAACAAATGATAACTAAAAGGAAATAGATTTGAGAGAAAGGGTAAACAATGATTAGCATCATAAGTGCACTAATAAATTTCAACTTATAAAATCAATATGCTGATAGCAATGATTTTAACAATGCAAAAAATTAATTCCCAAGTTACTTATTAAATAAAATTATTAATATATTAAATAAATAGATTTTAATTATCTATTATACCTACATTATATTATCTGTATTATACTATGGAAAAATTAGTTAATAGTACTGTTATGCAATTTAAGTTGTGAGCTGTTGGTCATAACTGAGTACATGCTAAAACTCAATATTCTCACATGTCTGCTCTTATAAACACATCTGCTTTCCCTGAGTTAATGGGAATTTCTTTCATTTTACCAAAAAAAATTTTTTTTTAAATTGTTTGGGCTTAATTGTTTATGTAGTTGAGTACTTGTTTTGTAGAGATAATTTTTTGTATCCTGATGCTGCCTTTTACATGCTATGTGGTCTTACGTGTGTTATTTTTCTGAACTTCAGATTCGTTTTCTTTTTTTCCCCTTTTTTTGGTGCATTATAGTTATATGTAGGGGTGGAATTCACTGTTACATATTCGTGTATGCACAGAATACGTGGTTATAATTTGGTCAATTTTGTTCCCCAATATTTCCCCTTTCCCACCCCTGTTTCCTCCCTGGGGCCCTTTTCCTCCACTCTGCTGATCTCCCTTCCATTTTCATGAGACCCACTCCCCACCTTTCTTTTCCTTTTTCCTCTCGACTGTCCACATATGAGAGAAAACATGCAACCCTTGACCATCTCAGACTCGTTTTGTGTGAAACGTCTTTATCATGTTGTGTGCATAATCATTCAGGGAGACCATGTCACACAGCATCAACCCCACTGCCTGGTGCACTGTTAGATAAATTTTCATAATTGCTGAGAATTTGCCACTTTATGACAATGATGAAGGAAGAAACCACTGAACTGGTCATGTTTTTGCCTCCCTTCCTTTCCTGTGAGAAACCCATCTGAGCAGTTTATCAAAGCAGGGCAGGTTCAGAGGGTGAATGAGGAGGAACTCCAAACAATCAAGTACAAATGGAATTTCTTCAGGTTGACATTTCATTAATTCGAATTCTTTATTGCAAAATGTACTTCTCTCAGCCATTTCCCTTCTGCCACTGATTCTGATTCACCTTTGGGTTCTTATTTAGGGTATCAGGATGAAGCACTAGGGGTATTTCTAGATAAGTGTATTTTGAAACACTAGGAGTTCCAGGTCCTGCAGCTACTATCAGGATCTCACCCGCAGAACTCCCTTTCATGCCCTGCTCCCTGCTGCTTAAGGAACATGTTTAGCAATAGGGTAGAGTTTGTGTTTCCTTTCTTTGATGTCCAGTAATGCAAAAATAATATTTATAAGCCTGCATATATCTAACTGCCTATTAATTTATTATCCATGTGTTTCTTTAGATTTTAATGGATAATTTCATTATAATAAGTCCCTACTAGAAGTCAAATATACTTAGAAAGAGGCAAAGCTTAATTCTCATCTAAGAGCTTAATGAGAATTAGTTAATACCTAGCCCAAAATAAAACTATGTCATGCTTTGATGAATCATTTTATCCAAATGGCAATTTCTGTTGAAAACATGTCCATTTGCTATTTCTTTTTAACCAAATTAATTATATGTGCCTGAATTTACCAAAAGTAATACTTATTTTTTATTTCAATTTGTTCTTGTTGGTTATTGTTGTTTGACCATGGTCTGCCTCTACAAACAAATGAAAGGGCTAGGAAAAAACTAAGCTCAAATGAAGAGGTGGGAAAAATCAATTCCTATTTCTTAGCAGAAGGATTTTTGCAAACTGGACAATACTTGTAAAAGCATTACAGCACATGGTAATTCCTCATCATTTTTTTTCACGCCATGTGGTGTTGATTGAACGAAAGTTTAGTTCTTTAAATGTCAGAGCATTTATTTAAGTCATTTGAGAGAAGAATTTTCAAAAGAGCACAGACTTATTAAACTGAATGTATATAAACACTCTGCACCTTGTAACTGATGATTAAAAGATTGGAAACTTGGACAATTAATATGAGGTTCATGCTTGGGGAAGTCAGTCCTACCGAAGACTTGAGGATGACGTACCAACTAGTTGGTTAATTTTATACTTCCCTTGACCCTTCTCACTGTGAATGCCACACCTTGACATGGTCAATGTCCGGCTACGAAATATTCCTTTTTTCCAATGCCAAGCTGGGGGTAAACAATAGTTCAACTTATAGGGAGATTTTTCCTACTCAGAACCATGTTTGGTTTGGCTTTTTACAGATTGTGTGTGTATATACATGTGTGTTTGCGTGTGTTCCAAATGACTAAGGCTACATGTAGTAAGATGAAGCTAAGGACAAGGATAATGCCATCTTCACTTATTGATTGCTGCTGACATATGTTGAGTGCATGAAAACATCTGTATTAAGAAAATAATATCACTTGCCAGATGTTCCCATCAACTTACATGACAATGCAATGTAGTTTCTTCAATATCTGGTAAAATAAAAACAATATCTATAAACCTGCACATATCTAGCTGTCTGTTAACTTACATATATGAAATCTTTGTATTTTATTTAAGGTCATCAAAACAGGAAATCAAAGTAAAACCATCTTGCTTTTTTCCCTGTAGACTGAAAACACTAATAATTAAATAACTCTTCCAAGTTCTCAACAAGAAAAAAGAATAAAACAACTTTTCTATGTATAGTTAAATGTCAGCAGAAGTCACATTTTAAAAACTGTTTTTAAAAAATTATAAGCTCTAAGGTCAATGATCTCTTGTATTAATAAAGAATTTCACTCAGGGAAAATGAGCTAAGATGAAATGTGTATGTGAATTCAGTCAGCTTGAAACAATAAGCCGGCAACTCGATCTCAGTGAAATGAAAAGAGTATTTGCCCAATGCTTTCTGAGAGTTTTCTCAAGTCCTTCATAATACAATTTTCCTACTCTAAGTACTTCAAATCAGAGTCTTGATAATAAGCCCTAAGCCAAATAAATGCATTGAATTTGAAAGCAATTAAACTATTCTCTTAGTTTTTTTTGTTTTTTTGTCTTGTTTTTTATTTTTCCTCTCTCATATAATAAGATACATTTTGGTCATACACATTTTCACTTTGTTGGCTTTGGAAAATTCTCAAGAGTCTCATGGCACTTTTTGATAATAAAAAAGACTGTGGTGTCAAAAATAAAAACCTAGTCCCATATATCTATATATAAGCTCTCAGGAGTGTGATTTGCTGAATGCACATTGACACTTTTTTGAGTTCATGCTGCATTTTAAGTGTTCCGAAAGCTATGAACTTACATAAATGACTGCATCTTATATGGAAATGGATAAAATTCTAGCTAGATCTTACACTGCTTTTATATTCCAATTCTCTTGGGAATTATTGTGATTATTTGAAAATTAATTATTTTTCCTGTCTTTTTTTTTAAACGGGGATTGCTTAAGCACAGAGTCACATCCCCAGTCATATATATATAATATATATATATATATTATATATATAATTTTTTTTTAATTTTGAGAAATGTTCTCATAAACTTGCTTAGGTTCTCACTAAGTTGCTGAGGCAGGCCTCAAACTTGTGATCATCCTGCCTCAGCCCCCCAGGTCCCTGGGGTTATAGGAATGCACCACCTTACCTGGCCCTGTGTCTCTTAAAACGTGTGGTGCAACACTAAATAAGTGACAGCACAATTGTTCTGTTTCACTTTTCCCACATGCTTAGTAAGCATCCCATGTGTATGTGCCAATTGTTGCAGTCAGTTAATATCAAAACTCAAACCTTAAACTCACAATTGGCACCAAAACAACTGAGTAAGATTGTATCTTCTTCCCTCTTGTGTCCTGCAGATGATCTTTCAATGGGATAAACTTCTCTTGGCAGGGCTTCTCCTGAAGAAAGTCAGTGAGGAAAGGATTTTTTTAATACCTTCTACACCCTGTCTTGTCCCAGATGACTCCTTACAATCAGCCTTCCCAGACTCAGAGCTGTCCCCACTCACCCAGCGGTCTAGTACTCTGTCCTATGCCTTACAAGAAGTATCTAAATACATTTTTGTCTTAAAAAATATTATTTGTCATATTTTCCCAAAGAGAACCGTGTTGATCGATTGATCAGTTTCAAAGAAAGTTCTGCTTAATATGAATTTAGCAGCACCCACATAATGAAGAAGAACCTTTTAGTCTTTCAGAGACACTTTCTAAAAACTTTTGGAGTTCTGAAACACTAAAAGACATCCAAACAATTTAAATGCTATACATTATTTTTTTAATTTGGAAAGCTTTCCTAAAGTAAAACAATGAACAAAAAATAATTTAACAACAATCTATATTTCACCATACAAATTTAATAGGTTAGGTTTTTGGTAGATTTATGTTGTATATATGTGTGTGTGTATAAATGCATGTACATGTATATTTATATATATTTATATATATATTATTTATATGCATATGTATATTTATACAAATTAAATGCATATATAAGTACATATATATATGCAAGAGGAAGTGCAGAAATTTTAAATATCTATGTGTGCGTGTGTGTGTGTGTGTGTGTGTGTGTGTGTGTATAGATATATAAAATTCCCATACTTATATATAATTCCCATACTTCCTCTTACTGAAGGTCATTTAGCTCTCATTTTTCAGTTGGGAAAGCAGAGGCATAGGAGATTAAATTACTTCACCAATGGTTCATCTGGTGAAGTCTAGGTTTGAACTTTAATCATCCTTTAACAGGTCTATAACATGAATAAATCCATGCTCCTAACTCGATCCTACTGTTCGTCCTGACACCAAACATGAGTCAAAATTTGACATTCTCCCTATCATGCCACCAGGCATGATCTATTTCACAAATTCTATGCTAAGTAGTAGTTTTTAAAATAGCATTTTGTGCTTTTTTCATTTTTTGCTTTCAGAGAATGTTACTATTTAATTCATTTCATTTAATGACCTACAAAAATCAATTTGAGACCCTTGCTGTATTTTAACATTTGCATCATAGTTTAAAATTTGACTAACACACATGCTGAGATGGGATTTGGCTAATGGATATGAAAAGGGAAGTTTTTGCAAATCAAACTGACAGCTCTGGCCAGATTCGTTTTCATAAATATTAAAACCAATATTTAC
This sequence comes from Sciurus vulgaris, assembly GCF_902686455.1. Classification (NCBI taxonomy): domain Eukaryota; kingdom Metazoa; phylum Chordata; class Mammalia; order Rodentia; family Sciuridae; genus Sciurus; species Sciurus vulgaris. Next base: position 32,751,792 of record NC_136475.1, on the reverse strand, counting down.
TGGCTTGAGTTACTTCTCTCATAGGACATATCTAAGTTGAAATATTAAATTTGGCAAGGGATTAGTTCATAAAATGGCACAACTGCCACTGGCATTTAAAAAATCTGAAAAATTTAAGTATGTTTCCTTTTTTCCTGGAAAACAATAAATGCCTGTAGCACCTGCATGGTAACTATTTCTTAAAAAAATATTTATGACTAATTCAACTCAGCAACGTTGTGAAGGACACTTATATTGTAGCCTAGTTTGTTGGTGAAATTTCCCACTGACTTGGAACTCCCAAACCTAGTGAGTATTATTTTTCTATGAAACTATTTTATATTCAATGGTATTTTATTCATCAATTGTGCATGTAGAACCATGCAAATAACTAGCTACAGAGAATTAATATTCTTTATGTGCCAAAATACATAATGACATAAATGACATTGTGAGAAGAATCCATAACCAAACTAGTAGAAGAAGCTACCTCAAATATTTATACATCTGGTCCTATATAAACAATTACTAACTTAATTTAATAAAACTATGCTTTACTTACTCATTTGTTTAAGTGAAATTATTACCTTAGGATAATATTAGTACAGAAATATACATTTTAAGACAATCCTTGTTGCTCTCTAAAATACAGTGAAACCAAAGCTTAGGTTCTTCTTAATGTGTTTAGCTTCTTTTTATTATTGTTTTAGTTTTTGCTGCCTTATGTAACCTAAAGAAATGTGTCTAAGTTCTTAAGACTTCTGGCTTATCTTACCTTTAAAATCCAACTTAAACGTAATATCTCTCAAGTACAGTTGGGAAGTTTGACGCCTTTCTTGGGCTTCTGCGGTGGCTCTCAAAGTGGGCAAAATGAGGACTTAGGTTCCCCTGGTATTTCGTGTCTCACGATTTACTTTCTTCTGATTTTGCTTCTGGAGCCTACATTACTTTGCCTTTTTCTGGGATACCATCAGTATGTCTTAATTCTTGAGCAAAGCATCAATAATACAATATTCTGACATTTATTGGACCTCTGTCAGGAATATTCTGGAGTCCTCTTTGCTGCTCAAAGAAAATAATCTTCGAATATTCAACTCCCTGTTTTATAGAGTTATTTGATAAAAATAGTGATGAAACATAAATATATTATAAGCTAAAAAATAGTGAATATCTGGGAGGATGTGCTTTAAGGATGGGTCAGTAACTCATTTACAAGTTTCTAGACACTAAGACAGGGAATTTCATTGAGAATCTTAACCATTCTTTCTCTTTTCAGCTAAGCCTGAGCCATTTATTGGGGCTCTTTCTTAAGCAGGCACTCAGCTTTCTCCTTTCCACCTAGAAAGCACCCCTCTCCCCACTCTATTTCTCATGTATAGCATGATAGAGCTTTCTCTCCCCCCTCCATTTTCCTTGTGTTTAGGTAATTTTCTTAAATACACATTCATAACCAAAAGATTAATTCAGAAGTTTTTTTTAAATTAAAAAGTCACCTAACTTAGCTAAGTAACCCAAAACAATATGAAACAAGATGTATTCTTTTTATTTTCTCTTTGTCCTGATATAATCACCTATTTTCTTTCTTCAGCTTCATTTATATTTTTTGTAAACCATCTGAAATCTTTAAAGAGTTTGTTATATAATCTATACTAAGTTACAGATGGATATATTGCCTGATATATCACATATCAAACATCTTCCAATCATCTGGACTGTAGAGATAACATACACAATTTGCTTCAGAATAATAATCTGTGACTTTCAGGGGTTTAGCCTAAAATTTTCTTTCTAAATTAACTTCTCAATTCTCTAGAAATGATAATTTTTATTAACTTATACAAATGCAGTGCCCCTTCCCTAATAAATTTTCCTTGGAAATATCAGCAATATTTATTTGCAACCTTTTTTATGACAATAGTGTTCTCAGTGCTGCAGCTTGCACAAATACAATTCTTTACCCCAGAACTTTCACTGTATAAATAGCTAAAAGAAAAATGCTCAGCGATTACCATGCATTCTGCTTCTAATTATTCTAATTACCTCATTTCTCAAGGAATATTTATTCCTTGGCTTTGAATTTCATTGCTTTATTGTTTAGAAAGAGGAGGAGCATTACTCCCCCAGCCCTTCCCCATAAGCATATGATTGTTTGGGGCAGAGGAGGGACTTCTTCAGTACTGTATATTAAGCAATGCACTTCCCATAAAGATTACTTTTAAAGTCATCAAAGATGTGACATTTATGGAATCAAAATATGAAAGAAGGATTGTGCAGTGGGGTAATGGCAGTACTTGCTTGCTTTCCATAAAGCACTTTCCATGATGAATCGATTAAAAAGGCCAGGAGCAGAGTTAAACAGATTTCTATGGATCCCATCCAGATAGCATTTTACTAGCCTGTCTTAGTCAGTGCCAGGAAAACTGTAAATAAGTTACTGACCCTTCCTTAGAATAGATACTCCCAGAAACTCCACTGTATTTTAGCTTATGAAATAAAATATTTATGTTTCATTGCCATCATTATCATCAGAATCACCTAATAATCTCCTGCTAAATTCCAGACAATGCATGTTGCTGAGCATTTTACAAATATTATCTGGAACACACTAATCTTGAAAGGCACATAGTCTTTATTTAAGATATGAGAATGTTGAAATCAGCATATTAAATCATGTTTGCAACTCCCAGAATCAAGTCTATTTGATTCCGATACCATAAATAATGTTGTTCTACACTCAACTGTTTCCATAATCTAATATCACTGTTAAAAACATATTATTATAATTAAATTCTGAAATTTAAAAATTACTAGATGACACTGAGATGATCAAATTCAACTTACAAACTTCAATGTGCCCATAACCAATGTTCCATACTATAAAAACCTATAAAAAGTCAAGCATCACTTTTGTGTATGCACACACACACATACATTACACATACACATACACATGCTCATGTGTGTGTGTGTGTGTATATATATATATATATATATATATATATATATATATATATGCAGGGTCCATGTTGCTCCTCTTCCCTTTTATTCATTCTTCAACTGATGATCAAAAGACCTTGAGGATTACTTAGTATCCCAGGACTGTGATGATACTGAAGAGAAATGAAACCCCACACAGAGTAAGCCCCTAAATGTCTCCACCTTTCTACTTGGGGGCATTTTAATGTCATGGACCCAAGCAGACCTATGTGTTTCCCAAAGCTGAAGAGGTAGAGAAAGATGTTCCAAGATGAGGAAGGAACTTGTTAGATAAAACTCTGGAAAAGAGGAACTATGCAGGGTAGAAATGGGGCAGCAGCATGCAGAGATACTCACTGCAGGTGCTTAGCTGGGTATTCAGAGGCATGAGGCATGGCAAAGGAGCTGAGAGCAGAACATGGTGCCAAAGGTGGTATAGTTCTGGGGAATGTTGGAATGTAAACGAAACAAAATAGGAAATTTATATGCTCACCTAAAAAAGTGATAAAATCCCTAGGCAAACTAGGAATAAAAGGAAATCTTCTCAACATTGTAATGACTCTAATTAAAAACCATTAGTATTATATATTGAAGTGACTGACCACCTTTCTACTAGTAAAAGAAACAACACAAGGCATGTTGACCCTCATTACTTTTGTTAAACATTGCACTAAAAATCCTAGCCTGTGAAAGAACATGACACCCCCAAAAAAGGTAAAAGGCATAAAATTCCAAAAAAGATGCATCATTATTTGCAAATAACAAATTCATTTCATAGAAAACTTTAAAGACTCAAAAAAGACTATTTAACAAGAACACAGAACACATAGTTAATATGTGAAATTAATTATGTGTTCATAAAATAGTGAGAAACAATTAGAAAGTATAGTTTTAAAAATCTTACAATAAATCAAAATGCCATACCCTAGAACTAAATATAACATATAAAACTGTAAAAAAATGACTGAAAAAAAGTAAAACTGAAACTATGTCATGAATGGAAGATTCAGTGTTCTGAAATTGATGCATAGACTCAATGCAATCACTTTCAAAATTGCAGTAGGATTTCTTGAAGAAAAAGTCATTGATTCTGAAATTCATGTGCAAATTCACAAACAGAATAGCCAAGTGATCATTAAAAAGAGAAACAAAGTTGGAGAACTCCAATTTTCCAAAGTGAAGATTCACTGCACAGCACAATAATCAAAACAGTATGGTGTTGACCTTAGAATAGAAAACTGTACCATAGAAATTGAATGAAGTCTAGAAAAAGACCTTCTGTCCAACTGAATTTTAGCAAAAGCAAAAAGAAAATTCAAATAAGGAAAGGAAAGTCCTTTCAAATAATGTAGCCTACCAACTGGTTCAACAGATAGGGAGAATACATAAGCCTCAACTCCTATCTCTCCTCATGCACAGAAAACCATTTGAGATGTGTTAACACAAACAGGAAACAAAGACCTTAGGGTTTTCAGAAGAAAGCATGATGGAATCTTAACCTTGGAGTAGTCTTAAAGAGGACATGAAACAAATTAGCTATAAAAAAATTGAACTTCACACAAAATTAAAATGTTGCTTGTTAAAAAATATTCTTAGGAAGATTCATACACAAACATACCGAGTAAATGCTTCCCCTACATGTGTGCATGTGTATGTGATAGATCATACATTTACAAAATACCTGTAACTCTTAAGGAGAAAAAACAATTAAAAATGAAAATAATTGGACAGACTTTTCAAAAAAGAAGACAGGTGAATTACCAACAAGCACATGAAAGCATACTCAACATTATTAGTCATCACAGAAAAACAAATTAAACCTACAATAAGATACCACGCGATAACCAATAAAATTGCTAAGATTTTTAAGACTGATACTACAAATGTTTGCTAGATCACAAAGCAACTAGAGCTTCTATACAATGTTTCAAGGTGTTTGAAATAGTACCACCACATTTACAAGTTCTTTGGAAAGTTCTTAAAAATTAAACATAGCCAGATATAGTGTAATCCCAGTGGCCTGAGAGGCTGAGATGGGAGGAGCAAGAGTTCAAAGCCAGCCTCAGCAAAAGCAAGGTATTAAGCAACTCAGTGAGACCCAGTCTCTACAATAGGACCAGGGATGTGACTCAGAAGGGGAGAGTCATGGAGTTCAATCCTCAGTACCCGACCCAAAAATATTATCATCTGGCTCAGGACTTCCAATCCCAGATACAGATCCAGAAGATGTGAAATACATGTTCACAAAAAACAAAAAAAAAAGAAGACTTGTATGAGATTTGTCACTCATGCTATCCAAAAAGCTGGAAGCAGCCCAAATGACCATTAAGAAAGAATGGATGAATAAACTTGATATATATTCAAACATAAACAAATACTAGAATGCTGCGTTAGGGTGGTGGAAACTGAGTGGAAAGGGGCAGTAGGGAGCTTTGTGGAGTCAATGAAATGTTTTGTATCTTGACTGGGATATTGGTTGTAAAGGTTCATGTATCAAAATGTACCAGACTGTGCATATAAAATCTGTACACTTCACCACAAGTTTTTCTCCAAAAAAAAAAAAGGAAAAGAATTAAAAAATTAGTATAAAAAATTACATAGGTAGTTTAGAGCATGGAAGCAAGAAAGGTATTGATAATTGAAAAATATGGTAGTAAAAATGCTATCTCCTCTCTTTGAGAATCAAAAGTATTAAATGATTACTGGAAAAATATTAGTAGATGTTACACTCCATAGCAAGCTTATATAATGCATTTAGTTCCTTTTTCCTATGTCTCAGATTATTGACTCTGTTCATTTTAATATTGCTCTAAAATTTTTTAAAAAACATTTTTTAACTTTCTAATTAGTTTTAAACCACTTGAAATATGAATCTTGGCAACAAATGTACTATTTATCAAATATCTACCTGGAGAAATTTTATTCAAAGAAACAAACAAAGGCCAAGACCATGAGGGCAGAGAGAATAAAGAATTTTAATTGAACTCTGGGGCACTCAACCACTGAGCCATATCCCCAGCCCTATCTTGTATTTTGCTTAGAGACAGGATTTCACTGGGTTGCTTAGTGTCTCACTTTTGCTGAGGTTAGCTTCAAACTCCCAATCCTCCTGTCTCAGCCTCCTGAGCTGCTGGAATTATTGGTATGCACTACTGCACCTGACTAATGTTTTCAATAAAAGTAATTAAATTCATTTGCTAATAGCTCCAAATCCCTGCTTTTATATTAAATATGTGTAATATTTAACAAAACAACTTATAGTTGAAAATTATTTCATATCCAGAAAGGCAGAGAGGGGATAAATTGATTTTTTTTCCAAAAGATAACATAATGACACTTTGATTTGAAACAAAACTCTTCAACTAGGAATAAACTTTAATTACTATCCAACAAAGAGTGATCAAAGCTCCACTATGTTCTGAAGACTGTACACAGTCTGAAATATCAAAGTAATAGTAACAAAAGCACAAGCTAGGACCCTCTGGAATGAAGATACACATTGTAAATAATATAAGCACTTCAATAGATCTGTTTAAGTGTGGTATTGATTTAAATGTTTTAATTGATAAAGTCCTCTAGGAAAATATTCAAAAGGAAATAATAAAAAGGCCCAGAACTATTCATGCATAGAGATTTATATTCTAGAATCTATTAAGAAATTGAAAACAAAGTGCCCAAAAGTAGTGACTAGTTAAATAAGATTTGATACATGTATACCATGGAATAATTTGTAACTATCAAACAATACACATGCAATAGATTACAAATACACCTGACTTTCAGCAAGACCTCATCTTTTTCTGTCTCCCATTTCCATTACTAAATAGCACAAAAATACCTCTCACACCTATTTTTGCAGGATTATTGGAATGATTAAAAACTAGAGTGTAAATACAATGCCTTAAAAAGATCAAAATATCAAAAATTTTAAAATCCACTCTTTGAATAAAATGGGAAATTAGTGGGTGAAATTCTACCTTCCCAGACGAAACTATAAAACCATTACTTTTATGAATAAAACACTTGTAAAAACAATATGTGAAAGAACCAATTCTATTTCCTTTGTTTTTTCCTGTGCTGACTTTTCAAACTGAAGAGGTTTCCACAGCTTTTTCAGTCCACCTCCACATAGAAGCTTCAAGTAGGGAGATGTTAGCCATGGCCCTGCTTTGCACATAATTACCATGCATCTTTTCCCATGAGGTCATTTCTGATTCCATTTTCATTATCATACCCACTTCATAAATCTCATTTGAGCTCATATTATAAAAAAAAAGCAGAATATACAAGCCTATTCCCCTCTTGCTTTAGTTTATAGAACAATACACTCAGACAGCACAAGCACATAATATACATTGCATGCAGGGTTTCTCTCCCCACAACTCTGATTACTTAATACAGTGGCAGAGTATGATTTATTCAGTCTTCAGACTGGAGAAAAGGAAAAGAATGTACTCAGGTAGAAGTGAGTTCTACATGGCATCCAGCATGGCAATTCCATGACGTGATTCTTCTTTCCCAACTCTTCTTAGTCCATTATTCCTGGTAGTGTTCCATGTCACTACACAGAACAGCAACCTGCTTCATCCAAACAAATTAGCAGATTACTGTCATTTGTCAAAGAAGGAACAAAAAGTTCACTAATTTAAAAAAAAAAAAAGTCATTCATCAAGGTCTCTTTAACCTTCCTCAAAATAATGTTATGCAATAATGAAATGCTATCACACCCAGAGTGAGGTCCAGGCCATCATCTAAGAAAACATCCCCTCTGCTACCACCTGGGATCAGACTGTCTCCATTTGAGCTCTGGGGGCTGCCATTGTCCCTCTATATCCAGAAGAGAAAAAGAGATGACATCCAGTCACCATTTCTCCCTTACTCTTTAGGACCCTAAGAAATGGGACTTATTATCTTCTCATGGAAACACTATAAGCTATTGAGCAAAAAACAAATAAAAATTCTCACGCAGCCAGGCTCAGTGGTGCATGCCTGTAATCCCAGGGATTGGGGAGGCTGAGATGGAGAATTGCAAGTTCGAAGTCAGTCTCACCAGCATAACAAGAACCTCAGCAATTTAGCAAAACTCTCATCAACGTAGCAAGACCCTGTATCAAAATGTAAAACAAAAAGGACTGGGATGTAGCTCAATGATAGAGTGTCTCTGGGTTAGATCCCCAGTACCACAAAAAGGAAAGAAAGAAAAGAAAAAAGAGAAGGGAAGGGAAGAGAAAAGAGAAAGAGAGGGAGGGAGGGAGGGACAGGAGAGGGGAGGGGAGGGGGGAGGGGAGGGGAGGGAAGGAAGAGAGAGGAGAGGAAAAGGAAGGCAGGCAGGCAGGCGGCCCAGAGGGAGGAAGGAGAAAGGAAGGAAGAAATTCTCATAAAATTAGTCTAAACTCAACATACAGACAGAAGAATGTGTTGTTCAGATCCCTTCCTTCATTATAGCTCACCTTATCTCTTAGTAAGAAAAGTGGTCTAAACTTTGCTTTGTCATTTAAGCGAGTCTCTATAATCCCCACATAAAGGTAGCTTTACAACAGGGTAAATCAGAGGAAACAATTTTAACTCTGCTTCCGCAGGATTCCAGAGTCCCTCAGTTCTTCAGATACACAAGATCTACTGTTGTCACAGCAGGTCTGTCACCATAAAGAGAGATTGTAGATACTTCAGGCAGAGCGATCTCATCTAGAAGATTGTGAATATTTTCAGTCTCTGCCCTCTTGAAATAAATGACAGTTCCTACCTACGTTATTTTAGGAGGAATTGGTCTTAGAAACACTTCATTTTTTTTCCCTTTTCCTGAGTCTACAAATCTAATGAATCACTAGATCCTTTAGCACTTGTGTTACAGACATTTTAAATTGGTTTAATTCTTCTCAGGTGCCTCCATCATTATCTCTGTTCAGTCTCTGATCATGACCCTGGCTGTGAGATAAGCAGCCTAATGACCATGGCATCCCCTAATCACTGGGCTGGCAGTCCCCCAAAGTGAACTATCAGACAGTTATATACCATGGACCTGAAGCCAGCCAATATCTCCATACTTCTCCCAGAACAAAGTCCACATGTGTCATCATGGTATGACTGAGAAACTTTTCCTGGGGAAGGGACAGGACTCTGGGGTCACAGAGACACATTCCAATCCCAACTCTGTCACATGAGAAAGACATTGTCCTCCCTCTCATAGGCCCAGGTAGAGTGGGCATTCTCGACCCCATAATCTTGATATAGGGGTGTAATAAAATGCTGTATTTGAGCCAGGTGTAGTGGTACACTCCTGTAATCCCAGTGGTTTGGAAGGCTGAGGCAGGAGGATCTCAAGTTCAAAACCAGCCTCAGAAAAAGGGAGGCACTAAGCAACTCCTTGAGACCCTCTCTGTGAATAAAATACAAAAGAGAGTTGGGGATGTGGCTCAGTGGTAGAGTGCCCCTGAGCTTAATCCCTGGTACCCGCCACCCCAAAATGCTTTATTTGTGGTATTTTTTCACAATAGCCAAGAATAGAGTAAGCAGTCCAGAAATAATAATTATTATCTTTACTAACGTTATTATTAGCACTACTTTCATACAATAATTTATATGCTATTCCTGTTTTTCCTACCATTCATTTTTTGTTTGTTTTTGTTTTTCTGTTTTGCCTTATACTCCGTATGTAAGGAACTTACACATTGTTTCTTCTTCCCAGTCTGTACCACCCCTCCCTTGTGGTCATAGATCTGTGCCTATTTCTGTATTGCAAGATTATGTGATACCATGAAGACAGTGACTCCAGCCAGTCTCTCTGACACAAATCTAAGTTCTCAGAAAAATGTATGTGATGTTGAATGAAGCATCAAGATAAAAAAAGCATCTCCTCTAGGCTAAAGAGAAATTCCATGGACAAGGAGAAGGGAGGACAGAAGAAAGAGCTCTGTGGGACCCTGGGACAGCAAGAAGCTGGATCTGCTTTGTCTGCCTCCTGGAAGCTGGCAAGACCCAAGAGGGAAAATATTTCCTACAGCATTGGGGAAAACAAGCTCATTGTATGTTGTCAACTTTATTGACTGAAATATAACTGGAGTGAGTTATTTGCAGCTGGCCATGGATAAAATAGAAAATCAAACCAGAACCTGGTGACAGTCTATTTCTTAGAGGTCCTTTACCTTAATTCTTTTTAGTCAATTAATTAGATGTTTCACTCCTGGTATCCATATCTTTCACCCCAGCTCACAGCTATCACGGATATTAGAGCACTAAGGTAAAAATTGCCATTCTGGAACAGGTGTTCCTATATTCCTAAATCACACTTACTTGGGACAAGATGAGCTTCCAAAAAAAGATTGCTATTTTAATGACGCTCATCACAGTCATGACTGGCTCAGGGCTTTCAAATCTCCTCCCTCAACTGCAGCAAATTTAGAAAGGCTGAATTTTTTTAAAGCATTCTAAAAGATTCAACAGTTTTCTCCATGTAATCAGAGACACTAATTATCAAGCCTATTTCAGATAAAGTAGTAGTTAATGCCAATTTATCAAGACGGGAAATGAATCTGATTTTATTTCTATTGCGACTGCCCAAAGGCAGGTGGCTTAAGGCAAGTATATTTAGTTTAATGAGACTCTAGGGGATAAACAGTCTAAGTTTGAGCACCCTCATTATGCATCAGCAAATACAGTGACCTGCCTGCTGCAGAAATTCAATTTATATATACACAAAACATGGCCGTAACTAGTCCACCAATGTAAGTGTAAGGTATTAGACTCATCCTCCCCTGGATGGAAATTGTGCATTTCTGTTCCAATGCTTGTATCTCAAGCTTATTTGGGAAGTAATTTCCTGTGCTCTAAATGTCTCTTCTTTCGCTTCCTTTAACAAAGCTATTATTTTCTAATTTGCAGGTATAGAAAAGTGTCTAAAGCAACTCCTTTTTAGTTTATTCATTAACATGCTTTCATCATAAAATTGTCAGGCATTTACTATCATGCAGACCTATCATTGCTCAATCCAGGGCCCCACGTTTCCTAGGAGAGAGAAATACAAAGTAAATATTCATCCATAACTCCATTGCCCAGAAGTAAACCCTTGGTAATAAGCTTGGTAATATGTAGGCAGTGTGGTCATCTACAGTTTATTGGACTTACACCATTAGACTAAGATTAATTAAAGAGAAAAGACCAGAATTAATGAAGACACATGAAACATTTGGAACACATTTTTGAGATGCATGTCTAAAAGAGACATATCATGACTATATTTGGGGGTCAAAACTCTGGTGGTATGGTACCTCCCTTTCCCAATTTCATCATGATTTCTGAAGTACATCAATGGTACTTTAGTACAGATGAGAAAACAGTGTAAGAAACTATTAAACTATTTTCCATAGGTAAATCACACACAGATTAAAGGTGAGGTTGTATGGAAACAGAGAGGGGGGAATTAATTTGAGAATTATAGTTCTACTCTCAAGCACATGCATTTATTCCATATTCCCATACACTTGAAATATAACATGCAATTTGCTTCCACCAATGGAATGACATTTAGTAATTTTTCTCTATGTTTGTCCAGGGAAGTTTAAGAGCCATTGTGGATGACATGTCCCTCTTCTCTAATAACTGAAAATACTCTCTCACTGAGGGTTTCCCAGCAGCCTGGGTGGATGCAAGAGGAAAGACAACATGAAGGCCCGCCCCCAGATGACCTGTGATGAGCAAGGAGTAAGCCTTTTGTAGTTTAGGCAATGGAAGCTGGTCTAGATTTTTTTAAATAAATAGTAAAAATGGGGCATGTTTTAGTAGACTTTTTCACTGCTGTGACTAAAAGACCCAACCAGAACAATTTTATAGGAGGAAAATTTTATTTGAGGGCTCATGATTTCAGAGGTCTTAACCCATAAAAGGCAGGCTCCATTCCTTGACACTTGAGGAGAGGCTGAACATCATGGCAGGAGAGTGTGACAGAGGGAAGCAGCTCACATGATGATCAGGAAGCAGAGAAAGAAAGATCTCCACTTTCCAGATGCAAATATATACCCCAAAGTCATGTCCCCAATGCCCCACCTCCTCCAGTCAGACCCCACCTGCTTTCAGTTACCACCGAATCCCATCAGGTGATTAAATCACTGATTGGATTAAGGTTCTCATAACACAGACTTTTCTTCTCTGAACCTTCTTGCATTGTCTCACATGTGAGTTTTGGGGGACACCTCACATCCAAACCATAACAGGGTACAACCACAACCAAACCCTTTCTTTGTGGCACAGGAGTGAGAAGTGAGAAAACTGGTTTTAATGGATGAGAGGATAGTGGTTCATGTTAGGAAGAGACTAAACATTTGATAATCATCTCCTGTGGCTTCTTGGAAGACAGTCCACATTCTGAGAAAGCATGTGGCTCTAGGGGGAAAGGATAGAAAGGATGCAGGGAAATGCTGTGTGTGTGCTGGTTAGTGCAGATTCTATTTGGAAATGTAATATAAGCAAGAGATACAATCTCAGAAGACAATTAGCCAGTCATAAGCAGAGAATCTGTGGAAACAGAACTCACAAGTTCAGAGATTTAGAGATAAGCACCTCTCAACCCCAAATCGGGTGGGGGAAAAAATGCTATTAAAACTCAGGATCAAGTCAAGAGTATGGTTACCACACCTCGTTCAAATCTTCCAATTTATCAAGTTCTCTCAACGTAAAGGCTAAAAAAAGGACGTGGCAGCAGTAAATTCTCTCAACTTGACAAAGAGGTTAAGAAAGAAGTGACTAAGGGTGGCTTGCCCTCTGGAGCACAGTACACTCAAGGCAGCCACAATTAAGTCACAAAGGACAGAAAATCAAGAGTCATACTATGAAGATGCACTGCAAATTCATAAGATGTATGTCTGAAATAGTCTGTGGGTATATCTGTGGTGTCTCTGGATCAAAAGGAACCATCTCTAGACATGAGAAATATACTGGCCCACATTATCCAGAGATCCTAAACTTCCAACTAAATAATGGGAATGAATAGAACTTTTGAGTTGTTCCCTTTAGGGAGGGATTAAGATATAGCAGAGCAGACACCCCAACCAACCTGTGATAGATATAGAGTGACAGCAGGAAATAAAATGTGAATTTAAACCCTGAGGTTTGTTCCTACTTTTAAAACCAGAGAATAACCTAACTCATCTTGATATAGAAATACACATAAATAGTTCTTAAAGTTGGAAGATGAAAGATATGCTTTTTACCTCATATTCATTTCTGCTTCTAAAATGAACATATATTATTCATGGAATAACATAATAAAAGTTTAAGACAGTTACTTTTATGAGAGCATTAAATATAAAATAACAGAAAATTAACATGTATATAAAAATTTAACTTAAAATAAATTATTCAGTAAATAGTACTGGGATGATAGACATTTAGAAAAATTAAAACCTTGTATCTCACCCACAAAAAATAAAAACCTAATTTCTTAACATCAACCAAAGTAACTTCACTATTATATCTGCTAATCATTGGAACTGGGTAATGTTAATAATAAGTAATGATAAACAGAGTGTTTCTGATATCTATTAACTCATCTATTAACTTGCCTTGTAATGCCAGTTGTGAGTGTTATCATTTCTGGTTTTGCATCCAAGGAAACTGTAAGAAAGAGAGAGCAAAATAACTTACCTGAATTTACATGGCTAGAAAGTTAAGGATGCCAACCTACTCCAAGATCTGTAATCTTAACTACTATGATGTCTATATCGCCTCTCATGATCATTTGAGTTAATGATCCATTAGGATAATATTCACGTGAAAGTGTGTTCTATGTTTAAAATGGAAAATTCTCTGTTATAACATTTTGCTCTTATTTACTATTTTAATAAGAGAAATAAAACCGGGTATGATGATAGTAAAGGAAAGCAGCATATGAATTTAATACACTTGAGAAAAATATGGAAATCATTAGGTGTAGCAAATTGTTAAATCCAAATCCTCAACTGCGAGCAAATTGGACTGTTGAATTGAAGCCAACCGTCTGTGTGTTCAACTATGAAGGAAAACAACAGAATGAAAGAACATCTTGGAAATGTGAGAAACATTTCATTGTTGGTTGGATCTCAAAAGAGAGATGTTAAAACTCCGGGGAAGATGGCAGAGGGCATTGAATTTGCATAATTCCTCCCTGAAACACACTGAAATTAACAAAGGGAAGGATGAATGAAATTAAGGAATGACTACAATGCACATTATAGACCGAAAGAACCTGCGTAGAAGGGAACTTTGAATCTCTCCTCCATAAAACCTCTGAAGTATCAAACTTCCCAGACTTCCTCTTATGGCTAGTTGTGTGCTGGATCCTCTCTTTATTATAGCCTTTTAGGTCCTAGTGTACCTATTCCCTTTTCCCTGCCATACACACAAAGTTCTCTAGTTCCTCCTGGCCTCCTAAGCGTTACTGCCTGGAAAGGGAAACACTCGCCACTGTTAGGAAACCCTTCTGGTTCAGTCTAGCTTTCCCTGGTTTTTTTGGCTGTCCTGGTGCTAAGGGTTTCATTCAATTCTGCTTTCATCTCTTCTAGGAGTTACTTTTGACTGTGTTAGGAGCAATACTTGTCACAATGCAGAGATCTCTTCAGAAACACTGGTCTCCCGGGTCACTGTGTTGTCTATGTGTCTACCGTTTCACCCAGCAGACTATAGATCCAATCTCCTGTAACACAGAATCTCCTTACAAATTTCCTAGAAAGTAAATTCCTTTCTGGGTAGGTGAGTCAATAACAATAACAACGATAATCTGTCTTGGACTCCAACAATTAAGACTAGATACAGATTGGGCCCAGACCCCCAAGTTCACATGTCCACTGTAACAGGCCCCAGGTGCACCATGTGGAGGAGAAATTCCCCCCTCCTCTTCATGTGCATAGCACCTCCCTTGACTTCCAATAATCATACAAACTCTTCCCTACTTCCAGTGTCTTCTAGATCAGAATTTGGGCAGGTGCTCAGCTGACATCCTATTTCCTGGAAGTTTTCCTCATGCACTGTTGATTTTGGTGCCAAATATACACTTTTCATAGTTCTGTCCTGATACAAATAAATCAAGAGCAACATCCACTCTAAATCTACAATCATTCAAATGGTATCTGCTCTTCTCAGTCATCAGTCTTCTTCTTGTGGTATATCTAAAATTCATCATTTCGATAAAGGTAATGGCTCTCCAAAGGCCAAATAAAGCAGAAAAGGAACTCCTCAGAGCTTCTTGCCTTTCCAGACTAAATTCATCAAGTTTGGGCATCAGAGGTTTTTGGTTGTGCTTATTTACTTTTTAAACGTTACTGAATTAAAAATATTTCCTGAGTGTGCTCCTAGTCATTATAAGAAATACAAGGGTAGAAAAAAAATAAAGTCACGTTAATGATCCTCACTATGTCCATTATTATATTGTGTAGATGCAAATGAATGTTCTTCAATACTCCAGGCTTTTGGATCTCTCTGATGCTGGGAACCATGATGAGGTTGCCAAGAGCTGCCACTTCATTTCCCATGGAAGTCAAGTTATTTTATCATTTTGTCCATGCCCTGGAAAGGAATCAACAAATTCTGACATGCTGCATTGAGAAAATCACATTAAGAGCATGATATTGGGATTTTTTTTTTAAGATTAACATACTGAGTGGTAGAGAACACCTGTAATCCCAGTGGCTCAGTGGGAAACTGAGGCAGGAGGATTGCAAGTTCAAAGTCATCCTCAGCAAAAGTGAGGCACTAAGCACCTCAGTGAGTCCCTGTCTCTAAATAGCATACAAATTAGGGTCTCAGTGTTTGAGTGCCCCTGAGTTCAATCCCTGGTAACCTATGCCCCCCGCCCCCAAGGAAAAGATAAAGATTCACATATTCAAGGTATGGAGTACTTTCTATTTTCTCTTTATAAAACCTCTGTTTTTTTTTTTTTCTTTTTGTAGTTGTAGATGGACAGAACAGAATGCATTTATTTTATTTGTTTATTTTTATGTGGTGCTGAGGATCAAACCCAGTGCCTCACACTTGCTAGGAAGTGCTCTGCCATCTTCTAACATTTAGAAATGGCTAGTTTCACACCCCCCCACACACACACTCTGTGATTACTACTAGCAATCATTTGATATAGAGCTGGTAAAACATAAAATTACTCTAAAAAACACATTTAAGCGTGGCTCATTGGTGAGCACATCCTTTAAGCATTCCTTTCAGATGTCTGTTACAGTAAACTGATCATCCGATCCCTAGACACAAACAGGTGGGTCAGCTGTGCAGGGTGCCCATGTAGGACCTGGTAAAACCTGTTGTGGCAGTCAGCAAAAGTTCATTTCCAGTTTTGATATGATCAGGGATATCTATTCCAAAATGTGTTATTAGCATACTAAAAATGCAGAAAATTAGTAAGATGTAGGAGTTCACTGTTCTGCTCACAGAATATCCATTAATATGTTGTGAGAACATTGGCATAGACCTTAGTGGTTATCATCTCTTTCAAATAATAATGTATTGGAAGTTCTTTGAAATCATCAGGAGGTAAAGCAACAGATAAATTGAAGTTGTTATTATTAAAGGCATTCTCATTTCAGATCAGTTTGTCAGGCACCATTGTTCTAATTTACATGCAGCCAAAATCTGCGCATTTTTGCAGGGCCATGTGCTGTGACTCTCTCTGTGGTTAGTTTTTCAGTGACAAAATTTCCATGGTTGGATTTACCACTGGGGTTGAAAGGCTAATGTTACTGACTGAATGAGACAAGAATTTCGTCTGATGCATGGTAATAAAAAATGATTTAGTATTTCACTTAACAATATTTGCTTGTTAGAAATAAGAAACTTGTAAAGAAAGTGTTTTTAACAAAAGAAAAAGAAGAAAAGAGAGGAAAGAAAGGAAGAGGAGAGAAAGAATGAGAAAGAGAAAATCTGGACTGAAAGTTTCAAATGTCACTCTTGGATTATAAATTGCATACCTGATTTTATTAAAAAATGAAATGTCAGCATATTAAAGATTATTATAAATTAAGTCTACCATTTTATTAAAGCCACACTAAATGTTTCTGTTAAAAAATTAAAAGAATTATTTGCAATCGCTTCTAAGAAGGTCATCTTACTAACTTAAAGAGCGAACTGGAAAGACCCTGGCAAACTTTAAAGTGTTTAAAAATGTTTTCAGGTGCAACAAAGGCAGAATCAAGAATTTAATTCAATGTTTATATTTTTATCCACCCTTTAGAGTCCTGTGAACCACTTCACTCTAATTGCATGAAGTAAATATAAAGTAAATATTCATAGAACAAAAATATAGAAACACTTGCCAATTTATATATTTCATTCCCAAATTCTTTGAATGTTTGAAATTCTCCTGAGAAATTTCTCCCTGTCATATTCTATGAAATTAGAGCCTCAAGTAGTATTCACATGTGTCTACTCAGTATAGGGCATGGATGCAGCTCTGGAATTTGTTTAATTGATCAACATAGCTGCCTTGACACGTTTTCACAATATGGAGATAATATTATATATTCATTATTAATTTACGAGTTAATGCTGAGCTATCTTAAATATTGAGTCACTTTTCAACTTTCTCCATTTCTTCATAAATCTATTGCTTGCATTGGATAATTTGATACAAAAATCTAAATATGGCTAATGCATCAAAATTCTTTAATCTATAGACATCCCTTCTCTGTTGTCTCTTTGCAATTTTTTTTCCTGAGAAAACAATATTCACAAGTCTTATCAACATTCCCACATGGTGAACTTTTATTGCTCTTCATGTTATTTTTTAACATGTTCCTCTGTATCATTGTTTTCTATCAAAATCAGATCTGTTTGGAACACATCCAGTTTGCATTTTTGGCAAGATCTGTTCCTAGGTTTGCATCAGAAATATGTCTTATCTGCATCACCTGTACAGAACCAGAAAGTCACTTCCTTTGCTTCCCTTTCTAAAGCTGGGCTCTGAAGCATCCTTGCTCACTCACCTTACCTTTAATTTTTATTGTCCTTTACCATAAATCTAAGACTTCCTTCCTGGGCCTGAAAACCTCTACTCAATACTAAGCATCCCTCCTCCAAGAAATATCATTTCTTGTTATCTATTCAACACAGATAATGACTTTACAGGACACTCAAATCCAAGGCACCCAGGAACAAAGGGACTGTGTTCCCTTTACTATCAGGAGCCTAGAGTGCCAATGACCTAGAAATTCTGTAACATTTAGAAATAGCCCTTGAGTGACAGCAAAGTCAACTTCTGGACTCACCTGTGTTCTTCTCTAATATCACACTTCTAGATGCATCAGTCAGCACAGAAAGGAGGCAGTAGCCATTCTGAAAAAATTTGAATGAATTGAAATATAGCAAAAAAAATTAAATTGCAATATAACTAGTCAACCAGGTTAGTTTTAATCTCAGATATTCTACTTTTTTAATGTCTGTGTGACCTAGGAAAAGTCACTTGATGTTTTTGAGTCTTATTTTCCTCATCTGTAAAATAGGAGTGGCACTATATTCTCAGAATTGTTTTAATTGCATACTTTGTTCAATAAAACACAAAGATCAACTGAAATTGTAGATCAAAATATAAGATCGTTATTTAGTACACCTGAACTATACATGTGAGGAATCAATGGTAGATTATCATAAATAGTACCTATACTACATCTGGTGTGAGGGAAGAAGAGGAATGGACATTCTTTGCCATATGCCAAACATTCTATACACAGAAAGAAAAAAATATTTCATGCGAAGTCCATATTTAAGGTTTTTCACCAACTTTCCTAACCAAAGTAAGTTTCGACTGTTACCAATCTCTTGTACAGGACATTTCAGAATACATGTTTAAGGCTCAGAAAAAAATATTATTATTCCCATTTTGAAGAATGGAACACTGAAACTCAAGACACATTATGAAACTTTCCTAATGTCTTTAACTTCTATCTCAGAAAAAAGAAAAAAAAACTGTGTTGGTTCTTCAGATTTCTTTGACATAATTACTAGAGGAAATTTAAGTGGTAAACCAAGATTATAGAAATAATGGTGAAAGTTGTTCTGATCATCAAGGAAAAATGATTTGAAAAACTGATCTCCAAACATTTCCAATTACCATATGTTGTAAAAAGAAATAGTGAAATTTATCGGAGGTGATGAAATGACATGGAAGCACTATAAGATACTTGGCCACCCCACAGTCAGAGCTAATAGAAAAGTAATTGCTAAACGTAAGCACTATGGGCAATTGTCTACATGCAATTCAAATCCACAAATAGTTATTAAATCTCTCTGAACTTGTTTAATGCTTGCTGTCTTTGTCACTTATTTTCTACCTTATACTGCACTGAATTGTTAATTAACTTTAAGTGTGCACCTGTCATCTCTCCAACTCATGAAGCCCTCCAATATAGCAAGTCTCTGTTCTACCCAGAGGACCAATTCCTCGGGGAAGATGTAAATTGAGTTTGCTCTTTCCCAGAGACAATTCTCTTTAGAAATCTCAAAATGATCACTGAACAAGGTTTCTAAATCCAAACAACTTTCCCATGGCTCTTCAAGATTCATCTCAGCTATGGAGCTAAAGAGGAAGAAGATGAGTTATCTCAGATGCATGCATCCATGATTATAATAAATAAAAAAGACCATGGGACTCAGTATGGAGAAGCTGAATAAGGAAACTAAAATGCAAGTGACTGTCTCTATTGCAATACCCACTGATGAGTATATACATATATATATATATATATATATACACACACACACATATATATACACATATATTAGATATATATATTATATACATATATATATACACATATATTAGATAAGGGAGCTGACACCTTGTGCACTGTTGCTGATACTATAAGTTGGAACAGTCATTATGCAAAACAGTATGGCAGTTTCTCCAAAAGTTAAAGGAAGAATTATCATATGATCCAGCAATCTCATTTCTGAGCATATATGTATACACAAAGGAATTGAAATTAAAAAAATGTTTGCACTCTCATGTTCATCGCAACATTATTCTGAATAGCCAAAACATGGAAACAACCAACAGATGAATGAATTTTTAAAAATGTGTTATACATACAAAAATTAATAATATTGAGCCTTAAAATGATAGGAAATTCCATCATTTGTTACAACATGGTTGAAGCTAGAGAACATTATGATAGTAAGCTACATACAGAGACACAAATAACATATGACCCACTTTGTATGTGAAATCTGAAAAAAGTTAAACCCATAGAAGTAGACAGGAGTATGATAGTTACCAGAGGTTGTGGGTGGCGGTTGTGTAGATGAGGAAAGGACAGATATGAGTTAACAGGTACAAAGTTGTAGTTAGGAAGAATAAGTTCTGGTGTCCATGCTATTACACAGCAGGGTGACTCCAATCCATAATAGTGTACTATATATTTCCAAATGGCAAATAGGATTTTAAATGGTCTCACCACAAAAATAAATAAATGAATAAGTAAACGTTTGAGATGATGGATATGTTAATTAGCCTGATTTGATCATTCCCTAATAAATGCATGTGTTGAAACATCACACTGTACCCCAGATATTCACATGTATTACAATTTGTCTATTAAAACTAAAATAAAACAAAAATGAAATGTCAAGTTAAAAAAAAGAATATACCCTGATGGAAGATTGTATTTTTGCTTCTAAGGTGGAGACGATACATGAGAAACTTATGAAGGTATAGTCTTGGCTTCCACACCCATGAAAGGTAAAGTTTTAAAAAGGAGGTTAGGCAAAGGAAGAAGTAGAGCTTCAATGCAGTCTCCTTGAACGTCCCAGCTGACACTAAGGAATTATCTGAAGCTGAAATGACTCAAATTTGTCACCAGCTGTAGTGAGGGAGCTGGGTCTTTCACCCTTCTGCACCTGCATCAAGCATTGGCCATGGCACTTCCAGGGAAGAGAGCATGGTCTGGGTGGAACAGCTCTTCTTGGCCAAGGTGAAGAGACCTGAGAACCGAGGGCTTGCTGTTTCCAGCACTACTCACAGCTGGAAAGTAAGTCCTTTCATCTCAAAGGGTCAGGGCAGCTCAACACTGCATCCACCAAACAGCATCTTTAAATTGCTTCAAGTACCAGCTGGCAAGGTGGTGCAGGCCTGTAATCCCAGTGGTTTGAGAGGTTGAAGTAGGAGGATTGCAAGTTCAAACCAGTGAGTTCCTGCCTCAAAATAAAAAATAAAAGAGCTAGGAATGTTGATCAGTGGTTAAGCACCCCAGGGTTTAATCCCTGATATCAAAAGAAACAACAAAAAAAATCGGTGCAAGTGGTTTGTGTGTGGCTCAGTAATAGAGCATGCCCAAAGTCCTGATTCATCCTCAGCACTTCAAAAACAAACAAACAAATAAATAAACTACACTAATGAATTTTTCCATCTGAGTCCCAACTTCCTAAAAATCTAAAAATTTTCAAAATTTACTCAATAAAACATAGAAAATCTAAATAACATTACAACCATAGTAAACATATTTTAAGGTGAGAAATTGTACCCCAACTTTTGCACTAAACTGAGATTTTAGTACAGGAGATAAGTTAAAAAAAAAAAAAAAGAAAAAGAAAATCATGAACCAATCTTATTTATGAATCCAGGTGCTAAAATTTAAATAAAACATCAACAAATGTGAACAAGCCCTGCACTATAATAACATCATGATCTACTAAGGTTTATTTAAGAAGTGAGGGTTTTAATGTAATAAAAAGCATTATCATCTTGATAGATGTCCTTAAAAGGATACATAAATTTTTTTGTGTGATTCATTCATGATTACAAAAATAAAAGTTTGTGTTTTGTAAACCATTATCCATATGGCTCTTTCTTTTCTTAACATGTTAAGGTTTATTAATCTCAAAAGAGCAGTTGGCATCATACTTTAAAGCTGTGAAATACTTTAGGATATTACTAATTGCAGTGAGAAACAAGATTGATGCCTGTTTTTACCAAATTTAGTCAGCATCATTCCCTAAGTGCTAGATAATGCAAATAGCTGTGTCAACTATCTCCCAACTTAGTCTTCTAGACCAATTTTTAATCTGGCAAAATCAATGGAAAATATAATTCTACTCCCAATCCTCTGTGATTCCACATCAATTAACTTTCCTACTGATATTCCCACAAGTGATTCTTAGTTCTCGTACCTAGTATTTTGTCTTTCTTTCATTTCAAGACCCCATTGTGATTTTAAACTCATCTCAAAAGAAAAAAAAAATTGATTCCTAGCTTTATTATTCACCTGACCTCTCCATCCTTTCAAGACATAAATTCAACGTTCCCTCAGTGAGACCTTCCACCTACTATGCCAGAGATGATCATTAGGTTCCTGAACCCAGACAACCCTGCTTCATGCTTTTTTTTTTTTCACTGATGCCAACTGCTTACTTAAATAGTTTTGAATTTCTAAATATTCATTTGGCCTGTGATTTCTGTACCACATGTGCATGCTAGGGTTGCTCCATATCTTCATTTTGGAGTCACAGTTGTTAGATGCTGACCTGCACCTTTACCAGCTGTTTCCTGGAAGTACTTGCTTTCTAGAACTGTTTAACTCTAACTTTATTTGCCCCACACCTTGTGAAGATATTTGCCCAGGTGGCAGTGGTTGTCAGCTAGCAGGAGCTACTTTACTTACATAAACAGCATTGTTGAGTAGTTGAATGTGAAGTCCATGAGACTGCTCAGCCTAAGAAAACTAAGGAATTCCCTGGCTTGTTCACTGTCATATCCCCAACAATTAACAAACTAACAAACAGAAGATACTTCATATAGATTTGTCACATGTGTTATAAATACTGAATTATCAATTTAAAATCATCATGTGATTATGTTTAAAATTTAAAAAAGTGTGGGGAGGGGTAGAGAAAGGACAGTTAATGGGTACAAGTTTACGGTAAAGATAGAAGAAATGACTTCTAATTTTCTCTAGAACAAAAGGATAATTATGATTGACAACAATTAATTGAATATTTTAAAATAGCTAGTAAGGAAAATTTTAAATGTTTCCAACACCAAGAAATAATAAATGAAGTAATGAAAAAGTCAATGACCTTGATCTGTTCATTTCATGTTGTATATGTGCAGTGAAGTATCACAGGGTCAGATACACACTCTGTCACTGAGCCGCATACCTAACTCAATGCCATACTATAGTCTGTAAGCACATACAATTATTATGTGTTATTGTGGTTGGGATCTAAAATGTTCCCCAATTGCTCATGTGTTAGGCAACGTGGCAATGTTCAGAAGTAGTTATGATTTAGATATTAGGTGCTCCCCAAAAGCTTCTGTGTAAGAAAATGCAAGAAAGTTCAGAGGTGAACTAATTGGGTTATGAGAGCCTTTATCTAATCAGTGCATCGATCGACTTGAATGAATTAATTATGTGGTGACTATAGGCAGGGAGGGTGTGTCTGGAGAAGGAGGGTTGCTGAGGGTATGCCTTTGAGGTATATATTTTGTCCATGTGATCAGAAGAGTCTTTATCAGCTTCCTGATTGTCACATCCTGGGCTGCTTTCCTTCATTACATCCTTCTGCCTTGATATTCTGCCTCAGTCAGACCCAGAGAAATGGGGGTTGACCCTCTATAGACGGAGACCTCTCGAACTATGAGCCCTAAATAAACATTTCCTCCTCTACATTGTTCTTGTCAGGTCCTTTGGTCACAGCAGCGAAAAAGCCGACTAAAATAAAGGCTAAAAGATTGGATTCTGAGAGCTAGAACCTCGCCCATGGATTAATCCATTTGATGGATTAATAATTTGAATGAACTGTTTAGTAGCAACTATAGGCAGGTGAAGAGTGGCAGGAGAAACTGAGTCACTGGGAGTGTGGCTTTAGGCAGTTTGTCCGTAGTGCCTTTCTCTCTCTGGTTCTCTCTGTTTCCTGGCTGCCATGAACTGAACATTCCTCCGTCAAGTGCTTCTGTCATTGGTCGTTTGCCTCACCTTGGGCCCACAGCAATGGTGTCAGCCAACAATAAACTGAGAACCCTGAAAACAGGAGTCAAAGTAAACTTTTCCTCCTCTAAGTTGTTCTGGTCAGGTATTTTGGTCACAGTGGTGAAAAACTGACTAACATTTGTGTCCATTAAAAATTTTAAAAATGAAAGTCAAAAAAAGATAGTACCAGTATAAGTACTGTCAAGTTTAGAAATGCTAGGCAGCTCGATAAAAAGAGCAGACCAAGGAACCAAGAGAAAGTGCAGTTGGCAGATGCTTTCAGGAAGAGCTTCATGACTCCTGTGTGTTCTGATATCCTTAGGCTTCCAATAATTATAAAGACATCAAGAGAGCTCCGGTGATAGGAGAGACAATGCCCATAAAATAAAGGAACTGCACCTGCGGGTACTAAGTGTGAGTTAGTATTCAGGATTGAAGAATCCCTCCTTTTCCACTGACAATTCCATGATGCTTGTGAAAAGCACTTGTCTTTTAACAGTCTGGAATTTAGATTAAAAATTTTAATCAAAAAAATTAGACTGAAATTCTAATTTTTCAAACTACTATGTCCTCTTCTGCTTGAAACATCTCCCCGTGTGACTAGGATCTCTGTGAGCTCTGATATTCACCTATCTGTAACCCTCCAAGAGAGCAGACTCAGTTTTCAAGAACAAAGGCAGCAGTCCTCAGGCACAAGCAATACCTGTGCTGTCTACCCTGGTGGCTGAGTGGAACACTGAGATACATGGGGTGATTCTGGCCACTACTGCGGAGGCATATGCTGGCTCAATCTGGCCCATGGCATCATCTGCCAGGCAGTGGAGTTATCAAAGGCTTGCACTAGGCAAAGAACACTTGGTCACAGCTGATCTTGACCTGAAAGTGCCTCCAATATTCCAGGGTATAGAGTCAGGTGACAACCTTGTCACTTAGGTATTTTTTATTGATGATCAAATAGAACCCAGGGAACTCTTGATAACAAAGACACAAATCCTGTCCACAACTGGAGGTTCAAGTCTAATGGATGTGGTGGAGGGTGCAATGGAGGCCAGAAAGCAAGAAGGAACAGTAGGGCCCTTGTGGGAACTTACAGTATAGGTGTAGGAAATCTGGAGGGTGGGGAGTTGTGGGGAGAAGTGGGGAGGGAAAGAGGTAAAGAAGGAAGGAAGGAGGAAAACAAAACAAATCAAAAATTTAGAGATCAAGACCAAGGATTGCAGAGGCACAACACTTGATAGAGTGTTTGTTGTGATCTTGGGAACACACTCCAATCCTATGCCACAGCATTGTGTAATTATTTCCAAGGGAAAAAAACAACAAAAACAAATCTGTATTCGTGAAAGAACTTCAAATTCTAAAAGTACAAGTGTCTAAGTTTTCTGGCCCTGAGGCTTCTCCATGCTTTTTTATAAAGGTACAAAGAAAGAGAATTTTCTTTGTACTTTTTTAACAGCTTGGATATTTGTATATCACACTTCATGTTATACAGAATTTTTTTTAAAAAGTTTGCTTGTTAAAAAAACAAACAGATTTCTGTTTTGTTTTTGTTTTCTTTTGTTGTTGTTATTTTGTTTTGCTTTGCTTTGGAACTGGGAATTGAACTCAGGGTGACTTAGCCACTGCCACATCCCCAGTCCTTTTTTGTATTTTATTTAGATACAGGGTCTCACTGAGTTGGCGGCGCCCCACTAAATTGCTGAGGCTGGCTTTGAACTCACGAGCCTCCTGCCTTAGACTCTGGAGCCACTGGGATTACAGGCATGAACCACTGTGTCGGGATATTTCTGGGTTCTTAGCCTCAGAAATATTGATTCTATAGGAACAGGGGCCCAGAAGTCTGCATTACAAATATCTGTGGTGACCGAATGTCAAGTGATACAAAGATCACAATTTGTGAGACATTGCTCTGAGACCTGGCGATTTACAGTGTGGTCTACAGACCACCAGCAACAGCAGCTTGTTAGAAAGGCAAACTCTCAAGACCCATCCCAGACTAGGTGAATCCAAATCTGCATTAAACAGCATTCCTATATGATGCATGTGCAAATGAAACTGGGGACTATAATTTCAGGGGTTGTGGTTAATTGAAATGACCCTGAGGTAAACAGTGAAGCTACAGGGTATCTCCTGAAAACTAGTACCAAGCTTCTGGCAACAGCAAATCTCTCTAGTTACTCTAGTTTAGAGGCCCCTGGTGGGTAGCCAGAGTGACTAACATATAGAGAGATGGATGGTAGAACAACCTGGTGCATATTATTAAGATACCCTAATTATAAAAAATAAGTTGGAGATCAGTGACTTTTGAAGGAACAGGACTCCAACTTTATAAAGATGGAGGCTTGAAACAATTGAAATGCAGGCTTAAATAGTAATGTGGCTAAATCTTATTCACAGTCTATTGAAAACTAGGTCACTGAAATTATGGCATACGGATAGTAAAATTGACATTAGAAGTTCAGAGGTTTCTTTAACTATGAAAATGAATAGATGACATATAAGATTTCTTTAGGCTTAAAAAACAAAACCTTCAATGATATTTTATGAATACTAATCATAATTGTCCTCTATATGCATGACTTCAGCTGGAAAGATCTGGCATGTTCACTGATGTGGGCTCTTATTACTACCAAATCATGACCAGCTGTCCTCCATTTACTTATTTAAACACTGTCTCTTGTTTGTGGTTGCTGAGGTTATTTACAGAGTCTGTCACTTGCTGTGGCTTTTCATTATCTGCCTAATTCTTTTTTTATATAAAAAAAAATGCTGCCAGGAATTGGGACATGCCAGATGCACCCATCTATCCTTCATGTGTCAGAGCAGCCAAGACACTGGGCTGCACTTCACTCATCCATCCATCTATCCAACAAGCTTTCCCTTTTCTGCCTTAGACATTTTGCTTTTCCTATTTTTCCTTTTCCTTCTATTTTGCTTCACTTACAGCCTTCTTTTCCCTTTATCATTTATTTACTTATTTATTCATGCATCATTTATATATTTACGCAGGTCAAGCAAACAAGTTCAATTAAAATCAATTAAATGTTATTTTCTGTGTAAAGTAGCAAGAATAGCATATGACAACTACAGGCATTCCATAAATGATCGTGCTTGCCAAACATTTTTGATAGATGCCTATGTACATGGCACTTTGCTATAGAAAGTGTAGGATATAAAATATAATGCAGAGTTCTTGTTCATAACTCAGTCAGGGAGAATGACAAAGAAGTTGCCTAAGTTGATAGTCAAGGTGAGGCAGTTGGTAGCAGGTGAATTGTGGCTTTCTTGCCATTGTGATCTCCTTCAAATGTCTGGCTGTGAATTGGCTCCTCTTGGCACACCCCTTTTATTCAGATAAGGACAGATCCACTTGCCATTTGTCTCCAGAGCTGGCAATATAATTTGCTGGGCTCAGAGCAAGTTGAAAATGCAGGCCTCTTATTAAAAAATTACCAAGAATTGCATGATGGTAGCAGTAGAGTGGGCATAAGGCATGCACCCAAACAGCAGTGACAGTCATCATAACCACAGTCAGAAAAGTCTCTTTGCAATTGACTGGTTCTGCTGCGAGTTTGGAAACAAAACCTTCAGCAAACACATTTTCTATTTTCTGTTTCTCAATATGTAATCATCTATCAGAACTCATCCAATTACATATTGCCTACAGAACAAAGGTCACCCTTGTAAAGGGGGAGAGTAGAACAGCAGAATTTGAGAATCACAAAAGAATGATGCAAACCACCAAGTATTTTTAACTTTAAAAAGGTAATGGTAAGTACTAGAGGCATGCATTTAAAAAATGGCAGTCCGAAAAATGACAAATGTTGGTAAGGATGTAGAGAAGGGAGGATGCTTTCCTACTGTTGGTGGGAATGTAATGAGATCCAACATATGATCAGTAATCCTACTCCTTGGGATATCTCCAAAGGAAAAGAATTCAGTGTTTCAAAGAGATACTTGCATTCTCATGTTTATTGCAACACTGTTTCAAATAGCCAAGATCTGGAATCAACCAAGGTGTCCATGAACAGAAGAATAGATAAGGAAAATTTTGGCATATATACACAATGAGATACTATGCACCCATTAAAAGACTCAAATTCTGGACATTTGTGTTAACATGAATGGACCTGGAGATCAAAATAATAAGGGGAATAAGCCAGGCACACAAAGATAAGTACTGCATGGTCTCACTCACTTGTGGAAACTAAAACAGATGAGCTTATAGAGGTAGAGGGCATGATAGTGACTACCAGAGACTGGAGCCTGGGAGCACAGGGGAGAGGGAGGTTTGGGAAGGCTGAGGTAAAAAGGCTCAGACTGGTAAAAGGTGAAGGTCTGCTGCCGTGTTACACACAAGCACGAATACAGTCAGCAACATTGCATCGTGAACTTCACAACAGATAGAAGATGGGGTTTTTAATGTTCTCATCACAAGTAAATGATAAGTGTTTGAGACAATGTATAACCAAATATCCTGAGTTGGTCATTACACAATGAATAAATGTACTGAAACCTTACGTTGTACCCCATAAACATGTACGATTACCATCTGTCAATTTTAAAGTCACTTATTTGGAGAAAAACGTCTCAGGCACCTTCTTTTCCCTGACGCCATGCCCCTGGAATTGAGAAGATCCAATTCTGGGCTAAGAAAATGTTGATAATGAGAAATTAATCATATTGAACTGTGCCATGACTCTTTGCATGTTGGGGTGTGTAAGTAGGCTGGAACTGTTCCCTCAATTCCTGTGTGTGGCTCTCAGGAGGCCTCTAATGACTCATTTGCATAGACTTTCACAGCACCTGACACTCCGCCTCACCTCACAGCATCGCAGCTATTTACACACCTTTCTCCGTCACTAGACTCTAAGAGCCTTTGGTGCTGGTCTGCTGTGTTTCCATGTGACCTGGAAATTAAAAATGGTTTTGACTTGTTTTGAATGGTTGGGGAAAAAAAATCAAAAGAAGATTATAACACAAGAAATTGACATGAAATTCAAAATTTCAGAGTTGGGACAAAAACCACAAGTCCCTTTACGTGTTTTCTATGATGGCATTGATCCAACAGAGTTGAGTATTTAGGACAGAGATCACATGACCCATGAAGCCTAAAATATTTGTCCTCTGAACCTTGGTGGTTCCAAAAACCACCAAGTGTGTGCCAATCCCTGCTTCTGTTTGAGACATGGATCATCTTCATCCACGGATGTCTGAGACGAGCACAGTACGGTCCTTGCATCACCATGTTTTGAGGGCAGGAGGAAGAAAGGAAGTGAGTTTCTCTTTCACAGGATATTGCTCTGGAAGCCCTCCGTCTTCTAGGGCTCCCTCCTGAATGACCTCTAGCCTACTTCATCTGTATCTCTCCTCAATTTGTGGCTTGACCATTTGACACAGAAGAGCACATCCTTCCTTCTAGATTGCATCCCACACATTACTCAAGGAAGCCTTAGAGAGGGCTGTGCTACTGATGGTGTGTGATGGTCATATCACACTGTTGCCTAAAATCCTAAAGAAGTTTCAGATCAGCTGCTGATACCCCACAGCAAGGATGGTAGACCTGATTAAAGGAACAAAATAAAACAACTTAGTTTAGAAAACAAGAAGTTGCTTTTTTGTGTAAGTTTGAGAGGTAGTGTCGATAGATACATATATAGATATAGATATAGATATAGCTTTTTTTTTTTTTTTTTTTTTTTTTGGGTGCTGGGGATCGAACTCGGGGACTTGTGCTTGCAACACAAGCACTCTACCGACTGAGAGTTATCTCCCCAGCCCCCCATAGATATATTTTTAAAAGTTATATCAATTTGCTCCTCATTCACCTACATGAATTCCTGTTACTTCCTTAAACTTAAGAGTTTGACACCTCCAGTTTAAGGAACATAATTAAAATTGTCTCAACCTAATTTTTTTTAAACAGGGTCCTGTGAGAAAATTTTATTCAATGGTTTCCTTTGCAACTACAAACTTTAAAAGTTTTCTCTGATTAAAAAAAAAAAACTTAACTTTTTAAAGATCCACTTTAATTCTTTTATATAATTCTATCTCTCAAAAACATCATACAAAAGTAAACTTACTTTTATTCTAAACTAAGTGACTTTATTATGTTCTTTTAACCAGGTCTACTGACCTACACAAAAGCATGTATTTTTTTTCTTCAGAGAAAGAAAGAAATTACATGAAATATCCTTCCCTACTCTTTTAGTTGGAAAATAGTATTGTGTAATAAAATAATACATTTTTAGCATTAGAGAAATACTGTGCTTTTTAGAAATGTCATCTTTTGGTTAAGAAGTGCATCTCAATCAAGACTCTTAAAGGCAAACAGGAGAAACACTTCTATCTAAATTAAACAAAAATGAAAATCAATGGAAAGAGTAGAACCAGGTGTAGGGAAGGTCACTCCAAGGCACAGAATCTCACATAGGCATGTAAAAGGAGTTTATTTAAGCCAAGAGTGAGGGTGGTCACCTGGGAATCACATACCCTAGTTACCCAGAATAATTGTTCTGAAATGGTGACTGAGGAATCTGGTTTCTTAGACAATAAAGAACAAAAACAACAATAACAACAAAAAGGTTGCAGCATTTGGCTGCCACGATCACTATTACTTTGGTTGTCAAGAGTAGCATAGGTCATGGACTGGTCACCCTTGGCTTATGTTACACATCCCAGGTAAGATACTGTGATAAGTAGGAGCAGGCATCTCCATACTACTACGGTACTCCCATCGGCACATCTACCAGGAATATGTAGAAATGATTAAAGGTTAAAATTCAGTAGAGTATGAGACTTTGGAACCTGGGAGGTTGTGATTACTGGCCCATAATCCAAGTCCATCAGACTTAGATGAATTTGCATACCCCCTTTCTTTATTGATGTGTTTGAAAATAAGTAGAAATTTAAGAAGAATAGGCTGTGAAGGAGCACCTATAAGCATGTCATCAGAATAGTCTACCAGGAAGCCAGTCCCCTCAGTATAGATTGATTGTGTCCCCTCAAAATTCTTATGTTGATGTCCTAACCCATATTGCCTCAGAATCTGACCTTTTCAGGAAATAGGGTTGCTGCCGATGTAATAGGTTAACAGAAGGTTATAATGCAACAGGTAGTATTTTAGTCAGTTTTGTGTCACTGTGACAAATACTTGAGAAAAACAACTTAGATGAGGAAGGATTTAATTTGTCTCAATTTTAGAGTTTCAGTCCATGATCAACCAGTTTCATTGCTCTGAGCCTGAGGTGAGCAAGAACACCATGAAGGAAGGGCTGCTCAGCTCATGGAATCTGCAAAGTAGAGAGTGGGGAAGAAGACAGAAGATAAACCAGAGTTCACTCCAGTTACTTACTTTGTTCAACTAGGTTCCACCTTCCAGGATTCACCCATCAATGGATTAATCCACCAAGAGGTCTGAACTCTCATGATCTGATCATTGCTTAAAAGCTCTACTTCTAAACCTTATTTCATTGGGCACAATGCTTTCAACACAAGATTTAGGGGGAAGTTCTAGATCCAAACCGTAACAGGTAGACATCTAATTCAATATGACCTATGTTCTTATAAAAAGGAAATTTGGGATCAGAGATCAGCATACTTCAGAAGATGGAGATGTTTGCAGATATTGATATCATCCTTTTATAAGTCAAGTGTGTTAGTCAGCTTTGTATTGCTATTACCAAAATGCCTGACAAGAACAACTTCCAGTTGGGAAAGTTTATTTTGTGTTACAGTTTCAGAGATTTTGTCCATCATAGGCTGTCTCCATAGTTCTATGCCCAAGGTGAGGCAGCACATCATGGCACAAAGGTGTGGCAGACAGAAGTTGCTCAGAACATGGCAGCCAGGAAGCTGAGAGAGGAAGTAGAAGGAGTCACAGGGAGCTGAGCCCTTTCAGGGCCTGCCTGTAGTGACATATCTCCTCCAGTCATGTCCCACTTGCCTAGAGTTACCACACATGACTTCACTCAAAGTAGGATGGACTGAACACACTATCACTCTCATATACCAATCATTTCACCACCTAACATTCCTGCATTAACACAGGAGCTTTTGAGGGATACCTCATGTCCAAACTACAACCCCAAAGACTGCCAAAGATTGCCACCAAACCACCAGAAGCTGGAGGAGGAGCAGGGAACAGATTCTTCATCACAGCCTTCAGAAAGCCTGTGATAAAAATTCCATCACAATTTGACTGCCATTTTTATCCCAGACTTCTAGCTTCCAGGACTGTGAGACAATAAATTCCTGCTGCTTAAGCGACTCCAACTGTGGCACTTTGTTACAGCTGCACCAGAAAACCAATACTATCACTGACTTTCCCTGCCACACCATCCCTAACTCCCACAATAGGCCCAGGGTCTTTGCTCATGTCTAAAACTCTGAAGTCTCAGGAAGAAATTTCTAAGCCCATAAACCTAAGTCACATGAGCAAGCTTTGTTTTCATGGAACTGAAGAAGGAATATATAATCCCTTTTAGCTCCTAGAAATAGAAGCAATGCACTGTCTTCTTCCAAGATAGTTCACTGGATGCTCCACACAGGAAGATGCTGGAGGGCTATGCTGCCAGACTACATAACTAAAGACTCCTGTGTAGGATCAGTGTCATAGAGCCCCCAAAGTGGCCAGGGCATTGGAGGCCCCTTGAAATTAATCACTTTCTCTAGTGTGGAATTATTATTGCTGAGAAGAAATTCTTTCCAATATTAAACATAACTCAAAATTTCCATACGAGTAGTTTGTGACTTAGAGTACAGTTATGCATCTCCTAAAAATAGAAAGTTCTGAGATAAGACATTGAACAATGTCATGGTGTGAATATCAGAGAATGCCACAGAAACCAGATGCTATAGGTCAACCACCCAATGTGGCCTCTTGTTACAATCAAGAGATGTGGCAGACACAACACAGTTTTAGAGTAAACATTCTTTATAAGTAGGAGTATACTAAAAAAAAAAAAATGATAAAAAGTATAGTACAAAAAGTTGGGGAGATCTTATGAAAATAGAAGGGATACCAGTAGAGTAGAGGAAGGGAATTAGGGAGAGGGAGGTGGGATGAGAAGGGGTGGTCCTGGGGAATGAAATTGATAAATTATGTTATGAGCCTGTACAAATATGCAACAACAAATCCACTATTATAATTACGATGCACCTATAGAAAAATAAAAATTAGATGGTACAGTAGATACATAAACCAGCAAGTCATTTATTATCATTACTAAATATTATATTCTGTACATAAGAATATATGTTCTCTCTCTTCTTAGATAACTGGCAGCACAGATTTTTTTTTATAACACTATTACCATAAACATGTGAACAATGCATTGAACCATAGTGACAGATACTATATCATTAGACAACAGGAATTTTTCAACTTCATTATTATCTTGGGGCACCTCATTGTATTTGTGGTCTTCATTGATACAAGGTTTTTATGGGGTTTATGACTGTGCATATCATAAAAAGTTACTAAGAACTCAGTAGCACTTGTACAAATAATTTTGTACTTATTAACCAAAACTGAATACATACACATTGAGAGAAGACTTTACCTATCTGGATGAGACATTGTTTATTGCATCAAGAGACCATGTTTATCTGATGTATTGCCTGACAGACCTCTTGCAATAATTTGCAGTAACCTGGAGTCTCCCTTGTTTATCCCCAGGTGTCTATAATCCACAGGCTTGAAACTATTGTTTTCTTGTGGACCTGATTTATGGGAAAGGCTCAATTCTGTGAGAGTATAAATATGAAATGGCTTTCTTTTTTCTCTAGTTCTTACTTTCAACTATGTATTCTTGAATTACTCTTTTCCATCATCCTATAATTTCTTAGACTTTTTCAGTTATAGTAGGTTCAGTTTAATTTCCAACTTCACACAAATTAATTTAAATCTCATATTTTCCCCTTCCCCTAGCAAAGTTGAAAGAGTCTAGCTCTGAGAAGATCCCTTCCACTCCTCTGCAATGGCTAGATCCTCTGATGTTTTGAAACAAGGAAGAGGAGGAGAGACAAATGTCTCTTGCCTCTTTCTTTTTTTTTTTCTTTTCTTTTTTTTATATTTTTACAGACTGAATTTTGATTCATTGTACACAAATGGCATACAAATTTTCATTTGTATGGTTGTGCATGATATAGATTCATACCATTTGTGTAATCATACATGTACATAGGGTAATGATGTCTGTCTCATTCCACCATCTTTCACATCCCCAGCTGCTTCTGTGTTTGGGCAGCCCAGACTAGACTTCAGTGATAGCGGTGTATTGCCTTTAAGACATTGTCTCTTTGTGTGTATGTGATTCTCTCAGAGACCCTATAGGAGCTTCCTGCTGCACAGCTCCCTGTCTGGGACATACAATTGCAGCCTGACCTCTTCATTTCTTCCTCTAACTTTCCTCCAATGGTGTTCACCTATGACCCCCTGGTGCTGAGGTTCCCTAGTTCACTTGAGTGAGGCTCAGCAGGAAAATTCAAACCTTGCTACCAAGTGTCCTTTTGTGTCAGTACCCCAAACAGTGCAGTGCATATCCCTCCTCTACTCAGATATCTCTTGCCCATTATTTCCTGCACAGGCCGACTCAGGAAGTTTACTGCTTCAGTACAGGCAATACATCTTGAGAGAGGTTTGGGTTTCACAGGATATATATGGTCAAAGAACACTGAACTGTACAGTCAATATCTGTGTATTTCCCCATGTGTAAAATTTACCTCAAATTAAAGAAAGAATGCCAACAAATGAAAAAGGGAGTGACTAAGAATGAAAGTAAATGCTCTTTTTTTTGAAACCACACTGTTTCTTTGACTGTAGTTCTTGAGATCATTTCTCTCCCGGCTTGACTTTGTATTGAAGTCAACTGTATTTCTTGGACAGGGGAAAAATCCTCACCTTACCATGAAAACTTTATTCTCCATAAATCCAAGAATCTAATTTATACTCTGATTCTTCCTTTCTTTCTTGACTCTCCTCTCAAGAGTATTGATTGGGAAAAGTGTGTTTTAAGGGCCAGATCAACTGTTTCTTGCTAAACTCTTAGGAAGTATCTGGTCCACCTACCATCAAAAGTGACCTGATTTCCACCATACTACAGTGATGCAGCTATATCAATATTTATAGCAGGTCAATTCACAATATCTAAACTATCGAACCAACCTAGGTGTCCTTCACCAGATGAATGGATAAAGAAAGTGTTATATATATACGCAATGGAATGTTACTCAGCCTTAAAAAGGAATGAAATTAGGGCATTTGCCAGTAAATGGATGGAACTGGAGAAAATTATGCTAAGTGAAATAAATCTATCTCAGAAAACCAAAGGCAGAATATTATCTCTGCTATGTGAATACTAACTCACAATAAGTGGGATGGTGGGGGGAGACAGGGAGGGAAGAACAGAAGTTCACTGAATTAGACAAAGGGAAATGAAGGGAAGGAAAAAAGGACGGGAATAGGAGAGAGAATAGAATGAATCGGACATAACTTTCCTATGTTCATATATGAAGACCCGACCAGTGTAACTCCACATCATGTGCAACCACAAGAATGGGAAGTTATACTCCATGTTTGACATGTCAAAATACATTCTACTGTCATGTGTAACCAAAAAGAACAAATATCATTTTTTAAAAAAAATAACTTAATTAGATCTTCTTTTGTGAAGTATCTGCTCATTTCCTTAGCCCATTTATTGACTGGGTTATTTGTATTCTTGGTGTAAAGTTTTCTGAGTTCTTTATAGATTCTGGAGATTAGTGCTCTCTCTGAAGTGTTTGTGGCAAAGATTTTATCCCACTCTGTAGGCTTTCTCTTTACATTGTTGGTTGTTTCCTTTGCTGAGAAAAATCTTTTTATTTTGAATCTATCCCAATTATTGATTCCTGCTTTTATTTCTTGTGCTTTGGGAGTCATGTTAAAGAAGTCTGGTTCTAAGGTGAAATGATGAAGATTTGAACCTACATTTTCTTCTATTAGGTGCAGGGTCTCTGGTCTAATTCCTATGTCCTCGATCCATTTTGAGTTGATCCATTTTGTGCAGGGTGAGGGGTTTAGTTTCATTCTGCTGCACCTGTATTTCCAGTTTTCCCAGCACCATTTGTTGAAGAGGCTATTGCATGTTTTTGGCACCTTTGCCTAGTATGAGAAAATTGTATTTATTTGGGTTTGTCTCTATGTACTCTATTCTGTACCATTGGTCTACCTGTCTATTATGTTGCCAAAACCATGCCTTTTTTGTTACTATTGCTCTGTTGTGTAGTTGAAGATCTGGTATTGTGATACCACCTGCTTCATTCTTCCCACTAAGGATTGTTTTAGTTATTCTGGGTTTCTTATTCTTCCAAATTAATTTCATGATTGCTTGCTCTATTTCTGTAAGGTACATCATTGGGATTTTAATTGGAATTGCATTGAATCTGTATAGCACTTTTGGTAGTATGGCCATTTTGACAATATTAATTCTTCTTATTCAAGAACATGGGAGATCTTTCCATCTTCTAAGGTTTTCTTTAATTTCTTTATTTAATGTTCTGTAGTTTTCATTGTAGAGGTCTTTCAAATCTTTTGTTAGATTGATTCACAAGTTTTTTTTTTTTTTTTGAGGCTAGTGTGAATGGGGTAGTTTTCCTAATTTCTCTTTCAGAGGCTTCATCGTTTATGAATAAAAATGCATTAGATTCATGAGTGTTGATTTTATATTCTGCTGCTTTGC
This sequence comes from Sciurus vulgaris, assembly GCF_902686455.1. Taxonomy (NCBI): domain Eukaryota; kingdom Metazoa; phylum Chordata; class Mammalia; order Rodentia; family Sciuridae; genus Sciurus; species Sciurus vulgaris. The sequence goes on along the minus strand of NC_136475.1, from coordinate 32,715,191 downwards.
TGAATTCATTTATGAGTTCTACAAGTTTTCTAGTGGAGTTTTTTGGATCCTTTAAATATAGAATCATGTCTTTGGCAAATAGTGGTACTTTGAGTTTTTCTTTTCCTATTCATATTCCTTTAATCAAAACTGCCCTAAGATTTCATCTCACCTTAATTAGAATGATTATTATCAAGAACACAAGCAATAATAAATATTGGCATGGATGTGGGGGAAAAGGCACACTCATACATTGCTGGTGGAGTTGCAAATTGGTGCAGCCACTCTGGAAAGCAGTATAAAGTTTCCTTAGAAAACTGGGAATGGAACCACCATTTGACCCAGCTATCCCACTCCTTGGTCTATACCCAAAGGACTTAAAATCAGCATACTACATTGATGCAGCTTCATTAATGTTTATAGCAGCTCAATTCATAATAGCATGGTTGTGGAACCAACCTAGATGCCCTTCAATAGATGAATGAATAAAGAAACTGTGGTATAAATACACAGTGGAATATTACTCAGCCATAAAGAAGAACAAAATTATGGCATTTGCAGGTAAATGGATGGAGATGGAGAATATCATGCTAAGTGAAACAAACCAATCCCAAAACCCAAAGGTCAAATGATTTTTCTAATAAGTGAATGATGATACATAATGGGGGATGAGGGAAGCAAGAATTCAGGAAGGATAGAAACTATAGAGGAAAATTAGGGGAGAGAAGTGGGTGGGAAGAAGGAAAAATAATAGAATGAGACAAACATCATTACTCTATGTATGTGTATGATTACACAAATGGTGTGACTCTATCATGTACAACCAAAGAAACAAAAGTTGTACCCCATTTGTGTACAAGGAATCAAAATAAAAAATGGAAAAAATTAATTAATTAAAAAAAAATCTCCTGATTTCAGCTATGTCTTGGTATTGAATTCCAAATATCTGTTAAGTGCCATCAACGATCTCTTACCAAACAAACAAAATGAGATGCAAATAACAATATCATGAAAATCATTCGTTCATCTTATAAGAAATTATTAAACATCTACCATGTGCCAGGATCTTTTCACATATTCATTGGGGAGAAAGACAAGTACCTGAGGAATTGTAAGTATGACTCCAAATAAGATAGATAAAAGAACAGAGTCCTACAGGAACACATCGCAGAGCTGATGAACCAAAATTTAGGAAGATGAGAGAGAAGATTTCCAGGGGAGGTACATCAGGGCAAAGACCCAAAGCATGAGTAGGGTTAGGAAAACCAAACATAGGAATGATATTCTAGGAGAGAGCACAGAATTACTATCATTGACTGGGCCTCCCTGCCAAAATAATTGACCACCAAGTACATACCTTAAACTAAGAGAAACGGATCCTCTCACAGTTAAGGAGGCCAGAAGTCTGACATGAAGATGAGGCTAGGTTGGTACCTTCTGAAAGCTCTCAGGAGAAACTCTTCCATGCCTCTCTCCTAGCTTCTAGTGGTCACAGACAATCCCTGGCATTCCCTGGCTTGTGGATGCACCATGCCAATCTCCTCCCCCATCATCACACAGCGTTCTTTCCTGTATGTCTGTCTCCGTGTGCCCTCTCTTCTCCTTATAAGGGCACACGTCATTCAATTTAATCAGGGATGACCTTATTCTAACTTAATTAATTACAATTGCAAATGCTCTATTTCCAAGTAAGGTCACATTCTAAGGCTGCAGGACATAAATATTTGGAGGACATTCTTCAACTGACTGTAGTGACTAAATGTCTGTGTGACATTCAGTAAATTATTACCACTTCCTGTTCATAGTGAAATCTCTAACTTCTACAATTCAACTTTTCACTTTGTATTGTAATTCACGATTTGAGGGTCCATCATCCCTCATAAACATGTTAGCTCCCTAAATGAGCCAACTTTAGCTTTTATTCCAGAACCCAGGTAACCAATAAATATCCCTGGAAAACTGAAAAATTTTGAGACTTGGTTTTCTCACTTATAAGTATGTCATGGGTTCACCACATAAAATGTTGACCTTTCTGTTTTTGGTCAGGGTCTCAAAGTCAGAGTGTAAATTTGAATTTTAGCATCACATGCAGATCAAGTATAAGAAAGGGTAGTTTTAAAATGTGGTTATATGCTGTGTTTCTTCTACCACAACTCATTGCCACTTTGATTTTTATAACAGTGATTATGATAATGCAGAGAAGGGTAATGATAGTTTACAGACTTTGGAGCCACATTTTCTGCTTTCTAGAATAGTCATGAAAATTCCTTGAAAACTGATTTTAGACATGTAGTCACAGTTTCTTTGCAAACCTTGATAAGTTTCCTATATAATCAAAAAGCCTTTGCTTTCTGGCTGGAAAACTGAGAAATTAAGCAAAGTCTTATAAACAGAGAAAAATCATAGAAGATATCTGCTGCCTTCTAGTAATGCATTTTTCTGTGTAATTGTATCATTCTTAATGTGGTTTCACATATCATCTCTTAGATTCTCACAAATATCTCATGAGGTTAAGTATCTGAGGTCAGGGTCCCTGAAAGCAGAGCATGGGATGGGAATCCTGTTCAAGTGATTTATTGAGTTAGGGCTCTGAGAAGAAACAAAGAATCAAGATATTATAGCAGAATAAGTCAGGCCAAGATAGTTTTGACTAGGATTTGAAACCACAGGAACTCAGGAGGATGAATTGCAATCCAGGGTTGCCCCACACTTGGACAAAGGGATCAGAATTCTATGCCTTCAGATTAATCAGTTATTGACTGTGTATCTGCTACTTGAAGTAGAAGATAAAATCTTCCCAGGCATTTGGGACAAGCTTTCTCCCCTTTTCCTTTGGTGCCATTGTGGACCAGTTGCTCCCAACCCTTACAGCAGCTCGTGGTAGCTACTGAGCTACAGAGAATATATGTGTGTGGTACCAGCAATGTCTACTCTAGCTGATGTCATGACTGATCCCATTTTATGAAAGTCACGGCTAGTGCTTAGGGAGATTCCTTTTCCAAGGCTTCTCAGCCAATAAATGACAGAATCAGGACTTGAACTCTGATCTTACTTCATGTTCTTCCTGCCATCTCTGGAGAGACTCCCTTCTGATGAATGTCTCAGAGCAACTTCTTTGATAAATTTTCTCTGATGCTGTGTTTGATCCCAATGGGCAAGAATAAGGTTCACACTAGAAATTATTAGACAATATGTCCTTCCTAGGAGTAAAATATGATAGTGATGATTGCAGATCACACATTTGTATAGATAGAACAGCCTATACTTTTATGGATATTATTTAAGGTGGGCTCTTTACTCTTTCTCATATATGAATTTTTCTTTTTTCATTTTTTTTCCTTTCATGAAAGATCTTTCTCATTCTCTGTCACTATGAGACTATGCTCACCATTAAAAAGTTGATGCTGGATAAGCTCAAGGGCAAGCAATAAAATATTTTGCAAGATATTACGGCATAATCAGAAAATCAACATTTGACCAAATCATCACAGGCCAAGTGCATTCTACCTTTATATTTTTTATCTCAGGAAGGGAAAACATATTTGAATATCAGGCCCATTTATTAGAGCATCTAGCAATAATCTTGAGCCATGAGACATCATTAGACCAAATCTGAATAGAGCAAGTCTGAGAAGAAGCATTATTTCTTAGAGACACCATAAAAAACCCATTTCATGCAATATTCTCTTCCAAAGTAGCATGCAAGCTCATTCTAGCACTTTGGAAATGAATCACTTGCTCTGATCGTCTCATTCGGGAACTTGAGTAAATCATCCTGCTTGCAAAGTTGCTAAAATACAGGGAAGAAAATTAACTTTCCAGAATACTTATTCAAAGGCCTATACCTGCTTTAGATTAGATTAGGGACTTCATTTCCTTAGTCAAACTTGGGGATTTTATTCCATTCTTGAAGATAACTAAATACAAATGTGTTACAAAACCATCTGAGGGGCTTGCATAGCTTGTTTTATTTTAGCTGTGAGTTATACTCATTTCTTCATCAGGTTATGGCTCTTCAAGCTACAATAGTTCTTAAAGTTAAATTTTCTATCACCTGATAAAAATGTATATTTGAAGATGATTTATCACAGTGTTAGTTTGAATTTCAGTCTTTAACCCCAAAATAACAAAATTGACAAGACACATTTCTACTATATCTGACCTGACCAAGGGCAAAGTGTTTGGTAGTCATATACCTTGTACATTCCATCAGGACATTAGATAAAATGCCAAGAAGTTGCTATCTTAATGTAATCTAAAAGTAATCTAATTAAAATGACACATAAACTGTGTCTATGAGGGAGAAGATGTGATTTAATGAGCAAATTTATGCAGAAAAGTTACACTTAAAAATCTACTTGAGATATAAGCAATTTTAAATTAATTTGCCACCTTAAAAGTGAACTGTGTGAAAGGAACAATTTAATTTTATGTTAAAGAGATAACATTCCAATAAAGTAAGAAATTACATATATATGCATATTTTAAATGACTACCAGTGTCTATAGTTAAAGTGCCAATAAAATCTGGGGATAGTTACTTTTTCTCTGGGTATAGTAATCCTTACCTATCCAGGCTTGGCTAATTAATGCTTGCAGAGAGCTTTGCAAGTGAATCTCCATAGCAGAATGAAACAGACTGTTAAGAACACCTGAGGAAACCACCTGGAAAGGCTGTCACGAAAGCCAGTGTTTCAGCCATGAAAAAAAGTGATACATTATTAGTACATATTTGCAACAAAGGAGACTATGGACTCCTCCTTTCCAAAGAGAAAAGAAATGCTAAAAGAGAAACAGAAGAAAAGAACCATTCACTTTAGTACCACCTCATGCTTACCTAGAGTATAATGTTCCTATCAAAGACATTTATATTATTATTATTTTTACTTTCCACTTTTGTGCTGAGGATTGGACCCAGGGATGCTTTATTACTACCTTTTTTATTTGTATTTTGAGTCAGAGTCGCTGAAGGTCTTTCTAAATTTCTGAGTCTGGCCTTAAACTTGCAATCTTCCTGCCTCAGCTTCCAAAGTTCCTGGAGTTTCAGCGATGTGACACCACGTTCAATGTCAACCATTTATTTTTCAATTCATTCCATTGAGGTCTTGAATTCAAAGAGGTACTATATGATTAATATAACCTGTTCTTGTTAGCTAGTTAATATTGATGGGTGGTCTTTTCCCAAAGGTATTTGAATACATAGAAAACATTCTTTAATATCCCTTTATTGAATGAAAACATGTCTGATACTAGTCTTATTCCAATCAGATAGACAGTCTTGTCTTAAATAATAATTATTACTATTATCATATTATGAGTGTTAGTTTTTTGATATAAATGACTAGCTATGCAATGAGAGGATTTGCTGATCTAGCGCTATCATTTAAATGATAGGAGATCATTTCCAAGCCAATCTTCTACTCTATATCATTACACTCTATATCATTCTAACTTTTTTTTCCTAACCCAAATTCTTTCTGTATGGAGCAGATTCATTTTTATAGAGAGAGAATCTGTAGCATATAGGATTTAATAACAGGCAACTTCCTAGGAGCAGAGCCCTCTCTGACTGTGTTTCAGATCTAGCCAAAGTCACCAATTACTGGACTCTCTGGAGACCAGACCTTACAATGAGTTTTCTGACCCTGTGAGGATTTAGATAAGCTCCGGATAAGTTCTGTTCTGTGACATGAGCACTGAGTTGCTTAGCAGTAAAAATCTTTCTCTTCTTCTACACCTCAGCCAGCAATATTTTCCCAGGATTTATTAGGATGCAACAGGGGGAAGGTACTGAAGCCCCATTGTGAGAGCAATTTTTGCCAATCCAACATTAGGTTTATGACCCAGAGGCCATTTTCAACTCTTCCTGAGTCCTTTTCCTTTTTTAGGATCAAGGATGAAAGAGAATTCTGCAAGTGTTCCTGGGCTACCTTTCCCTTGGGGAAAGTACCAAGCAGGAAGGGCTTAGGAAAAGCAACGATTCTACTCAACCGCATCTCCAGGAAGGGGCGCGGCATCAACGGGACAGAAACAATGTGTGTGGGTGTGTGTGTGTTGGGGGGTGAGGCAAGCACCAAATATTTGAGGAGAGGCACAGTGGGTGTCAAAACCCCATTCTCTAAAGTGGGTCTGCCCAGTTCAGCTGCCAGCTCTGCCCCTCCTACTAGCCCCTCTGTGCCTCTGTTCCCCCATCTATGATAAGGGAAGATTTTAAAGAAGACGTGTAAATGGAATATTGTGGTAAATAAATAGGAGAAGAGTTAAGAAACTTAGGAGAGGACCTGACACACTGTAAGCTCTCAATAAATCTTAGCAAATATGCAGGGGAAAAAAAAGATCTTTTCATTCCCATTTTACAGTTGAGGAAATGGGAGCTCAGAAAGGTTAAAAATTCACTGGTATCAGACAAGTAGTTCAATGGAAGAACTGGAGTGTGAATCCACGACTGACTCTTTGCAAAACCGTTCCCTCCATGCCCATAGCACCAGGTTATGCTACTAGGGTCAGTAGACTCTGTCACCCACTATGGGGTTGAAGCCCAGGGGCTCCATAAACGATGTGGTGCCCAGAAAAGCTTGATGAAGATGAACATTCTTGAAGAAGACACTGTGTTTCCCCCTTGGTCCTCTTTTCTAAAGCAGTTCGGGATGTGTATGAGCACGTGCAGCACTCTGGGTGCTGAGCTAGGGCCTTTACAGGCATCACTCACCTCTTCCTAGGAAGACATGCAATGTCCGTGTTATTTCACAGTTGAGGAAAGGGAAGCCAAAAAAGATGAAGCATTTGTCCCAAGGTTAAGAGCTATTAATCGACAAAACAGAGTTTCCCACGGCCACTTTCACTATCCACTTTTCACTCCAAGTCTGCTTTCTGTGTAGCACGATTCTTAAATGCATTAATTTCTTAATGGATCTTAGACCAAATTGCTCTATCAACAATCTAGCAGCTACAATTCTAGCCAGACCTTGTGCTGCAAGCACCTGAAGAGGGGACAGGCACCCAGGAACTGTAGAAATGCGAAGAAGCCGGTGGAGAGTTTGAGGGGCAGTGGGCCACCCGCCCTCATCTTTACTCAGCAGGCAATCAGAATACTGTAGGCCACTTACCTTGCTGGATGCTGAAGTGGATTTAGAGGAACAAGCAGTTAAAAATGGATTTTGCCATTAATGCATTTCTGATTAATGCCTTCCACTCTGTTCAGAAGTCAAGTAAGTTCATTTTCTTTTCAAGAGACCCATACCTTGGAGATTCTGTAAATATAGCTCTTAATTTAACTCCGGTGAAGGAAAGGCAACATCTCTCTTGAGTGAAATTACTACCTTTTAGAAGTACTATCTCTCCCTGGTTGCCACTGCTTCCCTGAACACTCATTAGCCTTCCTCTGGATAGAAAATTGTCTTGTGCAAGGCCCCCAGATGCTAAACGCCCTTAGGTTGAAGGGCGTTTGTTCTCTGGGCCCGTCTGACTCAGCAGTGATGTATGTGTGGAGGAAATCTTTCTTTGCCTGTCTTGATCACACTCTCATTGCTCTTTCAATTGAAGGAGTGTGATTTTTCTTTTCCACTCAAGTTCTATTCAGAAAGCAAAGGAAGTACATAATTGTTTGGTTGTCCCTTGAATCCTTCTGCTGCACATTTCTCAGGAAATCTCATTATGAAAAGAGGAATATTATTCATAATCTATTTAAATAGATTTGGGTTCATCAAAAGCCACAATGGGGGAAGGGGGAAATGAAAACTGCATGCTGTAGTAAAGAGGTCCGTTTTATTGAGCTGCACCATAGAATGTCTTGTCAATTGAAGGATGACCAGAGCAATAAATTCTGAGGATCCTTGGGAGAAAGTGTTTCTTATAGCTCCTGGTTTGAAAGATTTTCATGGTGTTTCAGGACTTTTTTTCTGGTTACCTTGAACTATTAAAGAAAATGTCAAGTAATATTGGGTAGAAGATGCCAGATTCTTCCACTGAGGCATCCCAGTAGAGGTCCGATGGGCCTATCACAGGAGCTGTTGAGCTGTGAAATGCCAGCCACCACTTAGAGGAGGGGTCTGGTGCTGTGCAACTTCCCTTCTCCAGCCTTTGCAGAAGGAAAAGAAATTGAGGGCTCCAGCTGCATCACACCCCAGACATGCTATGACCCTGAAAGATTGAACGGATGCTAGCTCAGAAAGTTGCTGGCCTTCTTTTCAGAGTTCGCACCAAAATAATTAAATCCATCATCAATCTCCATCTGCTTGGGCTCTGACCTAAAAGTGAGAGTCGAACCACGATCAATGCCAGTTCCTCAATTACCCAGTGTCACAGTGTAATAATAATTGTAATTACACAGATTTTGATTTTCCACAGTGAAGAAGAAAACCATCCAAGATCCCTAACAGCCATCACTGCAGAAGCCAGGCACAATCACTCACAGGCTAGACACAGTTTTGTCTCCAGATCCCACTGGAAGAGATTTATCTGATTTAAAACAAAATAGAAACAAGCAAATCACCCCCACAACACAAGAGAAAGCTCACTGTTTACTAGTTGTTATGGCAGTGGGTAAATTGTTCTTTGCAGTGCCTTGGTTTTCTTATTAGAAAATGAGGCTAAAAATATATCTACACCATAAGACAGTTATCAGAATTAAGTGGGTGCTTAGTACAGTGCCTGGAATACAGCTGACACTCTTTAAATGCTACCTGTTACTGGGTATGTCACTTTACCCATAAAGACATGCTCATGAAAACCCATATTCACACGTAACCTTTCCAGCTCCCTCACCACTGCTGCAAGTAGAGGTATTTGAGTTTAATATTACCCATCTCAAAATACTGTTATTTCCGATCAATAATAAATGCTGGAGAGGTTGTAGAGAAAAAGGAACATTTTTACACTCTTGTTGGGATTGTAAAATAGTACAACCACTATGGAAATCAGTATGGAGTTTTCTCAAAAGATTAGAAATGGAAGCACCATATGACCCAGTTATCCCACACCTGGTGTTTATCCTAAAGAATCAAAGTGATCCTGCTACAGTGATACATGCATACCCATGTTTTAGTAGTATAATCCACAATAGCTGAACTATGAAACCAGCCTAAGTGTCCATCAACAGAAAAATAGAAAAATAAAATGTGGCATATATACACAATGGAGATTTATTTACCCTAAAGAAAAATGAAATTATATCATGTATAGGAAAAGGAATGGAACTGGAGACTATTATATCAGGAGAAAAAAGTCAAACTCAGAAGGTCAAGGGTCATATGTAGAAGCTAGAGAAGAAAAAGGAAAAGAAAGGTGGTGGTGGAAAGAGTTGTCAGGAAAATCAAAGGGAGATCAGTAGAATGGAGGAAAGGGAACTTGGGATTTGGAAAGTGGGAAGAGAGCAGGGCAGTGCTAGGCCAAATAATATTGGCCAAATAATGTTGTTATTTTGTGAACATACAACAACAAACCCCACCATTATGTGCAAAAATAATACACCAGTAAAAAAGTGGAAAAATAGAAAAATTAAAAGAAGTCTCTATTTCACTGTATAACCATCCAGATTTGGGGAATTTGGGGTTTTATTTTTATTTATTTATTTTTTCAAAAATATGGGTGTGACTATTATGCAAAGCTTTCCCAAAAATATGCTGGTATTATTTAAAAATCATTTATCGCTTGTCTTTGGTGCAAGATTAGGATACATGAAATATTCATGAATACATGTTAAAGTTGAATAGTCCACATGCGCACACATCATTTCCTCATGACAGTTTAGCGAAATATTTCTCTGGTCTGAAAAAAATGTTAACACATTAATTGTTATTAATTTATGCATTATGGTTGAAATGTTATACTGGAGAAAATTTACTACAATGTTGTGAAGAATGGATTTACAAAATTTAATCTTCTGTGTCTGAAGATTCTGTGCTGCTCTCCTTGGTTTCGCTCCTTATCTGGCACACAGCGTCACTCATTAGAGTGTTTACCATTAGTACTGCAGCTCTCTAAACAAACCAGGAAGTTGGCTCTCAGAAATATACTGACAATACACAGGTGCTGAGAATTCAAGGCTCGAGGTTCACAGTGTGTGAGAAGACAGATGTGCATCCATATGCCACAGGTGGACACGTTGCTGCCCCATTTACTTTTTATGTGCCATAACAAAAAGAATTATACCATGTGACAATTACACAACTAAATTGGGGAGATTATGGGGTGGCAATGTTGTGTAGTGAAATACCGTAAGACTGGGGACACCTGGACACTTCCAGAGATGTTGCGCAAATGATCTAATTGACTGTTGGCATAAGGCTCTGATGCTCCCTCAGGTACCTGAGGTGACAAGAAGTTTGCTAGATTAAAATCCCAATGGTCTAAATATGCTGACCACAGCTCTTCCTGAAATCATTAAACTTGGAGCATAAAAGGAATGTTTTCAAGGTTGTGGTTTCATTGAGCCATAGGTTGGTGAATTAAAAAATTAAGCAAAAAGTCTAGTCATAACAGATCAGTTTGTTCTTTAAAAGTTTCTGTTTCTGAGGATTTTTCTGTGCTGCAGGCTAAATAAATGTTAGCTTAGCTCCCATGTGCTACTGCCTATCAAAGGAATCTCTGTATGACTTAGTGCCTCAGGCACAATGAAAATGGATTTGTGAGATTTGGGGGATCCATTGTAGCCAAATAAGCCTGTGCATAAGAGGGTCCTATTTAGGCTAACTGACTTAACTGGAGGGAAAGCAAATGACAAAGAGGAAAGATGGGGAAGGTTGGTGCCTGGATAGACAGCAGCATGCTAACACTAGAAGGGCAGATGAAGAACATACTCTTCTTTGTGCTAAATCACATCACTGGAGATGGAATAAAAGATGAACCACAGGAATCAAATCTAGCATGGGTCAGCTTTCCATTGTTTCCAGGGATGCAGATGTCTACCAACAGCACAGGTACTGAGGACCAGAAGGGGCTTAATATCAATTCAGAAAGGATTCCTTCCAGACCATCATTGAATTAGAGGGTCCTAAAGCAAAATGTCATTGACATTTACCAACAAGCTTGCTGAGCAATTCCATAAAATCTTTGGAATTATTTGGGAAGTTGTTTTCTCTTAGTTTGAAAATAGGTAATAGCATGTCACACGGCATGAAAACTATATACACATATCTATGCACATGCATATAAACATATATGCATATAATTTGTAGGTTACTTATATAACCTTACCAAATGTCATGTACTATAGCAATCACAGATCCTCATGCACAAACTCAAGTTACAAGAGTTCAAATAACAGTTTGATAATAGCCAATCACTGCAAAGGAGGAAATTTGGTGACAAAATTATTGCTTGCCTCCTCTTCCTCTTCTTACCACTTGTTCTAATTCAGGAAGAAGTGTCTTACCTTGGTGTGTAATGGCAATTATGTTTGTGTAATGGCCAGTGAAGGCTGATGGGGGAAAATTGTGATAAAAGAAAATTTTATTTCTCTTCATTGCCTTTTGCTTCTTTGCTGCCCACTTCAGTGCTACAGTGTTCTTATTCAATCATCAATTTTCCTTTATCAAAATTTACTCTCAAAAAAATTCTAATAAACATCCAGATTAGGAATGAGAGGGGAAAAAAATGTTCTACCTGGGATCCATTCTTTAAGGAATCAATATTTCGACAGTCATGAACACTTTAATACAGAGAGCAAAGGTCTAAGGTAAGGATAAATTTTGTAAAGTTCACTATTCAATAGCCAACACCTTCGATGTGTTTGAATTCATTCTATACATTAATGGAAACAGACCACCATGGAACTTTTTCTGGTAGTATTTATAGCCTAAAAACAGAGACATAAATATAAATGCACTGTGGCCGCGAGATATAAAAAATGGTACAGGAGAGATACAAAAACATTTTGAAGAGAAAGTAACTCACTCTCCCTAAAGAGATTTTCAGATGCTTGGTCTTGATGGAAATGTAGGTGCTTTGCCAAGAGAGGGAGGAGAATGTGCAAGTTTGTCAGGACATGAAAAACATGCCATGTTTGAGAACAAGCCAGGAGAAGAATGTCCCAAGACCTAACAATGACACTGTGTGGGTGACTGTGTGGAGCTAGGCCTGTGGAAACAAACACCAACTCCAGGCAAGCAATCATATTTTTAAAAAAATAAATAAGACTGCTGCGGGCTATCTTGTGCATCACCAGTTCATAGAACAGCACACTGTCCCAGTGTGAATAGTTGAGAGTGGTATTAAGATTGTCCAGGGGAAGAGTCAACTACTTTCCTGGTCAGCATATTTCAACAAAACGAACATTAATCAGAAATGCTGTGGAGGTTTTACAAAGGAAACACCAGTGTAAAAATTAAGCATGGAGTAGCTATGTGCCAGAAATATAAACCTGCCTCCCTAGTTTGACTTCTAATCTAGATGGAATCTGCCATTAACTTTGATTTATTTTCTAATATTTATTATTTACATTCTACTAATCCTAATATGTCCCCCAAACGTGGTGTTTTTACTTGTAGACTCTGAATTCTCTGATCCAGAATTGACATGTAGGGAAGATAGATAGCAGTTTCAATTACCAACCCACTTATGCACAACCCTGGGGGATAGGAAGGGATCCATGGCATGGAAAGTTATATTATTCTCTGAATTTGGTGAAGCTTTGGCTTCTTAGATCCGGATTGCTAATCATTGTTTTCCTCTTTCTTCTTTCTCTTTCTTTTCCTCTTCCTCTCCTTCTCCTTTATTTTCTTTCTCTTTTTTTTTTTTGCAAAACCTGTTAACTATCAGCTTTATTCAAAAATGCACAAATATTCTGACATGTAGAACTTAAGCTTGATGAATTCTTGAAACTCCACACAAAACTCACACACCCAAGAAATCCATACCAAGTTAATCACTCATAGACTGCTGATTCCATCCACTAATTTAACAGTACAGTATTCAGGATACATTAAAGGATTTAATATTAACACTTTAAAAAACAGTCATTTGTAACATGCTGCTATAATTAGAACAAACAGTTTTTGGGTTACTGATACAAGGAATTTCAACAGCAAGCTTAAAGCTTTCTTAAAACATAAAAATTGAGACAGTGAATTGATGCAAACATACTACATGTGAGAAAAATACTCTTCTTGTGAATGTTAATACTGAGCTAAATATAATTACTGGCACTGTGACTTGAGCCAGATTTTTAAATCTGGATTAGCTCAACCAGGGGGAAGGCTTCCAATGGAGGAAGGAATGGGATTCAAAGTTGGAATAACTTGAAATTCTAGGGACAATAAAGAGACTTGTTTTGGGGGAGTAGAGTTACATATCAGAACAACAGGAAAGTATTTTAAAAATCAAAATATATATTTCAAAGTATATGCATCAGCACCTCATGGTGAGTTGAAACTTCTTTAACAAGGCCCAGTCTGAAAAATGCATATAAATGAGAATTTAGAGAGCCAAGACACACCTTAGTCTTGCTGAGTGCAAGGGTATGGCTTTGCATTTTGTTCAGGGTCTCTACTAAATTGTAGGGACTTCAGAAATGATAGTCTTTTAAAAAAGATATTGCTTATCTATAATAAATGATTTTAGTTAAAAGGTTTGACCAGGTAAAAGCTCATGAGCAGTGCACTGACTTTCAGGTTTTACCTCTCAAATATTCCTGAGAAAACAGTAAGAAAAAAAGCAGCTTTCCTCACTTTCTAAGAGCTCTTTTTCAGAAGTTTTTCAGACTTTTCTAGATGAAATACACAAGCAATATTGCAGCTAAGGGACAAACTGAGGGACTGCTTCCCACTTAAACCAAAAAAGAAGAAAACTTAAAGTTCTGCTATTAACTGCAAGGCAAAATACAGCTCAAAACTGAATGGAGCAAGGGTCCTTTGCTAAGTGGAGGATGAAGTGTGATTAACCACTTCAAGGTCCCATTACATCATGAGTGCAATTCAGTTTGGGGAAAGTAGTTTAATGTATCTCTCAGAAAAAAAAAAAAATAGTTTATACTTTGCATCACAAACAAAACAGTGGCTATGATGTCCAGCGCCACCAAGAAACTTTTATTCTGTCCCATATTGCTGAGAGCGAATCCAAGGCAGGGTGGACATCCAGGACGGTGAAACTGGTAGTCCTTGTTGACTTCACCACCGCCGTAGTAATCTATCACATATCTAACTTCTATGCCACAGCTGTTGATGATCCCATCATGCCTGTCAAAGGGCAACTCATAACCCATCCAGGAACGAATTCTTGCCCTTGGGGAAAACTCTTTTGCTTTCCCTCCAAATCGGATTAATGATGGACCATAGGGACACTCCACAGCATGAAGAGCTTCCCACTTCAAAATCTCCTTCCAAGCCTGTTCCTTGTTCTGATTGTGAATTCTAATGATACTATACGTATCTTTCTGAGTAATATCCTCATCCTTCCACTTCCACCCTTTTCTCAATATTGCATTCCAGAACATCTGTTCTGAAGGATAAACCCACTCTTTCTCTGAATCTGCTCGTGGAATGGATGACTCCTCTCTGGATGACTCCTCTCATGGAATGGATGACAAAGGAAAGGGCTGATCTGGAGCTGGTGTTTGATTAGGTGGTGGCATCAGATTTGAAGGATCCAGGTTCTCCTTATTAGCAGCAGCGACTGTAATAGGACACTACACATACTCCTATGCACGATCTTGGTGGGCAGGCACAGAGTATGTTTTGCTCTCACAGGTTGGACCAGAGAGTTCCGCACTCATTGGACAGCCTTTCGTTTTCCCTTCATGCATTGGGCATCCTGAAGGTGGTGATGCTGCCTGATGATCTGAAGCGGAACAGCAGGAGTAGAGACTGACAAACCCATGGTTGGAATCTGTGTTGACTCCAAACTATTTTAAATTTCCAACTCCAACCCAAGCCCCGAGGTCAGCGATCTGCTGTCATCCCCACCTTCCTCTCACTGGGTAACCACAGCCGCCTCGGCCCTCTCCTTTATTTTCTTCATCTTCTTATCTTTTCTTCTCTAATCTGGTTTTTAAATTTGATTTGATTTCCTGAGAAAGAGATCAAAGTTATCTTAGAGGAAGATGGACTGCCCACTCATTTAATATGGTTTCACATTTGCTTGTCAGTCTGAAAGCTATTAATTCATAGTTGTGAAAGGGGTACAGAGTACACAGCCCTCTGTGTTATTTCTTTATGGCCAGTACCATCCACTTGACTCAGGTCATCCTGGTTGCCATCACAGGTCCAGACTGCAACCTACTTGTCATTAGCTATTGCTATCCCTTAAATTCCACCCCACTCTTGCCTTCATTTGCTCTTCTATGGTCAACCTTCTGTTACATTATGGTTGGATTAAGTTTGAAATCTTTATTTTGCTATTCCTAAAGGCCAGGCCTGGATGAAAAGATGCAATCTATCAAACTGCAGGCATTCAAGGACTCTGGGATAGCTGTTGCTGTCATACAGGACAGTGGCTTCCTGATCACTGCCATAAGGACAAATAAAATACGAAAGTGCAAAATCAGTGAGTATTTAGGTGTGAATGCCAAGATTTAAGGGAGTTCAAGCCAGAGGCATTGATTTTTGAGAAATGAAAAAGTTGAGTGATTAAGAAAGCTTAAGAAGAATGGAAAACTGTGGTAGCCACTGTGGAGAACAGAAAAAGGTAAATGATAACCATGCGGAAGTGTGGCCAGGCACCACTGAAGCATGACTTAGGGACCATGAGCTTGCAAAGATCCTGGCCAGGAAGTGGGGATCAAGAAAGTAGATGGAGCTACTGCTTTTTTTATTTTTATTTTTTTTTTATTCCTTTCCATCAAAACCAGTAAGTGTTAAAGATATTTGTAAGATTGTGGGTTGAATTGATGGAACATATAGTTGAAGGCAAAGAAGGAAGAATGTGAATACTGAAAGGTATTGGAGAAGAGAAGGTCAAAAGGACAATGATACTAAAATATCAAAGCACCCATGGATAAGAACAAATTGAGTCAGGTGGTAGGACAAGCTTCCAACTAACAGAGCAAAGGGAAGCTTCTCTGAGTGATGAAATGGCCTGGGTGTGATCATACGAGGATATATCTCAATGGACTTAAATAGGGACAGTCCTTTTGGAGTCCATAGGTAGAGTAACACGTGTGTTACTAGATAGCTTTTGAAATCATCAAAATTATGTTAGATTGCTCGATGAGGAAGACAAACAGCAAAGACTAAATGGAAGGATGCTCTTCAGATTGGGAATTTGGAAAGAAAATGGAAAAGTTATTCTAAAATGCCTTTTTGCTGTGTACAAAATGATTAACCTTTACATAAACCAAGTATTCTGCTACATCTCCAAGACATCTCTAGATGATATCAAATGTCACAGCAAGTTTTTAGTTTGTGCTGAAAAATTCTCTCAATGGGAGTTCTTAGAGAGTGATAGTGTGAAGTGGATTTAAGAAGACTAAATGTTAATTTGAAGCCATCCCACCTTTAAACAAAGTTAAGGCCAAAATATTCCCCTGGCTGCATTCTGCATTCAGTTTTAATCCAATAACTTAGTGCTTCTATAGACCCAAGAATAAAGCTTATCTCTGATTGAAATCCTACTCTATACTCTTTATAAATACACACAAAATGGCTCAATAATTAGGAGACATCACTTAGTTTTTGGAATTTGATTTGATTTCGAGTGTTATATCAAACATGATTTCAACTACCTCTATTGGTATTCAGAAAACAAGTATATCAGTTTCTTTTTCCAGCATGCATTCATTCCCTCAAAGTGAACTGAATTGTAATTAGGTTGAACAATTAAAAAGCCTGTATTTATTTCCTACTGTGAAGGATGCACAAAAGGTAGCAATATGTCACTGTGGTCCCAATCTTGGTGGCACGGGAGGCAGTCAATGTTTACATAGGTAGATGAAAGAGACAGCAAATGAGTGTCTTTTGGCTCAGGCAGGGGTGAAATGAGAATTTAGACATGATCCTAAGTCCTGGCTGGTAGGACAGTGAAGGTCACCCTCTCCCATAAAGGGAAGGAACAGAACAGCATTCTCTTCAGAAATTCTTGCCATTATCATTCACAAGAAAGTGGCAAGAGAAGCAATGTGACATCTGAGAGTGGAATGACATTGGGCCAGGGAGTAGTTTCCCACTAAGCAGAGCACTTGAGAACTGTTGGTATTAACACATCAGCATCTGACTTGGTGGCCCAGTGAAGATGCCAGATGTTGTTTGCTTGATAATCACTCTTAGCATGCCTGCCATTAGTTTTCTATACTGCACAACTGCCCAGGCCATGGACATTCAGTCATGAGAGTGATATCCACTACTGAGAAGTCTGCAAGAGGAAGAAGGGTAGCCCAGAAATTATTTCACTGTTGCAATTTTTGAATCATTTTTTTCCTTTAATATTCCAAAACAGTTTCCTGAGTTTTAATTAGTGTAATATTTTATTTGTATAATTAATAAGGTCTCATGGGACAGCAGTTAAGTACAAAGATTCATTCTAATAATACTTGCTGTCTCCATACTATTTTGAATTCCACAACCATTTTGATTTATACATGTATTTAATCTAACAAGCCTTCCTGTGCATGTGAGACATGCAGTGATCCTGATTTATAAGAAGCAGGGAGTAGAGACAAAAGAGATGACAAGGCCACTCTCTGAGGTCTCCTGAGTTGATGTTCTGCCAAAAAATATAGCAGTAATAGTACTAGACAGAGTTCATCCCCTTCCTAACTTGAAAAGCTGTGAAGTTAACTAATACACAGAGCCAAACTCTGAGATTAGGCTTTCTTTTCCATTTATTATTATGAGCAAATGAAATGATGAATAGTTTCCTAATTAAAAAGAGGACTGCAAACCCAGCAAACCACACACACATCATAAAACTCGGTGCAAGAATAGAATATTGGATCAGGTAAAATTCCTTCTGGTTCGTTTGTGCCCTTGGAATCTGACATGTTCCATCATGAAAGCTATTATTCTGGGAACCCTCAGAGGCTGTGGTCAATGTTAGCTCCTAGGGAGAGCCTTGGCATCACCTTGCCCATTAGCCAATACAGTTTGGAAAGCTCCTACTGTGTTCAGCAGTGAGTTCAATTTCAAGGAAAACAGAGCATAAATCTAAAATCTAAAATGTGACTGGAAGGACTCACCGACTAGTTGTAGAAGAAAGATTGGCCAGATAAAAAGGGAGAATAGAATGACATTTGATGAGAAGACTCAGAAATGCTTGAATCTTGTCTTCAGATTGGAATTATCTATGCCTGTGAAACAAAGCATTCTAAAATTCAGGGGAGGAAAATGATTCCCACGCATTTTGTTAGGGCAGATGACTTTCCTGTGCTCCATAATGTTAGGAGCCTCAGCACCAAATGCTGGGATGAGTTAAATTGCCGAGGCTGGGATAGGTGGAGGCTTCTTCCACAAGCAGTCATATAGGCATGGTGAGCACTACCACAGACTGACCCTGCTTCTATACACAAGCCCGATCCCATGTGGCACCAGATTAGAGTATAAGCAGCCAAATTGTACTAGCTTCAAGAAGGTAATATTTCAGGTTCTTTCCCATAAAGAAGAACAAACACATTCGAAACAAAATGTTTGTATCAGCAAACATTTAGAAAGGATGAATTTAGTTAATTTAGATTTTTATGAAATCTTTGGGACGAGTAAAGAAAAAGTATCAGAAAGGCCACTGCTGGCTGAAAAGTGTAGGATCTCAAGAACATCACCATTCACAATCTCAGTTCCTATAGCGCTGAAGTGGGAAGTTCTTGGAAGGAACTCTGAAAAACAAGCAAAATGCAGTATTTGCCATCTTCCAACACCCACACACTGAATATAATGACATCTCTTTTGCTACCACATATCAGAGAATGTTTCTTATTGACAGATTTTGACAAAAAACCCAGCTGGGGACATATTCTTGACAATGCAGTTCTTAATCCTCTTCCCTGAAAGACGGAGGTGAATGTGAGCTTGGAATGGGTGGAGACAATGCTGAGTGAACAATAAAGAATTCAGCAAAGTGACAGGTCCTTGTATATTCATTGAATCTAAGGAGCCATCATTTCTAAGACAAATTGATTCACAAGATACTAAATCCATGAAAAAAATTGTGTCTATATGGTGTGGTCCAATTGCAGAGATATCAAAATGTGAAAAAAATAATTGTATGGTAAAATTTAGAAATGTGTATGGTACATTTAGAAATGTGTGCCAACAGACAACATTGATTAGCTGATCGATTAAAGCCTCCTTCTCCTTTGTTCATGGGAAACTCTGGTTTTACTGGGGTGTGAATATGTCCAGACTTGAAGTTAAACCAGGATTTATTCAATTCAGTATTGGTGGTTCCACTCCTGATTGCCAGTGATTAATATGGAGGTGGGCTTTTGTTCTGTGTTCTTTCACTTTGATGAATAGTCAGGTGCAGCCACAAGAGGAAACCCAGAACAGGCACAAGAAAACAAAGTGGATTCCACTTACAGGTCTGAGAGAGGGCCTGCATTGAGCACTACCACTGACCATCCCCATTTCTACACACAATGCCTGGAATTGTTTTGTCACTCAGGGTCACCAGAGAAGCACCAAGTTTTAATAAGTCTGGCATAAAGACAGAAGGAAAAAGAGAACTTAGGATACAAACCTTTATTGGGGTAACTGGGGGAAAGACAAGAGAGGGCTCGGATTGGCTAGTTTGAATCATTTCCACAGGTTCTAAGCTACAGGAGTGGTCTAGTTTCGTGCTACCTGGCCTCTATCATGATAACCAAGGCAGAGGAACGATGCCTCCTGAGATGTAGTTTTGGTGTGTACAGACACTACAGAGGAAGTTTGGTTAATGTGTATTATCAAAAGCATTTCCTTTGCTACTTCCAAGGATTGACTAGCACCAAGAGAAGCAGTCCCCTGCTTGCCAAGTGGAAAGGTTTTTAAAATGTTGAAAAACAACATAGTAAAATATCATAGATAGATATATAGATAAATAAAAGATAGATAATGATGATGATAGATAGACAGACAGATATATAGGCAGACAGTACAACATTTAACTCACTTGGTTCTACCCAGAGAGATGTGGAGGGATAGGGGAGAAGATATTTTTCTTGCTGGTCAAAAATAAATAAATGATAAGGAACAGCAAGATGAGAAAACCTCTTTGCTCCAAGTTCCTTTTTTTGCTGCTTCGAGTACTGTAGTCTGACAGTAGGATTTTTGGAGATGATCATTTCAAACCCCAAAGGAAAGACAGCATCCAAATGCTGAAGATGGAGAAGCAAAGTGACTGTGAGAATCTGGATTCTGATGACATCGTCACTGGTATGTCAACTATCTAATCTTTTCTCTGTATATTTATTGTCCTTTCATGACAATGAAATGAATCTGCTCTTACTTTTACCTAAGTGTTTTGTTATTCATAGCTGAATATACCCCAAGTGAAATGGGATATAAATGAATGTTGAAAGAGTTCTGTGATAGTATTAAGCGGAGTTTGAATGGATTCAGATTGAGAGTTGTATGTGCAGAGAAAAGCAACCTTCTCTCATTCTTGGGAACAGCTCCACCATTTAGGTTACTTACATTTTACTTCATATTGTCATCAACATATTTAGCAGTAACCATACAAATAGGATAAATCCAAGATCCAGGTTACAATGTCTGTCAAGTTGGTTGGATGCATCTCATTCCATTCTTGAATGTTGCTGAACCTAAAATCAATAGAAAAAGAAAAACTGACTTTATTGTCCAGTATGCATCATATAACATGTGAAAACACTTGAATAATGGATGAGTCATCCTAACAAATATTTGTGTCTTCCCAAAACATATATTGAAATTTTTTTGTGGGGGTGGGTACCATGGATTGAACTCAGGGCACTCAACCACTGAGTCACATCCCCAGCCCTATTTTATATTTTATTTAGAGACAGGGTCTTACTGAGATGTTTAGCACCTCACTTTTGCTGAGGCTGGCTTTGAACTTCCAATCCTTCTGCCTCAACCTCCAAACCACTGAGATTATAGGTCTGTGCCACTGTGCCCAACAGGGTCCAACATTTTTATGTGATATTATAGGAGATGGGGGTCTTTGTGAGAGAGGGAGGCCATGAGGTTGAGCTCTCATGAATGGGATCAGTGCCCTCTTAAAAATCATCCCAGGTAGAACTCTTTTGCCCTCTTTCCACCATGTGAGGATATGAGGAAACAGCAGTTTGTAACTCAGAATAGGGACTTCACCAAAACAGAGGAGGCTGGCACCCTGACCTCAGACTTACATAACTGTAAGAAATAAATTTCTGTTGTTTACAAAACACCCTCTCTGGTACCTTGTTATAGCAAGCTGAATAGTCCAAAACAGCTTGACAACAGCTTGATGAGATTGGGTTCTCATCTTGCCAGTCCAATCATCCACAAAAAGGAAGTTATCATATTTATCAGTCTTTTTCCATCTTAAATCCAAATTGTTATGGAAAGGCCACCATGTGGCCAGTCCTCCTCTGGTGACAATGTGACTGGGTGGGGTAGAATATCAGAGGGAAATGTCTGAAAATGTGGATAGGGGCAGGTAAGCAGCCAACCAGGAAGCTTCTTCATATGGAACTACCAGTGTTAGGCCAAAGGTCACGTGGAAAGACAGCACCATAGTCGTTCAACATGGGTAAGAGGAAGGAGGAAAGATGAGCAAGACTTTAATGGTGGTGATAGGTTGTGATTTAGGATCTCTGGATGTCTTGTGACTAATTGCCCTTCTGCCCTCTAGCAGATTTTATATTTCTCCAGTTTAAATCTTTATTTCCAGATTTAAATTCACCATAGAGAACAAGTACTTTATACCTGTAGAAAAGCATGCAATAGACTAGACACAGTGGTGCATGCCTGTAATTCCAGTGGCTCAGGAATCTAAGGTAGGAGGACTGCAAGTTCGAAGTCAGCCTCAACAACTTAGTGAGGCTCTAAGCAACTTAGCAAGACCTGTCTCTACATAAAATATTTTTTAAAAGGCTGGTGGGATGGGGATGTGATTCAGTGGTTAAGCACCTCTGGGTTCCATCCCCAGTACCAAGGGGGAAAAAAAAGAAAGAAAAGAAAAGTACACAGCAGCTGTGTAACTAATTTTTAAAACAATACATCTGAGCCTAACGTCTTGATTCAGGAGGAAAAGGTAAGTTGAGGCCTAGGATCCCAGGTGAATGATGCACGTGGTCTAAGGACCAGGACCACTGTGAAAAAACACAGCTTTATATTCAGTGTAAGTGCAAATTACAAGGACAAATGTGCTTACAAAAGAATTTTCTCCAAAATCATATGGTTCTGGAAATGAGATATAAAAGGGTAGGAGTGGTAGTGGGGAAATAATGTAAAAAGAGGCTGAGTTGCCAAGTAAAGTTCACACAGCTAAATCCACTGCATGAATTTTCTAAGGAGAATCAGGAAGAATCTGGAATAGCTTCCAGAGAATTTTTTTTATTATTATTATTACAAGTATATTTAAAAACTGGGAGTTAAATGGAGGCTTCTGTTTATTTTTTATCCAATAATTGACATCCTCAGTCATCTCTGCTATGAATTAAGAGAGTGGCAGGAGCTCCATTATGGTCCTCTGTCCTGTGTCCAGCCCTGAGAAAGCCTTTCAGGTAAAAATTAAAGAACAAACACTCAAAGAGGAGACAGGGACCAGCTGGGATTTATTTCAGTGTGTCAGCTTGACACAAACATGGGTGAAGGCCAGATATGGATTGGTGACTCACCCACATTTAGATGCAGTCTGTGTAAAATGTTTTCATTTCCGCATCATGGAAGCAAATCTGAAAGCTTTCACTCAAACCGTGGAATTTAATTTCTTGCAACAAAAAGTGACCTACCTCCTAGAACAGCTTTAAAAAGTCCTACTTTGACTCCTGCTTAGTTTCCAAATCTGGTTTAACTACCTTTTATTTAATTCCAGAGGAAAAGAAACAAAATGATGATATTTTGCCTCTAGGTAATTCTCTATCCCTGCATGTATTGTTTTTAAATAAGAATGAATTAAAGTTTGGTTAATCGTTAGTATCACATAATCCTTTCAGAATAGACTTTAGATATTACATATTCTTTTGAAAGGCACTAATACTGCAGCCTGAATGTCTGCCCTTTAGGAGGTCAAGAGTGATCAGAAATGTTAGCATGTATCTATTACTATCCACTCCTGGAATATTCATTTTGTAGAGGAGTTTTAGCATTTCTTTGCCAGCTTTTGGTAAAGACAAAAATTAAACTAGTAAAGATTTGTACTTGACCTCCAAATATTTTTGTCCAACATTGATTTTTAGTGTTTATGATCCAACCAGTCAATAGAGAGATTCTCCCTGAGCACACATGTGGACGTCCCTCTGCATCTTACTATACTTGTCAAAGTGGCCATCGATAAGCATAGACATGACGATCCAGGGACTCTTGACCATCATCACAGCATCTGGATGACAGGAGATATAAATTTTTGTGACAGGGAATGAACAATTATTTATTGAACAATTACTGTGTGCCAGGATTGAGATATATCAGTGAGACCAATACTTACCCTATGACTTTTAGTAATTCATAGTCCCTTTTAAATCCTCAGCTTTCCCATTAAGAAAAATTGAGAGAACTAAAGTAGATTTTGCCTCAGGCCCAGCCCTGCACTAAGATGCAATAAACTTACAGGGCTTATGATCCTTGTGAACTGACAACAAGGACATGTTAGTGGGTACTGGTTGTTAAGAAGGGCATCTGTCTAATGAAAGACTTGACAGGATAAGAATAATCCTTATATCAGGATTTTCAGCATTTTCATTATGCTGTGTAATTACAGATGATTTACCATCATCTTTTTAATCTGGCTAATTAAAAAGGACACTCAGCCAACTCAAGTGGCAAATGCTTTTTCATTTTGCTACATTGTTTTCAGTCAAGAAAAAACTGAAGAAATTACTGTCAAGAAAAATAAAACAACTTTTCTTGGAAGACAGAGAAGGGATTCTTTTGCAGGTGAACAGGAGACCAGTAATGTTCGTAAACTAGGTAGCAAGAATAAGTAGTCCTCAGGAAAAGAAAGAAATGCTTTAATTTCTTGAGGAAATTCATGTGTTGCAAAGCTAATCCTGATCTGCCAATCAACAATCTGAGTACAAGTTCCCCAAATATAGAAAGGCTTTAGGATTTTAATGGCAACTTTAAAAGAAAAAGAGAGAGTCCTATTGTGTTTCCAGCAGTCTTTAATGTTAAGGGAAAAACATTCTCAAGAACCTCACTCATTGAAAAAAAAAAAAGGAATATCATTTATTTAATACAGGAAAAGTCTATCTCCTACTTTTAAAAAATTACTTTCAAGATTACTTCTCGCTTGTTTAAATATAAGTAGGTATATTGGATGGATACATGGATAGATGGTAGGTGAAGGGAGCTATGGTTTGAATGCAGGTAGTATTCCCCAAAGGTCCATGTGTTGATGGTCCCTAAGATTACATTATTGGGAAATGCTGTGATCCTTTAGAAAGTGGAACCCAGTGTGAGGTCCTTATGTCATTTAGGGGTGTGCTCTCGAAGGGGCCTGTGAGACCTGGTCTTGTCCTGGTCTCTCCTGTTTCATGACTCGTGATGTAAGCAGTTTGCTCCACCATGCACTCTGCCATGATGCACTGCCCTTGCTAGAGACCAAAGCAAAGACCCCACTTGATCTTGAACTGGAACCTCCATATTCATAAGCCAAAGCAATCTTTTTCTAATTAGAAGGTAAATATTTTGAGAATATCTCATCCTTGCCACAACTTAATTGTAGCAGCAGGATGTTGCCAGGGTCATAGAAGATAAACTATTTGTTGAATAAATGATATACTATGGAGGAAATTTATGATTTTCTGAATGAAAATTTAAAGAACATCAACATTAAATGAGAAGGGCTTAGCCTTATAACTGAGGTTTTATCAATATTCACTCCAAAAGTGATTTCATCAGTTGGTGCCCTCCATACAGACATACATATTTATAAGATATGTATCTGACCTAAACTAGAACATTCTAGAAGTAATGGGGCTAAGCCAGTTCAATTGCTTCTTACTCCATATGAATCCCTTCACCCTCAAACATTCTTAGAGAAAGGCTGGAAACCTAGAGAGAAGCAGCCCAAGGAAGCTGGGCACTGACAGTCAAAGTTCTGGAGTCAGTCACGACGCTCGTGATCCTGACCCTGCGTCCCAGGTAAATAAGAACAAGCTCGGAAACCTCAGTCTACTTGCTGAAGAATAGATTTGGAAAAGAAATTGGTTATGGCTTTGAAAAGAGGGCAGGTACTGGAGATTGAACCCAGGAGCGCTTTACCACTGAGTTACATCTCCAGCTCTTTTTATTTGTTTATTTTGAGGCACAGTCATGCTAAAGTGAGTGCCTGGGCTGCTTTTAAACTTGAAATCCTCCCATCTCAGTCACCCGAGTCCCTGGGATTACACGTGTGCACCACTATGCCCAGCTCTGTATTGTTTATTTTTTCATGAGGGCTCATGTATGTATTTATGTGTTGAGGGAAGGGTGATGATCTGTTGTTTAAGTAATATTTGCACAGTTCTCGAATACCCTGATTGTTTATGAGCTGTCATATTTTAGATATGATGTGTCCCCAAAAGCTCCTATTGAGACAATACAAGAAAATTTGGAGGTGAAACGATTGGGTTAGGAGAGTCTTCACCAAATCAACACATTAATCCCTGGTAGGGATTAATGGGTGGTAACTGTAGGCAGGCAGGGTGTGGCTAGAGGAAGTGGGTCACTTGGAGTTCTCTCTGTTTCCTGATCATCAGGTCCTGAACTGATTTCCTTTTCCATATGCTTTGACCATGATGTTTGGCCTCACCTGGGGCCTAAAACAATGGAGTCTGTCATCTGTGGACTGAAACCTCTAGAACTGTAAGTGCCAAATAAACTTTTCCTTTAGTAAAACTGTTCTTGCCAGGTCTTTTGGTCACAGCAGCAAAAGAGTTGACTAAAACATGAGCCATACAAATGTAGTAGTTTTTTTATAGTGTCCTCTTCATGATATATACTAGAAAGTAAAAATTCAAATTATTCATCTGCTCCTAGGATGTGTATAAATTTTCAGCTGGTGTTCTGATATCCACCTCACTGCTAGTTTCATCTTTTTTTCTATCATTATTTCATATTTGGCTTACTTCTTTTGCTTATCTTAAATTTACTTATTATTTTTCATCTATACAATATATGCATTGTATTCATGTTCTTTAAAACCAGTATCCAAAGTTATTTTTAAAAACTAAGTAGGTGTGACTACAGCACAAGATTGTAAAAGATCAAGCACCTAGATTCTGCAGATAAGCCAGAAATAAAAGGATGTGCAAATTAAAAATAAAGTCTCAGGAAGCAACAAAGAATAAAGTAGATAGAAGGCTTTATGTTGGAACAGTCACAGAAATAAAGAAGTGACCTCAGAGAGGGGGCAAACTATAGACCTAATTTTTAAAATGTACAAAAAATAAACAGAGTCATCTCTCAGATGGTAATGGTGCTTTCTAATCCTAAAATCCAGTGTCTACAAAGCAATGAAAGTGGCATTGTCATGTGTTAGTCACAGGATAGTGAGGTAGTACATAAACCACAGCAATTTATAAGGTAACTATTTATAAGGTATATCATTAAACTTAAAAAAACAAACAAAAAAAAAAAAAAAACCTAAAACCTATTACACCTATTCATCCAGAAATCTCCTTTCTGGGAATTTATGCTAAAGAAACACACATGAGAACTTACAATGATTTAGCTTCAATGAATAATTCTTTATGATATTAAAACATTCTATGTTTTATGATACACAAGCATCCGGTATACCTAAGGGATAACAAAGTATTATACCAAAACACTATGGAATCCTGTATAACTGTTAAAATTGCTATTATGAAATAATTTAATGCCACTTAAAGAAAATTACTTATATTAAGTGAAAGTCAAGTTACAAAATAATAGGTAGATACTAGCCCATACATTTTAGATACATTCATTTTTAATACATACCTGAAAGATAATTTTAAGTATCTTTAGAATATGACATATGAGATTTTTATTTTCTGCTTTCTATATCAATAACAAGATTAATATATTTTTAAAAGTTGAAGAAGTTATAGGGAAAAAGTTCCTGAAATAGAATATGTTGAAGGATAACACATCCAACATCTCTTTTAGTGGAATATCTAGGTGCTATTTTAGGCACTGGAAATAGTCTTTGTCTGGGAGCATAAATTCTAGGGTTAGATCATTCCATTTAAAATCATTGTCTACCTTTTGTTTACTATTAAAACTTCTATTGACCAAAGTCAATCTCAGCTGAGTTGATAACAAATTAAAATGGGCATGAGTTGAAACAACACAGATGAAAAGAGTACAGAGGTGTAGGCACCGAGTCCAGCTTGGCCAGTGTCTCCCACTGTCTCAATGGAGGTATATCCAGACCTCTGAGCCCCACCTGGGCCCAACCTCAGGGGAATTCAAGGTATTCTTGACCTTCAGAATGGGATCAGGAGCACCAGTTCTCAGCTTTGGGAAGCACCCAGATTTCTGACCAGTCTTTCCAATTGGGTCTTCCCATTCACAGGCCAAGAAATTGGGACCATATTTGGGAGGAAGATCCGGTCTAAGTCCTGGGAACCTGCTCCCCATCTCTCACCCACCTGTGGCTCTGCAGCCTGAGACAATCCAACACTGAACGGTGGAAACTCGATACCAATGAATTTGGCCTTGGGCACCCTATGGTGCAAAGGAGCTGTGGGTTTCATTGGACCACCTCTGTAGTACATTACTTCTCTCTCATCCTCAAGGACTGCCCTTGGCTCCCCGTGTGCTCATGAAGTCCTGTGTATCTCAACAATCCTAACAGTGTTTTCCCAGTCTCTGAATCAGTCCAACCATTAGAGTAGCACACTACTTTCTGCCTTATGCTATCCTTGCAAGTGGGGCAACGTGAACTTCTTAAACACCATGCCACAGGGTCTGCATTAGTCAAAGGCCTGTCAACAGACAGAAGTAACTTGGTTAATTAACAAAGATACTTTATTGGAATAACTAGAGGATGCAACTTCCATGTCTAAGATTGGCAGAAGAAAAAAGAGGTTGGAATTCTTAATACTTCGAAGTTTGAAGGTAAGATCCTGTGGGTCTAAGACCCATATCTCTTAAAATGTAATGCTTCTAGTTGAATGATTTTTCTCAGAAATGGGTACAGCAAGAGGCTGATTTTTCAAACTGATGGAAAAATTGAAACTGAAATGAACTACTATAGGGTGAAGAAGTATTGCCAAGTTGCCCTCAAAGTAACAGGAAGCAGGAAGGCACAAGTCCTCTTTTCTTTGGGCATTACAATCTCTCCATGGCCCCATATCTAAAAGGAAACAGCTGGAAAATCAGACATATAGCTGCAACACCACCAAAAAGAGTACAAAAGACAGGGTCAGGAGCTGAAAGGAAAAAAAGATTAATGAGTGACCCAAAGTCTGAGTAGCCCTGGACTTCCTCTAAACTTCTTATCTATGAAGAGATTGCAAGCAGAAGGTGCCTAGAAAAGCTGAAACCAAGAACTCAAATAAAGCTTTCATACTTAAGAAGATCGCTCTGTGGCCTCCTGACTTCTGTGAGGTTGTGCACCCCACCTGTTTCCAAATTGTCTTTCAGAAATGCATCCCTTATTCTCTGGAATGAGCAAGCAAGATGCCTAAATTTTCAAAGCACCAATCAGATAGCTACATCTGAAAACCAACCAATGAGACTATCAAATGTCCCCATCAATCCCTAGTGCAGAAAGCAAGGAAGGACTTTGTTAAGTCATGATGTCCTGAGTCAATATTAATTTATAATGACAGGACATCAAGAGAGTGAACCCAAATGTTTAAGGAATAAACCTGATGACTTCATGACCCATGTGATCCTACAATAGGTATAATCAGAAAAAACGAGAGATTATACTCCATTTATGTATGACCTATCAAAATGTATAAATGCATTCTACTGTCATGTACAACAAATTTTAGAACAAATTTTAAAAATCAATTAAAAGAAACATAATGTATAGACATATCAAAATATCTCATGGTACCCATAAATATGTATTTATTTCATCAAAACATATTTATGTTTTGATGAATCAATCCAAAAAGTAAATTTAAATTAAAAGGAGTTTCAATCTATGGGTGAACCCACTGGGAAGCTGTCTCTATCATAGATAATGCTGCAGGTATTACTCCACAAACTTTATGGAGTTTGGACCTGTCTCTGCCCATATCCAAGAAAACATTTTCTTGGGCAAGGGATCTCTGTGGAATTGCCTCACCTTTTTCAACAAGGAAAAGGAGCTAGAGGCAGAAACATTCATATTCTATGACTGATATTGACAGAAAATACAAAGTTCCAAAAACTGCCTCGACAAAGATTTCCCCAAATCCTTCTCCAGTGAGTCATTTTTTCTGGGGCTACACTGAGGGGGCTGCAGTCCTGCCTACTGCAACAAACCCCGTTGGTCTTTGCTAATAACAAGGCTAAGTCTATCAAACAGCTGTAGCACCTTTACACCTATGAAGGCAGGTGTTTACTACAGTCATTGCCTAGCTATGGATTGGCACCAGACAAGTGAACACACCAACTACAATTCCTGGGGAAACCCGGGGTATCCAGTAAGCACACATGCTGTTCTACCTTCAGATGCAGAAACCACCACGTGCCCGTGACCCTTCCATTAAGTTGAGACCAATGAAACGCTTAAAAATGCTGTTAGGTTCCAAGCTTCCAAAATTGGTGTCTATGTTTGTACCGTTTGAACTAAGGATGGGAAAGACAGGGTGTGTGTTTCAAATGCACTCTTCCACCTGAAAACATTTTGTTTCTCAGCCTTGTTAACATCCTATTCCTGTAAAAAATGAGTATAACAACATTTCCCCAGTTTTGTAAATGTGAATTTTGTCCACATGCATTTTAAATAGACAATATTATAAAAAGCAAGACAATTGACTATGGTCACTGTTAGCAGTGGTTAGATTTATTTGAGTAAGAGAGACTATTTGCTCTAACTTTTCTGCCACCTTTTTGTATTGCATTTAGGAATGAAAAATATTTTATATTTCTAAATGCAATAATATCATAGATAGTCCAGTCGGAAAATGTCCAATTGCTGATTTTTCTAGTTTTATCAACAAAGTCTGATAAAAGCCTTATTTTTAGATTTCACTGCATTGAATTATTCTATTTTTTAAATGATGGATTACAACTCTTAACTTTATTATTCCCCAAACTCCATAACAGAGCAGTTTTAAAAATATTTGCATAAAAAGAAATTACTTTCCTATCATGCTCTGGAGCAAAATGGTTCCTTTCATTACAAATGCCATATTCATGTGGATGGCATCTCCAAAATTGGTACCATTACAAACACTCTTTTAACCACAAAACATACACTCACAAACTCAAACCTATGCATACACGCAGGGACATGTTCGCATTTACTCCTGCAAACTTCTACCATATGAAATGTGAGCAGAAGGTAAGACATCATAAATGGAAGGGGAAATGAAAGAGAAAACATAACACCATGATTGCCTAAAATGTGAGGAGAAGATTAAGGAATGTGCAGAGTTCTGACTGTTCTAGGCTCAGGATCTTTGAGGCAGTGAATAGGTAGAAAGGCAGACTTTATCGGACTTTTAATATTTATATCATCACTTCTATCAAGCCTCCTGCAACTTCTCAGAAGGTGTCTATCTCTTGACTCAAGTCAGAGAATATCACATGTTGAACCTCTAAAGTATTTCCTTATTGCTATTCTGTCTACCCTATAATTAGTGACAATTCCTCCCAGATTCTGGCATCAGGCTGTCGGTCTTTGTTCCTCTATTGCTATGAGGTTTTGCCTTGTTCTGTTACTTCAGGCACATTTTAATGAGGATTTCAGAACATCCACATCGATGGCACCTATCAAATTCTATTTTATATTAGCAATTTAATGGAAAACAATCTCAATCAGGAGAGAATTAATCCCTTTAAATCCATGTAAAATATGGATTATATATTTATAAATAGAAAAATAAGAAGAAAGGAAAAATAAAACAGAGGGATTTTAAAATAAAACTAAAGGGATTTTATTAAGTAAAAAGATAAATATAAACCACTCTCCATGATAAAATAATTTTATATTGTTAAAATTCCCTTGTCCTACTTTAGTTGATAAACTGTTTCCTATAAAATATTTATAAGGATTTTTTTTTGGAACTTGACACGATGAGTCTAAAATCATCTGGACATATTATTGAAAAGCAAATTAAAAAAAAATAGCTGGTGGAATTTGCACTAAGAATATTAAGCATTACAAAGTTACACAATTCTTAAAGGTACTTAATAAAGATACAATATTAGAACAATATTCAAGAATGTAGAGAAGATTGATCATTTAATAAATATAAAATTTCAAGCCAACAGGAAAAACGATTGGACTCTTTTAAAGATTGTGTAGGACTATGGGTTAACAACAGAAAAGCAAATAATGCTATACTTCTTGACTAATTCATGCAGTAGGAAATATTAACAATGAATTGAAAACTTATGGAAACAGGAAAAATAAATATGCTAAGCTAAAACATAGGTCAATATTTACATAATTTTCAAGTAGCAAAGGAATTTCTAAATATACAGGCAAAACCAAATATTGTCAGAAAGTATATGATAATATAAAAATAAAAGTATGTGAAAATAAATATTACATTAAAAAATTATAGAAAAATAAAAGTGTTGTGTAGCATATAATAGTACAAAAAAATGAACCAAGAAAAAAATGGAGAAATTTTTATAAAACATTTTTCAGATAAGTCCTCTAGGTCTTGACTGGGCCTCATTCCTTACACCCTCACTTGTAGTTTTTAAGGAGAAATGTAGACTATTCTGGAAATGGGGCTTTCTGAGATAGGAGGAACTGACTTTCATAGTCTGGGCTCTGTTTCTGTACCTCTTAGAACAAGATGCCTGACAACAGTTTAGCCCATCTAGACACTTGTCCCCCGGGTATAATACTCAGGGCAAACAGCTTTCTGGGGCTCCTCAGTTCCAGTGAAAGTGGGGCATGAACGAGAGACGCCATCTGCTCTGAGCAGTTTTCCTGAGCCTTGGGGACTGACTTGTCATGAATCTATGCTTTTACTCTCCCTTGTTATCTATCTGGAAGTAATAAGTTCACTTAACTTGTGAAGGTTCAGTCTCACTGGACTCTTCCAAAGGATAGATATTGCAGCTCCAAACACAGGGGGCTGGTGTTTAGACTCCTGTTCCTGGGTGTTGGCATAGTGATGATCTTCACTATCCTCCATTCAGGGGGAGTCCTTCCCAGGGATTTGTAACCAGTGCACAGTGAACCTGCTTTGATTGCATGACAAACAAATGACTTATTACCTCTTGTTATAAAAGATCAAATAAGAATTAAATTAAAAATTAACACTTCAATGACAAAACAGTTAAGACACAAAGAAAATCGCTACATAATAAATAAAATGGGTCAAAACAGAATTTTTAAATTAGAAAACCATTGACAATTTTGAGAAATGAAATGTGGAGTTTTAAATAAAATGTAAAAATAAATTAATCAATTTAAAATGCTTATAAAAATAGGTATTCCCTTAGTCCTGCTATAAACCAATAAAATAAATTCAGGGTTGAAAACGTTCACCAAGGTCCTCTAAGCCAGGCATATGCTTTGAACCAGCAACTTACCTTCGTATGATGTATTCCTAAGAAATAATAATAAGAGTATTTATAAATAAAGATGTTAAGCATTGTAATGTTCTAAAGATGAAAAATATGAAACTTGAAAGTCTAACAATAAACAAGTCTTTAAATAATTATGGTACATTTACTGTGGTTATGAAACTAGGATGCTTAAACACTTCCTGGGGAAGCATGTCAGAATAAAGACTTTAACCACTGGGCATTTCTCTGTTGCAGCCCAGATGAAGATTCCATCTCAGCTCTACCTTAATCATCATTTTTATCAAAATAAATAAATAAATAGGTAATTCTGTTAAGATCCTTATTATGCATTTTAAGAATCATTGAAATATTTTAGGGATAGCATTCAATAATTAAATTGGTGTTTTTGGCAAATGCATATTGATCTAAAATAATGTTCGTGAGACTTCAAGTTTTAGCAAAACAATGAACTTCAAATTGTAATAGTTCAAATGCTACATCAAATATAATACAAAACAATTTAAGTTTATAACCAAGTTCAGAGTTCAAAATGAAAGTCAGTAGGGATTAAAAAAATACCAGCATTCAAAGTTGAATACAGCAAACACAGAGCAGTTAACAACCTGCCCTTGGGAGATATGCCCCTTGGGCCTAAAGGGATGATGCTTTCACAACACTTGGAGGGGACAGAGTGAAGTTGGACAGAAGAGGATGGTCACCTGAGGAATTTTCAGGAAGCAGGTCTATTGACTGCAGGGTTCAGAGGAGACTCTCACCCAAAAATTATTCCTCTACACAAAGATTTCAGAAATTCTTTGAATTTTATAGCCAGTGAGAGAGGGGTTTGGGGGTTTACATGACAAGTGGTTTCTGTCGCATCCTCTAGACAGACACAGGTTTCACAAGATTTTACCAAGAAAACAGAGATAATATCTTTTTGTACAACAAGTTTGCAGACTAATTTATCACACCTTTTGTGTGCAATCCTGGCATTTATAGGAGGAAACTACTAACCTCAACAACCTCTGCAGACATTCTGCTATTCTGGCAAGAGAAGAAGCTTAATTAAGGCAAGGGTCTTTTGGGTGGGTGTATCTGGTCTGCTTCCAAAGAAGACCTGGTCTCGGTGGTACTTAGGGCAGGATACTAGAATTGAGATCCTATATAAAACATGGACTCTCAAAGGCAGGTTTCTTTTATGCAAAGAAAACTAGAAAAAATTTATTCATGGCTACATAAGTAGTGAAGAAACTGCCTCAGCTCCACTTGGATGGAGAGGGTTGGTGAGGTGACTCTCAGGGAAGTCAAGACCCCAGGCAGACTCAAGCACCAGCTCAGGCCTGGAAGTCGCCACATGGGAGTAGCACAAATCCAGTGACAAGAAGGATTGAGAAGAGAGCCTTAATCCTCTCTGGAGAGACCTCAAAAATCCTGGGTATAAAGTACTACCACAGGAAGCAAAGCAACTGACTTTACAATAAAAATCACATATACCAAGAAATGCTCCACTATGAAAGTTTCCATAATACCTGAATAAAAGAGAATTAGCATAACTGAAATAAAAAACATAAAATCTGGAAGATCTATGTATGAAACATTTCAATAATTTAATGGATCAAAAATAGAAAATGTCAAAAAGTAATAGGCCATTATGAAACAGGAAGAGACAAGTTGGAAAAGAGACAAACAGCTTTCCAGAAGTAAAAAATTCTGTCAATTAATCATAAACATTCAGTGGATATGTTAAAATTCTGCACTTGACATAATTAGTATAATATAAGGCTCTGGAAAATAAGTCTGAAGAATTTTGGACTGGAATTCACACCAGAGTTCCTCCTTTAGCCCCAGACTGAATTAAATCAGCAACTTTATTGGTTCTCCAGTTGGTTGATGACAGATCATGGAACTTCTCAACCTTCATAAACTCAAGAGTTAATTCCTCAATATAAATACCCCTCTTTCTCTCTCTTTTTATCCATTGGTACACATATGAATTATGTAAAATGGGAATTGGGTTTGGTAAAACAGTTAATAATTTCAATTCTGCTCTAACTAGGTATACATGTATATGTATGTATTGTGCATGTACTTAGAGCATTATATATATACACACATATATATGTATATATGGAGAGAGAGAGGAGATGTATATATAGTTTATATAAAAAAGACAAGAAATAAGATCGATTTTAATTAGGTATTGCAATAGAGAAAGCACCTCAGATTTAAATATCAGACTTCATGGCAGGGTGGTTTTGCCTTGGGAGGAATAGATAGATTTTGATGAAGTTATTCATAGGATTATTTTGCATCAAAGGAAGTCTCAGTGAGTTACTGAGACAGAAAATGTTTACCTCTGTATCTAGGTAGATTTTGGAGAAAGCAGTTCTAGTTTTATCTATTCACTTTTGAGACAAACAGGAAGTTGGGTAGGGATGAAAGTGGAAGTCAATGTCTGCCTTTGTCCATAGGATCAGGCAAAAAGACAACAGGGCTGGATTTGACCTTGTCAGTATGAAAACATGACTCAAACACACATGTAATTTACAACGTATCTAAAGTAAGAGCACCATGGTTCACCACACAGGCTTGTGATCCAGAGAGCTTAGGCCAAAAGCAACTCTGCTAACTGATTATATGACCTTCAACAAGTTACTTGACCTCCATAAGCCCTACTGTACCCACTGATAAAAGCAAAATAATCATTGTATTTATTTTTTCTTTTGAGAACCAAATCATCAAAGTAAAAGCACACAGTAAGGGAAAAAAAATGTAAAAAGGAACCTCACAAAAATGCAGGGAAGTCAGGAAAGCTGAGGAAGGGCATCAGGGAGGAGAGGGGGCCAGAGGTGGTACTCAGGAATGAAACTGATCCAATCAAGTTGTGTGCCTGTGTGACTAGGTCACAGTGAATCCCACTAGTATGTCTAACTATAATGTACCAACAAAAAAAATTTAAATATTGAAAATCAGTTTAATTACAAAACTTATATCTCATGATTGAAGAACAATTAAACCAAAACCCAAAGCAGTTCCATGAGAGTGAAGTATTTCCATTCTAGGCTCTCTGTATCAGTCAAAAATACCAAAATGTAATAGTATCTATTTTCTACCTTCCACTTTTCCCAATATTTTATTATGAAATTTTCAAACTTCTAGAAAAGCTAAAATAATTACACAGTGAAAATCCACATACTCACCTCCTGTTTCTACATTATATATCATGAAGAATGATTTATCACCTACTTGGCTACCCACTCATCAATGAATATTCTTATTAGATATAATCCAAAGTATGTCTAGACATCAGCACATTTATTCTCCCTCCTGCATGCACATCACTGAATGGGTTTCACCACTGCTTTATACTCATTTTTTCAGCTCTATTTCAACAAATCACAGTTTTCTTAATTGATTGAAAAAATGAGAAGTATTGGGTCCTTACGAATTTGTGTTTGTTTTCATTGTCACATATTGGATAGGGTGTAAGTTTCCTGCAAGAATCAACATTGTGTTACATACTAAAATGACAAAAACTCACACAGGTAAGCCACTGCTGTCTACCTGTCAGCCCTGTCAGAAAAAGAGAAAACATAATTTTTCATAAAAAAAATCATCAGGAGAATTGAATAACACACTTCTAGCAAATACATTCTTAAACCCCAGGTTGGTTCTATTCGAATTAAATTTAGTTCAGGTTGGGGTTGATTGAGAACTTTTTCCTGGGGGCATCTTAAAAAAAAAATGTCAGATTCTAGAGCTTTTCGGCAGATGAAGTATACGATGACACAGTTTTATTGTAATTGGATTTTCTGCATGTAGGTTAAAGAATGCGTTCATTTTGACCAATTTAATGTCACTGAAATTGCTAACTTAATTTTTTTGCTTTTAACATTTTCCTTTTATGACACAAGTAATAGATGGTCACTATGGAACAAATTGAAAATACACATCAGCACCCATAAAGCAACTGCCTAGACATAACTAATATTAACATTTTGATATTCTTCCAGACCTCATATATAAACACAATGAAGTTTATTTTTGTCTGTTTTCCTATTACCACATCAAATAAAAAAATGCCGAGTGGACTGCAACAATTCAAAGGATGTTAGTGGTACTCACACTTAACACACAGGTTATGTATACAGTATACATGAACTTCGCTTTGAAGTTCCCTAACAACAACCTGAAAAGATATGGAAAGTGTTTTCAAAGCCTATAAAATAGAATCACATCAAGTGACCCAGGAGGCAACAGCTTAGACTAAGCATGCCATGCATATTAAGATACTGTGGGCAGAGGAGACACAGTCTTTACACTTGAGACCTAACTAGACAACTGGAAGGTCAGTTAATTAATTTGAAATTGAGATGTTCATCACAAGGGCAACCCTGTATATCCTTTTCAGTAAATAACATTAGGGACTTTACTAGCAGTGTTAGATTATGTTTTGGAATATTTTCTATAAAGCCTAAAATAGAAAGAGAGAGAGAGAGAGAGAGAGAGAGAGAGAGAGAGAGAGTCTGTGTGTGTGTATGCATTCATGGCATGTAGTTGTTTTAATTTGTTTTTATGAAAATGTTTTATAAGCAAAAGATAAATATAACCATCTTATGGAAATCATTACATTAGGACTAGTTGAAGCTCCATGCTAGAGAAAAATCAAATTAGCACAAGTAAAATTCACAACATTTACTTCTCTTAAGTAAACAACTTTAAGGTCCACAATCTGGGTTATGTAGTGGCTGCAGGAGCTCCGATCATCACATTAGTATTCAAATTAACAG
The DNA here is from genome assembly GCF_902686455.1 of Sciurus vulgaris. Lineage (NCBI taxonomy): Eukaryota > Metazoa > Chordata > Mammalia > Rodentia > Sciuridae > Sciurus > Sciurus vulgaris. Next base: position 32,677,736 of record NC_136475.1, on the reverse strand, counting down.
AAAAGAACAAAAAAACAGCCTCTCTACTTATCGACTGTTCACAAAAATTGCATACTATTCTCATATCTCACTGTCCATAAATTAGATTGTCTTAATTAGACATAAATCAATTAACTGAAAAATGCAGAATTTATTCTGCTGCTACTGAGGTAGAAGAAGAGATTGGCAATTGAGGAACAGATACAGCTCTGCCATAGTCCATCAAGTTCAAGCAATACCTGCTTGTTTTTGACCTGTTGTCCTGTTTTGTACTGGTGAAAATATCTGAAGAAAATGAGACTTCACCCATACATGTAGTTGGAAACTGGAGAGGCATTTTAATAGTCTTTTCAGATAACTGTGGGTATTTTTCTTTGATACTTAACAATGTTAGTTTCTCAAATGTTAGTTGAAATGTGAGTCAAATCTTTTTTTTTAATTTGTTCTAATTAGTAATACATGACAGTAGAAAGTATTTTGACACATCATACATAAATGAAGTATAACTTCTCATTCTCCTAGTTGTACACGATGTAGAAACACACTAGTCGTGTAATCATATATACATATAGGATAATAATGTGCAATTAATTATAGTGTCATTCCTACCCCATACCCCTCCCATTGCTTTACTGTCCTCTGTCTAATCCAAAGTACCTCTATTCTTCCCTAATCCCCACCCTTATTGTGAGTTAGCATGTGCATATCAGAGAAGACTTTAAGGCTTTTGGTTCTTTGGAATTGGCTTATTTTGTTTAGCATGATATTCTCCAGTTCAATCAATTAGCTGGCACATGCCATAATTTCATTTTTCTTTAAGACTGAGTAATATTCCATTGTGTGTTTCTTTATCCATTCACTTGTTGAAGGACACCTAGGTTGGTTACATAGTTTAGGTATTGTGAGTATAGCTGCTATAAACATTGATGTGGCTGTGTCAATGTAGTATGCTCATTTTAAGTCATTTGAGTATAAACCAAGAAGTGGGATAGCTGGGTCAAATGGTGGGTCCATTCCAAGTTTCCTGAGGAACCTCCATACTGCTTTCCAGAGAGGCTGCACCAATTTGCAATCCAAACAGCAGTGTGTGAGTGTATGTTTTCCACACATCCTTGCCAACATTTATTGCTACTTGTGTTCTTGATAATTGCCATTCTCACAGGAATGAGATGGAATTGCAGTGTTGTTCTGATTTGCACTTCTTTAATTACTAAAGATGTTGAACATTTTCTTATATATTTGCTGATCAATTGTATTTCTTTTTCAGAGAAGCATCTGCTTAGTTCCTAGACCATTTATTGATTTGGTTATTTGTTTTTCAGTTGTTAAGTTTTTCTAGTTCTTTATATATCCTGGAGATTAGTGCTCTATCTGAGGTATAGGTGGTAAAGATTTTCTCCCATTCTGAAGGCGCTCTTTTCACATTATTGATTGTTTCCTTTGGTGTGAAGAAGGTTTTTAGTTTGATTCCATCCCATTTATTGATTCTTGATTTTACTTCTTGTGCTTTAGAAATTTTCTTAAGGAAGTCAGGACCTAAGCTGACATGGTGGATATTTTTCTTCTATTAGGTGCAGGGTCTCTGGTCTAGTGCCTGTCTTTGATCCACTTTGAGTTGAATTTTGTGCAGAGTGAGAGAGGAAGATTTAATTTCATCTAGCTACATATGGATTTCCAGTTTTCCCAGCACCATTTATTGAAGAGTCTAATGTTCCTCCAATGTATATTTTTGGTGACTTTGTTGAGTATGAGATAACTATTTATGTGGGTTTGTCTCTGTGCTTCAATTCTGTACCATTGGTCTACACATCAGTTTTGGTGCCAATACCATGCCATTTTTGTTACTATGGCTCTGTTGTATGATTTAAGGTCTGGTATTGTGATGCCTCTTATTTCATTTTTCTTGCTAAGGATTGCTTTGGCTATTCTGGGTCTCTTATTTTTCCAAATGAATTTCATGTTTGCCTTTTCTAGTCCCATGAAGAACGTCATTGGAATTTTAATAGGAATTGTATTAAATCTGTATAATGCTTTTGTTAGTATGGCCATTTAGACAATGTTAATGCTGCCCAGGAACATGGGAAGTCCTTTCATCTTCTAACTTCTTCTTCAATTTCTTTCTTTAGTGTTCTGTAGTTTTCATTGTAGAAGTCTTTCACCTCTTTTGTTAGACTGAGTCCCAAGTACTTTATTTTATTTTATTTATTTTATTCATGCTATTATGAATGTGGTAGTTTTCCTAATATCTTTCAGTGGATTCATCACTGATGTATAGAAATGCACTTGATTTATGAGTGTTAATTTTATGTCCTGCCACTTTGCTGAATTCACTTATTAGTTCTAGAAGTTTTCTGGTGGAATATTTTGGATCCTCTAAATACAGAATTATGTCATCATCAAATAGTGATAGTTTGGATTCTTCTTTTCCTATTTGTATCCCTTTAATTTCTTTGTTCTTGCTACTTGCTCTAGCTAGAGTTTCAAGGATTATGTTGAATGGAAGTGGTGAAAAAGGGCATCCCTGTATTGTTCCAGAGCTTAGAGGGCATAATTTCAATATTTCTCCATTAAGAATGATATTTTCGGAGGTATCGCAATACCAGAACTTCAACTATACTACAAAGCAATAGTAACAAAAATGACATGGTATTGGCACCAAAATAGACAGGTAGATCAATGGTACAGAATAGAGGACACGGACACAAAAACAAATAAATACAATTTTCTAATACTAGACAAAGGTGCCAAAAATATGCAATGGAGAAAAGATAGCCTCTTCAACAAATGGTGCTGGGAAAACTGGAAATCCATATGCAACAGAATGAAACTAAACCCTTATCTCTCACCCTGCACAAAACTCAACTCACAATGGATCAAGGACCTTGAGATCAGACCAGAGACCCTGCATCTTATAGAAGAAAAAGTAGGTCCAAATCTTCATCTTGTTGGCTTAGGATCAGACTTCCTTAACAGGACTCCCATAGCACAAGAAAGAAAAGCAAGAATCAATAACTCGGATAGATTCAAACTAAATAGCTTTCTCTCAGCAAAGGAAACTATCAGCAATGTGAAGAGAGAACCTACAAAGTGGGAGAATATCTTTGCCTCTCATACTTCAGATAGAGCTCTAATTTCCAGAATATATAAAGAACTCAAAAAACTCTACACTAAGAATACAAATAACCCAATCAACAAATGCACTAAGGAAATGAACAGACACTTCACAGAAGAAGATGCATAAGCAATCAACAGATATATGAAAAAATGTTCAACATCTTTAGTAATAAGAGAAATGCAAATCAAAACTACACTAAGATTCCATCTCACCCCAATTAGAATGGCGATTATCAAGAACACAAGCAACAATAGGTGTTGGAGAGGATGTGGGGAAAAAGGTACACTCATACACTGCTGGTGGGGTTTCAAATTAGTGCAGCCACTCTGGAAAGCAGTGTGGAGATTCCTTAGAAAACTTGGAATGGACCTACCATTTGACCCAGCTATCCCACTCCTTGGCCTATCCCCAAAGGACTTAAAATCAGCACACTACAGAGATACAGCCACATCAATGTTCATAGCGGCTCAGTTCACAATAGCCAGACTATGGAACCAACCTAGATGCCCTTCAATTGATGAATGGATAAAGAAACTGTGGTATATATATATATATATATATATATATATATATATATATATATATATATAAAATGGAATATTACTCAACTATAAAGAATAATAAAATTATGGCATTTGCAGGCAAATGGATGAAATTGGAGAATATCATGTTAAGTGAGATAAGCCAATCTCAAAAATCCGAAAGAGGAATGATCTCACTGATAAGTGGATGATGACACTTAATGTGGGGTGGGAGTGGGACAAGAATGGAGGAAGGAGGGACTGTATAGAGGGAAAAGAGAGGTGGGAGGGGTGGGGGGGAGGAAAAAAATAATGGAATGAATCAAACATCATTACTCTATGTAAATTTATGAATATGCAAATGGTATGCTGTTACTCCGTGTACAAACAGAAACAATATGTATCCCATTTGTTTACAATAAAAATAAATTTAAAAAAACAAAAAACAAAAAACAAACAACAAAAAAAAAGAATGATATTTTCCTTGGGTTTACCATGTATAACATGCAGTGGTGAGGTATGTTCCTACAATCCCAAGTTTTTCTAGTATTTTGAACATGAAGGGGTCCTGTATTTTGTCAAATTCTTTTACTGCATCTATCAGGATTATCATATGATTCTTGTCTTTGAATCTGTTGATGTGATGCATTTCGTTTATTGATTGCTGCATGTTGAACCAACATCGCATCCCTAGGATGAACCCCACTTGATCATGGTGCACTATCTTTTTAAAGTTTTTGAGGATTTTTGCACCTGTGTTCATCAGGAATATTGGTCTGACGTTTTCTTTCCTTGATGTGTCTTTGTCTAGTTTCGGTATCAGGGAGATACTAGCCTCATAGAGTGAGTTTGGAAGGGTTCCCTCTGCTTCTATTTCAAGGAATACATTGAGGAGTATTGGTGTTAATTCTTCTTTGAAGGTCTAGTAGAATGTGACTGAGAATCCCTCTGGTTGCCTGGGCTTTTCTTGGTTGGTAGGTTTTTGGTGGCTTCTTCTATTTCATTTCTTGAACTTGATCTGTTTAAGTTGTGTATGTCCTCCTTATTCAGTTTACGTAGGTCATATATCTCTAGAAATGTGTTGATGTCTTCAAGATTTTCCATTTTATTGGAGTATAAATTTTCAAAAATGTTTCTGATTATCTTCTGAAGTCAACTAGTGTCCTTCATGATATTTCCTTTTTCATTATGAATTTTAGTAATTTGATTTTTCTCTTTCTCTTCATTAATGTGCTTAAGAGTTTATCACTTTTATTTCTTTATTCAAAGAACCAACTTTTTGTTTTGCCAATTTTCAAATTGTTTCTTTTGTTCAATTTCATTGATTTCAACTCTGATTTTAATTATATCCTGTCTTCTAGTGCAATTGGTGTCGATTTTTTCTTCTTTTCCTAGGATTTTGAGATGTAATGTTAGGTCATTTATTTGTTGACTTTCTACTCTTTTAATGAATGAGCTCAATGCAATGAACTCTTAGCACTGCCTTCACAGTGTCCTAGAGATTTTGATATATTGCATCACAATTCTCATTTACTTCTAAGTATTTTTTTTAATTTCATTCCTGATTTCTTGTGTTACCAATTTGTCATTCAATAGCATATATTTTAGTACCCAGATGATAGAGTGACTTTTTAAAAAATTCTATCATTGATTTCTAATTTCATCCATTATAGAATGCAGGGTATTATCACTATTTTTTTGTATTTGCTAATAGTTGCTTTGTGGCATAAGACATGGTCTATTTTAGAGAAGGATCCATGTGCTGCCAAGAAGAAAGTGTATTTGCTCATTGATGGATGAAATATTCTACATATGTCTGTTAAGTCTAAATTATTGATTGAACTATTTAGTTCTATAATTTTTTGTCTAGTTTTTGTTTGCAAGATCTCTCCAGTAGTGAGGGAGATGTGTTAAAGTCACCTAGTATTATTGTGTTGTGGTCTATTTCATTCTTGAAGTTGAGAAGGGTTTGTTTGCTATACATAGATGCTCCATTGTTTGGGGCATAAATATTTATAATTGTTATGTCTCGTTGATGTATAATTCCCTTAAGCAGTATGAAATGGCCTTCTTTGTCCCTTCTGACTAACTTTGGCTTGAAGTCCACTTTATCTGTTATGAGGTTAGAAACCCCTGCTTGTTTACAGGATTCATGTGAATGATGTTTTTTCCCACCCTTTTATCTTCAGTATGTGGATGTCTTTTTCTAAATAAACTAACCTTTTTATCAATATTTGTCTTATGTACTTTTCTGCATCAATGCTATATTTCACATAAAAGTTGCTAATATTCAAACAATGTGGAAACACATCATAGACAATGAGGGCCCCCTGTAATAATGCTTCCAGAAAAATCATTGTCTACAACTTGATGAGTCTTAAATCTTGTTAACATGGTTTTTGTATCTTGCACACTATGTGACAATGAGATTAAAAGGGGCCAATAGTATCTTCCTATTATTACAAAAATAATTTTTACTTTGAAGTTCCCCTGACAAGGTCTCAGCTATTCAACAGGAAGTTCTAAAACCATTCACGTAAATTATAATCTGGATTTTGTCTTTATCTCATGGGTGAATTTTTCATAGCACAGTTTTACAGCCTCTTTCTCTACAGATATAAATGTAAGAAACACATAATATCACTCTTAAACTATTATGCTTGGAGTTGTTAGCAAGTGTTTTGGTGGCAAACACCTATTTCTGACTTTCCAGCCTCAATATGATTTTTCTCTCCACCTGCCTCCTAACCACTAAAGCAAAGGTCACATCCTTCAGTTCCTGCTCTCCCTCCTATTGTTATCCTCTGAGAACAGTAGATGTTATCAGTCAGAATAGAATAAATTATGCTGTAATACCCAAGAAAATCTTTCACTGGCTTAAATAAACAAGGAATTATTTTGCCCTGACATTATAGCGCCAACCTAAATCATCCAGGACCTGTAACTCTAAGTCACGAAGAGACCCCTGATGAATGCAGTCTCCATTTATTAATGCTGTCCTCTCTGCAAGAAGCTTTTGGGTACATGGCAGCAAGAGAAGCAAGCACTAGGGTGTGTCACACTGGCAATGAAAAGCTTCAGCTTGGAGCTGATACCCTGGTCCAGAATTGATCACATGTCTGTCACCAGTTAATAGAAGGTTCATATGCACAATCATGCCCTGTGCCTGGAACCAGAGGAATACTAGTTACACAGAAGAACAACGGACATAATGATATTTTCCAATATACAATTCCTAAAATATTCTAATAATAATAATATTTCATTTTAAAATCAGACACACAAATCAATACCTATTTAAACATTTTACAATTACAATTATAAGGACAACCTCTGACTCTAATAGTTCTGCTTTTCTTAAAACAAAAAAGTGGTTTCCTTACCATAATGCAAAAATATTAAGAAACAATTATAAGTAATTCTAAATATAAATAATTCCAAATCTTCTCTGAGATAAAAGATGCTAATTCTCTAAGGAAACAATTATCTCACCTCAGAATGTTTGGAACAATCTTTCAAACGTTTTTGTTATTGCCTTCTCAGCTTGAAGAAGTGTTTTAATTACCTGAAATACCTGCTGAGCAACTAACCAGATTCTCATCTGTGATACTGATAAAATGCACTGAGCACTCTTTATTATCTATAACAGAGATGCAGAACAAAAATCTCACAGAGATCACCAAGCCTGCAATTTAGTATTGAAATTATAAGTTATTTTTATATCATATTAGAATTTCTAACATCCACCTAGGTTGTTATACTATTGAATTCAACTCAGTTGTACACTGTTTTAGCCTATTTTTAGATCTTTCTTCATTTCTTCTAATTAGTGGAGATTAAAGGTAAATGGCATTTCACTAGGTGAGCTGAATCACCAAGTTATACTGGTTTTATGGTCATACTCCCAAGACTTAACAGTATGAACTTAATAATGTAACTCTAAAATAAAGGAAATAAAAATGAATAGAATTTTTTTAAGGAAAATTTGATAGACCATCATTTTGCTGAGATTTTAACAAGCTTCTCATAATAATTAGTAGTTTAGGACAAGTGTTAGTAAAATATACTGGCCAGGCACAGTGATGCATGCCTATAATCTCAGAAACCCCAGAAGTTCAGAAGTTTGAAGCCAGCCTCAATAACATAGCAAGAACCTAAACAATTTAGTGAGATAGTGTCTCAAAATAAAAATAAATGAATAAAACCCCAGGTTCAATCTTCAGTTATGTATGTGTATGTATACGCGCGCACACACACACACACACATACACACACGTCTTTGAACTCATAAACACGAATTGATCTAATTAATAGACTACATACTAGAACCGTGTTAGCCAGTTTTTGCATCACTGTAGCCAAAATACCTTAAATGAACAACCTGGAGAAACAAAATTTATCCAGTGCTCACCTCCTCAGAGTTTCAATTTATAGACAGCCAACTCTATTTCGGTGGGATCAAGTTGGGCAAAACATCATGGCAGAAGTACCTGGTGGAGGAACATGGCTTCACCTATGGCAGCCAGAAAGTAGAAAGAGAGTATGGGCCTCAGGGAAGGTGAATCCTTCTAAGGCATGACCCCTGTGACCTATGTCCTCCAGCCAAGCTCCACCTACATACAATTATCACTCAGTAATGCATTCAAATTATTAATGCATTAAATGGAGGAATGCACTGAATTTAATCATGCTAAGAATTTAATCATTTCACTTCTGAACCTTCCTGTATTGCCACAGAAGCTTTCAGGGAGCACTTCATATCTAAACCATAACAATACCCAAAGGACTTAAAATCAGCAACTACAGTAACACAGCCACATCAATGTTTATAGCAGCTCAGTTCACAATAGCTAGATTGTGGAACTATCCTAGATGCCCTTCAACAGATGAATGGATAAAGAAACTCTGGTATATATACACAATGGAATACCATTCAGCCATAAAGAAGAATAATATTATGGCACTTGCAAATAAATGGATGGAATTGGAGAATATCGTGCTAAGTGAAATAAGCCAAGCCCCAAAAACCAAAGGCTGAATGTTTTCCCTGATAAGTGAAGAATGATATATAATGGGGGTGGGGTGGGGACTGAGAGAAGCATGGGGGAACTTTAGAATATGTAGAAGGAAATTAGAGAGAGAGGGGTATGATATGAAAAATTGTAGAAGGAGATAGACATCATCACCCTATGATAATTACACAAACAGTATGAATCTACATCATGTACAACCATAGAAACAAAATGATGTACCCCATTTGTGTACAATGAATCAAAATGCAGTCTGTAGAAAATTAAAAGATAAATTTAAAAAATTTAAAAAGAACAAACAACAAGCATTTTGAAAATATACATTTCTCTTAAGTATATGTGGAGTATAGAGAACATTAGGTATTAATCCATAAGAGAAGAATGAATAATTTTAAAAGGATTAGTATCATTATAAGTATCTATTCTCTAATCATAATGCATTTGATTTGAAATTAAATACATACAAATTTAAAAAGAAAACATATATTTAGAAATAAATACATATACACAAAAAAACACACATCCACTTCCTAAGACTCTTCCAAAACTAATTGGTTAAGAAATTAACCAATAAGAAATATAGGAATTGTTTAGAACTTAGTGAAAATTTGCTTGTCACAACTCAAGCAGTATTCAGAGAATTTAAATGTTCCTATCAGAAAGAAACATTGAGCAAATTATTGATTTAGGAAGTGGGGAAAAAATATTCCAATAAAGTAAGTTATTAGAAAAGAATAAAATAAGAACAGTAAATATGGAATTAACACCCCCAAATGTGCAGTTTTGAAAAGTAATATAATTGAACAATATCTGACCAAAACAATTCAGGAGGTAGGGGGAGGAAGGCACAAATTATCAGTAAATGCATGGTATGAAAGTATTAATAAAACATGTTTAAGAAGATTAAAGAGAATATAATGAAAACATTATGCCAAATCTGGAAAAATTAAGTAAAATAAACTTTATTTATTTTTTTAAATTTTTTAAAAATATTTTTATTATTATAATTTTTATTTAGCTTTTAATTTTTTACAGACTGCATTTCAATTCATTGTACACAAATGGGGTACATCATTTCATTTTTATGGTTGTGCACATGTAGATTCATACCGTCCATGTAATCATACATGTACACAGGGTAATGATATCTGTCTCATTCCACCATTTTTCATACCCCCCTCCCTCTAATTTCCTTCTACATATTCTAAAGTTCCCCCATTCTTCTCTCAGTCCCCACCCTCCACCCCCATTATATATCATTCTTCACTTATCAGGGAAAACCTTCAGCCTTTGGTTTTTGGGGCTTGGCTTATTTCACTTAGCATGATATTCTCCAATTCCATCCATTTATTTGCAAGTGCCATAATAATATTCTTCTTTATGGTTGAATAGTATTCCATTGTGTACATATACCAGAGTTTCTTTATCCATTCATCTGTTGAAGGGCATCTAGGATAGTTCCACAATCTAGCTATTGTGAACTGAGCTGCTATAAACATTGATGTGGCTGTGTTACTGTAGTTTGCTGATTTTAGGTCCTTTGAGTATAAACTGAGGAGTGGAATAACTGGGTCAAAAGATGGGTCCTTTCCAAGTTTTCTTAGGATTCTCCATACTGATTTCCAGAGTGGCTGCACCAATCTGCAACTCAACCAGCAATGTAAAAGTGTGCCTTTTTGCACACATCCATGCCAACATCTATTATTGTTTGTGTTCTTGATAATAGCCATTCTAATTGGAGTAAGATGAAATCTTACAGTTGTTTTAATTTGCATTTCTCTAATTACTAGAGATGTTGAACACTTTTTCATGTATTTATTAATTACCTATGTGTCTTCTTCTGTAAAGCATCTGTCCAGGTCCTTGGCCCATTTATTGATTGGGTTCTTTGTATTTTTGGTGTAAAGTTTTGTAAGTTCTTTATAAATTTGTGAGATGAGTGCTCTATCTAAAGTGTGTGTGGAAAAGATTTTCTCCCACTCTGTAGGCTCTCTGTTCACATTCTTGATTGTATCCTTTGCTGAGAAAAAGTTTTTTAGTTTGAGTCCATCCCATTTATTGATTCTTGCTTTGATTTCTTATGCTTGGGAGTCTTATTAAGGAAGTCTGATCCTAAACCAACATGATGAAGATTCAGGCCTACTTTGTCTTCTATTAGGTGCAGGGTCTCGGGTTTAATTCCTAAGTCCTTGATCCATTTTGAGTTTTGTTTTGTGCAGGGTGAGAGATACAGGTTTAATTTCGTTTTACTGCTTATGGATTTCCAATTTTGCCAGCACCATTTGTTGAACATGCTATCTTTTCTCCATTGTATGTTTTTGGCTCCTTTGTCTAGTATAATGTGACTGTATTTATGTGCTTTTGTTCTGTGTGTTCTATTCTGTACCATTGGACTGCCTGTCTATTTTGGTGTCAATACCATGCTGTTTTTGTTACTATTGCTCTGTAGTATAGTTTAAAGTCTGGTATTGTGATACCTCCTGTTTCACTTTTTCTCTTCAGGATTGTTTTGGCTATTGGAGGTCTCTTGTTCTTCCAGATGAAGTTCATGATTGCTTTCTCTATTTCTATGAGGAATGTCTTTGGGATTTTAATTGGAATTGCATTTTGATAATGTTAATTCTGCCTATCCAAGAACATGGGAGATTTTTCCATCTTGGAAGGTTTTCTTCAATTTCTTTCTTTAATATTCTGTAGTTTTCATTGTAGAGGTCTTTCACCTCTTTTGTTAGATTAATTCTCAAGTATTTTTATTCTTTTGAGGCTACTGTGAATGGAGTGGTTTTCTTAATTTCTCTTTCAGAGGATTCATCACTTATGAATAGAAATGCATTAGATTTACATGCATTGATTTTATATCCTTCTACTTTGCTGAATTCACTTATTAGTTCTAGAACTTTTCTAGTGGAGATTTTTGGATCTTCCAAATATAGGATCATGTCATCAGCAAATCGTGACAGCTTTAGTTCTTCTTTTCCTATTCGTATCCCTTTAATTTCTTTGGTCTTTCTAATTTCTCTGGCAAATGTTTCAAGGACAATGTTGAATAGAGGTGGTGAAAGAGGGCATCCCTGCCTTGTTCCAGTTTTTAGGGGGAATGCTTTCAGTTTTTCACCATTTAGAATATTGGCCATGGGCTTAGCATAGATGGCATTTACCATGTTAAAGAATGTTCCCACTATCCCTATTTTTTCTAGTATTTAAGCATGAAGGGGCGCTGTATTTTATTAAATGCTTTTCAGCATCTGTTGAAATAATTATATGATTCTTAACTTTAAGTCTATTGATGTGATGAATTACATTTATTGAATTCTGGATATCGAACCAACCTTACATCCCTGGTATAAACCCCACTTGATCATGGTGCACTATCTTTTTAATATATTTCTGTGTGCAATTTGCCAGTATTTTGTTAAGGATTTTTGCGTCTATGTTCATCAGGGTTATTAGTCTAACATTTTCTTTCCTTGGTGAGTCTTTGTCTGGTTTTGGTATCAGAGTGATACTAGCCTCATAGAATGAATTTGGAAGGGTTCCCTCCTTCTCTATTTCCTGGAATACTTTAAGGAGTATTGGTATTACTTCTTCTTCAAAGGTAATTCAACTAAGAATTCATCTGTTCTTGGACTTGTCTTACTTGGTCAGTTTCTGATGGCTTCTTCTATTTCTGTGCATGAAATTGATCTGTTTAGATTGTGTATGTCTTCCTGATTCAGTTTGGGAGGATCATATGTCTCTAAAAATTTGTTGATGTCTTCAATATTTTCTATTTTGTTGGAGTATATATTTTCAAAGTAGCTTCTAATTATGTTATGTATTTTGGTGGTGTCTGTCATGATCTTTCCTTTTTCATCACGAATTCTAGTAATTTGAGTTTTCTCTCTCCTTCTCTTCCTTAATGTGGCTAGGGGTTTATCAATTTTGTTTACTTTTTCAAAGAACCAACTTTTTGTTTTGTTAATTTTTTGAAATGTTTCTCTTGTTTCAATTTCATTGATTTCAGCTCTGATTTTAATTATTTCCTGTCTTCTACTATTTTTGGTGTTGATCTGTTCTTCTTTTTCTAGGACTTTGAGATGTAATGTTAGGTCATTTAGCTGTTGACTTTTTATTTTTTTAATGTATGAACTCAATGCAATGAACTTTCCTCTTAAAACTCCTTTCAGAGTATACCAGAGATTTTGATATGTTGTGTACTTGTTCTCATTCACCTCTAAGAATTTTTTTTTAATTTCTTCCCTGATGTCTTCGGTTATCATTGCATCGTTCAATAGCATATTATTTAGTCTCCAGTTGTATAAGTATGCAAATGTTTGTTATTTTATAGCTCATTTCTAATTGTATTCCATTATGGTCTGGTAGGATACAAGGTAGTATCTATTTTTTTTTTTTTTGTATGTACTAATGGTTTCTTTGTGGCATAGTGTATGGTCTATTTTGGAGAAGGATCCATGAGCTGCTGAGAAGAAAGTATATTTGCTCGATGATGGATAAAATATGCTGTAAATATTCACTAAGTCTATATCACTGATTGTATTATTTAGTTCGTTTCTTTGTTCAGTTTTTGTTTGGAGAATCTATCCAGTGATGAGAATGGTGTGTTAAAGTCCCCCTCTATTATATTGTGTTTTGATCTATTTGAATCTTAAAATTGAGAAGGGTTTGTTTGATATACATAGATGCTCCATTGTTTGGGGTAAAAATATTTAAAAATCATTATATCTTGCTCTTTTATGCTTCCCTTAAGCAGTATGAAATGTCCTTCTTTATCCCTTCTTACTAACTTAGGTTTGAAGTCCACTTTATCTGATATGAGGAGGGAGACCCCTGCTTTTTTACTGGGTCCATGTGCATGGTATGTCTTTTCCCCATCCTTTCACTTTTAGTTGTGTATGTGTTTTTCTATGAGATGAGTCTCTTGAAGGCAGCATATTGTTGTGTCTTTTTTTTTTAATCCAATCTGCCAGTCTATGTCTTTTGATTATTGAGTTTAGGCCATTAACATTCAGGGTTATTATTGTGATATGATTTGTATTCCTGCTCATTTTGTCTTATTTTTGGTTTTTAATTTGATTTGATTTCTCCTTTCATTGGCTTTTCCTTTAAAGTAGTTCCTCCCTTTGCTGACTTGTATTGTTTTTCACTTCTTCCTCATGAAATATTTTGCTGAGAATGTTCTGCAGTGCAGGCTTTCTATTAGTAAATTCTTTTAACTTTTGTTTATCATGGAAAGATTTTATTTCATCATCAAATCTGAAGGTTAGTTTTGCTGGGTATAGGATTCTTGGTTGGCATCTGTGTTCTTTCAGAGCTTGAAATATATTGTTCCAGGCCCTTCTTGCTTTTAGAGTTTGGGCTGAGAAATCTACTGATATCCATATTGGTTTCCCTTTATATGTAATTTGACATTTTTCTCTCATAGTCATTAAAATCCTATCTTTATCTTGTATGTGACATATTTTCATTATAATGTGTCTTGGTGTAGATGTGTTGTAATTTTGTGCACCTGGTGTTCTATAAACTCTTGTATTTGATTTTCCATTTCATTTTTCATGTTTAGGAAATTTTCTGATATTGTTTCATTGAACAGGTTGTTCATTCCTTTGGTTTGTATCTCTTGTGCCTTCCTCAATCCCAATAATTCTTAAATTTGGTCTTTTCATGATATCCCATAATTCTTGGAGGTTCCATTCATGACTTCTTAACATCTTCTCAGTTTGTTCTACTTTGTTTTCAAAACTAAATATTTTGTCTTCATTTTCTGAGATTTTGTCTTCCGTGAGATTTATTCTGTTGATGATGCTTTCTATTGAATATTTAATTTAGCTTATTATTTCTTTCATTTCAAGTATTTCTTTTTTTTTTTTTTTCAGAACCTCTATCTATTTATTGAAGTATTCTTTTACTTCCTGCATTTGCTCTTTTAATTGTTTACTGGAAAGATAATGCATTGCCTGAATTTTCTTTTTTATCTCATCTTTTACTTCACAGATCATTTTAATCATGCAGATTCAAAATTCTTTTTCTCTCATTTCTACTGCTATGCTGTCTTGTATTCTCTCAAAATAGCATCTTGGTTTGTTACGGACACTTTCTTTCCCTGTTTACTCATATTGTTTCTTTATATTCCCCTCTAGCAGTGAAGATCAGAGGTACTGAAGTTTTCCCCCTTCAGGCTTATTGTGGCCCTGCAGTTTTCCAGTACCACTCTTCTGAAGTGGAGATCAACAGTAGCAGCACCCAATACAGAGAAAATGCAACCGTGAACCAGACAGTCCCTATAAAGACTTTAACTTTATTGTAATAAACAGAATGAGTTTCATTACTAATTACAGTGTTTCTAGTGATGAATGAAGAGGATGGGGAAGGGTGTAGGATGTAAGTGAGTAAATACAGGTACCTGTTAAAGGGCCTCCATTCTCCTGTAAGTGTCTCTGGAAGGGAGCTGCCCTTCCAATGATGATGGCCATGCCCTCAGGAATAATTCAAAATGCCTGCACCAGTCTCCAAAGAAGCTGGGGAGTCCCTGCTAGGGTGTGCTGTGTCAGCAGAGAGGGCAGGTGCAAAGTCCCTCTGCAGTGGGGATGCTGGGTGGGCACGGCAACCGGTGTACGACTGAGGTGAAGGCTGGGCAGGTGGGTTCAGTGACTGGTGTCTGTCCAAAATGAACATTTTCTTAAAAAAATTTCCAATACATGCACTAAAGGATAAATAGAAGTTTTAAATAACCCTACAGACATTAAGAAATTTAACTAGTAAGTAAAATTCAATGCCCATTCTACAAATAACATGTTGAGTAATTTTATAGAAAAATTATACCAAATATTCAAAGAAAAATATAATTAAAATATTTTAATTTTTTATGAGAATGGGAAAACAAAGAATGTCTCTTCCCTCTCTAATTTATTTTATAAGGACAGAATGAACTTGATACAAAAAATAAAGAAGACCAGAATAGGAAAAGAAATCTACAGGTTCATCTTACTACTAAAATCTAGAGTAAAATCCCAAGCAACATATTGTTAACCCAAACATAGAGATGTATAAAAGGGACAGCAGATCATGATTTGGGTTTATCCCTATTTGGGCTTATCCCAGGACTTCAAGGATAGTTTATAAAATCAAACAGTGTCAATTATCACATAAACAATTAAATGCAAAAATATATGTGATCACTTATATAGGTGTAGTTTTTGTTTTCAATAAAATCTAACACACATTTTAAAACCCTTTAGGCTTGGTACAGTGGCACACACCTTTAATACCAGCCATGTAACCCCAGTATGTCAGTAGGCTGAGGCATGGAGCTCATAAGTTCAAGGCCAGCTTCAATAATTTAGTGAGGTCCTCAGCAACTTAGTGAGACACTGTCTCAAAGAAAAAAAAAAAAAAAAAAAGGACTGGCATGTGGCTCAGTGGTAAAGTGTCTCTGGATACAACCCTCAGTACCAGGCAATAACAACAAAACATTTTAAGTGAAATAGGGTAATATTTCATGACTGGCAATAGGTATCCAAAAAAAAAAGAAAAAGAACTATAGCAAACACTATGCATAATAGTGAAATAGTAGAAGCATTCCCTTTAAAATCTGATAAAAACAATAATGTCCATTATGTCACCTCTATTTAACATTGTACTACAAGTACTTACCAGTACAGGGACACAATAAAAAAAAGAAAGAAAGAAAGAAATTTAAGAAATGAAAAGAAATCAAGCTGTCCTTTGCAGTGAGCATTGTTTTCTATATAGAGTAACCCAAAACTTACTGAAATAACAAGGAGATTAAAAAGACATAAAAATTAAGTTCACATCTACATACAAGCAAGAGGTGGCTATACAATGTAGTTTTAGCAATATATCATTCAAAACAGTAATAAAAGCCCAGTGAGTGGCTGTAATTCCAGCAACTCAGGAATCACGTAGGTAACCCCACAGCCAGTGAGGAGGGGACTATCCAAGGTTGTGAGTTCTGGAAGTTTTGACAAAACTGGGTGAGTGACAGTTTCTATCAAAAATATTATGTAACACATATGTGTTTTATAAAACAAAAATTCAACACAGAAAAATACATTGAAAATAAGTGGATGGAATTGGAGAATATCATGCTAAGTGAAATAAGCCAATCCCAAAAAAGCAAAGGCCAAATGTTTTCCCTGATAAGTGGAAGATGATATGTTATGGGGGTGCGGAGTGAGAGAAGAATGAGGAAACTTTAAATTATGTAGAAGGAAATGAGGAAGGGGTATGAAAAATGGTGGAATGAGACAGACATCATTACTCTATGTACGTGTATGATTACATGAATGGTATGAATCTACATCGTGCACAATCATAGAAACAAAATGATGTACCCCATTTGTGTATAATGAATCAAATGTAACTTGTAAAAAATAAAAAAATAAATAATTTAAAAAAAGAAAAATACAGCATGAAATACAGATTACAACTGCCAATGTCTACAAACATACAAAGGGAGAGTCTTGAGGAAAAATGTGAACACTCAAAATTTTATGATATTTCATTTCTTAAGCTAAATTGTATGTATAAGAATGTTCATTATGTAATTCTCCATATGTGTGTTCCAATGTTACTTACATTATAAAATAGTCAATGATACTTTATTTCCAAATTAATTACCTACAAAGAATTGAAAAACAAGTTAGTTGTATACTACTCTTTCGCAAAATTAAAGTGGAAAGATATGCCTGGCACTTGGGTGGACGCCTGTAATCCCAGCCACTCGGGAAGCTGAGGCAGGAGGATTGAGAGTTCACAGCCAGCATCAGCAACTTAGCAAGACTCAGTCTCTAAATTTAAAAAAGAATTGAAAAGGGCTGGGATGCTGCTCTGTGGTTAAGTACCCCTGGTTTCAATCCCCAGTCCCAAAAAGATAAAAAAATAAATAAATAAAAAAGTGCAAAAACAAAAGGATAAGGTAGAATTTTAAGTGAGAAATCGATGATCCAAATTTTATACTGAGCCAAAATGACAATGAAAATGCAAATAATTTGATATTTACAATCAACACACCATTCCTGAAATTATTTTTAAATGTGCAAGGAAAATAACAAAACTGAGTTTCAATTAAGTATGTGTGACATCAAATTAGAATGTGAAAGTATAAAACATTAAAATCAACTGAAATAGAAATATAAAAATTTAAGCACATCTAGTTGCAGACTGGTGAGAAATGTTTAATATATGCTAAAAGCACATCTTTGAAGTTTTTTAACTGATGCAATGAGGTTATGTCATACACATTGAAAGCCCAAGATAATAGACATTATTTAATAATAGACATTATTAGAACTGCAAAAAAAAAAAAAAAAGTTAGCAAAGAGACAGGTATGAGATCAATATAAAAAGTGTAGTAGAATAGCAAGAGCCAAATTTCAGAGTATTATACAAAGTAAGATACTATTTGTATTAATTACTAAATATGTATTATCTAGAATCACCCATAAAAAGAGGATGTAATTCTGCAATGTTCTAATGAAGAAAATAAAAGAAAGCCTAAGAAATTCAACATATTTACCAAGTTAGCAGGAAGAACCCTAAACAGTGTGATCACATCAATTGTTTTTATTTATAGATTAATGACTTTTAATTAAAATCACAGAAAAATTGTTAAGGAAACTTGAAAAAGTGCTTTTAAAATGTACTTCAAAAATAATGAAGAGTTAAGTCAATGTGAAAATGTAGAGGACCTTCATTTTCTCATATAAGATATATTACAAAGCCAAAATAAATAAATCTGTGGAAATGCTACAGGAGTTCAGAAACTCGTTCATATAAATTGGCATATCATTTAATAAAGGTGACCTTGCACATCAATAGATTAATAGTGTAGTTTCCAAGACCACTGCATGAGGACTAGATTTAACAAATCTAATGTTACTACAGCCTGAAATCCAAATAAAATATCAGTACAGAAAGACATCTTTGATCACACATATTCAAAGGAGGGGATAAAACAAAAGCAAAGAAAATAGGAACAAAATATTGGAGTTGAAAAACAGATTAAAAACTGATGAATATGCTGGATTACCCAACGTGGGTCATTTTCAGATAACCAAAGAGAAGTCTAAAAACTAAAATTATCTAAAATAAAGAGGAATGGTTGATTTTCATAATGCCATTTATCATTCCCTACTATCAGTTGTATGGTGACTTGTCCTTCCTATATTCTGGTAAAAGATCAAAATTCTGTTCATTCCAAATAGCTAAAGACAGAGTTTTGGGGCTGATGAGCATTAGAAATCACTTGGAATGGAAATACTACATTAAAGGGAAGGATCAGATTAGGGATGATTGGCACATGTTTCATAACTACCTCTATGAACAAAGTAAGGTTTTTTATGAATTTCACTGATTTAAGGATGTGTAACACACAATCTATAAACTGCAGTAAAATTTATAATACTCTTTACTGTAAAGTCCATAGAGCCAATTAATTCTTACCAAATGATTCCAGTAATGTTTTTCCCAAGCCCTGTATTTTTGAGTCAATCTAAAGTTGCAGTTGGAACGGTTCCAACATGAATGTTGATTATTTTTGTTGACTTAATGAATAGGGCAAAACTAAAGTTATGAAATTATCTATAGGTATTTCACTCATTTGCCAGTGCCATAAATGACTTCCTGATAGAAGCAGATAATAGTTTTGAAGTACTGGAAGAATATTTCTTAAATTTTGTGCAATTTATGGTCTATCTACCATGGATTCCAGCTGTTTAAGTTTAGGCTTCATTGTTAACACTTTCTGCATCACTCTGTTGGTTCTAGACAATAAAGAAATTAAATGAGTCCTGATTTATATAGTTTGCTGACTTTTGTGGTATAAATAGTCCTATGAGTCTGAAAGCTAAGAAGGTGACATCACTGAACATGGAACTGAAAAGAGAGGTGCAGGAGCACATTATGTAGTGTTTCCCCAATCGTCCTGAATAACCTCAAAAGACTAGAGGATTGAGTAAAATAATTAGGAAGCAATGAGATTTGAGTACTTATTTTTGTTTTTATATATTTTTTCTCAAATGTGTATGTATTTAATTCTTAATAATAAGTGGGTTCAACAAAATGAAATAATAACGTTTTGCTCTTATGTTCCAGTATGAGCCAGCTCATCACTGGACTAAATAAACCATGACTACTAGATGCTGACGCTCTTTACAAAACCTTGCCCAGTTTATTCACAGAGATCTACCAGATAGGTTTTCAGTCTCAGACTGGGTTAGAGAATTCTTTGCAAAACTATGTCCAGTCTTATGAGAAAGTCCTAACTATAATAAACAATCAAGACATAAATAAAGTCAGAGTTTCTACCACTGAGTGATCTTCTCAGATAAAAAACTGCTACATATCACAGGTTCCAATCAGTTTTTATTCCTTAAATATAAGCAAACAACCAAGAGTTAGTACAACCTGATGAGAGCAGTTCACATGAAAACTTGAAAGAGAAAAGAGGAAATGGGAGGAAACATGCTCCACAAGATGATGGAAATGTGCCCACGAGCATACAGATATAAAAGCACTATCATTCGTATTTTTAGAAATAAGAGAAAAAATGAGAACCATGAAACAAGAGTAGAATACTATCAGAAAGGAATATGCAGACCACCAAAGTGAGCACTAGAAATTCAACACTGTGCTAGAAATTTAAACTAAGTTAGAAGGGATTTACTATAAAAGATACAAATCAAAACAAATGGAAAAGAAAAATAAAAGGTGAAGAAAGGTATGAAAATTAGAAGACCAGTCCAGGAGAGCCAAGATCCAAATAAGAGAAGTTCCAGAAAAGTCATTAGAGAAAGGAGAAGACAATAAATAAATCTAGAAAATTTTTCTAGAAATGAAATATATTTTTTATTTGAAGAGCCCATAGTGTGCCTGGCACAATAGATAGAAATTAATCCTCGTCATTGAAATTTCATTACGAAATTGTAGAATATGGGGAAAATATTCTGGTAGGTTTTCCAAAGAAAAATATAAACATAAAATGCATAGTTCAAAAAGATACATTATCATGCCAGCTTCAGACTTAATAGAAACCACTTGAAGCTTTAAAAATATAAAATAACATCATACAAAAGACCAAATTTTCTATCTAATTAAAAAAAAAAAAGAAAAAATTTTATCCAGGCAAACTATCAATTGCCCTTTTGATGTGTTTGGTAGTTTAAAATATGTCCTTCCCATATAGTCCCCTCACTACCATGCAATCTTCTACCTTAGGAAGATAATTTTTTATTTGCTTCATCACCTTAAGATAGCAACAAGTGAAAAGAAGACTCCACATTGGAAGCAGGAAATCTAGCACAGAAGGAAGGCAATGGAAATCCCCAGGATGAAAAAGAAGAGCTTCCAGAATGTCAGACATGCACCTGCATTGGCTGCAACTGCACACAGAATATGGCAGGTCAGAAGGCTCACACGAGACTTACTGGAACATAAAATACGTTGCACACCTGATTCATGTGACCATGCACAGTGAGATAGGTATAGGATTGAATTTATTACTTAATAGTAGTATAAAGAAAATCAAGGAGATTAATATTTTTTTAAAAGTGTTACAGGTTTAACAGTCCATCCAAAGCTTACCTATGAGTAGCATTAACATAATCATGAGAATGTAAACAGCAATTATTAATATTATAAATTATAGCTGTATTAGTAGCATAGAAATGAGAAGGTTGATTGATGTGGTGGAGTTAGAGCGTCTTTGGTCTGTAATGGAAAATGAATAGATGACATTTCAAACTAAATGATCAAGATGGAACAAAGCTTTTTAGCTGGTTATGTAGAACTGTGGAAGCAAATAGCAAAAATAACCAGCTGAAAAAAAAAAAGAAAGTGGATTTCTGAAAATTAATCCATATGTTAATGCAATTATAATTAAAATCTCCACAAGTTTTTGAAAGATAGTTGAAAAAAAAGTCTAGAAAAATGGTTTAAAGCTATAAAATAATGCTTATAATCATATAATTATTTTGAAATAAGAGTAATTAAAGGTGCTAGCACACCAGATAGAAAAACATATGCTCAATTTTCAGTAATTTAGAGACTGGTATTATACTGAAATTTTTCATAATAGTGAAACTAAATAAAAAGATCAGAAGCAAACCAAAGACCATAACAGTCTGTACCATAAGATGAAGAGTTTTTATTCTTGGTAAAATGTAAATTCACAAAATAAATGGCTCTGGAATAGTTACTCGAAGAGAAAAATGAGTATTACTATGTATTTTATACAACACACCACAAAGTTAATTTTAAAAAAGCATAAAATATTTAAAATAAAATTTATTTTTATGTTTTCTTCAGGTGGCAACAACATTTCTAGGTATAATATAAAGAAAAATTAGTAAAGACTAATGATTTTGACTAAAAATAAAATATTATTTTTATGTCAAAATATATCATGAAATACAGTTTTCTTGAAATTTTACAATACTTAGAAAATGCCAGCATATAGTTTAAAATGTTTTATAAAAAGCTACAGTAATTTCTTATAATATTTTCCTTAATATCTATTCTACTCCTCTCATAATGACACCACATGATCCAGTTATCAGATTCTGAATTTTGTTGAGTTATTACAGCTTAGATAATTTCAGAAATGACTATATGCAATACATATACAGAGTAACTAGACCTGCATCAATAAATATAGCATCGCTCCTATCCCTGGTTTTTATTCTAATTATGAAAGCAAAGTTCTCATGTGACTATTTATAATCTCATTTTACTTTTCTGTTTGTATCAAAAAAAGTATATATATAAAACACAAAATTAACCATCTTAACCATGCTTTTAAAATGTTTTTATTAATGCATTATAGTTGTCCTCATAGTGGGATTCATTTTGATCTTATTGTATATACATGGTATATAATTTGTTCCATTTTAGTCCCCAGTACTCAGTATTACCCTCTCTCCCTCCTTCCCCTCATTCTCTACTCATCTTCCTTCTATTTATTTATAGTTTTTCTTTACTGGTGCTTTATCTGTATACATAAAGATGAAATTCATTGTGGTATATGCTTATGTACACAGTACAATTTTGTCAATTTAATTACACAGTTCCTCCCTTTTCCCATCCCTTCACCCTTGCCCTCAATTCCTTTTCTCTCCTCCACTGATCTTCCTTTTATTCCCACAGGGTTCCTCCCCCAACCCTTTTTTTGTCCTCCTTGTGTTGCTTTAGCTTTAGCACAGGAGAGAAAATATTCAACCCTTGAGTGAGTGTGATTTTTTCACTTAGCTTGATATTCTCCAGTACCCATTCACTAGCAAATGCCATAATTTCATTCTTCTTTATGACTGAATAAAATTCCAAGGTGTTTATGTAACACAATGGAACACTAACACCTGGGCTGGTTCCATAAGTTGGCTCTTGTAAATTGTGACTCTATAAACATTGATGTGCCTATATCACCATAGTTCTTCTGGATAAACACCAAGGACTTTCCTAACTGGGTCATATGGTGGTTTATTCCCAGACTTTTAAGCAATCTCCCTACTGCTTTCCAAAGTGATTGTACTAATTTGCAGTTCCACCAACAATGTATGTGTGAATCTTATTTCCTCATATCTTCACCAGCATTTACGATTATTTGTATTCTTGATGATTGCCATTCTGACTGGAGTGGTTGAAATCCTAATGTTGTCTTGATTTGCATTTCCCTGATTGCTATAGATGTTGAAGTTTTAAAATATATTCGCTGGCTATTTGTATTTATTCATTTGATTAATATCTGTTTAGTTCTTTTGAAATTATTGATTAAGTTGTTTGATTTTTCGGTTTTCTATTTTTTTTTTTTTTTGTACCTTTATGTATTCTGGATATTGATCCCTGTCAATGCAGCAGACTCCCTTTCCTGCTCTTCATAGTCTCCCTTACTGTAAAGAAACTTTTTAATTTGATTCCATCCCACCTATTAATTATTGTTTTTTTTTTTTTTTTAGGGTCTGGTTAAAGAAATTGGCACCTGCAAATGCAGGTTGAAGGGTTGAGCCTGTGTTTTCTCTTAGCATTTGCAAAGTTTCTGGTCTAATTCCTAAGTCTTTGATCCACATCAAGTTGACTTTTGTGCAGGGTGAATTAAGGATCTAGTTTTATTTTTCTAAGTATGAACATCCAGTTTTCCCACACCATTTTTTAGAAGGCTCTTTTCCTCAATGTATATTTTTGTCACCTTTGTCTAGTATTAGTTGACTGTGTCTATGTGGGTTTGTCTCTGCATCTTCCATTCTGTTCCATTGGTCTTCGTTAGATGTTTTGACCCCAAGATCATTCTGGGGTATTTTTTTCCACTATAGCTCTGTTGTATAATTTGAGGACCAGTATTGTGATTCCTCCAGCATTTTTCTTCTTACTCAGTATTGCTTTGGATCTTCTGGGCCTTTTATTTTTCCAAATGAATTTTAGGACTATTTTCTAATTCTGTGAAAAATGTCATTGGTATTTTGATGTAGATTTCACTGAATCTGTGTAATATTTTTTGGTAGTGTAGCCATTTTTCCAATATGTATTCTTCCCATTCACGAATATGCTACGTCTTTCCATCATCTAAGATCTTCTTTAAATTCTTTCTTCAGTATTCTGTAGTTTTTATTGTAGAGGTCTCTCTTTCCTCTTTGGTTAAATTCATTCCCAAATTTTGTGTGGTACTACATTGCATTGCATTGCATATTTTAGGTTATTCTACTTGGAATACTTTTCCTGATTTATTTCCCAGCAGATTCATTATTTGAGTTTAGGAAATCCACTGATTCATGTAGGTCAATATTGTATTTTACAACTTTGCTGAATTTGTTTATCAGTTCTGTAAGTCTTCTGGTGGAATATTTTGCATCTTCTAGATATAGAATCTTGTTATCGGCTTGCAGAAATATTTGACTTCTCCTTTTCCTATTTGTATCTCTTTAATTTCCTTATTTTGATGGATTGCTCTGGCTAGAGGCTCAAGAACTGTATTGAATAGGAGTGGTAAGAATGGACATTATGCTTATTCCTGATTTTTAGAGGAAATGACTTCAGATTTTCCGTTCAGTAGGATGTTGGCCTTGGGGTTGTCATATATAGCCTTTAAAACACTGAGGTAAGTTCATTCTAGCCCTATCATCTCTAGTGTTTTTAATACGAATGGGTGCTGAATTTTGTCAAAGGCCTTTTTATTCATCTACTGAGAACATTATGCAACTCTTGTCCTTAATTCTATTTATATGTTAAATTACCTTTATTGATGTACATATACTGAAGCAACACTGCATGCCTTGGATGAGCCCCACTTGTTCATGGAGCGCTATCTTCTTAATGTGTTTTTTAATGTGGTTTGATAATATTTTATTAAGGACTTTTACATCTATGTTCATGAGGGATATTATCTACAGTTTTTGTTTTCTTATGTGTCTTTTTATGCTTTTGGTATCACAGTGATACTGACACCATAACATGAATTTGGAAATATTCCCTCCCTTTAAGTTTCATGAAATAATTTGAGGAGGATGGGTGATAGTTCTTAACTAAAGGTCTGGTAGAACTTCAGTAAGAACCCATGTGGTCCTGGGCTTTTCTTTGTTGGAAGAATTTGTTGGAAGAATTGTTTCTTCAATCTCATTGTTTGATATCAATCTGTTAAGTTTTCTATATTCTTATGGTTCAATTTAGGTATATTGTGTGTGCCTCGAAACTCATAAATATCTTATAGATTTTTTCATATATTGAAGTATAAAATTTTCAAATAGTTTATAATGAAACTACTGTATTTCATAAGTTTCTGTGGTGATACCTCCTCTTTTTCATCTCTAATTTTGCTGATTTGGGTCTTCCTTTTCTTTTGGTTATTTTGGCTATGTTTTCATCAATGTTTCTTTTCTTTTAAAAGAGCAAACTCTTTGTTGCTTTGACCTGGCATCTTTTTTTCCTCAATTTTGTTAATATCAGCTCTAATCTTAACAATTTCCTGTCTTCTACTGATTTTGGAATTAGCTTGTTCTTCATTTTCTAGGACTTTGAGCTATAACATTAAATTGGGACCCATCTATAATTTTATGTAGGCACTCAGTGGTATAAACTTTCCTCTTTACAACTGCCTTCACATAGTCTCAGAGATTTCGGTATGTTGTATTCCTTCTTGCAATTGTTTCTAAGAATTTTGGAAATTTTTCCTTTGATTTTTTTTTCTATGTCCCATTTCTCATTCAAAAGTGTATTGTTTAACCTCATGAAGTTAAAATCTGTTTTAATCTTGTCAGTTATTTCTAATTTTATTCCATTATGATACTTTTTGTGTTTGCTAAGACTTGCTTTGTGTCCTAAAATGTGGTCTATTTTAGAAAAGTTTCTATATGTAACTGAGAAGAAAATGAATTCAGAAATTGATGAATAAAATATTCTAAAGATATCTGTGAGATCCAGTTAATTAATATTATTATTTTAATTCTGAAGACTTTATTTAGTTTATGTCTGGGTGCCCTACCTAATGGTGAAAGACATGTGTCCAAATCACTCAGTATTATTGTGTTGGGGTATATCTGACACTTTATATTGAGTAGGGTTTGTTTTATGTATGTATGTGCACCAGTGCTTAGGAAATAAATATTTATAATCATTATATATTGTTGTAGGATTGTTCCCCTAACCAATAAGAAATAACCTTCTTTGTCTTTTCTGATTAACTTTGCCTTGAAGTCTACTTTGTCAAATATGAGAGTAGCTAGTCCTGCTTGCTTTGAGCCTCTGTTTGCATGATACATCTTTTTCCATCCTTTCATCATTAGCCTGTGGATGACTTTGCCTATAAAGTGAGTGTATTTTAAGCAACATATGATTGGGTCTTGCTTTTTAATCCATTTTGCTGATCTATGCCTTTCTGTTGGATAGGTTTAGTCATTTACATTCAGCATTATTATAGAGAGGTGATTTTTATTTTTGTCATTGATTTATTTATAATGCTTAATTCAGACTTTATTTTCCTTTAATTGACTATTCCAAAGAGTTTTATCCATACAATGGCTCTGATATTTATTTTTTATTTCTTCTGTGTGAAATACTTCATTGAGTGTTTATAATGCCGGCTTAGTGGTTATATCCTCTTTTAGTTTCTTCATATCATGGAATGCCTTTATTCTATCTTCAATTTGAAGATAGTTTTTCTGTATATACCAATGTTGGTTGGCACACATTATTTTTCAGGAGTTGGTACATATTATTCCAATCTCTTCTGTTATTAGGGTCTGGCCTGAGATATTGGTAGAAAGTCAAATTGGGTTACCTCCAAAAGTGAGCTGCCATTTTTCTCATGCAGCTCTTAGAATTCCATCTTTGTTTTGTATATTAGGTATTTTAATTATAATGTGTTTTGGAGAGAATAATTTTTTGATATTGTCAATTTGGGGCATTTACTCTTATATTTGGATTTCTATCTCATTTTTAAGGATTGAAATTTTTTTATATTATTTCATTGAAAAAGTTGTGCATTAATTTGGTTTGTACTTCAGTGCCTTCTATGCCAATGATTCTTGTTTGATTTTTTTAATATTATCCCAAATTATATTCTGGTCATGGTATCTTAACATCTTTTCTTTGTTGTGAAGTTTGTTTTAAAGATTATAAGCTTCATCTTTAAGAATCTGTCTTCTATTTGGTGTAATTTATTGGTGATGCTTTCAAATGAATTTTTGATTTGTAGAGTCTTCCATTTTCAGGATTTCTGTTTAGTTCTTTTTTATAATCTCTGTCTCATTATTGAGAAACTGTGTTTCTCTCTTATTTCATTCTCTATATTTTCTTTTAGTTCCTTGAATATATGAACTATAAACATTATAGATAATTTTTCATATTTCTTGTACAGCTACCCATCTGCTTGTTTGATTATCTCTTCTACTTTCATTCCAGAGACTATTTAGTGACTTTCTTTCTTTTATGTGTCCCAGGTTGGGTGAACATTCAAGTATTGATACTCCTGCTTAATGTGTACTTTCTGCTATGTTCAGTATTAGCACCACATTGAGAGAAGTGATCAACAGCAACCTCTTCAGAGTAAAGCCATGTAACAATGGACCGAGGGGGAAAATCATACTGAAATTTTTCTCCATGGTTCCTCTAATTCAAGCATAAAATTGTAGTAATGTTCTTGAATAGGTTGAAAAATTTGTTATTGAGGATATTAAAATGATTATTACTCTATATAGGAGTTGAAAAGGGGAGAAAGGAAAAATGGGCAAATAGAAAGAAAAGAAAGGATAGAAAAAGTAATAAAAACCAAGACAAAGAGAAAGAAATGGAGTGGGGATGATATTCAAGGCAGGAACAGGAAATGCAAGAAGAAAAACAGAGATGAAGAGGAACACGTGTAAACCTGAGCTAGGAAAACAAAGAATTGTTGTGGTCAGTGCTTCAAAATATTAGAAGAAATACAATCAATTGGTTTGAAGGCTGCAGTATTAAATAATAATGGAACATCTATCAATTCAATACAAAAGCATTTTCTGTAAGATCAAAATTGACATTAAATGTTATATATTTATGATACTTCATGTATGGTGGGAAGATTTCTTATTGAGTCTTACTCATTTGAATTTTTCAGGATTTGGGACCTTTAGAAGATGCCCTCTACTTCTTATCCTTACTTCTAAGTTTCTCTTGGTGTGGAGGAATTTATCTTATCAGCACACTTCTGACACAATTTTAGAAGGCCCCTTCCAGTTTTTGGTGTGACCAGGTACCTAATAACTAGCAGTTGGGTCAGAGCAGATTGTGATTGAGCAGCCAGATTACTTCCTATTAGGAGGTATAGTCTTGTGTGCTCTCCTGAAGAAAAGCACTTTGTATCCAGCACCGTCAAACCCAATTTGGGTTCCTCAATGTGTATTTTGGAGTGTACGAACTCTAGCAGTCTAAGGTAAAGGTATTGGAGTCTGATTGATCTGGTGCTAGTGCTCCATGCAGGTATAGGGTTCCTGTCTCCTCTGAAGTGCACAGATCATGGGTCAGTGGGCTTCTATCTGGGCACACTATGTGGTGTCTGAAATCTGTGGAATGCCCTTCTGTAAGCCATTTTGTGGAGAGTACTGTTATTGTATATGCATGAGGTTATTTACTGGCTGCTTGGGGTTATCCTTAGGAAATTATTTTTGTGGATCCATGCATCTGAATGAGAACTGAGTTAACTGGGAACTCTGGAATTCACAGCTGTGGAACATTATAGAGGTGCTGGGGCACAGGAGTTATTTCCCTGGTTACTATGGTTTTCTTGTCAGTCAGCATTTACTGATCAGTCTACAGGCCAAGTCTGCATGCTCGGAGGGTATTGCATCTGCTGGCTGTTTCTGTTTGGTGTGGGCGAGTATAGAATGCAGGTCTCAGAGCTGTTACTGAGTGGTGTGGGACACTGAGTGCCCACTTCCCTCTATAGGAGCTTTCTTATAGTGGTATAGAGGTTGATAGCTGTCTGAAACTGTGAGGTCTGTGAATGCAGGCTCTCTGTGGACTGTCTGTGGCACAGAAGTTTCCTCCCTGGATGATGTAAATCACTGGTGCGCCATTCCCATATTTGGAGTAGAGTATCAGTTGACCCACCTGAAGCTGAGCTCATAGAGCTGGTGGTTGTGAATCTCTGAGCACCCTTCCCCTCTGCTTGGTCTTCTTAGTAGCATGCTAAATGCTTAGTGATTGTGTGCAACTATGGGCACTGTGAATGCAGGCTCTGTGGGTAGTCTGTGATACAAAATCCTCAATTTTGACTACTGCAGATCATGACCAACATCTACTGTGTGGGGGTAGGATGTCAGTTGGCCCAACTTTACCTGAGCTCCTGCAGAGGCTGTGGGGAGCACTGGATTGGGGTTCATACTCTCAAGGAATAATTTGCTCTTAGGTCAAATCCTTACCACTCCCATTGTCTGAGATGAGGGGCAGAGGAATTTGGTAATCTTCAGCTGAAAATGGGTCCTTCTACAAGTTCCCTCTGAACTGAGTACTGAGATGACTCATTTCACAGGTGTTCCATGTGGTTTTATTCATTGCTATCTGAAGGTGGAGAGAAGGTGTGTTTATTTAATTTCTTCTAGGGAGGCTGATTAGCCATGTACTCTACAAAATGCCTGTCCTGCCTAGCACAGTATTCAGCCCACAATTTGGAATAAGCTGTGTGATCTCCTTTTTCTCTGTTTTTGATGCTCTTGTCCTGTTTTAACTTGATCTGCTTTTCTTTCCAACTGTTGTTAATGAAGTTAGCTTATGGGGTTTTCCTCTCCATTTTCCTCTCTGTGTTACTCCCCCCCCTACACTAACCCCACCCTGTCCTATATTTGGGATCAAGGAACTCTGACTTTATTTTCTGCTCTGGTAACCAAATTTCAAATTCTCAAAGGCTCAAAATATCCAATACTGAGTTTTCAAATGTTTGCTCTGTCACCTGTCTCTCTGGTCAGCTGTTCTTTCACTGATTCATTTATGGGCTTTGGGAAAGTTGAGGGTTGCCACCTAAATCCACTCCATCATCTTCATGAATCCCTTAACCATGTTTTTTAGTATACAATTCAGTGACATTTGTTGCATACACAGTATTGTACAACCATCACCACTATTCACCCTCAAAGAATGGTGACAGTTATACATTCTACCACCTTGAGCAGAAATTTTATAAACCTTTAAGCAACAACTCCCAATTTCCCCTCCTCTCAGTCGTTGGTCACTTCTTACCTACTTTCTCTCTCTATGCATTTGCATACTCTTGATACTCCTATAAGTGAAATCATACAATGTGTGTGCCTTTGTATTTGCTTTATTTCACTTAGCATTATGTCTATAAGGTGCACCCATGTTGTGTCCTCTGAGAAATGCATTTTTTATAAGGTTGGATATTCCACATTTTTTATTTGTATTTATCTGTTGGTAGACATTTGTGTTGTTTACTTTTTTTTTTTTTTTCTGATACAGGGGCACTCAACCACTGAGCCACATCCCCAGTCCTTTTTTGTATTTTATTCAGAAGCAGGGTCTCACTGAGTTGCTTAGTGCCTCACCATTGCTGAGGCTGGCTATGAACTTGTGATCCTCCTCCTCAGCCTCATGAACCTTTGGGATTATAGGAGTGCACCCCAGTGCCCAGCTAAGGTTGTTTACTCTTAAGTACTAAATTTTAAAGCAGTCTCTCAATCACTTTATTTTCATGGTTATTTTAATTTCACATATTTCAAGTTTTAATATTTTGCACCTTGTCCCTCAATAAGAATAAAACTATTGATTCTAACCTCTTGATTCTATTTAAATTATCAATATTTTTACTAATCCCAACTTATAAAATGTAGGAAAGTATCAATTAGAGTTTACTCAATATGAGTGTTATCTTTAGGGAATTTCATATGTGGTGATGTAATTTCCAAAATTGAAAGCAACAAGAACTGCTTTGCACTATATTATTATATACTGTATAGAGTTTGAACTCTAAAATAATAGGTGATGAATATTCCTAAAGTAAAACTTTAGTCCTATAAGTAGCCATATTTTGTATATACACTGGGGATGAGCTAAATTATTCTCTTATATGAAGAATCACAATCTGCAAACGTACTTGCAAAATACCAAGCTTAAATTATGTTTGCTTCATATCAGAAGGAATATGCCAATGGAGCCTTAATTTATTTCCTCTTAAAAGACGTTTACAATGACAGAGACAAATATATCACAAGGCAAAAATTAAATATGTAATTGCCATTCAAATTAATGATGGAATTTATCACATATTTATTACATGTGGAGAATTTCCTCTGAAAACATGAGGTGGTAAAGAATGTACAAATGAATTAAATTCTGTTGCTTGAGTTAAGTTGTCTGTTGATATTTTGCAGATGCATTTATAAAAATTGCCTTCACATCTTACAATTTTCTTTTTAATTTCTTATTTTAATTTTATTAGATAAACACCATTACCTTTCTTTTAGTA
Source organism: Sciurus vulgaris (assembly GCF_902686455.1). NCBI lineage: Eukaryota > Metazoa > Chordata > Mammalia > Rodentia > Sciuridae > Sciurus > Sciurus vulgaris. The sequence goes on along the minus strand of NC_136475.1, from coordinate 32,646,140 downwards.
TTATTTGATATTTATTTGCACAAATGGATCAATGCAAATGCTTAATGACCATTTTGTGAAACACTGAACAATTACACTTCCCTTTGGCCTCATCAACCCCTCCATTTCCTTAACTCTTAAAAATTATTTTATGTCTGTCAGCTCTGATGTATTTTATCATCCATTCCTTCTGAAATTTATGGATTGATCTATTACTTTAGCCTTTCTTGCAACACACTGTGCTGGACTGTTTTACTCTATTGACATTGTATCATAGACACCTTAAAAATGCCTGCTATTCAAAATGAAATTAAACACCTATCCTCACCCTGCACAAAAATCAGCTCAAAGTGAATCAAGGACTTAGACACCAGAACAGAGACACTGCACCTAATAGAAGATAAAATAGGCCCAAATATCCACCATATCAGCTTAGGTCCTGACTTCCTTAAGAAGATTCCTAAAGCACAAGAAGTAAAATCAAGAATCAATAAATTGGATGGAATCAAACTAAAAAGCTTCTTCACACCAAAGGAAACAATCAATAACATGAAGATAGAGGCAACAGGATAGGAGAATCTTTACCACGCACACTTCAGATAGAGCACTAATCTCAAGGATATATAAAGAACTCAAAAAACTTAACACAAAAAAACAAGTAACTCAATCAATAAATGGGCTAAGGAACTGAACTGACACTTCACAGGAGAAGAAATGCAATCTATTAACAAACATATGAAAAAATGTTCATCATCTCTAGAAATTAGAGAAATACAAATCAAAACTAAGATTTCATCTCACTCCAGTCAGAATGGTAATTGTCTAGAATATTAGCAATAATAAGTGTTGGTGAGGATGTAGGGGAAAAGGTACACTCATACATTGCTGGTGGGACTGCAAATTGGTGCAACCACTATGGAAAGCAGTGTGGAGTTCCTCAGAAAACTTGGAATGGAACCACCATTTGACCCAGCTATCCCACTGCTCTGTTTGTATTTAAAGAACTTAAAATCAATATAGTACAGTGATGCAGCCACATCAATGTTTACAGCATCCCCATTCACAATGGCTTAACTGTAGAACCAACCTAGATGCCCTTCAACAGTTGAATGGATAAAGAAATTGTTGTATATATACACAGTGGAATACTACTCGAACATAAAAAGAATGAAATTGTGGCATTTGCCAGTAAATGGATGGAACTGGACAATATCATGCTAAGTGAAATGAGCCAATCCCCAAAAAACCAAAGGCCAAATGTTTTCTCTGATACTTGGATAGTAACTCATAATAAGGGCAGGTGAGTAAGAAAGAATAGAAGTACTTTGGGTTAGACAAAAGGGAATACAAGGAAGGAAGGGGGAAGGGAATAAGGGAATAGGAAAGATAGTAGAATGGGTAGGACATTACTATCCTTTGTGCATTTATGATTACATGACCAATGTAAGTCTGCATAATGTACAACCAGAAGAATGAGAAGTTATACTCCTAAATGTATAATATGTCAAAATACGTTCTACTGTCATATAAAAAATAAATTACAAAAAAACCCAAATGTAGGGGAAAATTAAAAAAAAGAAAGAAAAAAAATGCCTGCTACATTTTAGATTAGTGTCCCCAGAGGTCCATGTGTTAAAGCTTGATTTCCATCCTGTGGCCTCATGAAAAAGTAATGGAACCTTTAAGAGCTGGGGCATAATGTAAGGTTTTAGATCATTGTTTGTGGTGCACTTGAAGGGGATTGTGGGACTCAGGTCTTTTTCTCTTTCTCTTTTGCTTCCTGGACACTAAGCAACTTCCTTCTACACCACACACACCCTCCATAATGTACTGCAGCACCTGAGGTTCAAAGTAATAGGGCCAATTATAAGCTGAAATTTCCAAAACTGTAAGTTAAAATAAACCTTTCTACTTTTTTTTTTATCTCAGGTTTTTGTTACAAAAACAGAAAGCTGAAGAACAAAACACCCAAGGGATATATTACTAAATGATAATCACAAATTCAAATTATGAAGTAAAGTGAACTTCTTTTTAAGAGGCTACATCTACACATATTGATATTTTTCTGTTTTCCTGCCTGGATGATTGTGGAAATTTTTCTTTATTCTTAGACTAAATTACACTTGGATGTAAGACTTATTGTGTGTCTCATTTCCTGCTACTCAAAAAGCACTTTCCATCTATGACATAAATCTCTATTCAGTGCTAGAAGTTTCATGTTTAATTTATTTTTTTTTCTCTTCTTTCTCCTTTGAGATTTTCTATCCCATGATCTTAGATTTCATAATTATTTTATCTCTTATATTGTTACAAATTCTGTTGCTTGGGTCAAGTTTTCTTTGCTTGTGAACTTGTGAGTTTGAGATAGTTTCCAAAATTTATTTTCTAACTTGCCATTTTGCTCTTCATCCAGTCTTCTGGTTTAGCAATCATCTCTTTAAACTTTGTGGATCATATGTCTTTTCTCAGGGAAGTCTTTCTAAGTCTCAAGATTGTGTGTTCTGTTTTATAATTTTTATCATTTGGCATGTGTGCTTTACTTATTTAAATCAATATAGTATTTAATATAGGTTTTTTTAAAATGTTACCAGTTATTTGCATGGCTATTTGTTTTCATTTCTAATATTAATTCCCTCTTTTTAATGTGTTTATTTTTAAATTGTAGTGATCTCCCTTGTTTTCTTCAACTTCACTAAAGGCCATGTCTTTTGCCTTAATTTGGAGTTGAACTGTGTTCTTGTGGAGATCTTTTCATATTTCTGTTTAAAGATTAAGATAGAGATGAATGAATAAAAGGAGAAAATAGCACTAATTTCATTCCATTCTGTGTGCCACAAGGAAGCTGAGAGGAAGTAGAAAGTCATGGTTGGATAGTACCTGAAATCAGATTCCCACAAGAATAGGAAGTGTCAATATTCATTCCTCAGTGATAGCTACACACTATACTCTTCCTATCTATTAATGTCATTTTGAAATCTAGTATATTTCTATAAATGTAAAATATAAGCATGTAGCTTTATTTACACAGATAATCAATGAATCCAGTTCTAGTGGAAGACTAGAGGCATTCAAACATACACATAAACCTAAACATCTCCATTCTACCCCCATCCATTTCTCCTACAGAGTTACTACTGTCAACACTTAATTCTGGATTAGTCTAGATTTGTTTCTCTTTTCTGTGTTATTTTCTTGAATAATCTTGTCAAAATGGCTTCACATTCCATTCATGTTCCATTGATGTACAAATTTTATCATCAGTCCTCTCTAAATCCTAAATTGTATACATGTGCATGCAAATTTCAATAGTATCCTAGAAAAGTGCTTATAGAAGATGGACACTCAAAGCCATTTATTTGGTAGACTATAGACAATATATCATACACATGGAATATATGTGTGTATATACCCCACATACACAGAACACGTAAATCCATACAATAGGTTTCTTCTCTTAAGTGTGTTTATACAAACAGTATTATACAGCACAGAATTTTTTCCATTTTGTTTTATATTTAATAATAAATTTTGAAAAATTTTCTGTGTTAATACATTTATCTTCTTTTACATGTTATTCTTAACGATGCATAGTTCCATTTTATAAATAGCCAATCTTGCTAGACATTTGATAGCTTTTATTTTTTACTATTATGATCAATTCTATGGTGGCTATCCTTGTACATAGTCTACACAATAAACTATTTATTGGCAGTACACATGTCCTCGTACACATATTTTTTCCAGGGTAGATATCAAAAAGTCTAGAAGAGAGAGCATTTGCATTTGCTCTACAAATTTTCATCTCATTATAGTGTAAGTTAGTAATTTTAAAAAAATTGTTGTGATGCACACCTGGAATTCTGAGGGCATCAAACTTCTAACTTAGTGCACCTGCAGCATGTATATTTATGAAGAGGTCGTACAAAATATATTATCAAAATTTACTTGAAATTGAGGTCTTTATTTTATAGCTAATAAGAATTTTGTAACAAAACTGAAAAAGAAGTGGGCAGAAGTCACCAGTAAGTTGACAAATATATATATATTTTTTTACTGAATGCCATTTTTGCGATGTTAGGCATTGCGGAAATGTCAACTTGGATAAAGATTGAAAAAGAAGAACATTAAATGAAGGGGAGAAAACAAAAACAGGATGGTTTATCTTCTGCCTCAAAAATTTACTACAGCTATTAGACTGTTTGGAGATCATAATTTTTTTTATAATTTATGAGAAGAAAGAAAAGACAGGAAATGAAGGTAATGGCCCAGTTTTATTTAAAGTACCAAAATTCTGAATATGCCACACATCTTTTCTCCTCTGACTTACAGGTTAAGAACAGAGAGGTATTTTCAAATAATTATTTAATTTAAAATAATGCAACCACTTTTATGTGTGCTACATCACCTAGTTAATAACAAGTTGTAATATTGACTTATTAAGCTAAGAAAATAAGCTATTCATTTAGAAAGCTTTTAGCATGAATGACTGAATAAGAATATAATGTTTAATGCTCCAAAATCGGTTATCCCATATCACTTCTAATTTCCTAAGAAGGGTAAAAGCAATGCATGAATGCAGGGTAAAGGCTATCTTGGAAGTGATGGGACTGGATGTAGCCTGGCTCAAACCCTGGAGAACAGTGAATAGCACCCCTCCAGGTGAAGGTTGGACACAAGGAGTCACCTGACAAAAGAGGGTCAATATATACTGATTCTTAACTTAGCATCTGTAGATAAGAAGGGGTAATAAAAACAGTAAACCTGCATTATGGAATGATAGTTTGGGAATTAGGAAAATTAACTCAAACGAAGTTATTAAGTATTAGCACATATGGTGATCTATGTGAGCCCTAACTCCCATGGAAGTGTCCACATGACCTTGTGATAGTCACTTTGACTTCTCCTTAGTCTTCTCCATTTGCTCAGTGAAGAGAGAGGCAATCTGATCTCCAAGTTACTGTCTCATCTCTCACTCCGTAAGTCTATGCTTCTAAGAATCTGAAGGAGGCTGATGTTCAGCCAACTTTTTCTGCAGCCTGACTGCATTTAACATCCTTTTCCATGCCAGGAACAAATGTCTAAATATGACTGGCTTGGGGTCTATAAATTACAGGAAATTAGAACAACTGCCAGGAATGGGAATCTGAAAGAATATGAAACAACCCCTTTCACAATCATTCCAGGTAACTAAGAATGCTGTTGGTATAGTTGGTATTAGTCTATGTTTTAGGCTTATTTCCCTTCCAAGTTTTCATTAAAGACTTAATCTCAATTAAGTAAGTTGGATAAACTTTAAATGTTTAAAGCTGGTGGAATTTGGACTAAATCACAAATATGCCCATACCTTATTGCTTGCTAAATTCCATTTTTATCTCTATAATATATCTGGTTTTCAGTATGTCAGGGAAAATGAACTTTTCTACTACTTTGGCAAACATTCTTTATGCTCACTGAATATATTTTCCTTACAAAACTGATGTACCTTGATAATATATAAGACCTATGTTTTTTTCTGTCTTGAAAGAGTTTAATATATTTTCCTCAACTTTGATATCTTTTATGTTGTTGTTAACATTTTCCATAACTAGGTCCATCAGGCACAATAGTACAATTTACTTATGAGTTAATTGTGAAAAATGTGTATGTAAAATGTGTTTGCCATAGTATTACCACTGATGGTGTTTAAGATTATATTTTTTAAAAAGGAGAATGTTTAATAATCCATTTTCAGTATCATTGTTCATAATGGTGTCTCCAAAGAATATATACATATATATTATACACATAATATACACACACATTTTAAATATATATTTAAAAATCTAGAAATATGTATAAACTGGGATTCTGGAGCTGATAAGATTCATGACCTTTGTCAGAACAAATGAAAATTAAAAATTAGACCTAATTCCCTATGCTGAAAATAGGGGAAGAGACTTCTTCCTCTTTTTTCTTATACTATTTACTTAAGAAAATTTTAAATCATAAGAATATTCTCTTTTTCTTTGAAAGTCTACAAATCCTTTTGAAAACCATATAGGCCTTTTGTTAATTTTATGACCCAAGAATCCTCCTGGAAGACCTAGGAGTCATCTCTTTGAAATGTAAATATCAAGAGACACAGCATCAGTATCTCCCAGTTTCCCTGGGGAGGTAGAAACTCTTTGTTCCAAGTTGTAAAACCAAAAGCATCCTTTTTTTTTTTTTTTTTCTTTTTTTCTTTTTTCTGATGTTCTTTTTCTTGTTCTTCTGGAGATAAATGGTTACCCCAAGTAGCAGGTAAAGTAGTTAAGATGAACTATGCCACTTGTGACAAAAGATGCTCTTGTTACAGAGTTGGGACCTTCTCAGAAACCGAGTGTGTGAAGACCCCCTCTTCAAATCTTGATTCTTACAACCAAGTCAGAAAGATTTCAGACATGTGGCTCAGAGTAACAAGCATGAGTTCATTGAAGAGATAGGGAAAAGGGAAAGGCGACACTCTCAAGGGAGAGTGGGTCCTCTCAGAGAGGAGAGGGACAAAGTGCCTCTCTTGTGCTCCAGTTTTATTGGGGACCTCAGAGAGGTTCCAGAGAGTCCCACCCAGGTCCACCTCTTGACTTTTGACTGACAGCAGAGTGACATCAGACTTTCATGTTCCCATGGTCACAGCAACTTTTAGGTTACCTTGGCCCAAAGCTGACAGGTTCTAATTGGATTCTTAAGCAAACGTTCTTACAGATTTTATGGTTAGGATGAACTATCCTTATCTCTCAGAGTTTCAGGATCTGCTCACAAGTCTCCTTCTTCAGGAAAACTTGGTACCTCTTATCAACATTATTTTGGGTCTGCATCTCTCCTGCAGTGAACAGGTAGTTTGCTCAGGAATGTGACATATTCTGTCTGCTGAAGCCAGGCAGGGGTGCAGGTAAATTGCTTCTTGGAATGTGGGGGATCAGCACAGAGAGCCCATTTTATAGAATTATTCTCTTAACTTCATGTTCCCACCATCCTCATCTGTCTGTTCCCTCAAGTTTTCTTCCTCCAGGACTGGATAGTTCTCATCTTGAAAATGTGTATGTGGATTATAATCCCTTGTCTATAGGTGAAGATAAGATTCCCTTCTAGTTTCGTAATGTCAGCCTGTGATGCGCATCACACTTCAGTTTTGTTAGCTTGGTGGTCTGTGGATCCTGTTGTGTTCTTGGTTCTTGTATCTCTGCTAGAGAAAACCGCAACCAAGGCATAAAATGTAGTAAAAGTATAGCAAGGTTAATTAGAGGAAAAGGAAGACACCCTCAAGACGGAGGGTGGGTCCTCTCAGAGGGAAAAGAGACGTAGTGCATCCTTTTCTCCCTAATTTCATTAGGGTCTTAGGGAAGTTTCTATTCTGCTCAGATACCACCTCTTAATTCTTGACTGACAGTAGGATTACATCAGATTTTTGAAGTCCCAACTGCAAATGGTTTTACCCATAGGTACCAAGACAAATCCATGGGGATGTGGTATTTTACTACTATAATAAGATCAAAGAGATCAACAGGATTTGGGGCAGGAGTTGGTACCATGGGTTGAAACAAAAAACCACTGAGCCACATCCCCAACCCTTTTTTATTTTGATACAGGGTCTCACTAAGTTGTTGAGGCTCACCTTAAACCTGCAATGCTCCTGCCTCAGCCTCCTCGAGTTACTGGGATCACAGGGTTACGCCACCATGCCCAGCTGATAGGCCAAAGATCTAAAGGCAACTCTCGGTCACTTTGACCCTCACTGACCAGTTCTAATTAGAACTTGTCTTTTAGACTTTATGGTTGTTGGACTTTGCTCTTCATTATCCTGTGTTCCTGGATTGTGGAAACTGAGTCTGTGTAAAGGCAACAGATGTCTCCCCCTCCAGGGTGACCTGTATTCTTATTAGCATGGAGGGGTGCTAAATTCCTTTGCCCAGAGATTAGCCCCAACAACCTTATATTGTTTGTCAAAGACTGTAACATTCTATTGACTTAAATCAGAGTAGACCCAGAATGGCCTTAAGTAAATTGCTTTTTAAAACACAGCTCATGACGGTCAAGCATGTAGTCTTAGTCCGTAGAATTATTCCCTTAATTTCATGTCCCCACTGCTCATGTCTTTCAGTTGCTTATCAGTTTCATGCTTATTTGACAGATAAAATTGTTTTATTTCTGTACTATCTTTGTGGAGAGGTTTTCTAGGTTAGAAGAATGTTCAATATTTTTCATTATATTCTACCAACACATTTGCTGTGATGAAATAATTTCCTCATAATTTTAATATATATCATTTCTTTTCTGCACTCCAAGTGAATTGGTCCTCATTGGTTTATACCCTATTTAAGAGAAGTCCATTTTATGCAGACACTGTAAAAGATGTGCTCTGCCCACATTCCTGCCAACATTTTTTTCTTCCATATTGACTACTGGGTACTTTCCTTCACAACAGCTAGCACCTGCCACTCTTTGTAGCTGAGATGGCTCAAACTGTCAAAACCACTGGGTTTTTAATCCTTGACAGCTAAATTTGCAATGTGCATACCCCCAGGAGCAGCCACTATTCAAGGACTGATAGGAACAAAGAGTCTACATACTCCAGCTTCCTTTCTCCCATCAGGAAACTTTGAGGTCCATCCAAGTTTTGATATCCAAGGATGACATCAAGTGTATTATCAACTTGAGGGACTCTGTTCACCCTTGGTTGACTTCCTTCTGCATTTCCAGTCCTACTTCCCTGGTAGCATTTTCTGGGAAGATTTCTAGTGATTTTATAAAGTAATCTTCATCTCAAGGTCTAGGAAACTAAAAAAAAAAAAAAAAAATACGTTTGTTTTTCACTTCCAAGTTGAGCACCCAGCTAGCTTCCCTCTTGTCACATCAAGGGCTTTCACTAACTCCTAATTCTAAGAAGGATGACTGCTCCATCCAAAACCAAAATAGAAGAATCATCCAGAACTTCATCTGCATTTCAGTTACGTGCTTGAAAAGAGTTTTGTTCTTCTAGACTGTATGAAGTGGTTAATGAACTTGAGCTCTGACTGAAAATTGGTGTTGAATGATTCTGAAACAGGAAAAGGTTTTTTGTGGGGGAGAAAAATTGATAAAACTTAACTATTTAAGTTTCATGTTTAGTTGACAATCCAGTATCTCCACTATTAATTTTCTGGTTCCGATCATTATACTGTGATTATGTAATATGGTGCCATTAGAGGAAGTGGTGTGCTAAAGGGATGTGCTAAAATTAGTCCAGATATAAAATTTTAAAAAAAATACATTTGAAATCTAGAAAGAAATGGCACAAAAAAATGTTTTATAGATATTTTATACCTTCTAAAGGAGTAGAAACCTGCAAACAACTTTGGGACAAAGAGTTTTCAGAAAAACACATTCCTGTGAAGGATTGCTTTAGCTATTCTGGGTTTCTTATTCTTCCAGATGAATTTCATGATTGCTTGCTCTATTTCTGTGAGGTACCTCATTGGGATTTTAATTGGAATTGCATTGAATCTGTATAGTGATTTTGGTAGTATTGACATTTTGACAATATTAATTCTGCCTATACAAGAACATGGCAGATCTTTCTGTCTTCTAAGGTTTTCTTTAATTTCTTTCTTTAGTGTTCTGTAGTTCTCATTGTAGAGGTCTTTTACCACTTTTGTTAGACTGATTCCCAAGTATTTTATTTTTTTCGTGGCTACTGTGAATGGGGTAGTTTTCCTAATTTCTCTTTCCAAAGATTCATCACTTATGTATAAAAATGCATTAGATTTATGAGCATTGATCTTATATCCTGCTACTTTACTGAATTCACTTATGAGTTCTTAAAGTTTTCTGGTGGAACTTCCTGGTTCCTCTAAGTATATAATCATGTCATCAGCAAATAGAGAAAGTGAAGCAGGGGGGTATTGTAATACCAGAACTTCAACTGCACTACAAAGCAATAGTAACAAAAACAGCATGGTATTGGTACCAAAATAGACAGGTAGATCAATGGTACAGAATAGAGGACACAGACACAAACACAAATAAATACAATTGCCTCATACTAGACAAAGGTGCCAAAAATATGCAATGGAGAAAAGATAGCCTCTTCAACAAATGGTGCTGGGAAAATTGGAAATTCATATGCAACAGAATGAAACTAAACCCCTATCTCTCACCCTGCACAAAACTCAACTCAAAATGGATCAAGGACCTTGGAATCAGAGCAGAGACCCTGCATCTTATAGAAGAAAAAGTAGGTTCAAATCTTCAACATGTCAGCTTAGGATCAGACTTCCTCAATAGGACTCCCATAGCACAAGAAATAAAAGCAAGAATCAATAACTGGGATAGATTCAAACTAAAAAGCTTTCTCTCAGCAAAGGAAACTATCAGCAATGTGAAGAAAGAGCCTACAGAGTGGGAGAAAATCTTTGCCAGTCATACTTCAGATAGAGCACTAATCTCCAAAATCTATAAAGAGTTAAAAAAAACTCTACACCAAGAATACAAATAACCCAATCAACAAATGCACTAAGGAAATGAACCAGCACTTCACTGAAGAAGATCTACAAACAATCAACAGATATATGAAAAAAATGTTCAACATCTCTAGTAATAAGAGAAATGCAAATTAAAACCACCCTAAGATTCCATCTCACCCCAATTAGAATGGTGATTATCAAGAATACAAGCAACAATAGGTGTTGGCGAGCATGTGGGGAAAAAGGTACACTCATACATTGCTGGTGGGGTTGCAAATTAGTGCAGCCACTCTGGAAAGCAGTGTGGAGATTACTTAGAAAACTTGGAGTGGAACTACCATTTGACCCAGCTATCCCACTCTTTGACCTATCCCCAAAGGACGTAAAATCAGCATACTACAGAGATACAGCCACATCAATGTTCATTGCTACTCAATTCACAATAGCCAGATTGTGAAACCAACCTAGATGTCCTTCAATTAATGAATGGATAAAGAAACTGTGGTATATATATATATACACAATGGAATATTACTCAGCCATAAAGAATGATAAAATTATGGCATTTGCAGGCAAATGGATGAAATTGGAGAATATCATGCTAAGTGAGATAAGCCAATCTCAAAAATTCAAACGACAAATGATCTCCCTGATCAATGGATGATGACACATAGTGGGGGTGGGATGGAGATAAGAATGGAGGAAGGAGGAACTGTATAGAGGGAAAAGAGGGGTGGGGGGTGGGGGATAAGGAAAAAATAACAGAATGAATCAAACACGATTATCCTTTGTGAAAGTGTAACTACACAAATGGTATGCCTTTACTTCATGTACAAACAGAGAAACAGTATATATCCCATTTGTGTGCAACAAAAATAAATTTAAAAGAAAAGAAAAACACATTCCTGATAGAACTTCCAGTTATGTAAATATAAAACAGATTAGCATCAGAAAAGATATATGAATGATGTCTAGACAAAGTGCAATTGCTTAGAGCAATAATATAAATGGTTGTAGATGTTTTATGCAGAGTTCCAACTTTGCTGACTATCTTCCTTTCAGGGAATTTTTTTTTTTAATCTCAATTAAGGCTACACTGTGTGGGGAAACTGAGTTTTGTTTAGTTAGAGGACTGTGTGTATGTGTGAGCACCTACATGCATGCCCACATGAATATGGGTTTCCACAGCCTAATGTAGCTAGTTCCTTACAGGAAAATGAACGGGAGATGAAGAAGTTTGAAGGAAAGATGTACAAGTTTGTCTGTTCATTCCTTGAGAAGGAATTGAAACAAAAGAACTGGACCTGGAGAGTGACATCAAGCAGAACTGTACTATGTATGGCTAAATACTAAGACTTCAAAAAATGCATTGAGACTGGAATATTTGCTCTGATATATGTATTTTGTTGGTTCTGGATTCAAAAGAACAAAACGTTCTCAAGTCACAGTCTCTAATTGTTGTAAGCCCTCCTAGATGACATAGAAGCATACAGAAAAGGCCTAGAATGAGGAAGGAAAGCATATTACCAGAGCTTCAAAAGTACTAGATCATGTGTTTAAAGATTTGAAGATCTACTGGCAGACATACATGGTTCTTTATGTTTATAACACCTATGTGCTATTTTGAATTCTTTCTTAAGGTTTTATCAACAATTAAATCTTATCCCAGCTATCTTTTGGGAATTGAGGCTGTTTGGATTAGAGACAAAGGTTAGAGTAACCAGAGTCTGAAGACAAAATACTGGCCTTGACAGTGACCAAAGAGAGGCTAATGTGCTCAGAAGAGAGAAAGGAGATGTGCAGTAAGACCATCACTGCTCATGAGCAAGTGGAAGAGAACAGATGGAGACAAGATGATGGCAGAGGTCCAGGCAATTTACACAGGCTAACATTTAAATTATTTTAATGCAAAACTCCCCAAAGACAAGGGTTTGTGAAGCCTGATTCCTTCTGTTTTAAGGGCTCCCTAGACCTCACTTTCACATAAACTTGCAAACACTAAAGGTACTGAATTACACGTGACCATTACGACATAAGGCTTCCTCTCATCTCTTCTTGTGACTGGTATTACAGTGGGAAATTTTAACACTTATATTGGTGACAACCACTGTTAAAGAAAAAACATAGACAGTGATTAAACTGTCAAGAACAACTTTATGCAGGACTATTGCTGTAGGAGAGAGAGATCAGGTTCAACTAAAAATGCAGCAAAGACAACCAACAATGTATAGATTCACAAATATTCCCTTTCAATGAAGTCCTACATGAGTATATGTAGAACTATTTCTAAGTAAACATCATTTTCATTATTTTGATTTTTCTGTCTCTTAATTCTTAATTAGCATTCTACTGGTAACTTAATTCAACAAGGATCTGTTACATGTCTGCTGTGTCTAACACTAATTAAAAATGCTTATCAGTTTAGCTTTCTAGATCCAGCTGTTTACAATGAGCATCAAATTTTCTAAATTGGATTTTAGGACATATGATCCCAGAGTAAGAATTAAAAAAAATGAATATATTTAGATGAAGACTCCCCTCCAAGGTATACAAATTAAATAAAATGTCCTTAACCTTTTAGCAAATTGCCCTTTACTTATTCATAGAACAAAATTACTCAAGCAGATACCACCTGACAATAACTGAGCACAGGGGAAGAGTAAATACCCACCACAGCAATTCTGTACCCCTCAGCGCCTATTCCCCTTTTTGCACAGTGACTCCTTATGTGCTTTCATTCACTCCAATTAGTGACCACCAATCCTTTGCAATTTATTCCAGAAAGAGGGGGAAACTCCTTTTCTATTCTTTGAATCTGGTCTGACCTCCTTTCTGCATTCTCTGCAATAGAATGTGGCAAATGTGGTATTCCAGCCCTAAGCCAGCCACAAGGAAGTCTGATCTACTATTGGAAGAAGAGAATAGGCAAATAAAGACATACTGTCACAGCTCTAGGGTCCTAAACCCATCAGGACTTAGTAAACTTGACTGGTGATCACAGCTACCTGAGTGACCCAGAGAGATCAATAGAACTTCCAAACACAAATTGCTGATCCACAGAACCATGAAATAGAAATAGGTTGCTTTGAGTCACAAATTTTGGGGGTAATTTGTTATGCAGAAGAAGACAATTAGTATAGCTCTTTAAAGGCATGTGCCTATATCTCTTTGTCAGCAGCTGCTGGATCCTGCTTTAATCTGCTCAAATGTGACGTCAGAGGTGCATCCCCCAGTGCAGTGCAGCTTAAGTGTGAGAAGTTGCTACAGACTCTTCCAGATCCCCACCACAAAACAAAGACACCTCTACAGGAACTAGCTAAACACTCCACCTCTGCTTGACCTCCATCTCTTTTTAGTCCATTTCTTACTTCCATGTAAAATTTACCTGGAGATATTTCCTAAATACATATATTTTTGCAGAAAACTTTGTCTCTATGTCTGAACTATGTCTGAAGATCCAAATTTAATACTACTTCCTTGGACATGGTGCTGGGAAGCAGATTCTCAGTCTTGCAATCTAGTGAGATCACTCAGATGACAACAGTAATCTCATTTTATTAAGAACTGAGGACGATAATGTGTGGAATGGATTATAGTTGTTAAGATTTTAACTTGTGGTAAATTGAGATGAGATATAGGTTGAAGGAGATGGACTGGCTTTATAATATAGTTGATGTTTTATGAAACATTAGGGAAAGACAATTATAAAAACTGTGGAGTTGATTATGTTTTGCTAAAATGCCATTCATGGTTGAAAAATGAAACTGGACAACTCAGGTCAGACAATTAATTACTGAATCAGAGCATGGCATGAACTCAGAAGTTCTTGATGGTGATATTTTAAGAGACTGTTATCTCTAGTAGCTGATACTACTTAATATTAGGTGTAAGCTTAAAAGGCCCAGGACTTGATGATTTCAGTAACCGAACTTTGAAGGACATACAATTCATACCCTTTACAGTTCTCTTAATTTTGAATCAGTGTCTGGATTTAAAAAAAAAAAAAAAAAAAAAAGAAACATAAGTTCCTAAAATTTAGGATGAAAGTATTTGGGCAATTATATTTGGAAACACTGATGAATATCTAGGAAATGTAGAATAGGAAATCCCTTTAGTTAGGTTAGATTAGCAAAAATGGTTTAAAAACCTGTTCTGAAAGTGAGTGACAAAGTTATGATATAAAAGTAACTGAGTAATGTGGATTCTCACTGTTTTATTTTTCCAAGGCATAATTATACAAAGTTTAATTTTAGTGTTTCACAGAATAAGTTTATAAAAGGCAGATATGTGTACATTTTATTGTATTTAACAAATCCTATGACTTTAAGACATTTTTATTTTTATTCCATTTTTTAGCTTGTTCTAATTAGCTGTACATGACAGTAGAATGCATTTATACATTTTGATAAATCATACATAAATGGAGTCTAATTTCACATTTTTTGATTGTTAATTTTAAACTTAATGGTATTTTCTTTTTTCTTCTAGTACTCTGATGTATATCCATTATCACATATCAGTGAAGGGAGTTTAATGTCCCTCATTTGGCAATAATTTTATTTTCTTTTTCTCAGTATGTGTGTGTCTAAAATATTAATTTTATATATGTCTTCAAACTTCAAGAAGTAACTTGAGGATCAACATACGAAGTTAAATGTATGCTATTTGGCAGAGTTTGTGCCTTACTTTACTATTTACTATTAATAGTTAATTTACTATTTGATAATGTTATCAAAGAGATTAACAGGTTTTCACACCCATCTTAATATCCAGTGACTTTTTGATATACTTTTAGATACTTCAAAGAACCCAATTGTTAAATGTGCTCATAATTTTAAGATATTACAATTATTATTTAATTAAAATATCTAGATATTCCAAATATTAATTTTTTAAAGTTGATAGAATTCTAATTTAAATCTCAAAATTTTGTATTTGTGAACAAAAGACAAAAATAACCAAGAAAGTTTTTTTTTTTTAAAGATTAATAATGGGATGAGTATAAGAATTTAAAATCACAAGTCGAAAAACAGTATGCTCTGGTGGCCAAAGTGATACGTAAGGTAAAAAAAAAATCCAGAACAATATATCTGTGCATGTTACAGTATCACTGCACTATTAAACATTGACCAGTTTTGCATCTAACTCTGTCATCTCATGCCAGGATTTTGTTTTTGGGGTTTTTTTTTGTTTTGTTTTGTTTTGTTTTTTGCTACCAGGGATTGAATCCAGGCGCACTTAACCACTTAAGACACATCCCCAGCCCTTTTTATTTATTTATTTATTTTGAGACAGCGTCTCGCTAAGTTGATTAGGACCTCCCTAAATTGCTAAGGCTGGCTTTGAACTTGTAATCCTCCTGCCTCAGCCTTCTGAGTCACTGTGATTACATGTGTGCACCACCACACCCAACTGTGCCCAGCTAGCTCCAGGATTTATTTTTCAATGGTCCTTGATACAGTCCTATTCTCTTATGAACCAGCCTTACCATTCCACTGATTCTCTCAATAATGATAAAATAAATATCAAAATGTACTCACTATATGTTTTATGAGAATTTTTGTTTTGGAATTTGAAAATTGTGACATGAGGTATATTTGAAAGACAATGACAAGACTAGGCTAGAGGAAGCAGAGGAAGAAGAAGGAAATGAGAAAGGAGAGAATGATCAGAAGGGAAGTAGAAAAGACTAAAAAATTCTGCTGGCCTTCAAAAGGACCCATTCTTTTAACACTGAGAGATGTGCGAAGCATGGGAAAGTTTTGAGCAAAGGGATACTAAAATCTGACTTGGGTTTTTTATGTGCAACAACCCAAAGGCACAAACCATAAATGAAGAAATACACCATTTTAACTACATAAAAATTAAGGTCTTCAGCAAAGCTGTAATGCCATAAATGATGTTTAAAAGTTAATAAAAAAAAAAACTTGCAGAAAATATTTGCATAAATGTGACAAAGGAGTAATACTACTTCAGTAAAACTTAAGAGCTAATTTTGTGAAAGTATTTGGATAGGATCCCAAGATTACAAACACTCAAGTCTTATTCTATCATCTTGTTTCCATATTAATCTTCCAATAATATTGAATAAGATATTAGCAAAGGCAATGCAACATGGCATTCAATGAGTTTGCACGGTTTGACTTATCCACTTCCTTTCCTACAATTTCCTTAAGAGCACATGCAGGTCCCAGGTCCCAGGATAACAAAAGTACCTAAAGCAGATATAAATCTGACCAAATTCCTGCAGACATGCATTAAGAGAGTGACAGTCCATCCCACAAATCTGTCTCTGAGATTTTGAATTTATTTGTTATATAATTTTATTGCATGAAGACTAATTAGCACATGTTAACAGTATTAAAGGTTAAAATGAAAGGGGGATAACTGAAGTCCTCTGCTAGGTTATTGCACTCTATTCCACTGTTTTAACAATTTGAGTAGAGAGAAAGAGGTAATTTCAAAAGATTGGAACTCCTGGGAAAAACAGCTTTATTTCTGTAAAGCTGTTCCAATAAATATCGTTAGATAATTCTATTAACTAACATCTATTTAGGACATACTATTTGTCCGGAGTTTTTCTCAGCTGTTAACACAATATTTAAAGGAATAAGCATGACAGTTGTACTATCTAGGTTCAAATTTCAGCTATCACTTGGTCCTATGATGTTGGCTAGGCATAACCTTTCTGTTCTTCACCTTCCTTATCAGTAAATTCTGACTGATAGAATGTACTTCCTATTTCATGGGATTGTCATGAAGAATAAATGGGTTAATATATATATAAGGTGTTAAGCGCAGTGTCTGGCATATAGCATTATTATTACTACTACTATGAATTTGTTTAATCTTCAAAATAACCCAAGGAGATAGTTATTATTCTCATTATATAAGCGTAGTTTGAAGAAAAGTTACCATAGTAAAGAGTTAAGAGCAACCTTGCATCCTTTCTCTATCATATATTTGAATGTGATCTTTTGCAAAATACTTAACCTCTTTGTGTCTAAGGTATTTCAAATTATAAAATGAGTACAACAATCCTCATACCTCTCCTTGGGGATGGCATGTTTGTGTACTGAAAGGCAACCAGAATGTACACATGGGGGGTAATTTGGTTGTGGGAAAGTTCTTATAGAAGCCTGAGGACTTGGAATATAGCTCAGTGGTACAGTGCTTTCCCAGCATGCTAAAGGCCCTGGATTCCAACCACAGCCCTGCAAAAAAATTTAAAAGGAGCTCCCAAAGCCCCAAATCATATATATACATATGCCTTATGGAGATGACATTTTAAGTGATAAAAAAACCAATAGAAAAATAGACAAATGACATGAAATGATTGTAATCAAGAGGTTTGGCCAATAACCCTTGAAGAATTAAGCTCAACAATAAAAATAAAATTTAAAATTAGATAGCATATGGTAATTATCAAATAGGAATAAACTTGAACGATGATTCCGCCAATGCAGATGAGTTGTGGTGGGAATGCCTTCTCTTAAATTACTGGCAGAGGCGGGAAGGTGGATTAGGAAGTACCAATTGAGACAGTTCCTCAGCAGAGCAAGTTTGCAATAGGTATCAATAGATTTGGATCATAATAATGAAAAAAGTCCATCAACAAATGAATGGGTAGATAAAGTCTAGTATAGTCATAAAAATAAGTAGCATCCAATGGTAAGAAAGACTAAATTTGTAATATATATATATATATGAAATATATATGTGTATGATATATAGATCAACCGGTATGAAGCTCAAAAACGTATTAAGTGAAAGAAGCTAGAAAGAGTCATATATCTTGTATGATTCAATTTATTTGAGATTCATTGCTGGCAAGTAAAAGCTGTGATGACAAGAATGAAAGCATTGGTTGCCTTTGGCAAATTTAGTGTTGAGTGGATAAGGTGGGGGCAATGAGGAAACTGGAAAGGAAACAAAAGAATATTCTACATTTTACATAAGTACTACAAATGTCCCCATTTTACAAATGAAGAAATTTGTGGTAGTTGTACAGGTATATGTATTTTCAAATCTCTTTGATTTGTACACCTAATACTTGGGCATTTCATTGTATATACATTTACCTCAGTCTTAAAAGAGAGGCCGTGTTATTCAAGCTTTCCTTTCTGTGATCAAAATACCTAAAAACAAGTATGTAAACCTGAAATCCCAGTGACTCTGGAGGTTGAGGCAGGAGGAACACAAGTTCACAGCCAGCCTCAGCAACTTAGCGAGGCCCTAAGCAATGTAGTGAGACTCTGCCTCCAAATAAAACGTAAAAGGGCTGGGGATGTGACTCAATGGTTAAGTGCCCCTGAGTTCAATCCCTGGAACAAAAACAAAAACACAAACAAACAAACAAACAAAAAAACCCCCAAACAACAACAACAACAACAACAAAAAATAAAAATAAAAAAACACATGAAAAACAACTTAGAGAAAGAAAAGTTTATTTTGGACTTAAACTTACAGTTTCAGAGTTCTCAGTCCATGGTTGGCCAACTTCATTGCTCAGGGCCTGAGATGAAGCAGAACATCATGGAGGAAGGGTATGGCAGAAGAAAGCTTCTCAACTCATGGCAGCAAAGAGGCAGAGAAAGAATGAGAGGGGCAAGGGCCAAGAAGGAGTTCCCAAGGGCATGACTCCGGTGATCTCATGAACTCTGTGAACTGAGATCTCTTATGTTCCTCTGGGCAAGACTTGCTGTCCCTGGTGTTACTGCGATTCATGATTATTTCTGTTTATACTTCTCACTGGTTATCTAAACTGAAAGTGACATGCTATCTACAAGAAATGACATTGTACAGACAGTTGTATTTTGTTTATTTATAATAATTAAAAATTTGAAGAAGTCTAAATATCCAGTAACAGCATGATTCTTTTCTTAATAAATTGTGATCCATGAAATTAAATACTGTGGAAACACACAGAGGAAACAAATTGTTTGTGTCCTACTAGAAATGTGATCTTGAAAAACTTATCTAAGTCCCACTTTACCCTTGTGTAAAATGGAGACAATAATAGTTTTAAAAGTCATTGTAAGAACCAAATTACTTATTATAGAAATGTATTTTTAAGGAACTATCATATGCAAAAGAAGAAAAGTAACCTAGAAAAAAAAATATAGTAACATTTCAACATTGCTTTTTGAGTCAAATGTTAAATGTTAACTCTTAATTTCCACTTTATTTTTATTATTATTTTAAATTTTTACCATGAAAACATTTGCTTGATAAAAACAGTAGAATGATAATGCAGTTCTATATGTTATTTGGGGAGGGAAAATAAATTTGAATGCTGTAAATGTATCATACAGTTACAATTTGAATATGATCTGTGTGTGCCCAGTTCAAGGGTTCATGTATTGGTAAGTTGACCCTATGTGTGGTGATCTGGGGAGGTTTCAGAAGGTTAAAATAGCAGAGCCCAGTCAGAGGTGATTAGGTTATCAGGGGTATTACCCTCAGAAGGAATTAAAGTAGTTCTTGTGGAACCCTTGAATAGTTCTTGAGAGAGTAGTTTGTGAGAAAAGAAAAAACTGTCTACTTCCAGTTCTCTGGCTTCCTGTGTACCATGTGATCTCTCCTTCCTATTTGTGTTCCCACCATGATGCCATTGACCATGATGTAATGCAAATAGAGGGGTCCTCAACAGAGCTGGCACCATGCTATTTGGACTTTAAGTCTCCAACACTGTTAAGCTAAATAAATTATTTTATTTCTAAACTACTCAACTTCATGAGTTTTGTTATAGCAATGGGGAACAGGATAATTTGATAGACAATGTTAATATTAAATATACAGGTCCATTAAAAAAATTCTTTCTTGATGATCAAGCATTCTATTTCCAAGTAGACCGTAGAATAACCTATAAAATTTATTTAACTTAGCTTTTTAAAAATTTTTGTCTTTAATAGTTATTTTCTCATGAACTCTAATGCATAAGTTTTTTTTTCAATGAAAATTCGTTGGGTTATTTGAAAGAAAATGTGAAAATTACAAACATGAAACACACCTATGTTGATAATATCTTTTTTCATAAGTAATAACTAACTTTTGTAAGCAATGTGACCTTTAACAATTTATCTAAGCAGACTATCCAATCAGTATCCATAGAATCCAGTAGAAAATATACATTCATGGCTATCTCAGTTACAGTAATCTATCTATAGCAAAATCCAATCTTATATTTGCCAATACTTATTAACTATTTACAGGGCCCCAGGCACTGTGAAGGACTCCAAGAATACAATGGAATAAAACATTCACGAGTCTATCTCCCCGTGTTTATGTACACAGGAAGAGAACCAATAGTAAACACATGAGGAGAAAAAGCATGGTATAACTTTAAGTCATCATACATGTTATCAAGGGAAAGAACAGTGCATGACAACAGGAAGGAAATAAATTGGGAGTTGGGGGACAGGGATCTGTAGGAGTTAGCCCTGTGAAGATTGGTACTGTGAACGAAGGCTCCAAAGAAAGAAACAGCACAATGTATTTGAAGACTTAAAAGAAGCATATTCTAGTTAATGTGTAGTTAGGTTGATGGCTGGAATTAGAGAAAGTGGAGAGGTAGGCTGGAATCTGTACACACAGGGGCTTTCAATAAGATTTGATGGATTTAATCGGGGGAGGAACAAAGTGCTGAAGATGACAGCTAATGTCCTGAGCAATTTAAAAGCTGGAGATATAATTAAGTGAAATGAGAAAAACTGGACAAGGAGGAGTTTCAGGGAGGAGATTAAGAGTTCAATTGAGGCAGTCAAATTAAATAGGCAGTTAGTAAAACAAGACTAGATTTCCAGGTGAGATCTGGACTAGAAATACAAATGTTTGTGAACTTAAGTGACCTGTCTTCTGTATACATCTGATATTTTTGCTTCTCAAAACAGTTTTCTACTAATTGGTAGAGATCATGCAGAGTGTTGCTGAGTCACCACATAGGCATGTGAACTCCCATGAGCCTACTCTCCATGGGGCATCACGTTGGGAAACTGTGGCAAATGAAAACATATGGAATAGTCCCATGGTTTATGACAGTGTGAAAGTCATTTTTCTGAATGACTTTCTGAAATTCTCATGCAACCACTTCTATGTCATTCCAGCATCCTTGTATGAAAGAATGGAATAAAATAGGTAAATCTGGAAAAGATAAACAATTTTATTGTTCAAATGGTTTAATATATTTACTTCAGTTTTATATTACATTACACAAAATTATCTATCATATCTATCAGGGTAAAATTTTTATCCTTTAAGTTATTATTAAAATTATTATTAAAGTTTTAAAATAATTATTTAAATTATTATTAAAACAATTTATACCACACCTTTTCAATGATTAACTCATTCCTTTATTCTTAAAATAAACCCTAATTAGTGATAATTGTTTAGCTTTGTTATAGTCCTTGATTAAATTCCTTAAAACTTGATTTTGGGAGTCTTTTAATGAAAACCCTCAGTTTCTCAGATTTTACTATTCCTTCATTCTTTGTGTTCTGGAAAACCCTATATAACAAATTATTGTCACCTTTAAGTTTCCACTGAACTCACCTACAATTATAACCAAATTGCTTTTTGAGTGCTATTCATTAGTTTCAGTATTTCTACTCTAGGAATCATTCAGCTAGTGTAACTAATATTTCTTCTTTGAATCTAAATTATATCTATTTCTTCTAGATTTTCAAAGAAAAGAACAAAAATCAGAAACAATATATCTGAAGAGTGCTTCTTCCTTTTTAGTTCACAGTATATGGATTTTTTTTTTTCTTTTTCTCCTTTTTTTACTTAATAAACCTCCCCAGGATTTACATTATAGATCTTTTCAAAGAAATAGATGAGGGATTTATCAGGACACTCATTTTTTCTCTAAGTTATTTCTTAATTTCTGCTTATATTTCTATAACTACTTCCTGCTTTTCTTCAATTTATTTATTTATATTTTTATTAAAATCTTTTTTACTATTAAAATGAATCCTTAGGTTAATGATTTTCATATTTTTTCTAGTTTATGATTATTTTAAGCTGAATTTCTTTTGAGGGCAACTTAGTTCACTTCAAATTTATGTATTTTCATCATCATGGCTGCCTTAGCAATTTTTTTTTTTTTTAGTGTATCATAGACTTTATTGTTGTTTTGACTTTTGATTTTTTTTTAATTTTAATTTATTTTTATTGTAAACAAATGGGATACATGTTGTTTCTGTTTGTACATGGAGTAACAGCATACCATTTATGTAATCATACATTTACATAGGGTAATGATGTTTGATTCATTCTGCTATTTTTTCCTTCCCCCCACCCCTCCCACCCCTCCCACCCCTCTTTTCCATCTATACAGTCCCCCTTCCTCCATTCTTGCTCTCCTCCCACCCCCCCATTATGTGTCATCATCCGCTTATCAAATTGCCTTAGCAATTTATAACCAAATTCTTTTTCAATAATTTGAGTATTGAGAAGATGCTGTATAATCTGTCACTTATTATTTTGTCTTCAAATTTCCAGTTTTATTGTATTTTTCAGGAATTCACAGATGAATGTGAAAAATGACTTTAGAAATATGTTTATATATAGATAGATATCTCTATATATGAAAATCACTTTAGAAATATGTACATATATTTGTTTCTGTGTATACATGAAAGTAGAGATGGAGCAGGAAATATCATTTAATAATGTAAAATAATGTAAAGGAAGATAAATGCTGAATGATTTCATTTTTAATAAGATGAATTTATCAGATGGGCACTGCCATTAAAAACTAAAACAACAAAGGATCTCAAATATTCATTCAGTCATTAATAGGAAAAAGATAAAGTATATCCTGCTACTCAATGAAAATAAGACTAGCACACAAATTGCATTAGAGGACACTGTACAATAGGAAAGAACAAATGATATCTGTTGGCATGCCAAAAAGGATGATTTAAACCCTATTATAAGGCCAGGGCATGGTTCAATTAGGGTCACTTGCTTTGAGTCTACTGCGCAGAACTTACTGAAATTTCACTTTCTCCTTCATAGGATCCAATGTAGTAATGACTCTACAATTGACAATAAAGCCTTAAATTGGTATAATGTAAGTCAAAGTCATCATGCAAAAAATTCAAAGAATAATGAAAAGACTTGGAGTTGTCTGTTTTCAAAACATACCTTAAAACTTGACTACGTAGGGAAATTCTAATTATATCATAATGAAGCTAAATATGAGGATTAAGCTTTTATTGTACTAAAGGACATTGCAGTGTATATTTTTTCTTCATTTCTTAGATTAATTATATTGTCAAGATTATCAATTCTAAGAGACAGTAAAGAATATTTCTCATTAGAAGATGTTAACAGTCAATTTTTGTCAGATATCCTCCATCCAGTCTTACTAAAGTATACATCTCTAGGCAAAGCTACTTCTTTGTTACAACAGGCCATAAGCCACTTTATCCCTGGTTCAGATGTTTAGGAAAAAAAAAAAAAAAATCTCTGGTTGACAGGTCAAATGCACTTCTCATATCAGGGGCTTACAATTTCATTATAAAAATTAACTTTTTATGGACTCTAGCTAAATGCTTTCAGAGTTAGAAAGACATTTATGGACACCTGACATTTTGAATACATTAATTTTACAAAATTTTAAACTTATGAAATTCAGAGCAGTAATTTATAGAATAGAATCTTAAAACTTGCTGTAATTTATGTTATTTCTGGATCATTTTGTATAGGCATCCTCCCATGTGAATAGACATTAAACAGGATGGTTACTGGGAAGTCCTAAAAAACAAGACAATTTTGTGCCTAGCAAATAAGACTGGATGGAACAAAAAAGGAAAATAAGTAACATAAGTTCATAGCTTATATTTATCCAGACACACTATAATGTAAGTATGAATAACAGTTAAAAATTTTAATCATCATACACTCACTCAGTACTTTAAGCAGGGTGGGTTCATTTTAATCTAATTATAATAGTTATGTTCCCTTTGACTAGGGATTGGTTTGGGCATGGTGTGTCAGGGAGCTTTCCATCGCTGTGACAAAATACTGAAGACAATCAACTCAAAAGAGGAAAATATGGGGCTGGGTTTGTGGCTCAGTGATAGAATGTTTGCCTAGCATGTATAAGGCACTGGGTTTCATTCTTAGCACTGCATATAAATAAATCAAAAATAAATAATAATAATGGTCCACAAAAAAATAATTTTTTTTTTTTTTTTTAAAAAGAGGAAAATTTTATTTTGACTCATGATTCCTGAGGTTTCAGTCCATAGTCACTTGGTCCTGTTGCTTTGGGCCTGTGCAAGGCAGAACATCACATCAGGAAGTGTGTGGTGGAACAAAACTGCTTATCCCATGATGGCTGGGAAGCAAAGAGAGAGAGAAGAAAGGGCTGGGAGTCCAATAACCCCTTCAAGGACACACCTTGTTGACCTAACATCCTCCAAAGGAACCCTACCTTTAAAGTTTCCACCACTTCCCAGTAGCACTATCAGCCAGGAAACTGTGCGGGACATTTAGGAGCCAAACCTTAACACACAAGTATGTGATAAAACTTGAACCAATGAGATGTGAAACTGCCTGCCGGAGGGATTTATTAAGAGAAAAACGTAGTATCATTTTGCCTAAGAGATTGTCACCTGATGGTGAGGCTTGAAATTCATAGATAATGGCAGAACTCTAGAGGGAGGGAGCCAGCCAAAAGGTTAGCATGCTGAGGGCTGCAGAGAAGAAAAGGGAAAAGGACAAAGAATCCTAAGAATGCCTGAGCCCTTGAGTTAACCAGACCTGCATCTGTCCTCCTATGTGAATTCCAGAAGCATTTATAATGTGAGATCATAAATGCATTTGAACCAATTAAAATTTTCTTCCATTTTGGTCTTAGTGGGAGAAGAATATGGAATTGAATTATCACACAGAGTTTTTGAGCCTCAGGACTACGGGAGCTGTTTATCTGGGTGGTTCTACCTCATTCTCCCTGAGTTGTGGTCAAGCCCTCTCTCAGGCGTGCAGCCTCTGAAGACTTACCTGGCCCTCGGGTTTCAGCTTCCAAACTCATGCACATCACTTAGGCAGGAGGCTTTCGTTCCTCACCACATGGGACTGCAAATGACAGGCCTTCCCCAAGCAAATGACCTGGGAGAAAGAGATCTCATGTGTTCACATATGAGAGGGGCTGTGCACCCAAGACAGAAGATGAATTTTATGAACTGATCTTGGAGGGTCATCATTTCTGTTGAATTCTATTTTTTAGAAACAAGTTACTAAATCCAGCATATTTTCAAGGGGGTAGTGGATTAACCTCCACTCGGAGTATCAAAAATACTTGAAGGCATATGTTTTAAAACCATCTGGGCTTTATTTTCAAGATAAGAGATTTGAAAATACATAAATACTGTTAGGAAATAGCAGAGATAAAGTAAAGGATGAGTCTATTATTGGCATCTATTTTCTTTATGTGTCGGGGAGTCAAATCATTTGCCAAGGGTGTTTTGAGAGGTGGTAGGTTTAGAGCTGTAAGTAAGATGGAAAGAAATGGCCATTTGGGGAAATAACAGTGTGCTAGCTCTAGAAATTGAAATAAAATTGTGTTAAAAGCTACAATTCTATATTATTTAAGTAATTCTATGTAGCTCCATATGAATACTTTAATAAAATGGATATGTTTCTCTGACAATAAGACTTACTGTAGTTTTCTCTAGAGAAATTAGAAACTTTATTTTTACCTGAACATACAAACAGCAATAGAGAATTATTTTTAGTTCTCAGGGAGTAAGTTTCTCTCTTTCTCTCTCTCTCTCTCCCTTTCTCTCTCTCTGTCTCTCTCTCTCTCTCTCTCTCTCTCTCTCTCTCTCTCTCTGTGTCATAACATGCACAATACACACACACACACACACACACACACAATACACATAGTTTGAAGAATTCTTCCAAATGTTTATGAAATCAAAAAAGTTACTCAATATACAAATTCAGTACACAACTTACAAAAGAAAAATATAATAAACTTTATGGAATTATTTCCCTTGTCCATATAAGTTATTTTAATCATTAGAAGAATGAAAACAGATATTTAAAAATTGTATTTCTCTGAGGCTTTAATAGGATGGTAAGTTTCATGTATCATCTCTAGAAAGGGTTTATTTAGTTGTTGGATTGCAGGACCTCTTGTTTGGGGAGCACTGGTGCTTCCCATAGTATGAGAAACAAGGCTGTGTCAGATGAGACCTAGCAGTATGTTAGAATATTCACACATATTATTAAAAGAACACAGCTAACACACGTATTTTCCAGAAAAGCAAAAATGGTTTAATTTTAGTGCATACACTGGTATCATTTAATGCACAAGTTGATCAAAGATGGTATTGAGGGAAAATTGGTTATCATGATAGATGCCAGAAAAGAGTTTGATATAATTCAGCACCATGACTGTCAGGAATTCCCTTAGCATAACAAAAGTATTTATCTCAGAGCAACAGCCTAGTTTATAATTAATGGTTAAAATGTAATTAGAAGACACATGAAAGTCAAAAGCAAGACTATTGTAAATGGAAGAAGAACCCATCTTCCAATTACTGCCCCCATTCCCAGAAGAGCTCTGCTTCAGAATCTGATTTAACCCAAATTAAAGAAAATCTGTCATTTCACTCTTTGGGCAGTACTTTGCATTGCTAATAGTGGAAAAACTGGAAGATGGCCCATGAGCAAAATTAACTGCTTAATGAATATACCAACTTTTTGTACACATGAAATTATTCAAGGAACCAAAACTTTTTCTGACATACAATAAAACAACATGTATTTGAACTCTTTCTATGCTTGGTGAGGGTGGTAGTATATTTAAAAGTTTCAGGGTGTACGCAAGTGAAAAGAAGTAAAAGTGACTAAGGGACGAACTATCCGTAGAGCGGAACAAGAGGTATAGTAAGTTGGTGATAGACAGCAAGATGGCTTGGGAGAGTTCCATGTGGGGCATTACAGAAAATGACTCCTAATGGCGAATTTTAAGTTCATTTTTAGATTCATATTTATTATAAACTGCCTTCCTTTTGCTCTCTGATTTTAAGACACTATATCAATAGGACTTTAGAACATGAAGGAGGGAAGAGAGTAAGAAAAGCAAAAACTGTGATGATGTAATTAGATTATATCAGGTCTAATATGGACAGAGAAATTTGGAAAGGAGATGAAGTCATCACAAGAACATAAACACTAGAATCCTCAGGAATACTGCAGCAGAAGCAGGAATGCTCACAGAACTTGGGATAGGAGTCTTAATTGTTTAATTTGGAAATTAAAGAAAATAGTAATTCAGGCTCATAGGGTTTCACAGAGATATCCATTATCCATTATTCAGTGCAATTCTGTAAGGAAAAGGAATGAAACATTAGATTATCCGAAAAGACAGAAGGTTAAAAAAAAAATGTCATTATTTGCCAAAGATAGGGTTACACAACTGGAAAAGAACTAATATTTCATTAAGACATTAATTCTTTGGGTAAAGTGGTTTGGCTAATACACAATACAGTAGTCTCATCTTTTAGTAATAACCAGTTTGGAAGTACAATGATGAAAAGATACCCTGTACTATAGCAACCAGAATAGGATTGCTATATTTAACAAACCAAACTCTGGGATGCCCAGTTACAGTGGCATTTTAGATACACAGTGGAAAATTTATTTCATGTAAGTATGCGGTATGCCCCATGTATTATTTGGGACTCACTTACACTATGAAATTATCCCTTATGTGTCTAAAATTTAAATACAACTGGGCATTCTAATTATAGACAAGAAGTATAAAACTCCACTCAAAAAAGCAGAGTTCAGTTCATAGAGTTGGTTCTACTTTGCCTGTCTTAATGTGTTTATGGCTCCACCGCCAACAATAATCTTATAGTTTGTATTTTAAACCTTTAAAATCCTTTTAAAAATGCATCGCAGTTGTGGAATGCACCTTTTAGTAATTTAAATGAGCTTTAATTCTGCATTAAAAAAAAAAAATGGTTCCTATATTTTTGGCCCAGAGAGGTCTTTCTGCATCTGGTTAGATTTCCCAGTTCTCCCATTTCACTTGGCCAAAGATTGTCCTGAAAACCATGCTCCGCCCTCTGCACCTCTGACAAATATTCACCTGCTGCACTGACACAGCCTGCCTGCTGTGTGCGGGCTCCTCAGTGCAGCTGCTCTGCAGCTCAACTCCATCAGAGCACATTCAGCTCTCCCGTATGGACTTGGAAGGCCCTTGGGGGTGCTCAGGCCATACTTCGGAGAAATCCACTGCAGTGCATTAAACACTGACCACAGCACAGGAGGAGGAACCAGCTGTCGAACTGGAATGTCCTAGAATCTGAGTGTGCAAAGTGGTTTTTTTTTTCTTTTAAAGGGCAGTGTTATTTGGCTGATGAGCCCCATTTCCCTGAAGGGTGCTGTGTTCTTGGGAGGCAGCCATTCCAGTATTTCAAAGATTAAGTTATAACTGAACAATGTATGAGGATGTATAAAAAGTAATTTACCATTTTATAATTACTTTTAATTAACCATTTTATAATTACTTCCTCCGTGGTAATGCCTCTGGGCCTGATTGTGAAAACAATTATAGGCTGGGAATTTGCATACCAGTAATAGGCCTTAACATAAACGCCATAAATGTAGCTATTTCTTGGTACTTATTTGGCATATCATGCAAGCCCTGCTCTAACTACATATTATTCACTCTCAGCCTTCTTCCAAATTGAAAGAAAAAATAAAAGGAGAATATGCCTCTTTTTAGAAAAATGTTGGAAATAATTACAGATTATTTTATTCTAGAGTCACTTAAATGTTCCAAGGCTACCCACTTAGTAAAACAAAAAGTGGAATGCTCTCTTCGTGGCCTTCAAGGTCTTGTCTGGACCCCGCCCCTATCCATTTACACTAAACTCTCACCAATGTCAAGGAAATGTCATCACGCAGGAAACGTCTCTATTTAAAAATGACACTCTGCTCTTTTGCCTTCTTCCGTAACTGATGATTAATGCTACAATATTATCAATTAGATCAATTGCACTGCTTGAAATAAAAACAATAAATTTTTAAATGTCAGAACAGAGACAGATAGAATCACCCAAGGATTCACAATAAAAACTTGTTTAACAGAGAAAAGAACACGGAAGCAGAACGTCCTTCATTGCTCTGAGACAGGTTTTCTCCTTCTTATTAGCTTCAGCGTGGACAATGATCCAAGACTTACCTTCATTCCTGCGTTTGAAAAATTAATTGTAGGGTGGATGACCCTTGTCTACTTGCTCTGGCCACAACTAGCACATTATGATTCCTTGGAAGAGACTAATGAGAAACTTATTAATAACTAAGGGAAGTTTATTGTTCTCTATTAGCCAGACACTGGCATTGCAGCCCTGACCTAAAGTCAAAATAAATATAACAGGAAAAGAGCCAGGTGCTTTGGTCAAGCAAGCCTGGCCTCCAGGGTGTCCTCTGAAGATTGGTCCTTACCCACCACATTGGACTGTTACCAAGTATGAATAAAGGAGGTGTCATCACTTACAATACGCTTGCTTTTGAAAATTGTTCTCTAGGCCACTATAAGTATATTATTCTAAGACAAATTCTTCTAGGGTGTAAGAAAGGGAAAAAGTGTGAGTCTCATTTTAACAACAAAAGCAAGAATCCACAATATTTTATCATTTGTTCATTCGTGCTTTATTTTTATTAGGTTCCTGGAAGCACAGAGTTTTTTGTTTGCTTTTATTTTTGCAAACAGTACCATTTAGGGTAGAAATTCCCCCATTTTTAACATTGACCTTTGCTTTTTATATATGTTAAGAGGTATTGGTCTCATCGTATTTGAACAATTGGGAATTCTTTTTAGAATAAATATGATCGTTTAAATACAAATATAATTATTTCATGTAATGTCACATCACTACATTCTCACCCAAGCTCCAATAAGCCATCTACATAAACTGACTTCTCATTTTGTCCATGGAAATCTTCACCACACATGTCATCAAACATTCCCCTCCTTTTATCCTTCCCATACTTTTGAAGCTCAAAGCTTATACCCTCACAGACATTGAGCCTTTGCTGAATGTTCAGCCCTTACTGATTTTCTGAATACTAAATCTCTTAGCATAGATGCTAGTAGGTTTGCTGATAGTTTTTTCTAAGTCAGTGCTAATCTTTGTCTCTTTAAAGAGATAATCTTTATGAGATCAATATTGAAGTCATTGTGTATAAGTAAAACTTTGAGAAATTTTTATTGTTGACAGGTTTTAGCCATTTAAAAATGTAATTTTCCTTAGTTCAAATGTTGTAATAGCACATGATCGCTAGGTTAACCACATAAAATCAATTCATTTAAATTATAGCTCGTGTTTATTTAAGATTCTATTCACCTGTTGTTTGACCAAAGCGCCTGACTCACTTGTATTTGTTTTGACTTCAGGTGTGTGTTGCTGCATATGTTTCTATTAAAGAACAATATTATTCTTGTAGTTATTAATATAATCTCCTTACTAGTCTCTTCCAAGGATCTATGCTGTGCTAGCTCATGTATAGAATATGAAAACCAGATTCACACACTCTTCAGTTAATATCTCTAATGAAGGTGAGATGGTAACTGTTGTCTCTGAGGCCATACTGAAGCTAAGGAACAAAAGAAAACTGAACACACTTAAAGCAATTAAGAACATTACACCTCTTTGGTCTTTCAACCTTTTTAACTTTTTCTTTTATTGTGAATCCTTTAAAGAGACTACTGATCTCTAATCTGACCCTTTTTAAAAATTCATTGTTTTCTTTCAAGTAGCACAACTGCTCTGGTTGATAAAACTGTGATATTTTAATCAACTGCTACAAAAGAATGCAAAACAGAAAATCAAAAAAGAAGCAGTATTGAAGATTATATATATATATATATATATATATATATATATATAAATATTCCACCATATATGCTTGTTGGTTATTAAATAATGCTGAATCATATAGGATGTGGCATAAGAGGAAAAATGAATTCTAAATTCCATAATCATCTGGGATAAATTAATGTCAAACAACATAAACAGTTCTGCAAAACTATTAAATCAGCGCCATGAGATAAACAGTTGGGGAAGAATTGAAAAATTGGGTTATTTTTTTAAAAATAAGAAAAATCATTATGCAACAAAATGGCCCATTTAATTTGTCCCTAGGAACTGTAAGTAAAAAAGAAGTGAGAATTTGAAAATCAATTTCATGTTTCTACAACATGCATTGAAATCACTTGTAGATTATTATGTGGAGTATGCAAATTAAATTCAAAAGCTATAAATCGTTAGCTGGGACTTGGGAAGTGTTGAATATTCAAGAAATATGGAAATGTTCAGGGAGTGATCTCTCTGTGCAAACTTGAATGGTTGCAATTCTCCGTGGGTTGGGACACGCCTGTCCTGGGAGATTAGAATGAGTTTTCCATGATGTCAGGAAGAGAGTAAAGTTCCTCTGGGAAGCATTTGCATTAAGCAGTAGTGAAATTTAGCAAAATTTTGAAAGTAAGATGTATTTGATACTGTAAATGGACTGATAACATAAATAAAAAGTTGTGAAAATATACATATGATGTTTTTGTTTTATGAAACTGCCTGTTCAGACACTTCCATTGTAATAGGTCTCTGATTTACAATTATTTGCATTTAGATTTCTCCCTATTATAAAACTGCCAAATGCTCATTGTTTAAAAAAATAAAAATAAAAAAACAGACTTGGGGGCAGGGAAAGGATAAAAACAAGCAAAATCCCTTCTCTTAGCAAAATGATTGAAATATTTTTGTCATAAATGCTCAGCAAATTATTTTTCTTTTCACAATACAAATACAAAATTTAGACTTAACAATATGTATATTATGCTGTTATTTTATTTTTTCCCCAAACAGAATATTGTGACTACTTTTAATACTCATCATTGTAGGCAGAATAATGTTCCTCCTCTCCAAATGTTCATACCTTAATCCCTGGAACTGTCATTATTTTAGGTTGCATGACAAACATGAATTTTGATTGTAAATGAAATTAAGATTGCTAATCAGTTGACCTAGAGATGAGGAAATTATCCTGGATGTGCAGGTGGGTGCAGTGTAGTCAGAAGGGTCCTTAGAAGTAGAATAATGCAGCAGAGAGCCCCAGATGGGAAGCAGCTTGAGAAAGACTAGACCAGCTTTGAAGGTGGAGGGAAAAGGTCACATGCCAAGGAATGCAGGAGGTCTCTAAAAGCTAGAAAAGACAAGGACACAGATTTTGCCAAGAGCCTTGAGAAAGATCACAGCCCTATTGGTAGTTTGGTTGATTTTTAATCCATTTTTAATCCAATGAAGTCTTTAATGAATTTCCAACCTCCAGAACTATAATACATTTGTGTTGTTTTAAGATATTACATCTGTGATAGCTTTTTAATAGAAGCAGTAGGAAAATAACATGCTTATATATATATGGGTGTCCATTACTTTTTATATTACATAGTAATTTATTTTTGAATGAATCATAATTTGTATTACCAGTCCAGGAGATGATCCTCTTTCTTAAACCACCAGATAGTTAATAATTTGGCTCTGTTTGCTCTATTGTCTGAATTGTACCTACTCAACTCTGCCATTATAATATAAAATACTCATAGACAAGATGTAAATAAATGGGCTTAATTGTGTTCCATTAAAATTTATTTGCAAAAACAGCCTGCAATTTGCTAACCTTTAAACTAATTTCCTATTGATGGATATTTAATTATTTCTAAGCACACAATTAACTTCTGTAATTTTCTGATTAATGTATGGCAAAAAAAATCATGAACTTGTATTTCTAACTGTCATATTTTTTTAAGTATTCTAATCCTTAAACTTTGTTTTCAAACTCAAAACAAATTGAAAACAACTGTTTTATCATGTTCTCAATGCAAAAGTTTAAACGTAAAATGTTAAGTGTTCATTTTTTAAACCAATCATAGTTCCATTCTTAAAGGAAAAACAAAATGAATCTTTAATAAAAAATATTAAATTGCTGAGCCTCAATCAGATATGATAAAATGACATTGATACATATTGCCACTTTCATGTAAATGAGAATTTTAAATTGTGCAATATACCTGGGAAGAGGCTACTGAGACGGAGAAGACATAAAGGGTATATACAGATTTCAAAGCAAATTTCCCAATTTCCCAACCCCACACAGTTTCCCAGCTTAGGTAATGCCTTCATGATTAAGAAGTAAGCAATAGAGAAAAGTCTAAGATTTTGACCTTTTCAATGCATCAAATCCTGGTTGATTATGTTTTTCTGAGGATTTTCAAAATGCATGAGACCAAAACAGAGAGAAAATGGTAATTCTAAATTAACCACAAAGATTAGGATAAACTGAGATTTGGTGTATTTGTGTGCTTATGTGGGTGGGTGGGTGGGTTGTCAGCACATACACAAATAAACAATCTTTTGATTACACTCCACCCAAAACTGATAAGAGAGAGAAGAACTCCTGAGGAGGTTAGGCAAATGTGTCTCTTCTTTTAGTGCAGTTTTGACAAAGAACTGGGGACATACAACTCTCGACTAATGTACTGACCCAAACTGAAGGAGCGATGCAGGTGGTAGACAGAATCAGAGCATATTATTCTATTCACATCTGTGATTTCCCAAAGAAGAGTGCAAAAGACTTGCTGTGTGTGCTTCAAAAGCACATATTTCATTTTAGCTGCTGCAAATTCATCATCCTACATTTTTGTTGAAAATTTCCTTGTTCTTGGTGCTGATTAAATCAGAGCCTATTATGTGCTTTTCACCAGTGACTTCCTATTTTGTGTACAGACACTCTAATCTTATCTTTCCTTTCTATACTTCTTCCCAAATAGTCTCTAAAACTTTGATAACTGAACTCAGAAAAACAAAACAAAACACAAACTATGAGGTATGTAGATCTTCTGAGGCCCCCGGATATGAAAAGCAGGACATAAAGTAGGAGCTATCAGACAAATGGCTGTACTTTATACTAACTTATAAAAGTGTATTGTAGTCTTATTTTAAAAAATTAGAGTCAAAAAGAAAAGAAAAATTTGACCTCTGGGTAAATACTGGCCTCTCACTGATAGTCCTCATTCAAATATACCAAATTTCAGGTGAAAATATGTATGTTAAAAATAACAAATAGAGGGGCTGGGGTTGTAGCTCAGTTGTAAAGCAATTGCCTAGCATGGGAAAGGCCCTGGGTTTGATCCTCAGCACCATATAAAAGCAAATAAATAAAATAAAATTTAAATTCTTTTAAAAAATAATAAAAATAAGTAGGAAAAAAAGGAGAAACACACAATACCTAGAAGAATCTTAACTTCCAAGTCATGGAGAGTTTAATCCCCAGCCAGGTAGGAATTAATACCCAGAATGGTTCTGACTGGGCACCCTTACTCGGATCCTTCTGGAAGCCAAGGACTGAGAATGTTCTGCTCACCTGAAAAATGCCGTCTGTGTATCTCCCCTGGCAGTCCCTGATTCTCCTTCTCTTTCATTTTTTTTTTTTCCTGTATACATGTTTGCTTACAGTTTTAGTTGACAAAAGAAAAGTTGCTCATATTTATGGTGGAAAATGTGATGCTTTAAAAGATACATGTATGTATACTATCCATATATTGAAGTTGCTGGTTTTTCTTTATTTTTAATGTTTTTTTTTTTAAATTTTTACAGACTGCATTTTGATTCATTATACACCAATGGGGTAAAACTTTTCATTTCTATGGTTGTGCATGATGTAGATTTATACCATTTGTGTAATCATACATGTACATAGGGTGATGATGTCTGTCTCATTCCACCATCTTTCATACCCCTGTTCCCTCCTCCCTCTCATTTCCCTCTACATAATTTAAAGTTCCTCCACTCCTCTCTCACCCCCCTTCACCCCCATTATATATCATCATCCACTTATCAGGGAAAACATTTGGCCTTTGGTTTTTTGGGGATTGGTTTATTTCACTTAGCACGATATTCTCCAATTCCATCCATTTATCTGCAAATGCCATGATAGAAGTCAGCTCCTTGCTTCGGGCAGCTGGAGGAAGCTCACTCATCACTAGAAAAGCAGAGCTCCTGGCCAAGGCTGGAGACTGAACTCATTCCTTTCATCCCATGAATAAACGGGAAACCCAGGCACTCACATGCAGGCAGACCTAGAGTTGAGAACTGCACAAAAGATGAACTGACAGCTCAGAATGACTTTAGGGTGAGGCTTTCACAGTTTCAGAAGAAGTGTCAAATAAAACTCCCATGGGAACTAAATCACATGTAAAATTAGCAAGTGGACATGACCTATAATAGACCATTTAAGGAATATTTATTGCCAGGAAAGTAAGCTCACAGAACACAAAAATGGGATCATTCACATCAGAGGCATTAAATCTACTGACAAAATATGAAATGCATTATAATGTTAAATTATTTAAAATGCACAAAGAAACTAGGGAAATAATAAACTCCACAACATCAAAAGAAGAAGATTACGCACACACACACATACACACTTATTTAGTATTTGGAAGTATCTTGTACACAGGCCTCTTAGTATTCTGATGCTTTTCATGTATTGTCTACAAATCATATCAACTATTTAACTTTTGTTCCCTTACGTATTTGTACATTCTTATACCTCATTTATTTTTGTCTTATCATGTCATCTAGAAATTCCAGGATACCATTTTACTAATATGAATACTTATGAGGATCATTGTCTCTTCGTCATTTGAAAAAAAACGCTGCATTTGTGTGATGTTGGCCTTAACTATTTGGTATTTTTCAGAGCAATGTTTTTTCTTTGAAAAAAAAATCCTACTTATGTTTGAATATACATATCTATTCCTGGTTTAATAGGATATTCTCTAAATAATATCAGATGGTTTTTTAACAAAAGCCTCTGTTTTTCTTAATTAATTAAGTCATTCTGAATATTAAAGTGTGCTTGTATTTCTTGTAAAATTTCTAAGAAGTTCTGTGTATGTGTGCATTTGTATTCTCTTTTATTATGTTATTAAAACCGTTCCTGTTGTGTTTATTTCGATGCCTTCTTTTAAGTTGCCAAATGGTTATGCATAAGTTTGCATTCTGTTTTCTCCATATCTCTTGTAATCTAATATTTATGGTTTTATATATTTCCCCAGAATCATGAGAGGTAGCTCCAGATTTTCCTTAGGTATCATAACTTTGTGTTCCATAGTACCAATTTTTCTTTTCAATTCTCTATATTTGGATTTGAATTGTGCTCCTGTTTTTTGATTTTTTTCTTGAAGTTCTGTTTTCTCTCTCTCCCATCTCAACCATCATCTTTCCTCAAACGATGACCTTACTATCTCAGTCGGTTCTGTTTCATGTGTCTTCTAGTTTCTATTTTAAAATATGCTCTTTCTTTTACATTTTATTGACCTTTCCAACACTGTATGGAGATTTTGTTCTGAACCCCTAATTAGTATTTTTCAGAAAAATGTTCTTCATTCATTCTTCCCCTTTGAAGTTTTGTTTTTATTTTTAAATCTTCACTTTTTTCTTTTTCTTATTGTTTTAATCATTACTTATTACCATTAACCCATTTTTTTCCCATTGTCTCATATGTGGAAAACCTAAAAAAATATAAATATAGTATATTATGTCATCAAATAATATAATTATGTAACATAATATATTATCATTTTAAAATACAATAATTATAATGTAACAACATATACAAGTTCTAGATTATTATTTCCAGTTTCCATTTTCTATTTTAATGCATCTATGCTAATTTCACTGAAATATTCACAGAATTGAGAACATGAGACTTAATGGGTAAAGGAAGGATCATGAGATAAGAACAGAAGGAAGTATTAGAAAAATGGGACTTTTCTTAACCTTGATGGTTGTTCCAATATGCTAGGGTCAATCTTCTCAAATTCAGACTTATTCCTCTATCATTTTTGATGGTATCAAAGTTTAAGATATTTATCTTTGCTATAATGCTTTGGCTTTTTCTTCTCTCCTCATTACCTAGCTAAAAGAGTCTGTGAACTAGTAAATCACTGGTAATTATTATTAGCTATTAATTAATGATAAATGGATATTGATAGCAATAATAGAAGCACAGAGAGGGGTCTGTACTTGTCAGATACAAATGTATAACCCCAGTCACGCCCCAGTTTCCAAATTCCCACCTCCTCCAGCCATACCCTAGCACTTCAGTTACCACTCAGTTAATCTCAACCAGGGGATTAATTTGCTGATTGTATTAAGACAATTACAACCCAATCATTTCTCCTCTGAATCTTCTTACACTGTTGCACATGTGAGTTTCAGGGGGACACCTCACATGCAAACCATGTTACTTTATACAGCAGGAAGGAGAAATATCCAGAAGACAGCGTGAAATGAAACCTCAGAAGGATTAAAATCAAGTTATGGGTAGGACAAATAGTTGACAAAAAGAAATGTGGTGTGGGGTTGGGTGGCACATGCCTGTAATTCAGTGGCTCAGGAGGCTAAGGCAGGAGGATTGCAAGTTCAAAGCCAGCCTAGCAATTTAATGAGTCCCTGAGCAATTTAACAAAAGCCTGTCTCAAAACAAAAAATGAAAATGGTTGGAGATGATATGGTGTTATGGTTTGGATGTGTGCTGTCCCCCTGAAGCTTAACACAATCAGCAAATTAATCCCCTGGTTGGGATTAACTGAGTGGTAACTGAAGTGCTAGGGTGTGGCTGGAGGAGGTGGGAATTTGGGAATGGGGGCGTTGCCTTGGGGCATACATTTATATCTGACAAGTAGAGACCCCTCTCTCTGCTTCCTGATCTCTGTTTTCCTCTGCCACTCTCTTCCACCGTGATGTTCAGCCTTATCTCAAACCCCAAGGCATGTAGCCCTCTATCTATGAATGAAACTGTGTGCATTAAACTTTTCCTCCCCTAAAACTGTTCTGGTAAGATCTTTTAGTCACAGCAGCAAAAATCTGACTAAAACAGAATTACTATGGAGTGGAGTCATTACTGTGACTAAACTGCTATGTGCATCAGAAATTTTTGAACTTTTTGGAATTGGCGGGAGGAATTTTGAGATGCTTAGCTGTGCAAGCTAGAAATGCTTTAGATTGTAAGTGGAGCTTAATGATCAATTCTGGTAGTTCAGAAGACCAGAATGCCAATAGGAACATGGTCAGTGAAAACAGGGCTCAAGATGGTTCAGAAAAGGAGAACTATATTGGAATTTGGAAGAAAGGCCATTACTGTTATGTTCTGGCTAAGAAGTTGTCTGCATTTTGTCCATGTACTAAGACTTTGTGTGATACTGATTTTAAAAGCAATGGAAATCTTAATCTGGTGGAAGAAATTTCTAGGCAGCATAACTTTCAGGAAGTGGCATAGGTATTGCTGGTAGCTTTTAGCCAAATTTATTGTGATATTCAGCTGTGACAAAACTGACTAAAACATATGGTATATCGAACACTATTAAGACCCTAGAATTTAAAAAGCACAGGAAAATAAATATTTAACAGCAATGAAAATATCAGAGGACATCTGGAATATCACAATACCCTAAGGGTCACACACAAAAACAACAACAAATTGTGACGGAATTTAATAAAAAATCCACATGATTTCTTCAGATTTTTGAGAATTATGATAAACAGAATAGTGGAATAGGATTGTAGGAAAAGGCATACTTCCCAGTGTTTAGTCTTAAGTCACACTGCAAATTGATTATTAATAGGAGTAAGTAGATCACTGATGAAAATAGATATCAAAGTTGTATATAGATAAATAAACAGTCAATACCAAAGGAAGAATAGGGTTTTGAGGAGACATCTGGGGGGACTAGAAATGCTAATCACAATTTTCTGATTTTACTTTCTCAGAAGAATAAAGTATTTTATATGACAGATTTCTCAGACAGAAGTTTATATGAATGAAATAGGAACAATTGTGGCCCTAGGTACTCTCCCACATCCTTAGTAACCAATTCTTTCCCCAATACAATGGAAACAAAGTTTAGTCTCTGGAGAGTATGACAAAGAATAGATCTGAGTCAGGTGAGGGTGGAGATAAAGCATTGTACAGAGGAGAGGAGAGTTAAGTGAATGTGCACATACCAAAGATGCACCATCTACCCCAATAAAGGATTGTACATCTGAAAGAACAAGCACTTGTACATGTATGAGTTCAAACATCCCCTCTGTTGCACACACATATTGAAATTAGCTATGGATTTGGATACTAGTTGCAATTAAAATACCCAGAAATTGGATTACACAAAAATGGAGAGGGAACATCTATACTAAAAATTTCTCAAAACCTTGAAACTGTTTACATTGATTTTTAGCATCATGATCAGTGTAGACTTCCATTTTAACTGTTATTTCAGAAGGCTAAATTCTGGATCTTACCTGTTTTATGTTTCATAATTCCTTCT